>NC_083719.1:57217983-58640983 GCF_028564815.1 Eubalaena glacialis
GGTACAAAAGGGAATGTAGTATAAAATCTCCCTTTTATCCACCCACCAAGATCTCTCAAAAGGTAATCACTGTTACCAATTTCTTATGTAGCTTTCCAGAAATAACCTCTGTATATACAAGCAAATAACATACATGTTAAAATGTGTTATTGTATAACTGTTAGCCAGTTAGCCATGCCCAAACTATTTTCAACTGCAACAAGCTATGAAAATTCAAACTACAGATTCATCTAACTTGGTTCAAATAGACTTGACAGATAGATATTATAAAACTATAGTATTTTATTTAATTTATTTTTATTATTTTAAAATTTTATTTTTGGCTGTGTTGGGTCTTTGTTGCTGTGCGCGGGCTTTCTCTAGTTGCGGCGAGCGGGGGCTACTCTTCGTTGCGGTGCACAGGCTTCTCATTGTGGTGGCTTCTCTTGTTGCAGAGCACGGGCTCTAGGCGCGTGGGCTCGTGGGCCCAGTAGTTGTGGCACTCGGGCTCAGTAGTTGTGGCTCGCGGGCTCTAGAGCGCAGGCTCAGTAGTTGTGGCGCACGGGCTTAGTTGCTCAGTAGCATATGGGATCTTCCCAGACCAGGGCTCGAACCTGTGTCCCCTGCATTGACAGGTGGATTCTTAACCACTGCGCCATCAGGGAAGCCCCAAATTATAGTATTTTAGATGGAACTAAATATTATTGTCAGGCCGTTAGGTTTTTTTTGGGGGGGAGTGGGCGGTGGAAGGGTGTTTTTGTTTGTTTGTTTGTTTTTGCCATAATCATTGAAATTGAGAAATTGATGCTGATTTAGTGTGCATAAGTTTAATTTAGGGGAAGGATTTTAGAGGATTGATATGGAGTGATAAAAATTTGCTGTCTGGGTTCTTTTCCAGCCCTACAGACTAAATCCTGAAGGTTCTAATCCTTTCAGAACTACTTAAATTATTTTGGCAAAGGCATGGGAGAAGAGTATGCTTTGTGTCATCCTGCACTTTTGATTACCATAAGCCCTTTGGAAATACATATTTTATACACACACACACATATTTTGGAAGTAACTTTTTGAGTCGTGGGATATCCTGAGATTATCCATCCTGATTTTATAATTCTCAAACAATTAACAGAAGCACCCTAAGAAGTCTGTATACAAATATAATGGCATGGAGACATACGGAAAAAGGAATAAAGGCTTGGCTTTCAATTTATCTAGTGTGGAAGAATGAAAAGATATTTGAATTGGAAGAATTTTAGTAGGAATCTGGTTCAGAGAGATAAGCAAAAATTGGTCAGATGTTAGGGAAAACAAAAGCAAAACAGTAATGGAGACCTGTAATTACAGTTGACCCTTGAACAATGTGAGGGTTAGGAGTGCTGACCCCTGTGCAGTTGAAGATCAGAGTATAACTTATAGTTATTATAGTTGGCCCTTCCTATCCATGGTTCCCCCATAACCGCGATTCCACATCCACGGATTCAAGTAGTACTGTAGTATTTACTGTTGAAAAAAATCCACGTGTAAGTGGACCTGCGCAGTTCAAACCTATGTTGCTCAAGGGTCAGCTGTCTATCTGTTGGTAAAGAAACTAGAGAATGTTGCTGGAATGGCCAGAGGCAGAGAGGATTAAATTGGGAAGTGATTAGTGAACTGTTGAGGTACACAATTCCCTCATTTCCATCATGCACATGCTCCTTAGTGGAATTGCAGGAGTAAAATTATGGAAGATATGACAAGCATGTTTGCTTGACTTTAGGGAAAAGATAGGAAGGTACAATGTAAGTAAAGCAAATTGGTGGTGCTGGGGCCTTAAATAAGAAGTGTTAGTTTTTAGTTGGTTGAAATAACAGCCAGTGAAGATGTTTTTCTTTTTTATTTATAACTTTTTATGTGATAGTTAAAACACATAAGAAAATAAAAATTACCTAAAGCCTTTCACTCTGTCCTCTAAGATTTTCTTTGGAAATGTAAAATTCAAAACAGGTTCTACTATATAGTTCTGTATCTTGGTAATTTCAAATGATATTAACATCAAAGCATTTTTCTCATGTGATTAAGTATTCTTTGAAAATATTTTCAGTATAGGTTTCATGGAATGGATAAGATGTAATTTTTTTTTTATAGCATTCTCCTTTTGGACATTTAGGTTACTTACAGTTTTGTTTTTTCCATTTATGAATTATGAGGACTGGAGATCTAAGTATTAACGTGAACAGAATGTCAGATTAAGAAGGTAGCCTTGTGTGTCTTTCCAAGCATAGATTGAAAAGTTTTTGAGAAAGCTGAAATTGTTGTT
This sequence comes from Eubalaena glacialis, assembly GCF_028564815.1. Lineage (NCBI taxonomy): Eukaryota > Metazoa > Chordata > Mammalia > Artiodactyla > Balaenidae > Eubalaena > Eubalaena glacialis. Next base: position 57,220,259 of record NC_083719.1, read on the forward strand.
TTATTTTATTTTTCATTTTGAAAGTAGTGAAAACTACATTTATTTACAGAATATTACAGAAAATTTGCAAGATAAAAGAATAAAACATTAGCTCAAAACTATTTGCTTCTGCTATTTTTGTTGTGTCTATATGGTATCTTTTTAGATGGCTTGAAGGGTTTAACTAATTGGAAGAGCTGAGTTGTAATTTAAAAGATTAGGGAGGAGTATTTGAGGGGTGAGAAAATGATTTTTTTAAGTAATAAGATTTGTTTCCTTCACTCAGTGGACAGATGTGTTTGAGTAACTTTTGTTCTGACTGCTGAGCAATGTTCATTCTACGTTTTAATCACTGTTTTCTGCTTTAGCAATATCTTGACAAGAGCTCTGAAGAATAGTTTTAGTGATCTTGTGTGAAAATTTTAATACATAAATAGAACATTGATTAGAAGAGATTATAACTTGTGGTTGAATGTCCTGTTTGCCTATAGAAAAACTGTGTGCATGTATTTTATTCTTTTCTTCCTAGCAGTTTTCAAGGCAGAAACAGACCTGGAGGGCTGTCATTGCATATTTGTTGAATTCCTATCAAAAATGTCTAGAAGATTCTTCACTAGAGGGGCCATTCTTCAAAGCAAAAAAATATCTCCAGAATTAGTTAAATGTTTCGTCATGTTTTTCAGAGAAGGCAGGATAAAGTGAGATTACATCAGGCACACATTAATGGTATATTTTACAGTGACTTGTCCAAGGTTACCTAATAAATGTCAGTAAGAGCTAGAGTAAAAGGAAAATGTAGAGAGGTAGGAAATGATGATATTTATTTATTTATTTTTGAGGCAGCTTAGAGTTGAGAGGAAGCTTAGGCATGTTATTGCTGTTCACATGATAGTACCTCCTGACCATTCTTTTCTCCTTCCAAAAAAATTTTTTTTTGATTAAAAAGGAAACGAGGTAAAAGCAACGTTTTAATGAATAGCCTGGTTATACAGTGTACACACTTAATCTTTTGCCTATTTTTCTAGTTCTCGGACTTATCAAAAGTGAAGAATATCCATGTTTTTAATTTTAGTGTTGGATTTACTGTTGCCCTTAAAAGTTCTTTGAAGGAGAAGTTTCAAAGCCTTAATTAAAATCTATGGGATTTATAGTTTTGTGCTTTTACACTATTACTTTCCGTGGCTCTCTAAAACCCGGATATGTTAACAGTTCCATTTTCATTAAAATAGGAATTTCATAGCATTGTTAATAGAGGAGTGCATTTTTTTCAAGTGGAAATATTTTGTATTTTGATTGTATTTTATGTCTATTAAAATTTTTTTAACGTATAAAGTTATAAGATCAACCAGAAACAGATGTTTTGAGTTACCAAAATAGATTTGATGACTTAAACTTTTTAACTTGAAATTTCAAGGATATCTCACTTGTAGACTCGATATTAGACCAGAAGAAAATCGGTACATTAGTGACTTGGTGACCTTACTTATAACTTAGTTATCTTTTCAGTTAAATTTCACTTTAATTGATAATTTAGATGCAAAACAATATGCATAACATGATCTCATTTTCATATTAAGCAGTAACATATTTCTATATGTATGCAAAAAGGAATCTGGACTGGTACACATCAAACTGTTAATTGCAGTCATCTTACTTCAATTAGAGTATTTAGGGGACACAATAGGTACTAAGTTTGTGTTCTCTTAAAGGACCTGTGTGATTCTGGATTTCCATCTTTAAAGGATAATAAAACTTTTTTTTTTCCACTTCATATTAGGAATTATTAAAAAGATTTTTACACCTGTTTATATTGGATTATAACAAGATTTTATTTAGCTTAAGTCACATTCGGGAAACTTTCTATGGAAATGCTACCTCTTCGCAAAGTGCATTGCGATTGGCAGAGACAAGATCCTATCTTGGTGTAAACCTGCATTGTAATTGTCCTCCTTGGGTCAGCAATGGTGTTAGTAGCTGTTTTTGTCAGTTAATACTGAAAATTTCCCTGCTAGAATTTATTGATTAAAAAAGATAAAATATTATTTATTTAACTTTTTTGACAACTTTATTGACATATATTTTGTGAACCATACAGTTCATCATTTAAAGTGTATAGTTTAGTGGTTTTGGTAATGTTCACAGATACGTGCAAACCATCGTCATAGTCAGTTTTAAATTACCTCAAAAATTTTCATTACCTCAAAAAGAAATCCCATACCTTTTATCACCCCATGTCTCACCTTCACCCCATTCTCAAGCAATACACTAATCTACTTTCTGTTTCTATAGATTTCTCTATTCTGGACTTGAATAGGAGGGGAATCATATAGTATGTGGTCTTTTGTGACTGGCTTCTTTCTCTTAGCATAATGTTTTCAAGGTTCGTCAATATTATAGCATGTATCAATATTTCATTTCTTTTCTATAAATTTATTCATTTTATTTTATTTTTGGCTGCTTTGGGTCTTCGTTGCTGCGCGTGGGCTTTCTCTAGTTGCAGTGAGTGGGGGCTACTCTTCGTTGTGGTGCGCTGGCTTCTCATTGCGGTGGTTTCTCTTGTTGCGGAGCACGGGCTCTAGGCGCGTGGGCTTCAGTAGTTGCAGCATGTGGGCTCAGTAGTTGTGGCACGCGGGCTCTAGAGCACAGGCTCAGTAGTTGTGGCGCACGGGCTTAGTTGCTCCGCGGCATGTGAGATCTTCCTGGACCAGGCTCGAACCCGAATATTTCATTTATTTTATGGCTGAATAAATTCCAGTGCATGGGTATATCACATTGCTATATTTGTTAGTTGATGGACATTTAGGTTGTTTTCACCTTTATTATGAATAATGCTGCTATAAACATTAGTGTACTGATTTTTTTGTGGACATACGTAATTTCTTACATGTTGATTAAGCTAATGAATAAGCTAGCTGAAAATAAGCTCATCACTGATGAGTAAACACCTGCTCTTAAAAATCTAGCTATTCAGGTTTGGATTTCTTTTTGGTGTTCTAAAATTGATTGCAGTGATGGTGGCACAAGTCTGTAAATATACTAACATTTTTTGCATTGTACACTTTAAATGGCCAAATTGTATGGTGTGTGAATTATATCTCAATAAAATTGTTATTAAAAAGAATAAAAATTTGATCAGAAGAAGAAAAAATATTGGCCGTTGATAATCAAGATTTTATATCAACAATTGTAGTGTACTTGGGAGAAAATTGCATTTTACAACTGCTTGTCAGTATAGCTTTTAGCTCTGTTACTCCTGTATTAAAGACTTGACTTGTTTATTATTATTTTTTATTAGAAAGTTAACCTATGCTCATGATTCCATTTTCCAGAAATAATTTGCTGTTAATAGTTTGCTGTATATGCCTTCAGATTCTGTTTGTATGAATATATGCAACCTGTTATTTTTTCAATGGAAATGAAATTTTATGTATACTGTTTCATACCATGGTTTAAAACAAAATTTATTGAAGCGCATTTTACATATCATAAAATCTACCCAATTTAACTTTACTGAGTGGTGCAGCCATCATTAATTTTAGAACATAATCATCCTCCCAATAATTAGATCCCTCATGCCCATTGACAGTTAATGCTCTTTTCTACCCTCAGCTCTAGGTGGCCACTAATCCACTTTCTTTCTCTATAGATTTGCCTATTCTGAACATTTCGTATAAATGGAATCATACAATATATGGTCTCTTGTGTCTGGCTTCTTTCAGTTAGTAAAGTTTTTATGAGGTTAATCCATAAAGTCATGTGTCAATGTTTGTTCCTATTTATTGCTGATTTGTATTCCATTGTGTGGGTCTACCTCATTTTGTCTCTCCATTCATCAGTTTGGGACATTTAGGTTGTTCCCAACATTAGATTATTTTTGGCTTTTATGAATAATTGCAACTTGCTTTTTTTCTCACTGACATTATGTATATCTGGGCAGATTTAAGAAATTAATACTTTAAAATGTACTGCAATTTTTTTTTACTGCAATTAAAAAACACTATATGTATTTCATTGTAGGATATACTGTCATTTGTTTAACCAGTAATGTTAATGGATGTTTTTGAGTTCTGTTTTTTCACAATTATAAACAGTACTGCAGTGAATATTTTTCCACATTTATCTTTGTATGTGTGTTTTTGTGGTATAGATTTCTAAAAGTGGAATTGCTGGATTAAAGGGCGTGCACATTTACAGTTTTAGTAAAATATTGAAGACCAGAAAACATCTTTAGTTGTAATTCTTTTTGATAATAAAACTCTGTCGTCAACTTACTTGTACATTTGTATATTTTAGTTAGCCAAGAAAAAGCAAGTTCTACTTGCTTGAGTTAACAGAATATGTTAAGAAAAAAAATTTTTGTGTCGAAAATGATAAACTTGTGGTTACCAAAGGGGAAAGGTGTGTGTGTGGGGGGATAAATTAGGAGTTTGGGATTAACATACACACATTACTATATATAAAATAGATAATCAACAGGACCTACTGTGTAGCACAGGGAACTATACTCAATATTCTGTAATAATCTATATGGGAAAAGAATCTAAAAAAGAATGGGAGTATGTATATGTATAACTGAACCATTTTTCTGTACACCTGAAACTAACAGAACATTGTAAATCAACTATACTCCAATATAAAATAAAAATTAAATTTAAAAAAAGAAAATGATAGGAACATATCCACTTCAAGGTCTAGGGTGATAAAATGGATATGTAATTCAGAAATATTTCCTGTTATTTTACTTGTCTTTGAATTAGACTAAAAACATTGATGGCTATTAAAAAATGAATAGAACCTACATGGGGGTACTTTTAGTTAAAAAAAACTGGGTAATCTCAAATGGTGATAGAAATATGAGTTACGATTGCCAGTTTCAAGAGTGGTCTTCCCCATTTCCCCAGAATTTCCAGTTTTTTTCCAGGTGAAGACACTGAAGCCAAATAGGTCTAGACCTGAGCTCCAATACTCTTGTTTCCTACTGTATTTTTTCACATATGTATAGATATGTGTATATTTAATACACTGTCATCTCTTATCAGAAGCTGTAAAGTAAGGTTTTGACAAGGTTACAGTAGGCCTGGGTTCTTGGTTGGTACTTGACTTTGAAGTTTTTTCTTTTTAAAGATACATGTATATTTGTGTGAGAGTGTGTGTGTGTGTGTGTGTGTGTATGTGGAGAGAGAGAGAGCCATTTGAAGTATTACAATTTTTGTTTAGTTTATGCCAGAGAAAAAGTTAATGATCAATAAATGTTTGTGTTAATAGATTTATGAAATTAAGAAAACAGTGCCTAGAATCAGGCTTACTACATTTTTTAGAACTCAAATGAATACCCAAATAGGAAGAAATGACACATGGATTTGTAATCATGCAGCGTGTTTATGTTTAGTCGTTAGTGCCTCTTGAAGCAGACCTTTTCAGCTTCACATCCTCCTTGGTATTTTTCCTTCTCTTTCCAAGTGAAAACCTGAGGGATGGAATAGCTAGTACTGTTTCCAAACGTATATTATATTACTGTTACTGTAATAATATTGTTATATTGAATGGTAAAGAAATTAATAAATCTCATTTCCTCTATTGGTAATTTTAAGTAATATGCTATTTGCATATCTGAACTTCCCAAATAAAGAGCTTACTTTTTGAGAACTTCTTAATAAGAACCTAGATTGCTGAATGTAATTTAACCTTTTTTTTTGGCCGTGGTTGCGCGGCTTGCGGGATCTTAGTTCCCCAACCAGGGATCCATCCTGGGCCCCTTGCAGTGGAAACGTGGAGTCCTAACCACTGGACCGCCAGGGAATTCTGCCCCCCCCACCCCTTTTTTTTTTTAACCTTTTCTTGATTGATTAATGTTTACAATACTGTAACAGTGAAACAAAATGCTCAGGACCTTATTGCCCCAGTTACTAGATGATCTCCAAGTTTTCTTTAAAAAAGAGAGATGGTAAATATTATTTCTTCTAATAGTCTGTGTGCTTGTTTGAATAGCCCTTCAGTACCAGCTCATTTCTAATTTGAATATGCATGATGAATATGCATAACACACATTGGGAACCCAGGTAACCTGACTTGTTAGAATTATGTGCAAATGAAAACTGGTAGTTGTCAGGGGAGAACTTTGGGGACTGAGAGCTCCAGACTTTGGATTTTATTAGATTTCAGATTTGTTTTTTTCAGGGTTCATGACTATGTTATGGGAGTTGGTGGATAGTTTAATTATTTGTAGTTTCTGTATTATATTCAAGTAATGGAATGGATCCCTTGGAGGATTCAGGCCCTTGATTATTTTGTCTATAAATTTACTAATCTGCATGATGATGTTATTTTTGCTTGCTATAGACTAGTGTTAATGGTTATTTCAGAGAATATTATTTTGACTGGAATAAATTTGCATGAAAAACCCAGAGAAAGTAAAGAACTAAAGTTAGATCACAGATTTTTTCTTTATTTTAAACATGAAAAATTGTAGAAGCCAAATGGATGTGTTTAGATTTATAGGAGACTATAGTTTTATTTTATATTCTTGATAAATGGAAATGGATGTTGAAAATGCTAGGGATATTATTTGTATTATCTTATTACAAATATGATGTTTTAATTCATTGTATGTATAACAGATTAATTACTTGCTATATTAGCTGGCAGGTTTATTAGGGATCACTTCAACTTAGCGGGAAGTTCCTATAATATGTTTCCTGTTTTTGGTGGACTGTGGAAAATTAAGTTTCAGTTTGCATAACACTTGCTTACGGCATTGCTTTCTATTTCCAACAAATATACTCAGTTCTTCATTATTGTCACTGAAGAAAAATAAAAACTGCTAACTGCAAAAAGAGTTGTTGAGCTTAGTTTATAGTCTTTCATTTCACCTATAAAATTGATATTTCTGATGTTTTCTTTGTTATGACTTGCTAATTTAGCTTTATATTGGATTAAATGGCATTAGGATTTTCTAGGGTTGTGTAGTAGTCTAGTTCTGTTAATATCCCATTAGTTGAGGACTAGCCAATAGACTGTTACTGCTCTTTTATTAAAATTTTATCTTTTCTCACATCTCAAGTTGTTTAAGTTTATTGAAAGACTTAGATTAGTGATTATAAAGTGTTTTGTGGTATTTAGTGCTTATATGATTAGTAAATTCTGTCTTGACTCAGAAGTCAAGATTCAGTTATTTTAAAGTACAGACTCTGAGTTAAATAATCAGGAATCCCTCAATGCAGGTTAAAGGAATTGACATGGGATTTGGTAATGTATTTTAAAAGGTCCCTGTTTATCTTTTCTAAATTATGCTGCATTTATTTATTAAAATTTCAGATGAATTTCATTAATATATCCTTATGAGTGATTATAGAGTGTGTATGTGTGTGCTGTGTATGTATGTGTATATAATATATTGTAAACTGTATCAAAGCATATAGTGTTCCTTTGTTACAGTTTAAAGTTATACAGTTAGAGCAACAATGGTTAAATTAAGGAAAAACAGCTCATTTGAGCATTAGAATTGTATGTTAGTTATTCTTAAGTCATTTTGATCTCTTTGTTAAACTAAAGATCTTTTTAAATTTTAGGGGGAAAAAAATAGTGGCTTTGATGTCCTTTACCATAATATGAAATATGGACAGATATCGACAAAAGAACTAGCAGATTTTGTAAGAGAAAGGTATGTATTTTTAAATAAGTCATTTAACAATTCATTATCAAGATAAATTTCAGAATATAAATAATTGAGAAAATTTTAGTTGGATTTAGATAAAAGTAATGTTACACTTTTAAAAAGTACACTATAGTTATACTTTAAAGTAGTGGTTCTCTGTCATCTACACACTGAGGGCTAAATAGTGGCTGTCAGTGGCATTGATAAACTCCTGATTTGCAAATCACTGCTTGAAAATATTATCTATATATTTTTCATTGAATATGCTAGCAAGGTGATACAGTAGAAAAACTGAGGAATTTTGTAGGATAAGATATTACCATTTCTCTAAACAAATATGTCACTAAACAAACAGTAAAATAATTTGAAAAGACTGTTTTCTGAACTTGTAGTTTAATTATGTATTATTATAACTTTTATTTTTAAAAAGTCCTAAGTATATGTTTTTAAATTGTGCAAATTTAGAAACATAATTTTTTTATTACTCTTAGAATATAATAGTCAATTAACAACTATTAAAATCAGTATAATTTTTTTTGAATTTTATTTATTTTTTTATACAGCAGGTTCTTATTAGTTATCTATTTTATATATATTAGTGTATATATGTCAATCCTAATCTCCCAATTCATCCCACCACCACCACCCCGCTTTCCCCCCTTGGTGTCCATATGTTTGTTCTCTACATCTGTGTCTCTATTTCTGCCTTGCAAAGCAGTTCATCTGTACAGTTTTTTCTAGATTCCACATATATGCGTTAATATATGATAAAATCAGTATAATTTGATTTGATTAAGGCTATTTTGTGGCTGGACCCACTTGGTAATTTTTATGTCAACACATTTAAAATCTTTACCTTGCTAATATAAGGATACTTTGCCTTTAGATACAATACTTCATTCATTTATTCTTTCAATATATATCCCATGTCTGCTGTGTGCCAGGCACTTGTCTGGATTTTGGGGATAAAGAGGCAGCTTCTGCTTCATGGAGTTTGTCAACTGGTAGGAATTGGGGAACAAACTATTCCATGTTAGACAAATCCTCTTTGGCTTCCATCTTTCTACTGGAGTTAAAAGGGGGACCATAAGGCTCTAAGTGCTGTGGATAAAGCTGTCCCTCACTGGCTCACTTTTCATCAGTGGAAAGAGTAAAAGGAGAGACTCTAGAACTCTGCATCTCCTGGCACATCCCCTAGCCTCCTTCTCCCCCAGTACTTACATCACTACTATAACTATCTACCTTGAGACCAACAGAGCAGTGGTAATTATGCTTTTTAGCCCTATTTATGTCAGTTAAGAAGTCCAGGACTCCTGGGTCATCCCTTCTTTGCTCAGAATCTGACCCCTTGATGATTCTGTGGGCAGTGAGACAACACCTCCTTTCACTCCCCCTTCCCTACTTTATTTTTCTTCATAGCACTTAACAACCACCAGATATAAGTGATATTTTACTTATTTATTTGTCTGTCTGTTTCTCCCCACTAGACTATAAGCCCCACAAGGTCAGGGATTTTTTTTTTTTGTCTTTTTTGCTTATTGTTCATTCTCCTGCACTTAGGATAGAGCTCGGCCCTTAGTAGGTCCTCAGTAAAGATTTTTTGATAGAATGAATTTCTTACATCACTGTCCTGATCCAAGCTATCATTATTGTTGCCTGGACTGCAGCAGTAGCACCTAACTGGCCTATCTGCATTCATTCTTGTTCTCCTGCAACTTATTCTCTGTACTGTAATTGGAGTGTTTTTTTTTTTTCCAAACTACAGATCAGTTTGTTACTCCTCCTTGTTTAAACCATTTCAGAGGCTTCCTATTGCTCTTAAGACAGAACTGTGTGGTCTGACCCCAAATTGCCTTTCAAGCTTTAGCTCACACTAGACTCCTCTTTATTCAGACTCTTTTTTCCTCTCCAGAGACATTGGCTATTTTATTGACAGGCTTTTTTTCAGTCCAGATTTTGTACATGCTTAGTCCTTGTTTGTACATGCTGACCTTAAGGGGTCAGCAGTGTGCTCACTTCTCCAGGGTTGCCTTTCCTAATCTCTCTGACTAGGTCAAAATCACTTATTGTAATCTCTCTCAACATCATATATCTCTTTGTAGTATTTATAAAATGTTGTAATTACTCATTTTTGTTATTTGTTATTGTTTCTGTTCCTTATAGGGGAACAGTATACAATATTCTGTTGTATCCAGTGCCTAGCACAGAGCCTGGCACAATTGGATACTCATATTTCTTGAAGGAGTGAATGATAAAGAAAGGAAGAAAAGATAGACATAAACATATGCTATGCACTAAGGACTTTGCATACATTATCTCATTTAACTGTCAAAACTCTAAGTCCTATTTTATAGATAAGAAAATTGGGACCCAGAAAGGTTAAATAACTTCTTAATTTAGTCATTCAGACTTTCTTTCTCTCATATCCTCATCCTCTCCTCCCCACTTCATGCTTCCTTCATTTCTCCTCCCTTTCTCCTTTGCTCCTTTCTTTCTTCCCTCCCTACAGCTTTATTGAGGTATAATTGACACACAATATGCTCACATATTTAAAGTGTACAATTTCATACATTTTGACATATGCATGCACTCATGACCATCACCACAATCAAGATAGTGAACATGTTCGTCTCTCCTTTGTAATTCCTCCCTTCTGTCCCCCCCCATCCGTAAGCAACTACTCATCTGCTTTCGACACTTAGGTTAGTTTGCATTTTCTAGAATTTTATATAAATGGAATCATATAGGATATACTTGGTTGTCCAGTGCTTTCACTCAGTATAATTATTTTGAGATTGGTCCATGTTGTTGCATGTGTCAGTAATTCATTCTTTTTTGTTATTGAGTAGTATTCCATTTATGGATATATTGTAATTTATTTATCTGTTGAAGGAAGTTAGTTGTACCTATTTTTTGAACTTTGTAATGAGTGTATCAGTTTAATCATAGAGTAGATATTTTTTCTGACTCCTGTTACTCAGCACTTTGTGAGATTTGTGCTGAATTTAGTATAATTTATTTACAATGCTGTTTAATATTAAATTATGTAAATTTACTGAATGTATTTATCTACTACTGTTGACAGACATTTGGGATGTTACCAGTTTTTTACTGTTACAAGTAATACTGCTTTGAATATTCTTGCACACGTGTCTCAGTATACACATATTTATATTAGTGATTTACCCTGGAGTAGAATTGCCAGGTCCTAGAGCATGTGTATGTTTAACTCTAGTAGTTAATGCCAAAGAATTTTCCAAGGTGGTTGTACCAATTTACACCAACAGCAGCCTTGTTGGAGAGTTCCAGTTGCTGCATGTCCTCAGCAACACTTGGTTTTGTCTGTCCTTTAATTTGAGCCATTCTGATAAGTAGTACTCTCTCATTGTGGTTTTAATTTGTGTTTCCCTGATGAATAATGAGATTGAACATCCTTTCATATGTTTATTGGCCATTTGCATCTTTTCTTTCATGAAGTATCTCTTCATCTTTTGCCTATTTGTCTGGTTTTTTTCTTCCTTTTAAAAAATAAATTGAAGGAATTCTTTATATATTCTAGATAAAAGCAGTTTGTCAGTTATGTGTTGCAAATTTATGTAAATGTGTTTGAGTTTTATATGTCGTCCAGCAGCCTGGCGATTCTTGTTTATTCTGGTAATTTTATTTATCTGTACATTCTTTTGGATTTTCTGTGTGTGCAATCATCTTGTGAAAATGACAGTTTATCTCTCCCTTTTTAATACCTTTTTATACCTTTTATTTCTTTTTCTTATGGCCCTGGCAAATACCTCCAGTATAATGCTGAATAGAAATGGTGATGATAGGCATCCTTATCTTGTTCCCAGTCTCACATTTCACTCTTAAATATTTATTCTAGTTTTTTTCCCTGCTATTTATCAGATTATGGAAATTCTACATACTATTTTGGTAAGGCTTTTGTTTTCCTTTCTAAAAAAACCATGAATGGATGTTTTCTTTCTTTTGTTTTCTTTTGTTAGTCTGAATTACGTTGAATTTTGAATGTTAAACTAACTTCCCTTTCCTGGTATAAACCAAACTTTGTGGAGATGTATTATCATTTTTATACATTAGTAGAACAGTTTGCTACTATTTTATTTCTTATGTTTGCATCTGTATTTATCAGTGAGATTGGCCTGAAAATTTCCTTTCTCTAAATATCCTTCTTATGTTTTAGTAATCAAGGTTTGTTGGCTTCATAAAATGAGTTGGGGAGTATACCCTATTTTTGTATTCTCTGGAAAAATTTGTGGGGGATTATAGTTTCTTCCTTATGTGTTTTATAGAATTTCCAGTAAATCCATCTGGGCTTGAAACTGTCTTTGTAGGAAGGTTTTAAATCACATATTTAATTTTTTAAATAGTTACAGGACTATTCAGATATTGCAGCTCTTTTGTGAGTTTGGTAAGTTATATTTTAAGGAGTTTTCCTATCTCATGTAAATTTTCAAATTTATTGGCAAAAAGTTATTAATATTCTTCAATGAACTTTTAAAAATGTCTACAGGATCCGTACTGACGTCCCACTTTTTATTCCTGATATTGGTTATTTGTTCCTTCTCCCTTTTTTCATGATCAGTCTCATTTGATGTTTGTTGTTTTTAATAGTTTGTACAAAGAACCAATTATGGATTTTGTTGATCTTCTCTTTTTATATATTCATATTCTGTTTCATTAACTTCTTTATTTCCGTCAACTTTGTGTTCAGTTTTCTGTTCTTTAAATTTTGGGGGATGGATGCTTAACTTAATGATTTTCAACTTTTTTTCTTTTCGGACATATTCATTTAACTCTATAAATTTCTCTCAAGCATAGCTTTTGTTGTACTCCACTAGTTTTGAGAAATAGGATTTTCATTATACTTTGTTTAAATTTTTAAAGTTTCATTGTGTTTTCTTTCTTGCCTCTGTGGGTTATTTAGAAGTGCATTTCTTAATTTCCAAATATGTGTTGATTTTTAAAGGTATATTCTTCCTGTTGATTTCAAGCTTAATTGCATTGTGATTAGAGAACATAACTGTATGATTTCAATGTTTTGAAATTTATTGACATTTGGTTTATGGACCAGGGTAGAGTCACTTTACTAAATATCTCTATGTACCTGAAAATATTTTGCATCTGTTGGGTATTGAGTTCTATATGTATTTATTATGGTTAAGTTTGTGAATTCTGTTGTTCAACTCTAATATATCCTCACTGGTTTTTGTTTTTTAATCCTGCTCATTTTATCAGTTCCTGAAAGAGCTGTTTTGAAAATCTTTCTTATTGATTGTGAATGTTCATCCATGTAGTTCTGCCAATTTTTGCTTTATATATTTGGGGCCATGTTAGTAGATGGATAGAAATTTAGAACTGTGACATCTTCAGGTGAATTGAACTTTTTTTTTCCATTCATTCTGCAGTGTCCTTTTATATCTCTAGCAGTGTTTTTTGCCTTGAATTCTTCTTTGTTGTTATTAAAGTGTCATCTGTTTGCTTTTGGTTAGTGTTTGCATTTTTTTCCTTAGCTGTGTTCTTGTGGTGTAGATATGTTTCTCTCTTGTTTTTAAAACCATTTTCACAATCTTTATTCTTTAATTGGAGCATTTAGTCCTTTACATACAGTATATTTGCAGATATATTTGGGTTCAAATTCGTTGTGTCAGAGGTTGTCAAACTTTTTGTGTAAAGGCTTTGTTTGTGGTCTGGTCTCTGTTGCAACTATTCAGCTCTGTTCTTTTAGTACAAAAGCAGCTGTAACCAACATGTAAATAAATGAGCATGGATGTATTCTAATCTTTATTTATGAAGACAAACAATTGGCTAGATTTGCTGATGGTGCTGCAATTTGCTAACCCCTTTAGTATTTTAGTATTTTTTTTCTATTTATCCTACTTGTTTTATATTTTGTCCTCCTCATTCTTGCCTTTTGGCCTTAAAAATTTTTTTTATTCTATTAATTTTTTTTCTTCTATCACCTTAGCAGTAATAGCCTCATTCTTTTAGTGGTTATCCTAGAGATTATAACATATTCCCTTGATGTATTAATTTCTAATAATAATTGGTACTTTTATCATCTTCCTGAAAATGCAGGAACCTGAGAATACTACCACCTCCTGACTTACATGCTTTATATGCCATTTGTGTGTGTGTGTGTTTAACTTTTTACTCTGGAAATTAAAAGTTTTCTATTTTTAAAACACTTTTTATTGTGGAAATATACACTTATATGCCATTTTTGTTGTGTGTTTCTTTAGCTTTTTATTTGAAAAATTTCAAACTTAGCCAAAAAAAAGAGAAAGTATTACAAACCACTAAGTAATGAACTATAATATAGTTTCAACGGTTTTTAGTATTTTGACAGTCTTGTTTAAAACAGTTCCCTGACATCAAATTATTACATCCATAGATACTTATGTATGTGTTTCTTTTTTTTAAATATGCAGCTTGATCCTATGGACAGGTCTGCAGGCCAGAGAATTTTATCTTTTCTTTTCTTTTTTGGCTGTGTTGGGTCTTCGTTGCTGCACGCGGGCTTTCTCTAGTTGCGGCAAGTGGGGGCTACTCTTCATTGCAGTGCGTGGGCTTCTCTTGTTGAGGAGCACGGGCTCTAGGTGCACGGGCTTCAGTAGTTGTGGCGCACGGGCTTCGTTGCTCCGCGGCATGTAGGATCCTCCCGGACCAGGGATCAAACCAGTGTCCCCTGCATTGGCAGGTGGATTGTTAACCACTGTGCCACCAGGGAAGTCCCTATGTATGTATTTCTAACAGCTAATGACTTAGAAGACAATAATATTACCCATCTAACAAAATTAATGGTAATTAAAAAATATTTTTAATATCTAACCTAGTTGATCTTTTCTTTTTTTGAAATTAATTAATTTTTTTGGCTGCGTTGGGTGTTCGTTGCTCTGCGTGGGCTCTTTCTAGTTGTGGTGAGCAGGGGCTACTCTTTGTTGCGGTGTGCAGGCTTCTCATTGCAGTGGCTTCTCTTGTTGCGGAGCACGTGCTCTAGGTGCACGGGCTCCAGTGGCACGCAGGCTCAGTAGTTGTGGCTTGCGGGCTCTAGAGCGCAGGCTCAGTAGTTGTGGTGCACGGGCTTAGTTGCTCCGCAGCATGTTGAATCTTCCCGGAGCAGGGATCAAACCCATGTCCCCTGCACTGGCAGGCGGATTCTTAACCACTGTGCCATGAGGCAAGTCCCTATATAGTCATTTTTTAGATTTATTAAAATATTTACTTTTTCTCTGATATTTTGTCCTGGATCATTTTTCTTCTCTTTAAAAAACATCTTTTAATATTCCTTAATGTGGATTTTCTGGTGATGAATTCTCAATTTTTGTTAGTCTGATCATATCTTTAATTTATCTTTATTTAAAAAACTTTTTATTATGGGCACTTTAAAACATATATAAAACTTACTCAGAAGTTAAGAACTTAATGTAATGAACTTCCATGTTGTGGTCACTGAGCTTCAACATTGTCAAATCATGGCCAGGCTTGTTCCATCTGTTCCATACCACTACTCTTTTTTTTTTTTTAATCATTTTTTAAAAAATTTATTTATTTTATTTAATTTTGGCTGCGTTGGGTCTTCGTTGCCGCGCACGGGCTTTCTCTAGTTACGGCAAGCGGGGGCTACTCTTCGTTGCGGTGCGTGGGCTTCTCATTGCAGTGGCTTCTCTTGTTGCGGAGCATGGGCTCTAGGTGCGCAGGCTTCAGCAGTTGGCGGCGCGTGGGCTCCGTAGTTGTGGCTTGCAGGCTCTAGAGCACAGGCTCGGTAGTTGTGGCACACGGGCTTAGTTGCTCCGCGGCATGTGGGATCTTCCCGGACCAGGGCTCGAACCCGTGTCCCCTGCACTGGCAGGCGGATTCTTAACCACTGTGCCACCAGGGAAGTCCCATACCACTACTCTTGAATTGTTATAAAGTGGATCTCAGATTCAGAAACATTGCATTTCATCCATTAGCATTCCAGTCGTGTCTGTGAAAAATAAAGGCTGTTTAAAAAACATAACCACAGTATGTTACCTTATCTAAAGATGTAGTATTAATTCCTAATATCACCAAATACCAGTCAGTGCTCACTTTTTCTCGATTGCCATATATACACACGATACACATAATTGATTTCCTCTAATCAAGATCCCAGCAAGAGTTGTACACTATGTTTGATGGATATGATTTTTGAGTCTCTTAATCTGTAGTTCTCCTCACTCCTTCCTTACTTTTTTTTTTTAAGAAACCAAATTATTTGTTCTATAGAGGGTCCCAAATCCTGGAATATGCTAATTGCATATTCATAGTTTTATTTAACATTTTCCTTTACTCCTATATTTCTTATAAATTGTTATTTGAATGTAGCAACTAGATCAAATTCAGTTCAATTTTTTTTTTTTTAATTATTAGCACCTTTAATTATTATTTATTTATTTATTTATTTTGGCTGTGTTGGGTCTTCGTTTCTGTGCGAGGGCTTCCTCTAGTTGCGGCAAGCGGGGGCCACTCTTCATCGCGGTGCGCGGGCCTCTCACTATCGCAGCCTCTCTTGTTGAGGAGCACAGGCTCCAGACGCGCAGGCTCAGTAGTTGTGGCGCACGGGCCCAGTTGCTTCGCGGCATGTGGGATCTTCCCAGACCATGGCTCAAACCCGTGTTCCCTGCATTGGCAGGCAGATTCTCAACCACTGCGCCACCAGGGAAGCCCTCAGTTCAATATTTTGACAAGAATACTTCATCGGCGGTGGTGTGTACTTCCATCAGAGGCGTATAATATCTGGTTATATCTCTTTTGTGATGTTAG
The DNA here is from genome assembly GCF_028564815.1 of Eubalaena glacialis. Classification (NCBI taxonomy): domain Eukaryota; kingdom Metazoa; phylum Chordata; class Mammalia; order Artiodactyla; family Balaenidae; genus Eubalaena; species Eubalaena glacialis. The sequence continues at coordinate 57,236,691 of NC_083719.1, forward strand.
TAGCCATTGATGCTCATCACCTAGATCTGTTATTTTATTAGGGGTTTACTTTCATTTATATTTTTGCTGGGTATGGAATTCTAGTTGGTAGGTTTTTTTTAAAGTCATTTTTTTGGAGCAGTTTTAGGTTTACAACAAAATTGAGAGGAAGGTACAGAGATTTTCCATATGTCCCCTGCCCCCAGACACGCATAGCCTCCCCCATTATCAATATTACTCACCAGAATGGTACCTTTTTTTTTTTTAACCAAGGATGAACCTGCATTGATATATCCTCATCACCCAAAATCCATCGTTTACCTTGGGGTTCACTCTTGGTGTTATACATTCTATGGGTTGGTCAAATGTATGATGACATATATCCATCATTATAATATTTTGCAGAGTATTTTCACTGCCCTAGAATCGTCTGTGCTCTGTTTTAATGTCTCCATAGTTTTGCCTTTTCCAGAATGTCATATGTAGTTGACCCTTAAATAGCACAGGGGTTAGGGGTGCCAACCCTCTGTGCAGTCGAGTATCTGTATATAACTTTACAGTGGGCACTTCATATCCGCAGTTCTGTATCCGTGGATTCAACCAACTGTGGACCATTTAGTACTATAGTATGTATTTGTTGAAAAAAAATCTGTGTATAAGTGGACCCGCACAGTTCAAACCCATGTTGTTCAAAGGTCAGCCGTAGTTGGAATCATACAGTATGTAATAGCATTTTCAGGTTGGCTTCTTTCACTTAGTAATATGCTGAATAATATTCTGTTGTCTGGATATGAATTATTTATCCATCATCTATCCATTCATCTACTGAAGGACATCTTGGTTGCTTTTGAGTTTTGGCAGTTATGAATAAAGCTGCTATAAACATACGTGTGCGTGTTTTTGTGTGAACATAAGTTTTCAACTCCTCTGAGTATATAGGAAAGAACACAATTCCTAGATTGTAGGGTATGAATAAGTTTAGTTTTGTAAGAAACTGCCAAACTGTCTTCCAAAGTGGCTGTATCACTTTGCATTCTCACCAGCAATGAATGAGAATTTCTGGTGCTCCACATCCTTGCTGGTATTTGGTGTTGTCAGTGTTCCAGACTTTGGCCATTCTAATAGGTATGTAGTGGTATCTTGTTTTAATTTACATCCCTGATGACATATGATGTGGAGCATCTTTTCATATGCTTATCTGTCATCTGTATATCGTCTTTGGTGAGTTGTCAAAGGTTTTGGCCCATTTTTTAATCAGGTTCTTTGTTTTCTTATTGTTGAGTTTTAAGAGGTCTGTGTATATTTGGGATAACATTTCTTTTTCTCATTTGTCTTTTGCAAATAATTTCTCCCAGTCTGTGGCTTGTCCTCTTATTTTCTTGACATCATCTTTCACAGAGCAGAAGTTTTTAATTTTAATGAAGTCCAGCTTATCAATGATTTCTTTCATAGATCATGTCTATAGTGTTCTATCTAAAAAGACATCACCATACCCAAGGTCATCTAAGTTTTCTCCTATGTTATTTTCTAGGAGTTTTATAGTTTTGCATTTTACTAGATTAAAAAAAAATTCTTTGAAGACCATTGCATTATCTACTGTTGAGACGTTAGCTGTCAGGCTAATTATTGTTCCTTTGAAGGTAACGTTTGGTGGTGGGAAAGGTTTAGCTGCTTTTAAGATTTTCCTTTTGTCTTTGACTTTCAGCAGTTTTACTATGATGTGACTAGATGAACATACCTTTTTATTTATCCTCTTAGGGTTTGTTGGGCTACTTGAACCTGTGGTTTGATATCTGTGGTCAGTTTTGGAAAATTCTCTGTCATTATCTCTGCAAATATATATTTCTTCTGACCCATTCTTACTTTCTTTACACATTATGTTAGACCTTTTTGCTCTGTCCTTTGTCTTTTATTTCTCTTCTCTGTTTTCCATTCTTTTGTTTCACTGAACTTTTTTTCTTTTTTTAATTAATTTTTATTGGAGTATAGTTGATTTACCATGTTATGTTAGTTTATGTTTCACTGAGCTTTAATCCAGAATAGATCTTCTCACCTCTCTCTAGTTTACGTCTCACTGCAGTGTATTGAATCTACAGTTAAACTGCATCCATTGAGATACTAATTTTGGTTATTGTATTTTTCAGATATAGAATTTATATTTTTTTCAAATTTGCTGTGCTTTCCCCTACTTTTGAAAAATGATTTCTAGCTCTCTAGTGAAATTCTTGATTTAATTGACTGGCTCCTTGAACATAATGCATAAACTCATAAAGTCTAAGCTTTATAATCTTAGCGTGTGGAACATTGTTAAATTTGCTTCTGCTGGTGGTTCATCATTTCCTTATGTACCTGGTGGTTGTATGAATGTATATAAGACAACCATGCAGGATCCAATATCAGTTTGAAAAGGTAATATTTGCAGTCCCTTTGAGAGCTTGCCTACTTACAGTTCATCCTTAACTCCTTATATCCTTACTCTTTGAGTCTCAGTTTAAAGGGTATGGGATTTTCCATGCTTCCCACCTTTGGCAAGTCTGAAGCTAGTTTTGTCTCCCTTACCTTGTGAGGCTTTGCTCCGCCTCTCAGGATCAGCTGCTGCTTGTAGATGCCCCAAGGGAAAAGCTGCCCTACCTCTCTGTCTCTCTTCTCTGGATAGCCTTCTCTTGGGTCTTGGCCTGCTGATTCTTAACTGCCTCTTTAGTTCTCTGATGCCTTTTAGGCACACCCCCCACCTCTCCAGCTTTTTCTCGTTTTCTCATTGGAAGGTTTTTGGATCAATTTACTAGTACTGGAAATGAGCCATTTTTTCCTTGCTGTTAAACTTATTCATTGAGATACTATTTCTGTATTAACTTTCTAAAAAGTATCAAAGTACTAGCCTTGTAATATAGTATATTAAAAAGACACACAAAAGTTTAAAGGAGCAGAAAAATATCACAGTGCCATCAGTGAGAGGCAGTTACTGTTAATAGTTGCTTTTTGTTAAAGAGCTAGCTTTTGTGGGGTTGGGGAAGAGTCTGGAGATAAGCTTAGTTTGGATATTCTGAGCTTGAGATGATTAAGATGTCTAGCTCGACTTATGCTTGAGGCATTTAGATATTAAACAGATGATTTGCTTCAAGAGCAGGGTGGAGATCTGGATTTGTTGATCTCAGAATGTTAGTTGAAGCTATCAAAGTAACTGGAAGGCAGTGGTGGTTGTAGACTGTTTCTTTGTTAAGGGTAGCACAGATTGAGAAGGGACAGGGTCATTATGGGAGAGGTAAGATAGAACTTAATTTTTGTAGTGTTATGAAGGCCAAGACAACGTCATATTTTTCATTTGTAAGTTATGTGCCTATAGGAAAATTTTTTTCTATTCTATATTTAATGGTTTAATTTTTTTAGCCTAAAATTCTGTATGCTGAATAGCAGTTATATAAAACACAGTATCCTAGTGTGAAATACTTGTTAGTGTTTTAGATCTAATCGCAGACTAGATTAAGTACTGAAGTTCAGGATCTCAGACTTGCTAATAATTCATACTTAGTTTTGTGCAAATGACTGTCCTCAATCTCTTGTTCCATTAAATGTGCATAATAATGAATTCACAATGTTAAAGAATAATAAAACTATATTAAATACACCAAGGAAATATTAAACACAAATGACTTTCATACTGAACCAGTTTGTATATAGAGAGAATGCAAGAAACAGTACTTTTGTACTTCCTGTTCCGATAACCACTGATACTAAAGAAGAGGAGTGACTTCACTAAAGTTTTTTTGGTGGTATATCAATACATTATTTTAGTTCTATACCAGACTAGTTCTTTAAGTAGATGTGCACAAAGGCCATTTAAAGATAAGCCAGAAATTCATGACCACATACCTACTTATTTTTAACATATACTTTGAGTTATCTTTTTGTTTCTACAGTTGTGACTGTATTTTAATAATTTTGCTATGTGTTTGGTCATTAAACAAGAGCTATTATAATATGGAAATTTGATTTAACAGAGCTACAATAGAAGAGGCGTACTCCAGGTCAATGACAAAACTAGCAAAATCTGCAAGCAATTATTCACAACTTGGGTGAGTTAATTTCTTTGAAGAACTCTTTCAATGTTGATTTAGGCAAAGTTTATGAGAATAGTAGGTTCCCATTAAGGATAAAATAGTTCATAAATATAATAATATATAATGTGTTTATTCAAAATGCATCTATATCTGAATATATTCTCGACTTGATAGAAAGTATAATTGAATTTGCTGAATCAATTAACACAAAGTAAATGAAACTTACTTTTTTCCCTTTATTAAACCACACAATACAACTTCATTCTTCCTTCTTTTTTCCATATCTCTCCTCACTTTTCTGGCAGCCTTCTGTTTCTAACTCCTCCATGTAGACGCGCCTCTTCTAAAACATAGTTTCTTCTTTATTGACCACAGTAGAAGGGCCAGAAAGTAACTGGAATAACAGAAGCTAGCTTTAACCAATTGACCATGGTTTTGGTTTTTTTTTTAACAAATAATTTATTTTTCTTTCATATACTCATTCTTTTAGGTTTCCAGTATGATTGATATTTTAGAAATATTTATTTATTATTTTAAAAAACTTTTTATTGGAGTAGAGTTGATTTACAATGTTGTATTAGTTTCAGGTGTACAGCACAGTGAGTCAGTTATACATATACAAATATCCACTCTTTTTTTTAGATTCTTTTCCCAAGTAGGCCATTACAGAGTATTGAGTAAAGTTCCCTGTGCTATACAATAGGTTCTTATTAGTTATCTATTTTAGATATACTAGTATGTATACGTCAATCCCAATCTCCCAGTTCTCCCCCTCTCACCCCATCCCCTGGTAACCATAAGTTTGTTTTCTACATCTGTGACTCTACTTCTGTTTTTGTTTTTGTTTTTTTTAAGATTCTTTTCCCATGTAGGCCATTACAAAGTAGTGAGTAGAGTTCCCTGTGCTATTCAGCAGGCTATTGTTAGTTATCTGTTTTATATATAGTAGAGTGTATATGTCAGTCCCAATCTCCCAATTTATCCCTCCTCCCCCCCATCCCTTGGGAACCGTAAGTTTGTTTTCTACGTCCATGACTCCATTTCTGTTTTGTAAATAAGTTCATTTGTACCCCCCCCTTTTTTTTAGATTCCACATATAAGCAATATCATATGATATTTGTCTTTCTGTGTCTGACTTACTTCACTTAGTATGAGGCCATGGTTTTAATATAGGAAATTCTTATTTTTAGTTACCAGGTGGGAGGTAGAAAAAAACATGTGTTTTCTAATAAAGTTACTGAAAACATTTCTGTCTTTGGAATATGTGCCTTTCATGAATAATAGGTGATATTTTATTTTTTGTGTTAGTGTTGTTACTTAAGATTATAAAGATTTTAAATATTAATGTTTTTGTTTACTGATGCATATTTAGGCAAGAATTGAATTTTATCTTTCTGTATTTAGTTGCATTTAAACATATTTTGGATTGGTCAGTTTCCTTTCTTAGTGCTCATTGTACATTAACTTGTATTACCTGACCAGAAAAAAGTTGTGTATGTCAAACTGTAAAAAATGGAATGATACTTGAAATTCCTTAAAGAAACCTGTATTTAAAGAAATCTTATGTTGAACCTCCTTTCAGTGTAAATAATCCTTGGGTAAAGTAAAGGGACACTCTCATCTTACCTGTTTTGTAAAGTCTAGACTATCATGTGTCAGGTTTACCTGAAGTGATGTACATGTATTTTGGTGCTGTAGTGAGTGGATACTTTTCAGGTGTCCTTTTTTCTCTCAGAATTTTCCATCTAACTACTTGCCGCATTTAGTGCTGATTAGATTTAAAAGTGTGAGGTAAGATCTAATCAGAACAGTCCTATTTAAGTATTTTAATTATTCTCTTTGAACTTTTTGTTATTGCTTAAAGTGATTGTTGTCAGTTAGCTTTCCTACTGGGTAGGAAATGCAGTAATTGGCACAGAGTACATATTAGGATAAGTAATTTCTTTCTCTACCATCTTGCATTAGTGATCATTGTTGCTATTTGTTTTTGTTTTATCATAGACCAAAGCAAGCGCTGTTGAAAATCTCTGAGGAAGTACCTGAGGAAAGCATAGGATAAAATTATTCTTATATCATTCCCTACTGACCAAATTAGTTTAAACTAACCTTTGGCATCCTAAGTATTATTCAAAACATTATAATGTAGTAACTCTTGGAAGTACTTGAACCTGTTGAAAATATTAAATTCTCAATGTTGAGAGGAAGTGGTAGGAAAGTATGTCATACGTTCTATACCAAGTGTAGTAGAAAGGGGACTCTGTTAGTGTTTGTTGAAGTACATGGGTAAAATATGAAACAAAGTTTCAGATAAAAGTTTTAAAATAATTCTTAAATAAATTTTAACGATGAAGGCACTTAAAAAATCATGTGCAAATTTGACTTTTGCATGTTTAAATACAGAGGAGCTTTTATTTTTTTAATTTTATTTATTTGTTTTTTTTTGGCCGCACCGCAGGCACGCGGGATCTTAGTTCCCCGACCAGGGATCAAACCTGTGACCCTGCATTGGAAGCATGGAGTCCTAACCACTGGACTGCCAGGGAATTCGCAGGAGCTTTTATTTTTGATGAAGCATTTTAAATGGAGCACTGAAGAGTCTAAAATTTAGATTTGATAATAAGTTAGTTTTAAACAGTAGACAGTGATTAGAAAGGCTTCTGATACAAATCTAAATAACCAAATCAACTCAGAAAATGACACATTATAATTAAGGGAGGGTCATGGCCAGACCTGTGATATGAGTTAACTCATTTCTCTGTATCTGAGGTATAAAAATATTTTAAGTAATTAACCAAGGATTAAAAAAAAAGTCAAGGTCAGGCTGTCAGTCGTTTCATTTGTGATTTAATTTAATCTCATCTTTTGACTAATTAAAATTACTGAATATAACATTATTTCCATTGGTTCTGTTTTGGAGCCTTAGACTTTTTTTTCCTTTTAGTAAATTATTCCCATGTTTTCTTTGCTTTAGAACATATGCACCAGTGTGGGATGTGTTCAAAACATCTACAGAGAAATTAGCAAATTGTCACTTGGATCTTGTTAGAAAATTACAAGAATTAATAAAAGAAGTTCAGAAGTATGGAGAAGAACAAGTAAAATCGCATAAAAAGGTATCAGTTTTCCTTGTTAAAGGATTGATTGGTCAGATATTGAATGCTTTGTAGTTCTGTCATTTTGATGAATCATTTCATACCAAACAGACTAAAGAAGAAGTTGCAGGAACTCTGGAAGCTGTTCAAACCATTCAGAGCATAACTCAGTCCCTCCAGAAATCCAAGGAAAATTACAATGCCAAATGTGTAGAACAGGAACGTTTGAAAAAGGAAGGAGCTACACAAAGAGAAATAGAAAAGGTAATCGTAATAAAAATAATACCTCTGTGGTTTCAAAGCATTTTCAAATACAAGACTGCATTTAATCTTTAAACATTCAAGAATGATCTCATATTAAAGATGAAGTCACTGTGCCTCTGAGTGTTAGTGATTTACCTAAGTGAAACAGAAGTAGGTTTACAAAATATGTTGTATATGGTAGATAGATTAGCAAATACATAAAAAGGAATGATTTCTTTACATCGGTGACACATGTGCAGGATATTTTTTATAAGATAATTGATGAGATGCTGCTTGGTGTAAGATTTAATAATGAGGTAAAAATTTTTTTGAAGCAAGACTTTGGTAGATTTAGCAAGGCAATAGTTACTTGAGATAAACTTTAAATATATGTTGTGGGTGATTTATTGCTGACTTTGAGCCCATGTATGTAGTATTGTGGTAAACCACAACCCTTTCCCCCACTCTCATTTTGATTGAAAGTAGATTTTTTTCCCCTTTCAAAACAGTTTAACCATCCACTTGTTTGATGTGGTATATATCATTTAGGAATCAGCCATAGGGAGTGATAATTTTGAAAGTTTGTAGAATATTTGAAATAGCCAGTAAAAAAAAAACAACTGTAATTATGTTGCAATTATAATAATTATAAAAGTGTATATACATGGGCAAAAACTAGAAGAGCATCTGGAAAAATCAAAACAGTCGATGGAATTTGGGGTAATATGTTTCCTTTAGTGTTTTGTGCAATAAATAAAAATTGGGAGGGGGTAAAAAATGAGGCACAGTAAGTTCATGATTTTAAAATGCTCTTCATTCCAGGTATAGCAGTTAAGAATAAAATATAAAAAGGGAAAATAAAGCAAAATAACATGCTCCAAAAAGAAGAATATTATCTTCATAATGAACCAGAAATGGAACAGAAACTCAAAAGGGCATGTAGAGATTGATTATGCAGGGTTGTTGGACCCAAAGTCCTAAGTTAGGCAGTGGAATTTAGCTCTTGTGTGGTAAAGGGGACTAAATATTCCCCACTTGAGATGAAGCCCAAGGAACCCCACTCACTTGGTGATACTATAAGTAGTGAAAAAAGACTGTTGAGCTGCTGAAGGGCTAAAGCATTATTGGAAGTTGGGGCTTAAGGATGCAGTTCTGACTGGCAGTCAGGCCAAGTAACCAGTTCATGACTGTTTCTATCATATCCCCTATATTCTTCCAGGGAATTAATTAAAAGCTACCTTTATAGACTGATACTAAACTGGAGCCTTGGAGGGCTGGCAGGAGATAACCTGAAACTGCTAAATGGGGATGGGTGAGCATAAATGATAGAATATAACACAATTCTAGGAGGTGATGTTTACCTTGTATTCTATAGAGTTTTCCAGCATCACTGATGGAGGGAGAGAGAGAAGAGAGAGGGGAAAAAACAAGACCCTTCCCACCTGAAATGAGCAAAAGCACATCTTAAGAAATCTAATATAGCTAATATAGCTTTCCCTGCTATACAACAGTAGAGTGTTCCTGTGAAACCTTTCATAAGCCAAAATGGCGTAAGCAGAGAAGCAAGTACCTTAGAACACATCTTGCTAATGGATGCACAAGATAAATTGAGATAAAGCACAGATGCTTACAGACACAGTTCAAAGCTTTGGAGACCGATGCTGAGTGTAGATCCTGGGAAGGAGCTTGGCGGTGCCACTCTCACCGCTTCTCAGGGTGTGCGCTGCCTCTGTAACGGCTCCTGCAAAACAAACGCCGAATGCTATTTTTCTTTTTACCTGTTTTTGTAAAAGTGAAAATCCTCCTTGGATGTTTTTCAGTTCGTGAAAACAGGAACTAATATAATTCTTTTGTAAAAGCAAAGTAAACAAACTTGTAAGACAAACTTTTGAAAAGCAGGGGACACCTCTGCTAAGACAGATGGCAATAAATTTAACAATTAGAATAAGAATTCACTCCAAATAAAATTTAGGTTTATAAAATAGATGATCAGAAACGTTCGTGTATGTTGAGGATGTTCAGATATGCAAATGAATATAAATGTATATTAAAGAAATTGAGAGAGATAATGAAATAAGATCTAGTAGATGGGAAAACAGCTAACTAGAAAACTTGGCGATGAAATATATGGTTATTGAAATTTTAAAAAAAGCAACAGAGAAGACAAACTTTAGAGCTGATATAGTGAAAGATTGAATTTGGGCACTCACCCATAACATAGTACAGAGAATAAAGGTTACCAACATTCATCTGATGTGGATTTCAGAAGAAAAAAAAATGGAGAGGATGGTAGACAGGTAATATTTGAAGAGTTAACAGATCAGAATATTTCAGAATTAAAAAAACTCAGGATTTCTTAGATCAAAAGTACATTCTTGGTATTAAGCAGGTTAAATAAAGATAAATTCAGAACGAGCCACCAGAGAAGAAGAGAATATTAAAAGCTACCGGGTATATCTTTTTCCTAACATCTCTGAAATCAGAATGCATCATCAAATGATAGTATCATATAATCATTGTTGGCACGGTGGCATTTGTGGTGTAGTTTCACTGCCTCTGTGAACTTGGTTGTTATATACCTGGTGGCATGATTGGACAACTGCAACACTTTGATGTTTCAATTAACAGACCACTTTAAGAGCATTGAGGAAGGATTAGTTCTGATTGTTGTCTGAAAACCTTTTGTTGAGACCTGGTAAGATCAAGAAAATGTGAGCACCAATGTTTGGAAGAAAATCTGGAGATGATAGTGGAGCACTTTTAAGAAATGCTCTGTCAGTAATGCTTTTGGTGACATTGAAGATAATACTATGTGGGGGAAAAAACAGACCTCAACAGTCCCTGAATTGGAAGTAACTGAGAAGGGTCAGAATCTGACTGTGAAAAAAGATTCAGGAGTATCTCGAAAGTTCATTTTGCTTTCTTTTTAATTCTGTATCACACAAGAATAAAAATCTACTTCTAAGTAAGTCTAGAAGAGCTCTTTTAATAAGTCTAAAATAAAAATTTTAAGTGATAAGAAAGCATTATTTCATGGTTTGACAGTATTTTCTGTTTCAGTGGTACACAAGATAATGGTGTGTGTTACAATTAATGGTATATTAGAATTAGTAGTAGTCAAGCATGAACATTAAGCATTAACTACTGAGAGAATAGAAGTATAGTCTAAATCTTCTAAATCAGCCAAAAGAAAAGAAGAGGAAGGGGTGCTTTTTTCTAATTGTTCTGCTCAGAGGTGATATCTTTGCTTGTGATATTAGATGTGTTAATGGGTCTCTGATTTATATATATTCAAATCCAAGCCTAAGTAAATAATTTATTTTGGCCTGTAATAAATAAACTCTTTATTAACATGAATGTAGGTTTTTTAAAAACATAGATCTTTGAACTGTTTTTCCTTTGGTGAACTTGAAAACATAAATACTTATTGGCTATTATGACATAGTACGCTTCTCATCTTCATTCACAAACCCTTATTTTTATAAAGCACCATTTGGAAGTTACTCATATATGTGGACTATGACAAAGTACTTATTTTATGTGTATGTATTTGATTCATAGGAGTTTACTATAAAAATTATAGACACTTAAACAGAAATATTTCTGGTAGTACATCAGAAAACTTACAATGCTAAGGAAATGAATAAAATGTAGGATTTATTTCGTCATCAGTAGGTAATCTATTAAGGCCAATCTTTTGTTTATGAGAAGAAATGTAGCTATTGCTTTTAAAGCATAAGTTGCTATGCTCCAACTTCCCTTTTAATAATCACTTTACAGAAGTGGTCAAGTTTGTTACTACTGGGGCATTTAGTTTCTATGAGTCTACCCTAAGAATTTACAGTTTTACTAAGCAAAGATAGTATTTAGAAAGTCATTTTGACTTAACTGAGTGTTGCTGTATAGTCATTTCCTATGAGAGATGTTTCAAAAAATATATATATTCCCAATATGATTACATTCTTCTTAAAAATTTATTTATTTATTTATTTAATTTTGGCTGCGTTGGGTCTTTGTTGCTGTGCGCGGGCTTTCTCTGTTTGCAGCGAGCGGGGTCTACTCTTCGTTGCGGTACGCGGGCTTCTCATTGCAGTGGCTTCTCTTGTTGCGGAGCATGGGCTCTAGGCTCGTGGGCTTCAGTAGTTGCAGCACGCAGACTCAGTAGTTGTGGCTCGTGGGATCTAGAGCGCAGGCTCAGTAGTTGTGGCGCACGGGCTTAGTTGCTCCGCGGCATGTGGGATCTTCCTGGACCAGGGCTCGAACCCTTGTTTCCTGCATTGGCAGGCAGATTCTTAACCACTGCGCCACCAGGGAAGTCCAGAATACGATTACATTCTAAAGTGGCCTCTATATTCTTTTATAGGATGCCCCTAGTTTTCTTTAAATTTTTTTTTGTCATTACTTAAAATACCTTGTGAATCAATAAACTCTTTAAAAAAAAATTTATTCATTACTAAGTACTACTTTTGCCAGTTTTCTAAGATGCCTCTTTAAGTTGGTATGTAATTTCCTTATTCTGACATATGATGTTTACCTTTGAAGAGTGAAAGCTGATGTAAAAAATATATTAGAACTTATAAAGAGTATCTCTTTCTTTTTTTTTTTTTTTTTTTTAAACATCTTTATTGAAGTATAATTGCTTTACAATGGTGTGCTAGCTTCTGCTTTACAACAAGGTGAATCAGTTACACATATACATATGTTGCCATATCTCTTCCCTCTTGCATCTCCCTCCCTCCCACCCTCCCTATCACACCCCTCTAGGTGGTCACAAAGCACCGAGCTGATCTCCCTGTGCTATGCGGCTGCTTCCCACTAGTTATCTATTTTACATTTGGTAGTGTATATATGTCCATGACACTCTCTCACCCTGTCACATCTCACCCCTCCCCCTCCCCATATCCTCAAGTCCATTCTCTAGTAGGTCTGTGTCTTTATTCCCATCTTGCCACTAGGTTCTTCATGACCTCTTTTTTTTTTTTTTTCCCTTAGATTCCATATATATGTGTTAGCATACTGTATTTGTTTTTCTCTTTCTGACTTACTTCACTCTGTATGACAGACTCTAACTCCATCCACCTCATTACAAACACCTCCATTTCATTTCTTTTTATGGCTGAGTAATATTCCATTGTATATATGTGCCACATCTTCTTTATCCATTCATCCGATGATGGACACCTAGGTTGCTTCCATGTCCTGGCTATTGTAAACAGAGCTGCAATGAATATTTTGGTACATGACTCTTTCTGAATTATGGTTTTCTCAGGGTATATGCCCAGTAGTGGGATTGCTGGGTCATATGGTAGTTCTATTTTTAGTTTTTTAAGGAACCTCCATACTGTTCTCCATAGTGGCTGTATCAATTTACATTCCCACCAACAGTGCAAGAGTGTTCCCTTTTCTCCACACCCTCTCCAGCATTTATTGTTTCTAGATTTTTGGATGATGGCCATTCTGACCGGTGTGAGATGATACCTCATTGTAGTTTTGATTTGCATTTCTCTAATGATTAATGATGTTGAGCATTCTTTCATGTGTCTGTTGGCAATCTGTATCTCTTCTTTGGAGAAATGTCTATTTAGGTCTTCTGCCCATTTTTGGATTGGGTTGTTTGTTTTTTTGTTATTGAGCTGCATGAGCTGCTTGTAAATCTTGGAGATTAATCCTTTGTCCGTTGCTTCATTTGCAAATATTTTCTCCCATTCTGAGGGTTGTCTTTTGGTCTTGTTTATGGTTTCCTTTGCTGTGCAAAAGCTTTTAAGTTTCATTAGGTCCCATTTGTTTATTTGTGTTTTTATTTCCATTTCTCTAGGACCTGGGTCAAAAAGGATCTTGCTGTGACTTATGTCATACAGTGTTCTGCCTATGTTTTCCTCTAAGAGTTTGATAGTGTCTGGCCTTACACTTAGGTCTTTAATCCATTTTGAGTTTATTTTTGTGTATGGTGTTAGGGAGTGTTCTAATTTCATACTTTTACATGTACCTGTCCAATTTTCCCAGCACCACTTATTGAAGAGGCTGTCTTTTCTCCACTGTATATGCTTGCCTCCTTTATCAAAGATAAGGTGACCATATGTGCGTGGGCTTATCTCTGGGCTTTCTATCCTGTTCCATTGATCTATATTTCTGTTTTTGTGCCAGTACCAAACTGTCTTGATTACTGTAGCTTTGTAATATAGTCTGAAGTCAGGGAGCCTGATTCCTCCAGCTCCATTTTTCGTTCTCAAGATTGCTTTGGCTATTCGGGGTCTTTTGTGTTTCCATACAAATTGTGAAATTTTTTGTTCTAGTTCTGTGAAAAATGCCAGTGGTAGTTTGATAGGGATTGCATTGAATCTGTAGATTGCTTTGGGTAGCAGAGTCATTTTCACAATGTTGATTCTTCCAATCCAAGAACATGGTATATCTCTCCATCTATTTGTATCATCTTTAATTTCTTTCATCAGTGTCCTATAATTTTCTGCATACAGGTCTTTTGTCTCCTTAGGTAGGTTTATTCCTAGGTATTTTATTCTTTTTGTTGCAATGGTAAACGGGAGTGTTTTCTTAATTTCACTTTCAGATTTTTCATCATTAGTATACAGGAATGCAAGAGATTTCTGTGCATTAATTTTGTATCCTGCTACTTTACCAAATTCATTGATTAGCTCTAGTAGTTTTCTGGTAGCATCTTTTGGATTCTCTATGTATAGTATCATGTCATCTGCAAACAGTGACAGCTTTACTTCTTCTTTTCCGATTTGGATTCCTTTTATTTCTTTTTCGTCTCTGATTGCTGTGGCTAACACTTCCAAAACTATGTTGAATAATAGTGGTGAGAGTGGGCAACCTTGTCTTGTTCCTGATCTTAGTGGAAATGGTTTCAGTTTTTCACCATTGAGGACAATGTTGGCTGTGGGTTTGTCATATACGGCCTTTATTATGTTGAGGAAAGTTCCCTCTATGCCTACTTTCTGCAGGACTTTTATCATAAATGGGTGTTGAATTTTGTCGAAAGCTTTCTCTGCATCTATTGAGATGATCATATGGTTTTTCTCCTTCAATTTGTTAATATGATATATCACGTTGATTGATTTGCGTATATTGAAGAATCCTTGCATTCCTGGAATAAACCCCACTTGATCATGGTGTATGATCCTTTTAATGTGCTGTTGGATTCTGTTTGCTAGTATTTTGTTGAGGATTTTTGCATCTATGTTCATCAGTGATATTGGCCTGTAGTTTTCTTTCTTTGTGACATCTTTGCCTGGTTTTGGTATCAGGGTGATGGTGGCCTCGTAGAATGAGTTGGGGAGTGTTCCTCCCTCTGCAATATTTTGGAAGAGTTTGAGAAGGATAGGTGTTAGCTCTTCTCTAAATGTTTGATAGAATTCGCCTGTGAAGCCATCTGGTCCTGGGCTTTTGTGTGTTGGAAGATTTTTAATCACAGTTTCAATTTCAGTGCTTGTGATTGGTCTGTTCATATTTTCTATTTCTTCCTGGTTCAGTCTCGGCAGGTTGTGCATTTCTAAGAATCTGTCCATTTCTTCCAGGTTGTCCATTTTATTAGCATAGAGTTGCTTGTAGTAATCTCTTATGATCGTTTGTATTTCTGCAGTGTCAGTGGTTACTTCTCCTTTTTCATTTCTAATTCTATTAATTTGAGTCTTCTCCTTTTTTCTCTTGATGAGTCTGGCTAATGGTTTATCAATTTTGTTTATCTTCTCAAAGAACCAGCTTTTAGTTTCATTGATTTTTGCTATTGTTTCCTTCATTTCTTTTTCATTTATTTCTGATCTGATCTTTATGATTTCTTTCCTTCTGCTAGCTTTGGGGTTTTTTTGTTCTTCTTTCTCTAATTGCTTTAGGTGCAAGGTTAGGTTGTTTATTCGAGATGTTTCCTGTTTCTTGATGTAGGCTTGTATTGCTATAAACTTCCCTCTTAGAACTGCTTTTGCTGCATCCCATAGGTTTTGGATCGTCGTGTCTCCATTGTCATTTGTTTCTAGGTATTTTTTGATTTCCCCTTTGATTTCTTCAGTGATCACTTCGTTATTAAGTAGTGTATTGTGTAGCCTCCATGTGTTTGTATTTTTTACAGATCTTTTCCTGTAATTGATATCTAGTCTCATAGCGTTGTGGTCGGAAAAGATACTTGATACGATTTCAATTTTTTTAAATTTACCAAGGCTTGATTTGTGACCCAAGATATGATCTATCCTGGAGAATGTTCCATGAGCACTTGAGGAAAATGTGTATTCTGTTGTTTTTGGGTGGAATGTCCTATAAATATCAATTAAGTCCATCTTGTTTAATGTATCATTTAAAGCTTGTGTTTCCTTATTTATTTTCATTTTGGATGATCTGTCCATTGGTGAAAGTGGGGTGTTAAAGTCCCCTACTATGATTGTGTTACTGTCGATTTCCCCTTTTATGGCTGTTAGTATTTGCCTTATGTATTGAGGTGCTCCTATGTTGGGTGCATAAATATTTACAATTGTTATACCTTCCTCTTGGATCGATCCCTTGATCATTATATAGTGTCCATCTTTGTCTCTTGTAATAGTCTTTATCTTAAAGTCTATTTTGTCTGATATGAGAATTGCTACTCCAGCTTTCTTTTGATTTCCATTTGCATGGAATATCTTTTTCCATCCCCTCACTTTCAGTCTGTATGTGTCTCTAGGTCTGAAGTGGGTCTCTTGTAGACAGCATATATATGGGTCTTGTTTTTGTATCCATTCAGCCAGTCTGTGTCTTTTGGTGGGAGCATTTAATCCATTTACATTTAAGGTAATTATCGATATGTATGTTCCTATTCCCATTTTCTTAAATGTTTTGGGTTTGTTATTGTAGGTGTTTTCCTTCTCTTGTGTTTCTTGCCTAGAGAAGTTCCTTTAGCATTTGTTGTAAAGCTGGTTTGGTGGTGCTGAACTCTCTCAGCTTTTGCTTGTCTGTAAAGGTTTTAATTTCTCCATCAAATCTGAATGAGATCCTTGCTGGGTAGAGTAATCTTGGTTGTAGGTTTTTCTCCTTCATCACTTTAAGTATATCCTGCCACTCCGTTCTGGCTTGCAGCGTTTCTGCTGAAAGATCAGCTGTTAACCTTATGGGGATGCCCTTGTGTGTTATCTGTTGTTTTTCCCTTGCTGCTTTTAATATGTTTTCTTTATATTTAATTTTTGATAGTTTGATTAATATGTGTCTTGGTGTGTTTCTCCTTGGATTTATCCTGTATGGGACTCTCTGTGCTTCCAGGACTTGATTAACTATTTCCTTTCCCATATTAGGGAAGTTTTCAACTATAATCTCTTCAAATATTTTCTCAGTCCCTTTCTTTTTCTCTTCTTCTTCTGGGACCCCTATAATTCGAATGTTGGTGCGTTTAATGTTGTCCCAGAGGTCTCTGAGACTGTCCTCAGTTCTTTTCATTCTTTTTTCTTTATTCTGCTCTGCAGTAGTTATTTCCACCATTTTATCTTCCAGGTCACTTATCCGTTCTTCTGCCTCAGTTATTCTGCTATTGATCCCATCTAGAGTATTTTTAATTTCATTTATTGTGCTTGTCATCGTTTCTTGGTTCCTCTTTAGTTCTTCTACGTCCTTGTTCAATGTTTCTTGCATTTTGTCTATTCTATTTCCAAGACTTTGGATCATCCTTACTATCATTATTCTGAATTCTTTTTCAGGTAGACTACCTATTTCCTCTTCATTTGTTAGGTCTGGTGTGTTTTGACCCTGCTCCTTCATCTGCTGTGTGTTTTTCTGTCTTCTCATTTTGCTTATCTTACTGTGTTTGGGGTCTCCTTTTCACAGGCTGCAGGTTCGTAGTTCCCGTTGTTTTTGGTATCTGTCCCCAGTGGCTAAGGTTGGTTCAGTGGGTTGTGTAGGTTTCCTGGTGGAGGGAACTAGTGCCTGTGTTCTGGTGGATGAGGCTGGATGTTGTCTTTCTGGTGGGTTCGTCCACGTCTGGTGGTGTGTTTTGGGGTGTCTGTGGCCTTATGATTTTAGGCAGCCTCTCTGTTAATGGATGGGGCTGTGTTCCTCTGTTGCTAGTTGTTTGGCATAGGGTGTCCAGCACTGTAGCTTGCTGGTCGTTGAGTGAAGCTGGGTCTTGATGTTGAGATGGAGATCTGTGAGAGATTTTCGCCGTTTGGTATTACGTGGAGCTGGGAGGTCTCTTGTGGACCAGTGTCCTGAAGTTGGCTCTCCCACCTCAGAGGCACAGCCCTGATGCCTGGCTGGAGCACCAAGAGCCTTTCATCCACACGGCTCAGAATAAAAGGGAGAAAAAATGGAAAGAAAGAAAAAAAGAGGATAAAATAAAATAAAATAAAGCAATTATAATAAAAAATAAGAAAAAAAATTATTAAGAGTAAATTTATTAAGAAAAAAAAATTTTTTTTTAATTTTTAAAAATAGATTTATTAATTTTTTATACTAAAAATAAGAAAAAAATTATTTAGAAAAAATTTATTAAGAAAAAGATTTTTTAATTTTTTAAAATAAAAAATATGAAAAAACTTATTAAAAATTTTTTTTAAAAATAGAAAATAAGGAAAAAATTATTAAGAAAACATTTATTAGGGAAAAAAAAAATTTTTAAGCCAAAAAAAAAAAAAAAAAAAAAAAAAACGGACGGACCTAACCCTAGGACTAACGGTGAGAGCAAAGCTATACAGACAAAATCTCACCCAGAAGCATACACATCTACACTCACAAAAAAAAGGAAAAGGGGAAAAGTTAATATATCCTGCTCCCAAAGTCCATCTCCTAAATTTGGGATGATTCGTTGTCTATTCAGGTATTCAACAGATGCAGGCACATCAAGTTGTTTGTGGAGCTTTAATCCGCTGCTTCTGAGGCTGCTGGGAGAGATTTCCCTTTCTCTTCTTTGTTCGTACAGCTCCCGGGGTTCAGCTTTGGATTTGGACCCGCCTCTGCATGTAGGTCCCCTGAGGGCGTCTGTTCCCCGCCCAGACAGAACGGGGTTAAAGGAGCAGCTGCTTCAGGGGCTCTGGCTCAGTCAGGCCGGGGGGAGGGAGCGGTACGGAGGAGGCGGGGCGAGCCTGCGGCGGCAGAGGCCGGCGTGACGTTGCAGCAGCCTGAGGCGCGCCGTGCGCTCTCCCGGGGAAGTTGTCCCCGGATTACGGGAGCCTGGCCGTGGCGGGCTGCACAGGCTCCCGGGAGGGGCGGTGTGGAGAATGACCTGTGCTCGCCCACAGGCTGTTTGGTGGCGGCAGCAGCAGCCTTAGCGTCTCATGCCCGTCTCTGGGGTCCGCGCTGATAGCCGCGGCTCGTGCCCGTCTCTGGAGTTCGTTTAAGTGGCGCTCTGAATCCCCTCTCCTTGCACGCCGCGAAACAAAGAGGCAAGAAAAAGTCTCCTGCCTCTTCGGCAGCTGCAGACTTTTTCTCGGGCACCCTCCCGGCTAGTTGTGGTGCGCTAGACCCTTCAGGCTGTGTTCACGCAGCCAACCCCAGTCCTCTCCCTGGGATCCGACCGAAGCCCGCGTTTTTCCCTTTGCGTCCCTGTTGCTGTGGGATCCGCGCTGATAGCCGCGGCTCGTGCCCGTCTCTGAAGCTCGTTTAGGCGGCGCTCTGAATCCCCTCTCCTTGCGCGCCGCGAAACAAAGAGGCAGTCTTTTTCCCGGACTCCCTCCCGGCTAGCACCGAAGCCCGAGCCCCAGCTCCCAGGCCCCGCCCGCCCCGGCGGCTGAGCAGACAAGCCTCTCGGGCTGGTGAGTGCTGGTCGGCACCGCTCCTCTGTGCGGGAATCTCCGCTTTGCCCTCCGCACCATGTGGCTGCGCTCTCCTCCGTGGCTCCGAAGCTTCCCCCCTCTGCTACCCGCAGTCTCTGCCCACGAAGGGGCTTCCTAGTGTGTGGAAACCTTTCCTCCTTCACAGCTCCCTCCCACTGGTGCAGGTCCCGTCCCTATTCTTTTGTCTCTGTTATTTCTTTTTTCTTTTGCCCTACCCAAGTACGTGGGGATTTTCTTGCCTTTTGGGAGGTCTGACGTCTTCTGCCAGCGTTCAGTGGGTGTTCTGTAGGAGCAGTTCCACGTGTAGATGTATTTCTCATGTATCTGTGGGGAGGAAGGTGATCTCCGCGTCTTACTCTTCCGCCATCTTGCCCCTCCCTCTCTTTCTTTTTTTGTAAGTGAGAAACCATTATGTTGTCTACAGTGCAGCATATGTGTCTACTAGGAAAAATAATCATTATAGCAAAATATTAATTGAACTTTTCCTGTTTATTAATATAATAAAAATTAAGAGTTTACTTTAAATATAGGCTGTAGACTCAGTTCTTCCCTTTTTACGTGGTTCATTCACATATTTTCTGATTGTTGGATTATGAATTTGTATGCCATAGTAAATAAATGTTTTAGTTTCTACCATGTGCCTGTCATCATGCTAGATGTTATGAAGGTTCTTAAAGGCTAAGTACATATTATCCCCTCTGTCTTCAAGAAGCTTCCTTCTTTTTGAGGAGCTAAGACTTATTGAATAGTACAGAACAAGAGGCTGCTAGAGAAAGGTTTTAATGGTAAGTTTGGAAGGGGAGGTGTCTTATTTTGTGTAGAACCTGCAAAAAGAAAACAGGAAAGATCCCATGGAATAAATTACTTTAAAAAGTATGGACACAATCATTATAGTTATATTTTGGGGGACTTTTCCATTGTTTATGAATTTCCTTTCAAATTTCAAACACTTCTAGGAGTGATCACAGCTCATGTATTTATCAATAGCCGATACATAAATTATAAGGCAATAACTTAATAGGCAGCAGAGAAAAAGAGTAGTGTTAGGATGAAGAAGAAGCAAAGAAGAGGGGGCTCCCAGTGGGAATATATCATTTTGCTAGACTGTGTCATTAAAAATCACTCCATGGACTGTGGGTTGCTTGTTACTCTTGTATAGACTGAAAATTTAGGTAGCTGGAAGAAATTCTCTTCTTCCAAGTCTCTTGGCATAACAAAATCCAAAAGGAAACCCAGATAACCATGGCATTAAAATTGTTTTTAAAATAAATTCTAGCAAACTTGGTTATCTGGACTTCCCGTGAAGGTAGTTTGTAAACTCTAAATATCCATCTCATCTAATGGTTAAATGTTTGAAAGGGCAAGGATGTTAGAGGAAGTATATTAACAGTAGTATAAAATAATGTCATACGGCTAGACAATGGGAAGAGAGTTTAAAAAAAGGTCCATAGGAGCAAACTAGAAAATCATTGTAGGTTTTAGACACTTACTCTAGGGGTAGAGCTTAGAACAACTCTTAGATATAATAACAGCAAAATGTAACAGCAAAATATAATGATGTATGTTCCTGTTGATGTTCCTTTTAGAAACCATAATAATAGCAGATACTATTTATTTTGTAGTCCCTGTCCCAAGCATTTACATAAATTACATTTCATCTGTGCCAAAGCTCTAAAAAAAATATGTGGTATTTCCATTTTAGGAATGAGAGAACTATATAAAACTCAAAGACAAAGTCAACTGGGTAGTAATTGGTAGAGCTAGAAGTTGAATCCAGTTTATTTTGGCTCTGAAACCAGTTCTGATACAAGATACGGTTTTGATACACTACAAGATAAAGTGGCATCCTATATTCTTTATTTAAGAAACACACATAAAGCATGTGTGTTTAATATAATATATGCAATTATATTTTAGAGAGAGTACAGAGTTGCCTTTTTAGAGAATAAGACTCTATGCATCTCTTGCCAACCCCAAACCTCCAGGTAAACCCAACTTTCTGTTTCTAATACTTATTCTTAGACTCCTGAACATAGCTGGAGATAATTACCTACTGGCTCTGATTGGCTCTGCACAAATTCCAAGTTTTGCAGCTTAGCCCTCAGAGGCTCTTTGCAAGACTTTTACTCCTGTAGTTATTACCAGTTGCATCCTCCACAGCCATGGTTTGAAACTTTCTTTATTCTCCTGAAGTTCCCAACCGTACCCTACTCTTCTTCACTCGTAGCAGACCCGCTCTTACCTCGTCAAGAAAGTGGAGATGTTTTATCTTGAAATCCTGTAGCTTTTTTTTTTTTTGATCTTCTTTAAACTCTTATTTACTTCAACACCCCTTCCCTTCAAACTTCCTGTATCCAAATTGATCAATCCTTTGAGAATAATCAGGTTTCTTGATAGCCACATGTCTGCCCCAACCTACAAGTGACACATAGTTTTTCTTCTTTAATGTCTGTCTTCCATTTGTTTTTACTTCTTTGTTACTTTCCACCAATTTCTAGCTGTTTATGTATAGGTTATACTTCTTCTATGAAGTCCCTGAAGAAAAGATCCCTATATAATTTGTATTCATATTCCTCACTGCCTAATATTTAACATATTATTAAGTTTTTATTGAATAAGTAACTTTGATAAAATTAGAACTATAATAATGCAGTAACAATTTCTTGAAAAATAGGCAATGATTAAAAACAAATTTATAGATTTTCTGGAGCACAGTGGAAACTGAGAAACCTCAAGGAAAATTGATTTTTTTTTTCAACTTTTGAGCTAGCTTTATAGTCACTGATCAGACATTAAACGGAATATCTGTTGTGGAAGGAAGGAAGACTCACAGGTGTGTAAAGGAGTGTCAAGCATATTCTGAGGGTATTGTCACATTTTTGTTCGTTGAATTTTTAGTAACATTGTACTATTATGTGGTTGTGTGATCTTACTCTGGGTTATAAAATGAGAGTATTTTAACTTTTTAAAGCACGTTCCATCAGACAAGAGAATTAGCATTTAATTTCTGCATTATTGTGTGACCGTAACAAAAAATACTGCTAAGGAGGACTTGAAAAAAGGTATTAGTTTTTGTCAGCTTGAACTCAACATAGGCCTCATTTCTTAAAATGCACTTAAATTATTATTTCGTATAAACTTATATCAGGAAATAAAAAATATTTTGTATAGTTCAAAATGTTTCTGTTTTGTTACAGGCAGCTGTTAAATCTAAGAAAGCTACGGATACCTATAAACTCTATGTGGAAAAATATGCATTAGCAAAAGCTGATTTTGAACAGAAAATGACAGAAACAGCTCAGGTTGGTATTTTTAAGTCTTTAAATCTAAAACAGGATATTTGTGTTTATTGTTTATAAATTATAATAAATTATATTACTGGTAAAAATAATATAATTTTTCTGTCATAAATTTTTTTAGTATTAGAAAATGTTAAAATGCACAATCTCAGTGTTTTAATAATGCTGTTTTAAAAATATACATCTTGTTTTGGAGATTGAAGACCAAGAATCAATAGTTATAATATCATAAGGGATTATTCAGATTGACTGGAATGTTTAAAGAGCATTGGAGAAAATGAGGACATTGGTAGATGATGAAGACAGTAATGATTATGAATGGGTTTTAAAATTGACTTATACTTAAGAAGAAAACTGGAAATGACTCAGTGCTGAGGATATAGTGGTTAACAAAACAATCAAGAATCCCTGCTCTCATAGAACTTCCATTTTAGTAAGGGAAGACAGACAATCAGTTAAAAAAAGTCTGTTTCCTATACGCTTGGGATAAATTATATTCAATTTGATGTTCTTAGAGCGTTTAGTTAAAGGCCTAGATTTATGATGGGTGCTTTTATGAATTATACCCAAAACTTCTACCTTCACCTCTTGTCCTCTTTTCTTGTTTTGTTTTTCTCCTTAGCACCTGTCATCATCTGACACCATGCATTTAATTTGCCGTCAGACAGGATAGGATGGTATGCTGCTGTGACAGAGAACCCCCAAAATCTCAGTGGCTTACAATAGCAAGTGTTTATTTGTTATCACGCTACTTGTTCATCATGGCTTAGCTCTTCACTCTGGCACTGAGGCTGGTGGAGGAACCTCTTCTTAGAACATTCTTAGTCATCATGTCTGAGGGGCTAGAAATATGGTGGAGCACACTGGCTCCTCTACCCATATTTTTTGTTGTCTGTCTTCCTCCCACTAAAATATAAGTTCTGTAAGAGCAGGGATTGATTTGTTTACTGCTATCTCCTCAGCACTTAAAACAGTTTTCAGCTCATGGTAGGCACTCTGTAAGTGTGAAGAAGGACTTTATGAATCTGACTTTTTGGATTCTAGGGAGTCTTCTCGCTTGGAGTGGTGAATGATTCACACCTCAGAAACAGACGGCTTGCATGCTTGTGTGCAGGCATAATGCATCCATCTCTACTTACCGTGTTGTGGGCACTGTGCTAGATGCTGGGTGTATACAATGTATACGTAAATAAAACAGATTCTCTCTGCTCTACATGGAGTATACAGTATAGGGGAGGGAGACAGACATTAAATATATGCTTAAATATAAAGTTACAAATTATTATAAATGTTACAAAGGAAAAGAACAAGCTTCCATGAGATAGAATAAGAGGGATGACCTAATTTGGATTAGGGAGTTAACGAAAGTCCATTTTGGAGAAGTAACATTTAAAACTGAGATTTGAAGAATCAGTAAGAGACTCATTCTAGGGCAGGAGTGTTCTAGGCATTGGGGACCGTGGATATGAAGACCCAGATGTGTAAAAGAGAGATCACATTCTAGAAAGTAAAAAATGCTTACTGAAACTGAGTAAGGAGAGATGGTGGTTAGAAATGAGGTTAAAGAGATAATCAAGGACCAGGCTTTAGTGAGGGTTTAGGTTTTCTCCCAAGAGCAGTTGGAATACATTGAAGAGCTGTATGCAGGGGCGTGACATGATATGGTCTGCATTTTTAAAGCTAATTCTGACAGTTTCGTGAGGAATGGATTATAGTGAGGCCAAAGGAGAATCAAGAGTCCAATTTGGAAGGCAGTATCATAGTCCAGTGAGAAGGATGAGGGTCAGTGTGGTGGCCTTGGAGAAGGAGACAAGTGAATGCATTTGGAGGAGGCAGGGGTAGGGTGAATGGGAGAATTCTAAAGGGATTCAAGATCTCTTCCAGGTTTTGGCTTGTAAGCCTATGTGTATAGAGATGAATGGCAAAGGCTAGATGAAGAGATGTTAGTTTGAGGGGTCGGAAGAGCGTGAGATGTTCAGTTTTGAACGTGTTAATTTTGAGCTGCATATACCTAAGTGGAGACATCAAATGGGCAGTTTTGGAGGCTGTAAGTAATCTGGGCTGGACATAATATTCACATCCCTTATCCACAATTCTGAATTCCAAAAGCTCTGAAAACCAAAAATTTTTTTTCCGGAACTCATTTGGCAGCAAAACTTGAACCGATGTGAGGCTAATTTATAGTCTCTTTATCCTACTTAGACTGAATATACATGTTTTCCTTTAGTGTTCGATAAACAGATGCCACTGCAGATCCTGTTGGTAGTATTATGAGATATATGGTAACAACACCATGTTATCTTTATTTTAAAAAATCCAAAATATTTAAATTCCAAAACAACTGGTCCCAAAGGTTTTGAATAAAGGATTGGGCCTTTATAAAATAGGGGCTGGACAGTACACACAGCCGTAATGACATCACCTTTGGATAGAGTGTGGGGAAATAGTGGCCAAGCTCTGAGAGGTTCATCATGGTCAGTTTGGGAGAGGAAGAGATGCTGAAACCCAAGTAGGAGAAGCCAGAGAAGGAAGAAAACTGGGAAATGTAATGTCATGGCAGCTGGGAAATGATAATGTTTCAAGAAGGGTTTAGTTGTGTTAAATGAGGCTCCATCTCTAGTGAGATAAAAAGTTTCAGTTTCTATAGCAACTGAGGTCATTGTAGACTTCAGCAAGTTCTCTTTTATCTTTTAAATCATTAGGAACACTCGTTTATAAGGCAGTTATTGATTTGTTAATTTCCTATCAAAATGATTAGTTTCTATCAGTGAAAATGTTTGCCTTTCAGTTATTTAATTTGAAAAAACAAATTAGAATTTGTTAGAGTCAGTGTTTTTGTTTGTATATATTATCTTATAAAGAATCTTCAGCACTCATCTTTCCCTCTCCTTATCTCTTTCTGCTTCCTCATTACATTTTTTCAAATTGCTTTTTAACTGTTTATCTTGCCAATTCCAAGATGGAAACATTAATTTGTTTGAGCAGATGTTTAACCATGGTGCTTTTAAATAAAGATGATGGTATACTGTGCTGATGTGTATATGTGTTCTTTCTCGTGTTCCCTCCTTGTCTTTCTCTGTCTCTGTCACACACGCACAACTGTAGGACAGGTTAACTTTTGTTTCTTAATAGACAGTAGACTTTATTTTGGGTTATTTAGAAGGGAAAAGAATTCTTTTTCTTCTCTACTTTCCTTTTGTTCCAGGCCAAGCGGGTTGACTTAATCCCAGTGGGAAGGGGCCTGTCAATCTAGTGAGAATGAAATTTGGGTGGCAGGACATATATTTACCTGGGGTGAAAGAAGTTAGAATTTACTTGGAGTACTTGTGATGTAAGTTTTTTCATTTGAGTTGAGAATAAGCATGATTAAAATTGTGACTCTGTGCTTATGCTTTTCACCACTGTCGGTTAATGACACTTAAAAAACTTGAAACAGTAAGGAGATTTTGTTTACTTTGAACAGTTAGATGGCTAGTTCAAGGAAATTTGAGATTTGCTTGAGCAACACCCTCAGATTAAGGAGTTTTAGTATTAGAGTGCTTTTCTATATCTCTCGTGGCTGACAAAATTGTACTTTTTAAAAAAAACTAATATAACAGTACATATGAACACAGTGAATTTGAAATGGCAAGGAGGAAAAACTCTGATTTGTTCAAGAAGATTTATTCATTTATATTCAAACACTTGATACTATATTCCCATTGCTGAATAACTCTGAGCTTATTTCGTAGTCACTAATTTTGAGGAATTCTGATATTTAGCAGTGTCCTCCCACCAAAAATAAAGCACAGTTTCAAGATTGTAGCTGAATCATGCTTTTAGTTTCTGTTTGGCTTCATGCTTCAAGATATTTCTAAATTATTAAGGATCTGACTTATTCAACGTAGGTGTTTCAAAAGAGAATGAGAAGAAGGCACAAGTTTCCTTGGAATTAGGGATCATCCATTTGAAATTAGTGGCTGTTTGACCAAGCTTTCCTGGATTTGGGACTACCTGTCTATGAGAAAATATCTTGTTCATTAAATTGCAGAAGTTTAAGCAGAGGGTGAATTCTTATAATATGAACGTAAAATAGGATCATGCTCCTCCTGAATGTTCCTCAGTTCTTAAGAGTAATTAAGGATCTTGCAGTATTGGTATTCTCATTGGACTTGGTCAAAATTAGTCAAGACAAGCACTCTATTTTAACTCTTATCATTCCTCATGAATAAAATGGATTTAAGTTTTTGGACTTTGTTGCATTACTGCCAAAACTATAATTTCACCATAATTGATTTTTTTTTTTAAGAAGTTCAGACCCTTTACACAAATATAGACATGATTATTTGGCTTAGTGATTTCTGATCACGTAACTCAGTGCTGAAGAAAATTGGACATTAAATATGGGGTGAGGGAATTTAATTTGATAAACTAACTAGGGAAAAATAGCAGACATTTAGGCCTGCTCCTTAGAACTGATGTAATTTGGCAAGAAAGTGGGTAATCAGGTTTGTGTACTGGAAATGACAAATGTATTTTTGTTTGAAAATGACTAGTTCAGCATTTCCCAAATCCTGTTTTGAGGAATATTATTGTTCTGTGAGATATTAATAGATATTCAGAGAAGAAGAAAAAAAGGGTTGTGTGGTCAAAGAAATTTGGAAGACACTGGGTTAAGCAGAGTGCAACAGGTTTTGTTACTTTAGTATTTTTCTCAGTTACTTCAGTTTTTAATACATTTATTGTGAAGCCAAGTCTAGCAGTGGTTTTCTTCCTGGGGAGTAAATATCAGAATAACCTGGGATTTTTTTTCCAAACAACATTCTTACCTCTTTCCAGCCCATTGCCTAAGTAGTCATGGAGGATCTATTTGTTTTATAGTTTGAAAACATTCTCCAGGTCATCTGAATCATCTCTACCTTCAGTTGAGAACTGCTGAGACAGAGTATACATACAGGCTTTCCCAGATTTCTTTGACCATAGACTGTCTCTTTTGGAGACTATGTATTAACATTTCAAGAATTAGACCTTTTGAAAGTCTATGGGCTAGATTGTAA
Source organism: Eubalaena glacialis (assembly GCF_028564815.1). Classification (NCBI taxonomy): domain Eukaryota; kingdom Metazoa; phylum Chordata; class Mammalia; order Artiodactyla; family Balaenidae; genus Eubalaena; species Eubalaena glacialis. The sequence goes on from NC_083719.1 coordinate 57,264,139, forward strand.
AGTCGTAAGAAGTAAACTGTAGTTTTAGCTCTGCCAACTAATTGTTTTTCAGTTTTTGAAATACTTCTCCCTTGGTTTTCTGACACTATTCTCTTCTGGGTCTCCTTCTGATTTTCTGACCGTGATTATAGATTTTAATTTGTGGTATCTTCTAATTCTGAAAAAGTCATATTTGCCTGAGAAATGATGTAACAAAAAGTTAACTTTTTTCGATGCTATATTTTTCGATGCTAGACTCATTTGTCTAGAAGCATTGTTAGGTATTAAATAATAATGATAACTTGCTAAATTTGGTTAGCTGTATTAAGATGACTTCTAAAAAGTGTTTTGATTTCAGAATATATCTGTGTGTGTGTGTAATTTTTTATATTCACTACCCAGAAATTTCAAGATATTGAAGAAACTCATCTCATTCATATAAAAGAAATTATAGGATCCTTGTCAAATGCTATAAAGGAAATTCATTTACAAATAGGCCAGGTACGTTTTTACTTTTATTGAACTGATTCATGAGAATTTTATGTTCACTTCTGACTCTAAAAATCGTAACTCATAACATGATACTGAATTATTTCAGGTAAAGAATATGTATTTACATGTATTAAATACAAAATAACCTGGATTTTACCATCCTATCATGGATGATAATTTAAATTAATTATGGAGTTAAAATTCTGAAGTTAACAATTTTTGAATATTTCTTTATTACAAAGTTTTACTATTTTAAAATTTAGAATAGCAACTTCAGTAAGTTATAGAGCTTGTGCTTAGAAATTTTCCAAAAATATAAAAGTGTCTTAATGATGACATTTGGGGTGCATTGAAATATAGTAGAAAAAGATGAAGTCTGTTATTCTTGGTTACTAAAGTTCTAATACTATTTTCATTGCTGTGTAAGTTTTATTTATCATAAGATTTATGTCTCTAAAACACTCAAAGATAGGAACAGGACACTGCCTTGACTTCTAAGGCTGTGAGACCATATGTTAAGGGGTTCATGTAAAAAGTGGTTTGTATCCATAGATCTACTAACAGTGTTAGTTAGGTAACAGAGCATGTTAGGCAAATGAAAGTTTTCAAAGGCTCTGGGTCAAAAAATATATATTTTGGTATAATGAATTTTAATTGTTTTGTGGAAGTTTTGTCTGAAATACAGTAAGACTATTTATGGAAAGTGAAAAAAACTTATCTTTATTTCATTTTAATAGGTCCATGAAGAATTTATAAATAACATGGCTAACACTACAGTTGAAAGCTTGATACAAAAATTTGCTGAGTCAAAAGGCACTGGGAAGGAAAGACCTGGTAAGATGACAAACTTTGCAAGGAAACATATTCACGTTTTCCATCCAGTAACAAATGTGTTTGCCTTTAAATTCCAAAATTGCAAAATGGAGCTTGGGAGATACCTAAAAGTCTGTGTGAAATCTCAGATATCATTACTTTGTGTCTGATGGTATGTTAGGTTTTTGTTTTGACCTTCAGTAGTTAATAATTTAGTACTACTTAAAGTGGTTATCATACCTTTACTAAATTAATATATTACAGTTTATTTATATTTTCAAAAGTAGAGTTAGCAACTGAAGGCCATTTTAATAAGACAAAGAGTGGGAGAGAATATGAAGCCCTCAGAGCATTGAGGCCAGTGGAGAACATTTCTTAAAATTTAATAACTTTTTTCTTTCCTCATTCACATATATATTTAACAAATTTATTTATTGAGTGCTAATAGTATTCTGGGTACTGTTTTAGACACTGGGGAATATACCAGTGAGTACAGGCATCCTGGTTCCTATTTTATGAACAAATGATTACAGGTTTCCTTAATCTTACTTTTAATAAGCATGTTATGTTATATCAAATATAATAAGCACCATTCTCTTCTCTTGCTCAGCATACTTACAGTCTTCGAGATTTCTTTTTTTTTGTTTTGTTTTGTTTTATTTATGTTTGGCTGCGCTGTGTCTTCATTGCTGCGCACAGGCTTTTCTCTAGTTGCGGTGAGTGAGGTCTAGTCTTTGTGGTGCGCGGGCTTCTCACTGCGCTGGCTTCTCTTGTTGCTGAACGTGGGCTCTAGGCGTGTGGGCTTCAGTAGTTGCACCATGCGGGCCCTAGAGCGCGCGGGCTTCAGTGGTTGTGGCACGTGGGCTCAGTAGTTGCGGTGCGCAGGCTCTAGGGTGTGCAGGCTTCAGTAGTTGTGGTGCACAGGCTCAGTAGTTGTGGCGCACAGGCTTAGTTGCTACACGGCATGTGGGATTTTCCCGGACCAGGGATCGAACCCAGGTCCTCTGTGTTGGCAGGCGGATTCTCAACCACTGTGCCACCAGGGAAGTCCCAAGCCTTCTAGATTTCTTGAATCTATCTATTAGTTACTCTACCATATTCTTGCAAGATACTTGTTTTCACTCCACAGGTAAAAATTATTCAGTCCAGTAAAGAAGTTAAAGTATAGTTTAGAATTCAGGAAAATGAATATGTGATTTGTAGAGAAGTCTGGGAGCCATTTTTCTTCAGTGCAGTTCACAGCTAAGGCTTGAAACCTAAATCATCTTCACTTCCTTTTTCCCACGTTTCGTTAAGTTTCCAATTGTATTGATTCAATTCCGTTAGTATTTTTTCCTTCAGACCTTCCTTCTTACCTACCTCACTGAATACAGCAGCAGCTTTCTAAATACTGGCACAGTAGAGATTTCTCTAGTCTATTTTACATGTTGTAGCACATTAATGTTTTGGGTATATAATTATGAACTCATAACTGCATTACTCATAAATCTTTGACTTTTCATTATAGAAAGAATGAAATTTAGATTCTGGACTTAGATTCAAAGCTTTTCGGGATCTGCCCTTGCCCAATTCTTTTTTTTTTTTATATAGATTTATTTATTTATTTATCTATTTATTTTTGGCTGAGTTGGGTCTTCATTGCTGCGCGAGGGCTTTCTCTAGTTGTGGCGAGCGGGGGCTACTCTTGGTTGCGGTGCGTGGGCTTCTCATTGCGGTGGCTTCTCTTGTTGCGGAGCACGGGCTCTAGGAGCGCATGCTTTAGTAGCTGTGGCTCAAAGGCTCTAGAGCACAGCCTTAGTAGTTGTGGCGCATGGGCTTAGTTGCTCCGCGGCATGTGGGATCTTCCCGGACCAGGGCTCGAACCCGTGTCTCCTGCATTGGCAGGCGGATTTTTAACCACTGCGCCACCAGGGAAGCCCCTGCCCTTGTCCAATCTTTAGTCTTACTTTCCATTTTTCTTTTCTGGCACCCTCCATTGCAGCCAACCTGAATTGCTTGCTGTTTCCTATCCATACCCCGCTTTTGCCCTTGGTACCTTAGTTGCCCTTATGTCTACTCTAGAAAATGCTATATCCCACTCATTTTTCAAATGAATAAACTCTTAAAAAGCCAGGTCATGTGTTACTTCCACCATCAAACAGAGAACTTTGTACTTTTTTTTGGCATTGTTGGTGTCTACCTTAAATTTTAGTAATTGTGCTCTTATGAAGAAAAGTTCTGTTTTTGATTCATCTGTTTATCTTTATTATGTGTAAACAGTACATTTTTGTTGAATGAATGAACAGATGGGCATATAAGATAAGGTTAGGATGTTGAAGAGGTCGGAATGGATGGATTTGCTATTAGATAAGTCTTGGTGAAGGAATAGTAAATAATTATGGTTAAATTTAGTGAGTACTTACTTTGTGCCATGTACTATGTCAACTGCTTTGCAGGCAAACTTTGATCTTCAGGAACTCTTTGAAGTAGGTACTGTTATTCCCATTTTACAGATGATGGAAATATTGAGAGGTTAAATTACTTGCCAAAGCTAAGTACATGCCAGAATACTGGGATTAAATTTCAGGATCCTTGACCTCAAGGCCCATGCTTTGGAGAAATTAGAATAGAACTACCTAAGTTTACATATGTAGGAGAATGAGGATGCTGAGATACATAACTACAAAATAGTGTGAAACCCTAAAATTCATTGTAAAGATTAAATTGTAAGTGAAAACCAGTTAAGAGAGGTAAAAACAATTTAAGAATTTTTATATAGAGCATTTAGAAGTATTGGTAGAATAAAAGCAAATGTGTATTGGCTGGTTAAAAAGGCCTGAGACAGAACTGAATAAGGTTGATAGATTGTATCATTATCAGTATCCTGTTTGTGACATTATATTGTAGTTTTGCAAAATGTTATCATTGCAGGAAACTGGGCAAAGTATACAAGGAATCTTGCTGTATTTCTTTTCTCTTTTCTTTTTTTAGAACTGTACGTGAATCTACAATTATCTCAAGAAAAAGTTCAGTTACTCTTATCTGTGGTATAGCACACTACTTAGCCCTGTGGTTTGTGGTCTATTCTTTACTACCAGTGAGACCTATAAGCCTCAGTGCCCTCATCTATAAAGTGAGGATAATAATAGTACCTACCTCATGGGGTGGTTGTGAGGTTTTTATTGAGTACTTAATAAATGGTATTTTCTAAAAATTAATACATACCTGATTAATAGCTACTATTGGTTATAGTTTATAAATTTAAATTTAATGGCCTCAAGATATATGGCATGTAGAAAATTTCTGTAACTAAATGGTAAGAGGGAAGCCAAGATTGGTGGTGACATGGGCTTTCCTAGAATTACTGAACCCAGAATTAGGTGACTGTTTCAGGCTGACTGTTGACATTGTGTATATAGGTGACTGATTTTCAAAATAAGTGATCCTAGAACTAATTTAGGGGGAAAAAAGGGAGTGGTGTGGGTGTGGAATGGAAAGAATAAGTATTACTTCTCCAGTTGACTTGCTGTGGGTGAAGAGTTACAGCTCTTTCGTACATATTTGTTCTATTTATGTCACTAGAGGGAGTCTATTACAGTGATGGAAATTTTGTGTTTCTCAGAAAAATAACACGTGATTGTGGATTTTGTTTTGTAAGAAGTATTCTAACCTTGAGTTGTATATACTATTTTACTGTTAACATTTTTTTTCTCCTGTTTTGTAAGGGCTCCCTCTGGTGGATGAGTTCTTCTGTAAACTGGTTTTAGGCCTACGAGATACACATTTTAAAAAGAAAACAAGAGGCCCAGTTCTTTAAAAACTTTGTATAACTGAAAGTTAACCTATTTCTCTTGCACTGAAAAATTTCTTTAGTTAGTTATCTGTTGAGATATATAACCTCTAACTTTGTCTCCAATTCTCCTATGTACATCAAACACTTTGAGAGCATTAAATTTTTTTCCTATTTATTGAGACTATTTTATACTAATTATATGTAGTGTCATTTTTGTCATTACTTTTTTTTTATTGAGATATAAGTGACGCATAACATTGTATTAGCTTTAAGGTATGCAACATAGTGATTTGATATATGTATGTAATGCAAAATGATTACCAAAGTAAGTTTAGTTAACATCTATTCCCACACATAGTTAAAAATTTTTTTTTCTTGTGATAAGAACTTTTAAGGACTACAGTTGGCCCTGTCTGTCCGAGGATTCCACAGCCATGGATATGGAGGGCTGACTGCATTATGCCATGTAAGGGACTTGAGCATCTTCGAAACTTAGTATCTGCAGGGATCCTAGAACCAATTGCCTTCAGATACTGAGGGATGACTGTACTCTTTTAGCGGCTTTCAAATACATAATATAGTATTGTTAACTAAAGTCACCATGCTGTGCATTACATCTGCAGGACTTATTTTGTCTTATAACTGGAAGTGTGTATGTTTCGACCACCTTTACCCGTTTTGCCTAGTGGGGGACACCCCCCATCTGTTCTCTGTATCTATAAGTCCAGGTTTTTTTTAGATTCCACATGTAAGTGAGATCATACAGTCTTTGTCTTTCTCTGACTTATTTCACTTAGCATAATGCCCTTGAGGTCCACCTGTGTTGTCACAAACGGCAGGATTTCCTTCCTTTTTATGGCTGAATATTTTGTTTGTATGTGTGTGTGTATATATATACACACACATATATATGTATATATAGATATACACGTACCATATTTTCTTTTTTTTTTTTTTTTAAACATCTTTATTGAAGTATAATTGCTTTACAATGGTGTGCTAGCTTCTGCTTTACAACAAAGTGAATCAGTTACACATATACATATGTTGCCATATCTCTTCCCTCTTGCATCTCCCTCCCTCCCACCCTCCCTATCCCACCCCTCTAGGTGGTCACAAAGCACCGAGCTGATCTCCCTGTGCTATGCGGCTGCTTCCCACTAGTTATCTATTTTACATTTGGTAGTGTATATATGTCCATGACACTCTCTCACCCTGTCACATCTCACCCCTCCCCCTCCCCATATCCTCAAGTCCATTCTCTAGTAGGTCTGTGTCTTTATTCCCATCTTGCCACTAGGTTCTTCATGACCTCTTTTTTTTTTTTTTTTTTTTTTTCCCTTAGATTCCATATATATGTGTTAGCATACTGTATTTGTTTTTCTCTTTCTGACTTACTTCACTCTGTATGACAGACTCTAACTCCATCCACCTCATTACAAACACCTCCATTTCATTTCTTTTTATGGCTGAGTAATATTCCATTGTATATATGTGCCACATCTTCTTTATCCATTCATCCGATGATGGACACCTAGGTTGCTTCCATGTCCTGGCTATTGTAAACAGAGCTGCAATGAATATTTTGGTACATGACTCTTTCTGAATTATGGTTTTCTCAGGGTATATGCCCAGTAGTGGGATTGCTGGGTCATATGGTAGTTCTATTTTTAGTTTTTTAAGGAACCTCCATACTGTTCTCCATAGTGGCTGTATCAATTTACATTCCCACCAACAGTGCAAGAGTGTTCCCTTTTCTCCACACCCTCTCCAGCATTTATTGTTTCTAGATTTTTGGATGATGGCCATTCTGACCGGTGTGAGATGATACCTCATTGTAGTTTTGATTTGCATTTCTCTAATGATTAATGATGTTGAGCATTCTTTCATGTGTCTGTTGGCAATCTGTATCTCTTCTTTGGAGAAATGTCTATTTAGGTCTTCTGCCCATTTTTGGATTGGGTTGTTTGTTTTTTTGTTATTGAGCTGCATGAGCTGCTTGTAAATCTTGGAGATTAATCCTTTGTCCGTTGCTTCATTTGCAAATATTTTCTCCCATTCTGAGGGTTGTCTTTTGGTCTTGTTTATGGTTTCCTTTGCTGTGCAAAAGCTTTTAAGTTTCATTAGGTCCCATTTGTTTATTTGTGTTTTTATTTCCATTTCTCTAGGACCTGGGTCAAAAAGGATCTTGCTGTGACTTATGTCATACAGTGTTCTGCCTATGTTTTCCTCTAAGAGTTTGATAGTGTCTGGCCTTACACTTAGGTCTTTAATCCATTTTGAGTTTATTTTTGTGTATGGTGTTAGGGAGTGTTCTAATTTCATACTTTTACATGTACCTGTCCAATTTTCCCAGCACCACTTATTGAAGAGGCTGTCTTTTCTCCACTGTATATGCTTGCCTCCTTTATCAAAGATAAGGTGACCATATGTGCGTGGGCTTATCTCTGGGCTTTCTATCCTGTTCCATTGATCTATATTTCTGTTTTTGTGCCAGTACCAAATTGTCTTGATTACTGTAGCTTTGTAATATAGTCTGAAGTCAGGGAGCCTGATTCCTCCAGCTCCATTTTTCGTTCTCAAGATTGCTTTGGCTATTCGGGGTCTTTTGTGTTTCCATACAAAGTGTGAAATTTTTTGTTCTAGTTCTGTGAAAAATGCCAGTGGTAGTTTGATAGGGATTGCATTGAATCTGTAGATTGCTTTGGGTAGCAGAGTCATTTTCACAATGTTGATTCTTCCAATCCAAGAACATGGTATATCTCTCCATCTATTTGTATCATCTTTAATTTCTTTCATCAGTGTCCTATAATTTTCTGCATACAGGTCTTTTGTCTCCTTAGGTAGGTTTATTCCTAGGTATTTTATTCTTTTTGTTGCAATGGTAAACGGGAGTGTTTTCTTTTTTTTTTTTTTTTTTTTTTTTTGAATATAACGCTGTTTTTTTTATTAAAGTATAGTTGATTTACAATATTATATTAGTTTCAGGTGTACAACATAGTGATTCAATATTTTTACAGATTATACTCCATTTAAAGTTATTATAAAATATTGGCTAGATTCCCTGTGTGTACATCTTTGTATCTTATTTATTTTATACATAGTAGTTTGTACCTCTTAATCCCCTACCCCTAAATTGCCCCTCTCCGCTTCCCTCTCCCCACTGGTAACACTAGTTTGTACTCTATATCTATGAGTTTGTTTCTGTTTTGTTATATTCATTCATTTGTTTCATTTTTTAGATTCCACATATAAGCGATAACATAGAGTATTTGTTTTTTTTTTTTTTTTTTTAAACATCTTTATTGAAGTATAATTGCTTTACAATGGTGTGCTAGCTTCTGCTTTACAACAAAGTGAATCAGTTACACATATACATATGTTGCCATATCTCTTCCCTCTTGCATCTCCCTCCCTCCCACCCTCCCTATCCCACCCCTCTAGGTGGTCACAAAGCACCGAGCTGATCTCCCTGTGCTATGCGGCTGCTTCCCACTAGTTATCTATTTTACATTTGGTAGTGTATATATGTCCATGACACTCTCTCACCCTGTCACATCTCACCCCTCCCCCTCCCCATATCCTCAAGTCCATTCTCTAGTAGGTCTGTGTCTTTATTCCCATCTTGCCACTAGGTTCTTCATGACCTCTTTTTTTTTTTTTTTTTTTTTTTCCCTTAGATTCCATATATATGTGTTAGCATACTGTATTTGTTTTTCTCTTTCTGACTTACTTCACTCTGTATGACAGACTCTAACTCCATCCACCTCATTACAAACACCTCCATTTCATTTCTTTTTATGGCTGAGTAATATTCCATTGTATATATGTGCCACATCTTCTTTATCCATTCATCCGATGATGGACACCTAGGTTGCTTCCATGTCCTGGCTATTGTAAACAGAGCTGCAATGAATATTTTGGTACATGACTCTTTCTGAATTATGGTTTTCTCAGGGTATATGCCCAGTAGTGGGATTGCTGGGTCATATGGTAGTTCTATTTTTAGTTTTTTAAGGAACCTCCATACTGTTCTCCATAGTGGCTGTATCAATTTACATTCCCACCAACAGTGCAAGAGTGTTCCCTTTTCTCCACACCCTCTCCAGCATTTATTGTTTCTAGATTTTTTGATGATGGCCATTCTGACCGGTGTGAGATGATACCTCATTGTAGTTTTGATTTGCATTTCTCTAATGATTAATGATGTTGAGCATTCTTGCATGTGTCTGTTGGCAATCTGTATCTCTTCTTTGGAGAAATGTCTATTTAGGTCTTCTGCCCATTTTTGGATTGGGTTGTTTGTTTTTTTGTTATTGAGCTGCATGAGCTGCTTGTAAATCTTGGAGATTAATCCTTTGTCCGTTGCTTCATTTGCAAATATTTTCTCCCATTCTGAGGGTTGTCTTTTGGTCTTGTTTATGGTTTCCTTTGCTGTGCAAAAGCTTTTAAGTTTCATTAGGTCCCATTTGTTTATTTGTGTTTTTATTTCCATTTCTCTAGGACCTGGGTCAAAAAGGATCTTGCTGTGACTTATGTCATACAGTGTTCTGCCTATGTTTTCCTCTAAGAGTTTGATAGTGTCTGGCCTTACACTTAGGTCTTTAATCCATTTTGAGTTTATTTTTGTGTATGGTGTTAGGGAGTGTTCTAATTTCATACTTTTACATGTACCTGTCCAATTTTCCCAGCACCACTTATTGAAGAGGCTGTCTTTTCTCCACTGTATATGCTTGCCTCCTTTATCAAAGATAAGGTGACCATATGTGCGTGGGCTTATCTCTGGGCTTTCTATCCTGTTCCATTGATCTATATTTCTGTTTTTGTGCCAGTACCAAACTGTCTTGATCACTGTAGCTTTGTAATATAGTCTGAAGTCAGGGAGCCTGATTCCTCCAGCTCCATTTTTCGTTCTCAAGATTGCTTTGGCTATTCGGGGTCTTTTGTGTTTCCATACAAATTGTGAAATTTTTTGTTCTAGTTCTGTGAAAAATGCCAGTGGTAGTTTGATAGGGATTGCATTGAATCTGTAGATTGCTTTGGGTAGCAGAGTCATTTTCACAATGTTGATTCTTCCAATCCAAGAACATGGTATATCTCTCCATCTATTTGTATCATCTTTAATTTCTTTCATCAGTGTCCTATAATTTTCTGCATACAGGTCTTTTGTCTCCTTAGGTAGGTTTATTCCTAGGTATTTTATTCTTTTTGTTGCAATGGTAAACGGGAGTGTTTTCTTAATTTCACTTTCAGATTTTTCATCATTAGTATACAGGAATGCAAGAGATTTCTGTGCATTAATTTTGTATCCAGCTACTTTACCAAATTCATTGATTAGCTCTAGTAGTTTTCTGGTAGCATCTTTTGGATTCTCTATGTATAGTATCATGTCATCTGCAAACAGTGACAGCTTTACTTCTTCTTTTCCGATTTGGATTCCTTTTATTTCTTTTTCTTCTCTGATTGCTGTGGCTAACACTTCCAAAACTATGTTGAATAATAGTGGTGAGAGTGGGCAACCTTGTCTTGTTCCTGATCTTAGTGGAAATGGTTTCAGTTTTTCACCATTGAGGACAATGTTGGCTGTGGGTTTGTCATATACGGCCTTTATTATGTTGAGGAAAGTTCCCTCTATGCCTACTTTCTGCAGGACTTTTATCATAAATGGGTGTTGAATTTTGTCGAAAGCTTTCTCTGCATCTATTGAGATGATCATATGGTTTTTCTCCTTCAATTTGTTAATATGATGTATCACGTTGATTGATTTGCGTATATTGAAGAATCCTTGCATTCCTGGAATAAACCCCACTTGATCATGGTGTATGATCCTTTTAATGTGCTGTTGGATTCTGTTTGCTAGTATTTTGTTGAGGATTTTTGCATCTATGTTCATCAGTGATATTGGCCTGTAGTTTTCTTTCTTTGTGACATCTTTGCCTGGTTTTGGTATCAGGGTGATGGTGGCCTCGTAGAATGAGTTGGGGAGTGTTCCTCCCTCTGCAATATTTTGGAAGAGTTTGAGAAGGATAGGTGTTAGCTCTTCTCTAAATGTTTGATAGAATTCGCCTGTGAAGCCATCTGGTCCTGGGCTTTTGTGTGTTGGAAGATTTTTAATCACAGTTTCAATTTCAGTGCTTGTGATTGGTCTGTTCATATTTTCTATTTCTTCCTGGTTCAGTCTCGGCAGGTTGTGCATTTCTAAGAATCTGTCCATTTCTTCCAGGTTGTCCATTTTATTAGCATAGAGTTGCTTGTAGTAATCTCTTATGATCGTTTGTATTTCTGCAGTGTCAGTGGTTACTTCTCCTTTTTCATTTCTAATTCTATTAATTTGAGTCTTCTCCTTTTTTCTCTTGATGAGTCTGGCTAATGGTTTATCAATTTTGTTTATCTTCTCAAAGAACCAGCTTTTAGTTTCATTGATTTTTGCTATTGTTTCCTTCATTTCTTTTTCATTTATTTCTGATCTGATCTTTATGATTTCTTTCCTTCTGCTAGCTTTGGGGTTTTTTTGTTCTTCTTTCTCTAATTGCTTTAGGTGCAAGGTTAGGTTGTTTATTCGAGATGTTTCCTGTTTCTTGATGTAGGCTTGTATTGCTATAAACTTCCCTCTTAGAACTGCTTTTGCTGCATCCCATAGGTTTTGGATCGTCGTGTCTCCATTGTCATTTGTTTCTAGGTATTTTTTGATTTCCCCTTTGATTTCTTCAGTGATCATTTCGTTATTAAGTAGTGTATTGTGTAGCCTCCATGTGTTTGTATTTTTTACAGATCTTTTCCTGTAATTGATATCTAGTCTCATAGCGTTGTGGTCGGAAAAGATACTTGATACGATTTCAATTTTTTAAAATTTACCAAGGCTTGATTTGTGACCCAAGATATGATCTATCCTGGAGAATGTTCCATGAGCACTTGAGAAAAATGTGTATTCTGTTGTTTTTGGGTGGAATGTCCTATAAATATCGATTAAGTCCATCTTGTTTAATGTATCATTTAAAGCTTGTGTTTCCTTATTTATTTTCATTTTGGATGATCTGTCCATTGGTGAAAGTGGGGTGTTAAAGTCCCCTACTATGATTGTGTTACTGTCGATTTCCCCTTTTATGGCTGTTAGTATTTGCCTTATGTATTGAGGTGCTCCTATGTTGGGTGCATAAATATTTACAATTGTTATACCTTCCTCTTGGATCGATCCCTTGATCATTATATAGTGTCCTTCTTTGTCTCTTGTAATAGTCTTTATTTTAAAGTCTATTTTGTCTGATATGAGAATTGCTACTCCAGCTTTCTTTTGATTTCCATTTGCATGGAATATCTTTTTCCATCCCCTCACTTTCAGTCTGTATGTGTCTCTAGGTCTGAAGTGGGTCTCTTGTAGACAGCATATATATGGGTCTTGTTTTTGTATCCATTCAGCCAGTCTGTGTCTTTTGGTGGGAGCATTTAATCCATTTACATTTAAGGTAATTATCGATATGTATGTTCCTATTCCCATTTTCTTAAATGTTTTGGGTTTGTTATTGTAGGTGTTTTCCTTCTCTTGTGTTTCTTGCCTAGAGAAGTTCCTTTAGCATTTGTTGTAAAGCTGGTTTGGTGGTGCTGAACTCTCTCAGCTTTTGCTTGTCTGTAAAGGTTTTAATTTCTCCATCAAATCTGAATGAGATCCTTGCTGGGTAGAGTAATCTTGGTTGTAGGTTTTTCTCCTTCATCACTTTAAGTATATCCTGCCACTCCGTTCTGGCTTGCAGCGTTTCTGCTGAAAGATCAGCTGTTAACCTTATGGGGATGCCCTTGTGTGTTATCTGTTGTTTTTCCCTTGCTGCTTTTAATATGTTTTCTTTATATTTAATTTTGGATAGTTTGATTAATATGTGTCTTGGTGTGTTTCTCCTTGGATTTATCCTGTATGGGACTCTCTGTGCTTCCAGGACTTGATTAACTATTTCCTTTCCCATATTAGGGAAGTTTTCAACTATAATCTCTTCAAATATTTTCTCAGTCCCTTTCTTTTTCTCTTCTTCTTCTGGGACCCCTATAATTCGAATGTTGGTGCGTTTAATGTTGTCCCAGAGGTCTCTGAGACTGTCCTCAGTTCTTTTCATTCTTTTTTCTTTATTCTGGTCTGCAGTAGTTATTTCCACCATTTTATCTTCCAGGTCACTTATCCGTTCTTCTGCCTCAGTTATTCTGCTATTGATCCCATCTAGAGTATTTTTAATTTCATTTATTGTGCTTGTCATCGTTTCTTGGTTCCTCTTTAGTTCTTCTACGTCCTTGTTAAATGTTTCTTGCATTTTGTCTATTCTATTTTCAAGACTTTGGATCATCCTTACTATCATTATTCTGAATTCTTTTTCAGGTAGACTACCTATTTCCTCTTCATTTGTTAGGTCTGGTGTGTTTTGACCCTGCTCCTTCATCTGCTGTGTGTTTTTCTGTCTTCTCATTTTGCTTATCTTACTGTGTTTGGGGTCTCCTTTTCACAGGCTGCAGGTTCGTAGTTCCCGTTGTTTTTGGTATCTGTCCCCAGTGGCTAAGGTTGGTTCAGTGGGTTGTGTAGGTTTCCTGGTGGAGGGAACTAGTGCCTGTGTTCTGGTGGATGAGGCTGGATGTTGTCTTTCTGGTGGGTTCGTCCACGTCTGGTGGTGTGTTTTGGGGTGTCTGTGGCCTTATTATGATTTTAGGCAGCCTCTCTGTTAATGGATGGGGCTGTGTTCCTCTCTTGCTAGTTGTTTGGCATAGGGTGTCCAGCACTGTAGCTTGCTGGTCGTTGAGTGAAGCTGGGTCTTGATGTTGAGATGGAGATCTGTGAGAGATTTTCACCGTTTGGTATTACGTGGAGCTGGGAGGTCTCTTGTGGACCAGTGTCCTGAAGTTGGCTCTCCCACCTCAGAGGCACAGCCCTGATGCCTGGCTGGAGCACCAAGAGCCTTTCATCCACACGGCTCAGAATAAAAGGGAGAAAAAATGGAAAGAAAGAAAAAAAGAGGATAAAATAAAATAAAATAAAGCAATTATAATAAAAAATAAGAAAAAAAATTATTAAGAGTAAATTTATTAAGAAAAAAAATTTTTTTTAATTTTTAAAAATAGATTTATTAATTTTTTATACTAAAAATAAGAAAAAAATTATTTAGAAAAAATTTATTAAGGAAAAAAATTTTTTTTAATAAAAAATATGAAAAAACGTATTAAAAAATTTTTTAAAAATAGAAAATAAGGAAAAAATTATTAAGAAAACATTTATTAGGGAAAAAAAAAATTTTTAAGCCAAAAAAAAAAAAAAAAACGGACGGACCTAACCCTAGGACTAACGGTGAGAGCAAAGCTATACAGACAAAATCTCACCCAGAAGCATACACATCTACACTCACAAAAAAAAGGAAAAGGGGAAAAGTTAATATATCCTGCTCCCAAAGTCCATCTCCTAAATTTGGGATGATTCGTTGTCTATTCAGGTATTCAACAGATGCAGGCACATCAAGTTGTTTGTGGAGCTTTAATCCGCTGCTTCTGAGGCTGCTGGGAGAGATTTCCCTTTCTCTTCTTTGTTCGTACAGCTCCCGGGGTTCAGCTTTGGATTTGGACCCGCCTCTGCATGTAGGTCCCCTGAGGGCGTCTGTTCCCCGCCCAGACAGAACGGGGTTAAAGGAGCAGCTGATTCGGGGGCTCTGGCTCAGTCAGGCCGGGGGGAGGGAGCGGTACGGAGGAGGCGGGGCGAGCCTGCGGCGGCAGAAGCCGGCGTGACGTTGCAGCAGCCTGAGGCGCGCCGTGCGCTCTCCCGGGGAAGTTGTCCCCGGATTACGGGAGCCTGGCCGTGGCGGGCTGCACAGGCTCCCGGGAGGGGCGGTGTGGAGAATGACCTGTGCTCGCCCACAGGCTGTTTGGTGGCGGCAGCAGCAGCCTTAGCGTCTCATGCCCGTCTCTGGGGTCCGCGCTGATAGCCGCGGCTCGCGCCCGTCTCTGGAGTTCGTTTAAGTGGCGCTCTGAATCCCCTCTCCTTGCACACCGCGAAACAAAGAGGCAAGAAAAAGTCTCCTGCCTCTTCGGCAGCTGCAGACTTTTTCTCGTGCACCCTCCCGGCTAGTTGTGGTGCGCTAGACCCTTCAGGCTGTGTTCACGCAGCCAACCCCAGTCCTCTCCCTGGGATCCGACCGAAGCCCGCGCCTCAGCTCCCAGCCCCCGCCCGCCCCGGCGGGTGAGCAGACAAGCCTCTCGGGCTGGTGAGTGCTGCTCGGCGCCGAGCCTCTGTGCGGGAATCTCTCCGTTTTTCCCTCTGCGTCCCTGTTGCTGTGGGATCCGCGCTGATAGCCGCGGCTCGCGCCCGTCTCTGGAGCTCGTTTAGGCGGCGCTCTGAATCCCCTCTCCTTGCGCGCCGCGAAACAAAGAGGCAAGAAAAATTCTCTTGCCTCTTTGGCAGCTGCAGTCTTTTTCCCGGACTCCCTCCCGGCTAGCACCGAAGCCCGAGCCCCAGCTCCCAGGCCCCGCCCACCCCGGCGGCTGAGCAGACAAGCCTCTCGGGCTGGTGAGTGCTGGTCGGCACCGCTCCTCTGTGCGGGAATCTCCGCTTTGCCCTCCGCACCAATGTGGCTGCGCTCTCCTCCGTGGCTCCGAAGCTTCCCCCCTCTGCTACCCGCAGTCTCTGCCCACGAAGGGGCTTCCTAGTGTGTGGAAACCTTTCCTCCTTCACAGCTCCCTCCCACTGGTGCAGGTCCCGTCCCTATTCTTTTGTCTCTGTTATTTCTTTTTTCTTTTGCCCTACCCAAGTATGTGGGGATTTTCTTGCCTTTTGGGAGGTCTTACATCTTCTGCCAGCGTTCAGTGGGTGTTCTGTAGGAGCAGTTCCACGTGTAGATGTATTTCTCATGTATCTGTGGGGAGGAAGGTGATCTCCGCGTCTTACTCTTCCGCCATCTTGCCCCTCCCTCCCAGATATTTTTTTGAGATGGTGATTTAATTTTCTTCAGATAAATATGCAGAAGTGGAATTGCTAGATCATATGGTAGTTCTATTTTTAATTTTTTGAGGAACCTCCAGACTGTTTTTGTCATTACTTTTTCAGTGTTGTAGTGCCTTGCCTTCTGGAATTTGAGTCACTTTAAGTGTATGGTTTGAGTATCAAAGCACCTGTGGTCTGAAAGAGTCATGAATAAACAGGTGTTTTCTAATTTTGAATGTCTTGTTATGTTCTAACAACATTATTCTAGTATTTCTACCCATTCGCATATGTTTTAGTTGTAAAAGGAGATTAAAATCCATATTTTTGAAATTTCCTGTTTTACAGTCATTCTGCTAATTTCACTGTATACTTTTCATAAAAGTTAAGCAAGTTTCCATTTATAAGAAACAAAAGGATAGATAACTTAAAGAAAAAGTTGGTAGGCCATTGTCTAATATGTTTAAATAAAAGATTTTTTTGCAGAGTTTATTTATATTTTCATTATATGATAATATAGGTTTATAGCTTCCATTTGAGGACTTCCAGGGACTATAATGTGTTTAAAGATACAAACAGAAAAAGCCCCAGAAAGGTAGACATAAAATATTGAAACAGCCAGCCATAAAGAGAAAGGGAAAAATGAGATTCTTGTGGTCAGACTGGCTAAATGTGAAATTAATTTATTAGTTTAGATATTTGGAATATTCTAGCTTCTACATTAGGTATAATATTTTAAAGTATGGGGGTGGTGGTGGCAGTGGGATGAATTGGGAGATTGGGATTGGCATGTATACACTAATATGTATAAAATAGATAACCAATAAGAACCTGCTGTATAAAAAAATAAAATAAAATTCAAAAGAAGTGAAAAGAGATTAGGTCAGTGGTTACCAGTGTCAGGGGGACAGAGGGTGTGGGGCTGGGGAACTGAATGAAGGTGGTCAAAAGGTACGAACTTTCGCTTATAAGATAAATAAGTCTTGGGGATGTAATGCACAAGATGATGACTCTGGCTAACACTGCAGCATGGTGTATCTGAAAGTTGCTAAGGGAGTAATCCCTAAAAGGTATCACCACAAGGGAAACAATTGGGGGGATTAACTGTATGAGGAGATGAATGTTAACTAAATTTTTTGGGGCAGTCATTTCACAGTATACGTATGTCAGGTCATTATGTGGTATAACAGACTTATACAGAGCTCTATGTCAATTACATCTCAATAAAAATGGGAAATAAAAGAAAAAAAATAAAGTATAGGGTACAAATATATAGATTAAAAAAAAAAAAACAAAAAACTAGTGATCATCTTTCCAGACCCCTCAAGGATTAAGAGTAATGCCAAACCTATAAATGGAACCTCCTTCCACTCCCTCCATGAAAGTTTTTTTTTTTTTTTTAAATTCAGAGAAGTAGAAACCCTTTCGTAGAAAGCAAAATTAAAAATAGCCAAGAAGACCAAAGACCCACAAACCACGCCAGATATTTTGTGATTACTTGGTTTTTCTATTTGATAGCAAGTGGGGATGACCAGAGAAAGAGAAAAGAAGAATGGATGATGATTAGTGAAGAGGATAATGTAGATTAGCACAAATAGGAGAGTAAAAGAGGAGAACTCCCAAAGAAAATAACACAGAGAAGCTTCACCTTATGAAGGAGTACACCTTCACCTATTGTGTCCTAACCACCTAGGACAGAGGCATAGAACTCTGCCCTGTGGGATGCATATGCCTCCTGATAGTGATTATCTTTTAGAGCAGGAGTCTGCAGACTGTGGCCACTGAGCCACATTTAGCTTTGCCTCTTTTTTGAGGCCTACAGCAAAGAATGATCGGCGGGGGGCTGGGGGGTGGGGGACGGGACAGTATTTTGTGATACATAAAATTATAAAATTCAGATATCAGTGTCCATGAAAGTTTTTTTGAACACAGTCACACTTGTTTATGTACTGTCTGTGACTGCTTTCACACTACAACAGCAGAGGTCACTAGTTGTGACAGACTTTATGACCCACAATGTCTAAAATATTTACCATCTTGACTTTTTACAGAAGACCTTTGCCTAACTGTTAGGGAATGTACTTCTTGTGTAGTATAGTAGCAGGTATGTCATAATACATTAGAATTGTGTAGCTCATAACAATGCGTAATCCTTTTTCAAAAGTTGATTCTGCTGTTCTTCTTGGATTCAGAAATCATTTAATCTGATATCCTGCACTAACTACATCTGCAGTCGTATCACAGCACAGTAACTGATCATCATAATAAGAATCCTGAATTGTGAGGTAAAGATTAAACTGTTTTGAGCAGGCTTTAAGGAAAGCTTAGTTCATTAATTTGAAGTATAAACAGACAAAAAAAATAGAAGTAAAAAAGTAAGCTGATTACAGTTTTTACATATGCATAAGAATTAGGACAGAGTTTTAGTTTTTTGCAGTATGTAAAAGAAGTTAAATCAATCTGAACTTAAAAGGAAGTTTATGGGAAAGAAACTGAGGTATCCCAAGGATTCAAAATCAGGAATATAGCCAGGCTGCAGAAGGAAACCCAAACCAGTAGGAACACTAGGTATCATTTTTCCTTTATTGAGTCTCTGCATTTTACTGCTTTATTTTTTTTCTTTGCAGAATAGCTTTCTTTGCTTCTCCAGGTACATGATGTAAGGTGAACTCCTAGTAATTTCTAGGTATTTTCACTTGTTCCTTAATTGTAGCCACAGCTCAGAATTAACCCAGGTTTTTATCCCTTTTCTAGACCAGAAAGAATCTGGTCTAGGTAATCTTGGACTGGGGTAACCTTCTTTCTAGTCCAGTCAGTTCTGACTAGGTCATGGCTTCTGTACCACTTGTGAAGAAGGGGGAAGTTCCCAGAGAAAAGAGATTATAGTGAGCAGAGTATAAGCCTTAAAGGTTTCATCAGGATCACAGAAAGTGAAAACATGACTCAGTCTGGGGGTATGGAGGCAGTGTCAGATTTTGGATGTAGGAGGAGATTATATTTCACTGCCAAGATGCTGTGTTTGGAGAACTAGATGAAAATTTAGAAGGTTTTACGGTGACTGAAATTCCATGGTTAAAAACCCATTCCTTTGATTTAAGACCATGGTTCCTAAGTTTGCCTCATCACTGCTTCTCAAGCCTTGGGTACCTGTGAGAATCATTTGTTGAAAATATTTTCCCTTTCCTTTTAATTTCTCTTTTTTAAAAAAATGAACAGGGACTTCCCTGGTGGCGCAGTGGTTAAGAATCCGCCTGCCAAAGCAGGGGACACGGGTTCGAGCCCTGGTCTGGGAAGATCCCACATGCCATGGAGCAACTAAGCCCGTGTGCCACAGCTGCTGAGCCTGTGCTCTAGAGCCCGCAAGCCACAACTGCTGAGGCCATGTGCCACAACTACTGAAGCCCGTGTGCCTAGAGCCCGTGCTCCGCAACAAGTGAAGCCACCGCAGTGAGAAGCCCGCGCATCGCAGTGAAGAGTAGCCCACGCTCACTGCAACTAGAGAAAGCCCACGCACAGCAATGAAGACCCAACACAGCCAAAAATAAATAAATAAATAAATAAATAAATAAATAATTTTTAAAAATGCTTTATAAAAAAAATAATAAAAATTAAAAAACGAACAGCCAGTGCACTATCCCAGAAATTTTGATATCATTGGTGTAGGGTGGGTCCTTGGTATCACTATATTTTAAAACTCGTCTGATTCTAACATGCAGCCATTGTTGAGAACCTGTAGCATTACATCACTGGATGCTTGTTATAAATGTAGACTCTCAAGCCCTACCCCAGACCTACTGAATTAGAAGCTGCACTTCAGTGAGATCCCTAGGCAGTTTGTATGTGCGGTAAAATTGGAGAAGCACTGTCTAGACTTACTGAATATCTGGCAGTGGACCCAGGGAATCCCTAGGACTGTAGTTCTCAAAGTGTGATCCTAGGACCATCCACATCACCTGGGAGTTTGTTTAAAATGCAAATTCCTGAGCACCAACCTAGACCTTCTGTATAGGACACTATGCAGGTGGGGCCCAACAATTCGTGGTTTAACAAGCCCTCCTGGTGTTTCATTAATGTAATTAATGAATGTTATCATTAATGTTAATGATACAGGAAGCATTGCTCTAGAAGATTCAGCTAGGACTTGGGATTTGGAACCACTGGATTGAGGAAATTGTTGTTACAAGCCCGCTATTAAAATAAATACTCCTGAAGTGAAGTAGCATTGATGTTGCAACTTACTTTCAAATGATTTAACAAGTAAAAAAAAAAAAAAACTACACGATGAGTATGTGTAGAGGGAAAAAGAGAAAGCAAATATAACAAAAGGTATTATTATCACCCCCCCATATCATTCATAAAAATGATAAGACCTAGGTTCAAAAGGGTAAGTAACTAGTCCAAGGTAATCAGCCAAAAAGCAAGTGGCAAAACCAGGACTTGAGCTTCCGTGCCCTTTGCATACCACCACAAGTTAGACTTTGATGTTTTTTTCATGTTAGCTTGCCCGATTCATCATCCCAGGTACCTAGGAATGTGCCTGTGTTGTGTTCCATAGGCCCAGGAGCAAGCTTGAAAATGTCACTGACTCCCATATTGTTTGAGTCACCCTCCCCCAACCCTCTTTCCCTTTGTCCCTTCCTCTCCCTCCTCTCTCCCCCACCCCTCCCCCATTATCATCACTTTTTGTTAGACTTTGGGATCTGGCCATGTTTGTATGTTTTACTTTGGCTTTTAATTAGAACCGGTGTTCTGTGGTTTTAGTTGGGTATATGCGGAAATATACTTGATTTGGGTAGCCCAGACTTCTTATCTGAGTTCTGAGGCCAGTTTATAGCTAGACAAAGTTGCAGATTTAATTGAGGACCTGCGATTTGGAATTGATTCCAAAACAATGGAAACTATTAATTAAATATTTAACATTTTTTAATACTCTACCTCATTCCACGAAATACATGTAGTGATTAAAGATTACTGTTAAATAAATTCTTTCCTTCTGTAATATTTCTTAAAAGTTTTGATCCAAATTAGGTTTGGATGAATTGTTTAGGTTATTGACTTTTTCTTTTTCTTTTGCTAGCAATAATTTATTCCTACATATGATTAAAACATCATATGTAAGAATTGTCTTGCTTCGGATCGTTGCCCTCTTGAGGTCTGCTTTTAATTTCTTCTGCTTTTCATTGAACTCATGATGGCATTTTTAGATAATGTATAAAAGAGCATCAGGAGACAGAGCCAAAATGGTCTTATTTGCTTTTATACAAACTAAATTGCCCTTGCAGCCCAGCATAAAATCTGAGCACTAAGAGCACTTATTTATTTTGACAACAGAATTAATTGAGCCTAAAACAGTTGAAATTCCAGTTGTAGCAAACTATTCTTTCTGACTCTCACTCTGGCTTTGGTACTGTCAAAAAAAGTAACTTGTCTTATGATTAAATAGCAGAATGATGGGCAGTGGACTGCATTTGGGGGAGATGGTGAATAAACTTTCTACTTGTGAAACAGTTCAGAAGTGACATGCTACAAGGGGGGTCAGAATGTGCATTGATATCCAGCTGAGCTGTCAGCTGGCACTGAGCCAGGCACGCAAAGCTTTGCCATGTGAAGCAGCATGTGGAGCGTATGCCATTTGAAAAACAAAATCTTTTTCATGCATGATTTAATGGTTTTTTTAAGAGTATATATTTAGTTTTATTATTCTAGAAACTGTTGGTGTTTCTGTTTTTAATAGAAAAGCTTATGTGTGGATGGAACTCAGTTAAAATTTTTTAATATATATTTTACAATTTGAAAGGATTTGGCATCTTATATTTCAAAAACGTCATTTTGAATAGCTTATTTTTATTGGATATTTTTCTATTTCAAATGGATTTTAAGAGGATGTTTTTAAAAGATAAAGAGAAAAGTGATCAAGATATCTGGTATAGGAAAGATGTTTTGTGAGGAAAAAATGTAGAATTTTGTTTGAAGGGACTGATGTTTATAGAGTTAATGGATGCCTTTACTATTTTCATATATGTGATGATATCCAAGAATCTTAATATATACTATATATTTTTTTGATGGGTGGTTATATTCTCTCAAGCTTTATTAATAAGTGATAAAACTAATAACACATAATAAGCTGTTGGTAATTTAGGTAGAGATTTTTCATTCTTCATAATTCTTACACCAAGCAAAAAGTTGCTGTTTCAGATGCACATACTACTAAAATTCTTTATCTTTATTGATCTTTCAGTTCTCATCTCTTTGTAAACTGTTAATGTAGGCCTTTAAAGGATTCTAAGAACAAGCTCATTACCCTTTCATTTAATGAATTCTTAGCTTGCAGATTTACAGAGTGGACTTGAAGTACTTGAAATTTTAATTGGGCTGTTTTCTGACTCTAAGAATTTTTTGGATGGAAGTAGTGAGTGTATTTTTTTTTTTTTTTTTTTTTAGTCATATGATATATGTCATAAGAATGCCCCAGTAGGGAAGGTATTGCCAGTTAATTAAGACCTTGTTTATCAACTCACATTTATGACGGTTTTATTCTGTTTATCACTAAATGTTAATCTACTCTTTTTGAATAAAAACTGGAACTGAGGAAGTAAATCTTTGATTTGGGGGTAAGAAGCAGGACATTTTAGCCAATATTTTAAATGCTCCTACTTAATAGAGAAATTTTTCTTGTTCATTAGTGGTTTTCTTTCATAATGGAATGATCAGTGAGAACTCTGATCATGAATTTGCACATAGTTATAGTTAAGCTTAACATCTCAGAAGGACCAGTAGTGAAATCCTCTATTATCCACTCTTTTTTTTTTTTAAATAAATTTATTTATTTATTTTTTATTATTGGCTGCGTTGGGTCTTCGTAGCTGTGCACGGATGTTCTCTAGTTGTGGCGATCGGGGGCTACTCTTCGTAGCCGTGCACGGGCTTCTCATTGTGGTGGCTTCTCTTGCTGCGGAGCACGGGCTCTAGGCACGCGGGCTTCAGTAGTTGTGGCTCGCGGGCTCTAGAGCACAGGCTCAGTAGTTGTGGCGCACGGGCTTAGTTGCTCCGTGGCATGTGGGAATCTTCCCGGACCAGGGCTCAAACCCCTGTCCCCTGCATTGGCAGGTGGATTCTTAACCACTGCACCACCAGGGAAGTCCCTATTATCCACTCTTTACTTAGGCTCTATTTTAAAATTTCTTGATGTAGCAGGTTGTACCAGTTACCATTAATAAGGCAGGGCTAAAGTGACCATTTAGTGGAACATAAATTTTTAGTCTGATATTTATTGAAAACAGAAACTACATGTTAGATCTCTGTGTCTCCAGTTCTGTGGTATCATATATAAAGGGTTGTCAGTAAATTGTGGTCATGATATAGGCTAGTCTCAGTTTTTTTCAGTGTTAGGCTTATTTGATATTTAAATTATTGCTGATATTTTAATTAACACTATCAGGTAACACTGGAACACGTTTCAGAACAATTAAAAAGATGTAATGGGATCTGTTGTGATTGTTTTCTACCAGCTTTTTTTTTTTTTTTTTTTTAAACCAGTACTTGTTCATGTTTTTTTCTTTTTAGGCCTTATTGAATTTGAAGAATGTGACCCTGCTAGTGCAGTTGAAGGTAAGTTGACTAGTTGTAATGTGTGGCAGCTAGCTAATAGCTTCTGTTTACTGAATAGAGGGGCTGCTATTCATTGGTGTTAGCATGTCTATGGAGTGATGTAAAAAATGTGAATGTGGTTTGAAGGCCTGCAGATATTAATGTTTACTTAATAAACAGTAGGTTTGCCCAAAGGAATATTAGTGTGTTAGAGTGTAGATTTTTTAAAAGATTAAATATAACATGTATTTGTTTTCAGATATACATTGAGATTGTTTTCTCCACTGATATCCATCTTTAAACATTCTAATGTCATAAATATGAAACTCATCACTACATATTGATGTATACTGCTTATTCTGCAATGGGTAACATTTCAGTAATTAATAAGGTTATGTATTAATGCTAATGTTACTGTCATTCAAAATAGGTGATGATTTGACTTGGAGAAAGGATCCACAACCCTTTCTATTTAAATTGATGTTTTTCATAGTATGAAACCCAAGAGATGTCTGCAATTTTTGTCATGTTTTATAATCTCACTTTGTGAGCTGCTAGAAATAATTTGAAAGCAGTCTTCTATTTTTTTCCAAGACCTGTGTAAGAATATGGAGAATTGGTTTGCTGTTGTGTGTAAGGTTATTAATTGAGCAGTCAACGAGCTCTGGGGCCTAGACTTTTTATAGTTACCAGCTGTTTGACTAAGCAGTGCTTATTTAAGTTCTCTGTACTGAAACTTTAAAAGTTCTTCAGAAGTTTAAAAGAATTTTAAAAGTTCTTTAAAAATGTCTATAATAAATAATACCTACTCTGTGAGAATAAAAATGTATTTATTTTTAGAATATTATAACATGCTATAAAAATAAATGGTTCAGGGAGTTAGTTTTGCATGAAAGCAAGTACATTATTCTAAGACACCTGGATTATAATCCTGGCTGTAGTGTTAACTAGTTGTATAACACTGAGTTAAAAAAACAAAAATAATACTCTGAGTTTCCTCATGTATAAGGTGAGAAGTTAGCTTAGGTGTACTCTAGTTCTCAAAGAGTTAAGTAGCTAAGCTTTAAGTGCTGAATTCTGTTAACGATTGATAGCATTGACTGACGTTTAAAAAATAATTTGTCATTGATTGACGTTTAAAAAATAATTTGTCAAAAAAAAAAATTTGTCGTGCAAGAAGAAGAGGAAGAACTGCCATATTTGGCAAAATAGAGATGGTATTTGTTCCTCATTTATGGTTGGATCCATTTATAACATTATTTGTATTAGAGAGAACATATGGACAAAAGAATGCCGTATTATAAGTTTCCCATGTCATACTGTTAATGGATCTGTTGTCAACTTTTCATTTAAAACAATACATTTATATTTTGTGACCCTTTATACCGGGAACATGATTTGACCTGCATTTATAACAAAATCTAATATAGTGAATAATGTACTTTCTTTGAAGTCTTAAGATATCTGCAAATGCTTATTTTGCCTGAGGTGATTTAGGGGAAGAGAGAATTTCACTGATCAAGTGAATGTTCTATGTATAACCTTTTGGTGAATAAAAGGCTATATTATATCAACATAAGAAAAATTTAAACAGGCTATGACTGATTTAAATATTAGGGTTTAGCAGTTGATACTTTCATTTCTTTCATCCAAATTTAGTATCAACAGTTATGAGCAAATTGTGTGTCAAGATACAAGATGCATTCATAAGTTTAATATATTTATCAGGAACAGTTATGTTTCTATAACAATATACATTTATTTTAAGGTATAAAACCAAGGAAAAGAAAGACTTTCGGTTTACCAGGAATAATTAAAAAGGAAAAGGATGCAGAGTCTGTGTAAGTATATTAAATATTGTCAAAATCCTTTCTATGGTTATAAATAATTAAGAATAAGACTATTGTTATGAATTTGAAAAGAAAAAATTCTTTTGGAAATAACCCAAAGTACATATGGCTAAGATGTGAAAAATACAAACTTTTCTAAGAACATTTGCCAGCTCCTCTAGTTTTAGTTAAAAGTGTTAACTTTTCTTATTATTTTAAAATTTTAAGATGAAAGCTTTAGCATTTTGAAATTGAAACTTTAAAGATACTCTTATTTTATAAAATGATACATGCATATTTTTAAAAATTAAACAAAAGTACAGAGAGAACTAAAAATTGTTCTGAGTCTTAATAACCTAAGAAAAACGCCATGGTCAGCAATTTGATCAAAATCTTTCAAGACAACTCTAACCATATAGGAACTTAGTGATATATGTGTACATAAATGGAAAATTTTAAATGGGGGAGAAAAAAGCCCTAACATATTTTAAACATTTATACTAATTCATCATTTTTAGATGGAAGATGGAGTATAAATGTCATTTACCTTTTTTAAAAAATAAATTGGTATACAAAGAAATATAATTAGCATATAAGAAATTAAACTAGTATTAGCTAAGTCAAGTTTTCTTCCTTGGCTACACATTAGAACTACCTGAGAAATTAAATATATCTATGCCAGGCCCCGCTTCAGACCAATTAAATCAGATTCTTGGGGCGTGAGGCCCCAGCATAGTTTTTGTTTTGTTCTAAGCAGCCTGTGTGATTCTTAATATACACCTGGGGTTGAGAATCATTGAACTCTGATTAACTGGAGACAAATTGGAAATAAAGGAACTTTTCTTTGCTTAATTATTCAACCCATTTAGACTGAAGAGACACTAATCAAAAGTCTTGAGTGATTTGTTGAACCAGTAACATTGACTGAAAATTTGTTTAAAGTCCCTACTTCTCTAGCATAATCAGCAGAACTCTCATGAGGTTTAATATTTTGATGGCCATTCATATTTTCAGTATAAGAGAACAATTTGTGCTTTGGGTGGTCTTGCCTCCTCCCTGGTTATATGCTTATCATCTGAGTTTCTCCGAGTTTCTGCCATTCTGAATGTCTGTTTCTTTCCTCCTCCCTAGTTGTATTGATACTTGGTTTAACAAATTAAGACTATTTGCAAAGTGATTTATGCCTATAGCTACTGTCTCTTCTGCAGATGTCTTTTTTGAGCATTATGAAGGGGGTATTTTGCTAAGGGAATGAAACCTAATCTCTTTTATAACACTGGAAATTGAAGTCTAAACAATTGATTTGTAAGTAAATTTTAAAAATGTAGCCAGTTTATCTGTTAGTGGCTACATTATAAAGAGTTAAGATGTTTTTATAATTGATGGTTTTCACAGCTGTTCATTTAGGGAGCTTATAATATTTTTGTATATTCCATGTTTTTAAAATAGTTTTTCATGATCAGTAATTTCCCAGTATGATCATCAGGGCACTTGGATATTGGAATATTTTAACCAATAAGAATACTAGGTCAGAAAACTAATGCCTAAATCACTGCATCATTATTACCTTCTTTCAACACTCCCTGGCAGGAAAAATGTTAGAATTCACTTTGCTTGAAATGCCGGAGGCTCTTGGCATGCTTCTTCTCATAGCCTGAAGGTTTTTGAAATGCCAGCAATTGTGGACAGGGGTCCTGCTCAG
The DNA here is from genome assembly GCF_028564815.1 of Eubalaena glacialis. Taxonomy (NCBI): domain Eukaryota; kingdom Metazoa; phylum Chordata; class Mammalia; order Artiodactyla; family Balaenidae; genus Eubalaena; species Eubalaena glacialis. Next base: position 57,291,252 of record NC_083719.1, read on the forward strand.
AGCTTGGTCTTCCTGGGGCTTCATCTGCAGGTCTCATACTGCGCACTGTGAAGGCAAACAGATGAGTGCTTTACCACAAAGACTGGAGAGTTCTGGCTTAAAGCCAGAGAATAAATGGTTTGGAACTCTTATACTTAGTTTTATATTTAAACTTTATCTTTTAAAAAAAGAAGAAAGAAATGTTCAAACATCTTAATTGATTTGATTCTGTACAGGGATTGAATATTATTACAGTAGCTTTTCCAGATCATTTCCTCAGAGTATGCATAGGTTTTTTGATATAATATTCCTTATAAGGAAGCTCTTTTTCAAAATTTGCAATTTTAAGTAGATATGAAGACACGTGGGGTTTGCATTTACCCTGGTGCTCCCATTTGAATTAAGGGAAGAATAGTCATCTCCCTCTTTTTTCATTTTTTCAGTCTATTCCATCCTATATTTAACAAAGTTCTTTAATTTATATATTTTCCTGGTTTGTGCTTAGTCTTTGGATTGATACAGATTACCTGTTTATCTTATATATTAATTCAGTATTTTTTATTTTGTTCATTTGGCTCTTAAGGTGTACCTAATATGTGTGTTTTCAGACTGTTATTAAAGTGGCAGAATCTGATACTATGTGCAATAACTGTCTCAAGGCAAAGAGTATACCTAGTCCAATGCCTTTTAAATATGCTCTCTAATTTTTGTTTGTGAACTTGTTTTAGAATGTATACATATATATTCTTCTAAGCTTATTCCTCATGGCTTCAGTGCCTTTAATTTTATATATCTAGGGCTTTATTTGGTTAGTTGAGAAGTTTGGTCTTCTTTATGTTTTAGTTTTACATTTAAAATAATAGTTTTTAATAGATTATGTCCAAATTTGTATTTGCTTATCAGTTAAATGATAAAATGTCAGTGCTCAACTACATATTACATTAGACTAGAAACTGTTCCAGCTGGAAGTCTAGCTACTCACCTAACATATTTGGAAAAAAGTGGTTTCACTTCTATATATACTAGCTTGTGGAAAGTACCTCAAAGGAAATACGTTAAAATTTTTTTTTAACTTTCTATACCTGAAGGATTAAAAGCCACTAGAAATCGTTGTAGGACTGACAGCTTCCTTGACATGACACGTGTATATTCATGGAAAAGAAGTATTTTTGAAAGTAGTTTTACAAATATTTATAAGCTGTTTGTTTTATTTTGTCTTGCAGTATCAGTATAGGGGAATGTCTTTGAATTTTAAAATCATTTGGTATATTTTAATATTCATGATTTGATTTCTCTAAATATTTTTATAGAGTTTAAATGAAAGTTATGTTTACATACCAAGGCGAACACTTTCGATATAATATACTTACCAGATAGTTCTAAGAGTTGAATATGTCTGATATTTTGTTTGTTTTAATAGGGAATGCCCTGATGCAGATTCACTTGTAAGTAGATTTTACTTTGGTATAAACAATTTAGCTATTTTCATTAGGAAATACCCAGCATATTTGGGTTGAGTTTGTTTACAGATCTTTCCAAGAAAAATACTAACCATGTTATTAGAAATTCACTATTAAAATTATTTTACAAATGTATTTTTGGCTTTACATTGCCAGATGCTTTCCTATTAAATAGAAGGTATTTCTAACTACTTTTGAAAAGTGGACATTTTACTTTTAAAATTGGAGTGGAGCCATAGCATATTGCTTTTTCTTGGGAAATATGTCAGATTTCAAACCTGCCTACTTTATTTTAAAATGTGCTCTTACTAATTGAATTCCTAGATCTATTAAAATACTACTATAACTGTTCATGTGTTTAAGGTTTGTTTAGGAGACTGTCATTTTAGAAAAAGTAGCAACAACCATGGTTAGTACTTTTCTGTGCTTTTTATTTTGTTTTGTTTTAAAGAAAGTTTGTTTATATTTCTTGTTTAAATATATTTCTTCATATATAATTAAAGAAGACATCAAATGGAGCTCCCTGTGGTTACAGTGAGAGAGTAGATTTACCAAATGATGGAAGTAATGTGTAGACAGAAACGTTTTACAGATTGGTCATTAGACACTGATCATGTTGGTAAGTGTAGTAGAGTCAGGCTGTCTCTTTTATTGTTCTTGCTTGTGTGACTATTGTTTCTTTTGGCTCCAAAACATTACGGTCTTTTACAGCATATTGGTGTACCAAAATAAAGAACTACATATTTCGTAAAACATTGTGTTTTATGTTAATTAAGATAAAACTAGTATTTTTTTTCATATTTCAGCTTTAAAGTAAGAAAATTACTATTCATTAATAAATTTATAGTGAAAATAAGGAAATAGACGTCTGATGAGCTCTAGGCTTAAAATCATCAGTGTTTTTGGAGTTGTAACATTTACCTTACCACTTGCATGTTTTGATACCCTTGGTTTACTAATTAATGAAAAAGTCAGCAGATGTGTTTGGCATTTACTTTAGTGTTCATCATGCATTTTATTTCTGAATTATTTATAGAATTTATTTGATTGCAACATTGAATAAAAATTTTAATACTTCATGTTTTATATGCACCCCTTTAAATAAAATTTTAAATTTTCTCAGTTAATTGATACTGTTCTATAATGATCAATATTAAACAATTTTGAACTTCAGCCAGTACTTATCTGGAATTAGAAAAGGACTTTTAAAGAGGACACGAAATTCTACTACCATATAAGAAATGATTGATAAATTTGACTGTATAGAAATGAAAAACTTACAGAATTAGAAAAAATACACCATAGAAGGAGTTGCATCACTAAAGATAGTTGGGCAGAGTGTATTTGCAAGATGTTTAACAAGGGACTAATTATTTTCCTTTGTAAAGTTTTGACACAGATAAGTTTAAAAGGTAAGCAAGCGTCCCAGTAGGAAAAGGGCATTAGGATAAAAACAGGCAATTTTCATAAGAAGAAATAAAAGGTTGTAGTGAATAATCATAAATGTTGTCCAAAATAGTGGCCTAATTCTGATGCAAATTAGAATGAAATTACTATATTCACCTATCATATTGGCAAAAGTTTTGATACACTCATACTGTTGGTAGGAATGTAAATTGGTATAATCTGTCTTGTGGATAGTTTGGCAGTATCTCCCCAAATAAGAAATGTATATTCTTTTTGACTCTGCAATCCTGCTGCTAGGGCTTTACTGTTACTGCTGTATTCACAAACTTTGTGTGTGTGTGTGTGTGTATGCTTGATCAAGATATATGCTTACATAGAGGGGGAGGGAGAAAAGGTGGATAGGGATAGATGTTTATTTCAACATTGTCTATGTTAGCAAAAAATTGGAAACACTAAAGCATCCATTAAAATGGGGATCGGTTAAATTATTAAACATTCACTTGATGAAGAAACAGTCAGATGTTATAGATCTAGGTTGCTCGTGTCTGTTGAAATGGGAAGAACTTACTAAATAAAAGCAAGTGTGATCTTTTAAGTAATTGTTTTTGAAAATAAATAAATGTGTGTCTATTATATGTATTCTCTTTTTTAAAAAGAATGAGTTACAAGACACTGAATTGTGGTTACCTTTGAGGAGAGGGATTACAGTGGTGGTCAGCAGGCAAAGGAGGCTTTCATTTTTTGTTGTTTCCTTTTATTTATGGCCTATTTATGGCTAGTCTTACTATTACTTAAACATCAATAGACTACTCTGGTAGGGAAATTATCCATCATTTTCTGTTCCTTTTTAAAAAGGTCTATGTATGTAATTTAAAAAAAATTATTTTGAGCGACTACATCTTTTGAAAGTTGACCAAGGAAGTGTAAATCGCTCTCTTAGTTTTAACCAATTTCCTCTCTCCAAACTGAGATTGAGAAACATACCATTGACTTGCAAGCTCTATCCCAATATTTTGTTAAAGTTACTACCACCACTATCCACCAAAACTGCCTTTAAGATTGTTGGCTGAAGTTACATGCTCTTTTCTTCTTCTTGTACTGCTTTTGACTTAATGCTTTGCTCCAGCAGTATGGGGCCCTAATATAGAAACCATGGATTGAATGGACAAAGATGTAAACAGGTAATGTGTAAGTTTTTATTAATATCATGAATAGTTCTAGCATTGAAATCCTGGTACAGTGAGAATCATTGCTTTTTTTTTTTTTTTAAAACGCACACCAAAAAAGCATTTTATTTTGAAATAATTGTCAATTTACAGAACATTACAGAGTTAGTACAGAGCAGTCCCGTGTACCTTTCATCTCATTTCTCTTGATGGTAACATCTTGCAAAACTTTAGTACAGTATCGTAACTAGGATATTGATACTCATACAGTCAAAATAGAACATTTCCATTAACCAAGGATCTTTTTTTTTTTTCCCTTGCACCTGTTTAACCGTCTCCCAATGCTCAAATCCCTGGAAGTCACTGATCTGTTTATCACCTCTATATTTTTGCCTTTTCCAGAATGTCGTATAAATGGGATCATACAGGATATAGCCTTTTCAGACTGGATTCCTTTACCAGGAATATTAAATGTGCATTTAAGATTTATTCATATTGTTGCATGACTTGATTGTTCATTCCTTTTTTATCCCTGAAGAGTATCCCATTGTACAGATGTATCATAGTTTACTTATCCATTCACTTACTGAAGGATGTTTTGGTTGCTTCTTCTTTTAGGTGATTATGAATAAAGCAGCTTAATAACATTTGTGTGCAGGTTTTTGTGTGAAAATAAGTTTTCAGATCAACTGGGTAAATACCTAGGGCTGTGATTGCTGGAAGGATCTTTCATTTTGATTGCTCCTTTTCAGTCACTTTTGTTCTGTTCTCCACCCCCTCCACACACACACACCTCTGGCAACCACTAATCTTTTCTCAATTTCTATATATTTGTCATTTCAGGAATGTTATTTAAGTGGAATCATACTGTATGCAACCTTTTGAGATTGGCTTTTTTCGCTCAGCACCCTTTTCTAGAGATTATTCCAGGTTGTTGCATACATGAATAGTTCATTCCTTTTTATTGCTGAATAGTATTCCATGATGTAGGTATACCAAAGTTTGTTCACCTATTGTGGGACGTTTAGTTATTTCCAATTTTTGGCTGTTAGAAATAAGTTACGTTGAACAGTCGTGTACAGGTTTTTGTGTGGGCATAATGTCACTCTCGACACTGGCCACTTTCTTTCTGAAGTCTGTTTTATCTAATAGTAAGGTAGTCACTGTCTTTTTTATTTTTTAAATTAATGTTTGCATGGTATATTTTTTCTGTCATTTTCCTTTCAACCTACCTATGTTGTTACGTTTGAAATGAGCTTCTCATGGGTAGCATATGGCCGGGTCATGTTTTTTTAATTCATTCTGCCAATCTGTCTTTTGTTATACATAGACCATTTATATTTAATGTAATTATTGACATGTTGGGGTTTAAGTCTGCCACTTAATTTTTTGTTCTCTATTTGTTCCTCTCTCTCTCTTTCCCTCTCAGAATATCGTTTTATTTTTCCTGCCTTTTGTGGGTTATTTGAACCTTTTTTAGAATTTGATTTATTTATAGGTTTCTTTTTTGTTTTTTTGGGCGTATAACTTTGTATATCTTTTTAGATGGTCGCTGTGGGTCACTCTCCAGTAACTTCAGATAGTTGTTTATGTTTATTTTGATCAGAGTTTATAGATGTAATCTGCAGGAGGTTGATTCAAAAGCAGTTTATTTGGTCTTACAGAAAACAGCTCAGTATTATTTTAAATTAGTACATCATATAGTATAGTGTACTGTAAACAAATTTAAAAATAGTGTCAGTAGCAGATCCCAGATAGAATCTCTAGGAGAGGGACTTCCCTGGCGGTCCAGTGGTTAAGACACTGTGCTTCCACTGCAGGGGGCATGGGTTCGATCCCTGGTCAGGGAACTAATATCCTGCATGCTGCTTGGCGTGGCCAAAATAAAAAAGAACCTCTAGGAGATTAAATATCTGGTATGTTCTAGGGTACCAGGAATAGGAAGAAAGTATTTTGAAAAAAAACTTTTTTTATTCTGATTTCTAATGGTTTCTTTATTTTATTTTATTTTTTAATTAATTAATTTATTTATTTTTGGCTGCGTTGGGTCTTCGTTGCTGTGCACGGGCTTTCTCGAGTTGTGGTGAGCGGGGGCTACTCTTCGTTGCGGTGCGGGGGCTTCTCACTGAGGTGGCTTCTCTTGTTGCGGAGCATGGGCTCTAGGAGCATGGGCTCAGTAGTTGTGGTGCACAGGCTCAGTATTTGTGGCACGTGGGCTCTAGAGCGCAGGCTCAGTAGTTGTGGCACACGGGCTTAGTTGCTCCGCGGCATGTGGGCTCTTCCCAGACCAGGGCTCAAACCCGTGTCCCCTGCATTGGCAGGCGGATTCTTAAGCACTGCGCCACCAGGGAAGTCCCCAGTTTCTTTATTTTTTAAGTATTTTAAGGTATTATTTGCATATTAGTAAGCAGCATATAGAACTCAGAGAAAGTGCTCTACTTCTAGGGTCATAACTACATCACTTGTCATCTTTTTATCTATGGAATCTGCTCTTTACCCTATATTAGATATTTCACTTCTGAACTTTAACCCAGTCTGTTAACTCACTGCTAGCTACATTAGACTGTTTATTCAGCTTGGAAACTATAACTATGTAAACCTTGTGCTGTGCCTGTCAGGTTAGCAATCCTTCATATTTCTCTTGCTGAGCTTTAGCAAGTGATTGGAGGAAGAATGGGAAACTCTACCAGTAGAATGATACTAGCTGCCCAGTTATATCCAACTCGTACACCCTGGCATTTCTTGGCAGTTCTTTTTTTCCCCCATTTAAAAAAAGTTTTTATTTAGAAATATATTGTAACCTACAAACAAATACAAGAATAAAATAGTATAAAGAACACTTGTATACCTTTAACTTTTTACTACATTTGCTTTAACAGTTCCATTCTCCCTACATGTGTGCATGTGTTTATGTGTGTATATTTTTTTCTGATCCATTTGAGCATAAATTTTATATTCTCTTACTTAACCACAAAAGCATTTTTAGAGAAGTGTCCCTTCTGTATCCCTTCTGCTCCACCGCCCTTCCTTCTTAGGTAACCAGCTTTATTGTGTTCTGATTTATCTTTGCAGTGTTTTTTTGTTTTTTTGGTTTTTTTTTCATAAAGATAGCAGATATCTATATGGTTTTTAAATTTCCCCTTCTTTCTTACTTAAAAGGTAGTATACTATATATGTTCTTTTGTACTTGGCTTTTTTCAGTTAGCAGTATTTCCTGGAAGTCACTCCATATCAGTTCATGGAAACTTTTCTCATTTTTTTTTTTTTAAATAGCTGCATAGTACTTCACTTTGTGTATGCACCATAGTTTATTCAGCTATGCTTGGACATTTAGTACTTTCCAATAATTTTGAGTTGCAAATAATTCTGGTGAATAACCTTGTTGCATATGTATTTTTTAATTCTTGGGGGCATATCTTCAGAGTAAATTCCTAGAAAAGGAACTCCTGGGTAGAAGGGTAAACACATAAATTTTTTGTTAGATATTGCTAAATTTCCCTCTGTAGGAATTGTACTGTTTTGTATTTATACCAACAAAGTATAAGAGTACATTTCCTCACAGCTTTGCCAACAGAGTATATTTTTTAACTTGAATTTTTGCCAGTCTCATGGAAAAGAGATGGTATTTTAGTATAGTTTAAATTTTCTTGGTAGTCTTTTATTTGTTTTTTTTGTTCTCTCTCTATATATATGTTTTTAAAATTTATTTATTTATTTTTGTCTGTGTTGGGTCTTTGTTCCTGCGCGTGGGCTTTCTCTAGTTGCAGCAAGCGGGGCTACTCTTCGTTGCGGTGCGCAGGCTTCTCATTGCGGTGGCTTCTCTTGTTGCGGAGCACAGGCTCTAGGCGCGCGGGCTTCAGTAGTTGCAGCATGTGGGCTCAGTAGTTGTGGCACGCAGGCTCTAGAGCAGAGGCTCAGTAGTTGTGGCACACGGGCTTAGTTGCTCCGCGGCATGTGGGGTTTTCCCGGACCAGGGCTCGAACCCGTGTCCCTGCATTGGCAGGCGGATTCTTAACCATTGCAACACCAGGGAAGTCCCTGTTCTATATTTTTGATATGTATTTCCATTTACTTAAGCTGTCAGTCCTCTGATTTTACCACCTCTCTTCCGTGGATGCATATAATCTTGTGCTTTTATTTCTTCACTTTGAAGATTTGGGTGAAAATTTGGTTATTCACAGAACTGCTGGCATGCCTAGCCAAACACCTATTCTCTTCCTTTCAGTGTTTATCCTGTTTGTTTTGCAGTGCTTTTCTCTTTCAGACGTCTGAAGCGTGGAGTGTCATTTGAAGCTAATTATCTAAAAACACATAATTTCCCAGTCTTAATAATTTTGTTAATCTACGATATTTGATAAATGATAAAGCTCCTCGGTAATAGTTAAGGCTGTTTTGCTAACCTTTAATGTTTTTGCAGTTGGAGGCATTGTTATAGTAAAGTTTTTCTTTTTCTTTTCCCCATAGAACATTCCTGATGTGGATGAAGAAGGCTATAGTATAAAACCAGAAGCAAATCAGAATGATATCCTTTCATCATCTGGATATTCTTATGGATTGTGTTGGCATATATAAGTAGACAGTTAAAACAAAATAATCTATTATTTAATAAAGACTTCAGATTTTTAATTAATTGTAATAAAATGTGCCTCAATGTGCTTTATTTGACATGCTATGAATAAAAGTTAGTAGTTACATTTCTGATAAAGTCCATCTTATCTCAGAGATTTTTGTTCCTTTTTATAAATGTGTGAAAAACTGGTTGTGCATTAAGATAATTTAAAAACTCAATTCTTTAACTGATACTCACATACCAAAGAGAACCATTTCTACTCATCTAGTGATTCTGATTCTGAAGATGAAGAACCAAAGAAGTATCGGATAGAAATCAAACCTATGCATCCGAATAACTCACATCACACAATGGCTTCCTTGGATGAATTAAAAGTATCTATAGGAAATATAACGCTCTCCCCAGCAATATCTGTAAGTAAGAAAATAAGCAAGTTTGCACTCATTATACAGAAGCCTTTGAGGGTTTTTTGGTTTTTGGTTTTTCTAAGCTCATCTACCTGCATCTGATTAGTTTTAGGACTAATGAAAATTAAAACATCACTTAGTAAATAGTTAAGCATGTTGGATGAGGAAATATTTATAATTTTTCAGCTTTATTGAGGTATACAGTTTATAATTTTTATACAGGCAAATGAATTTTTGAGTTTGGTTTAGTTTTGCTTCCTTTTGAATGTGTTTTAAACAAAAATGTGGAAAATCCAATATTTCTGCCATTTGATGTATTTTATAAATAGTGCTATATGTCTCAGGCAGAGTTTTGTGAACTACAGTATTAACCTTTTCCTCATCTAATGTTAAAGTTTTTCATCCATTTTTTTTGGTGAACTTTATGTAAAAGGAATTCCATAAAAAGCAATTTCAAGTGAAATTAAATTCTATCTTTGCTTTTTTTTTTTTTTTTCTGTCACTGTAATTAATGGTTGTTTTTCCATACTTTTCATATAGGAAAAAGCAAATAAGAATTCTTAGTGATAGTGGTTAATTCCTCAATTCTGAGATACTAAACTTGATAGCTTTTGAGGGAGAAAAATATCACCGTAATCTTTCTATCGATGTCATACTCTTAAATTTAGAAATGTTAAATTATGGGGAAAAAGCATGTCTTAGAATGTCAGTTTAGTTTATCTGTACATACTTATTGTAGCTGATATTAAACCTATTCTTCTTGATAATGGAGAATTAAAGTTCTCACCATTTTGTATTTTATTTAATTACATATTTTAAGTAGACTTTATGTATTTGTTTAGAAAAAGTGTTTTTCTCCCAGTCATACACTTTTAGAATTTAATTTGAGAACAGTTTTTTCCACCAAATTTCTGAAGTGAGGTTTTATTCTACCATTACTAGTTAACATTAATGCCAAGATTAAATTATGGTTTATATTTGAAGTAGGAAGTTGTGAAGCCATTAAAAATTTTTTATTGTGTAAGAGCATAACTAATTTAAAATATATATGTAAGTAAATAAAAGCCTGGAGGATATATATATATCAAAATGTTAAGCATCTGTCTTTGGGTAGTAAGATAATTGATGCTTTGTGCTCTTTTCTATTTTTTTTTAAAAAAGTAAACGTGTTAACTTCATACTCAGAAAATAAATAATAATCAGAAAATTTTTAATTATTAATATTTGAAAAGAGGGGTCTTGAGAGTATATTTTATTGCCCAGTTTGCTTATCTAGCTTAAGTTGTTTTTCCCTCCAACAGTGTATGTGTTTTAAGGTATATAGATTTTATCAATAGACATGATTAAGAAGGGACTAGACGGATTATTAGAGCAAGGAAATACATTTTAAATTCTAAAGCAAATACTGTGTTTTTCTTTTTCCTTTTTTTTAAACACTGTGTTTTTCTTTTTCCTTCCATGTACTGGTAGAGACACAGCCCAGTAAGTGCAAGATTTTATATTTTTACCTATTGACTTAAAAAGAAATTGTATATTTGAACATTGATTTTCAAAATATTTGTGTTTTTAAATTAGCAAGTCATAGTATGTTGCTGTAGATACTAGTATTTTAAAACATTTTATTGAATGATTTAAAGGTACACATTATTTTTTGACTATAAAAAAGTTTTTTCTGAAATCTTTTTATGTAAATACTGTTTATAATTGAGCAGATATATTAAAAACAACTTAAAATTATGTTCCCAGTATTAACATTTTATCAAATATTTTATTACCGCATTAAATTATTTGTTTAATGGTACTTAGTTTTTGCATTTCTATTTTAGGTGCAGATGAATCGGAATTCATCTAGTAAGTTTGACATTTAAATTGGTTATTTAAGTCTATTAAAATTTATCAGGGAATTTGCTAAGCTTGTAGCCTAACATATGTAGTTGTAGAAATGGTCTTTTTTCATCATGAGCCATAACGACAGACTAGAAGGATACTTGTTTTGCAACAGAAGACGACTTGTCTATACTATTTCTTTTAGTTTTGCGATATGCTTTAAACTTGAATACGTGGCTACAACGTTTTTCAGAAATTAACAAAGCCAAAGAGCAGCTTCTGATCAAGCACGTAAAACTGTTTAACTAGCATAACTCTTCCTCATGAGCCAGAAGGCACTTGTTTTTTAAATATTTATATATTTATTTATTTGGCTGCGCCAGGTCTTAGTTGCGGCATGCAGGATATTCGTTGTGTCATGCGGGATCTTTAGTTGTGGCATACAAACCCTTAGTTGCGGCATGTGGGATATAGTTCCCTGACCAGGGATTGAACCCGGGCCCCCCGCATTGGGAGCACAGAGTCTTAGCCACTGGACCACCAGGGAAGTCCCCAGAAAGATGAGTTTTAGCTTGATCTATTTTTAAGTCGTATCACAATTGCAACTTCTAATATAAGATTTTTAGTATAGTAACTTAAATTATACTAAAAATGTTTTTGGGGTGTTAACACCATTTGCAGAATCATGTATTAAACATAACAAGAGTTGTGGGGAAAATAGAGTTGAGGCAGCCCACACAAAAGCTATGCAATTTTGTGAACCCAGTGCTAAATAAAAACCATGACATCAATTGTAATTAAAAATTCTAGTACAATTAAAAAGACCTATTAAATTCATAATAAATACCAAACTAAAAGTAGGGTTTTACTTTCAAAAAATAAATGGTAAGTTGCTTGATGATAGGGGATGTGAGGAAAATGAGTATAAAAGGGGGCTACTGAGTTATCAAGATGAGGGCAAAATGAAAAAAAGATGACAAACACCACAGTAAGCACCATGAGGCAAAACAAACAGCTGAAATGAGCCAAATGGGAGAATGTGATGTGAATGGGCATTATGTACACTGTTGTATTCCTCATAGTTTGCTGTAATTACCCATGTTGATGTATTCTGCATTCATCAGCTATTGCTTGGTGATGCAAAACATTAAGGTGCAATGAAAATTGCTTACGAACCAGCAGGACTTTTGTATTACTGATGCTGTTCCTCCATGTACCAATTGCTTATGAAATGATTCATGTTATAAATGCAGAAGGTAGCAAAATAGACTACCTTATAAAGAGACTATTGATATAAAAATTTTATTTTTCAAAATAGGGTGTCCTTCAAGAATTAATAACTACTTTTGGTCAATAAAATAATCATTAATAATATCATCAGAACTTGAAAAATGCTTTCATGATTCATCAGTTAAAATTCTTGAGTTATTACTACATTATTTAAATACAAAAGTATTTAAACATTTGTTCTGATTTTTAAAGTTGTAGCCCCTATTTTTTTTTATGAACAGCAGTTTAATGAATATGATGGTTTAGTTGACTTAAGTTGTTTCTTATCAAAGATATTAGAAGATTTAGCAGAAATTCAGCTATTATTTTTATATTTTTAAGCATGGTAGAAAACTTGTTAAAGGCTTATTTTCCTTTTCTTCATAATTGTTAATATATGTTATTAATGCCAGAATTTAAAAATTGATGTATGTGTAGTATTTCTCTTTATATTAAAATATTTTATTACTCAGATTATTAATTTTTTCATAATATTTCAACTTGTTAATTAGGTGAAGAGTTAACGAAATCAAAGTCATCTGCTGCATCCAATGAGTAAGTTCCATGTTAAAAATTTTTTTTAAATAGCCTTTAATTTTTAGAGAAATTTTAAGTTCACAGCAAAACTGAGTGGAAGGTATGGAGATTTTTACATATACATTTTGCCTCTACATATGCCAAACCTCCCCCACTATCAGAATCCCCCACCAGAGTAGCACATTTGTTACAATTGATGAACCTACACTGACACATCATTGTCACCCAAAGTCCATGGTTTACATTAGGATTAACTCTTGGTGTTGTATATCCTATGAGTTTTGATAAACGGATATTGATATGTGTCCACCATTATAGTATCATACAGAATAATTTCACTGCCCTAAAAATCCTGTGTCCTCCACCTATTTATCATTCCCTCCCCACTACATTTAAATTTTAAGTATCCTTCGTTTTATTATCTCTGTAGTTTTAACTCCAGTAGATTGTTTTTAATCATCCCGTTTCCTAAGCTTTGAAACGTCATATAGAGTTTTTAGAAGTTGTAAATTATTTCTCATTTGACAGTATTTCTATGATAATTTGTAAAAAATCCATTCAACTGTATTTGGCCTTGGTGTCCTCACTGCTTCTAAATAAATGATAGTATCCCAAATTCATACATGTCTGTATTTCAACTAGTTATTCACACGGAAATTCTCTCACCGTTTTCCTTCAATTTTGTCTGTGACCTTGTAAAATAGACTGTATACTTTATGAACCTCAAAATGAAGAAGTGTCTCAATTAAGTTGAAGAAGGAGAGGTCTAGAAGACATGTTGCCAGTTCTTCTTAAAAAGAAAAAAATATTTTAAGCCAGTGTTGCATGGGTCCTTTTTCACTTCTGTATTTATCAACAAGAATACTTTGTCTTTTAATGTTTTTTGTATGAGTAAAAGTAGGCTTAATTAAATGAATAGTTTAAAATGGAAATTTTCAAAGCTAAGCACTAATTGAGCAGAGTGGAGGTATTCATTTGATTTATCATTTTTAAAGATAAGTTTAGTGTTTTAAGACTTTGTTTTTAGGAATCATTTATACAGTTGTGATTCTATACTTTATCATAAGTGTGCTTCCATGTGGGTGCATGTTGAGATACTAGATATGTGCTTATAGGTAATTGTAATATTTTCATTATAGTGGGCCTGTTTTTCTAGGATTTCTAAAAAATATTTTAAATAATGGTAGTTTGATACATTAGATTATTTTTAAATGGGGATTTTCTTTTTTTATACCATAAATACATACAAGTTTTATTTGTCAAACATACCTCAATAAAGTTGGGGAAATTAATTTGAAAAAATGATGGGGTGGCAAAGGTCAGGTGCTCAAGATCCTAGAGATTAAGCATCTTTAAAGGGTATGACTAAAATGAAAAAGAGAAACATTTATGTTTGTATTAAAGTAAAGAGCCAAGAGTTGAATCCTGAGAGTAACTAGTTTGAAGGATTCCAAGAGGTCAGTGGAAGAAAATCTTTGGTTATGCAGCACCTTGAGTTTTTTGAAACGAGAATGTTCATGCTCTTGATTTTGTTCATAGTCTTGGTAACCTCTCATAAAGAGGCATGTATGACCCGTACATTTTGCTAGACCACCTTAGTGGCCCAGGTAGTGGATTACCTAGGCAGAATTCCTCCTATGCATGATCTACTGCAGTGATCAGACCTTTGAAGTTTGTATAGAGTCGTTTATATACATGGAGCTTAAGCCACCGTCCTCTACTTAAAAAGTACTTTAAAAAAAATCCTTTACCGTTTTTCTTCATCTTTGATAATAAGTATGGCCTTATAAAAATTCTATCTGATTTCATATCACTTAAGAAATTTTCTGTCCAAGACTGGGTTCCAGATGTGAATTAGCACGTCTGATAGTGCCATAGAATTAATTAGCTATGTGTCCTTAGGCAGCTCATATAGACTGTCCATGCTGCTTTTCATTTGTAAAACTGAAATTATTTCTATTCTGACAGCCCCTACGTTTATTAGAATATAACAAGATTTAATCAGTGGGGATTAATCTACTCTCCTTTACGAACTTAATGTTATTGTGGGTTCTGCTTATAACAGTTAACAAATATCAGTTTATTAAACCTGCTAATTAAGTTCTTCACATATTCAATCATATGTGAAGCACAACGTCCAACTCTTTAATCATATATATTGAGCTTTCTATGAAATAAAGCTAAGTTACTATATTTTATACTAATAAAATACTCATTTGCTAAAATCCTTATTTTTAAAATGTTATGGTAGGAAAGGGACCAGTGATTTACTTGCTTGGGACCCCCTGTTTGGACCGTCTCTTGATTCATCTTCTTCAACTTCACTAACTTCATCATCATCATCAGGTAAACATATATATATATATTTTTTGTGTGTGTATTTGTGTGTAACTGTAAAGGAATGCAGTAGTTACTTTTTTCTAATTGATTTATCCATTACTTGTATGTTGTACTTAATGATCAAAAATTTAACTTGTCCTCTGATCATATTGCCATATAAAAGTGATTTTATACTGATTTTGTTAACTTACCTTAAAGACCATATGGCTTTAACAATAAAAATTCATCAAGCACCAACTTTTTTTCCCTTATTTATTTCTAGGCATCATTCCTATATCAATGCCCAAATAATAATTTTTAATATTCAACTGCATAGATGTGCGTTAATACAACCAGTCCATTCTTTTTTTATTATTATTATTATTTTTTTAATTAATTCATTCATTTATTTTTGGCTGCGTTGGGTCTTCATTGCTGCACGCGGGCTTTCTCTAGTTGCGGCTAGCAGGGGCTACTCTTCGTTGCAGTGCGCTGGCTTCTTATTGTCGTGGCTTCTCTTGTTGCAGAGCATGGGCTCTAGGCACACAGGCTTCAGTAGTTGTGGCACATGGGCTCAGTAGTTGTGGCTTGCAGGCTCTAGAGCTCAGGCTCAGTAGTTGTGGCACACGGGCTTAGTTACTCTGCGGCATGTGGGATCTTCCCAGACCAGGGCTCGAACCCGTGTCTCTTGCATTGGCAGGCGGATTCTTAACCACTGCGCCACCAGGGAAGCCCCCAGTCCATTCTTGATGGACATTCAGGTTGCATCTAGTTTTTAGTATTATGGACATCCGTAGATACAGCAGATTTTGTGCACATCTCATATCCTTATAATAATTTATTAATACAAGATTTATGAGTCACAAGATATGCCCATTGTTACTTTTTGCCAAACTGCTTTCCAGAAAGGCTTTAGCACTTCCCAACATGAAAGAACTTTATGAATGTGTTGTAGTTGTTCTTTTGGCAAGAATATATTAAATTTTTCTTTTCTTCAAAATGTGAAATCCCAGTAGTCAACCATCAAAGCATGTTTAATAAAACTGCTTGTCCAAAAAAGGAAAATAAAATCACTTTAAGTTGATCTTCAGCCTTCTTGGGGAGTTTAGAAATGCCGTGCAGTACTTGGGCTTAAGAGAGTGCTGGAATGGTGGGGAGAGAACTTGAATTGAGTTCTTGCTGTGTCTTTGCTGGGACCTATGCACGTTCTGTTTGATTTAATCTCATTAACTGCTGCATGAAGTCCTTTTTATTGTCCCTGTTTTATAAATGGAAAAAGTAAAGCTGAGAGAGATCAGGAACTTCTCTAACACCACATAACTAGGAAATGAAGCATGGATTCAAACCTGGATCTTACTAATTCCAAAATCTTTGCTCAATTCATCATACTCTGGCAGATTAACAAAACAATAAGCCATGTTGAAACATTTTACTGTTAATAATAAAATAAACACTAGTATTTAAAATTGGACTGTTTAGAAACTAATGTTTTAAAAAGAAATTATAAATGGATTTTAGGCAACCTTAACCTGAAACAATTGGGAATTTTGAACAGCAAGAAGCAGTCATTAGGTAATTGCACATATTCTGAAGTGGCATTATAGCCTTTCTCAATTGGCATTTGTTTACTATTTAGTTTTAGGAAACTAATCTTACTAATAGATTTTATAAGTAAAATAATTGTATAGGAAAAACTGTAGTTGTATTAAGGTCTCTTTTTTGTTTAGTAAAAATGTCAGAATACTGTTTTGTTGTGTTTTTAGAATGGAGACAGTCCTAATTTTAATTTTGTTAACATTCTTTTATGAATTGGTTTTATTAATCTTTAATAAAAATGTTCACATTGTTATCACAGAGGTTTTAGTTATATAGAAATTTCTTCATAACTCCACCCTTTGTTTCTATTTTCTTTAGCACAATCTCCTTCCTTTCAAAAAAGTGCTCTCTTTTCCTCTTGCTACCTATCTAAAGAATGTTTTGCCCATATCACTTTCAACTTCAGGTAAAAAAATGATAGTTGCATTTAGTTGTCATTTGATGTTTAGTAGGTAGGGAATGATAAAACTATTTTTTTTTTTTTTGCTTATTTTAAAATTTATTTTGGTATGCCTTTTAAAAACTTCCTATTAAGTCTAAAAAATGTCAGATTATTTTGCCCTTCGAAGAATGTTAGTGATGTTGAAAAGAGACATTCTGCTGTGTGGTAATTATTATTAAGTCTTCACTCGGTCAGAATATAATTATTGATAAAACTGATGAATACATTACGATGATTCTCCTGTTTTGTAACACTGGCCCTAAGTGAAATTGTGAAATAGGCATTTTGTCTTAAATTTTCTTCCACCGCTTTTTACAGTGCATGTCTCCCTTAACATTGTCTACACTGGTACCATTTTCACATTTTAGAAATGGCCAGGTTGTCAGATTATTCCCTGCTCTCCTTTGTCCCTTTCAGAATCTTAATTCAATAATCACTCCATCTCAGCTAAACTAGTCTAAGAAAATAATTCCTATCAGTTAGTAACTGATATGTTAAACCTTTCAGTGTTGTTATATGTTTAAGAAGCATGCTTAAAGTTTGGTACAGAAGTATTTTCAGTTGCTTCTTCAAATAAACATATATGTACAATTTACATATAAATAAATTATATATGATAAAGTATATGTATATAAAATTTAATATAAATAGCTCATATCTTCCTTCCCTTCGACAAGTGCTAGTAGAGACCATTTCTTCTCTACCCATGGGTTAATTGAGCACTTGTCCTCTGTAAAACCCCTGTAAAATTGTCTTTTGAAAAATATTAGGCTGGTTTTTTATATCAACTCCAACACTGATTTAGTCTATCTTACTTCCTATGACAGTTTTAAGTTTTATCACTAGTCAGGCACTTTGTTGAGGAACACATGTACCCAGCAGCATCACTTTGACACCTTGTCAAACCTCTTTAGACTTTTACTGACTGTTAGCATTTCCTTTTGCTCCTCTGAAAATCAGGAATAATTCTGGCTTTATATATTTTTGGACCTTAAATTTTACTCATACATATTTTAAGTTTCTTATTCTCATAATTATTTTCCTCAGTTAATATAAAGTTTGAGCTCATGCTCTTATTCCATGTATTATTAAATTTTTCTAGTTTTGAGTAATTAAAATAATATTAACCTGAAATAAGAACTATTTGGCTATGTAGATTTATATTTTAGTTTTAGAATTTTTCTGTTGCTTCTAGTTTTCAGTTTCTTTCTTCTTCTTCCGCTGACCTTAGTGAACAGAATAGGAACTCTGCTTTTCTCTCCCAAACTGATTTGTCTGGGGGAGTGATAATTGGTTCTTTACTTGAAACCAGGTCAGATTTTGGGTCTAGAAAACCCATTACCAGACTTTTCCACCAACCCTCTCTGCTATCCTGCTGTAACGACACCACCAGCGAGCACGATAAGTTTCCTTTTGCTTCATGGTTGCAGAGTCAGTGGATTTCCTTTACTGATGAACTTGTTAAAATTACTGACTCCAGTGGAGCTCAGAAGGCATTCCAGAGATTGCATTGTAAAGCTGAAAATACCTTTGGGTTTCCTGGTGCTTTGGATGAGAGATTTTTCCAACAGCTGCATCTCTGAGGATCACAGTGACCTTTGCCATAATATTAAATGTTCTGAAAAGCTACTGACAGAAGAAGCTAGCAATGCTGCTGGTTTTTCTTCTGCATCATCATCATTGCTTCTGGATCCTAGATTAGTCTGTGCCTTTATTCAGATGAAGGGTGGTATGGGAAACATGCTTTATCTGTTCCCCTTAGGTAGTGTCAGAGAGCAGATGTAGGTTAGCTCTTTTTTGCCTGTGTTTTATACTTTACAAGTCACTTCATGTTCTTGAAATACTGCATCTAGTGGACATTTATTTGAAGTGAGCACCACCACCACCACAAAACACAGTTAAAATACTTAAACCTGTGAACAGTTGTAGTCATCTCCTTCAGAGGCTTCTAGAAGCAGTATCTAATTGGCATGTGGAGATAGATTTGTTTATAATTTATAAATTTATTACTATAATTAATAGATTCATTTATAAACAGTGATATTAATGAGCATTGTTATTACTTTTTCTCCAAAAGCAAATTCTGATTATTTGAAGAAGGTGAACTTAACACTTCTACCAGGCTTAGATTGAGTCAATCTAAATGCCATTTGGACAGGCCACTTGATTAGTAATGAAGCTTCAGGTGTAAATGTCTCTACCATGTTAAGCCCCCTCACAAGCTTGAAATAACTTGAGTATTAGTCAGTGCTGGTTTCATTGATAATGAACTATCGTTAAAGTAAATATGTCACAGGAAAGCGTAACAGTCTTCAGGTTAGTGCACATTTCTTCCAATGTACAACTTAAAGTAGGGGCGCAGCATGAAAGAACTGGTGCTGACTGGAAGAAGGCAGCAGCCTTAGAATCTAAACTTGATTTCTTATCAGGTTTTTACTGTTTTCTTCAAGCAACCTGAATGGTGCTTGCATCTTTTATCTCTTCATATGATCTGCTTTCTAGATGATTCCATACCCCCATGCATTTGCTTTCACTCCGGTGTGACTACCTTTTACTTTAGTTCTCTTCCTACCACCTCCATGCTCCTTCTTTTCAGTCCTCCATTGCTGACCAAGGGTCCTCAGCTTTACTGTTTGTTTCCCCATGTACATACTTAGGCCCATTCTTATATTTTTAACTTTGCACATCTGTAAACTTATAGAACTTACTGAAACATATTTCTTTACACCCATATTAATATTCTTCAATCTGAATTATAGACTCCTCTTTTAGAATGGACCAAAAGAATTGGAGGATCATTTTAATTAATTTAAAGATCATTTAAATGTATTTGCTTCTACACTCTTGCTTTGATTATGTTAATACATGTGTGACTTTTGATGATATACACTTGAATTTCACTCATTAATTTCTACCATGCTGAGAGTTTTTTTGTTTTTTTTTAAATTTTTGGCTGCGTTGGGTATTTGTTGCTGCGCGTGGGCTTTCTCTAGTTGTGGCGAGTGGGGGCTACTCTTCGTTGCAGTGCGCGGGCTTCTCATTGCGGTGGCTTCTCTTGTTGCGGAGCATGGGCCCTAGGCGCGTGGGCTTCAGTAGTTGTGGCACGCGGGCTCAGTAGTTGTGGCTCGCAGGCCTTGTTGCACCGTGGCATGTGGGTTCTTCCTGGACCAGGGCTTGAACCTGTGTCCCCTGTATTGGCAGGCGGATTCCTAACCACTGCACCACCAGGGAAGTCCCTGGAGAGTTATTTTTAATTAGGAATACTGAGGTTAGTATTTCTGGTTTTTAAAATTGCAACATTTGCAAGTAGTGTTGAAGAACATTGAACACTAAATTTATGTAGGATTTACTAAGTCAATATATGATTTTCTATATTTACCAAAAATTAATTATAGTGATTTGTGGAAATTTTTTTTGTAAACTATAAAGATATGTTTGATTGTCACTAAAAAATGGCACAGTGTGTTTCAACTTAACAG
Organism: Eubalaena glacialis; assembly: GCF_028564815.1. Classification (NCBI taxonomy): domain Eukaryota; kingdom Metazoa; phylum Chordata; class Mammalia; order Artiodactyla; family Balaenidae; genus Eubalaena; species Eubalaena glacialis. The sequence goes on from NC_083719.1 coordinate 57,311,710, forward strand.
TGAGATTACAAGTTTAATTAAGGTAAATGTTTTTATTTAGAGTTCATGTTATTATTTTGAAGACGTTGCTTCAAAGGATTGGTCTTGCAAATAACTGTAAAGTAGTATTGGCAATAAACTAAAGACCTTAGGCCTTAAACTGGTTTATTTTCACCAGCTTACTTATTAGATTTAATTTTTATATGTATAAATAATTGTAACAGGAATACAATTTATATTATGTCAGTTTTATTGAAAAGTTAGTTTTTTTTTTTCAGGAATATTATTGGTAGCTTCGAAAAAAGCATGTTTGATACATTCCTAGCATTCCACAAATAGCTATAATTACATTTTAAAGAAAAAGAACTTCTGAAAAATGAGCTTTGAATCCTAATAGTTTCTCTGTAATAGATTGTTTTTATCTAGGGATTGGTACATACTAATGATTTTCTTCAAATTCTTTTTCCACCCACCAGCCAGGCCCACAACTCCTCTTTCTGTAGGCACCATTGTCCCACCTCCAAGGCCTGCTTCCAGACCAAAGCTTACTTCAGGAAAACTCAGTGGGATTAATGAAATAGTATGTACTCAGGTGTTTTTTTTTTTAATTATAACTGTTTTGATTTAATATGCAAATGATATTTCTCTATATGTCCCTTTACTGCTAAATGCTTGGAATTTTCTACTCAAGTCTTCAAAGTACAGAAAAGTTTTCCCTGCTGATACTTCCTTCACTTCCCCATATTATCTCAGTGATCATACCTGTGGAGCAAGACTGTTGTTCAGGAGGAAAGAGGTTTCCTGAGAAAGTTAGCACATTATAAAAATACAATTCAGTACCCATTGTTTCATAATTAAGAAGCAATTTTCATATAATTTTGCTTAAAGTCAAATATTAAGGAAAAAATGGTGGCCTGTTCTTAGACCTGGAAGTATACTTACTGCCAGGGGAGCCCTGGTGGGCATCTAGTCCAGCTTTCTTTATTTTATACATAAGCAATCTGGAGTTCACATCACTTAATTGACTTGTAAAAGTACACATTGCTTAAAAAAAGAAAAAGGCATTGGTCTTCGAAAGTTGTCAGATAATGAAAGAAAATATATGGGTTCTATTTAGAGTCAGGCTCTCCCAAACCAGTATTCTTTCCTTCAGTCTGTTCTGGTTTACTTTCATCTTTGACTTGCCAGTTTAATTGCCAGAATTAAATTGCTAAATGTCAAGCTTGATCTTTTTCCCGATACACATCTACAGTGGTACACCCATAATCCACGTGGTTGAATATTTTAGCTGACTCTACAAGACTCTTCATAAAGTTGACTCAACAACCTGTATTACCATACTAGCTGTCCAGTTTTCTCCTCTTTGCAACCTAGGTTCCAGCCACTTGAAACTTTCCACTGTTCCCCAAACACATCATGCTCTTTTATGTATCCATGTCTCTATTGTGCTCCCTCTTGTCTGAAATGCCCCTCAGTTTTCTATGTAGGAAACTGCTCTCATTTAAGACCCTGCTACATATCACCACCTAGGTGAAGCCCTCTTTGATGGTTACTCCTCCCCTCCACCCCACAGTGGACTTAATCATTCTCTGTCATTCTCTTCCTTATACCCATACACTTGCTCATGTTTCTTTTAGTGCATAGATCACATTGTATATAAAGTTGACCCACAGTCAATTCTCCGTATCTATGGGTTCCTCATCCACGGATTAAAAATATTGGGGGGGGGGTGCATCCAGAAAGTTCCAAAAAGCAAAACTTGAATTTGCCGCACACTAGCAACTGTTTACATAGCATTTGCATTGCATGTACAACTTTTTACATAGAATTTACATTGTATTAGGTATTGTAAGTAATCTAGAGATGATTTAAAGTGTAAGGGATGACTGTACTTTTTGTGTGTGTGCTTCCTTCACTGGACTATGCTTTAGCCAATTTCATATCCTTAATACTTTGCTAATGCCTTAATACTTTAAATAATGCCTGTCACCTCATGTCCTGTACCACCTCCATCTGTATATTTCCACAGCCACATTTTACACCTTGCTGTGTTTTTTCAACCTGCTGTCCATAATAATGAGTCATCCAAAAGCCATTCTCTGGAACTAATACTTTAAAAATAATTAATTGGGGGCACAAGGGTTTACTAAGTGTAAAATATTTTAGGCAGTATAATCTAATTTTTATAAGTGTATATCTATAAATTTATATTCATGCGATGTAGAGTTGAATAATTTTAGTGTATGAATGCTTATAGGGTTTTGTTGGTTGTTTTTCACCTTCTGTTTTTCATGTTCCTCAAATAGATGGGGACAGAAACAGTGTCTAATTCACTGCTTTGTATCTAGTACCCATGACCTGACACATAGTATAGGCACTAAATAAATATTGCATTTACTTATAACTTTTATAAGCAGGAAAAGGTTGTCTTTAATTAAGCTCAATATTCCATATTTTAAAAATGAAACACCTCAGGAAGTGTTGCTAATGTATTATTGGAACAATTAGGAATTTGGAAGGAAAAAAACCATTCACCAAAGTAAAAGATAAATGAATTGGAATCATATTTTTCATATTTGTTTTTATTTTTAACCAGAAAAGTGGGAAGACAGTAGAATTAAGATTTTCTCAAATCTCTGAATGGGGTAAACTTTCTCAATGAGGAAGCATTACAATGAATTATAAGGAAAATGTGCACAGATTTGTAAATGCCAAAAGTAAAGCAATAGTTAGGAAGAAAATATTTGCATCAAATAAAGAAAAGGGTTAGTGAAAGCTCAGATAATACTAAGACCTCCCCAAACTAAATCAGGCAAAGCTAACAGACAACTCATAAAAGAGAAATGCCAATTTTATTTTTATCTACAGAATTAGCTAAAAGTTTTTAAATTTTATTATTTTTCCTTCTTCTAAGGCTCATCTATTCATTGCAGGCAAGAGTGCAGAGAAATATTCTCTTATATATTTATAGGCAGTAGGGTAAAGTGAGTTACCCAAATGGGAAGCAGTTTGGCACTGTGTATGAAAAGCCTTCATAATGTTTAACAATTTAACTTCTGAGAATCTATCTTAAGCATACTTTTTGAAATACAGAAAAAGTTTTATATACAAAGATTGTCTTGACAGCATTATTTTAAAATAGCCTTTTCAGCTTTTAATATATTCTTGAAAATGATTTGACCTAGGCATCTCTGTGAGTTTTAAGAAACACAATAAATTTGGTGTAGTAGTTTAAAATTAATGTTCCTGATACCTAAAAATCTTTTCTGATAACTGGGGAATTGTTTTAGCATTTTGGTAAATGACATTTTGTTTTTAAGCCCAGGCCATTCAGCCCACCTGTAACTTCCAATACCAGCCCACCTCCTGCCGCTCCGTTAGCCCGGGCAGAAAGTTCTTCCTCTATCTCATCTTCTGCGTCACTAAGTGCTGCCAATACTCCAGTAGGTAAGTGATTAACATAAATCACATGCAAAATTTAACATCCAAAATATGATCAGGCTGAGGGTAGTGAAGAATTAAGCATTAGACATTTTGGTTTTCTGGAAACACACCTGGCATTATCAAACAAGCCACATTTTCCTTTTCTCTTTCACATTTTATATTCTCTGAATAGAGAATTTTAACCATGATTAGCACTGTTAAGAATGCATCAAATTTATAAACTACTGACCAATATAAATAGTTGAAGGCAGAATACGATGCAGTACTTTCTACTGTGAATTGGTACTTACATTCCTAAGAACATTTGTTTTAAAAACAACTGATTCAGTGAAAGGAAGGGGTTTTGTGCTTGCAGTGTGATCCTGGGACCTGCAGCATCTGTCTGTATCACCTGGGAACTTACTAGAAATGCAGACCTTTTAAATCAGAAACTCTGGAGTGGGGCTAGCAGTCTTTGAACAGGCTTTCTAGGCAATCCTGATGCATGTTGAATTTAAGAATCCCAGCCCTAATTAAGCTGATTTAATTATACCTAATTTGATTTGTCAAAACTCACGCAGAAGAAATGGGTCTTCTGTATGTAGCCATTGTAAAAACGGCATGAGTGGTATAGGCTAAAATGAGATAAATGATTTGATTTCTAAATGTCTGAACATGATGTTACCATCTTATTTTATATACTTTTGTGAACATACTGTTTTTCCCATCTTCTGACTTTACATAAACAATATATTCAATAAGTCTTTTTGTTTGCTGTAACAAGCAACTTATTCTTACATTTCGTTTGTATATGTGGTTTTGTTACCTTTTGTTTCCACAGAATCTGTATTTTAATCATAAAGAACATAGATGGGTCCTGTTAGAAATCAGGCAGGTCTGGGTAACCAAAATTGCTTTAGTCGTTTCCCATTATCTCCAGATTATTCAGACCGTTTTCTATTTGTGATGGAAACTTTAATTTTGATTAAGTTGGTACATATTTGTTTGTAGTTTGGGCCAGTGCTGGCAATAGGAGAACCACAAGTAGGTGACAGTGATGATACAGGCAGGCAGGATGTGATGTAATGTGGATTTTATACAACAAAGTTTCTTTAAATCTTCCTAAAAATTTCTTTCTTTTTTGTGATGTTTATTCAGCTCCCTGTTTAGATTTAAGTTTTTGATTCTTCTTGTTCTTGAAAGTATTTTCTTTTCCTGCAATATTTTGTTTTATTTAAATATGATAGAAGATGATAATTTGATTGGGACACTCTCTGAAATTGAAAAGCACTGTGAGACTTCACAAGGTATTGTATCGAAAGCAGATGTATGTGTTAACTAATGACCCTAAAGTGTATCTAAAATACTCTGTTATCTAATTTTTCCTTTTCCAGCAATTTATGGTGTCTCAGAAATCAAGAATAACTCTAAGGTTTAACTATCTCAATTTTGTACTAATTATGTCCAGTTTCTATACAGGATCCATTGATAGCAGTGGATAAATTATAAAAACATACATTATTTTTGCATTATCTTCCTTCTCCCTTCTGCTCTTCTCTCCTCAACATTAAGAAATATCAACAGGGCTTCCCTGGTGGCGCAGTGGTTAGGAATCCGCCAGCCAATGCAGGGGACACGGGTTCGTACCCCGGTCCGGGAAGATCCTACATGCCGCGGAGCGGCTAGGCCCGTGAGCCACAACTACTGAGCCTGCGCGTCTGGAGCCTGTGCTCCGCAACGGGAGAGGCCGCGACAATGAGAGGCCCGCTCGCCGCAATGAAGAGTGGCCCCCGCTCGCCGCAACTGGAGAAAGCCCTTGCACAGAAACGAAGACCCAACACAGCCAAAAATAAATAAATAAATAAATTAATTAATTAATTAAAAAAAAAAAAAAGAAATACCAACAAATCTTACTTCTAAAGCTATCAGAAGCAGAGAAAAAGTGATGATTAGGAAAGAACCAGAAAGAATATGTCAGTTAAAAAAGAGAAACTATAATATAAAAACCACAAAGCAAAGGCTATCATACGAAAACCATTCATACAGTGAGCTGAAGTTAGAAGTACAGAGGTAGGAAATAGTTGGGAGTGAGTCCCTGTTTTTTACTCCTGAGCTGAAAGGAATTCCACAAAAATATTCACTGATTGTTACAAAGGTAGGTACCCTTTATTTCAGCTTTATGTCTCTGCATTTTCAAAACATACACAATTGTAAATATGCAACAATTAAACCAAAATTAGAATGCATACTATCCTTATAAAGAAGAACATCCAAGGAATTTATTATTTCCAAAAAATGAGTTATTCTGAATAATATAGTACACATTTAGACTTTTTTAGGGACCTAAGCACATATTTCCTGTGTCAAACATTTTTTTGAAGGATGCATATACAATATGATCTTGGAAACAAAAATGGAATATACAAAAGGGGATATGCCAAAATGTTAAGTGGATTTTGAGTTTTTTTCCTAACTCTCCAATACTTTTTTCTTCTTGCCAATATTTCAGTAACAGGCTTAACAATTTACAGGGAAACTATTTCAAGAATTCTCATTTTATATGCCCAAATTGGATACTTGAAAAGAATAACTTTGTAGGTTTCTTTTGATTTTTAATGTCAAAGTAGTAGCAGACATTAATGTTACCCATGACTGTGTGTAGATATCCACTTGTGTAGGTTACCTAAGGGAAAAGATTAACTTCAGATTTAAGAGCATAGAATTTTCTCTAATAAAAGATTGTTATAGCCTTCATCTTTCTCTGAAAATATGCTTTCCTGAATTTCTAGTGACCCTAGTATAGAATGTATATATATATATATATATATATATATTTTTTTTTTTTTTTTTTTTTTTTTTTTAATTTTATGGCTGCATTGGGTCTTCGTTTCTGTGCAAGGGCTTTCTCTAGTTGTGGCAAGCGGGGGCCACTCTTCATCGCGGTGCACGGGCCTCTCACTGTCGCGGCCTCTCTTGTTGCAGAGCACAGGCTCCAGACACTCAGGCTCAGTAATTGTGGCTCACGGGCCCAGTTGCTCCGCAGCATGTGGGATCCTCCCAGACCAGGGCTCGAACCCGCGTCCCCTGCACCGGCAGGCAGACTCTCAACCACTGTGCCACCTGGGAACCCCTAGAATATATTTTTTTAAAAATTGAACTAATTTAGATTTACAGTGAAATTTTCCCACTGCACAAACATGTATTTGCATAGTTGTAATCACATATCCTAGAAACTACTGCCTCTTGATCAAGCCCTTAGCTTTCATTTAATTATCTCTCACCTGATCCAAACTTGAATCCCTGCCAAGTCATTTTTCTTTTCAATCCAGGATTCACTCTGTGTTCAGTGACCTTACAAAATGAAAAACACAATCATGTTTCTTTTAAACATTTTCAGTGGCTTTTAGTGCCAATAGGATAAAATTAAAGGTCTTCCATATCCTGATCTGGGTTATAAACACTTTTCCAGACACATTTTCATGTCCTTTCATCGTTGCAGCCTATCACCCACAAAGTATGTTCCCGCTTTGCAGAAAAAACTACTTGTGGTTCAAAAAGGTACCATTTCTTTCATGCCTCTTTGGCAAAGTGTCTGGCATATATTGGTGGTTAGTAGATAGTAGCTGTTGTGATTTTGTGAATACACTAAACATTGAGTTTAGTTTCATATGAAATTTTAAGTTGTCTTGTTTGGGAGAGTTTACTTTTCCCAGTGGCCTAGAAACAGCAGTTCCTGTTTCCATGTATTTTTAATCACTGAGTTATTTTTTTTTTAAACTATGAAGAACCTTCTAAATCAGAATTCTTCAAAATCTTGAACACTACAGAATCTTCCTGGCCTCTAAAGGTAACAAAAGCTCTTTCTCACTATTTGTAGGAGCCCAGGTTTAGTTGTGAGGCAAAGACAGCTAGTACTGATTTTTGTTAGAATTAATAATACTCTAGGTATCTCAAAAGTAACTCACATCTGAAATAAAAATATCTGATGGCTATGAACATTGTGTAACATTTATGTAACAAAAAACATACATTCAAATTTCAGAGATGAATAACCTAGGTCAACATTTTTCTTTAAATAAGAATGAATAATCATAATTACCCTATTGACTTACTTTTACACAATTTCATCATATATTGTACATTAAATGAAATGCTCCACTTTCCAATTGATAACAATAATGGTAAGGCATAAATGGAGAGAGTACATTTGTAAAAAAAAAAAAAAAAGGCAGTGCACTCTTTTAAGGGATTTGTCTGTTATGAAATAAACCAGATACTTTTAGGTTTTAAAAAACACCTGAACATATACATTAAATTTGTTTACATTTTATTATGCTTTTAAAACACTGCTCTTTCTATGATTTGACTCTAAAGGTATCTTACTGAGTTAACTTTATGTCAGGAATGTTACCTCAAAATGATGTTATTAGTCATATTTATCGAGGAAAGGTAATATGGGAATATAATACAAGCATAAGACAAAGAAGAGGTAAAGGAGAATTACAGTAATAATGAGCAGTGCATGATTACATTACACTGCTCATTTAGAAATAGCTAATGTATAGAAATACCTTAAATAGAAAAATCCAGTTTAATGACCTTACATATGTGAATTGGTAGAACCTGAAAGAATTTAGTATCTGAATGGTTTTGAAGCCATATTTTAGTAATTTTAGCTCTTCAGGTGAAGGGCTTTTTCCTTCTGACATTCCTTAACCCAACCCTTCTTTGTCATTCTATTTAAAATTGAAGTCACTGTGACATATTTTCCTGATATTTTTTTTATTTGTCCAACTTGTTTTATGCTCCATTTTTTAACCAGATTTATACTTGGGGTGTCTTTGAAACCAGTAATAGAGTCACTTGTGACAAGCTAATATTTTGACTCTACTCTGTCTTGGTATTTAATAAATATCTTTCTACAGGATTTAACAAATGAATTGTGTTTATTCTAGGTGTGTCACGAGGTCCCAGTCCTGTCAGCCTTGGAAATCAGGACACCTTACCTGTGGCAGTCGCCCTTACGGAATCTGTTAATGCCTACTTTAAAGGGGCAGATCCCACCAAGTTAGTTTTTAAAAGATACGTGTATACGTGTGTGTGTGTGTTTCAGGGGCAGGGGGCTTGGTGGTAAATTTTAAGTTATATTTTGATTCTCTGTTAGTTAGAGTTTTCTGTTACTTATTTACCTGCTTTTTGCTATCAATTATAGTCATTTAGAGATTGTCTTTCAAATTTAAGAAGTCACTATAATCAGTAGTGATGGCTTTTTTCTAAGTTTATGTACGTTTTTGCCCAGGCTTTATGACCAATATGACACATCTGTTGTTTGACATGTCTGTAGAACAGGATTGTGGCAGCTGACGTAGATGGGGATAGAATTCTGAATCTTGGCCTAATGTATATCTTTGGTGAAAGTGTGATGTTTGCAAGAGAGACCTAGAGTGCATGTCTATTACAGGAGACTCTTGAAGGATTGGTTTAACCTCCTTCTATTAAGAAAATGATCTTTGGGTGAATGACCACCCTTATTTTTCTTTCTTTTTTTTTGAATTTTATTTTATTTTTTCATACAGCAGGTTCTTATTAGTTATCTATCTTATACATATTAGTGTATACATGTCAATCCCAATCTCCCAATTCATCCCACCACCACCACCCCACCCTTATTTTTCATGTATAACATTATTCATTCATTAAATATTTGAGTCCTTAATATGTGTAAGACTGTTATTAGCTTGCATTGTTGTGAAAGTTTCTTAGTTTTCACTTGAGATAATGCAAGCTCTGTAGAGAAGAACTTTTGTTCACTAAAGTACCTTCAGCACATACAACAGAGTCTTACACATAGTAAGCACTCAAATATTTGATGAGTGAATAATGTTACTTGGGAAAAGGAGAGGTATTGATATATGCTATGAAGAAAAATAAACCAGGGTAAGGGGATAGACAGTTACAACAGAGGGCTACTATTTTAGATAGAATGATCAGTGAAAACCTTTTTGAGGTTGTTTTTGAAAGACATTGAGGGAGGAGCAAGCCATGCAGATAGGTGAGTGAAGAGCATTCCAGTAAGTGTAAGGGACTGAGGTAGAAGTATGCTTGGCAAAGTCAAGAAACAGCAAAGAGAACCATGTCACTGAGTAGGAGTAAACAAGGAAGAAAGTAGTCAAAGTTAAGTCCACAGAGGGAACAGATCAGGCTGGGCATTGTAGACCATGATAAGGAGTTTGGAATTTATTATGGGTGAGGTGGGAAGCAAGTAGAGGCTTTTGAGTAGAGGAGTGATGAGGTTACTTATGTTTTTGAAGTAGCACTCTGCCTGCTATACGGAGAATAAACTAGAAGGAGCCAGAGTAGATGCAGAGAGAAAGGGTTAACCACTGAAGTCCAGGTGAGAGATGATGGTGACTTGTATAAGGGTATTAGCAGAAGAGATCGTGAGTAGTAATGAGATTCTGAATGTATTTTGAAAACAGAGTTGTCAAGATTTGTTGAGGGAGTAGATTGTTAAATTTGAAGTACTTATTAAGACAATTTAGTGGGGATGTTGAGTTGATGATAGTTGAATACATGATTCTGGAGTTCAGAGATAGGTCCAGGCTAAAATATTTGGTAGTCATTAATTTGTACATGATACTTAAAGCCTGGGGCATTAGGGTGTAGAGAAGAGATCTGATGAGAACTTAAGTCCTGGCCCCCTTCAGTGTTTAAAAACAGGAGGATGAGAATCATCCAGCAATGGAGTTTGGGACAGCAAGCAACAAGAGAGGTGAGAAGAGAACCAGTAGAGCAGAGTCCCAGAAACTAAGTGAATAAACCCTTTCATGAAAGAAGGTGTGAAGCTGTATCTGATGCTATCGTCAGGTCAAGAAAAATTGATCATTAACAACATGAAGGTCATTAATGACCTTCACAAGAGCAGCTCTAGTAGACTGCTTTGAGGGAGCTCAGGAGCAGGAGCTGATGCAAATACAGACAACTGTATTTGGAGAGAGCAAATGTTAGGCAATTCTTTTAGGATAGTTTGCTCTAAGTAGAAGCAGAGAAACAGGGTGGTAGCAGGAGAGAGATGGGAGAATCAGAGGAGGCCTTTATTAATTTTAGTTTTTGGGTTTTTTAAAGATGATATACATTTCAATATGCTAATGGGAAAAATCCAATATTTATGGAAAAAATTGAATCTGCAGGAAAGGGGGCAATTGCATGAGTGAAGTCCTTCAGTATGTAAGAGGAGATGTGCTTCAGTACAGTTAACCTTAGGTGCATAGGCTGATTATCTGTTGAAACAGGAGGGAACGCAGAAGGTATGCATGCCTTTAGAGTCAGGGAGATTAGGATTTTAGTAGTGAGAGTATGAGGAAGTTCTTTTCTGATTTTATTTCATCCGTAAAATTTAAAGGAAAGTCGTTGACTGCAGGTGGGGGAGGGAATTTTGCAGGTTAGAGTTAGAGGAGAAAGGAGAAGGTATGAAAAGAGCTAGGGAATGTAGTAGAATTTCCAGGCTATACTAAGGGGACCCAACTGAGAGTTTTGGCTATATCATTATACGTTTTTCTGTAGTCATGTTCGGCCATATAGATGTAGGTGAGGAGCTGGATTTAGCTAAGACTGTGTTTTGCCAAACAAGCATAGTCAAATGAGAGCGAACCAAGGGGAGGGTTTATGCAAAGGAGTATGTATATTGATGGACCATGAAGTCCCAAGATAGGGGGAAATGAGGATATGAAGGAAGAGTGAAGATTAATGAAAAAGGTGGTAGGAACAATGGATTATGTAGGTTTTTGATGAGATTGGAGATGCAGTACTAGACAGAATGAGTTGGAGAAGTAGGAAGAGACTATCCGATGAGTGGGGAATCAGACTGAGATGATGGAGGGGCTGAAGTATGGCCGAGGTAGGCTGGAAGGCAGGATCATTGAAGGTAAGGGGCTGAAGAACTAGGTGACCAAGGTGTTGAAAGGATTATCTGTATGGATATTGAAATCACTAAAAATTTATGATAGGAGTAGTTGTGCAGAGACAGACTGACAGTGGGCCAGGAGCTATAATTTTCAGAAAATGAAAGGGAATGTTGAAGATGACTTGGAGGGTTGGGATAGCGAGTAGTATAATCTGATGGTGTGAGTTTCAAATGAAGCTGGTGGTTTTTCAGAAGGAAGAAGGAATATAGAGTTGTAAGAGGCAATGAGAAGCAAGGAGGACATCTACCACTGCCACCATCAGGCCCAGTGCTTTGTGGGGTTTGGAGGAAAAATAGCTACAGCTGGGGATAGTGTTACCAGGGAAACAATGTCCTTATGAGACAGCCAGGGATGGTTTTGGCAAACAAGTGAAAGGAGTATTATCAGTGTGCTTCCATTTGTGTTTGGAATTTAATTCTAGGAAAAACTGGTGTTAGATGAATATATCATTTCACATAGAATCACTTTTTATAATTGAAAAAATAATTCATGGTAACTATGATAAAAGGTTATATATATAAATAAAGCCCTTTTAAAACTAAATATGCTTTAAATGGAGGTTAAAATGCCTTATTTAAACTATTTAAATTTTTCAAAATGCCTACTTTCAGGTGTATTGTGAAGATCACTGGTGACATGACAATATCATTTCCAAGCGGAGTTATTAAAGTCTTCACTAGTAATCCATCCCCAGCTGTGCTCTGCTTCAGGGTGAAAAATATCAACAGACTAGAACAAATTCTTCCAAATGCACAACTTGTGTTCAGGTTTGTGTACTTTTCAGTTTTTTTTTAAATTTTTTGGCCACACTGTGTGGCAATGTGGAATCGTAGTTCCCTGACTAGGGATCGAACCTGTGCCCCCTGTGGTGGAAGTTCAGAGTCTTAACCACTGGACCACCAGGGAAATCCCCAGGTTTGTGTACTTTTGTTTTGAAGGTGAAATTTCTTTTTAAGAAATATTTTCTTTCTTCTTCAAAGCAACAGTAATTCAATTTGAAGACAATATCAAAATTATTTATTATGATTAAATAGGATTCTGCTGTCTTTGTTTTGTTTGTGCTGGTGGTGGTAGTAGTCATTGTTAAATCCTTCTCTACTGTACATCTTCTCATCTTTTAGGCAACTTTCTGCTATGTTCCATTCTTTATCCCCTAAGTTTAGTTTTCCCTCATCCCATCTTTTGGTTCATTTCTACTAGTCTTTGCCAGGTCACCAAATTACTACAGAGAGGCAGACGATAAAGATGAATAAATAAATATGAAATAATAATGAAAATATTTCTTATACATACAGTGATCCATCACAATGTGATTCTAACACAAAAGATTTTTGGATGAACATGCAAGCTCTTACTATCTACCTCAAGAAGCTATCAGAGCAAAATCCAGCTGCTTCTTATTATAATGTAGATGTATTAAAGTATCAGGTGAGTGTCATATTATAAAAATCCTTAATTAAAATATTAACAAACAGAATCTTGCATATCATTAAATGAATAATATGTCATGGCCAAATGAAGTTCATTCGAGCAATGCAAGGATGTTTCAAAATCAAAAAGTCTGTTAATAAGCCTATGGAGATTTTGGCCAATTTGATCAAATTCACCATCTATTACCAATTAAAATACTGAGTAAATATAAATATATGAATGTCCTTCACCTGAAAAGACCAGCATATCAGTCTTAATAATGAAATACCTAAAGCATTGAAAGTCAGGAATGGCAAAGACACCCATTATTCCTGTTAGTGTATACGATTTTTCTGGATGTGTTAGTATAGTTAGAATAAAATAAGTGGTGATAAATATTGGAAAGGAAGATATAAAAATAGTATTAATTACAGGTGATATATTTCTGGAAAACTCAAGAGAATCAACTGAAAAACTGATGCAGGAGAATTTAGCAAAGTGGTCATTTAAAAAACTAATACAAAAATTAATGGCTTTCAAAACAACTAGTTAGGAAAACTAATGGAGAAAGATATTCACAATAAAAAAACTAATTAGAGCTGGAGAGGTAGTCCAAGATGGTATAGGAAGATCCTGAACTCACCTTCTCCCATGGATACACCAACATGGTGTATATACAGCTACATGTGGAACAGTTCCCTCTGAAAGATAGCTAAACAGCTCCTTCACATCAGCAAATGAGAAAAGGGCCACACTGAGGCGAGTAGGAGAGGCTGAGACACAGTCTCACCGTAAGCCTCAACCCCATCATGGCAACCCACCATCTGGATGGAACTCACAAATCTGGAGCTTCTCCCTGAGGAACAAAGAGTTTGTAACCCACATAGACAGCCCAGCTTTTGAGACCTGCACTTGATAGACGAGTCCCTAAAACATCTGGCTTTGAAAACCAGTGGAGCTCATATTCACAGGAACCAAAGGGCTGTAGGGGTCTGAGAAACGGCTTTAAAGAGCTTGCATGCAGACTCAATCACCCTAGGTCCCAGCATGCAAGCGGCCATTTGAGAAGTGCACAGACTATGTGTGAAAGAGATTCATTTGCTGATCTTAAAGCATCGGCTTGAGGGGCCAGGGCGTGTTGAGATACTCTCCAGGGAATGAGGTGCTGGAGGGCACCTCTTTTACTTACTCCGTCTACTTTGCTAAAGCCAACAGGCACCACTTTATTTTTTATTTTTTTACTATAGACTTTTTCTCTTGGTGGGTGCCATCTTTACACTCCAACCAGTGGGCTCTCCCTCTCTCATGCTAAAGCTGGCTTTTTATTCAAGACCTCTTTCCTCCTTCCTCAGTGGGTGTCATCTTTGCACTCTCTTCTGTGACACCAGTATCTCCAAGAGGGGAGTTTTTATAGATGTCTGGTGCCCCAGTTTTTGCAGCTGCAGCCCAGGGGACACCCTTGATCTCCTGGCTCTGGAGGCCAGGGGAGCTTGCATTTCTGGGTCGCACAGGACTATAACAATCAGTGAGACAGTTTTGGCAGGCTACTGCCCCCAGGGCGATGCACAGAAAGCAGACTGAAAAACAGCCGTAGTGTTTCTGTGAAAGAGACCCATTTGCTTGGCCTGGAGCAGCAGCCTAAGGGGCAGGCTTCAGGTCTGACACACATCTAGGGGTCTACAGATACGCTCTTAGGGAACATAGGCTGGAGGAATGCAGTCAATTCACTCTCCCTCTGCCTTGCTACAGCTCACCAGTATCTCCCAGAAAGGAACTTATACACTTGTCTAGAGCCCTGATTTTTATGACTGTCACCCAGGGGACACCTCCAGATCACCTGATCTGGTGGCCAGCAGGGCTTACATTTGTATTCAATCCCACAGGACTATATGTATTTGCATACTTTAAAAGCTGCTGCCTGAGCATCTAGCTTCCTAGTCAGTCTGAATCTATGTGCTGGCAGATTTCCTGCTTTGAAACACTGACAGGTCTTGGCACACCCTTGACAATTAGGAGCTATTAAATATAAAATAGGCTGCTTGGACAATCACAGAGGTTTGAGAGGCAACCAAGAGCTAAGGTGAGGTTGAACAATAAGGTTCATCTCCTACACAAGGTTACTCTTTCAAGACTGGAAGGGGTGGCTATTTCATCTAATACAAAGAAGCACAGAAAATCAAGTAAAATGAGGAAACAGGAATATATTCTAAAAGAAAGAACAAAATAAAACCTTAGTAAAACACCTTAACGAAACAGAGATAAGTAATTTACCTTATAAAGAGTTGTAAGTAATGGTCATAAAATGCTCACCTCACTTGGGAGAAGAATGGATAAACACAGTGAGAACTTCAACAAAGAAATAGAAAACATAAGAAAGTAACAAATAGAAGTCACTGGGCTGAAGAATGCAATAACTGATCTGAAATATATACTGGAGGGGTTCAACAGCAGACTAGATGAAGCAAAGAAAGGATCAGTGAACTCAAAGACAGGGCATTGGAACTCACCTAATCAGAACAGCAAAAAGAAAAAAGAATTTTAAAAAGTGGAGATAGCTTACAGGACTTATGGGACAACATCAGGCAAACTAACATATACATTATAACGGTCCCAGAAGGAGAATAGAGATAAAGGGACTGAAAACTTACTTGAAGAAATAATGGCTGAGAACTTCCCTAACCTGGGAAAGGAAACAGACATTCAGATCCAGGAAGCCCAGAGAGACCCACACCAAGACACATTATAATTAAAATGTCAAAAGTTTGAAAAAAGAATATTAAAAGCGGCAAGAGAAAAACCAAGGGAGCTCTCATAAGACCATCAGCAGACTTTTCAGCAGAAACTTTGCAAGCCAGAAGGGATATATTCAAAGTAAACTTCTAACCAAGGATACTCTACCTAGCAGAGTTATTGCTCAGAATTGGAGGAGAGATAAGGAGTTTCCCAGGCAAGCAAAACCTAAAGGAGTTCATCACCAATAAACCAGCCTTACAAGAAATGTTAAAGGGAGTTCTTTGCTGAAAAGGGCGCTAATTAGTAACAAAAGAAGTATGAAAGTATAAATCTCACTGGTAAAGATAAATATATAGTAGAGGTAGTGGATTAATCACATAGAGTGAAAATAGTAAAAGGATAAAAGACAAAAATAGTAAAAATAACTCCAATAATTAGTGAAGGGATACACAAGATAAAAAGATGTAAAATGTGACATCAGAAACAGAAAATGGGGGGGGGTAAAACTGTAGACCTTTAGAATGCATTCAAACTTAAGTTGTTTGCAGCTTAAAATGGACTGTTATGTAGGTTGTTATATGTAAGCCTCATGGTAACAACCAAGCAAAAACCTATAGAAGATACACAAAAGATAATGAGAAAGAAATTAACCATTCCACTAAAGAAAGTCATCAAACCACAAAGAAAGAGAGTAAGAGAACAGAACAGCCAGAAAATAATTAACAATATGCAGTGAATACATACCTGTCAATAATTATTTTAATTGTAAATGGACTAAATTCTCCAATCAAAAGACATAGAGTGGCTGAATGGATTAAAAAAATAAGACCTATTTATATGCTGCCTATAAGATGCTTCCTTCAGATGTAAGGACACACACAGAATGAAAGTTGAAGGGATGGAAAAAGATGTTCCATGCAAACAGAAACCAAAAGAAAGCTTGGGTAGCTATACTTATATCAGAAAAACATAGACTAAAACAGAGACTGTAATAAGAGACAAAGAAGGGCATTACAAATTGATAAAGGTGTCAATCCAACAAGAAGATGTTTAACATTTGTTAATAATTATGCACCCAACATAGGAGCACCTAAATATATAAAGCAAATATTAACAGACCTAAAGAGAGAAATAGACAGCAATACAGTAATAGTAGGGGACCTTAATACCCACTTTTATTAATAGATAAGTTATCCCGACAGAAATCAATAAGGAAACATCAGCCTTATATGACATGTTAGACCAGATGGACTTAACAGATATACAGAAAACATTCCATCCAAAAGTAGCAGAGTGCACATTCTTCTCAACTGCATATGGAACATTCTCCAGGACCATATATTAGGTGAAAAAACAAGTCATAATAAATTTAACATTGGAGTCAAATCAAGCATCTCTTTTAGGACCACAGTGGTATGAAACTAGAAATCAGTTACAAGAAGAAGACTGGAAAAATCACAAATATGGATAGATTAAACAGTATGCTACTGAGTAACCAACGGGTCAATGAAGAAATCAAAGGAGAAATCAAAAAATACTTTGAAACAAATGAAAATGGAAATACAACATACCAAAAATTCATGGGATGCAGCAGAAGAGTTTCTAAGAGGGAAGTTCATAGTGATACATGCCTACCTCAAGAAACAAGAATCTCAAACAACTTAACTTTACACCTCAAGTAACTAGAAAAAGAAGAGCAAACGGAGCCCAAAGTTAGTTGAAGGAAGGTAATAACAAAGATCAGAGCAGAAATAATTAGAGACTAAAAAGATCAATGAAACTAAGAGCTGGTTCTTTGAAAAGATAAACAAAATTGACAGACTTTTATCTAGACTCACCAAGAAAAAAGGAGGGCTCAAATAAAATCAGAAATGAAGGAGGAGCTGTTACAACTAATACCACTGAAATACAGAGACTCATACTACCATGAACAATTATATGCCAACGCATTCCCAGCAACCTACAAGAAATGTATACATTTCTAGGGACATACAGCCAGCTTTCCAACACTGAAT
Source organism: Eubalaena glacialis (assembly GCF_028564815.1). NCBI lineage: Eukaryota > Metazoa > Chordata > Mammalia > Artiodactyla > Balaenidae > Eubalaena > Eubalaena glacialis. Next base: position 57,329,234 of record NC_083719.1, read on the forward strand.
CATGAAGAAGTAGAAAATATGAATAGATTACTAGTAAGGAGATATGAATCCATAATCAGAAACCTTCCAACAAACAAAAGTCCGGGATCAAACGGTTTCACCACCAAAGTCTACCAGACATTAAAAGAATTACAGCAATTCTCAAACTCTTCCCAAAAAATAGAAAAGGAGGGAACACTTCCAAACTCATTTTATGAGGCCAGCATTACCCTGATACCGAAACCAGACAAGGACACTACAAGAAAAAATTACGGGCTGATATCCCTGATGAACATAGATGCAGAAATCCTCAACAAAATATTAGCGAACCAACTGCAACAATACATTAAAAGGGTCATACACCATGATCAAGTGGGATTTATTCCAGGGATGCAAGGATGGTTTGACATCCAGAAATCAAGCAACGTGATACACAACATTAACAAATGAACATGAAAATCATGATCATCTCAGTGGATTACAGAAAAAGCATTTGACAAAATGTAACATCCATTTATGATAAAAACTCCCAACACAGTGGGTATAGAGGGAACATACCTCAACATAATAAATGCCATATATGACAAGCCTATAGCTAATATGCTCAGTGGTGAAAATCTGAAAGCTTTTCTTCTAAGATCAGGAACAAGACAAGGATGCCTACTCTCACCACTTTTATTCAACATAGTATTAAAGTTCTAGCCAGATAAATTAGGCAAGAAAAAGAAAAGGCATCCAAATTAGAAAGGAAGAAGTAAAATTGTCACTCTTTGCAGATGACATATTGTATGTAGAAAACCTTTAGACTCCATAAGAAAAAAAACTTAGAATACTGAATAATAAATGAATAAACTGAATAATAAATGAATTCAGTAATTTTGCAAAACTCAAAATATATAAAAATCTGTTGTGTTTCTATACACTAATAATGAACTAGCAGAGGAAATTAAGAAAATAATCCCATTTACAATTGCATCAAAAAGAATAAAATACTTAGGAATAAATTCAACCACAGAGGTGAAAGACCTGTACACTGAAAACTATAAGACAGTGATGAAAGAAATTAAAGACAAAACTAAATGAAAAGATACTCCATGCTCATCGATAGAATTAAAATTGTTAAGATAGCCATACTACCCAAAGCAATCACAGGTTTAATGCAATAACTGTTAAAATTCCACTGGCAATTTTTCACAGAAATAGAATAAACTATCCTAAAATTTGTATGGAATCACGAAGGACCCGAAATAGCCAAAGCAATCTTGAGAAAGAACAAAAATCTAGAGGCATCACGCTCCCTGATTTCAAACCATATGACATAGGTATAGTAATCAAAACATGGTATTGGCAAAAAAATAGACACATAGATCAATGGAACAGAATAGAGAGTTCAGAAATGAACCCACACATACATGCTCAATTAATTTATGACAAAAGGAGCCAAGAATAAATAAACATTGGGGAAAGGACAGTCTCTTCAATAAATAGTATTGGGAAGATGTTAAAAAAAAAATAGTATTGGGAAAACTAAATTAGCCACATGCAAAAGAATGAAACTAGACTACTGTCTTATACCATACACAAAAATTGACTCAAAGTGGATTAAAGACTTGAATGCAAGACCTGAAACCCTGAAACTCATAGAAGAAAACATAGGTGGTAAGCTTCTTAACATCAGCCTTGGTGATCATTTTCTGGATTTGACTTCAGAAGCAAAGGCAACAAAAGCAAAATTAAACAAGCAGGACTACATTAAACTAAAAAGCTGCACAGCGAAGAACATCATCAACAAAACGGAAAGGCAATGTACTGAATGGGAGAAGATTATTTGCAAACAATATATCTGATAAGGGGTTAATATCCAAAATATATAAAGAACATACAACTCAATAGCAAAACAAACAATCTGATTTTAAAAGTGGACAGAGGATCTGAATAGACATTTTTCCAAAGAAGACATGCTCAGCATCACTGATGATCAGGAAATGCAAATCAAAACCACAATAAGCTGTCATCTCACACCTGTGAAAATGGCTGTCATCAAAAAGACAAGTATGTAGAGAAAAGGGAGCCTTTGTGCACTGTTGGTGGGAATGTAAATTGATGTAGCCACTATGGAAGACAGTTTGGAGGTTCCTCAAAAAATTAAAAATAGAACTACCATATGATCCAGCAATTCCACTTCTGGGTATTTATCTGAGGAAAATGAAAATACTAATTTGAAAAGATTTTTGGACCCCAATGTTCATTGCAGTGTTATTTACAGTAGCCAAGATATGGAAAAACCCAAGTGTTCATCAATAAGTGAATGGATAAAGAAGATTTGCTGTACATACACAATGGAATACTATTCAGCCATTAAAAAAGAATGAAACCTTGCCGTTTGCAACCACATGGATGGACCTTGAGGGCATTATGCTAAGTGAAATGAGTCAGAAAGGGAAGACAGAGATGGTTTGATCTCACTTATGTGTGGAATCTAAAAAACAAACAAACCAGACCAAGTTCATAGATACAGAGAACAGATTGGTGGTTGCTAGAGGCGCAGGGGGTTAGGGGTGGGTGAAATGGCTGAAGGGGGTCAAAAGTTACAGACTTCTGGTTATAAAATAAGTGATGGGGATGTAATGTACAGCATGGTGTCTAAAGTTAATAATACTGTATTGCATATTTCAAAGTTGCTAAGAGTATATTTTAAAAGTTCTCACCACAGGAAAAAAATACTTTGTATGTACGGTGACAGAGGGTAACTAGACTTGCTGTGGTGATCATTTCACAATGTATATAAATAATCAAATTACTACACTGTACACCTGAAACTAATATAATGTTACATGTCAATTATACTTCAATTAAAAAAACTTTTTTTTAAAGATCTGTTACAGCATCCTTTCCTGTAGCTACAGTGAACACACAAAAAATTTTTTTAAACTAATTAAGAAACACCATCTCTGCTGCCTTGAATATAGTTAGAATGGTATACTTTATTTAAAGGAAGACTCATATTGTAGAAAGCTTAGCTGTTTCTAAATTAGCTTATAAATTTAATGTGATCCTGATCAGAAACTCAGTGGAGGTGTTTATATATTTGTGTCTGGAGACTTGACGGTATTTTCAAGTTCTCAGAGGAATAAAGCCCGGAAAATTAAGTTAAGAAAAGTTTTAAACAGTAATGTGGAGTAATGTTTTAGTTTCAATGGGAAAACTTTCTAAGCCAACAGTATTTAAAATAGTTTGGAACTGGCACAACAATAGATGGCCAGATGAATGAAACAGATTAGAATATCCAGAAATAGATCTAAGAATAAACGGAAAATTCTTTCTATGACAAAGTAGCATTTCAAGACAATGTGGAAATGATTAATTTTTCAGTAAATGATACTGGGGCAGCAGGCTGGAGATTTGGAGAAAAAAATTCAGCTGAATCCCTAGCTTATACCTTTAACCAAAATAAAATCTGCATGTATCAAAGGTTTAATAATAATAAGCCATAAAGATATGAAAATAAAGCATGGATGAATATATGTATATCTGGGTATGTATGCATGTGTGTTGTGTATGTGTTATAAATGTTTATTACATATTTTAATCTTGAAGTGTGGAAGACCTTTCTGAATACAATACAAAACCCAGAAGTCATGCAATAAGAGAATGAGATACTTGAAACAAAAAGAAAGAAATATGTGTGTTTATAAGATGTTTGGTTAAAACACACAAACCCTTAAACAGAATCAGTATTTAATCTGAGGGAAAAGCATGTGTAATATTGTAAGATAGACCAAAAGGTTTAATCCAAAGAGCCCTTATAAATTAGAAATAAAAGATGAATAACTCAGCTAACTTACGGAAAGATGCTCCATGTCAGTAGTAATCAGAACAATGAATTTAAGACAACAATGAGATACCAGTTTTAGTCCTCATCAGATTGACAAAAATGAAAAAGACTGCTCTATTAGGAGAGGTGTGACCACTTGTTGATAGGAGTACAAATTAATAGAACCTCTTAGAAGGTAACTCTGTTAGGTCATTGAGTATATGTAACCTTTAACTCAACAATTCCAGTTCCAGAAATCTGTTCTTTGGAAATCACACAAATTGAAGGGTGGGGGTGGTGGGGGGAAGGTAGAAAGGATATTCACTGCAGCATTGCTTGGAAACCACCTAAGTACACATCCACAGAGGAAGAGATTGATTAAATTAATTACTGTGGCCATTTAAAAGAATGAGACAGATCTATGTTTGCATCCCTAGAAAGTTTGGAAGTACATGTACCATGATGTTAACAGTGGGGAGTAAGACTAACACCATACACAGAAATAAACTCAGAATGGATTTGAGACCTAAATGTAAGACCGGACACTATAAAACTCTTAGGGGAAAACATAGGAAGAACACTCTCTGACATAAATCACAGCAAGATCTTTTTTGATCCACCTCCTAGAGTAATGGAAATAAAAACAAAAATAAACAAATGGGACCTAATGAAACTTAAAAGCTTTTGCACAGCAAAGGAAACCATAAACAAGACGAAAAGACAACCCTCAAAATGGGAGAGAATGTGTGCAAACGAATCAGCGGACAAAGGATTAATCTCCAAAATATATAAACAGCTCATGCAGCTCAATATTAAAAAGACAAACAACACAATCCGAAAATGGGCAGAAGACCTAAATAGACATTTCTCCAAAGAAGACATACAGATGGCCAAGAAGCACATGAAAAGCTACTCAACATCACTAATTATTAGAGAAATGCAAATCAAAACTACAATGAGGTATCACCTCACACCAGTTAGAATGGCCATCATCAGAAAATCTACAAACAACCAATGCTGGAGAGGGTGTGGAGAAAAGGGAACCCTCTTGCACTGTTGGTGGGAATGTAAACTGATACAGCCACTATGGAGAACAGTATGGAGGTTCCTTAAAAAACTAAAAATAGAATTACCATATGACCCAGCAATCCTACTACTGGGCATATACCCAGAGAAAACCATAATTCAAAAAGACACATGCACCCCAGTGTTCATTGCAGTACTGTTTACAATAGCCAGGTCATGGAAGCAACCTAAATGCCCATCAACAGACAAATGGATAAAGAAGTTGTGGTACATATATACAATGGAATATTACTCAGCCATAAAAAGGAATGAAATTGGGTCATCTGTAGAGACATGGATGGATCTAGAGACTCATACAGAGTGAAGTAAGTCAGAGAGAGAAAAAATATAAATATCGTATATTAATGCATATATGTGGAAGCTAGAAAAATGGTACAGATGAACCAGTTTGTGGGCAGAAATTGAGACACAGATGTAGAGAACAAACGTATGGACACCAAGGTGGGAAAGCGGTGGTGGGAGTGGTGGTGTGATGAATTGGGAGATTGGGATTGACATATTTACACTGATGTGTGTAAAATTGATGACTAATAAGAACCTGCTGTATAAAAACATAAATAAAATAAAATTTAAAAATTTAAAAACAAACAGTGGGGAATAAGAATGCCAAGAGATAAATTTCCTGTTTCATATATTTATGTCTTATTTGAATTTTTAATAGGGTAATAGTATTAAAATGGCTTATGTTTCTAGTAAATAAATAAAGAATAAAAAAGTGCTGCCACTTAACGTTGGCTTAAAGTTTATTCCAAGTATTTATTTATCATTCATTCAGCAAATATTTATTATTCAGTGCTTGCTAATTGCTGTGAGTAGCATAGGGAAATAGTAAACATAGTAAGTAAATAATGTATGTTGTGCTATGGAGAAAGGAAGGTCTGTAGAGTAAGGTAAGGAAGAGTGAAAATACAGTTTTCAATGTAAATTTAAACAGGATGATCAGAGTAGATCTCATTGAAAAGGAGTAAGTCATTTGAGCAAGGAACTGAAGAATTGGAAGGAATTGCACCATTTACTGTGGTTCATGTGATTAAAATTAAACATTTCAAGTTGGAAGTATTCTAACTCCAGGCTTGCAAAACTGCGTGGCGATCCAGTTTTTCTAACTGTTTTAAATCTCAATTCTTATAAAGAATCTTAGAACTCTATGTTGAATGTTGAGAGGTTCTCAAACATTACATGCATAAATAAGAATCACGTAACACGCTGATTTCTGTGCCCTGTACCTAAGCAGTTGAATCAGATCTTCATTTGGAAGGCAGCTATGCTAACCCCTGTACCACCAGTGCCTCCAGGTTTTCTGCATTTGGAGCCAGTGGAATGTGCATTTTAAACAAGCACCACAGAAATTTTGATGTAAATAGTCCCAGGTCCACACTTAGGCCTTTGAGATGAGCCTGCTTCACTCCGCCTAGCAACAGACAACTCCCTCGTTATTTTTGAGTGTGTGAGCTCTTGTGTTCAAGTGTATGTCATTAACATGACTTGTTTACTTTTTTAGGTCAAAAGCAATTGTTTGGTTTTTTCTCTCTTTAAAGGTATCATCAAATGGTATTCAGTCCACTCCTCTAAATCTTGCAACATATTGGAAATGTAGTGCTGGCACCACAGATGTTAGAGTGGATTATAAGTACAACCCAGAAGCTATGGTGGCACCAAGTGTGCTTTCCAACGTACAGGTGGTGGTACCAGTGGATGGAGGAGTCACAAACATGCAGTCCCTTCCCCCTGCAATATGGTAAATTAAGTAGATTTCTGAATTCCTACTAAGTTTCTGTTGCAATCCCTGAGTCTTAGAACCTAAGCTCTGAAAGTTGTCTTATAAGTTTAGTGTATTTTCCCAAAGAAACCATGCTATAAAAGGTACTGTACATTCTACTAGTCAAGCTATGGTAGCCGCAACCCAAAATAAACAAACTAGTCTTGCTGTCCCCACCCAGACTCGAATGATTCAATACAACTTTACCCTTAGGCAAAGTATGTAACTTCTCTAAACTTTCTTTTTTTTTGTTTTAAAAATAAAGATAATTATTATTTTATAGGATTAAATATAGCATCTAGCATGTCTATAGGAATACCTATCTGGTTAGTCTTTAGTATGAGTTTTTACATCTCTTAACTACCTCTCTTGTTCCCTCCATTAATATTAGTATAGACGCTAACCACTCTTCGTTTATATTAGCTTCACCGTTTAGTAATAAAACTGTGTTTTCCTTGAGTAATGAAGGTACTGGGTCACCTATGCATTGTTTTCCTTTCTCTGATCAGTAGAAATGAAAAGAGTTTACATAATTTGGTAAATATCCATTTATAAAGATAATAGTATTATATTTATATTACTCATAAACACATTTTCACCAGGTGATACTATTCAAAGTAAATCTAGCACCATAGTTCTAGTGAAATATTTAAAATGTATTTAGTGAGTGTTCATTTATGTACAAGGTACTATACTACACACATTATCTGAAAACATTTGTTCTTACAGGAATGCAGAACAGATGAAAGCCTTTTGGAAACTCTCTGGTATTTCAGAAAAATCAGAAAATAGAGGTAAGTGTGTGCATGTTTTTTTGTTGTTGTTTATAATGTGATGTCACTGAAAATGGATTTTTTAGGCATGTTGTGGAAAATTTTCTCCTGGAATTTCATGCCTTCAGTTCTAAAACTGACCACTAGGTGGAAGTTAATACCTTATAATAAGAGTGGACCAGTTGAGATTCAGAACACATTTTTTTTCTTCTAGATTGAATATGCTTTCTCTGAGAAAAATAATATTTTGCTATAGCTTTATAAATATTATGTAAATGCTTATGTTCACATGCTACCATTAAGAGAAGATACCTAATAAAGTAAATTTATAGAAGTCTAGGTAACCTGATAATCGAAACTGAAAACTAATTGATACTAATTAACACACTCTTTAGCTCATTCTTGGGGTCCTCCTGGCCTCCCGGAAATCATGCAGAAGCTTCCAGGCCTTAAAAAGCCCCTCTGTCTTTTCTCTCTCAGGAGAACCTTACCTTGGTCATTTCCCCTTATTAAAACTAACCATCAACAGCCTTTAATTCTGTGATCATTATTTTAAGGAGAAGCAAGTTAATCGCCTCCTCCCACCATGTCTGCATCTGTGTTCCCAATGCAAAGAAAAAGTCTCTGCTAGTTAGTTGATCACTCCTAGTATATCCCCTAGCTCAATTTAGAATATAATTCCCAGGACAGTCAAGACTTTAACTTTTTTTTTTTTAATTTATTTATTTTTGGCTGCGTTGGGTCTTTGTTGCTGCGCACGGGCTTTCTCTAGTTGTGGCGAGCGGGGGATACTCCTCGTTGCGGTACGCGGACTTCTCATTGCAGTGGCTTCTCTTGTTGCGGAGCATGGGCTCTAGGCGCACAGGCTTCAGTAGTTGCAGCATGTGGGCTCAGTAGTTGTGGCTCGTGGGCTCTAGAGCACAGGCTCAGTAGTTGTGGCGCACGGGCTTAGTTGCTTCACAGCACGTGGGATCTCCCAGGACCAGGGCTTGTCCCCTGCATTGGCAGGCAGATTCTTAACCAGTGTGCCACCAGGGAAGCCCGAGTCTTCAACATTTTATTTGCAGTTTCTCTTAATCAAAGGAGAGTTCTCCTGCCCTCTTTTGAATGCCTAATTAATCTCCAGTTACTTTTCCTATTAAGTAGGGTTTTTTGGCGTTTCAAGTTTTGCTCAGCTTTTTCCTTTTAAACATTTTAAGCATAATGTGATCAAAATGTAAAACATATCATCAGTAGTTTTTCTCGTAGGTATTTCTGCATAAAAGTCCAGGAACATACCTCGTATTGTCTGTTGATTCAGACCTGCTGTGCTGAACCAGACTTTTACTACTAGAGAACAACACATTGTATGAAATACCCTAGCTAGCTAATCTCTAGTTCCTTTGTTCCTGTTTGGTACTTAAAGGTTGCCTATTTTCAGATGGTAAACTGTACTGATATTTACTCTAACTGTATGGCTGTGGGAGACAAAACTGAGATTCCTAGTTGAAACTGGAAGTAAACCAGAAATGCTACTTGAATTGAGGGTTTACAACCAGTTAGCAAGGAAGAAAGGGTATATTTTCCCCATATTTAATGAAACAGTATTACTGTAAATATTTACCAAGAAGGGAGTTTGTTCTCTCAAAAATAAGATGCAAATTTTCTAACCAGCTATATTAATAGTTTCCCTCTGCTGTTCAGGTATCAGAGTGTCTATGTGAGGAAATGGAAACATCTTATAAATGTGGTTCTGATTTGGTTAGTCAGCCTTTAAAAAAAAGATCTCCAAATTAGAATACTGTAAAACAGAAATCTATTTCTATTTTGCCTTTATGCCCAGAAGAGGGACAGGAAATAATTCTAAAGTTTAAGGATTGCCAAGGTGGCTGCTCTTGGCCTGTGGTGGAACTTTCACAGAATTGAATTTTGCATATCAAGAACTGTAAAAGTTTAAGGAGGGCTTGGGCAAGCGTTAAGAATTATACAGCAATTCATCTTCCCAATTGATCTGTGCCACCAGGTGCAATAGTATAGGATGGGTCATTGTTATATTTTCTTCCAGATTTCTCTCTGTAGTGTTCAGCTTCTATACGGGGAATCACAGAATGTCACTCCTACTATCCAGCAATTCTCCTTTCCCCAGCCAGAAACCTGGGAATCCTCCTAGGCTCCTCCTCCTTTTCACCCCTTGATTTCAACTCCGAAATATCTTTCAAATTCATTCCTTTCTTTCCTTCCCCTTAACCTAGTTCAGATCCCCTTTTCCTGTCACCTAGAGTCCTAGACTATTTTATTGACCTTAGGTGGTTTCCCTACCTTGCATCTTGTACCTTTCTGCCCTTCTAAGATACTTATCTGAAATGTTTTGTCTTCCATATCTTTGGTGGCTCCTTACGGTTATTTCTTATGGTGGTTTGTAAAGATATTTAGAGCTTGTTCCTTGCTGCCAGTCTAGTCTCATCTTCTGCCACCCTCTTCCACCTGTACCCTCTTCTTCAGCTGTTCTGGTGTAGATGTGGTTCCCTTAAATGCGTCATGCTCTGTCAGGTCTCCCATCTCTGTACCTGTAGTTACCTTTGCCTGACATACAGGCCCATCATCCCCACACCATTTTATGTGCCCATAGCTTTTTTTTTTTTTTAACAGCATTTATAATATTCATAATTATTTACTATTTCTGCCACACTGTTAGACTGAGTCATGTTGAATAAATGGTTATATTGAAAAGAAAGCCCCTCAGACATAATTGGCATGATGTTAGACCAGTTAAATTTCAAAACGAAGGGTGTTAGCATATGGTATTTGTTTTTCTCTTTCTGACTTACTTCACTCTGTATGACAGACTCTGGGTCCATCCACCTCACTACAAGTAACTCAATTTCGTTTCTTTTTATGGCTGAGTAATATTCCATTGTATGTATGTGCCACATCTTCTTTATCCATTTATACACTACCAAATGTAAAATAGATAGCTAGTGGGAAGCAGCTGCATAGCACAGGGAGATCAGCTCGGTGCTTTGTGACCACCTAGAGGGGTGGGATAGGGAGGGTGGGAGGGAGACACAAGAGGGAGGGGATATGGGGATATATGTATATGTATAGCTGATTCACTTTGTTGTAAAGCAGAAACTAACACACCATTGTAAAGCAATTATGCTCCAATAAAGATGTTAAAAAAAAAAAAAAAATATATATATATATATATATATATATATATATATAGGGGGGAAAAAAAAAAGAAGGGTGAATACAGAATAGTAATGTTGATACAGCTCTTCCCAATCTTAGCTGTCTTAGTTTCTTTACCTCTCCCGCCCATGATATGGTACTCAGCAGTCCTTTCCTTTTGACTTTATTCCCACTCATCCCTGCTAGGGCTTCCTTCTGAGCTGCCCTCAGACTTATCTTTTGACTCATTTCAACATGCATATAGCATAGGAATCTCAATAGTAAATACCTCTGAAGATTATTATTAAGTCAAAGAGAAGCATGGATGAAGATTACTTAACGAAAATTCAGATTCACTGAATAAAGTCTGATTTGGAAACAGGACATTGATTTGTTTGCTGTACACATTTCACGAATTTGGCATAGGACAGACACAGTTCAGCTTACTTGCTCATTTGCCTTTTTTGGTGTGAAATATATTATCCTGTGTAAGTTCTTTGTTCTTTTCCTTGTAGGTTCTGGGTCCCTCAGAGCAAAATTTGATCTTTCAGAAGGACCCAGTAAACCCACAACACTTGCAGTGCAATTCCTCAGCGAGGGAAGTACCCTCTCAGGAGTAGATATTGAACTTGTAGGCACTGGCTATAGGCTTTCCTTAGTAAAGAAGCGGTTTGCCACTGGTAAGTTGGGAGATTTCAAGCTTTATAATGTACATGGGAAACATTTGTATTCTAACATTTACTAAACGACTGTCAAGTAGTTTATAATCTAAAGGCATGGAAATTTTTTCTTTGACCTTTGGTACAAGGTGCCAAATAGAGACACACCTGGGAGAGAGAGTACTCATGGTCAGTATAGCTGAACACCTGTGATCTGATTCTAATGTATTGTAAACAGCAGATGGGAACTGGGGTTTGTATCTGTAACCACAGTGAAAATATTCTCCTTCGAGTTCATTTGAAATTATAATTGCAAAGGTCTGCTTGGTGTTTTTCAGGACGATACTTGGCAGATTGTTGATGGACCTGGGAAAGTGGTTGGCTCAAGGGAGTAGTACAAACCTGCCATTCTGCATTATCTGTTCTTTCCAAACACTATTGTAACTTGTATTATGTCTTTAAGAGCTGACTACAAACATTAAATTGCACTTTTGAAGTGAGTCATCGAAAGAAATAGCACTGAAATGATTTTCAACGCTGTAAATGATCAACTGCAATATTCAGGAAACACACTTATTCAGATTCTCAGTAAAATGAAGTTTTTATAGGCTGAAATTTTAAATTATCTTCAGTGTCTGTGGTTATAGTGTAATATCAGGCCTGAAATTTCAGGAGAGCAAGCACAAAATAATTTAGCTTTCCACAAGTTTTTAGAGTCAGAGATAATTTTGAAATTTTATAAGTTTTGATATTGAATGGATACAGACAGAACGTGAATTCTAAGTTTTGGATAATGTTCATTTATAACACTCAATCAAATTGAGTTTTGTGCCATAAAGTAATCAGACCAGAGTCCAAGGTGTTTGCAAAATCTATAATTTGATTCTCATATAAACATATTAATAAAGTGTAAATGGTGTTTTATATGATTTTTTTTAATCCTCAAGTGCAATGTGTTTTAAAATAAGCTTGCAAAAGACAGAGAAATTTACTTCTGCAGTTAACTTTATAGAAGTTGTGATTGTTTTGATGAATTAATGCTGTAGATTTAATTTATTTTTATATGGATTGCATAATGTGTGCCTTGTAAAACAATAACAAAACCCGGAAATGTGCCTATCTAGTTTGTGTTCATTAATGTGCCTCACTTTTTTCCTAACAGTCTGGATCTTCTATTCAGAATCTTAGAGTAGTCAAGGATTTTTACAAGATAATTGCAATTTTCATAAATACCTTTGGCCGCAATTGGGAAGGGAGTTCAGAATAACTAAAGGACAATTTATACTTAAGAACCCTGGCTCGCTTCTTTAGTGATACACTGTAGCCACTAGAGAAATAACTAATGGCATATGTTTACAGGGGAAAAAATTACCTTCAGATATTCCACCTTAACCTCATCAGAAAGTTCTGCAAAACTGTAATGATAAATTGGTAACTGGTATTTTAACTCTCAATTTAACATTTCCCTTCACTCTATTATTGGAAATCTGTACATTTATTTCCTGAATGTGTTGTGAGCATGAATTTTGTAGTAGTTTGTGAGGAACACACTTTAGAAAAGATTAGTTTTGACATTTTCAACAATTGGAAAAATTACCAATTTGTATGTTCTTGTTCTTACTTAATTGCCACCTGCTAAAAATAGGGAAATTATTTGAAATGATGGATTGGGTTAAGCATTTCTTAATATTACTAATATTAAATAGTAAAAATCCTAACTTTACAGCAAATCCTGATTAATTGAAGGAATTAAATATTTTGGACACAGTTTCATAATTTACAAATGGGAAATTTATTTGTAAGTACCAGTGTCCTGCATTTTGCATAGAAGTAATAAAATGTGTTATATATGATAATTTATATAAAACCACTAATTGTTCTGTTAAGCTTTCCAGAAAATAAAACCCCTCCTACTAGACATTTATATAACATCTTGCTATATTAAATACAGCAGAAAATCTACTCACTAGTAATATATATAACACAATATGTGCTTTTTAATATATCCATGTTAGCCCAATTCTAAATTTAGATTTGACTAAAGCAATACATAAGAAAATTCGCTAAAATTTTCATCTTTACTAAATAGTGGACAAAATTAGAATTTCTAACTTATATTGTACTCTTTTAAATGCCAATTACAGTCCCTTACTGGAATCTTAACTGTAACTGCTTTGCAGTCAAACTGCTTTTATTGGGCAGTTAATATTTTATTGTTGGAATTCAGACACCATTATACTCACCATGTCTGTTTATAATCAAGTATTACCTTACAATGTACAAACTAGTGAAATGGTTAAACTTCTGCACTTTCCTGATTACCACAGTCTTCATATCAAGTGCTGATACATAAATTTGTATTGGGTGCAGGTTACAATTCTGAAGCCATATAGGTTTATATTGATTTTTTCATTAAAAATCCACTAATGGTGTAAAAAAGACCAATAGATTTTCAATCGGAAATGTATTTAGCAAGCTGGTTCTTGCTTATGTATAGTGATAAACTTTGTAGCTGCCTCTTTAACCAAGAACTTGTAAACACAGAACTCTAACAAATGTGAGTTTTTAAGAATTGTTATTTACTACTTTGAGTTGTAATTAGAACAATGCAAATCTTACAAAATTTTGTAAATATTTTTGATTTTTTCATAAAAATGTAAATTTTACATAAAAGTTGTGCCCTTAATAAACATGTAATATATAATTTATCAGTTGGTTTGTGTGTTTTTGTACTCTTGTTTATAGTAATAATAGCTACATCATAGACTTTAGGACAAGGCAAGCTAGGTAAGCAATGGATAATTGGTGTTGAACTTTGTATCACCATTTAGACAGGCATATAGATTGGTCTGTTATTTAGTTTTAACTGATCATATAGGAAAACTTCATTTGGACTATAACCCAGAAGTATAGAAATTGTTTAATAGGGATTATTTTTATTTGTTTCTAACTATACGTAAATTGATGTTAAACTTTAGCAAAGACTTTCCTCCTGACAAGTTGCTTAGGAACACAGCGTTACACAGTTTTAAAACCATACTCTTTCAAGGAGGTAATCAGGAACATCAAGCCTCTCAAAAACCAGTGGATTTAGAAAGGAGCAAAAAAAAGGAATTGGAAAAAAGATTTCATCCTAAATATTGAAAATTTTGCTAAATCTGTGTCATGAAAAGGAGCAGTTTAGTTAATCTAGGTCAGGTTGGGGAACCTGTGTACCAGACAGGTAGCACTCTTACCATTCATACCATAGGCTCATCTTTTTTCTTCATTATTCTGTTTCCACTTCCCCTGCTCCCACCTGTTCAGAGTGAATGATGCTAGCTGCTGTGATAAATAAGATACTGGGAACTTAACACTGTAAACTAGTATGTTGCTCACATCACGGTTCTAAGCAGGTTGGAGGAGGAGCTCTGCTCCATACAGTAATTCAAGGACACAGGCTCCCTCCATTTTTGTGACTCTGCTCAAAATCCTCTCCATTTGGCTGGTGGATGGGGAAGGAAGGAAACTGGAAGTTTATGGGCCAGGCGCAGAGCTGGTCATGACCTGTGTTCACATTCCTCTAGCCAGAACTTGATCTGTGCTTCCAACTAACTAACTGCAAGGAAAGATGGGAAATACATAGTGTGGTTGTGTGCCTAGGAGGAAAAGAAAGCATATTTTGACAAACACAGTAATCCTCTGGCACGCATCCTGCCCTTTCTCCATTTGGTCATCTTTCGTTATTCCTTCTCCTAAATGTGCGTTTAATGGTGTCTGTGGCTTTCAGTACTAAAGGTTCATTTCATCATCTCTTGCTATATGTACGTATTTTACCCCTATTTTAAAATATATCTGATTATTTCCATATTTCCTCTAATCATGATATTTATGATTATCTATGATAACTCAGAAACCACTGCTTATCTTTAGCATGCAGTGTTTCATCTGTCAGTAATTTTTTAACTGCAGGTAACAGAAAACAAAACTAAGAATGGTTTAAACGGATAAAGAAGTTTTTTTCCACATCACGAAGTCTGCAAGTTTATCTGTTGCTGGTATTGGACAGAACAAGTGATTCTTTTGGCTTTTTCCTTATGGTTGCAATATGGCTGCCACAGCTTCCAACTACATATTTACATCCAGAGCTGGGAGGGGGGCAGTTCCAGGTGTATCTGTCCTTTTTGTCAGGAGATTTAAAGCTTTTCCAGCACATTTCTGCTTACTTCCTATTGGCCAGAATTGTGTAAGAGGCAGAGAAAACAAGTAGCCTTTATTTTTAAGTGAGTAAAGGCGAGGGGGCTGGGAATGGCTGAAGGTGAACTGGCCAGCAGGTCAGCCACCAGATTTCTGACTAGTACAGGCGTATTTCCTTATAGCATATTTCCAATTAAATCTCTGCACTTAGCCCAATCAATTTATTTGACAATTTTAACCCAGCAATGAGCAGGGTGAACTTGAGAAAGTATTCCAAGTCTTCTCTATCTTTAGAAGAGTGAATCAGTGTAACTTTCCTAGAGAGCAGTTTGAATTCAAAACCTTTAAAAACCTTATTTATCATTTAAACTAGTAATTCATCACTGTTGGGAATTTGTCATAAGAAAATAGACAAGAAAGCAAAGATGTGTTTATTATATGAAAAAATTGGAAGGATTAAATGAGTTGATAGCTCCCACATAGTGATATACTATGTAGGTATTTAAAATAATCATGAATAAACAACAAGGTCCGACTGTACAGCACAGGGAATACCTGTAATAAACCATAATGGAAAAGAATATGAAAATATGTGTATATATGTATAACTGAATCACTTTTCTCTACACGAGAAACTAACACAACATTGTAAGTCAACTTCAATTAATTAACTAAAATAATCATGAAGGTTTATAGTCATTGATACGGAATATTGCCATGACATTGTTAGATGGTAAAAGGTAATTCTTTTTTGTTTTAAAGTGCATACACCTAAAGCAAAAACCTTTGTAAAAAATATGCACCAAGTTGTAATTTCTGAGTGATGGGATTTTTACTTTCCACAGGATGTTTAATGTCCAAATTTCACTTTATTTTTTATAATGGGTAGGTATTACATTTACAATAAAAACTTTCTATTTTGAAAAATAGTTTTAGAAATAGAGTGCAAGATGAACTTTATGTTGATGTAAATAATGTACAAGGATCTCTTTACATGAGGGTCTTCCCATTTTGATCACTGCCTTAGCCTTCCACTTGGTTCTACTAATATAACTACTTTGTTTTGTATTGCTTATTAATGTATGGAAGTAGATTTCTGCTCTACTTTTTTCCTTTTTTTTTTGGTCTCAAAGCTCAATGCCCTGATTTCTTTTGCCCAAGTGAATACAGTATCAATTCTTTTTTCTGCCCAAATTAATCTCTTTTAAAAAGTATGATCCAGAAAAGGGACAGAGGAAATGTGTACGTATGATGTGGTTGAGGCTGTCTTCAGGGTAGCTTTTGGCAAAATTAAGAGCCTTTTAAATTTCAGAAACTTGGATGTTATCGCCTCAATATCATCCCAATAAATAAGGTGGCATGTAAGCTCTAGTATTTTCTATCCTAATTCTAGCAATTATCTCAGTAGTTCATATATCAAAGCATAGTATTCTGACCCCTCAGCCAATGCTTCTTCTGACTACTAGTAGCAGACCTACTAACATTAGCATGAGTTGGAGGACAACCATTTAAACACCCATTTATCATTGGTCAACTAGCATCAATCTTTTATTTTCTTATTCTTTACTTACACTACTCACAACCTTAACTGGAAATAATCTTCTAAAATGAAGAGTGTTTGTAGTTTATCACTCTGGTCTTATAAACCAGAAAAGGAGAAAAACCTCCCTACAACATTAAGGAAGAAGCTCCAACTCCGCCATCAGAAATTCTACCTAAACTATTCCCTGAAAGTTGCACATAAACAGTAAGATATTATTTTTACGTGCTATGTCAGTATTAAAAACAAATTCTAGAGGATCCCATTGCTGTGTACTTTGTATATTAAATGACCTGCCCTATTACAATGTATTAGTACATACATACTTGATTGTATGATACATTGTATATATAATCATACACTGTTTACTCCACGTGTATGAGTACAAACTATGAATATTATTACGTAGAACAAAATATTGTACAAATTCCATTAAGTCACATCAACTCTAATCACCATACTTATCACAACCAAAGACTTTCCTTAATCCCAAGCTTTGAGAAATAGGCAGCTCATCCCACAAACATGCCCCTTTTCTTGCCCTGGGCCCATAACATGGGGGTTTCTAGAACTGAACTGTATGTGGCATCTGGTTCTTGCTTCAGGACCATCTCACCTAAAATCTCTCAAGCTTTCCTCTTAAATAAGACATCTTGATGGACTAATGACTAATCAGCCCATGTGCACACATAACTGTGGTGTCATACATTTGATATTTTTAAATTCGGGGGCATGCTGTGACCCAGCTATGGCCATCTGAGGCCTTAACACAGTCAGTCAACATCTAGCTGAGCCTATACTGAATATTATTTTACAGCATCAACAACCATAAGGTATTAGTGCTTAAAATACATAAGAAAATTGATAAACACGTGTACATTCACATGTCCAAGTAAAAATTAGCAAACTCCCCTTAGCCCCTGTAGACCTCAAAGTGTATATATTTAAGACCAATCTTGACATTTCCAAAACAAGATTAAAATACAACAGTACACAAAAGCCTACTTTCCCTCATTCTATAAGAAATATCTAAATCACAAATTAAGACATATTTTAGCCAAGATTTTTAACAAAATGAAAATTTCAAACACCAAAAATTCTGACTTTAAACGTATGGACTAGAAAAACTTACTCCCTCTCCAGTAGTTTAAAATACTTCTACTAAACACTAGCATGCTACTTAAATTCACAAAATTTTGATGGACAGGGATCCCCTTATATCTAGCTTGTTACTATAACTTAATTAATAAAGCAAGGCACTAAAAATGCCTAGATGAGTTTACTAAGTCCATAAACACATGGGTTTGGTCCCAGTCTTTCTATTAATTCTTAATAAAATTACACATGCAAGTATTCCACATCCAAGTGAGAAAGCCCTCTGGATCACCAGTGATTAAAAGGAGCAGGCATCAGGCACATTAACAAGTAGCTCATGATGCCTAGATTAACCACACCCCGCAGGAAACAGCAGTGATAAAAATTAAGCCAGAAACAAAAGTTTGACTAATTTATACTAACTCACTAGAGTTGGGAAATTTCATGCCAGCCACCAAGGTCATATGATTAACTCAAATTAATAAAATTTTCAGTATAAAGTATGTTAAAGATATTCTTATAATAAAGTTAAATTTTAATTAGGCTGTAAAAAGCTGCAGCTAAAATAAACTACAAAAATGACTTTAATATTCCTGATTACACGATAGCTAAGACTCATACTGGGATCCAATACTCCATTATGCTTAGCCCTAAACCCAAACAATTAGAACAAAATTATATGCCAGAGTACTACTTGCAATAGCGTAAAACTCAAAGAACTTGGTGGTGTTTTTTATCCCTCGAGAGGAGCCTTTTCTATAATCTATCAATATAAATCCTGATAAACCTCACCATTCCTTGCTAATACAGACTATCGCCATCTTCAGCAAACCCTAAAAAGGAGGCATAGTAAGCACAAACAACATAAAACTATTAGTTCAATGTGTAGGCAGCCTATGGGGTAGAAAGAAATGGGCTACATTTTCTACTTTAAGAATGTTAAATTTTACACAGAAGTATTTATAGAATTAAAAACTAAAGGAGGATTTAGCAGTAAATTTAAAAATAGGCTTAATTGAGTTAGGCCATGAAGCATGCACACATAGATGGTCACCCTCCTCAAATACCGAAACCTATGTATACAACTTATTTATAACTATTTAACATCTAAGAGGAGACAGGTCAGTCAGAGGTAAGCATACTGGAAAGTGCTTGGACAGATCTAAGTGTAGCTTAAAATCATGTAGTTTACACCCACTAGATTTTCATCTTAAATGACCACTTTGAACCAAAACTAGCCCAAACTAATCAAGCTCAATTATAGTATATAAATTAAACATTTATTTACAAACAAAAGTATAGGCGATAGAGACTTTAACTAGTGCTATAGACAGAGTACCATAAGGGAATGGTGAAAGAAGTATTTAAATTATTAAATAGCGAAGTTTACGCCTTTTACTTTTTGCATAATGATTTAACTAGAACAATTTAAGGAAAAGAAGTCAAATACCCCGAAGTAAGATGAAACCTATGAACAGTTTCTAAAGAACAAACTCATCTACGTAGCAGAATTATGAGATTTGTAGACAGGGGCGAACAGCCTAATGAGCCTGGTGATAGTTGGTTACCCAGTACAGAATGTTGGTTCAACTTTAAATTTACCTAAGAAACAATTCTAACATAAATTTAAATATTAATCTAAATAGGTAGAGCCCTTTACATACAGGATACAGACTGCCTTAGAAGGAAGTTATATTAATAATATTGTTATCAATATTATTAATATCATAGTTATTGTCATATTAATAATATCATAGTTGGCCTAAAAGCAGCCACCAAATAAGAAAGCATTCAAGTCCAACAGTTTACTTATCTTAATTCCACCAATAAAAACGAACTCCTAACGTAATACTGGATCAATCTATCAACAGAAGCAATACTGTTAATATGAATAACAAGAATTATTTCTCCTCACATAAGATTATATCAGAATGGATAATCACTGATAGTTAAATATAAATTTAACCTAATAATTATTTATTAAATCAGTTGTTAACCCAACACAGGTATGCGCTTAAGGAAAGATTTTTAAAAGTAAAAGGAGGGCTTCCCTGGTGGCACAGTGGTTGAGAATCTGCCCGCTAATGCAGGGGACACAGGTTCGAGCCCTGGTCTGGGACGATCCCACATGCCACGGAGCAACTAGGCCCGTGAGCCACAACTACTGAGCCTGCGCGTCTGGAGCCTGTGCTCCGCAACAAGAGAGGCTGCGATAGTGAGAGGCCCGCGCACCGCGATGAAGAGTGGCCCCCGCTTGCCACAACTAGAGAAAGCCCTCGCACAGAAACGAAGACCCAACACAGCCAAAAATAAAAAAATAAAATTAAAAGTAATCAAAAAGAGAGAGTTAAGAAATAAAAAAGGATAATTTGAGTTCATTTAAAAAAAAAAAAAAGTTAAAGGAACTTGCAAACACAAACCTTGCCTGTTTACCAAAACTATCACCTCTAGCATTTCTAGTATTAGAGGCACTGACTGCTCTGTGACAAATGTTTAATAGCCACTATGGTATCCAGACCACGCGAAGGTAACTTAAATCATTTGTTCTTTAAATGTGGACTTGAATGAACGGCCACACAGGGTTTTACTGTCTCTTACTTTTTTTTTCTTTTTTATTGAAGTATAGTTGATTTACGATATTGTGCCAATCTTTGCTGTAGAACAAAGGGACTCAGTTTTCCACATATATACATTTTTAAAAATATTCTTTTCCATTATGGTTTATCCCAGGAGATTGGAGATATTTCCCTGTGCTATACAGTAGGACCTTGTTGTTTATCCATTCAAACAGAAATGAAAAGAAACCGGGAGTTGCAATGTATTTTACTTTTTAATTAGAGAAATTGACTTTCCTGTGAAGAAGTGTGATGACAGAATAAGACGATAAGATGCTATGGAGCTCTAATTTAGTCCAACACCCCCTCCCCCAAAATTAATGAAATCAAGGGATAACAAAACTTTAAATGGACTAAAATTTTGGTTGGGGTGGCCTCGGAGAGTAAAACAAGTGATTAAAACCTAGACCAACTAATCAAAATATTTTATCATTTATTGATCCAAAAGCTTCATTAATGGAACGAGTTACCCTAGGGATAACAGCATAATCCTATTCTGGAGTTCATATCAACAGTAGGGTTTACAACCTCATTAAATCAGGACATCCCAATGGTGTAACCACTATTAATGGGTCATTTGTTCAATGATTAAAGTCCTACGTGATCTGAGTTCAGACCGAAGTAATCCAGATCAATTGCTATATATTTCATATTTCTCCCAGTATGAAAGGACAAGAGAAATCAGGCCTACTTTACAAAACTAATGGATGACATAATCTTAATCTTAATTAATTTACACCAGCCCTGCCCAAGAACAGGGTTTGTTAGGTGGCAGAGCCTGGTAATTGCATAAAACTTAAACCTTTATAACCAGAGATTTAACTTCTCTCCGTAACAATTTGGTTATAATCAACATTCTTTTATTAATCATCCCCATTCTACTTGCTACAGCATTCCTTATCCTAATCCAGTGAAAAGTACTGGGCTATATGCAACTCTATGAAGGACCAAACATTGTTGGATGTGATGGCCTGCTCCAACCCATTGCCAATGCTGGCCAGCTATTCATTAAAGAACCATTAACCTCATCAATATCTATATTATTGCATCAGTCCTAGCCTCTACATTGGCCCTAACAATATGAATTCCTTTACCCACACCATATCCATCAATCAATAGAAACCTAGTTAATCACTACTCAAGAATACTTATGTCTAATTTTTCCATCTTGGCCACTGACCATGATATGATTTCTCTCAATCCTAGCAGAAACCAACCAAGCTCCATTCGACCTAACAGAAAGAGAATCAGAACTTGTCTCTGGCTTCAATGTTGAGTATGCAGCAGGCCCATTCTCCCTATTCTTCCTAGCAGAATATGCCAACATTATTATAATAAATATTTTTTACAACAATTCTATTCCTATGTACCAGAACTATACTCAATTTTATTATCAAAATCATCTTCCTATCCTTTTTTCCCTATGAATACAAGCATCCTATCCACGATTCCAATAGGACCAACTTATACATCTTCTATGAAAAACTTCCTACTACTAACACTAGCTCTTTGAATACGAAATATATCATTACTGATCATTATATCAAGCATCCCACTGAACATAATATGTCTGACAAAACAGTTACTTTGATGGAGTAAATTATAGAGGTTTAAATCCTCTTATTTCTAGTATTAAGGAATTGTACCTACTCCTAAGAATTCAAAAATTTCCATGCTACCATATTACACCATATTCTATAGTAAGGTCAGTTAAGTATGCTATCAGGCCCATACCCTGAAAATGTTGGCTTATATCCTTCCCATACTAATAAATCCCCTATTTTTATTATCATTTCACTATCATTTCAGGAACTACAGTTGTTATGATAAGCTCACATGGATTAATAATCTGAATTGGCTTTGAAATAAACATATTAGCTATTATTCTAGTTTTAATTAAAAAATTCAACCCACGAGTCAAAGAAGCATCCACTAAATATTTTTTGACACAAACCATCACATCTATACTTGTTAATCTAATATATTCTGGCCAATGAACAATTATAAAAGTGTTTAATCCAACAGCATCCTGTATCACAACAGCCCTTGTCATAAAACTTGGACTTTTCCCCATTCCACTTTTGAATGCCCGAAGCTCCACTAATATCTGTCCTAATTTTATTAACATTACAGAAACTTGTACCACTATCAATTTTATATTGAGTTTCATCATCCATTAATCTAAACACATTACTAATTAGAGCTATATTTTTTTAATCAATCATAGTAGGAGGATGAAGAAGTCTTAACCAAACCCCACTACAAAAAATCAGCCTACTCATCAATTGGTTACATAGGTTGAATAACAGCTGTTATAGTTTATAACCAACTATAATAATCCTAGACTTCTATAATAATAACACTCATTACATTATTTATATATAATTCATCCACCACAATGCTATCCCTCTCCTAATTTATTAAACACCCTTAATTGCTATAATTATTCTCACTATTATATTATCATTAGGAGGCCTCCCACCACTTTCAGGGTTTTTACCTAAATGAATGATTACTCAAGAAATAACAAAAAATAATATTTTACCAACATTAACAGCTATCATAGCACTACTCAATCTATATATGATTAATCTGCTCTACATCACTAACCACAACCCCGTCAATAAATAACATGAAATAAAATGACAATACAAAAACATGGAATGAATAATACTTTTACCACCACTAATCATAATATCAACAGTGTTTCTTCCCTTATCATCAATATTATCAGTACTGGATTAGGAATTTAGGTTAGCACAGACCAAGAGACTTCAAAGTCCTAAGCAAGTATTATTTACTGAATTCCTGAAAATAAGGATTGCAAGACTTTATCTTACATCAACTGGATGCAAATCACACTCTTTTATTAAACTAAATTCTTACTAGATTTGATGGGCTTTCATCCCACAGAATTTTATTTAACAGCTAAATACTCTAGTCAGTTGGTTTCAATCTCCTCTCTCCATTCAGGAGAGAAATAGGGGAGAAGCCAGGCAGAATTAAAGCTGCTTCTTTGAATTTGCAATTCAATATGTCATTCACCACAGGGCTTGGCAAAAAGAGGCCTCAACCTGTTTTTAGATTTACAGTCTAACGCTTGCTCAGCCATTTCACTATGTTCATAAACTGCTGATTATTCTCAACAAACCACAAAGTTATAGTCACTGAGCATCTGTTTTTTGGTGCCTGTGCCAGAATAGAAGTACTGTCTTAAGCCTTTTAATCATGCCAAACCAGGCCTGGAGCTTTACTAGGAGATGATCAAATCTACAATGTAGCTGTACCACCCATGCATTTGTAATGATTTCATAGTTATACCTAATTTCATAGTTATACCTACTATAATTGGAGGATTCAGAAACTGACTAGTTCCACTAATAACTGGAGCACCTGATATAGCATTTCTCCCAATAAATAAGTTTTTTACTTCTTCCACCACCATTTTTAGAACAGGCTAACAGGCTGAACAGTATATCTATGTTTAGCTGGCAATCTAGCCTACATGGGAGCTTCTGTTGACCTAACCATTTTTTCCCCTACATGTAGCAGGTGTATACTCAATTCTAGGTGCTATTAATTTTATTACCACAATTACTAGTATAAAAACTCCAGCTATATCTCATTACCAAACACCACTGTTTGTTTGATCCATCCTACTTCTGGCCATACTATTACTCCTGTCACTCCCAGTTCTAGCAGCCAGAATCACTTTATTGTTAATAACCACAATCTATTAATCTTTCTTTGATCCTGAAGGTGGAGGTGATCCAATTTTATATCAACATTTATTCTGATTTCTTTGGCCACCCAGATTTTTACATCCTTCTTTTACCTGGCTTCAGGATAATATCATATACCATCAAATATTATTTGGGAAAAAAAGAACCTTTGGGGTATATAGGAATAGTCTGAGCCATAATGTCTTCCCAGGCTTTCTCATATGAGCTCAACACATGTTCAGAGCAGGAATAGATGTTGATATGAGCATGTATTACATCAGCTACTCTAATTACTGCCATCCCCATAGGAGTAAAAGTATTTAGCTGATTAGCAACTAATGGAGGTGATAATAAAATGATCACCAGCCATATTATGAGCCTTAGGTTTTATTTTCTTATTTACAGTAGGAGGTTTAACGGAAATTGTCCTAGCTAATTCATCCTTAGACAGTGTTTTTCATGATACATGCTATGCAGCAGGACACTTTCACTACATCTTATCAACAGAAGCAGTATTCACCATTATAAGAGGCTTTGTCCACTGATTTTCGTTATTTTTAGGCTATAGACTCAACTCAACCTGAGCAAAGCTTCATTTTACAATTAAATTTGTAAGCATTAATATAAATCTCTTTCCACAACATTTTCTTGGCCTTTCAGGACTACCACGATGTTACTGTGAATATACAGATGCATACACAACATGAAATACCATCTCATCCATAGGTTCATTTCATTAACGGCAGTAATACCAGTAATTTTTATAATACGACAAGCTTTCACATCTAAACAAGAAGTATCAGTAGTGGAGTTAACAACTTCCAATCTTAAATGATTGCATGGATATTTCCCCCACCATATCATACATTTGAAGCACCTACTTACGTAAATTTAAGAAAGGAAGGAATCGAAACTTCTCCAGCTGGTTTCAAGCCAACTTCATAACCATTGTGTCTTTCTCAATAAGTGAGATACTAGTAAAAATTACATAACTTTGCCAAATTAAATTATGGGTTCAAACCTTTTACATCTCTATGCCATATCCATTCCAACTAAGCTGGCAAGATGCAACATTGTCTGTTATAGAAGAACTTTTACATTTTCATGATTATACACTTATAATTGCTTTCCCAGTTAGTTCTTTGGTTATTTACATCATTTCATCACCACTAACAACTAAACTAACTCACACAAGTACAATAGATGCACAAGAGGTAGAAACAGTTTGAACTATTCTAGCTGCTATTATTCTGATTTTAAGTGCTCTACCATCATTACAAATTCTTTATATAATAGTTGAAATTAATAATCCTTCCCTAACTGTAAAAACTTTAGGTGACCACAGTGATAATGAAGCTGTGAATACACAAAATATGAAGTTCTAAATTTTGATTCCTATATAATTCCTACAACGGATCTAAAACCAGGAGAACTACAACTGCTACAAATATATAATGGAGCAGTCTCACCTACAGCAATAACAGTCCAAATACTAATTTCACCCAAAAACATCCTACACTCATGAGCTATTTCCTCCGTAGGCCTCAAGACAGATGCTATTGCAGGGCACCTTAAACAACCCTAATTCTACATGACCAGGCTCATACTGTGGACAACATTCAGAAATTTGGGGGTTATGTCATAGCCTCATGCCTATTGACCTCGAATTAATTCCACTAAAATATTTCAAAAATGATCGACATCAAATTAAAAAATCATTAAGAAGCTAAATAGCATAAACCTTTTAAGTTAAAGACTGAGAATTTTAACCTTCCCTTAAGGATATTCCACAACTAGATACATTAACATGATTCATCACTATTATAATTATAGTACTATTTATTATATTTCAGTTAAAACTTTCAAAACATTCTTATCTTTCAACTCAATGGAAAACAAAACATCAAAACATTACACCCCTTGAGAAACAAAATGAACAAAGATTTATTCACCTCTTTCACTACCCAAACAATAACAGGATTACCTATTGTTATTCCAATAGTTTCCCAAGTGTTTTATTTCCCATACCTCACCAACTGATTAATAACTGCGTAATTTCTATCCAACAATGACGAATTCAACTTACATCAAAACAAATGATGGCCATCTGAAGCAGCACAACTTTCGCCATCGAGGCAGCTCTGCCACTGGGAAGAAAGCGCCGGGACCCTTCCAAATGAGGGTTCTTGTAAGCGCAGGGCTCCTCTAAGTGGGCAGGGCCTGGGATTCACTACATGATAAGCGTGAGTTTGGTGGGTCACTCTGCATTATCATGCAAGTAAAGGTGATCCCTAATACATCACTTATCAATATTTTATTTATTGGCTCAAAAAATCTACTAAGCCTTCTACCACATTCATTTACACCTGCTACACAGCTCTCAATCAATCTAGGAATCGCCATTCCCTTATGAGCAGGAACAGTAATTACCGGCTTCCCCCACAAAACAGAAGCAGCTTTATAGCCCATTTCCTGCCCCAAGGGACAACCATCCCACTCAGTCCTATATTAGTAACTATCTAAACCATTAGGCTGTTTATTCAACCAACAGCTTTAGCTGTATACCTAACAGCCAGCACTACTGCTGGCCACCTATTAATTCATTTAATTGGAGGAGCAAGACTTAATAAGTGTTAGCCCTACTACGGCTTTTATCACATTTATTATTTTGATCTTGTTTACTTTTCTTGAATTCTCAATAGCTTTAATTCAAGTTTATGTATTCAACTACTAGGAAGCCTTTACTTGCATGATAATACTTAATGACCCACCAAACTCATGCATATCATATAGTAAACTCCAGTCCCTGCAATTTCCAGGAGCCCCGCACTTAAAGGAACCCTCAGTTGGAAGAGTCCTGGAGCTTTTTCCCCGGTACAGAGCTGCCTTGATGGCAAAAGTTGAGTTGTTTCCTGCCACCACCCCCTTTCAAAGGACTTGACCCCATTCCCAGAGCCCCCTTTTCCTGAGGGACCCGTCAAGTCACCTCTTTCCCTCAGGACTTTGTCCTCCCTGGGCAAGGTTTCCCTCACTCTTTCTTACTCACCTCTAGCTGCGTCTTCAGTTCGTCTTCCTTCTCCTGGCTGGTCCTGAAATCTGTCTTCATCAACATGGAGACCTCGGGACTGTTTCTCTTTTGTTCTTTGTCATGAAAACAGCTGTGTGATCTTAGGGAAGCATTGCTTTCTCTGGGTCCCAGTTTCCTTGTGTGTAGGAAGAAAGGGCAGGTCAGATAGGACCAAGCTGTGTTCCAAAGGAGTCCAGCCCAAGATCTGTTTTACACATTGGGCCTTCCTGGTAGTCCATACTCAAGATTGAGCTTGAGTAAAGGGTTTGGGGCTGAAAAAAGACTTTCCACTCCTGAGCTCCAGGGCCCCTCCTGCCCCTCCGCCCTGTGAGGCAGCAGCAGAGTTGGGAATAGGAGTCCTCCGGAGCCTCTGCTCCTTTCTGTTCATGGTCTGCATGACTGGTGCCCTCTGTTTCTTTCCTGACACGGGTTCAAATTGTCAGCAGACAGGACTGAGGCCCAAGCCTGGATCTACCTGGCCCACCTTTCAAAGTCTCTGGACCAGTGAGGGTTTCTCTGCTGGGTGGGCTCCTGCCACCCCTCCCACGCCAGCAAGCGTTCTTCTCTTCCACGGCCTCAGGGTAGAGGCCGACAAGGAAAGTGATCATCTTCCCCCACTTTACAGACGAGGAAAGTAAGGCACAGAAAGATTAAACAAATTCCCTGGCTCCTGCTCAGCGCCAGGATGAGACCTGGGTCTTCTGGGGCCCATCCATGTTCCTTTTATTAGCTCCAAAGAGAAACAAGTTTTACAAGTTTGGTTGATGTTCCCCAGCTGGTATCCCACCTAAGGGTTTTCACATGGGAAAAGACAATGGCTACTAAATTGAAAAGGCCAGAAAGATCTAAGCAGTTTAAGAGACAGCTGAGGCAAGCAGGCCCCACTGGATAAGTATCTACCAGCGGGGGTGGAGAGATAACGTCTGAAATGAAATTTATCTGTTTGCATAAAAGACACAGAAATGGCTCCTTCTGCAGGCCAGGGCCAAGAAGAGGGGTGTTTTCCACCCCGTCACCTTCAGTGTGTGCTACTCCCGGCTGAGCATGAGTTTCAGCGTCCCTAAGCCCACCTCCCCCTAAACTCAAACACCCCAGAGCAGCCTCCACGAGTCCCAGAGACATCCTCATGGAATGGCACCTGGAGATGCCGTGAGGCCTCTGCTGCCTCATTTTTAAGTCCCTGCCAGGAAAGGGAGTCCACTGCCTCCCTCAGTGACTCCTTCCGTGGCCCTTGTTTGACCTGCTAAGTCCGCTAAGGTCCGTGTGGGAGAGAGACGGCAGGCGGCTTTCTGTCAGCCTAGCTCTCCCTTTCCTCCGTTCATTCTTACGCATCCTCCTCCCACAAGGGAGGAGAAAGACACACAAGACACATTGGTCTGGTCTTCAAGAACTCAAGTCAGGTGCAGGGGAGTGGGGTGGACAGGATTCTATACTACAGCGTGGCATTTGTCATTTCACTTTATATGGTCGGGTTTTATGTCTTTTGTAAACCAGCTTAAATCTTTGTTGAACTATATAGTGTGAATAAATCAGTTAAACTCTAAGTATGTGTGTGTGTGTGTGTGTGTGTGTGTGTGTGTGTGGCGGACGGGAGGTTGGTTCCGCAGCGCCTCTCTTCCAAGTGTCATCACTGGTCTCTGCTGCCAGCTGCCCCCTCCACTTTCAATCTGTCTTACAAGCTATCACCTGCTAATGCACTGTTTATAAACTTTCAATCGTTCTCCTTTGCCTATAGAATTGAGTAAAAAAATCACATCTGGCAGGGAAGGATTTCCAAAGTATCATCCCTCTGACTTTTTCCAAGCAAATTTCTCTCACATTTCCCCTGATCTCGTGCAATACTTTAGCCTAAACCAATCTGGTCATTGACTCCAAAGCGCTCTTCAAACCCCTGACCTTTGTCCATCACGGTCTCTTGCTCCACCTGTGATGCCCGCCTCTCTCTCTCTCCCTCTCCCTCTCTCTCTCTCCCCCCCTCCATCGCCAACATTCAAAACCCTACCCACCCAAGGAGATGCCTACTTTACAACAAATGCTGCTCTCTTCTTCCTTTCAAAACTGTCCCCAGACGGTGATGACAATGAGAAACAGAAATGCAAATTACCCCCTTGACAAAGCTAGAGGACACGTATAACTCAAAATCACAAAACATAATAAAGAGCTATCAGTGCAATTACAGCCAAACAGAGAATGAGAATATCCTGGAGAGTCCTGCCGCTGAAGTGAGGGAAGGCTAGCTCCTCCCCCATCACCTCATTAGCAGGTGAAAGCAAATATCTCAAGTGGGAAGGGTGCCTTTGGGATTGTAAGTGCAACTCCCAAATAAAATTGATCATACGTGGTTCTCCAAAAGCAGGTGACGACCATTCGGAGGACAAAACTAAAGAACTATTTAGCAATGAGAACAAGCAAGTGCCTTGGCAGCAGGAGTTTCTCTGACCTGATTTGTCTCCAAGAATATGCGGGGAAGAAGGGTCAAATGTGGAATCACATGTACAAGCCGTATTTGCACAGAAGGCTCCATCTGAGCTCTATAGTTGCAATCTTGGTTGGTTTGGGGGGAGTAAAGTATAAAAGAATGAACTCACACTCCTCACATCACGTCATAGGAGAATACTTGTTACAGTCTGGAGTGCAGGCCTGTCCTCTCTCCATACATAACTCCTAAAAATATCTTGCCCATGAAACACTCCCCTTATCCAAATGAGAGTAATGATTTAAAATGTCTATGTTGGGACTTCCCTGGTGGCACAGTGGTTAAGAATCCACCTGCCAATGCAGGGGACACGGGTTCGAGCCCTGGTCCAGGAAGATCCCACATGCCGTGGAGCAACTAAGCCCGTGTGCCACAAGTACTGAGCCTGCGCTCTACAGCCCTCAAGCCACAACTACTGAGCCCACGTGCCACAACTACTGAAGCCCATGCGCCTAGAGCCTGTGCTCCACAACAAGAGAAGCTACCGCAATCAGAGCTCGCGCACCGCAAGGAAGAGTAGCCCCTGCTCACCGCAAGTAGAGAAAGCCTGCGTGCAGCAATGAAGACCCAACGCAGTCAAAAATAAATAAATTAATTAAAAAAAATAAAAATAGACAAAATGTCTCTGTAGTGATAGTTAAACAAAAAGGAGAGAGAACAAAATATTGAGAAGCATGACAGGAAAAACAAATAGCAGGTGAAGTATAGTCACCTGAAATAGGTTTCCATGAAACACATTTGAGAAACATGAAAAATGAGACCAAATATAAAATTATGAATTTAAAAATTTGATGAAGCTATGACCTCCATAAAACAAGAGCAAAATGAAGACAAGCAGGAGCTCATGGTAATGCTAAGAAAGCAGGAAATGAAAGATGAACTGTCGCAGCTAAGGAGAGCAGTGGAGGAACGCGGAAGCCCGGCAACGAGGGACCAGTAAGAAGGAATTATTATTTACGTCACAAGCCATTCATGTAAATTCATATCTAGACTCAGCCTCATGAATTCCCAGGATTCTTGATCTGCTCTGCTTGGGTCCAGGACTGGCTGGCCTGTCTTCTGTCTTCCATCCTCAGAGGCTTTTTATCCAGTTTCCTTAGAACCACCAGATCTGGTTGGCTGACTGCTGGCCTAGCTCCTCCTCCATTGTCAGCTTTGACACAGGGGATCTCCTGCTTCTCTTTCATTTCCATCTCATCTCGTCTCATTCTTCATTCAGCAAATATTCATTGAGCACCTACCATGGTTCTACCCTGGGAATATGGTGGGAAGCAATTCGGACACATCCCTGCTCTCACGGTACTAATAGTCTAATAAGGCACACATATCTTTAAAACAAAACAAATACATGTAGAATTGAGTTGTGAAGGGGGGCACTGGTAAAGTAAAACTTTTTTTTTTTTTTTAAAGAGAAAAGCTGCTATTTAAGTGACCGGTGCCACTCAGTTTAAGAGGAGGAAGCACACCACATAGGACAGATATTCTTCGTTCTGGAAGAATCTGCCAAGGAGCCTCTCTCAGGTATGAACTGGAAGGCCAGAAGGCCCCCTCTGCTGGGAGAAGGTGTCCCAGGAACTTGGCTGTGTTGTAAAGTCCCCTCCACCTGATTTTTGGAGCGCAGAGCTCTGAGCGCTCCAGGAAGAGGGTGAACAAAGGACAAGTAGGCCAAGGAGACATCTTCACCACCACCAAAGAGAGCCCTGCCTAGGGTCACCGTGAAGTCATTTTTAAAACTATGTACCCCCTTGCTCTTTTAAAGTTGGCATGTAAAATTTTCATCATAAATTTAAATAGACAGGATTTCTACTTATGTCATGTTGTAAATTATTGACATTTAAACATAGAAATATACCTCATTTTTAAAGATGCCTAAGAGGATACACATATCAATGGTTTGACACTCACTGGTAAATGTCTGTGATTTATTTTAAAATTCTGCAGTTAAGTGTGATACTGTGTGTGTGCTACTCAGGTTAAACTCCAACAGGTCAGCTAGGATACCAGAAAGCTAAGATCAGAAAGGCCACAGGCCAGGACGCTTCCACAAGTGTATCTGCATCCTCATCTCAATCCACACCTGGACTCAGCTAATTAGCATAAAGGTCCGAAGTGTGGTTTTATTGGTGAAAGTAGTGGCCTGTTAACTGGCACAATGAATGTTGATGATGGGCTTTTTCTTTGGGGAATTAGAGGTATGCAGGACTGTGGGTGGCTATGGTTTTAGAGGTACCCCTTACCCTAGAGTGAACCCAGGCAAGGTCGATGTGCGCAGAGGGAAGGCACCAGAGGCTCATCCCCTGACAAGTCAGCCAGCGGCCGATGGACGAGGATGGCCGATGGCCTGATGCTTATTGAGCACAGAAAATCCTGGCTCTGGGGTGCCACCTCCAGAGGTCAGTGTCCTCACGCTCATGGGTGGGCAGCTGCATAAGCTGCTTTGTGCCCGATTGTTAACAGTGTTTAATAAGCGTCTGTATGTCTCATAGAAGTCGATCCGAGATGTTTGAGACCTTTGCTTTCACCTGTTAGTGGGATTGTGAGGGAGTAGCTAGCCTTCGGGTACCTCAGACATCTTTGGTAGCTAAACCTGAGAGGCGTATATGATTAAGTTGGTTTAGCTTATTAGTTCACGACATGATCATAATCGCTTAGTAAAAATTATCCAGCTTTTCTTTTCTTAAATTTAATTTTAATTTTTTTTTTTTTTTTGGCCCTGTTGGGTCTGCATTGCTGCGTGCGGGCTTTCTCTAGTTGCGGTGAGCGGGGGCTACTCTTCTTTGCAGTGCACAGGCTTCTCATTGCGGTGGCTTCTCTCGTTGCAGAGCATGGGCTCTAGGCACACGGGCTTCAGTAGTTGCAGCACGTGGGCTCAGTTGTTGTGGCGCACGGGCTTAATTGCTCCGTGGCATGTGGGATCTTCCCGGACCAGGGATTGAACCCATGTCCCCTGCCTTGGCAGGCGGATTCTTTAACCACTGCACCACCACGGAAGTCCCAGTTTTTCTTTAATAGTAATACATTTTACATGCTTTTTGTTATTGTAAACTTTTATTTCCATATACTTCCTCCCCACAGAATTTTATCCTAATGTAATATTTTTATACAAGAGCATTTCTTATTAATCACCGTACTATATTTCTTTGAAATAAATATATCTTGCTTTGCAAAAATACACACCATATGTATATATTTTTCCACATCACAAAATATTCTCATTTCAAACATTTTTTCAACCATTTAAAGTGTAAAAATCATTCTTAGTGCTGTAGGCACTAGAAAAACAGCAAACGCAGAAAGAGGCTTTCTCTGAACTCCCCTTTAATGACCTTTAATTGGAGACTTAAAGAATGAATGGGAGTTTGTTAGCTTGCCCTTGAATGACTCTAAACTGACATTGAAAAACAGCCATTTTACCTCCCGTGCACAGCGAGGAAGGATGCTGTGGCAGGTCTTCAGGCTCATCCATGAGATGGGAGAAGCTTGATGCGTCAAGCCCAGCTCAACCACTTCCTGGCAAGGCAGGAGCTGCCCCCCTCTTTGTGAGTCTGTAAAATGGGGCACGGCAATACCTACCTCATCGGGTTATCATGAAAGGCAAGTGAGTAAGACGTGGACATCACTGAAAACACAGAGCAGGTTTTTATGGAGGGGTTCGCTGTTATCACTATTCAGGAGGAAATATTTCTCCCCGAATTGCATCCAAGCACAAATTACAGTAGGTCTTGCTGTATTCATTTAATCCTTTCAATAACCCTGTGAGGTAGGTTAACAAGAAAAAACCCCAAAGAGCAGTTTTCTTTTCCTTCTTTTGGAATCAACACTGCCTCAAGCCCTAGCTTTACCTGCATTCTGTGGCTGTGACTGACAAGGGACCGGGGCACTCAGGAGGTAGCTTCCTGCCGAACCACCTTTAATTTTTTAGATGCCCGGCTCTCAGGTGTCCAAATTCTTATTGCTTCACTTTCTGGGCCAGCAGTGGCTGCAGGAGAAGCCAGGGCTCAGGTGTGTGACTGTGAGGAGATGACCAATGCCACCCAGGGAGGCTGCACCCTGCCTGCTGGACCCTCAGTGGTCAGATGGCCCACTCCCAGGGGTCTGGGTTGGGCCATTTGGAGAGCCATCTCTAAGTGTCTCAGACAAGTTTCCAGATCTCATCCTAAAATGGGTAAATGACTTGAATGCATAACATCGAAAGGCTCCCAGCCCGCCCTGCACATTAGCAACGAGCTGTTTGAACGAGGCAGGAAATACACTTAACCTTTTCTTTCACTCTTCTTTTTCTCATTTATTTTCATATTTATTCCATCTGGCTATATTTTCGAAACACTGTAAACTGATTTGAATCCTTTTTGGAATCATAAATGGCAGCCAGGAAGTGGAGGGCAGAACCAAGGGCACAGTGATGGGGCTGAGACACGCAGATGGACCTGGGAGAGGTTAGGCAGTTAGAACCCCAAACTCCGGCCACTGGCTGGCTGGGGGAGCACCTGGCAGGGTCCCCATATCCCTCCAGGGACACCAGCAGCAACGACGCCTTCCAGAAGCTTGGGTGGCTGCAGACAGTCGTGAAGCAGAGGCAGAACGACAGGGCAGATAACACAGGGTGACCACCTGGACGGCTAGTTTTTGAGATCACGTGACACACACCCGCGAGATGCTGAGAAATAACTAGGAGACGTGCTTCAGGAAGAAGTGAGCTGAGCTGGCAGTGACTCAAACCATTGCAAACTGAGCATTCGAAGTCAACACAACTCCCTTTGCTCTCACTGGGCATGCTGACCTCCCTCCTCTTCTATCTCTATACCTTCTCTGTGGATTCATCATCAGATCAACCTTCCTGAAGGTTATGGGGGAGGAGCCGCAGATGGGAGATGAGGTGACTAGCCGGAATACGTCCACTGATGGCCCGCCACGTGCCAGAAACTTACTCCTCCAGGCATCCTTTGAGGCAGGTCGGTTTATTTCCTTATCACAGACGA
The DNA here is from genome assembly GCF_028564815.1 of Eubalaena glacialis. Lineage (NCBI taxonomy): Eukaryota > Metazoa > Chordata > Mammalia > Artiodactyla > Balaenidae > Eubalaena > Eubalaena glacialis. The sequence continues at coordinate 57,364,124 of NC_083719.1, forward strand.
GGACACTAAGGTCACACAAAAGTTGTTTACTTGCCTGAGGTCACACAGAAGTTGTTTACTTGCCTGAGGTCACACAGCTAGTAAATGGCAAAGCCAAGGTCTAAACTGAGGTCCGACTCATCCCCTTGTTATAAATGCCGGGAGGAATGACTCATTCTTTGGGACCCAGTCAGCTGTAGGTGTTTGATGGAGCCAACAGTAGATGCCAGGAGACAGGAGACCACTACATTTCCACAGACTTCTTACTGTCAACACACTGGTCTCCTCTAGTCTGCTGCCCAGATGCTGCCACCTCTGTTGAAGGGGTCTCCCTCCCTCAACAGTGTGGAGGCCTCCGCTGATAACACCAAGTGGCAAATCCTCGCTTTCATTCTGTCTCAGACAACTCCTTATGCTCCACACCCTTGGCTCTGACTAGCCACACTCCAGCTGAGCTGTTATCAGCCACACAAAATCAACAGCACCAATCCAGGCAATAAAATGACTGCAAAAAATTCATCTTTGCACTTGAGGTCAGCTAAGGGGCCAAATTGAAACTCTCAACTCAAGCTTGCTAAATCAGTCAATCCCACCCCAGACATAGCTCTCAGGCCCCAGGTCTACATCTAACATCAGAGTGGGGCAGAAGAAAATGCCCCAAGAACCTCGGCCTCCCCTGACTGCAGCACTCTCTGCAGGGTTAGGCAGCTGGAGGGGGCCCAGCTCGGTTCAAAGGCGTCACTGGGAGTCCTGGGAATATTAGCTGAAACATGGATCCAAGACCAAGCACTCGAGAGCAAGTTCCTGTACACCAGCCCCAGGGGAGGCTCAAGAAATGTCAGGAATTGGAAGAGAGGAATGCATGCCTCTGGGTGCCAAGGTTAATTGGGGGCAGAACCAGAGAACAACCAAAAGAGAAACGAGAAACCAGAAGCTGGCAGACTCAACTGATGAATTGTCCTTCTGCAATCTTGTGAATCCTGAAAAATGGCCATACTGAATCCTAGAACCCTGAGCCAATCACTTGTCCTGAGCTGCTTCTCCAGGTTGGCAGTGCCCTGGGGAGTGTCAGGCATCAGTCTGCCCCTGCTTTATGCCTGCTTGGAGCCCTCAGTAGCCACATATGCATGTGTAAACTCTTCCAGAGGATGGGCCCAGCCCTCTTGATTTTATAATAAACATCACTGGCAGACCACAGGAAATTGTTCCTTCCAGATTTCCTGAACTCCAGGCCTATATATTCCATTGCCTACTCAACTTCTCCACTCAGGTGTCTAATGGACATCTCAAAGTTAACATGTCCCAAACCGAACTGTGACGCTTCCCCCTCAAACTTGTCCTGCCTTTAGTCTCGGTCAATGCCAGAACCATGTTTCCAGTTCTTCAGGTCAAAAACCTTGGAGTCAAAACCCACGTTCAGTCCATGGAAAACCCCGTTGACTCTATCTTCGAGATGTATTATATGAGATATATACAGAATCCAATTGTGTTTATCACCTCCAAACACAAGCCAAGGTCATCTCTTTCCCAGGTTATTTATAATAGCCTCCTAAATGGTCTCTTCATCTCTACTTCCTCCTCCTCTGGCTATGCTCACCCAGAAGCCTCTGTTTTCTTTTTTAAAATAAGTCAGATCACATCACATTCAGCTAAAAAACCCTCCAAAGGCTTCTCATCTTACTCAAAGTACTTACAACAGGGAACTCCCTGACAGTCCAGTGGTTAGGACTCCGCACTTTCACTGCTGAGGGCCCAGGTTCAATCCCTGGTTGGGGAACTAAGATCCTGTAAGTGGCGCGGCACAGCCAGGAAAAAAAAAAAAAAAAAAAAAGGACTCACAGTAGCCCACCAAGCCCTACTGACCTCCTCCTATTCCACTCTCCCTTGCTTACCTACTCCAGCAACCCTGGCTTCTTGTTCTTCCTTGAATATGCTATGCCTGCTCCTGTCTCAGGGCCTTTGCACTTGCTGTTTTCTCTGCCTGAAGTGCTCTTCCCTTCTTCCCCCAAATATCACCACAGTTCTCTGTGACAGTTCTAAAATATGTTCACAAATTCTTTGATACTCTCCCCTTGAAGACGTGGAGCCTAATCCCTCTCTCCCTGACTTAGTGACTCAATTCTAAGGACTAGAATAAAGCAGAAGCAATGGTGTGGGACTTCAGAGACTGTCATAAAAAGCACTACAGCTTCCTCCTCATTTGTTCTCTCTTGGATTACTCACCCTAGAGGAAGCCAGCTGCCATGTCATGAGAACACTCAAGCGGCTCTGTGGAGAGGTTCACATAGTGAAAAACTGAGGCCTCCTGCCAACAGCCATGGGAGAGAGCCACCTTGGAAACAGGTCCTCCAGCCCCAGTCAGGCCTTCAGACGATGCAGCCCCAGCAAACTGCTTGACTGCAGCCTCATGAGAGATCCCAAGCCAGAACCACCCCACTAAGTTGTTCCCAGACTCCTGACCCTCAGAAACTGTGAGAGAATAAATCTTTGTTGTTTAAAGCTCTACATTTTGGGGGCTTCCCTGGTGGCGCAGTGGTTAAGAATCTGCCTGCCAATGCAGGGGACATGGGTTCAAACCCTGGTCCGGGAAGATCCCACATGCTGCGGAGCAACTAAGCCCGTGAGCCACAACTACCAAGCCTGTGTTCTAGAGCCCGCGAGCCACAACTACTGAGCTTGCACGCCACAACTACTGAAGCCCGCGCACCTAGAGCCCGTGCTCCACAACAAGAGAAGCCACCACAGTGAGAAGCCCGCGCACCGCAACGAAGAGTAGCCCCCGATCGCTGCAACTAGAGAAAGCCCATGCACAGCAACGAAGACCCAATGCAGCCAAAAATAAATAAATAAAATAAATAAATTTTAAAAAAAGCTCTACATTTTGGGATAATTTCTTATGCAATGATTGATAGTCAATATGCTTGCTTTCTCATTCCTCTCAAGCTTTTGCTGCATTCCTCAGCTTTACCCTCCATATTCACTTCCTGAATTCAAGATTCATCCATTTTTTAAGCTTGTTCTGATGCTATTTTTCTAAGGACTCGGCCTGGGCTGATCTTTTTTCACTATCACATGGGCTGGAAAAGGCCTCCAGGTTTTAGATAGTGACAAGGTCATTCAGTCTCTTTCTTAAGAACAGGTCTGCTACAAAGACAAGCACCTTGAATGCTGGTGGGTATGTCTTTCATACATGACCGATGATTGGTTTCCAAGGAGTTTAATTTAGTCAAACAGGCTCCAAAAGACACAAACAGTCCAAGTGGCAGACATCCCAAGTGGAGGCTAATCTGATTGTCCTTGGTGCCAGTACATTCAAATCTGTCATGTGTGGCCAGCCTGCAGTCATGTGGCACCAGAGGGGCAGCTGTATCAACAGGGCCCTTGCAGGTCCGCACACGACGTGGCCAGAGACTGAGTTTCAAATAGGGGAGAAGGAATGAATGATTAGGGAAAGGAAAAGGAAACCCCCTTGTACAGAAAGGAATTGCTAGCAGACCTGTGTAGGGAGGCAAATCCTATAGTCAGGGCTGCGTTCCTAGAAAGCTGCGTGCCCGCTGCTGTTGTGTGATCGCCACTGCTGGTTATTTGCTCGTTAGCTGGGCGTGCTCTGAGGCCCTTCCAACAGGTGGTATAACCTGACACTTTGACCAGGATAGCTCCACCCGGACACAGATTGCCGCAATGTCCTTGGGATAGCGTCTGTTCTGTTGTAGGGATAAAAATGCCGCATGATAAAAAGACATTTTCTGAGTTTGTGGCATTGTGTGTCCTTTGGGTGACAGACGTACCCAGGAGGGACAGTCAGCCTGGTTCAGGCCCTTGCTCCACATTAACCATCTGTGGAGGTCGCTTTACATCTTTGGGCTGTGGTTTCCTCAGCTGAAAAATGACCTTTTTAGCTCCCCTATTGCCTTCTGCCTGCAACCTTCTCTGAGTTGCTGGAGACACACAGCAAAGAACCACAGGCTGTATGTAGGTAAAGCAGGCAACACAGAACCTGGCCCAGAGCAAGGGGTGTTGATATTCAAGATAGTAATAATCTTTGGCCACTGGGTCAAGTGGCCCAGCAAATCCCTCCCACTAGACCCTGCCCAGTCTGCTTCCCTTATGAAGCCCTGTCTTACCCACCCAGCCCGCCAACCTGCAGAACCCAGGTGGCCACCATTCCCTGTTTGCCTCCCTCTGAGCCCTTCTTTGAGTCTCCTTCTCCCTTCTGTAATCAGCTAAGCCAACTCATTCTTTACTGCAGTGAAAAACAACTGGGAACAACTTGCTGTATCAGGTATGCAAGGTGTTCGCACTTCCAAAAAGTTAAGGCAGTTGGCGTTAACTCATGACTGGGCTGATTTCAGGCAAAGTGGATAGGACTCCAGGGAGAAGTGCCAGGGATGGGAAAGGCCGCAGGACTCATGGCACTCCCCTCTTTGGGCTGAGCTCTTGACTCACCTTTCACAGCGCCCTGACCTCTGATGTGGAAACTGGCACAGTTGATTCCATGTCACGTGTCACGGGGCAGGTTACAAGTACCACGGGGATTAGCAAACCCATCCCAAAACGCCCGGTTCAAGGGCAGAGAAGGGGAGCAGTTTAAGTCCGGCAAATCATTAGCGACTGAGAACCGGGAAGGGGTTTCGATGGCAAAGCGGGACTGCGACGACCATGACGACCATACGTGTGAGTCTCGGAGCTAGGACCGAATGCCTGTACGCTTCGGGCATGGAGGACCCTTGTCTCACACGCTAATGGAGCGCACGTTTCTGTGACCTGGTGTCTCTATAACCTCTTCGTCGGGGAGCTCGCGGCGAGGGGCTAGCCCCAGTGACCCCAGCCAAGGTCTCCGGAGCGGCAGGCGGGCCACAGGCCCCCGGGTGCACCCGTCCCAGAGGGCGCGGCGGCGGGAACGCGGGGACCCCTGCCTGGGCGGCGGCCACACCGAAGAGGGGGGCAGGCGCTGCCCTTTCTTCTCCACCCCCGGCCCAAATTCTGGGCTCTCGGCCCGGAAGGGAACCGGCTCCCTTCACGCCGCCCGGACCTCCACCGTCGCCTCGCGAGTTGGGACAGCCAGGAGAACCCCAACTTGCCGCCCCGTGCCCGCAGGGCCACGGGCCGAGGAGGAGGAGGAGGAGGCGGAGGAGGGGGGGCGTTTTCCCGGATTCCTCGCGCGCACGGTCACAGACGCGGAAGCCGCCCGGTCCGCCGCCCCTCGCTCTCCACCCCGGAGCCGGGCGCGCCTCTGGCCCCCGAAGTGCAGCACCCGGCGGCGGCCAGCTCCCGCCAGTCCGCCCTGCCCTGCCCGCGCCGGCACAGCCTCCTCCGTAAACACCGCGCGGCCCGCCCTCTGCGCCGGGACACGCAGGTGGGAGTGTGCGGTGCGGACCGCCGCCCGGGAGGCTGCGGGTGGAGGCGGGCGCCGCGCTGCCCGCCGACTGCCGGCGCAGGCAGCGCCCTCGCAGGACGGAGCCTCAGGTAAGCGCTCCCGGCCCCGCGCTCCCCTGCACCCCGGGAGTCCGCGCTCTGTGGCCGCGGGGCGGGCGCTGAGCTTTGGGGTCCAGGCTGGGAGCGAGGAGCGGCGCAGCACGGAGGAGCCGCACTGCACCTACGCCCGCGGGAGCCGCGCGCCGAGCTCTCCGGGCTGGTGTTGCGCTCCGGCTCTCTAAACCCACCAGGCTCTTTCCCGTAAAGGACTTTGCCTCTCTTTGCGTCAGTACCCAAACTCAGAGAGCTTTGGACGTGGTGACACGCTGCTGATTTGGAAATGTCCTTTAGGAAACAGCGTTGGGGAGGCGAATTTGGCTTTGGGGAAATGAAATGTACGTTGGTATTTGGAAAAGGTTTAATCTCCTATTAGTGCAGATGTCTCTGAGTCAGTTTGTGAGCGCATCTATGGGGGTGGGGTGGGGAGGGGAGAGAGAACGAACTACCCACGTACTATTTTGGGTGGGGGATTAACACCTATGCCAGGTGCTTAGTCCACGAGTCCATGGAAAGGAAGCTACAGATCCAGTTTTAGGCTTTACTAGTATTGGGGAATTTGCCTTAAGGCAGTTGAAGCCTTGTGACTCACGACAAAATCAAGGCATCAACCCAAGGTACAATGAATTGATAGGACTTTGTGGCAGAGAGTCACCCCTCACTCATATCTTCAGACCAGCAAAAGATATTACAGGACTCAGAATTTTTGTTTAATTAGTGCAGTACTTTAAATGTTTGTTTCAGCTTAATTACATCTTCATAAATATAGTTTGTCCAAGTTTAACGCGGAAGCTTGTTTCCCACCTCTATTTCCTTCTTTCTCCAACTTCCTTCTGATTGTATCTTACTTTTTCCTGGAAAAGCACTTCCTAGCATAAGACCGGTTGTTTCCTTTCTTTACCTAATCTGACCCTACTTGGATATGATTTGGGTTTGTCAAGGTGGCCTTGGCTTTAGCGACTCAATCTTGAGCTCCTTCATGTGACCATGGATGCAAGTGGCACAAAATATTTTTAAAGTTTTCTTTCTTTGAGCAAGTGAAAATGTTCTTTACACTTGGGTTGTCTTTTTGAGTGCCCCAGCTTGAAGGGTCCTGGAAAAATATTCCATTCATTAGAGTAAGACAAGATAACTGGATAATAAAGTCAGGGTGTGTAAGGTAGACAATTCTTTACCCACTGCTCGGGATACATTTAATATATGAGACCCTTGAAGTACTGGGCTTGGGTGGTCTTATGGAAGGTGCTTTCCCACTTGATTTCATGTATACTCTTCTTTCAAAGTCACGTTCTGTTGCTGTTTAGTGTTTTGTAACTGGTGATTTTATCGGCTGCTTATTTTTAACTGGGTCTAAACCTTTTTGTGGAAGTGGGTGGCACCATGGAAGAGGGTGAGCAAGAGGCCACCTGCCCACCTGGGGGACAAGGTGCTACCAGACCCCCCTGGGTTATCCCAGAACCAAGCAGCCAGGCCACCAGATTTCAGGGCAGCCCCAATGTGTGCCTGTTTGAGAACTCAAGAGTCACATTTTGACAGAATTAACTTAAAATCCACCAAACTCACTGTGTTCCTTGAACCGCCTTCCCATTCAGTTGAAACTTGGGTCTCCCATAGGTGTAGCCTTAGGATAAAGCATGGAATGGAAAGTTGCTGCAGTCTAAAATAGGAAATGGAAAGTTAGTTACTGAACGAAAATTTACCGACTTGGAAATACTCATAGCAGCTGTGATGAAATGTGGGATGTTTGTAAATCAGAAACAATCCCTGTGGTTCTTCCTTCACTCACCATTGTTTTTATGTTTTTGTTTTTGGTTTTTTTTGACCTGGGGAAGTGAGTCTGTTCAGACTCATAACAGGAAGAGCCACACCCAGTTACTTTTGTTGCATGGGTTTTGATTTTTCAAGATACTCTTAGGTGCATGGTAATTGCATTTGCCCTTCTTGCATATCTTTATAAAATTACATATTCAGGAGTTTCTGAATGCCAGTTCCTCTGACTCATGAACCAGCTCATTGTGCTACAGTGTATCAGTTGCACAAAGTTCTGTTCCCTATGATTTCATCCTAGTGTGATCTGGGAAAAAGAACAGGGCGGGTCAGGAATACCTGCGCCTACTTTAATCTGGTGTTTGGTTATGTCTGCAGAGTTGTTGAAACCATTGAAGGGAAGGAACACATCCCACCCACCTCGGGGAAGTGGCCTCTTCTGGCCATGTCTCCTGCAGCTGCTGCCGAGCCAGATGGGGTCCAGGGAGACAGGCGTGTCACCAAGCTCATTTTCTTCCTTTTTGTCATCGGTGCCATCCTGCTGTGTGTGGGAATCCTGCTGTCCATCTTTGGGTTCCAGGCATGCCAATACGAAACCCTCCCAGACTGCAGCATGGTGCTGAAGATCGCCGGGCCCGCGTGTGCCGTGATTGGGCTGGGGGCTGTGGTCCTGGCCCGCTCCCGGGCACGACTTCAGAGAAGTGAGGAGCGCCTGCGAGGCAACCAGGGGGCCTCCGACCGAGCCTTCCTCTGCGGGGAGAGCCGCCAGTTTGTCCAGTGTCTCATCTTTGGGTTTCTGTTCCTGACGAGCGGTATGCTCATCAGTGTACTGGGCATTTGGGTCCCCGGGTGTGGCTCAGACTGGGTGCAGGAACCGCTGAATGAGACAGACACTGCTGACTCAGAGCCCCAGATCTGTGGATTCCTGTCCCTGCAGATCTTGGGACCCTTGATTGTGCTTGTGGGATTGTGTTTCTTCGTGGTTGCCCATGTTAAGAAGAGAAACAACTTGAATGTGGGCCAGGATGCTTCTGAAAGTGAAGAGAGACAGACCCAGAACATGGAACCCGTCCAGGTCACTGTAGGTGGGTGGCTGTCCTTCCTGTTCTTATTCATATCACCATGGCTGTAGCATCAAGGCTTCACTGAGCTGCTTCCGGGTCTGGCCTAGATTCTCTTTCTCCTTCTCTCTCTTTGTCCCTGTGTGTGTGTCTCTCTCTCTCTCACAAACACACACACATACACGCACGCAGATGCACACAGACACAGTTCTGCTGCTGTAGTTATCCCCATAAGAATCCTTGAGCACATCATTTCCTCCCAGCAATTCCTTATTATCTAGCAAAAGCATTGGGACATTAACTTGTGACCTTGACTAAGGTCACAGAGCAAATAAAGAGGAAAGTGAGAGGATCCTTGAGGATAGCCTGGGAGCCTTCTAAAACCTAAGGTACCTGCCAAGTGACACTGTTTCCCCTGTTATTCTCACACCAAACACTTATGGCACTTCTGGTTGTTGGAAACGTGGGTTCTCATCCCTGGTCATCCCTGACTGGCTGTCTTTGGAAGTCCTTAACCTCTCCTGGCCTTACTTTATGTATTTATAAAATGAGCACTGCATTTCTAAGATTCCTGTCAGCACTAATATCTAGGATTCTGAATCTATCACAAGTCCATTGGTCTTCCGTGTTTTGAGGGAGTCTTCTGTACTGTTTTCCGCATCATTCTTCATTTTCTGTAATTTCGTCCTTGGCTTCAGGGTCGGAGCAAGGTTTGGAAGCAGTGGCATAGACAAAGATGAAATGTGACATCACCTGTCGTTTCTTTCCTCCATGGAGTGCCTAGAGAGTCCCTTTGGGTCCCCAGGGATCTGCAGAAGAGCTGGATCACCATTTCCCAGAGTCAGGTCCCCACAGAACCATATCAGTAGCTTTGGCCTCACGTTCACACAGACAAAGAAAACACCCCATCGCTGCACATTTTTGCAAATCACTGTTTTATTTCAGTCTCGCACTCTGAAGCCACAGCCTTAACAGGCTTAAAAGGCTGGGTGGGCAAAGAGGATTACAGAGCAGAAAGCGTGGAAGGAACAGGGAAGGGAGGTGGCGAGTGAGATGTTTCTCGCGGGTGGGGCTGTCTGTCGAGCTGGCGGTACTCACTGTGGGGATTCCCTGGGCTGTGGGCCTTGCGTGGTGTTGGCCTCAGAAAGGAAGGGCAGATGGATTTACAGGCCATCCTTGTGTTCAGCCAGGGTTGAAGCTCCCAGCTTACTTATTTGTGCGTTTATATAATTATGGTGACAACATCAATATTAGTTATATGTTAATAATAGCTAACAAATATATAGGGCTTATTCTTGGGCCAGATACCCATCTAGGTGTTTTAGCGTGTACTCATCAAGGGCCTGTTGTGTGAAATTCATTCACACCTACGACAATCCACTGAGGCAGATGCTCTTAGTGTCTCCATGTTAAAGATAAAGAAACCAAGGGTCAGGGATCCCAAGTAATTTGCCCAAGGTCACAAACTAGAAAGTGGCAGAGCCAGGATCCTAACCGAGGCGGTGGGCATGCGTATGCTATGGCCCTCGCATAGCGCCCTCCCTAGGCACTTGCGTAATTCTGTTTCTGCAGGCTTCATCCTTCACCAGGTGTCCTGGGTTGTTGTTACATGACGAAAGGGCTCACCCAATATTATAGATGTTCTTAGTTCTTTCGGGGAACACAGTGGGGTCCAAGTAAATACACTCATGAGACGCTCATGGTCTTCCACTTAGTTGGGGGCATTTCGAGGTGTGCCCTTTGGGTTTACTATCAGGGAGTTTTGGGGCCCAGCCTTCTTCCTGGTGGTTGGAATGGGGGGCGGCAGGGAGCAGGGCTTGTGCTGGAGTGACTCCTGGGCGGTTCTGTCCTGATGTTGGCACTGCATAGTTTAAAATCTTTTCCACATAACCGTTTAAGTCCTATCAAACCTGTGAAAATCTGGCACATTGTCTTTCTCTCCTTTGGTATTGTGGAATAGGGTTTATGTTTTTAGAAATCATGCCTTTTAGCACAATTGTTAAGACTCCAGGCATTGTCTGTCAATGGTCAGTTCTGCCTTATGAGGGAAATTGGGGTGCTAAGAGGCAGTTCTTGGCTAAGTGCCAGAATGCAGCTCTTCCCAGAATGGAAGACGGAAGAGATAAACCAAGATGCATGATACCTGCATTGTGGGCACACCTAGTGCTGGACCCTGGATGCACAAGCAGGTGTATGGTCAACTCACAGAGGACATCAAGTCTTTCAGGACATAGTGGAAGGGAAACCCCAGGGGCATGGGACTTTCCGGGGAGAGCAAGAGGGCTGGGAGCTGACCTGGCAGAGGGATCGAAAAGCCTCAGAGATAACTGGAGACTCTGAGTACTTCCTTGTCTGTGTTTGATAGGTGATCAGCCTGCTTTAGAGGCTTGTTTCCAGATCCTTTGTCCTACAATGTGTAATTAAAGTGAACATTCAACCTACCTTCCTCTGACCTACCAAGACCTTCTGAAAAAATTAAATGAGAATCCCAAGACAACCACTATGCTTTTTCCAGCTTCGGTTAGCGACGTATATTAAAAGCTTGAACCGCCATCTCCTTGCAGAAGGAGAGATGGAGTTAATGCATTTTCTGCAGGGCTAAGTTACCTCTGGGGAGGCGACTGAGGCATCAAGGTGGAGAGTGGAACCACTGGCCAGACTGTCAGTTGAGAATGTTTCTTCAGACATGCAAATAGGTGCCACTTGCTGGTGGTTGTGAAGAAAGTCCCTTTGAGGATGTATTACAGTTGAGAGAGCTTGCTCCGTGCTCAGCACCGTTTTAACCCCGCGCACAAATCCAGTCCTCCTACCTGTTCTCTGAGGCAGGTACAGTTACAGCCTGCAGTTTACAGATGTGGTGGCTGAGGGAGGCCTAGAGAGGGCACATAACTTGTTCAGGGCCACGCTTGGTGGGAACTGGCAAGTGGAACCCCGGGAGCTTTAGAGAACCCTGCAGCTACCTAGGTGAGCATCAGCTCTGCTACCAGTACAAAGCATCTCCTCCCTGCAGGGAAGTAAAGTCCTCTTTCCTCTTTCATTCTTCCTGAGCTGTCATTTGGTGCTGCCAGCTTATCAGAGGCCGCCCTCAGACCTCTTTGTAGTGGTGCCCACATGTCTAGAAGGTTCTGGGCAACTCATCTGGTACATTTTGTGTTGGAATCAAGTTAGAGCTTGCATCTGGTCCCCAGTTCTCCTCGCCCAAACACAGGGATGTCTTCTGGAGTGAACAGTACCAACAGAAATGCAAAAAAAACCAAAAAACAAACAAAAAAAACCCCTAGCTTTTCTTTGAGTTTGACTTTCTTTTGTAAAGCTTAGAAGAAACGTTGGTAGATAAAAAAACTCTTCAAGTGCATAAACCACAACTATGGAAATAGGGATGATGGGCTGTATTGTGGCTGTACTGTCATTTGTTCAGAGGTTGAAACTGCATTTGAGGAACGGAGGCACTTTATCCAACAGCTAACTTTTGAAGAATTAAAATTGTAAGTAGAAAACGAGAAAAGCTTTGTAGCAGCAGACATCCCAGGGGAGGTAAGGAACATTGTTAGCAAATGCTTCACAGAAATGCTTTAGCTCAGACTTGCTATGAAATATAGGCCCACTATTTTTTTTTTAATGTGGCAAAATAGACATAACATACAATTTACCAGTTTAATCATTTTAAAGTGTAGAGTGGTATTAAGTACATTCACCGTGTTGTATAGCCACCACCATGATCAATTCCCGGAAGTTTTTCATTATCCTGAACAGAAACCCTGCCTGCGTTAAACACTAAGTCCAGTCGCCCTAGCCTCCAGCCCCAGGCAACCTCTGCTCTCCGTCTCTGTAAATTTGATAGGCTCACTTTTAAATTCTGGTGTTTTGACCTTTTCTATAGATGGGCCAAATATATAATTAATTTCTTTGGCTCTTGCTCATTTGCTTGCATTTATTACTCATCTATCGTCAATGAAATGTTGTGTTTCCTTAGGTGATGCCGTGATCATATTTCCACCCCCTCCACCACCTTACTTTCCTGAGTCTTCAGTTTCTGCAGCTACTCGCAGTCCTGGGGCTGACTGTTTGCTCCCAGATGAAAATCCACCTTCATATTACAGTCTTTTTAACTATAGGTAAGACTTTCCGTTTGAACGTCAAGAGTAGGAGAGTTTAACCTTTTCAGGCCTATGTCTACATTCAGGCCATATCAGCTTTAAGGCTATGGTAGAGGTGTAGCCATCCAAGTATGAGTATCTTTTTGGCTGACATTATGCCAGAATTATTGCCTTAATATTCCTAGGACTTTTCAGGAAACTTTGGGCAGCACATAAGTTAAAAATTATAGAAGTGGTTATGCCGGGTTAATATGCAGCCTTCTCCAGGCATCTTTATGTGGTCCTAGCGGGGCTTATCCTCAGAATGCTGCACAAACCCATCAGCCGTCCTGAGCGCTGGAGCAGAACCCAGGAGGCCCCTGCTAAGTTAGGCTTTGCTGCTTTAGATTGTGGGAGGGGTGAGGGTCCCAGGGGACCTCCAGCAGGTACAGAGCATTTCAGTATCTAATGGAGGTACTTGAGTGGCCGGCTAAAATCAACCTGCACCCTGACTTGACCACGCCAGGCTTCTCCCCTCAATGTTAAGTTGTTCCCTGGGCCTCAGAGCCTTCTCAGATTGACCGAAGAGAAATATGAGACTCCCATCCCCATCCCCCATGGTTTCCACATGCCACAAATTTGGAGGCGTACCTGGGGTCAGATTAAACAGTGTAAATATAAGTGTTTTTCCTTGAGGCAGAGGGATGCCATTGAAGGTTGTGGAGTCACAGCAACAGGGTCCGAGCAGTGGTTAGCACAGCTCGTGATGGGGAAAGGCTGGGGGTGACCAGACCAGTGGGAAGCCTACTCTCATGGACAGGCTGAAGGTGACAGGAGCCTGGGACTGGGGTGGTCAGAAAAGGAGTGTGTGAGGATGTCTGCTGTGGAGGACGACAGGGACGAAGAGCAGAGATCATGATGTCAAGGGTGAGTGACAGGGACAGGGAATGTCCCTGACTGAGGAAGACAGAGACGGGGCTTGTGTAAGTGGGAGAAGATGGTGAGCTGGCTTGCAGTAGAGGGAGAGCGAGGTGTGGGCCTTTGAGGTGGACCGGATGGGCCAGGTCTTGGGAGAGAGATGGGGTACTGGAGATGAAATGGCAAAGAGGTTGCTGAAACCAAGAGGGCAAGGCGTCAGAGACCTGTGGAGAATCCACGGGTGGGGAAAGAGTGAAAGGAAGGAGTTCTGGGAAGCGTCAGGGACGAGCAGGGCTGGAAAAGGCTCCGTACCTTCCCAAATGGGAAACCAGGGCGTAGGAAGTGAAGGCAGGATCACTGGAAAATCTCACAGGGCAAAGCAGGACTCAGTGAAAAGTGACTTTTGAGACACTGAGACACGTGCATTTTTGAAAGCAGTGAGAAGCAGGACCTGAGAGATGTCATGAGTGTGCTAGGGACAGGGGCTGCCATACCTGGTCATTCATGTTTCACGGCACATGTTCTTGTACTTCAAACCGGGTGATGAGCTGGAGATCTGACCAGGGATGAATGCAGGAGTTCCCCTGTGTGGGTGAAAGGGAGGTTAGGTTCTGGACATTTGTAGAATTCTCTTAGTGAATTTTTGTATTCTTTTCTCCAATGATGAACTTCCCAGAGCCCTAAAATAAATGTCTATTTCTACTGCTGCTAAAAACTACTCCTACTGCTGTTGCTATGCCAGAGTCTGCCTTTTCTTACATTACCTCAGGTCATTCTCATAGTTACTTAGAAGGTAGGTACTGCCATCATCCCCATTTTACAGATGAGGAAACTGAGGCTTAGAGAGGTTAAGTAACTTGCCTGAGATCAGACAGCTAGAAAGCAGCAGAGTGGAAATTCAGATGCAGGTCTGCCCTTTGCTAGACCCCACTCCATTAACCAGTACATTTTCCTGCCTTCCTTCAAGTTTTTGGCTTAATGATTTAATTTTCTCTTTGCATAAGTTTGTCTACCTTCCATTAGCTGTCTCAGAAGATGAAATAGCAGAGAAGAGTAACTGTGTGTGTGCATGTTCTTTTCGGAAGGCATCTGTGTGTTTGTACTCTACGTCTTTTCAGTGACAAGGGAAATGACAACAGGAGTGAGACAGTCTTAAAGTAACCATGAGCTCTAAGGACAGGAAGGGGTAAGAAATCAAAACATATCTATGCAGAATAGAATATGGAAGAAATTACTCTGGAGACCCTTGCAAATGTTTCCAAATGCATCTAATTAAACATGTGAAAAGAACCTGGTAGTTAAGGCATGTGACTGAGCGCCTCTGCTCCCTTTCATGTTCTCTCTCCTTCTTCATAGGATCCCAACTCCTGAGGAACAAGGCACAGCCTCTGAGAGAGATTGTGAATCTATATATACTATTTCTGGGACTGCTTCATCCGCTGAGACCTCACACACTCCCTATCTCTCATCCGAATTGCCTCCCAGATACGAAGAAAAAGAAACTGCTGCCTCCACATCCTTGTCTCCATCTTCTGAGCCTTCCCCACCATGAGCCATGGACTCCAGTTCAATTTTTTATAGAATCGATCACTATTTAATTTGTTTTTCTAATAAAAAATACAACAGAATCGGCTATGTCCTGACTTCCTGGTGTAGTATCAACATCAACAACAAACCTTCCAGATTAAGCTGTCAATGCCTCAGACCACAGGAGAGGCAGAGTGCCTCTGGCTGGGAATCTAAGATTCTTCTCTCATTGAGGCCTCCTACTCTGGGAGGTGGGGGGGATCGTTCGTATTGGTGGATGAAAAAGCAGAGGCTCAGAAAGGCTCATTAACTTATTCAAGGTCACATTGCTTCTAAATGGTGAGGTTGGGCTTTGAACCCATCTAGCTAGTTTCTGAAAGCCAGGTGCATATCTCTACCCTGTGCTGTCAAAGGCCAACCAAAAGTACTGGTTAATGTTTAGCTTGGCCCATTGGGTTTCCAATGTTCATTGCTTCTGGGGCAGAGAAACCAGATTACTTTCCTCATTTCTTTATTATTTCTTGCTCCTCTTCTTCCCTTTCTTCTCCCTCTCCTCCTTCTTCCTCTTTTCCCTATTCCTTTTTTCTTTTTTTTTTTTCATTCTGAAAGAAGATAGTTAGGGTAACTAGGTAATTTTCACTGGGGCAGTTACCAGCATAAAGCCTTCTTATAGTGATGTGACATTTTTGGAGAAGAAATTTCTTGGGGCACTTTGGTAACTAGGTTCCCCTGGAGAGGTTCATGAGGGATGAGTCTTTCTGTACTATAAGGTGCCCGAATTTCTGGACCACCAACTTTTATTCTTATAAAGCTATGGCTGAACAAAAGCGTTTATATAGTTGGGTGCAATAATAAATATTTACTTCTAGATATAAACCTTAAAAAATAATCACTAAGTATTATCAGTTCTACCCAGGAAAAACTGATTTTTAGAATCTAAAGTCTGTAGGAACTTAGCATTTTTGTTAACAAAATTTGATGTAGCAAAAATGCACATTTTAGGCCTTTTACCACAAGCCATAATCCCCATAAAAATCAGTATTATCCAGCATTTAAGTGCCTGAAAGCAGAATTTAAGGGCGTTAATGCTCCAATAGTTTAACTGAAGTAATGACTGATTTCATGGGAATTGCCACTGCAATAAATCAGGGGTAACAGTCTGTACCAGCAGGACTGATCTATTTCTAAACTGGACATTTATTGGACTGAACTGCTCTTAAAATTCTGCTTTTTTTTCCCTGGAAGGTTAATTATTCACATTTTAAAATTAGAACAAAGGGTAGATTATCACCACTTCCTTCTGCTGTTATTTGCTTAAAATGATTAAGCTGAAACTTCTAGGTGGAATTAAACACGAGTTCTCATATATAATCAAGAGCACTTTTAATGGCTCAAAGTTAGGGTTTGTAACTGGGTATTTTACTTTTATATGCTAGTAAACTTAAATGGCAGTTAGCAATGCTTAGGTATAAGTTGGACCTTCTGGTTGGGGAAGTCTGCCTTACCTCCATCAGTCTCCGCAGTATTCAGCCAAGTGGGAACAGATGAAGCCACAACAATGAAAGGGGTCCCCAAGCGTGAGATGTTTATTGCAGGACTGAATCGTGGGCAGCTGAGCTGGGACGAATCATTTAGTCATACGAAGATGCATTCTTTGCCTATCAAGGTTCTAGCAAAGGATGATAGCTTCTGAAAACCCATCTGGTGGTCTGCTACTTATTTTCTTTATATGTGTTAACATTTTTTTGATGTGAAATTAATCGTATAAGATTAACCATTTTAAGGTGAACAATTCAGTGGCATTTGTTACATTCACAACGTTGTACAGCCACCACCTCTATCAAATTCCAAAATATTTTCATCACCCCAAATAAAACCCCATACCTAGTAAGTAGTCACTCCCCACTCCCTCCCTCCTCCCTACCTCCTGGCAACCACCAATCTGCTTCTGTCTCTGTGGATTTACCTTTTCTGGGTATTTCATATAAGTCATATCATACAATATGTGAACTTTTGTGTCTGCCTTCTTTCATTTAGCATGCTGTTTTAGAGATTCATCCACGTTGTAATGTGTATCAGTACTTCATTCCTTTCTGGAGCTGAATAATATTCCATGTATGTATGTGCCACAGTGTATTCATGATGGGCATTTGGGTTGTGTCTGCCTTCTGGCTGTAGTGAATAGTGTAGCTATTAACATTCATGTACAAGTATTTGTTGGAGTACCTGTTTTCAACTCTTTTAGGTACATACCTAGAAATGGAATTGCTGGATCATACATGAACTTTAAGTTTTTGAGGAACTGAACACTGTTTTCCACAGAGGCTCCACCTTTTTATATCCTCACCAGCCCTGTACAAATGTTCAATTCTTCCACATCCTCACCACCACTTATTTTCTGTTATTATTATTGTCATCTGAGTATGAAGTGGTATCTCATTATGGTTTTGATTTCAATTTCCCTAATGACTGATAATGTTGAGCATCTTTTCATGTATTGTTTTGAACACCAAACATTATCAGGAGCATAAGAAATCTTACTCCAGATTTTCCTCCTATGGCGTTGAGAGGTATGAAAATAGTGATGAGTTTGGCAACTTCAGGTGGAACTACCCACGCCAGGTGCTACCATGCTGCCTCTACACTATGAAAACCCCTTCTTGTGATGTCTTTGTCCTCCTCTGGAGATCAGTTAAGTGGACTAACCCAATCAACAAATTCTAATGAAACTGAAGGGATGAGGTAAGGTCCCTTTGGTATTTCTATGAGCTATGGAGGAATGGGCAGGCCAATGAACAGTTTTCAGAGGATGAAAGCTGAGGGGGAAGGTAAGTATGTGTTCATCCAATTTCCATCTGAAAAGTTGGAGTGGGGTGAGGAGAAGGGCATTTAAAGTTGGCCTCTTTAACACTATCCCTATCAAATTACCCATGACATTTTTCACAGAACTAGAACACATAATCCTAAAATTCATGTGGAACCATAAAAGACCCAGAATTGCCAAAGCAATCCTGAAGAAAAGAACAAAGCAGGATGCATAACCCTCCCAGGCTCCAGACAATACTACAAAGCTACAGTAATCAAAACAGTATGGTATTGGCACAAAAAAAGACATATGGATCAATGGAACAGAATAGAGAGCCCAGAAATAAACCCACACGCCTAAGGTCAATTAATCTTCTAGAAAGGAGGCAAGATTATACAATGGGAAAAAGATAGTCTCTTCAGCAATGGTGTTGGGAAAGCTGGACAGCTGCCTGTAAATCAATGAAGTTAGAACACTCCTTCACACCATACACAAAAATAAACTCAAAATGGCTTAAAGACTTAAACATAAGACATGACACCATAAAACTCCTAGAAGAGAACATAGGCAAAACATTGTCTGACATAAATCATACCAATGTTTTCTTAGGTCAGTCTCCCAAGGAAATAGAAATAAAAACAAAAATAAACAAATGGGACCTAATCAAACTCACAAGCTTTTGCACAGCAAAGGAAACCATAAACAAAATGAAAACACAACCTGCAGAATGGGAGAAAATTTGCAAACGATGAGACCGACAAGGGCCTAATTTCCAAAATATACGAACAGCTCATACAACTCAACAACAAAAAAACAAACAACCCAACCCCAAAATGGGCAGAACACCTAAATAGACATTTCTCCAAAGAAGAAATACAGATGGCCAGTAGGCACATGAAAAGATGCTCAACATTGCTAATTATTAGAGAAATGCAAATCAAAACTACAATGAGGTACCTCCTCACACCAGTCAGGATGGCCATCATTAAGAAGTCTACAAATAACAAATGCTGGAGAGGGTGTGGAGTAAAGGGAACCCTCCTACACTATTGGTGGGATTGTAAGATGGTGCTCTCACTGTGGAAAACAGTATGGAGTTTCCTCAGAAAACTAAAAATAGAATTACCATATGATCCAGCAATCCCACTCCTGGGCATATATCCAGACAAAGCTATAATTCAAAAAGATACATGCACCCCTGTATTCATAGCAGCACTATTCACCATAGCCAAGACATGGAAACAACCTAAATGTCCATCCACATATGAATGAATAAAGAAGATGTGGTACATATATACAATGGAATACTACTCAGCCATAAAAAAGAATGAAATAATGCCATTTGCAGCAACATGGATGCAACTAGAGATTATACTAAGTGAAGTAAGTCAGAAAGAGAAAGACAAATACCATATGATATCACTTATATGTGGAATCTAAAATATGACACAAATGAACCTATCTATGCAACAGAAACAGAATCACGGACGTAGAGAACACACTGGTGGTTGCCAAGGGGGAGGGGATTGGGGGAGGGATGAAGTGGGAGGTTGGTGTTAGCAGATGTAAGCTTTTATGTATAGAATGGACACACAACAAGGTCCTACTGTATAGCAGAGAGAACTATATTCAATATCCTATGATAAACCATAATGGAAAACAATATTAAAGAAAGAATGTGTACATATGTATAACTGAATCGCTTTGCTATACAGTAGTCATTAACACATTATAAATCAACTGTACTTCAATTTAAAAAAAAGTAAAAAAAAAAGTTAAGGTGGGCTCTGTGACAACCTTGTGTGATGTGACTGTTGGCCTTCTGGTTAATATGTAGAGGACTGAGGCCATGTGAGTGGTGGGTTTCTCCTGAAGCGGGTCATTATTCCAGGGCAGGTCACAGGAAAGGAATGCATCCAGAGATAGGAAGTAGACCTCGGAAGGCAGCCTTAGGTGAGCAGAAGAGAGATGGTAGTTTGGTTGGAACTGCAAGGATCCATGATGATAAGAATCAAGATGATTGTTGAAAAAGTTAAATTCCTGAGTCCCATTTCAGACTGGCCTAATGCATCCAAATCTCCAGGGGGGTAAAGTTTATTGTCTGGGAATCTGGGAAACACTTCCTGTGAGGACAACAGAGGGAAACTGTGGAGGCAGCACCTTATGGGCTAGATTATCTGGGATCATGAGCTCCTTGTTTGTGACTTCAAGTCCTTCTGGAGGGTGACTTCAAGGCCTTCTGGAGGGTCTTGTTTACACATCCCAGCCTGTGCTAAAGGTCTTTGAGGGGTAGGATGTGGGTCCCCAGTTAGACCCCAGTGCTGATGCGGGCTTCACACAGTTGCCCAGTCCTAGCTTTCTAGGCAACTCTGCACATGATTCATGAGAGAGCCCCAAGGGAGTGTGGAAACAAAGGCAGGGTCGTGTCTCCTGCCCTTTCCTCCTGTATTTCCAGACTGGGGAAATTTGGACTCATTTTTTAAGGAAGGCATGGTTTTGTGTTAGAAGAGGTCAACGGCTACATGTCTACAACTGGAAGCATCAAAGACATTTATCAGGATAAGGCAGAGTAGAGGAAAACACTAGCTGGGTTGAAATGGAAAAGGCTTGAGATTGTCCAAGTGGGCAGAAGTTTGAAAACTGCCTCAGACAGGACTCCTTCCTCTCAGTGCCTTCCAGCCCTTGATGGACCAGTCGGTGTGGTGGGCTGGGCTCTGCCAGCTGCCACCCTGGACACAGGAAACGCAGATCCCTGAGCCTCTGGTGTAGAAGCTTCTCCAAAGGAAAGAGAGGTCGGGAAGCACACTGTGGGGGTGGTGATTGGGCCGGAGGGGCGAAATGTCCTCTCACTGTTAGTGGGCAACCATGCATGGTTGGGCTGCTTCATGCCATGAGCCCTCCTGGGATCTTGCATACCTGGAATTCCTGGAGTATCATGCATGCTGCCACCAATCTGAGTACCCCAACAGGAACAAAGGGGAGGATATGGATGCAGCTTTTGCTAGTAAGGAATGCTTTGGGGGGGTGGGCGGAGATTCCTGCTGCGCGAAGCATGTGACTGTTCGGATAGGCTATCTGTGGCTTGCTTCGCTCAGCGGGGTGCCCAGCCCTCTGGCTGAGTGTGGCCAATGCTGGGAGTGCAGGGTGACTTCAAGCCCTCACTCCCGGATGGGGCAGGGTGGCAGACAGCAACCTGATGAGGAAGGGAGTTAGTTAGGTGGTGATTTAACTGCTCTGCGTGTTCTCCTGGAGCCTGCTCAGGCCTGAAGGTGCGGAAGTTGGGCAGGGCAGTTTGGTGGGCGTGGATGAGCCACCACTGTTGTCATGTGCCAAATCACTCGTAAGACATTTCCTTAAAGGCCTTTGAATGAGTGAGTGAGTCCTGCCTACAGGTGCTGGGTGAGCCAAATGGCTTATTTATTAGGAGTTTTCACAAAGGCAGAGGCCTGTCTCTTCCACAGGATGGAGAGGCTTGGGGAGGTCCTGGTCTCTACAAGGGCTATGGTTCTTCCTCAAGCTCAGCGTCCTCCTGGTGGCCCAGACCCCATGTAGGAAGTAATCACTTCCCCGTCTGTCAAGTCTCCCAGGCCCCACCAGACACTCTCTGGTGCTCCTGCCTTCCTTCTTTAGGCCTTTAGGTGCAAAGTTGCTCCAAGATTTCCTTCCTCAGGCCCTGAAGCTCTGCTCTCTCAGCGCTTTTTTTCCGGCTGGAGTTTTCGCATAGGAGCCTGCAGGGTGGGAGCCGGAGCACAGCTCTGCAGGTGCCAGACCGGGCTGAGCTGCTTCCCCGCTGCCACTCCATGAACACTAATAGTTGTTTGCAATCCACGGGTGGAATCTGGCAGAGCCTGATGTCCTTCACAAGGGCCTGTGTCCTTCATGGCTGTGTGCTGGGGCGGGAACTTCACACCTGGTTAGACGTGTGTGGCCTTGGGCAGGTCGCTGCACTGCTCCCATCCTAGCCCATCTCTGGGGTGCCCTTCGGCTCTGGAAAAAAGCCAGAATTGCGGTCCAGCTTCTATAAGGGTTTCCTCTTTCCATTGTAGGTTGCTGGCTTTGGAATTCTTTCTCTGTTTGAATTACAATTCAATATTACTACCATTAAAACTACTGAGTAAAGTAAAAGATTTTTTGAAGTTTTTAGATCCTTAAACTATATCTCACTTAAGCACATATGTAAACTTAGAGTACTGTGTTGAAAGTAATTTAGATAATTATTTTTCTTTGCTTTTATATTACTGATTTGATATACAATTAGGGTCATTTATTCCTGTTAATATTCAGTATTAACATTAACTTTAATTTAATTTTTGAACACATAAAACATATACTATTTGAAAAGATGTGCTAAAAAAAGTCTTGGTTCTACCCCTTTCTTATCTACCCTGTTCCATCCACCCCTTCTAGGTCATCATTATCTTGATTAGGTTCAGGTATATACTTCCAGTGTTTCTTTGTTGGTATATATGTGTATATATATGTATATATGTGTGTATATATGTATATGTGTATATACATACACGTGTATATATATACACACATATATATATACACATATATAGCTATATATATCTACATATATATCTATATCTATATATGTACATATATACACAATCTATATTTACATATAATAATACATATTGCAATATATATGCTAATATATAGTATATAATATGCTAATATATTACAATATATACTAATATATAGCATATAATATATACTATTATATATACTAATATATAGTGTGTAATATATAGTATTTTATATATCTATTTATTTATGTACTAATATATGCTGCTCAGCACCTTGCTTTTTTTTTTTTTACATCTTTATTGGAGTATAATTTCTTTACAATGGTGTGTTAGTTTCTGCTGTATAACAGAGTGAATCAGCTATATGTATACATATATCCCCATATCCTCTCCCTCTTGAGCCTCCCTCCCACCCTCCCTATCCCACCCCTCTAGGTGGTCACAAAGCACTGAGCTGATCTCCCTGTGCTATGCAGCAGCTTCCCACTAGCCATCCATTTTACATTTGTGCATCTTGCTTTTTTCATCTAATAAATACCTCCTGACAATCATTCCATATGTAGAGATCTTTCTCATTTTTTTTGATATTAGCTACATAGTACCCCGTTATGCGACTATCCCATAGTTTGTTCAACTATTATGGACATTTAGGTTGTTCCTAATCTTTTTTTTTTTTTTTTGGCTACGTTGGGTCTTTTTTTTTTTTTTTTTTTTTTTTTTTTTGTGTGTGTGTTTGATAAAGACATTTATTAATATAACTCAATGGTACATATACTTTTTGTTGTTGTTTCTTTTTTTGTGTGTGTGTTTGGTAAAGACATTTATTAATATAACTCAATGGTACATATACTTTTTGTTGTTTCTTTTTTTTTTTTTTTTTTAAACATCTTTATTGAAGTATAATTGCTTTACAATGGTGTGCTAGCTTCTGCTTTACAACAAAGTGAATCAGTTACACATACACATATGTTGCCATATCTCTTCCCTCTTGCATCTCCCTCCCTCCCACCCTCCCTATCCCACCCCTCTAGGTGGTCACAAAGCACCGAGCTGATCTCCCTGTGCTATGCGGCTGCTTCCCACTAGTTATCTATTTTACATTTGGTAGTGTATATATGTCCATGACACTCTCTCACCCTGTCACATCTCACCCCTCCCCCTCCCCATATCCTCAAGTCCATTCTCTAGTAGGTCTGTGTCTTTATTCCCATCTTGCCACTAGGTTCTTCATGACCTCTTTTTTTTTTTTTTTTTTTTTTCCCTTAGATTCCATATATATGTGTTAGCATACTATATTTGTTTTTCTCTTTCTGACTTACTTCACTCTGTATGACAGACTCTAACTCCATCCACCTCATTACAAACACCTCCATTTCATTTCTTTTTATGGCTGAGTAATATTCCATTGTATATATGTGCCACATCTTCTTTATCCATTCATCCGATGATGGACACCTAGGTTGCTTCCATGTCCTGGCTATTGTAAACAGAGCTGCAATGAATATTTTGGTACATGACTCTTTCTGAATTATGGTTTTCTCAGGGTATATGCCCAGTAGTGGGATTGCTGGGTCATATGGTAGTTCTATTTTTAGTTTTTTAAGGAACCTCCATACTGTTCTCCATAGTGGCTGTATCAATTTACATTCCCACCAACAGTGCAAGAGTGTTCCCTTTTCTCCACACCCTCTCCAGCATTTATTGTTTCTAGATTTTTGGATGATGGCCATTCTGACCGGTGTGAGATGATACCTCATTGTAGTTTTGATTTGCATTTCTCTAATGATTAATGATGTTGAGCATTCTTTCATGTGTCTGTTGGCAATCTGTATCTCTTCTTTGGAGAAATGTCTATTTAGGTCTTCTGCCCATTTTTGGATTGGGTTGTTTGTTTTTTTGTTATTGAGCTGCATGAGCTGCTTGTAAATCTTGGAGATTAATCCTTTGTCCGTTGCTTCATTTGCAAATATTTTCTCCCATTCTGAGGGTTGTCTTTTGGTCTTGTTTATGGTTTCCTTTGCTGTGCAAAAGCTTTTAAGTTTCATTAGGTCCCATTTGTTTATTTGTGTTTTTATTTCCATTTCTCTAGGACCTGGGTCAAAAAGGATCTTGCTGTGACTTATGTCATAGAGTGTTCTGCCTATGTTTTCCTCTAAGAGTTTGATAGTGTCTGCCCTTACACTTAGGTCTTTAATCCATTTTGAGTTTATTTTTGTGTATGGTGTCAGGGAGTGTTCTAATTTCATACTTTTACATGTACCTGTCCAATTTTCCCAGCACCACTTATTGAAGAGGCTGTCTTTTCTCCACTGTATATGCTTGCCTCCTTTATCAAAGATAAGGTGACCATATGTGCGTGGGCTTATCTCTGGGCTTTCTATCCTGTTCCATTGATCTATATTTCTGTTTTTGTGCCAGTACCAAACTGTCTTGATTACTGTAGCTTTGTAATATAGTCTGAAGTCAGGGAGCCTGATTCCTCCAGCTCCATTTTTCGTTCTCAAGATTGCTTTGGCTATTCGGGGTCTTTTGTGTTTCCATACAAATTGTGAAATTTTTTGTTCTAGTTCTGTGAAAAATGCCAGTGGTAGTTTGATAGGGATTGCATTGAATCTGTAGATTGCTTTGGGTAGCAGAGTCATTTTCACAATGTTTATTCTTCCAATCCAAGAACATGGTATATCTCTCCATCTATTTGTATCATCTTTAATTTCTTTCAACAGTGTCCTATAATTTTCTGCATACAGGTCTTTTGTCTCCTTAGGTAGGTTTATTCCTAGGTATTTTATTCTTTTTGTTGCAATGGTAAACGGGAGTGTTTTCTTAATTTCACTTTCAGATTTTTCATCATTAGTATACAGGAATGCAAGAGATTTCTGTGCATTAATTTTGTATCCTGCTACTTTACCAAATTCATTGATTAGCTCTAGTAGTTTTCTGGTAGCATCTTTTGGATTCTCTATGTATAGTATCATGTCATCTGCAAACAGTGACAGCTTTACTTCTTCTTTTCCGATTTGGATTCCTTTTATTTCTTTTTCGTCTCTGATTGCTGTGGCTAACACTTCCAAAACTATGTTGAATAATAGTGGTGAGAGTGGGCAACCTTGTCTTGTTCCTGATCTTAGTGGAAATGGTTTCAGTTTTTCACCATTGAGGACAATGTTGGCTGTGGGTTTGTCATATACGGCCTTTATTATGTTGAGGAAAGTTCCCTCTATGCCTACTTTCTGCAGGACTTTTATCATAAATGGGTGTTGAATTTTGTCGAAAGCTTTCTCTGCATCTATTGAGATGATCATATGGTTTTTCTCCTTCAATTTGTTAATATGATGTATCACGTTGATTGATTTGCGTATATTGAAGAATCCTTGCATTCCTGGAATAAACCCCACTTGATCATGGTGTATAATCCTTTTAATGTGCTGTTGGATTCTGTTTGCTAGTATTTTGTTGAGGATTTTTGCATCTATGTTCATCAGTGATATTGGCCTGTAGTTTTCTTTCTTTGTGACATCTTTGCCTGGTTTTGGTATCAGGGTGATGGTGGCCTCGTAGAATGAGTTGGGGAGTGTTCCTCCCTCTGCAATATTTTGGAAGAGTTTGAGAAGGATAGGTGTTAGCTCTTCTCTAAATGTTTGATAGAATTCGCCTGTGAAGCCATCTGGTCCTGGGCTTTTGTGTGTTGGAAGATTTTTAATCACAGTTTCAATTTCAGTGCTTGTGATTGGTCTGTTCATATTTTCTATTTCTTCCTGGTTCAGTCTCGGCAGGTTGTGCATTTCTAAGAATCTGTCCATTTCTTCCAGGTTGTCCATTTTATTAGCATAGAGTTGCTTGTAGTAATCTCTTATGATCGTTTGTATTTCTGCAGTGTCAGTGGTTACTTCTCCTTTTTCATTTCTAATTCTATTAATTTGAGTCTTCTCCTTTTTTCTCTTGATGAGTCTGGCTAATGGTTTATCAATTTTGTTTATCTTCTCAAAGAACCAGCTTTTAGTTTCATTGATTTTTGCTATTGTTTCCTTCATTTCTTTTTCATTTATTTCTGATCTGATCTTTATGATTTCTTTCCTTCTGCTAGCTTTGGGGTTTTTTTGTTCTTCTTTCTCTAATTGCTTTAGGTGCAAGGTTAGGTTGTTTATTCGAGATGTTTCCTGTTTCTTGATGTAGGCTTGTATTGCTATAAACTTCCCTCTTAGAACTGCTTTTGCTGCATCCCATAGGTTTTGGATCGTCGTGTCTCCATTGTCATTTGTTTCTAGGTATTTTTTGATTTCCCCTTTGATTTCTTCAGTGATCACTTCGTTATTAAGTAGTGTATTGTGTAGCCTCCATGTGTTTGTATTTTTTACAGATCTTTTCCTGTAATTGATATCTAGTCTCATAGCGTTGTGGTCGGAAAAGGTACTTGATACGATTTCAATTTTTTTAAATTTACCAAGGCTTGATTTGTGACCCAAGATATGATCTATCCTGGAGAATGTTCCATGAGCACTTGAGAAAAATGTGTATTCTGTTGTTTTTGGATGGAATGTCCTATAAATATCAATTAAGTCCATCTTGTTTAATGTATCATTTAAAGCTTGTGTTTCCTTATTTATTTTCATTTTGGATGATCTGTCCATTGGTGAAAGTGGGGTGTTAAAGTCCCCTACTATGATTGTGTTACTGTCGATTTCCCCTTTTATGGCTGTTAGTATTTGCCTTATGTATTGAGGTGCTCCTATGTTGGGTGCATAAATATTTACAATTGTTATACCTTCCTCTTGGATCGATCCCTTGATCATTATATAGTGTCCGTCTTTGTCTCTTGTAATTGTCTTTATTTTAAAGTCTATTTTGTCTGATATGAGAATTGCTACTCCAGCTTTCTTTTGATTTCCATTTGCATGGAATATCTTTTTCCATCCCCTCACTTTCAGTCTGTATGTGTCTCTAGGTCTGAAGTGGGTCTCTTGTAGACAGCATATATATGGGTCTTGTTTTTGTATCCATTCAGCCAGTCTGTGTCTTTTGGTGGGAGCGTTTAATCCATTTACATTTAAGGTAATTATCGATATGTATGTTCCTATTCCCATTTTCTTAAATGTTTTGGGTTTGTTATTGTAGGTGTTTTCCTTCTCTTGTGTTTCTTGCCTAGAGAAGTTCCTTTAGCATTTGTTGTAAAGCTGGTTTGGTGGTGCTGAACTCTCTCAGCTTTTGCTTGTCTGTAAAGCTTTTAATTTCTCCATCAAATCTGAATGAGATCCTTGCTGGGTAGAGTAATCTTGGTTGTAGGTTTTTCTCCTTCATCACTTTAAGTATATCCTGCCACTCCCTTCTGGCTTGCAGCGTTTCTGCTGAAAGATCAGCTGTTAACCTTATGGGGATGCCCTTGTGTGTTATCTGTTGTTTTTCCCTTGCTGCTTTTAATATGTTTTCTTTATATTTAATTTTTGATAGTTTGATTAATATGTGTCTTGGTGTGTTTCTCCTTGGATTTATCCTGTATGGGACTCTCTGTGCTTCCAGGACTTGATTAACTATTTCCTTTCCCATATTAGGGAAGTTTTCAACTATAATCTCTTCAAATATTTTCTCAGTCCCTTTCTTTTTCTCTTCTTCTTCTGGGACCCCTATAATTCGAATGTTGGTGTGTTTAATGTTGTCCCAGAGGTCTCTGAGACTGTCCTCAGTTCTTTTCATTCTTTTTTCTTTATTCTGCTCTGCAGTAGTTATTTCCACCATTTTATCTTCCAGGTCACTTATCCGTTCTTCTGCCTCAGTTATTCTGCTATTGATCCCATCTAGAGTATTTTTAATTTCATTTATTGTGCTTGTCATCGTTTCTTGGTTCCTCTTTAGTTCTTCTACGTCCTTGTTCAATGTTTCTTGCATTTTGTCTATTCTATTTCCAAGACTTTGGATCATCCTTACTATCATTATTCTGAATTCTTTTTCAGGTAGACTACCTATTTCCTCTTCATTTGTTAGGTCTGGTGTGTTTTGACCCTGCTCCTTCATCTGCTGTGTGTTTTTCTGTCTTCTCATTTTGCTTATCTTACTGTGTTTGGGGTCTCCTTTTCACAGGCTGCAGGTTCGTAGTTCCCGTTGTTTTTGGTATCTGTCCCCAGTGGCTAAGGTTGGTTCAGTGGGTTGTGTAGGTTTCCTGGTGGAGGGAACTAGTGCCTGTGTTCTGGTGGATGAGGCTGGATGTTGTCTTTCTGGTGGGTTCGTCCACGTCTGGTGGTGTGTTTTGGGGTGTCTGTGGCCTTATTATGATTTTAGGCAGCCTCTCTGTTAATGGATGGGGCTGTGTTCCTCTCTTGCTAGTTGTTTGGCATAGGGTGTCCAGCACTGTAGCTTGCTGGTCGTTGAGTGAAGCTGGGTCTTGATGTTGAGATGGAGATCTGTGAGAGATTTTTGCCGTTTGGTATTACGTGGAGCTGGGAGGTCTCTTGTGGACCAGTGTCCTGAAGTTGGCTCTCCCACCTCAGAGGCACAGCCCTGATGCCTGGCTGGAGCACCAAGAGCCTTTCATCCACACGGCTCAGAATAAAAGGGAGAAAAAATGGAAAGAAAGAAAAAAAGAGGATAAAATAAAATAAAATAAAGCAATTATAATAAAAAATAAGAAAACAAATTATTAAGAGTAAATTTATTAAGAAAAAAAATTTTTTTTAATTTTTAAAAATAGATTTATTAATTTTTTATACTAAAAATAAGAAAAAAATTATTTAGAAAAAATTTATTAAGAAAAAAAATTTTTTAATTTTTTAAAATAAAAAATATGAAAAAACTTATTAAAAATTTTTTTAAAAATAGAAAATAAGGAAAAAATTATTAAGAAAACATTTATTAGGGAAAAGAAAAAAAAAATTTTTAAGCCAAAAAAAAAAAAAAAAAAAAAAAAACGGACGGACCTAACCCTAGGACTAACGGTGAGAGCAAAGCTATACAGACAAAATCTCACCCAGAAGCATACACATCTACACTCACAAAAAAAAGGAGAAGGGGAAAAGTTAATATATCCTGCTCCCAAAGTCCATCTCCTAAATTTGGGATGATTCGTTGTCTATTCAGGTATTCAACAGATGCAGGCACATCAAGTTGTTTGTGGAGCTTTAATCCGCTGCTTCTGAGGCTGCTGGGAGAGATTTCCCTTTCTCTTCTTTGTTCGTACAGCTCCCGGCGTTCAGCTTTGGATTTGGACCCGCCTCTGCATGTAGGTCCCCTGAGGGCGTCTGTTCCCCGCCCAGACAGAACGGGGTTAAAGGAGCAGCTGATTCGGGGGCTCTGGCTCAGTCAGGCCGGGGGGAGGGAGCGGTACGGAGGAGGCGGGGCGAGCCTGCGGCGGCAGAAGCCGGCGTGACGTTGCAGCAGCCTGAGGCGCGCCGTGCGCTCTCCCGGGGAAGTTGTCTGCGGATTACGGGAGCCTGGCCGTGGCGGGCTGCACAGGCTCCCGGGAGGGGAGGTGTGGAGAATGACCTGTGCTCGCCCACAGGCTGTTTGGTGGCGGCAGCAGCAGCCTTAGCGTCTCATGCCCGTCTCTGGGGTCCGCGCTGATAGCCGCGGCTCGCGCCCGTCTCTGGAGTTCGTTTAAGTGGCGCTCTGAATCCCCTCTCCTTGCACGCCGCGAAACAAAGAGGCAAGAAAAAGTCTCCTGCCTCTTCGGCAGCTGCAGACTTTTTCTCGTGCACCCTCCCGGCTAGTTGTGGTGCGCTAGACCCTTCAGGCTGTGTTCCCGCAGCCAACCCTAGTCCTCTCCCTGGGATCAGACCGAAGCCCGCGCCTCAGCTCCCAGCCCCCGCCCTCCCCGGCGGGTGAGCAGACAAGCCTCTCGGGCTGGTGAGTGCTGCTCGGCGCCAAGCCTCTGTGCGGGAATCTCTCCGTTTTTCCCTCTGCGTCCCTGTTGCTGTGGGATCCGCGCTGATAGCCGCGGCTCGCGCCCGTCTCTGGAGCTCGTTTAGGCGGCGCTCTGAATCCCCTCTCCTTGCGCGCCGCGAAACAAAGAGGCAAGAAAAATTCTCCTGCCTCTTTGGCAGCTGCAGTCTTTTTCCCAGACTCCCTCCCGGCTAGCACCGAAGCCCGAGCCCCAGCTCCCAGGCCCCGCCCGCCCCGGCGGCTGAGCAGACAAGCCTCTCGGGCTGGTGAGTGCTGG
Organism: Eubalaena glacialis; assembly: GCF_028564815.1. Lineage (NCBI taxonomy): Eukaryota > Metazoa > Chordata > Mammalia > Artiodactyla > Balaenidae > Eubalaena > Eubalaena glacialis. The sequence continues at coordinate 57,394,405 of NC_083719.1, forward strand.
TCGGCACTGCTCCTCTGTGCGGGAATCTCCGCTTTGCCCTCCGCACCACTGTGGCTGCGCTCTCCTCCGTGGCTCTGAAGTTTCCCCCCTCTGCTACCCGCAGTCTCTGCCCACGAAGGGGCTTCCTAGTGTGTGGAAACCTTTCCTCCTTCACAGCTCCCTCCCACTGGTGCAGGTCTCGTCCCTATTCTTTTGTCTCTGTTATTTCTTTTTTCTTTTGCCCTACCCAAGTACGTGGGGATTTTCTTGCCTTTTGGGAGGTCTGACGTCTTCTGCCAGCGTTCAGTGGGTGTTCTGTAGGAGCAGTTCCACGTGTAGATCTACGTTGGGTCTTTGTTGCTGTGCGTGGGCTTTCTCTGGTTGTGATGAGCGGGGGCTACTCTTCGTTGCGGTGCGTGGGCTTCTCATTGCGGTGGCTTCTATTGTTGCAGAGCACGGGTTCTACGTGTGTGGGCGTCAGTAGTTGTGGCGCCTGGGCTCAGTAGTTGTGGCTTACGGGCTCTAGAGCTCAGGCTCAGTAGTTGTGGCGCACGGACTTAGTGGCTCCGCGGCATGTGGGATCTTCCCAGACCAGAGCTCGAACCCGTGTCTCCTGCATTGGCAGGCAGATTCTTATCCATTGCGCCACCAGGGAAGTCCCCTAATCTTTTAATATTACAAATAATGTCACAATAAATAACCTTGTGCTTATGTTGTTTTTTATTTGAGTAGGTGCATCTTCAGTGCAAACTTCTAGAAATGAGCTACTTTGAAAGGTAAATGCATATGTAATTTTGTTAGATATTGCCAAATTTTCCTCCATAAGGTGTCTGCCATTTTGCAGTCTCATTAGCAATACGTAAAAGTGCCTATTTCCTAACAGCTTCATCAATAGAGTGTGTTATCCAAATCCAACTTTTGGATTTTTGCCAATCTGCTAGGCAAGAGATCATATTTCAGGGCAGTTTTAATTTACATTTCTCTACCTATGAGTGAGACTGAGAATCTTTTCAAAGGTTAAGAGCTTTTTGACTATTCTGTGATCTATCTGTTTATATTCTTTGCTCATTATTTACTGGGTTGTAGTCTAGTTTTGGGGTTTTTTTTTTTTTTTTTAATTTAACTCAATTCTTTCTTGAGGCAAGCAAAGTAACTTTTCACTTGTACCTATTAGAGAGATATATTGGGTTGGCCAAAAAGTGCCTTAGGTTTTTAAGTAAAAATAAAAGACACATTTTTCATTTTCACCAAGAACTTTATTGAACAACGTATTCACCCTTTTGTTCCATTACCTTCTGCCATTTTTTTAGGCAACTTCATAATTCCATGTTCCCCAAACTTTTTATCTTTTTGAGCAAAGGACAGTTCCAGGTGCCTTTTACAGTCTTCCAGGGAATTGAAATGTTTTCCATTAAGAGAATTTTGTAAAGACCTAAATAAATGCAAATGCGAAGGTGCAATGTCTGGTGAATATGGCAGATGAATCAGAACTTCCCAGCCAAGCTGTAACAGTTTTTGCCTGGTCATCAAAGAAACATGCGATTTTGCGTTATCCTGATGGAAGATTATGCATTTTCTGTTGACTGATTCTGGATGCTTCTCATCGAGTGCTGCTTCCAGTTAGTCTAATTGGGAGCAGTACTTGTTGGAATTAATCGTTTGGTTTTCCGGAAGGAGCTCATAATAGAGGACTCCCTTCCAATCCCACCATATACACATCATCTTCTTTGTATGAAGACCGGCTTTTGGTGTGGCTTTTGGTGATTCATTTCGCTTGCCCCACGATCTCTTCCATTCCACATTATTGTACGGCATCCACTTTTCATCGCCTGTCACAATTCGCTTTAAAAACGGAACGTTTTAATTACGTTTAAGTAGAGAATCGTATGCGGAAATATGGTCAAGAAGGTTTTTTTCACTTAACTTATGTGGATCCCAAACATCAAAGCGATTAATATAAGCAAGATGGAGCAAATGATTTTCGGCGCTTGATTTGGGTATTTTGAGTATGTCGGCGATCTCCCGCGTGGTATAACGTTACTTGTTCTCAATTAATGTCTCGATTTGATCGCTATCAACTTCAAATGGTCTACCTGACCGTGGAGCATCGTCCAGCGAGAATTCTCCAGCACGAAACTTCGTAAACCACTTTTGACACGTTCGATCACTCACAGCACCTTTTCCATACACTGCACAACTCTTTTTTTGCATTTCAGTTGCATTTCTACCTTTCTTGAAATAATAATGCATAATATGCCAAAAATGTTGCTTTTTTATTCCATCTTCACTATTAAAATGGCTACACAAAAATTCACCAAATTTGATAAGTCGTTTTTTAAATGCATGCTTATATGACAGCTGTCACATACAATCTAACAAAATTGTTTTGAATGAAGTTAAAGACAACTAATTGCTACTAGAGCCATCTTACGGAAAAAAACCCCACAAACCTTCTGGCCAACCTAATAAAACACAAAATCAAACCAACAAGGAAACATTGCAATACTGTCCCTTGCTCCCTCACCCCAAAACTCACTCTAAACCAAAAAATGTTGGTGATCCCTTAAAATTTAACCTTTCTTCATAGGTCCTATCAAATTGACTAGAGAACTTTGGCACCAAAGCAATGTTTCATTATTTTTCAAAATCATGGCCAGTCAGCTGGTTTTGTTAGAACACGGTGTTAACGCAACAAAGATGGCAGTTTTGATACCCACATGTGCTGTTGGCTCTACATTGAGAAAAGCTGTTCCCCAGTCAGGAGTGGGGCTGCCCAGCTGCCTTCCATTCAAACAGAAGTCTCAAAAGAATACTCTGTGGGTAAGGAAGAGGCAATGGCATCATCTCCAAACACAGTTCACCCAGGGGGTGGATGCTCCAACTCCTGATTCTTTGGAGGCCGGGTATAGGTTTCTGCCTGGGAGTTTCACTGTGAGGTCAGCAGCCAGTTGAGAATATACATGTGTCCAACAGGAAATCATGCAGAGCCCCACGTGGTGATGTTCTCAAGCTGGCTGCCTCAAATGGAATGGCAGATGGGGCTCACCGGCACCATCCCAGCAGTAGTTCTAAAACTATGTGTGATGTCTCTATATTATTAATTACCTATGGCTGCATAAGAAACTATCCCCAAATGAACAAACATATATTATCTCACATGTTTCTGTGGGTCAGAAATTTAGGAGCAGCTCAGCTGTGTTGTTCTGGCTTATAGTCTCTCAGGAGGATGTGGTCAAAATGTTAGCCAGGGCCACAGTCCTCTGACTTGACTTGGGGGCTGGACAGCCCGCTTCTGGGATGGTCCCTCACAGGGCTGGCAAGTTGATGCTGGCTCAGTTGCTCTCCTTGGGGACAGCCATAGGGCTTCTGGAGTGTCTTCACAACATGATGGCTGGCTTCCCTTGGAGCAAGAGGTTTAAGAGAAAGCAAGGAGGAAGCTGCAGTGCTTTTCAGAATTTAGTCTTGAAGTCATACATTATCATTTCCACCATAACCTATTTGTTAGAAGCAAGTCATTAAGTCTGGCTCACTCTCAAGGAGAGAGGAATTAATTTTTACCTTTTGAAGGGAGGCACCCCATAGAGTTTGTGGCATATTTTAAAATCATCATAGTCCCCAAGGCTTGGATGCTTTTTCTCTTGTAACTGAAGGACTGCCAGACCCCTGGGCTCTCCAGTATGTCTACCTTTCTGGTAAATCAGAGGAAAATGCAGCCTCCTCCCAGGTGGATGGCTTCTCCCCTTAGGAATTAACTTTCATCACAACCTGCTTTCCTTTGACCTCTTTTAACAATGGAATTGATTAACATGCAGATATCTGGACCTTGCCGAGAGATTCTATTTCACCGGGTCTTAGGGGTTGGTGAATCTGTATTTTTACAACTATTTCAGGTAAAGTGAGCCCTTTGGCTCTGACCCAGAAAGACAGAGTGAGGCACTGGCTTTTCTAGCACTGTGCTTTTCTGTCACCTAATCATTGAGGGAAGACTGGACCATGTCACTGTATCCCTCAGAGCACTCAGCATCACACATGGCAGAGGGTTAGTGCACTGTAGAACCTCCTTGATGGATGGAGGATGGATGGATGATGGATGGGTGAGTGAAGGAATTCATCAATGATTGAAGTGCAGTTGTATCAACTTAGATGATGCTTTTTCAAAAGTTAATATTCCCAACATTACCTATGAAATCATTCTTGCCCCAAAATATTTAACCTGACTCTCATGAAGCCTCTTGACCTAATTAACAGTTTACAGAAAATATAGAGGATGAAGGAATGCATTACACAATACCTTGAGAAAATAACTAGATGAATCTAGAATTTGGGGAATTCAATAAGATGACTGGCTTGGACTCTTGAAAAAGTCTATGTCATGGGGGGGAAAGGGGCAGAAGCACTGTTCTAGATCAAAGGTTGCCAAACTATGACCAACAGGTCAGTTGCCTATTTTTGTAAATATAATTTTATTGGAACATAGTCATGCTTATTAGCTTATGGATTATCTATGGCTGTTTTTGTGCTACAGTGTCACAGTTGAGTGATTGCAGCAGAAACAGTGTGGCCCAGCAATCTGAAATATTTTCTATCTTGCCCTTCAGAAAAAGTTTAGACCCCTGTTCTAAATTAAATGAGACCAATGACTCCTCTGCTTCCACTGATGACAGAATAAGTAGTACTGGCTAGCCATTCTGCCATACACAATTAGAACACTGGATATATGAAATAATTGTTTTCAGACATGAAGTAAATGGCAGCACAGAGTGAAAGGAAACAAACAAGGTGAGCCCTACAATCATCTAGGTTTTCTACCAGAGGCATTTGCTGGATTCCCAACCCAGGGAGGGGGATGCAAACAGTATACAGCATTCTCACTGAGCTGACAAGACAGACACTGAACGGGGGTCGGGGGGGAAGGGAGGCTGAGGCAGCTGGAATTTGCAGGGTAGAACATTTTAGAGGAAAAAACTACACAGAGAAGGAATTCTAGGCCCCGGGGTTCTCTTTGAGTCTTTGGCTAAATACTAGGTTGTGCATGTGTAGGGGAGACACCACAAGTTATGTTAAAAAAACAACTATCCGGAAAGAAAGGCTACCAGGGAGCTGTAAACATAACGACTCCTGGAGCCCACAGAGTTGGGAGATGCTAGAGTTTTGACCAACCAGAATGGAAAGACCTCACTGAGCATGGAGGGTTTTAGGAGTAGACTACTAGAAAGGCCACGCCTCAGGATTAGGGCAAACCTACTCTAGCTAAGCTGCCTCAACAAAGCTTAAAAATAAGTCTTAAAAGAATCAAGTCAATAAAGATGTATAAAAAAAAAAAAAAAAAAAAAAAAAAAAAAAAAAAAGAATCAAGTCAATCCACATATAAATTAATTGCCTGTGAAAACAAAACTCAACAATCTTTAAAGGAAGACCACATAGATGCCTTTGACTTTTGATTCCAACTTTACTGAGAGTTTTAATCATGAATGGGTTTTGAAATTTGTAAAATGCTTTCTCCTATTAACCTTTAGCTAGCATCATATATTTTGGTAAAAGGCTATTTCCCCCTAAGATCAGAGACAAGGAAGGAAGTTTTCTTTTACCACTTCCATTCAACATTTTGCTGTGGTCCTAGCTAGTGCAAAAAGGCAAGGAAAAAAAGGGTAAATATTGAAGAAGTAAAACATGATTGTGACCATAGAAAATCCTAAGGATTCCACAAAAAAGCTAGTAAAACCAAAAAGTGAATCTAGCAAGTATGCAGAACCCAAGGTCAATAAACAGAAATCAAAAGTATACCCATATTCAGCACAAACAACTGGAAAATGAAATACTATTTATAATATCAAAAAATTGTTTTCAAATAAACTTATATATAGATATATGACTGTGTACTGAAAACTACAATAGATTGTTGAACAAAATTAAACAATCTCCATGAAATTAAGTTATCTCCAAATGAATGGACAGATTTACCATGTTCATGGATTGGAAGAATCAGTATTGTTAAAATACGTCAGTGCTCCCCAACAGATTAATAGATTCAATACAATCCCAATCAAAATCTCAACAAGCATTTTTAAAAATAGAAAATGGGAAGTTTATTATAAAATTTATATGAAAATGTAAAGGACCAGAAGACTCAAAATAATTTTAGAAAAGAAGAACAAATCTGAAAGACTTACACACTGAATTCAAGACCTACTATAAAGCTATAGTAATCAAGACACTGTGATATTGACATAGGATAGACAATGGACTAGCATAGAATCTAGAAGTAGACCTGTATATACACGGTCAATTGATTTTTTTTTTTTTTTTTTTTTTTTTTGCAAAGGTGTCAAGGTAAGAGAATGGGAAAAAAACCAGTCTTTTCAACAAATGGTGCTAGAACAACTGAATATGTGTATAAAAAATACTTAACCCCTATCTCACACTACATATAAAAATTAACTCTAAATGGATTCTAGGCCTACATATAAAAGCTAAAACTATAAAACTTCTAGAATAAAACACAGAACAACCTTGGGATAGGCAAAGATTTGTTAGGATACAAAAAAGCATCAATCTTAAAAGAAAATACTGATAAACTGGATTTCACCAAAATTTAAAACTTCTGCTCTTCAAAAGACCATCAAAAAATGAAAAGTCAAGTCACTGACTAGAAGAAAATATTTGTAATACATAAACCTGGCAGAGGACTCATAAGTGCAAGTCAATAATACAAAGATAACTCAATTTTTAAAAGGGCAAATATTTGAACAGACACATCACAAAAAGTATATATATATATACATATATATATATAAAAGCAATAAGCACATGAAAAGATGTACAACATCTCTAGTTATGAGGGACATGCAAATTAAAATCACACTGAGATACACCCAGTAAACACCATTTTTACTATCACTACACAACCAGTAAAATGGAAAAAAGTAAAAAGATTGATAATATTAAGCATTGGTGAGGATATGGAGAAACTATTCATATATTCCTCGTAAGAATGTAAAATGTTATAAACACTTTGGAAAACAGTTTGGCAGTTTCTTATAAAGTTAAACATATACTTACTGTATGACCCAGCAATTTTACATCCAGATTTTTAACCAACAGAAATGAAAACATATGTCCACAAAAAGAGTTGTATATGAATGTTCATAGTAGCTTGAATCACAATAGCTTAAAACTGGAAACAATCCAGTTCATCAGTGGGTGAATGGATAAACAAACTGGTATATTCACACAATGGAATATTACTCATCAATAAAAAGGAACTAACTACTCATATATGCAACAAGACAAATGAATATCAAAAATATGCTGATCAGGGGGAGACCTTCAAGATGGCAGAAGAGTAAGAAGTGGAGATCACCTTCCTCCCCACAAATACATCAGAAATACATCTACATGTGGAACAACTCCTACAGAACACCTACTGAACACTGGCAGAAGACCTCAGACCTCCCAAAAGGCAAGAAACTCCCCACGTACCTGGGTAGGGCAAAAGAAAAAAGAAAAAACAGAGACAAAAGAATAGGGATGGGACCTGCACCAGTGGGAGGGAGCTGTGAAGGAGGAAAGATTTCCACACACTAGGAAGCCCCTTCACTGGCGGAGACGGGGGTGGCGAGGGGGAAGCTTCGGAGTCATGGAGGAGAGCGCAGCCACAGGGGTGCGGAGGGCAAAGCGGAGAGATTCCCGCACAGAGGATCAGTGCCGACCAGCACTCACCAGCCCGAGAGGATTGTCTGCTCACCTGCCGGGGCGGGCGGGGGCTGGGAGCTGAGGCTCGGGCTTTGGAGGTCAGATCCCAGGGAGAGGACTGGGGTTGGCTGCATGAACACAGCCTGAAGGGGGCTAGAGCGCCACGGCTAGCCTGGAGAGAGTCCGGGAAAAAGTCTGGACCTGCCGAAGAGGCAAGAGACCATTGTTTCGGGGGGCATGAGGAGAGGGGATTCAGAGCGCCGCTTAAAGGAGCTCCAGAGATGGGCGCGAGCCGCGGCTATCAGCGCGGACCCAAGAGACGGGCATGAGACGCTAAGGCTGCTGCTGCAGCCATCAAGAAGCCTGTGTGCAAGCACAGGTCACTCTCCACACCTCCCCTCCCGGGAGCCTGTGCAGCCCGCCACTGCCAGGGTCCCGTGATCCAGGGACAACTTCCACGGGAGAACGCACGGCGCGCCTCAGGCTGGTGCAACGTCACGCAGGTTTCTGCCGCCACAGGCTCGCCCCGCATTCTGTACCCCTCCCTCTCCCCCTGGCCTGAGTGAGCCAGAGCCCCCGAATCAGCTGCTCCTTTAACCCCATCCTGTCTGAGTGAAGAACAGATGCCCTCAGGCGACCTACACGCAGAGGCGGGTCCAAATCCAAAGCTGAACCCCTGGAGCTGTGCGAACAAAGAAGAGAAAGGGAAATTTCTCCCAGCAGCCTCAGGAGCAGTGGGTTAAATCTCCACAATCAACTTCATGTACCCTGCATCTGTGGAATACCTGAATAGACAACGAATCATCCCAAATTGAGGTGGTGGAGTTTGGGAGCAACGATATATTTTTTTTCCTTTTTCTCTTTTTGTGAGTGTGTATGTGTATGCTTCTGTGTGTGATTTTGTCTGTATACCTTTGCTTTTACCATTTGTCCTAGTGTTCTGTCTTTCCTTTTTTGTTTGTTTTTTTGTTGTTTTTTTTTTAGTATACTTTTTAGCACTTGTTATCATTGGTGGATTTGTTTTTTGGTTTGGTTGGTCTCTTATTTCTTTCTTTTTTCTTTTTCTATTACTTATTAATTTTTTTAATAATTATTTTTATTTTAATAACTTTAAAAAAATTTTTTCTTTCTTTCTTCTTTTTTTCTCCCTTTTTCTTCTGAGCCGTGTAGCTGACAGGGTCTTGGTGCTCCAGCTGGATGTCAGGTCTGTGCCTCTGAGGAGGGAGAGCCGAGTTCAGGACATTGGTCGACGAGAGACCTCCCAGCTCCATGTAATATCAAAAGGCAAAAGCTCTCCCAGAGATCTCCATCTCAACGTTAAGACCCAGCTCCACTCAACGACCAGCAAGCTACAGTGCTGGACACCCTATGCCAAACAACTAGCAAGACAGGAACACAACCCCACCCATTAGCAGAGAGGCTGCCTAAAATCATCATAAGGTCACAGACACCCCAAAACACACCACCGGACGCAGACTTGCCCACCAGAAAGACAAGATCCAGCCTCATCCACCAGAACACAGGCACTAAGTCCCCTCCACCAGGAAGCCTACACAACCCACTGAACCAACCTTAGCCACTGGGGGCAGACATCAAAAACAACAGGAACTATGAACCTACAGCCTGTGAAAAGGAGACCCCAAACACAGTAAGTTAAGCAAAATGAGAAGACAGAGAAACACACAGGAGATGAAGGAGCAAGGTAAAAACCCACCAGACCAAGCAAATGAAGAGGAAATAAGCAGTCTACCTGAAAAAGAATTCAGAATAATGATAGTAAAGATGATCCAAAATCTTGGAAATAGAATGGAGAAAATACAAGAAACATTTAACAGGACCTAGAAGAACTAAAGAGCAAACAAGCAATGATGAACAACACAGTAAATGAAATTAAAAATTCTCTTGAAGGAATCAATAGCAGAATAACTGAGGCAGAAGAACGGATAAGTGACCTGGAAGATAAAATAGTGGAAATAACTACTGCAGAGCACAATAAGAAAAAAGAATGAAAAGAATTGAGGACATTTGAATTTTAAAATAAGAAAACCATTGCCTTCCTCCTCCCTTTTCCCCTTGGACTTGGTTGTAGTGGTGAAGTAGCTTCAACCACGCGGAAGAAGGCAATACTCTAGGGGATGATGAAGCCATAAGATATAAGGAAGCACAGTGCCCAGATAACTTCAGGGAGCAGAGCTACCCTGGGCTACCCTCCTCCCTCTAGACTCTTACCTGAAACAGAAATACATGTTTATCTTTTTGAGTCTCTTTGTTACAGCAAATAATACAACTATATATTCTTTCTTAATCTGGACAAAGCAAACCTAACAGATTTTTCTGGTGAGCATGCTTTTGAATCCTCCATTGTGCTCCGTTCTATCACACGTGCATTTTTCATGTTAAACTGCGATTACTTAAACTCTTCCCCTATCCTTCTAAATTAATTTTCCAAAGTTGGAGTGTAGTCTTTTCCCCCTTAGGCTATGCATTAATTGAGGCTTTCTTTTCACCATACTTTGTAATGTCTAGTGTACAGTACTTCTACTTCCCACATCTTTGCTCTGCACAGTTACCTTGCCCTGCCTCCTACCACCTAAGAAGAAAAGATGGTCAGACTAACAGGTGAAGTCTACAAGGTGTCTGTGTGTTCTGTGTAGCTTCAGAGTTAGATTGAAATTGCCAGGCACAGATTTAGTCTTGTCATTTTGTTTACACATTGGGGAAAAAGAATTCAGTTTATTAAATGTTTCATGTAACTGCACCCAAGTTTTGCCAAGCTGGGAACTTGGACCTTTTCTGTGTAGTGACATTTTAATTCTAGTTTTCATAACCTGGAGATCAGACTGTTGCTTTTGCATGATGTACATAGTGTCTCGTGACTAGAGTTTGCTTTGTTTTATAGTATCTGTACTCGTATTTTTCAAGAGCTATTTTGTAAACAGATGATGTATTTCTCCCTTGAAAACACAATAAAAAGAAAAAAGCACCAAAAAAAAAAAAAAAAAAAAAAAGAATTGAGGACAGTCTCAGAGACCTCTGGGACAACATTAAACGCACCAACATTCAAATTATAGGGGTCCCAGAAGAAGAAGAGAAAAAGAAAGGGACTGAGAAAATATTTCAAGAGATTATAGTTGGAAACTTCCCTAATATGGGAAAGGAAATAGTTAATCAAGTCCAGGAAGCACAGAGAGTCCCATACAGGATAAATCCAAGGAGAAACACACCAAGACACATATTAATCAAACTATCAAAAATTAAATACAAAGAAAAAATATTAAAAGCAGCAAGGGAAAAACAACAAATAACATACAAGGGAATCCCTATAAGGTTAACAGCTGATCTTTCGGCAGAAACTCTGCAAGCCAGAAGGGAGTGGCAGGACATATTTAAAGTGATGAAAGGGAAGAACCTACAACCAAGATTACTCTACCCAGCAAGAATCTCATTCAGATTCGACAGAGAAATTAAAACCTTTACAGACAAGCAAAAGCTAAGAGAATTCAGCACCACCAAACCAGCTGTACAACAAATGCTAAAGGAACTCCTCTAGGCAGGAAACACAAGAGAAGGAAAAGACCTACAATAACAAACCCAAAACAATTAAGAAAATGGTAATAGGAACATACATATCGATAATTACCTTAAATGTAAATGGAGTAAGTGCTCCAACCAAAAGACACAGACTGGCTGAATGGATACAAAAACAAGACCCATATATATGCTGTCTACAAGAGACCCACTTCAGACCTAGGGACACATACAGACTGAAAGTGAGGGGATGGAAAAAGATATTCCATGCAAATGGAAATCAAAAGAAAGCTGAAGTAGCAATTCTCATATCAGACAAAATAGACTTTAAAATAAAGACTCTTACAAGAGACAAAGAAGGACACTATGTAATGATCAAGGGATCAATCCAAGAAGAAGATATAACAATTGTAAATATTTATGCACCCAACATAGGAGCACCTCAATACATAAGGCAAATGCTGACAGCCATAAGGTGAAAACGACAGAAGCACAATAATAGTGGGGGACTTTAACATCCCACTTTCATCAATGGACAGATCATCCAAAATGAAAATAAGTAAGGAAACACAAGCTTTAAATGATACATTAAACAAGATGGACTTAATTGATATTTATAGGACATTCCATCCAAAAACAACAGAATACACTTTCTTCTCAAGTGCTCATGGAATGTTCTCCAGGATAGATCATATCCTGGGTCACAAATCAAGCCTTGGTGAATTTAAGAAAATTGAAATCATATCAAGTATCCTTTCCGACCACAATGCTATGAGACTAGATATCAATTACAGGAAAAAATCTGTAAAAAATACAAATACATGGAGGCTAAACAATACACTACTTAATAACCAAGAGATCACTGATGAAATCAAAGAGGAAATCAAAAAATACCTAGAAACAAATGACAATGAAAACACAACGACCCAAAACCTATGGGATGCAGCAAAAGCAGTTCTAAGAGGGAAGTTTATAGCAATACAATCCTACCTCAAGTAACAAGAAACATCTCAAACAAACAACCTAGCCTTACACCTAAAGCAATTAGAGAAAGAAGAACCAAAAACCCCAAAGTTAGGAGAAGAAAAGAAATCATAAAGATCAGATCAGAAATAAATGAAAAAGAAATGAAGGAAACAATAGCAAAGATCAATAAAACTAAAAGCTGGTTCTTTGAGAAGATAAACAAAATTGATAATCCATTAGCCAGACTCATCATGAAGAAAAGGGAGAAGACTCAAATCAATAGAGTTAGAAATGAAAAAGGAGAAGTAACAACTGACACTGAAGAAATACAAAGGATCATGAGAGATTACTACAAGCAACTCTATGCCAATAAAATGGACAACCTGGAAGAAAAGGACCAATTCTTAGAAAAGCACAACCTTCCGAGACTGAACCAGAAAGAAATAGAAAATATAAACAGACCAATCACAAGCACCGAAATTGAGACTGTGATTTAAAAATTTCTAACAAACAAAAGCTCAGGACCAGATGGCTTCCCAGGCAAATTCTATCAAACATTTAGAGAAGAGCTAACACCTATCGTTCTCAAACTCTTCCAAAATATAGCAGAGGGAGGAATATTCCCAAACTCATTCTACGAGGCCACTATCACCCTGATACCAAAACCGGACAAAGATGTTCACAAAGAAAGAAAACTACACGCCAATATCACTGATGAACATAGATGCAAAAATCCTCAACAAAATACTAGCAAACAGAATCGAACAGCACATTAAAAGGATCATACACCATGATCAAGTGGGGTTTATCCCAGGAATGCAAGGATTCTTCAATATACGCAAAGCAATCAATGCGATACACCATATTAACAAATAGAAGAATAAAAACCATATGATCATCTCACTAGATGCAGAAAAAGCTTTCGACAAAATTCAACACCCATTTATGATAAAAAACTCTCCAGAAAGTAGGCATAGACGGAACTTACCTCAACATAATAAAGGCCATATATGACAAACCCACAGCCAACATCGTTCTCAATGGTGAAAAACTGAAACCATTTCCACTAAGATCAGGAACAAGACAAGGTTGCCCACTCTCACCACTATTATTCAACATAGTTTTGGAAGTGTTAGCCACAGCAATCAGGGAAGAAAAAGAAATAAATGGAATCCAAATCAGAAAAGAAGAAGTAAAGCTGTCACTGTTTGAAGATGACATGATACTATACACAGAGAATCCTAAAGACTCTACCAGAAAACTACTAGAGCTAATCAATGAATTTGGTAAAGTAGCAGGATACAAAATTAATGCACAGAAATCTCTTGCATTCCTATACACTAATGATGTAAAATCTGAAAGAGAAATTAAGGAAACACTCCCATTTACCATTGCAACAAAAAGAACAAAATAACTAGGAATAAACCTACCTAATGAGACAAAAGACCTGTATGCAGAAAACTATAAGACACTGATGAAAGAAATTAAAGATGATACAAACAGATGGAGAGATATACCATGTTCTTGGATTGGAAGAATCAACACTGTGAAAATGACTATACGACCCAAAGCAATCTACAGATTCAGTGCAATCCCTATCAAACTACCAATGGCATTTTTCACAGAACTAGAACAAAAAATTTCACAATTTGTATGGAAACACAAAAGACCCCGAATAGCCAAAGCAATCTTGAGAAAGAAAAACGGAGCTGGAGGAATCAGGCTCCCAGACTTCAGACTATACTACAAAGCGACAGTAATCAAGACAGTATGGTACTGGCACAAAAACAGAAATATAGATCAATGAAACAGGATAGAAAACCCAGAGACAAACCCACACACATATGGTCACCTTATTTTTGATAAAGGAGGCAAGAAAATACAATGGAGAAAGGACAGCCTCTTCAATAAGTGGTGCTGTGAAAACTGGACAGCTAAATGTAAAAGAATGAAATTAGAACACTCCCTAACACCATACACAAAAAGAAACTCAAAATGAATTAAAGACCTAATTGTAAGACCAGACACTATAAAACTCTTAGAGGAAAACATAGGCAGAACACTCTTTGACAAATCACAGCAAGATCTTTTTTGACCCACCTCCTAGAGAAATGGAAATAAAAACAAAAATAAACAAATGGGACCTAATGAAATGTAAAAGCTTTTGCACAGCAAAGGAAACCATAAACAAGACCAAAAGACAACCCTCAGAATGGGAGAGAATATTTGCAAATGAAGCAACTGACAAAGGATTAATCTCCAAAATTGACAAGCAGCTCATGCAGCTCAATATCAAAAAAACAAACAACCCAATCCAAAAATGGGCAGAAGACCTAAATAGACATTTCTCCAAAGAAGATATACAGATTGCCAACAAACACATGAAAGAATGCTCAACGTCACTAATCATTAGAGAAATGCAAATCAAAACCACAATGAGGTATCACCTCACACCAGTCAGAATGGCCATCATCAAAAAATCTACAAACAACAAATGCTGGAGAGGGTGTGGAGAAAAGGCAACCCTCTTGCACTGTTGGTGGGAATGTAAATTGATATAGCCACTATGGAGAGCAATATGGAGGTTCCTTACAAAACTAAAAATAGAACTACCATATGACCCAGCAATCCCACTACTGGGCATATACCCTAAGAAAACCATAGTTCAAAAAGAGTCATATACCACAATGTTCATTGCAGCTCTATTTACAATAGCCAGGACATGGAAGCAACCTAAGTGTCCATCAACAGATGAATGGATAAAGAAGATGTGGCACATATATACAATGGAATATTACTCAGCCATAAAAAGAAACGAAATTGAGTTATTTGTAGTGAGGTGGATGGAGTTAGAGTCTGTCATACAGAGTGAAGTAAGTCAGAAAGAGAAAAACAAATACCATATGCTAACACATATATATGGAATCTAAGAAAAAAAAGAAAAAAAAAGTGGTTCTGAAGAACCTAGGTGCAGGACAGGAATAAAGATGCAGACATAGAGAATGGACTTGAGGACACGGGGAGGGGGAAGGGTAAGCTGGGATGAAGTGAGAGAGTGGCATGGACTTATTTACACTACCAAATGTAAAATAGATAGCTAGTGGGAAGCAGCTGCATAGCACAGGGAGATCAGCTCGGTGCTTTGTGACCACCTAGAGGGGTGGGATAGGGAGGGTGGGAGGGAGACGCAAAGGGAAGAGATATGGGGATATATGTATATGTATAGCTGGTTCACTTTGTTATAAAGCAGAAACTAACACACCATTGTAAAGCAATTATACTCCAATAAAGATGTTTAAAAAAAAATGCTGATCAGGGCTTCCCTGGTGGCACAGTGGTTGGGAGTCTGCCTGCCAGTGTGGGGGAAATGGGTTCGGGCCCTGGTCCAGGAGGATCCCACATGCCGTGGAGCAACTGGGCAGGTGTGCCACAGCTGCTGAGCCTGCGCTCTGGAGCCCACGAGCCACAACTACTGAGTGCACATGCCACAACTACTGAGTGCACGAGCCACAACTACTGAGTGCACATGCCACAACCACTGAGGCCCGCGTGCCTGGAGCCCGTGCTCTGCAACAGGAGAGGCCACCGCAGTGAGAGACCCACACACCACAGTGAAGAGTGGCCCCCGATTGACGCAACTGGAGAGGGCCTGCGCACAGCAGCGAAGACCCAACACAGCCAAAAATGAATAAATAAAATAAATACATTTATTAAAAAAAAATGTTGATCAAAAGAAACCAGACACAAAAGAAATAAACTGTATTCTTGGATTTATGAAGTTCTTGACCAGACAAAGCTATCCTTAGTGATAAAAATCAGACCAGTGGTTGCCTGGGGCAGGGGTTGAAGGGGTGATTTGTTGCAAAGGTGGCATGAGGGAACATTTTCTATATTTTGATTGTGGCAGTTGTTATAAGAGTACATATATATATATGTATATAAACACATGTATATTAAAATGAAACTGTACATTTAAAATGGATGCATTAAAATGAATGTTAATTTTACTTCAGTTAAAAAAGTCTAATAGACTAAAGAGAAATAATAACCAAATGCACTGTGTGAATTCCAACTGGATCCTGATTTAGTGAAAACACACCTATAAAAGATTTTTAAGATGACTGGGAAATTTTGAATATGGTCTGGCTGTTAGGTAATACTACAGAACGATTGTTGATAGTCTCAGGTGTGATAATGTTATTTTGGTTGGGTAGAAGCATGTCCTTACTCTTAGGAGATGCATGCTGAAGTATTTAGGATTGAAATGTCATGATGTCTGCAACTTATTTCAAATGGTTCAATAAGAACAAAAATATGTGCACAAATACACACAGAGAGATGAAACAAATCTGGCAGATGTTAATACATGTTGAAAAGATGAAGGGCATATAGAGTTTCACTGTACTTTCAACTTTTATGACTTTTCTACATTTCCCACCAACTTTCAATAATAATAATAATAATAGCTATTATTACTACTGGGGGAAGAAAAGTTAATGTTGAGGTGTTATGGCTTGCCCCAAAGTCTACAAATTCTTCTTTAGAGGACACTTATGAAGACATGGCTAGAGTCATAATTTTCTCCAAGTTCTTCTAAGTGCTTGTTTTTGAACAGAATCCCAGAAACTAAGAGCGTTACAAATACCTGATTGCAGCTCTGGTGGCTTTCTGGCTCTCTTGGTAGCTTGCTGGGGCAGGGAGGGTCTCGAAACATGTTGTGTCAGGGACACCCAGGCGGGGGCCACTTCTCTGCTGCCCTTGGTAGGAGGGAGGTGAATGGATAACCAGTTACCTTCCCTCCTCCCGCACTGTTGAACCCTTCTCGGAGCCTGCACAGGCGTTCCCCAGCTGAATCCTGCCAGCCAAACCAAGTCTCAGGGAAAACAAGACGCAGGTGGCCCTGTTTGCTAAACAGTGAAAAGCAGGTTTACGCAGGCACCTTACAAAAGGCTACACACCCCTTACAAAAGGTTACATTTTGGCATAAAAATGTCTCTCTTCAGACCTCAAAAGCCTGAGACAGTGCCCAGAGCCTTGGGCAGGTGAGGTCTTGGAGCTGGTGAGGGAAGGGTAGGAAATCTGGAAGTTCTTCCTTAGGAAGGCCCACCTTCTGCAAGTAGGGGGTGGAGTCAGGGAAGGGAGGAGTCTGATGGGGGGAACCTGTGGTAAACGTGGGAAATGTTACATGAGCGTTTCTGAGGTTAAGGGCTGAAAATAGTTCACTGGATCGGGCTGCTGGGTGGGCTTGGGGCTCAGGGCCTTTAGTAATTTCCTTAGGTAAGGGCTGGGGGGTAAGTAGAAGGGCTTAGAGATTGCCCAGGAAGGAGGGAAATGGGGGCACAAGGTGC
Source organism: Eubalaena glacialis (assembly GCF_028564815.1). Lineage (NCBI taxonomy): Eukaryota > Metazoa > Chordata > Mammalia > Artiodactyla > Balaenidae > Eubalaena > Eubalaena glacialis. The sequence continues at coordinate 57,411,918 of NC_083719.1, forward strand.
AAAGGATTCTTCAAGAAGGTGGGTGCAACACCGTGATGGTTGTGGTAGAGGGCGTGAGGTCGGGGAAAGGAGGAGAGTGTTTCAGTGTCTGGAGACCTGAGCGTGCCCAGAGACCAAGTGGAGCGACTGGGACAGACGAAGTGGGATAGTTAAGAGAGCCAAGGGTTAGGGATGAGATCATAACCCACGTGGAGGGCAGTTTAGCAAGAAGAGACTTCTCTGAGACGGAGGGAGAGAAAGAGGGGGGCAAAGACGTGTGGGTGTTTTGAAGTCCTGGGTAGATACCAAGGCCACCCAGCCAGTTTACACACTACACATTCTACTTTCATATCTTTAGAAATAAGAGTGACATGACATAAATCACAGCAAGATCCTTTTTGACCCACCCCCTAGAGAAATGGAAATAAAAACAAAAATAAACAAATGGGACCTAATGAAACTTAAAAGCTTTTGCACAGCAAAGGAAACCATAAACAAGACCAAAAGACAACCCTCAGAATGGGAGAGAATATTTGCAAATGAAGCAACTGACAAAGGATTAATCTCCAAAATTGACAAGCAACACATGCAGCTCAATATCAAAAAAACAAACAACCCAATCCAAAAATGGATGGAAGACCTAAATAGACATTTCTCCAAAGAACATATACAGAGTGCCCACAAACACATGAAAAGATGCTCAACATCACTAATCATTAGAGAAATGCAAATCAAAACTACAATGAGATATAATCTCACACCAGTCAGAATGGCCATCATCAAAAAATCTAGAAACAACAAATGCTGGAGAGGGTGTGGAGAAAACGGAACCCTCTTGCACTGTTGGTGGGAATGTAAATTGATACAGCCACTATGGAGAACAGTATGGAGGTTCCTTAAAAAACTAAAAATAGAACTACCATACCACCCAGCAATCCCACTACTGGGCATATACCCTGAGAAAACCATAATTCAAAGAGTCATGTGGCTGGCTCGCCTGTTGCGGAGGCCGCCGGTTCCCCGCTTGCAGCCCTCCGCCGACGGCTTCGCGCTGCTCGGGGACCGGGAACCCGCGAGACTCTCGTCTGCGGTGCTAAGGGTGTGCCTCAGCAGCCCACGGCACCGAAGAGGAACGCCCCGGCCTTGGGGCCACCGCCCTCGCTTTATTTTCGTTGTCGGGAACGCTGTCCGCCCGGGAGGTGCCCCGTGACCCGCGCGATGAGTGCCAACGAGGACCAGGAGATGGAACTGGAGGCATTGCGTTCTATTTATGAAGGAGATGAAAGTTTCCGGGAATTAAGTCCGGTTTCATTTCAATATAGGATAGGTGAAAACAGTGATCCCAAAGCCTTCCTAATAGAGATTTCCTGGACAGAAACCTATCCCCAGACACCTCCAATCATATCTATGAACTCCTTTTTTAACAACACCATCAATGTATTTCTTGTGCATTGCAGATCGTCAGCTGTAAAACAGAGCATATTAGCCAAGTTACAGGAAGCAGTGGAAGTCAATCTCGGGACGGCCATGACCTACACGTTGTTTGAATATGCCAAGGAAAATAAAGAGCAGTTCATGGAGAATCACCATCCTGTTCATTCTGCTACGTCCATAAGCAATATCATCTCAGTGGAAACTCCTAACACAGCCCCATCAAGTAAGAAAAAAGACAAAAAAGAACAACTTTCAAAAGCCCAGACACATAAGCTGGCAGATAAAACAGATCACAAAGGAGAACTTCCTCGAGGTTGGAACTGGGTTGATGTGGTGAAGCATTTAAGCAAAACTGGCTCTAAAGATGATGAATAGCACTTGGAATTTGAGACGAGGGAGGAAGAGCATCCTTTAAAAAGAGTATGAAGCCCTTTTCAAATTCTCATCCCAATGGAGCAGAAGACTGAGTGAACAGTGAGTTCACAGCATGATCCATATTAATAGGCTTCTCGTCTTTACGTCTTCATCCCTTCTTTCTCTTAATTACTGAAGCGTAAATTGCTTCAGAGAAATTTAAACACTAGTATTTGAACTTTATACATAATATTCTTTGTAGTTCCTTTTTATTTTTCAAGGGTGAACTGCTTTTTAATAAATGAATATCTGTTTATACTTTCCTCCTGGTTTGGGTTATGATGTTTGATCATGAGAGCTTTCAATGGTATGTGCAATAGGAGAAAGAAAAAAAAAAAAACCCCAAATCTGCCAAATGCATTAGAAAGCATTTGACTAGAAGTGCTGGTTCCTAATTAAAACCGTTCTCTTTGCTGCATATACCAAAATGGGAGTAAAAGATGACTTAATATTTAATTTTTATATTGTTAGAGACAATGGTTTTAATAAATTCCTATTTATCTGTTGTTGTGTAAAAAAAAAAAAAAAAGTCATGTACCACAATGTTCATTGCAGCTCTATGTACAATAGCCAGGACATGGAAGCAACCTAAGTGTCCATCGACAGATGAATGGATAAAGAAGATGTGGCACATATATACAATGGAATATTACTCAGCCATAAAAAGAAACAAAATTGAGTTTTTTGTAGTGAGGTGGATGGACCCAGAGTCTGTCATACAGAGTGAAGTAAGTCAGAAAGAGAAAAACAAATACTGTATGCTAATACATATATATGGAATCTAAAAAAAAAAAAAGGTTCTGAAGAACCTAGGGGCAGGACAGGAATAAAGACGCAGACGTAGAGAATGGACTTGAGGACACGGGGAGGGGGAAGGGTAAGCTGGGACGAAGTGAGAGAGTGGCGTGGACTTATATATACTACCAAATGTAAAATAGATAGCTAGTGGGAAGCAGCCACATAGCACAGGGAGATCAGCTCGGTGCTTTGTGACCACCTAGAGGGGTGGGATAGGGAGGGTGGGAGGGACATGCAAGAGGGAGGAGATATGGGGATATATGTATATGTATAGCTGATTCACTTTGTTTTAAAGCAGAAACTAACACACCATTGTAAAGCAATTATACTCTAATAAAGATGTTTAAGAAAAAAAAAGAAATAAGAGTGACGATGGTTACTAATACTGTACTGCATATTTGGAAGTTACTAAGAGAGTAGATCTTAAAATTCACAAGAAAAACATTTTAACTATGTCTGGCAACAGACGTTAACTAGACTTACTGTGGTGATCATTTTGCAATACATGCAAATATCAAATTATGTTGTACACCTGAAACTAATATAATGTTCTGTGTCAGTTACACCTCAATTTAAAAAGAGGAAAAAAAGAACAGAAAACATAAACTTTATTTTATGTGTAGATGTAGATCTAGTTAATTATAGTTAATTCAGGAAGAAAGTCAGAAGGGAGGGGGGAATAAAGAAACAGATGATTGGGAGTCTGAGACAATGAGGAAAGTCAAGTCAGGAAGTGATTGAAAGGCATGGAAAAAGTAGCAAAGCAGAAAAAGATACAAGGAAAGATCACATAAAAACCCACCAAGAGGTGGATAGTCAGGTCAGGCACACAGACCCCTCTGAAGGAAGCCCACTAGGAGTGTCCCTCTAAGTGAATTGCTGTTGCTTTTTCGCATCTCTAGGGGGAAGTCACATGGCCTGCAGTTGACTCAGGTATTCTGTCCATCTGCTTTAAAAATGTTTCTCACTTGGCTTGGATCCATTCTCTCTGGAAAGAGACTGGCAAAGCAGGTAGGTCAAATTTCGTTTTACAAACATGGATTGCAAAGCATCATCTTAGTGCCCATACAGATAGAAAAATGAATAAAAGAGGCTCTGTCCCTGCAGCAAAACGGTTCGGGCCTCAGGCTGTGAAGTGGGATGCAGCAGTGAGTCTGCTCTCAGAGGGGGCATGGCCGGTAGGCTGGGAGGTAGGTTTGGGGCTCAGAGGTAGTGATGACCTGGAGGGAGGTTCTTTATAGTACACACTGGACTGGGCTTTTCCTGCCTAAAGACAGGGCCAACTTAAGGCTAAAGAGGCCTGCAGGGGCTCTTGTCATCCTTACAGCCATTTACCATTAATGGTCCCGTGGTGACTGCCGTAGGTAACAATGGTTGTGTTATCCATATTTGGGGCTATAATCCGCTTCCTTCCAGAAATACACAAATGAGGGAAATAATATTGCCCTCTTGGAGTTAAACCCCCCTCAAATCCACTCAACACATACAGGATGGAACCGAGAGAAGCACATTTACCGGAGGAGGAGTGCCAGAGAACACGGCATTCATCCCAAGAGTGTGTGCCTTTTACATGTTGTTCCCTTTGCTGGAACGCCCTTCCCTGCATCTCTAGCTACCAAAATACTACCACCCCATGTAGCATTTTCTACCCTCTAGAAGTATGTGTTTGACTTTTTTGTAGTCCATATTTTATTCTATCTTGGAGTAGAGTTTGTGGTTACATGTAAGTCTTCCTTACTATAATACAAACTCCTTGACCATAGGAAACAGGTCTTACTCCATACTCTCTGCATATCATGGGTAGTCAATAAACGTTGTTAAATGAGAAACTGAGTGAATACGGGATAACCCCTCACTATGCATTGAAAGGTCTGGAGACCGGTCCCAGTACTGCACATTCCTAGAAAGAATGCATTCCTACTAGTAGCCAGTCACAAAAAAATTACACATTGATTTCAATCCATAGTATACTATTGTTACTTACTTGCCTGAGGAAAGGTCTGTCCTAGGTTGGGATACCCAGAAACAGCCTTAGAGGGGGATTCTCGTCCTTGTGATATGTTGAGGAAGTGCTCTCAGGAGAAAAGGTGTGAGGAAAGAAGGAGATGGGAGGTGGTGCGGGGACACTAAGCAAGGATGCAGTCTCAGCTGGAGACCAGCGTCAGCCTGATCCCACGCAGCACAGGAGCATTAATTGTCCCACTGAGCTGGTCTTCCATGAAGTAAGGAGACTGGCCTTTTGTACCCCCATGTCAGCTTGACTTTGGCTGGGGGTTCCCTTGGGGGTGGGCATAAGCCTCTGGGAGAGAAGGCACCCATTGGCCGGGGGCAGTTCTCTAGATTGGGAACAGCTGTGAGCTGTCAGCAGCCACATTCACAGCAGCTAGAGGGTGGGTGCCCAGGCTCGGCTAAGGAAATCTGGGCCAGAATTTTTAATCCATTTACAGTGAATCTCTGGTGGTTTCCAGGAGCTCCCCTCCCCTAGTCTTCTTTTCTCTTTCCTTTTCTCCTTCTTGGCTAGCCCTACAGGGTCCTGGTTTCAACTGGTTGGTACCATGACTGATGGCACTGAAAGGGCCACAGGGAATTCATGCGGCTGATGGTCCCTTATGGCTCAGGTCAAGTTCTGTGGAGAGGCACGCCCACAGAGAAACAAACATTTCATCCACTAATACCGTTCACCTTTCATAGTTTAACCTTGAACTGTCCTTCAGCTGAAAGATCTCTTCCCACTAGTGGTGAGGAGGAGGGGGAATGCAGGGAACAGAGGAGATCAACAACCTCTTACTGCCACCCATGTAAAGACACCACCTTAGAATTTCCCCTACTTGGTAAAAGAGATATCGTTCCTGCAACTTTGCGACCCTAGTCAGGGTTCAATCTAAGCTGCTATAATAAGCAGACCCCAAGGTTGTTGAGCAAGACAGATGTGTATTTTTCTCTCACAAAACAGCCTGGAGGAAGCTGAGGGCTGGAGAGGTGACTCTGCCCCATGAGGCTGTCTAGGGACCTGGGATCAGGAATGAGAGTTGCATTGCCATCGCTGATATGCAGCTTCACTGCACAGTCTGCAATGGCTGCCCAGCTCTTGCTGTCATGTCTGCACTGCAGCCAGGGGAGGGGGAAAGGGCCAGAGGGGTCCCTTGCTTTTATTTGTTTGTTCATTCCTTAATTTATTCATTGTGGTAAAATACACATAACATAGAACTGATCATTTTTAAGTGCACAGTTCAGCGGCATTAAGTGCACAGTCCAGTGGCATTAAGTACACAGTTCAGTGGCATTAAGTATATTCACACTGTTGTGCAACCATCACCACCATCCAGCTCCGGAACTTCACCTGTTTCTTTCATGGGCATGATCCTAACTTGGCATAGATCACTTCCACTCACCTCCTTTAGCCAGAAATTAGTCACATGGCTACACCTGCTGGGAGGGAGATGGAACTGAATGTATTCTCTACCCAGACAATTATGTGCTCAGCTGAAACTTGAAACTTCCTTGGTTAGAGGAAAAATGTGCAGCCCTACCAACCCCACTCTATTTCATCCTCCAAGAGGCTCTGCTCCTTTGCCTGTTCTTTCAGTCCTGTGTTTTGTCTCCTATCTGTACACTCTTTATGTGTCTGCCAGCATCAGGGCTGGCTGCCTGGGGTCTGGTGCCTAGAAGACACAGCTGCTTTAAACTGCTGGTGGCGGGCCATGTATGAGAATTCAACACATACTGACATGTTCCCAAAAAGTTGAGTCTAGATCAATTTTTGTAAAGAAAATTGTCTTTAACTTATTTGAAATACTTGCATATATAAAGGATGTTTTTGTGAATCATTTGGTAAAATGAATAATTATTTCTAAAAGATTGGCCACTACCTGATCTGTCGTTCATGTAAATGTGGAGTCAGATTCCTAGCTTGGTATGGGGCTACCTACTGCGTTTAGTTAGGTTCTTCTGGTCCTGCTGTGGCAGGTGCGGTTCTGAGGAGAGATCAGGCCACAGGTTTTATTACTTCTTCAAGGTCAGCTGATCCTGGTATCTATTGCTGTATACAAATCATCCCCAAACTTAGGGGCTTAAAGTAACAACAGTCACTTTATTATCTTTATAAACTATGGGTCTCTGGGGCAGAAATGAAGTAGTGGGTTGGCCTGTCACTTCCAGCTCAGGGTGTCTCATGTAGTTGTAATTACATGTTAGCTGGAGCTGGAAGAGAGAAGGGATGAAGCAGCTGGGGGCTGACAGGGCATTGGTCGCTCTCCTCATGTAGTGTCAGGACCTCTGTGTGTGGTTTCTCTACATGGAACAACTTAGGCTTCCTCGCGGCATTGCTGCCCCTGGGCGATCAGACAGCTCCCATGGCGACTAAAGGCTTCCAGAGCGAAAGCACCAGTGAACAATGTGGAAGTAGTGTCTGATGACCTAGCCTTGGAGGTCACATGGTGTTGCTTCCACCGTACTCTATGAGACGGTCGCAAAAGCCCATCAGTTTCAAGGGCAGGGGACATAGACTCCATCCCTTCATAAGAGTAGTGTCCAAGTAGCAATGTAAGAAGAGAACGAGAAATGGGAAATGCTATCGTAGCTATCTTTGGGAAAAACAGTCTGTTGCGCCAGCTTTGGCTAATTAAGAGCTTCGTGAGCTCCATAAGATATGAGGCAGGAATCAGGAAGTCACTTGGGTTTCCCAACTTGAAATTGCTAAGCGTGCTGGATTTTGCTTGTCTCTTTTTAATGTGGAAGATAAGCAGCATTGGTCTGGAGAGAATTGGCTTTTATACAGAAGAGTAATCTGCTGTAGTCTTCTGCTTGGCAGTGAAAGCAGAAGCAGCAGCAGCGGCAGCAAACAGAAGCATCTGGAAAGACTCTGCAAGGATCTGAAATTGGCCACGGTGGTTTTTAAGGAAAAAGCTACTGAAAGTCAGTTTTCCTAAAATGTAATCAGTGTCCTCTACTTATTCAGTTTCTGCTCTTAAGTTCTGTTTACACGTGACCAGTATGCAGCTCCTCAACTCTCCTTGCCCTCTCTCTATATCATGGCACTCCTATTTCAGCCACTGGCATCAATTTTTAGTTTCCCAGTTTCTAACTGAGAATCTGATTTCCCATGCTATTGTTTTGAACTTGGCTACACAGGTCGTAAGTCCCTTCCTGCTAAGGTGACCAACTTGTCCTAGGAATTTTCTGGTTTGAGCACTGAAAGTTTTGTGTCCTGGGAAGCCCTTCAGACCAGGCAAAGCATGATGGTTGGCCGCCCTTCTCTCTGTCTAGGGAAGGGTTGCCCTTGGATCAAATGCTCACCTTAAGAGAAGGAGACCTGGGTCATCTGGTGTCCAGCAGGGCCACTGTCTTTCAGCAGTGTGGGGTAGCTTCTCTGAGGAGGGGGTATGAGTTGGGCCAGCAATGATCAACGTTTCTAGTTAAAACTGTAACTGCATGAATTACTCATTAGAAAGGGAGGAATGGAGGTTTTGTAAGTACACGTACAGCAGTTTGAATGTAGTAGGGAGAGCAGGGAAGTAGGAATCAAAATACCTGGTTTCTGCCATTGAGTGGCAATAAAACCCCAGAGCCAAAGAATTCATCTTTATGAGCCTCAGTTTCTCCATCTGTAAAATGAAAAGATTAGACTAAGGCTTGCTTCCTTTTTTTTTTTTTTTTTACTTTTGTTCTAGAACTTCATTCTAGAGGGTAGAATTACTCATTCTCTTCAAGACATGGTCTGGTACCATCATCGTTCCAGCAAGGTTCTCTCCTCCCCTCCCTTCCCTTCTCCTCCCCTTCCTCCTTCCCCTCTCCCCCCCTTTCTCCTTCCCCTCTCCCCCTGCCCCGCCCCTCTTCCCTTCCTGCTTTCTCCATTCCCAGCACCGATCCTTTTCTCCCAATAGGCAACCACATCAATATGAAAGCTATTTATCTTTGAGTAGGTATGTATGTAGTTTTATAACATATGAGTATTGTTTCATGTATGGATTTTTAATTTTCATATGCTATATTGTGCTACAGACTTCATTTTATTCCTAACTTTTTTTGTACTCAGCACCATTTGCTAGTCTCTAAGGCTCCTTCCGTAGTGACATTTTATGAACCTTTTTAATATCGCAGAATGCTGTTATCCAGAATTCTACCTAACTGGAAACAAATTATCAGCGAGCTTTCTAGAGTGACAGAAAAGACAACAAAGTATCTTTAATCCCCCCCCAACCCCCCCACCCCTGCCAATTGTACCATTTGGTCTGCATGAAGGGAACCAAATGGATGAATATGCAGAGAACGTTGCTGGGGAATAGAGGAAGTGTTAGATGGCAAGAGCAGTTATGAATGCACCTCTGGGCTTCCGACTCTGTGAACTATGAGGCCTTCCCCAAGCCTCCCAGATCCTCTGAACTCTCACTGGGGGAGCTCACCTCTCCCTGAGGCTGGTGGGCATTTTCCTAGGGGAGGCGGGCGGAGGAGTTCCCTGGCTCTGGCTCATGTTTCACCAGAAACAGATAAGGAAGGCAGCTGCTTAAGACCTCGGCCGGAGATCCATCTCAAAGAGCGCAGATACCCGCAAGCTCTCACTCCTCCTTCCCGGGCGGAGGACCCGGTGGGCGTCCTGCCCGGAAAGTTCCTGTGGCTATTGGTGGCTATTAGCAGATCGGTGACTCGCAGGCTGAGCCACTGTCTTGGTGGCAGTGAGGCTCCGGGCGCCATGTGTTGCCTGGGAAGAGGCTGCAGGTGGGGAGCAGCTGTGGGTATCAGCCCCTCGTGTCACTGCCTGCCGACGCCTGGAGACCGGATTCCCTTTCGGGCAGCAGCGATTCACACTGGGTGGCCTCTGGCTTGTCTTCTACGTCAGCGCCACGGAGAACTACCCAGAAGACTGACAAAAGCAGAGATCCCCTCGGAGGAAAGAGGGCCTCTCCTCTCTCCCAGGCTTCTGGCTCCACAAGGCCTTCACCCTTCTGGCCCCTCAGCAAGCTTGGCAAGATCTCGCCAGGCTTGGCTGGTGAGGGCCGGGAGGTCAGGGTGGGACGTGGGGTGGAGGGTGCCTTATGTTCCCCCAAGTGACACACTTTATCACCAAAACTTCATACAGAAGCACATCTGGACTCTATTCCAGGCTTAACGATTTCTGCTCCTTTGAAGATACAAAAACAACAAAATACAAAACTGAAAATAAGCAAACATTTTAACAGGCACACACACAGACAGCAAAGACCTATTGTTTCCAGCCCGTCTCCAACTTTCGGCTGATTCCACATTCAGATATGCAGTATCCAGCTTGTGTTTTTCAGCTTCCCAGAGGAGGAGATAAGTGCAGTCCTAGGAGTACATACACACTTCACCTATATGTCTTCCTTTGCAGTAATAGGACTTAACGCTGACTCTAAGAATCAGAGAAGGTTCACCTTGGCCTTCAGACCTACTAGCAGCTGATCCTTCGTACCCAGGGAATGACTTCAGGGCCTCCTGGCAAGGGCCTGGGCGCTCCAGCCCTACCGGGGACCCAGCTCCTCAAGTACCCAATGGGGAAGTTTAAAGAAATGTAGCAAGATAAAGTAAAGGCACCCGATCGGCGCTGAGCTTACTATGCTACATTCTCTTTTTGTATCATCTCACTTGCTCCTCATACCCTTATGAAGTAGGTACTGTCATTAGCCTCTTTTATAAATGTGGAAACCGAGGCTCAGAGAATCTAAGCAGCTGATCCAGCTACATATCTAGTGATTGGTGGAGCCAGGATTTGATCACAGAAATGACTCCAGAGCCTAAGCTCACTCGTAACCACTACGCGTGTGTAAGCTCACACACACACACACGCGATGGTGTATACATGTGCACTTTGGTTTATGAAGTGTGATCATTTTAATAATATTCACAGAATCATAGGTTGTTGGAAGTCACCTTAGAGATGACCTATCTGGCCCCTGCCTGACTTTTGATTTCCACAAAAAACCAAAGTGGGGACTTGCCTTAAAGAAATAGTTCTTAATTGAGCAAGAATCAGAATCACCCGGTTGCCCTGGACCCCAACCCCAGAGCGTCTAATTCAGTAGGTCTGGGGTGAGGCCCAAAATTTGCATTTCTGACAAGGTCCCAGGTGATGCTGATGCTACTGGGCCTGGGACGGCACCGTGCGAACAACTGCGTGAGAGTGAATTGGACCCGGTAAGGACTGTAAGACCTACCGCAGTGTTGTTACTTACACTTTCTTAGCAATGTCGACAAAACCTACACATGGTCACTCTTAGCTGAGTCACTTTTTCCTAAATAACTCTCCGCCTCTCAGCAACAGAACCAGAATGTGGTAGGAAGAATTCTAAAAAAGGCCTCCCCCCCGAAGGATTCCATACCCGTTGTTCCCCGAACCTGTGAACGTGATAGCATTCCTGTGCCTGTGTTATGTTATACGGCACAATCCATCTAAAAAGGAATTATCTGAGTGGGTATAATTTAATCACACAGGGCTTTCAGAGATGCAGAGAACTTTCTGTAACCGTCGCAGCAGAATAAGGCAGAAGGAGGAGGTAAAACAGAAGTCAGAGAGATTTGAAGCCTGAGAATGAAGCGAAGTGCCATAGCTGCTGTGACGATGGAGAGGGCCACAAGAGAAGGGATATGGAAGCAGAAAGTGACCTTCAGCAAGGAACCAGGCCCTCACTCCTGCATCTGCACAGAGTCCAATTTGCCAGCAACCTCAAGGAACGTGGAAACAGATTCTTCCCAGAACCTCCAGGTAAGACGATGCCCGACTCACTATCAATATAATATGAGGGTCTTTGTAAGCCTCTAAGTTTGTGGTTGTGACCACAATAGAAAGCGAATACACAGGTACACAGATTCCTGGATCCAGAAGGGAGCTACAGCCCAGTGCAGACCTACCCCATCAGAAGATCCTTATGGTTTGACGAAAATGTCAGGGGCTGTGACCTAAATTCCAGCCCCAGCAAGGTAGCATTCAGTTCAGTCTGAAAAAAAGGCTGTTGGAGAGAACAGCCTGAGGACCGCCTGCCCCAGCGCCCCTCGCAGACAGCCTGGCTCAAGAACTCGGCAGAGAGGTTGTCAGCATGTGCCTGTCCTTCATGGAGGAGCAGTTTAAAAACAGTTTAGGAAAACAGATCGTCCTCCTGTGCCGCTACTTGGTCAGATAACATACTTCCCTGTTTCTGAGATTAATCATCTATAAAGATGTCCCTGACCAGGATATTAGGAAGCTCAAGCAAGAGGATGGGATAAATGCACAGAATCTGTACAGCAGTGATCCCTGCCCACCCACCCCTCCCCAAGATTCTTGTTATTCTTATAACAAAGTAAAATTCATGGAGACCGTTTTGATTTTCAACATGACTATAGTACAGCTATGATAGTACAGCTATGATTCAACCACTGCGTCTTTTTATTGTAAAAGGTGAATGTAACTCTCCGCTGCCACAGTCAGACGCAATTCAAGTAAATAAAACAGGTTAGCAGCAGATAATTCCTGCTATTGAGATCCCGCCAGATACCTCCAACTGACTTACAGACACCTGACGTTCGTATAAGTGCAGATTCACTTCTCAGGGCTGAGGTTCCACATCTGCTCCATCTGTACCGTGCATTGACCCTCCTGCCACTAGCCCTTGTCCAGGTGCTGCTGAGTACCGTATGCGGCCTTGCTCGAGCTCCCTGAAGTCTGCAGCCTTGGCCCTCTGAAGGCACAGGGCTGGTTGGAGCATGGCTTTTGGACCCTAGCCGCCCCCTCCATGACAGCTGCCTGTTTCCCTGCTCTGGCCCTAATGACAGGCATGTCCTGGTGGAAGTACCTGCCTTGTGTGGGACACCAGGACCAGTCTAGGCCCTGGACTTCCGAGCAGGGTCAGGAGCTGTGCGTTCTGACCCTCTTTTCCTCTCACAGCAGCTGAATGCAGAGTTGAGCCCATGGACCAGGTTCCTTGAGAACCCAATCATGCCCTCCAAACCTCTTCTGATTTTGTTGATCTTCTCACCGTTGGGGATGATGGTGGCCATTGACAGATGACAGGCCATTTTGACATTGGCCTACTGTGCAGAGCAGAGCATCCAGCCCCCTTCCTGCTGCTTCTCTGTTTTCCCCTACCCCCTTCGACTCCCCCTCCCCCTCCGACAATGTGCTAGGGGTAGGGGAAGCCACATGGTGTCATTTCTACCTAAATGTTTGGGAATAAATTCTTTCTGAATTCTGGAAATCTTGAAGGGTTTTGAGACACATATTTGAAAGCAAAACTAGTAGATTGCTGTTTTTCCATGTTGTCCAAGCTCATGGTTTTGTTTTATTCTATTTTGCCTTTTATGTGCTTTGAGTGGTTGAAACATTTGGTACTTTTTTGCTATTAGAGAACTGGTGGTATTTCATCTGTAATCAAATCAAAGTGAATATGGCCTGCACTGTAGCAGAAACAGGTTATACTGCAGGAGCATGGCCTGAGCAGCTAGACTGTTGAAAGATGAATTTGTCACTTTACCAAACTTTTTTAAAAAAGCCATTTGATCACACACATAACACACACACACACACACACAAATTCCACAAAGCAATTTACTTCCCATCACAATGTGTTCAGTCAAATGTTTTGTTAACAAATATGTGACTGTGTTTTGTTTCTCTTCCCACAAGAGTTCTCTGATAAGCTCGGAAAACTCTGTTTTTGTGGTTTTAGCGTCACTTTTCATTCATCTCTTTGCACTGTAATCATTTCAAAATTACAGTTTTTAACTAGGAGTGTGGATTGGTGGTTAAAAATTGGAAGTTTGATGTTTAAGTCTGAAAAACAGTGGGAATATGCAAGATACTCAAGGCAAATCAGAACTTGGCGTTACTGATGACTGCCACAGAGTTGCCTGAGTAGGTCCGATCCAGAATTTGCCAGTAAAGAAGGATGAGGTTACTAACCACCAATAAGAGAAGGAGTAGACAAACATGCTTGATCTGAAATCTTGGGGCATACTTGGATGTCCACATGGACAAACGTTCAAGCAGTAACACAGACGAAACAGTGAAAAGCCAATATCCCTCTGTGGAAGATTGTACTTTCCAGAGAGTGGCAGTAATATCTCCTATGCCACATGTTCTTCTGCACTGTGACCTTGACATTCTTCCCCTAGAGAGGAAGAATCTAATTCTCTTTCTTTTGTATCTGGGTTGACTTAGTGACTTCCTTGAGCAATAGAATGAAATGCAAGTGATATTCTGGGACTTCCAAAGCTAGGTCACAAGACACCTTGCAGCTGCCACCTGGAACTCTTGGAACACTCACTCTTAGGACATTCCCTCTCGAAACCCAGTTGCCATGCTTGGAGAAATCACATGGAAAGGCCACAGGTAGGAGCTCTAGTAGACAACATCTGTTCAACTCCCAGCAATGGCCAGAATAACTCTCAGCCGTGTGAGTGAAGCATCTTGGACGTCCAATTCAGTTGGGCTTATGGATGACTGTAACCCTAGCCAACCGTCCAGCAAAACTCAGTCAAGTTACAGAATTATGTTTTAAGCCACAAAATTTTGGGGGTATTTTGTTATATAACTGGAACTTCTCCCAATTCTCTTTCCCAATTGATTATGCATCCTTTCAGTGATATTTTGTGCACGTACCTTCAATAACAAGTATACCTCACTCCCCTTGCAAATGGTAGCATAGTAAATACACTATTCACTTTACTTTTTTTTCAGTCAACAACATATCTTTGAGATTATCCCATACTTGTTCACATAGACATGGCTTGCTCTTAAACAGTGGCAGAAAACACACACACACACACACACACACACACACAACCAATGTTTGTTTGTTCCCAAATAGAAACATAAATAGGGCAGAATCCAACACTCTGTTCTTCTCTCTTCCAAAGTAAAAAAAAAAAAGAAAAAGAGAAAGAAAAGAAAAAAGTAAAAGAAAAGGAAACGCAGGGCTTGAGGCTGTACCCCCTCTTAAACAGTGGCAGGCTACCCCATTGTTTATCACTGTAACTTATTTATCCAGTCCACTATTGATGGACATTTAGGGTTTTTTTTCCCCCCAAAGACAGTGATTCATTGTTTATTCTGCTAAAATACTCTTTTATGCAGGTGTCTTAAAGGATATACTTAGGTTACATTCCTATAATTCAATTCTATTCTATTGTATGTGCATTTTAAATTTTAATAGATATTGTCAAATTATTCCCTTCCAAAAAAGTTGTTTCAAGTTGTACTCTCACCAATTAGATTTAAAAATGACTATTTTCCTATACTCTTGCCCCAACAGTGTATTACCAAAGTTTAAAAATTGTTTACCCTGGATTCCTATTCAGATTATGGATTTTATTATAGCAGCAAAAAATGAACTTAATTATTGATTTCTATTTGATATCTTGATACCTCTTGTTTGAGAAACTCCTAGCTATAATTGCATCAAACAATTATTTTTGTCAGAATATTAAATTGTATGGATTGGGAAAGATGACATGAGCTATTAGGTAAAAAGAGAGTTAATGAATGACATAGTTTCATGTGATTCCAGTTCTATGAAAAGTGTAAACTTGTTGTAAGAAAAAAATGTCTGGAAGTATGAGATACAAAGTGTGTTAATAAGAAGCAAAGTCTATCCAAATTATCAAACTAGCAATAAAACTAGCAATAAAACTAGCAATAAAACACTGCCTGAAATTTCCTGCAAGGTCAATGTCATGATTGCTTCAGAAGGAAGAGGCTCTATTCTTTAGATATGGCTGAAAAAAAATTTAGGTTGAAAAAGGGAGCCAAACTGGAAAGGGTGCTCATAACAAAAGATATATTTTAATGTGCTAGAAGCCCTATTTACACTGATAAAAATTTTGAAGAGAGAATAGAGAAAGAATTGGTTCTTATAAACTGATGTAGAAAAAAAATCATTTGCCAGATCAATCACTACATATCAGGTGCCAGGGGCTATGATGATTTTCTCGAGTTAATATCTATATTTGGAACATCAACTACAATTGGAATCACCACTGATAAATTTATAATAATAAACAGCCATTCTTCAAGATCTATCTGCCTTCTTAAGAAGCCAAAGGGGTGAATTAAATAGGGATGTGATAGGTATCACCACCCCTGTATCTTTCAAGTCTTTCATGATGACACTGATCTCTGCAATTTCCTCCAGGAAAGTGTCATTGCTTTTATTTTTCTATCCTGATAGGGAAGGACTTCTACTTGGCTCTTCCTACCATAGTAGCCATGTTCCACAGGTTAGAGAATTAATGTGGGGATTTGCCAATTGCCACGTATGTCTATTCTAATTTTATATTCAGGAACTGGGGAAATAAACACAAGGTGGTTTCACAGAACTACTGACCCCACTGTATTCAACAAGACAAAATTCCATTTAGCACCCAACCACCCTAAGCCCCCCACTTTGACTCATGGACCACAGTGGCATTTTGGGTCCCTAGAAATAGTGTCAGTTCAAAGTCAGGGTGTATCAATTTCCAGAGGTTTGGGCAAATGGCTCTATGTCCTTTGAAAAATACTTGGAGGAAAATTTAAAGTATATATACTTGTAGCAGTGTGGCAGGGTTCTTTTTGAAGGGGAACCAGCCTCTCCTCCAGTCACGGAGCTCCAGGTCTGTGAATGGCTTAGGTTCAAAAACTGAATAAGAAGCCTTGACTTTCTATTGTGATAATACGAGTCAGGTTTTTGGTCACCAGATCTGGAGTTTTACCTGTTATGCACACCAAGTAACATTTTAGTAGGATGATCATCTATTTCATTCCTAGGGACATGATGATCGATTAGCCATAACCAAAGGTTATGGTGGGTCAAAATATCCTGACTACCATCCTTCATCCCTGATACCCATTATGATAAATGCACTCCTCTTGTCTTTGGCTATTAAGTGCTTTCTCTTGGCCTCTACTGGTCTGAAATTTCCATATCAGCCCCGTTAAAATCAGCAGGCCCACCTTATTGGCAGCATTTCTTGATATCATACCTGGCCTAGAGAAGACAGCCATCAGTAAACTTTTCAAGGATATTGATGCTTTCTGCACTAATGTATTTCTCAACACCTTGGTGAAGGGATCAAGGGGTAGAAAACAAGTGTAAAAGTCAGTCATAAAAAGTCTACTCCAACATCTCTATCTCTCAAAGTCTTTGAATTCCTCTACATTATACCAGAGAATTTCTGGTATCTCAACCTCATTGAATACAAGCCACTGTAGAGTCCAAGTATCAATCAACCAACCAAGTCCACTAGTAAGGTCACTTCCAGCTATACACATTAACATTAACATTAAATCTAGAATACATTAACATTAAATTAAACAACAGTAAATTAATAACACTAACATTAAATCTAGAATATCTGTTAAGTGCACCCATATAAAAATTTACCAATCCAATATTATATTCTATTAATCCTTAGGATTAATTTCTACACATATTCTCCACATTTCTGCTGATATAAATTTTTTAAATTTTATAATTCTTTTGGAGAGTAAGCCATTTTCTCCTGAGTCAGAATAGAATGTACTACACCCCTAGAGTATGCTGAAATCTGATAAATTATGTTTAGAGGTGACAAGAGGTACTTGGCGTAAATTTTGAGAACAGGCATCCTTTGCTGCTTAAGGTGAGGTTATTATAGTATATTCAGGCAAAATAAGTGGGGAGAGTTGCTTCTGCTAACAAGGATGGCTCAGAATGACTCAGGGGATCAAGATTCTCAACTTCATCTGATCCTACATGGGTGTCCTCATTCCAAGTCTGAGGATCCCAATCCTTCACAATCAACCCCCTAACTTTCATATTAGATACTTGATAAGGCTGTGAATTAAACTTTTGTTGTAATTATGTAACCTGACTATTTAAATTTTGTGTTTGATTTTCAGTGAGGCCAGCCCTGCAGATACTAGAAAGAAGAGATTCTTTTAGGGCCACTGTAGAAGCTCTTTGGTTTTCTGACCATTACTTGAGCTGATATTTTAAAGACTTGATATTGCTATTTTTCTTTTTGTAAGTATTCTAGAGCACTCAGGAGTGGCCATCTCCATCTCACAATTCTCATAGCCTATCGTAACTATCATACTAGTTAACTGTAGCAGCCACTTGGTCCCTAAGGCTCTTCCTTCACTAGGCACTTTTTTTGCAGCCTACCACAGGTGATATTTTGATTAATTTTGATGTTACTACGTGCCTTGGGTTACTAATGTCCCATTTTTCATTGAGCTTAGCACTGTATTTGAGGCCAAGAATATGACCAAACCAACTCCAGAATCCCACCTTTGTAGGTATGTTTCCTAAACCCACTGTTGGTACTACATATCAGTCAGGATCCAGTTAGGGAAACACAAACCATACTAGTTATTTTAATAGAGAGGATTTAATTTAGGAAACTAGTTAAACAGGTATTGGAGGACTGAAAACACAAAAAATGAACACTGAGGTAACTCAGAGATAGTAAAAATAGGTTGGGGGAACAGAGGGAAGGAGCTGGAGTTACATTAGAATATAGAAGCTTAGAGAAGGGACCCCATGGAGCTGGCACCTTGCTTTCTGAATAAAGGTTGCCATTCAGCTTGTGCTGGCATCTCAGGAGTTGGGATAAAGAACCTCTGGGGAGCCGCCATAAAAGCCCAAAAGGACAGGGTCCAGAGAGCTTCTGGGTTGGTGAACACGTGGAGATTTGGGGAGAGTGGTGCACTCCGAGAGACGATGGAAGCTCTGTGCACCTTTCCCCATACCTTGCCCAGTGCATCTCTTCTGTCTGGCTGTTCCTGAGTCATATCCTTTTAAAATAAACCAGTAATCTATTAAAAAAAAAAAAAAAAAAAAGAACCTCTGAGGAGAGAGCATTGTTTGGCAGGTGGTGGTGTTTTTGAAGGGGCACAGTGAGGCTGGCTCTGGGTGTATGTGTGGAGGGAAACTGGAAATTGGAACTGTTCCTACCAGGATGAAGAACTGCTGCTGGAGTGACACTGACAGTAGCAGCAAGCAAAAGACGAAATAGTACAGCTGACCCTTGAACAATGTGGTGGGGTGGTTAGGGATGTCAACCTTCCATGCAGTTGAAAACCCATGCATCACTTACAGTCAGCCCTTGGTGTCTGTGGTTTCCCTGTATCTGTGGTTCTGCATCTGCAGATTCAACCAACCGCAGATCGTGTAGTACTGTAGTATTTACTATTGAAAAAAATCCCAGTATAAGTAGACCCATGCAGTTCAAACCCCTGCAGTTCAAGGATCAGTTGTAATTGCTTTCTCCTTCCTCCCACCTTGCAGTCTCCCTCTAGTGCGCCCTACTGGCAGAGTCTAATATGGAACCATCTGGCAAAGGGAAATGTTCTTGGCAGAGTCTCAACCGAAGCAAAGTATCAAGGGGTGGGTTTGGAGCAGAGTCACAACAGCTTAATAATCAGCCTAGTTCTCTTGATTGTAACCTGGTTGTTAAAAGGATGAAATGAAACCATGTACATTAAATATCTAGAATTGTGCCTGATGCATTGTAAGTGTTCAATAAATCTTAACACTTTTTTTTTTTCCTGGTGTGCACTGAGATGAGCCTATGGGGTCTTTTCCCTTCAATGTAGTGTATTACACTGATTGGTTTTCATATGCTGAACCATTCTTGCATTCCAGGAATAAATCCCAGTTGGTCATGGTGTATAATACTTTTAATATGCTATTGAATTCAGCTTGTTAGCTTTTTAAAAAATTGGTATTTACTATATATATATACAGAATTTGAGTTTTTAGGGAGAGAGACAGAGTCAGGGTGACCTTGAAAGTGTAAGTGGAGGGATCTGAATTGAGAGCTTAGACAAGATGGTAGAATAGGAAGACACTCAGCTTACCTACTCGCATGGCACACCAAAGTTACAGCTATTTACAGAGCAAGTATAGGTGAGAAAGACTGGAATCTACCAGAAAAGATCTTCTACAACTAAAGGTATAAAGAAAGAACCACAGCGAGACATGTAGGAGGGGCAGAGTCATGGTATAGTCAAGACATATGCCCCCAGGTTGGTGACCCACAAATGAGAGAATAATTACGATTGCAGAGGTTCTCCCCAAGGAGTGAGGGGTCTCAACTCCGCACTGGGCTCCTCAGCCTGGGAGTCCTGCCTGGGGAAGACAAGTCCTCAGAACATTTGGCTTTTAAGACCAGGGGGGCTTACTATTGGGAGACCCAGAGGGCTGTGTAGAGACTCCACTCTTACAGGGCACACACAGAATTTCACACACTCTGAGACCCAGGGCAGAAGCAGTAATTTGAAAGGAATCTAGGTGAAACCCACCTGCTGACCTTGGAGAGTCTCCTGGAGAGGCAGGAGGCAACTGGAGCTCACCCTGGGGACACAGACACTGACAGGAGCTATTTTGGGGAGCTTGTGGACACTGGCACTGGCAAGTTCCATTTTGTAATCCTCCCTCTAGCTTGTTAGCCTCAGGACCCAGTCCCACCACTGCCTACCAACTTGTAGGCACCAGTACTGGGATGCCTCAGGCCAAGCACAGCCCCACCTGCCAGCAGGCAGGCAGCCTTAAGACTCTCTGAACACACAGCCACCCCTGGACACAGCCCTGTCTACTGGAGGGCCCACAGCTTGACCTCACATATCACTGCACAGGCACTAGACCCGGGACCCCCAGGGTCCTACACCCAGAGACCCCAGGACCCAGTGGGCAGGCACCAATCCCAGGACCCCTTGGGCCCCAGTCCTGCCCATCCATGAGCTGGATCTAACTTGGGACCAGCCTCACCCACCAGTGGGCAGTGACCAGCTCCAGGATAACCACAGCCCTGCAGCCTTCCATGGCAGGACCCAGCCAACCCACCAGCAAGCCAGAACCAGCCCCAGGACCTTCTGAGCCCCAACCCTGCCCATCAGCCACCCTACACAAGCTCAAGACACCATGGACCCCTCAGCCAGCTGCCCTGGGATCTGGCCCCACTCACCAGTGGGCTGACACAAGCTTTAGGACACCCTGGACCCCACAGCCAGCTGTGTCAGGAATCAGCCTCACCCACCAGTGGTCTGACACCAGCTCTGAGACTCCTGGGCCCTGCAACCAGAGATTCTAGGGCCAGAATCTGCCAGTGGGCTGCCACTAGCCTCAGCATCTGGCTTCACCCATTGGTGGGTAGGCACCAGTCCCAGGAACACCTGGACCCCAACCCCACCTACCAGCAAGTGGACACTGGCTTCAGGACAACTGCAGGACTCAGCAAACACACCAGCAGGCCAACACCAGCTCCAGCACCCCTTCAGCCCTGGCTCTGTCCAGCAGCAGGCCAATTCCAGCTCTAGGACAACTCAGGTCCCCGTCCCACCCACCAGCAGGCCAACACCAGCTCTGAGATACCTTGGACTCCTCATCCAGCCATCCTGAGATCTAGCCCCACTCACAAGTGGGCCATTATCAGCTTTGGGACACCCTGGAACCCACAGCCAGCTGTGTCAGGAACGGGCCCCACCCACCAACAGGCTGACACTAGATCTGGAAATCCTGGCCTCACAATTACCCACCCCAGAACCTGGCTCTGCCCACCAGTGAACCAAAACTAGCCCTGGGACCTCCTGGAGTTCACAGCCAGTCGCCTTGTGATCTGGCTCCACTAACCAGCAGCTGGCAGCCTCTGCACAAAGCAGGGCCTGGCAACTGAACAGACTGGAGGCCAGCCACACCTACCAGACTGTAGTCAGCCACCACAAAAGAAGAACCCAGGCAGCCCACATACGGAGCACCCCTAGAGCATATAGCTTTGGTGACAAGAGGGAAGAGCACTGCTGGGTTGCATAGGATGTCTCTTACAAAAGGCCACTTCTCCAATGTCAGGAAATGTAACCGACCTACCACATACATAGAAATAAAAACAGAAAGTTAGGAAAAATGAGGCAACAAAGGAATATGTTCCAAATGAAGGAACAAGATAAAACCCCAGAAGAAGAACTAGGCGAAGTGGAGATAGGCAATCTATCCAATAAAGAGTTCAAGGTAATGATCATAAAGATGATCAAAGAACTTGGGAGAAGAATGGATGAACACAGTGAGAAGTTTTACAAAGCATTAGAAAGTATAAAGAAGAAGCAAATAGAGCCTAAGAATACGATAACTGAAATGAAATATACATTAGAAGGAATCAACAATAAATTAAATGATACAGAGGAAAGGATCAGTGAGCTGGAAGACAGAGTAGTGGAAATCACAGAAAAAAGAATAAAAAGAAATAAAGAAAGCATAAGAGTCTTCTGAGACAACACCAAGCATACTAACATTCACATTATAGGGGTCCCAGAAGGAGAAGAGAGAGCGAAAGGGGCAGAGAACATATTTGAAAACATCATATCTTAATAGCTGAAAACTTCCCTAACCTGGGAAAGGAAACAGACATTCAGGTCCAGGAATCACAAAGAATTCCCAATAGGATCAACCCCAATGGGACCACACCAAGACACATTGTAATTAAAGTAGCAAAAAGTAAAGATAAAGAGAGAATATTAAAAGCAGCAAGGAAAAAGCAACAAGTTATGTACAAGGGAATGCCCATAAGTCTATCAGCTGACTTTTCAGTAGAAACTGTGCAGGCCAGAGGGAACTGACACAATATATTTAAAGTGATGAAAGGGGAAAACCTAAAACCAAGAATACTCTATCTGGCAAGGCTTTCATTCAGATTTAATGGAGAGATCAAAGGTTTTACAGAGAAGCAAAAGCTTAAAGAGTTCATTACCACCAAATCAGCTTTGCAAGGAGTATTAAAGGGAGTTCTCTAAGTGAAAAAGAAAAGGCCACAACTAGTAACATGAAAATTACAAAAGGAAAAAGCTCACTGGTAAAGGCAAATATACAGTGAAGGTGGTAAATCAACCATGTACAGAGCTAGTAGGAAGGTTAAAAGACAAAAGTAGTAAACTTGTCTATGTCTGTAATAAGTAGTTAAGGGATACAGAAAACAAAAAGATGTAAAATATGTCAAAACCAGTAATCATGGGGGGGAGTAAAAATGCAGAATTGTTAAAATGAGTTTGAAATTAAGGGATCAGCAACTTAAAATAATCATATCTGTATCTATCTATCTATCTATCCATCCAACCATCCATCCATCAATCTAGAAAGAGATTGCTATATATAAACCTCATGGTAACCACAAACCAAAAATTTATAATAAATACACACACAAAAAAGAGAGCGGAATCCAAACATAACATTAAATATAGTCATCAAATCACAAGGGAAGAACAAAAGAAGAAGAGAACAAAAAAGAACTATAAAAGCAATCCCCCAAAATTAACAAAATGGCAATAAGTACATACCTATCAATAATTACTTTAAATGTAAATAGACTAAATGCTCCAATCAAAAGACAGAGAGTGGCTGAATGGATACAAAAACAAGACCCACATATACATATACATATATACCCATATATATAGTGACTCTACAAGAGATTCACTTCAGATCTAAAGACATACACAGACTGAAAGTGAGGGAATAGAAAAAGGTATTCCATGCAATATAAATCAAAAGAAAGCTGGGGTAGCAATACTTATATCAGGCAAAGTAAATTTTAAAACAAGACTATCACAAGATACAAAGAAGAACATTATGTAATGATCAAGAGATCAATCTAAGAAGACGATATAACAATTGTAAATATATAGGCATCCAACACAGGAGCACATAAATACATAAAGCAAACATTAACAGATATAAAGGGAGAAATTGACAGTAACACAATAATAATAGAAGATTTTAACACACCATTTACATCAATGGACACATCATCCAGACAGAAAATCAATAAGGAAACATTGGCCTTAAATGACGCATTAGACCAGAGGGACTTAATTGATAGAACATTTCATTCAAAAGCAGCAGAATACACGTTCTTTTCAAGTGCACATGGAACATTCTTCCAGGATAGATCACATGGTAGACCACAAAAAAAAGTATCAGTAAATTTAAGAAAACTGAAATCATATGAAGCATCTTTTCCAACAACAATGCTATGAGACTAGAAATCAACTACAAGAAAAAAACTGCAAAAACACAAACACTTGGAGGCTAAACAATATGCTACTAAACAACAAATGGATCACTGAAGAAATCAAAGAAGAAATTTAAAAATACCTGGAGACAAATGAAAATGAAAACACAATGATCAAAAATCTATGGGATGCAGCAAAAGCAGTTCTAAGAGGAAAGTTTATAGTGATGCATGCCTACTCAGGAAACAAATATCAAATAAACAACCTAATCTTACACTTAAAGGAACTAGAAAAAGAAGAACAAACAAAACCAGAAGTTAGTAGAAGGAAAAAAAAATCATAAAGATCAGAGCAGAAATAAATGAAATAGAGAAAGAAAGAAAGAAAGGAAGAAAGAAAGAAAGAAAGAAAGAAACTAACAGTTGATTCTTTGAAAACATAAGCAAAATTGATAAACCTTTAGCCAGACTCATCAAGAAAAAAACAGAGAGGGTCCAAATCAGTGAAATCAAAAATGAAAAAGGAGAAGTTACAACTGACACCACAGAAATACAAAGGATCATAAGAGCTTACTTTGAACAGCTATATACCAAGAAAATGGACAACCTAGAAGAAATGGGAAAATCCCTAGAAATGTACAATCTCCCAACATTGAACCAGGAAGAAATAGAAAATATGAACAAACAAATCACCAGCAATGCAACTTAATATGTAATAATAATAATAAAAAAGCTCCCAACAAACAAAAGTCCAGTACCAGACGGCTTCATAGATGAACTCTACCAAACACTTAGAGAAAAGTTAACACCTATCCCTCTCAAAATATTCAAAATTTGCAGAGGAAAGAATGCTCCTAAACTCATTCTACAAGGCCAGCATTACCCTGATACCAAAGATATCACAAAAAAAGAAAATTACAGGCCAATATCACTATGAACATACATGCAAATATCCTCAACAAAATATTAGCAAACTCAATCCAACAATATATTAAAAGGACCATACACCATGATCAAATGAGATTTATCCCAGGGATGCAAGGATGGTTCAAGGTTTGCAAATCAATCAAGGTGATACACCATACTAACAAATTGAAGACTAAAAATAATGTGATCATCTCAATAGATGCAGAAAAAGCTTTTGACAAAATTCAGCCCCGATTTATTATGAAAACTCTCCACAAAATGGGTACTGAGGGAACATACCTCAATGTAATAAAGGCCACATATGACAAGCCCACAGCTAACATCATTCTCAACAGTGAAAACCTGAAAGCATTTCCTCTAAGATAAGGAACAAGACAAGGATGCCCAGTCTTGCCACTTTTATTCAACATAGTACTGGAAGTTCTAGCCATAACAATCAGATAAGAAAAAGAAATAAAAGGAATCCAAATTGGAAAGGAAGAAGTAAAACTGTCGCTCTTTGCAGATGGCATGATACTATACATATAAAATCCAAAAGACACCACCAGAAAACTACTAGAGCTCACTGATGAATTTGGTAAAGCTGCAGTATACAAAATAAATATACAGAAATCTGTTGCATTTCTATACTCTAAGTACAAACTATGAGAAAGAGAAATTAAGGATTTACAATTGCATTAAATAGAATAAAATACCTAGGAATAAATCCAACTAAGGAGGTAAAAGACCTATATTCAGAAAACTATGAGACACTGATGAAAGAAATGGAAGACAACACAAATAGAAAGATATTCCGTGTTCATGGATTGGAAGAATAAATATTGTTAAAATGACTATACTACCAAGGCAATCTACAGATTCAATTCAATCCCTATCAAAATGCCAATGGCCTTTTTCCTAGAACTAGAACAAATAATTTTAAAACTTGTATGGTAGCACAAAAAACCCTGAATAGACAAAATAATTTTGAGAAAGAAGTACAGAGCTGAAGGTATCATGCTCCCTAACTTCAGACTATACTACAAAGCTACAGTCATCAAAATAGTATGGTACTGGCACAAAAACACATAGAGCAATGGAACAGAATAAAGAGCCCAGAAATAAATCCACACACTTATGGTCAATTAATCTGTGACAAAGGAGGCAAGAATATACAATGGGGAAAAGATATTTTCTTCAATAAGTGGTGCTGAGAAACTGGACAGCTACATGTAAAACAATGAAATCAGAACATTTTCTCACACCTTATACAAAAATAAACTCAAAATAGATTAAAGAGCAAAATGTAAGACCAGAAACCACAAAATTCCTAGAAGAAAACATAGGCAGAGCACTCTTTGACATAAATCACAGTAATAGTTTTTTTTGAATCTGTCTCCTAAGTCAAAGGAAACAAAAATATACAAATGGTGCTTAAATGCTTTTGCACAGCAAAGGAAACCATTGACAAAACAAAAAGACAACCTACTGAATGGGAGGAAATATTTGCAAATGATATGACCAATAAAGGGTTAATATCCAAAATATATAAATGGCTCATACAACTTAATATCAAAAAAACAAACAACCCAATAGAAAAATGGGCAGAAGACCTAAGTAGACATTTTTTCCAAATGACCACCTGGCCAATCGGCACATGAAAATATGCTCAACATCACTAATCATCAGAGAAATGCAAATCAAAACCACAATGAGATATCACCTCACAGCTGTCAGGATGGCTACCATCAAAAAGAACACAAGTAACAAATGTTAATGAGGGTGTGAAGAAAAGGGAACCCTTGTACACTGTTGGTGGGAATGTAAACTGGTGCAGCCACTGTGGAAACAGGACAGAGGTTCCTCAAAAAACTAAAAATAGAACTACCATATGACCCAGCAATTCTTTGGGTATATATCCAAAGAAAATGAAAACACTAATTCAAAAAGACACATGCACAAAACAGAAACAGACTCACAGACATAGAAAACAAACTTACGGTTACCAAAGAGGAAGGTGCGGGGCGGGGGGAGAGGGATAAATTAGGAGTATGAGGTTAACAGATACAAACTTCTATACATAAAATAAGCAACAAGGATTTACTGTATAGCCCAGGGAACAATATTCAATATCTTGTAATAACCTATAATGGAAAATAATCTGAAAATATATACACATATATGTATATAACTAAATCACTTTGCTGTACACTTGAAACTAACACAACATTGTAAATCAACTATACTTCAATAAAAAAGATACATGCACCCCAATGTTCAGAGCAGCATTATTTGCAATAGCCAAGATATGGAAGCAACCTAAGTGTTCATGAATAGATCAATAGATAAAGAAGATGTGGTATACATACATACAATGGAATATTACCCAGCCATAAAAAAGAATGAAATTTTGCCATTTGCAGCAACATGGATGGAGTTGGAGGGTATTATGCTTAGTGAAATAAGTCAGACAGAGAAAGACAAATACTGTATGTTATCATTTATATGTGGAATCTAAAAAATAAAACAAATGAATGAATAACAGAAACAGACTCACAGATATAGAGAACAAACCAGTGGTTACCAGTAGGGAGAGGGAAAGCGGGGAGGGACAAGACACAGGAAGGGGATTAAGAGGTACAAACTACTATGTATTAAATAAATAAGCTACATGGATACATTGTACAGCAGAGGGAATATAGCCAATATTTTATAATGACTTTAAATGGAGTATAATCTGTAAAATTTTGAATCACTTTGTTGTACACCTGAAACTAATATAATATTATAAATCAACTATGCCTCAATAAAATATAAATAAAATAAAATAAAATAAAAAGGAAGTATAACTAGAATTTCCTCACCAGTCTGCTCTGAAAGCCATTCCAGTTTTGGATTCACGAGCTGTTTAGAGGAAGGTGATCTCTCTCCCCTACTCTTTCAGTGTTTCCAGTTGTCATAATTGCAAGTGGATGTAGCTAAAGACAAATGGGACACATAAACTGAGTGGTTTAGAAGAACAATTTTGAGAGCCTAGCTCTTTCTAAATGCCAGGGACTGTTTCAACTGTTAACTCAGGGGTTAAGAGCCTGAAAAGAATGTCAGGCTAGCTGACCAGAATTTTTATGATTAAAGAGAAAAGTTGGCTCTCCTGGATCTCTGATCTATCCCAGTGGGAAAAGGGGCAGACCACTCCTATTGCAACACCACTCCATCCTTGCTGCTGGAGGACACGCATGGGGAGATACCTGAGGGGGTCCCCTGCTTGCTTTCCCTTCTGTTTGGCAGTGAAGTTGAAGATCACAAGTCTTGTCCTGTAGCAGGGAGAGGCATTTTGGAGGGGAAAAAAAGTCCCCTGGTTTCCCAGGAGCACTTGGGATAAACGTAGGGTTTCCAAAGATTTCTGATGATAAGAACCACCTGGGGCACTTACTCTCCCTTGGAAATGTTGGTTCTGTTGAGCTGAGTTGGGAACTCACATGTTGCCATTTAAAAAAAGTGGCCCGGGTGATTTTTATCATCAGGCAAGTTTGGGAAGCCCTGCCCTAGGGCAAGAGGGCAACTATTCCTGGACCTTGAGCTCATGCCTGCGAAAGGGAGCTGATATAATATTTAACCCCTGAAGAGACACATCTGTTTGGAGAAGATCTGTCTAGGAAAGTTACAGGGCTACAGTTACTATTCTGTGGAGGACGAAATTGGTTGGGGCCCTTCTGAAGTTCTGTAGTTATGAATGAATGACAGATCATGTCATTGAAGGGCAAGTTTTCTTCTTGAAATCAGCTTGGGTTTGGTTGCAAAACACAGCAGACTTGAAAATCCAGCTGTTTACTTCACAGTGGAAACTGGGACCGAGCCAGGGTCTGAAGTGCATGTCCCTGAGACCCCAGGTCATACCTGATGCTCTGCCAATGACGTGGTGCATGGAAAGGCCTCTAGGGTGTCTTTCCTCTCCCACAGCTGGAATTGTTCCCCTAATGCTGAAAGCAAAGGCACTTGGAGCTGGCCAGGAAAGAGCAGGACCTCAGAGCTTTGTGAGAGTTGCTATGAAAGTTTAAGTGTCATCACAGCTAGAGATTCCTGGGGTGGGAAGGAAAACAGACAGTCATGAAACAGGTCTCTGTCTATTTCTAGTGAGCTGACCCAGCAGGAAAGTTGGGTTAGATTCCTGAGCATGTGGTGGACACATCAAGGGCCCCTGCACAACCAGAGGCCCTGGGGGGGGGGGGTCCTCTGCTATTTCTACAATCTTGGTTTGGGTAGGATGCAAACAGAGCCTTGGAGCAGCACCTAACACATCTAAAAAAGTACTGCCTGGCACATAAGATGGGCTCAGTAAAAACTTTCTGAATGAGTGAATGAAAGAGAGAGCTTGTCACTGAATTGCAAATCAGAGGCCTCCAATTGTTGACGATATATGAGAAAGATTCAGGCTTCATTTCTCAGACCTTTATTCTTCTAAACAAAGTTCAGGGCTCTGCATGTTCTACTCTGTTAACCACAGAAGCCCAAAGTTCTTCCATAACTAATCTGAACCTGGGATCCCTTTGCTCTGCTCTCAGGAGCTCTCACAACCTCTTTCCCCGTGAAGAAGTGTAAGGATGATGGAGCAGGGCCGTGGCCGCATGGAAGATTTCCCTCTCAACGTGTTTTCGGTCACTCCTTACACACCCAGTACTGCTGACATCCAGGTGTCGGATGACGACAAGGCGGGGGCCACCTTGCTCTTCTCAGGCATCTTCCTGGGACTGGTGGGGATCACATTCACCATCATGGGCTGGATCAAACACCAAGGAGTCTCCCACTTTGAATGGACCCAGCTCCTTGGGCCCATCCTGCTGTCAGTGGGGGTGACATTCATCCTGATTGCCGTCTGCAAGTTCAAAATGTTCTCTTGCCAATTGTGTAAAGAAAGTGAAGAGAGGATCCCGGACTCAGAGCAGTTGGCAGGAGGACAATCGTTTGTTTTCACTGGTATCAACCAACCCATCACCTTCCATGGGGCCACCGTGGTGCAGTATATCCCTCCTCCTTATGGCTCTCAAGAGCCCATGGGGATGAACACCACCTACCTGCAGCCAGTGGTGAACCCGTGTGGCCTCATACCATCTGGAGGGATGGTGGCCACCATGCCGAGCCCTCCTCAGTACTACACCATCTACCCTCCAGAGAATGCTGCCTTTGTTGATGACCAGGACTACCCTTCCTTCGTGGGTGGTGGAAATGACAGGTAGGATGTGTGCCTTGGGGATGCTCCCCTTCCAGCTGTGGCAGTCACAGTCTATGGCTGTGTTTGGTCTGTAAGGAAGGTGGTGGGAGACTGCAGATCTCCGTGTGGTCCGTTGCCAGGATGGTGGCATTGGTTCTGAGAGTGGTGCTGTGGGCTGTAATGCATCTTGTGCTTTCTGCCCCCGTTTCAGGACCAGCCCTGATGCTGAGCAGCTAGAAGAGACACAGCTGGGAGATGAGGACTCTGCCTGCTTCCCTCCTCCCCCTTATGAGGAAATATGCTCCCTCCCTCGCTAGAGACTATGCGGCTGAGGGCACAGAGTTTTAGTTTTTTGCTGACAACTGAAGTGTTCTATGCTGTGACCTTCAGAAGTTAGACAACAGAGCAGCCCAGGAAGCCTGACAGATACCATTCGAGGCGGGGAAGGGGGAAGTGGGAGGTAGACTCTCTCTGACTGTTAAAAATTAGTCTAGGGTGGGGATATGCCCTTCCGGTCAAGCTAGAAATCCCCTGGATATGGTTCAGGATCAGGAATTTCACCTGTTTATTCACCACCCACCCCTTTCCCACTGGAACGCACTGGTGTCTTAATTTGAGCTCCAGTAGCCAAGGGAAAAATCACTACTGCTGTGACTTTGGGAGTTTCCACAGTAGTGAGAATGGGGGTAGGGGAAGGAAGCAGGGAATAGAAAACGGGCTCAAATGGAGATTTCCCAGTTCCTGTTCTCAGCTGGGGATTTTCATATGTATAAGAACTTGGTTGCCATCTGGTGTCCCTTGAGGACTCTGGCATCTTAAAGGCTGCAAAAATAAATGAATTAAATGGAATAAAATAATGTCTTCTGTTAGAACAGTATTAGATAGCTGGCTAATAAAATAGACAACTGTTGGGAACATACTGTATAGCACAGGGAACCCTACCTAATGCACTGTGGTAACCTAAATGGGAGGGAAGTCCAAAAGCGAGGGGATATCTGTATGTGTGTGGCTGATTCATTTTGTTGTGCAGTGGAGGCTAACACAACATTGTAAAGCAACCATACTCCAATAAAAATTAATTAAAAAAAAAATAGGATGATGATGTCAATAAATCCTTAGGTTACCACGGAGAGACACATCACAGCGGCTCTCAGCTGCCGATGTTCTCTCTTGCAAGACTGAAGCTTGAGGTGCCCACCCCAGCATGGGATTTGTGCTGGACCCAGCGGCCAACAGAACACGAGCACCTCCCTACACATAGATGAGATCTGTTAAATTAGACAAAATAGAGCTGCTGTGTCAACACCTGGAAAATTATGTCATGGAAACAATCTTTATGGTCAAGATAAGCTCACCTGCTTTATAAAAAAACTTTGGTGCCCTTAATCTCCCAGAATCTGGACTGTGTAATAAACAACCAGAACAGATTCACAGGCTTTAGAAGAGACAGATAAAACCATCAGAGTTTAAAAGAAAGTATTTTCCATAGGCTACAAAGGTAGGCCACTCAAGGTAAGGGTGGGTGGCTCATCCCAAAGGAAGACCAGGATTTAGCAATCCTTTAGAGTTTTGGTACTGTGTTTGTATATGGAGTGATTTTTACTAATCTTTATCAGAAGTATCTAGTTTTCCAAGGATATGATTAACATAAGCTTGGTATATTATTATTGTGATTTATATTATATCTTAGGGATGAAATCTCTTTTTTTTAATTTAATTTTTATTTTATATTGGAGTGTAGTTGACTTACAATACTGTAACACACTCTCCTTTAATAGTCATTGCTACTTTTTTTTTTGTATCTATATTGTACTTTATTTTTTTTAACATCTTTATTGGAGTAAAATTGCTTTACAATGGTGTGTTAGTTTCTGCTGTATAACAAAGTGAATCAGCTATACATATACATACATCCCCATATCTCCACCCTCTTGCGTCTCCCTCCCACCCTCCCTATCCCACCCCTCCAGGTAGTCACAAAGCACCAAGCTGATCTCCCTGTGCTATGCGGCTGCTTCTCACTAGTTATCTATTTTACATTTGGTAGTGTATAAATGTCCATGCCACTCTCTCACTAGGGACGAAATCTCTTTGTATGATAATTCATTTTCATGTTCAGTGATAGCAGGTGATGGAAAAATATGATTCAGTTAACAGAAAATAGCTTTTTGCTCAGCATATTCATGAAATACTGGACTCCTGGTTGAGGGCCATCAGTTCAGGGAGGACGTTAGGTGACAGGGACATAGTTGAGCACCACCAGTGGCATGCCCACCGGCAATGCCTACACACCTGCCTCCCTCATCCCTCTCCCTCCTCATCCTCGCCCACCGCATAACTTTATATTCCTGGATTTGGGTTCCAATGAGCATCAAGGGTAGTTCAAAAGGGAAAGAGAGGGGCTTCCCTGGTGGTACAGTGGTTGAGAATCTGCCTGCTAATGCAGGGGACGCGGGTTCGAGCCCTGGTCTGGGAGGATCCCACATGCCGCAGAGCGGCTGGGCCCGTGAGCCACAAGTACTGAGCCTGCGCATCTGGAGCCTGTGCTCCGCAACAAGAGAGGCCGCGATAGTGAGAGGCCTGCGCACCACGATGAAGAGTGGCCCCCGCTTGCCACAACTAGAGAAAGCCCTCACATAGAAATGAAGACCCAACACAGCTATAAATAAATAAATAGATAAATAATTTAAAAAAAAAAAAAAGGGAAAGAGATGTTAAGAAAGGACATCCATGTGTGGAAGGTGGGCCGGTGGGACAGCCACTTTGTCTCAGTGATGCCTGGAGTCCGATGTGCAGGGAAGTGGCCTTGGGGGCTTTTTAGCTCTAGGCTGCCGTCATTCAGCACCAGCTGTCCCTGTTCCAAGGCAAAGTGCTAACACAGAGGTAATTTATGCTTCTGGAGACAGTGCACCAGAGCTGACAGCTCAAGGTGGGAGGTGGGGCTCAGAAAATAGGAATTCAGCACTTATTTATTGAGCACATCCTCTGTGTGAGGACCCGGGCCATCAAGTGGGGATATAACATTGAACAACCGAACCCACAGAAAAGCAGCTACGGCTAGTCTAGAGAGAGAGACAGCTACTGATCACTTATTCCCTGACACCCAAGAGGGGTCCTGGAGCCATAAGAGGGATTTGGACTAGTCGGGAGAGTCACCAGAGGTGACTTGGGAAAGTGAAGTCAGGACCACTGCCCTGTATAACCCCGGGAGCACCGTTACATGGACAGCCATGACATCGGACTCCCTGGACCTCTGAGGCCGGAGCTAAAGGAACAGTAGCTGACACCAGACAAAGAGGAGGAGGAGGAGCGGCTGTGTAAACCTTTTGATTTTGCTGCCGCTACAGCCCTCAAACAGAGCTGCCTTCCAGCACCTGGGAGCACCTTCTCTGGCTTCGAAGCAACCCCACCGTGCTCTCTTTCTGTTTTCCTTTTGGGGTTGCAGGGGCCAACATAATGGGAAGCCCACCAACTGGCCCCTGGACTCTGACGCCAGGTCTTCGCTGGTCTCTTTGACCAGCAGGGACACACTTCTGGCAGAGTTTCAGGTTTGTTGTCTGGATATTTGCCTTTGCTCATTCTCTCTCTCAGTATCTTATCAGGGCTGAATGGAGGGCTGTGATCTGGGGAGAGTGAATTGGGGTCTGTCTGGTCCCAGCTGTGCCAGCCACCCTGAGATTCCTGGTGTGGAACGTGGCCCTGGCTTTAGGCACATGCTCAAAGGTCCAGTGTCCAGGCCAGAACCCACGGGCCATTGTCGGCCTTGTTAAACATCTTAGTATGTGTCTGCAGAGCAATTGGGAAGTCATTGAAGAGTTTTAATGAAGAGGGAGCTGTGATCTGATTCTGAACACTTCCTGGTTAGGGCAAGACCCAGAGGCACATAGGGTGTGATACTGACCTTGCTGGTAAAGTCCAGATGTCAGT
This sequence comes from Eubalaena glacialis, assembly GCF_028564815.1. Taxonomy (NCBI): domain Eukaryota; kingdom Metazoa; phylum Chordata; class Mammalia; order Artiodactyla; family Balaenidae; genus Eubalaena; species Eubalaena glacialis. The sequence goes on from NC_083719.1 coordinate 57,445,531, forward strand.
GACCGGAGCACCAGGAGACATCCCTCTCATCTACCCTCAGTCTTCACTGGGGTGCCATGGCTGGGCATGCTCTGGCAATCTACACATCATTCAGAACAAAGCCAAAAGGTCTTGTTAATCAAAGGGGACAGATGTCTTAAGAACTAAATGTTAACATCTCTCGGGAGACAGTTTGGGTTGGGCTTTTGGTCTGGAGGCACTGATGACAGCTGGCAACCTTGATAGGACAGGAACGGACCCTCCAAGCCTGGGTGATGAGGCCCAGGCACCAAAGGGAAGGAACTTTCACAAAGCTCTTAGACTTCTTTCTCCTCTCGGACTGATCTCTCGTGCAGTGTGGGTCTCGCCACACCCTCTGCAGGGCCCTGGGAGGTAGGTATCCTGCAGGGAAGGCAATCGTTTTCCCTTTCGCTCCACTGAACCAGGCACAGGTCTAAGTTTCAAATGCAGCAAGTGGCTCTGCTCCAAAACAGCCCTTTAAGTGCTCCCCCACCACTTTTTTGGGGGGCGGGGTGTACAGTATAAAAATAAACCGCTTATTTGTGATGAGCTGGCCTTGGGTGGCTGTTTTCAGCTTCAGCCCTCTGGGGTTCGTCGTTGGCCTTGTTTACTATCAGGTCAGTGGAGTGGGCCTGAGCTGAAGGTCCACACCTCCAGGGGGCTGGTGTTTCTCCCCCAAACAGAAGTGCCTCACAGGGGTCGTGGGATAGACACCTTCTTACCAACCGAGAGAAGGGGGCGGGCAGCCTAGTTCTCAGTAGTGTCCCCGCCTGTCACAAGCAGGCACTGTCTGCAGACGCCGCTCACACCCCTTGACGGTCACCAAGGGCCTCGCGCAAAGCCCTCTACAGATGCTCGGTTCCTGGTGAATAACAAATGCGAAATGAATAAACGAAGAACTTTTCAAATAGATAACAACCACTCTAGTTCAACTTAGCTCTTTTTTTTTTTTTCTCATTATGTAAAATTTCAAACAAGTACAAGATTAGAGAGGATAGTATATGAAACCCTATGTAGCCATTACCCACCCTCAACTCACGGCCAATCTTACTTCTTTTATCCTCCCACCCACAATCCCCCAACTGGATTTTTAAAAAGCAAATCCAAACCATCAAATGATTTCATCCTAAAACATTTCATTGTGTATCTTTAAAAGATAAAAACTCCAAAAAAATACACCATTATTACACCCAAAAAATTTATAATAATTCCTTAATGTCTCCAAATATTTAGTCATTATTCAACGTCTTCAGTTTTCTCTATTCTGTTTAATTTTTTACCTCTTTGTTTTGTTTGAAATCAGGATCCAAATGAGATTGGCTTTTGGCTAAATGGGTCCTTAATTTCTGTCTATATTATACTATATTTTGGAGGCAGAGAGTTCGCAAACTATTCATGGTAGCAGAATCATATTTATTAAATTTCACTTTCCAAACAAAAATGTTTTTCAAGGTTTTTTGCTTTATATTTCCCTGGCAGTTCCCTGAAACTCTAGGACTCTCCTGGAATTAGAAACTTATTTTTTTCTACTTTTAGCATATTATTAGAGATTTTTCTAAGCACAGTCCTAGAAAAAAATTTACATGAAAAAAATCTTTGAGTGTTTGAGAAATATTTGTTGCATAATAGTTTCAAGAGTTTCAATAATATCAGAAAACTGATAACCATCAGTATTTCTGGCTTGGTTGGTGAAACTTTTTAGGAAAAAAAAAAAAGTTTTTACTCCAGAGACCATAAAAAATCCTTTGAACATTTCAAAAGTGGGAACCAGCGTCTTCCCTCTAAGAAATAAAACCTCTTGCTCTACATTAAAATACCACCTGGTACTATTAAACTCTCTGAGGTTATTGACTGTGGGCCTCTTACCAATGAGTTCTCAATTTTCAAATTAAAAACGAATATATTTTCTGGTCATGCCTACAACTCTTCCTTTGAAGGTGTGTGTGTGTGTGTGTGTGTGTGTGTTCACCTACACCTTCTTATTATTGAATGTGATTTATGGATTTCTTTCCCACTCACTACTTGTAAATCATCAAGAGTTTTATGTCCCAAGCAGTCAGCAGTTGGTTATAAAATCAACAGAGAGCTGTACTAAATAAACCCTTACTGGATTGCTCCTAAGAACTGATGACAAATCAGAAAGTGAAGACAATTCCATGGGAATGGTTCTCACCTGCCTCTGGGATACCACAAAGGTCTCAGATATGGGGATTTTATTTGTCTTGCGCTTTTAGGAAGATTAATAACCAGATGAACTGGGAAGGAAGTCAGTTTTCTAGGTTCCAGAAGTTTTCTTATAACAAAGAATTTTTCCTCCAGCACAAAACCTACACATGTGTAAATCATAGACACAAATATGTGTGCTGGAGTCTGTGCTTACACACAAGGGGCTGGAAATGAAGCTATGTGATTTTCCTGTTTTAACCTTCCATTAGTTTAAAAGAACACATTTTTTTTTAAAAAGGGGTATGTGTGTGCATACTCTTTTTTAAATATATAGACTATCTCTTGAAGAAGACATAAAAACTGGTAATAATCATGTCTGGGGCAGAGGATGGGAGATTTATTTTTCACTTTAATTCATACTAATTAATAAATTTTTTTGCCATGTTCATAATATTGCCTGTTCATAAAATTATTTTTAGAATACAAGAAGAAAAGGAAATGATCTCTCTCCATGTGTTTTTAATGTTAACCTCATCTTCTTGAGTCCAAGGGTAAATGATTTTCATTGCCACTGCTGCTTATACATGTCACAGGTAAACACACACAAGACACATAGAAACAAATGTGGTATGTATACATACATCTATGTGGACACAATGCAATGTAATATGAGTAACACTTCTATATAGACACACACACACAAAGTCTCTGGGGGAGAGAACAGAGCTTTCACTGTGTATGTGGAAGAATTTTCACACATATATGTTGTTGCTGAAGTCCTCTGCCCATGGGGTAAAACACTGACCAACGTCAGTGTAACGGCAGCACACAGAGTCATGAATCTGATTCCACAGGGTTCTTCCTTTGATGATTTGTCTCAACCCAGGTTCCTCCTTCACACTTGAAAAACTGTTCACAGCAGACAGCCATTCACTTACCAAAGAGCCACCACCATTGTACCTTCAGAGGTGAAACAGAGCAACCTAAGTAAAGTGATTCCTCATCAGAACGAGCTCCAGGGATTAACTTTGCACGCTTCCCCTCCCTCCCCACCCCAAGTGGGTGTGAGAGGGAATCGTGGCTACAGCAGCCCCCCCTGCCCCTTTCTCTCCTGGAATTGGTCAGCGGCTCCTCCCCCGGGGCCTGTGGGGCTGGTCTGATCCCACCTCATCCAGGAAGGACGCCCTGATCCCTCAACAGCCTGAACAGGAGCCACACAAACATGCTTGGAATTTTTCAGAAGGCAAATAGATCGCTTTGTGTGCTGTCTACAAAGCTCAAAGAGGACAGGTTTAGGCTAGAGTGTGTCTGTGCCTCATTAGAGCCCCTTGGAGGCCATGGCGGGGGGGGCTCATCCTTGGGGGTCACCTTTCTGGTCCCTGTGCTCAAGTGACATCCCAACCGACTTCCCAGCCTACCCTGTGGTCCTTGAAGGCCTGTGGCAGGAGGCACCATAGTTATTCACTCGTGCATTTGGCAGACGTTCTCAAAACTGAACAAAGTGAGCCTGTCACTTCAAGGGAAATAACTGACAGTATTTGTTGCCAATGATAACATTCAACCTTTCAAGTGAAAATTAGAATTTTTGAAAACTTCTATTTGTCATCGTGAGCTTGACAACTTCTCCAAAAGTGGACTTTTCTTTTGAGATCGGTATTGATATTTTAAAATGTAATTTCTAAAAATTTATATAATGAAATGTGTCAGCATTTGAAAGGTCAGTACAACTCAGTGAACGAATATTTTCCACATGACCACTACATGATATTACAAAATCATGTATGGGAAAAATGAACTCAGTGTACAATATAGACCAATGGATTTTAATGTAACAGAGTACAAAATGTTCATTGATACAATTTCAGATTCCACATTGCAACTAGCCTTTCAGAAATTACCACCTGGGTTTTGGTCTGGTATCCAAGAATATCCACAATTACCTGAAAAGCTTTTAAAATACTTCTGTATTTTCCAACTACACATCTGTGTGAGACCAGATTCTCTTCATAGAGTTCAACCAAAACAACATATGGCAACAGATTCAAAGCAGAAGCAGGTATGAGATATGAGTCTGGCTGTCTTCTGTTAAGTAAGATAATAAACAAATTTGCAAAAATGGAAAACAATATCACTTTTTTTTTTTTTTTTTTTTTTGCTTTGGAAAAATATGCTATTTAATACAGAAAGGGTTTATAATTGTAATTTTCATGTTTTAATATTTTTGAAGGCCCTGGAGCTGTTTTAATTTTTTTCCAGCTTTATTGAGGTATAACTGACAAAAAATTGTAAGATATTTAAAGTGTACAATGTGATGATTTGATATGTGCATTATAATTTTTAAATGAATAAACAAATATTTTATCATTTTTTGGCTTTAATTTCTAATATAGTAAATGGTAAATACTAATAGACAGTCCATAAACAAAAGTTCTTTGGGTTCCTCAGTAAATTTTACAGGTATAAAAGGTTTTCAAGATCAAAAATGTTGAGAACTGCTGGCGTATATTACTGGGGGGAGAGGGAGAAGTGGCAACATGCCCAGCAAAAGACTACACTTCCCAGCCCCCTTTGCAGCTAAGTTTGGCCATATGACTAAGTTCTGGCTAACTGGATGTAAGGAGACGTTTTTGGAAGGGGTTTCCTCAAAGACTGCTTAGAAAACAGATAGCTGGGGGAATTCCTTTTTTGACTTTCTCTTTTTCCTCATTCTGTTTTTCTTCCTTGAAGACTACGACTTACATGTGATCACAGAAGCTTCAGCAGCTACCTTGAACCATGAGGTGACCTTGAGGATGGAGGCTACTTGTTACAAAGATGGAGCAGAAAGATAGAAGAAGGCTGGGTCCCCAATGACTATGATGCTGCCTGACTATCTACGTCAGAGCTCTTTTAAGAGAACATTTTGAGAGAGAGAAATAAACTTTGAAATCTTGTTTAAGTCACTATTATTTTGGTTTGTCTGTTCCACATAGTGGAACCTAATTCTGCTCCTTTTAAGTGTGGCAGTGTGCTAAGACCAGCTACAAAGGACCCATTTTATGCGGATTATATAATTATTTCATAGGTATTTCTAAGATTGGGTTTTATTCCCATGTCACCCACTGTCTTAAGGTGTGATGTTGAAAAAGCATTATTCAGGGTTAGTATTATAGGCACTCAGAAATTCATTCACATTGTAAAGCAATGATACTCTAATAAAGATGTTAAAAAAAAAAGAAGTTCATTCAACTCTTTGAGCGACAAACATTTAGGAAGCCCATCTTATTGGCAGGCAGTGAAGCAGGCACTGGGTACACGTGCGCTCAGAGCCCTTGTGGTCCATGGAGGAAATCGCCTCACTCCAGGACCTAGCACTGCCCTCACAGCTCTGCTGCATGCCCTACACTAGGATAACAGACTATTCTGGGTATGGAGAGAAAAGCAGACAGCTTGTCACTTAATTGGTATTTCCAGGGCGTGACTTAAAGTTCTCTTGAATAAATTTCATTGTCACTACACTCACTGAACCAGAATGGCCCAAATAAACAAAAAGACTTCCCTCTCCTTAATTTTGATGGGTTAACACATCTCGTGTCCCCGATTAGCCACGTCAGTTGTTGAGGGCTCTCTCACGCTACATTGTCAATATTGTAAGTAACTGCCTGGATTTGAAAGTCTAGTTGTAGGAGGCCATCAAACCTTGTCCATGGAAGCACCTGTAACTTAAATCCTCTAAGCAAAGGCAACTTTCTATGGACCCTCAACAGTCTCTTCTCTCCTGTTATACAGAATCTATTACCATTTATGTGGGGCATCACAGGTCGGGGCTGGATAAAGGAGAGACACACAGAAGCCTTACTCACAAAGTCCAGTAGATTCCAGAAGGGGAGCATCTTTGGGGTAAGCAAATCTCTCCCAAGCTCCTTGGGTGCGGAATGGATTCAGGCCGGACCTGACCATTGCACAGCCTGCTAAGGATTAAACAGTGTGCTAAGACCAGCTACAAAGGATATTATAATAATATTTATATACATATAATATTTATATTTAATCAACAAATAATATTGTTGATTAAAAACTGCACATTCTACAGAGCTGTAGTTATTGACTCATGTTCCACTGACAGGGACACAGCAGTTTTAAGTAAACGCATAGGCTGAGTTAGAATACTGCCTCTGCCGCTTATTAGCTGGGTGACTTTAGGCAAGTGGCTTAACCTTGCTGAGCACAAGAAATAGTTATGTCCATGTCCTCAAGTCATGCTGCTCACTCACGCAGATGGACTAACATGGGCAAAAATGTGCTGACATACTATAAGAAATGACTTTTCTATTAATTTTACCCTATCCTCATCTATCATTTAGGATTAGATTTGTTTTTGTATAAATAAAAACCCCAAATAACCTTAACTTAAACAAGAAAAGTTTACTTCCCTCTCACATATAAAAAATCCGGAGGTAGATAGTGTCAGTACAAGGTTGATCCCTCTGTCATCAGAGGCCTCTTTTTCCACCATCCTCATTCAGCACCTGGCTTTCCTCCTCAAAGTCATCTCATGGTCCATGATGGCTACTGAAGCTCCAGCATTATGTCTACATTCTAGAAGGTAGGAGAAAAAGAAAAGAAAAAAAGGACACACCTCACATCTGATTTGATTCCTTTCAAGAAATCCTTTCTGGAAGTTCCATGTCATACTTCCACTTCTACCTCTTTGACCAGAATTTGATCCTGTGGCCATACCAAGCTGCAAAGACATCTGGGAAATGTAAACTTTTAAAAATTACTGTTGTTAAATTACAAAGAGAAAAGAGTAGGGGAAAAAAAAAGGACACCATTGGAAGAAAGGATGAAATTGGAGTATGTACTGTAGACTATATAAAAAAGAGTAGAACAGATATTGGGTAAGCCACTAGCAGCCTCTTTCATACTTGGATCTCTCTCTCTCTCTCTCTCTCTCATTCACTTTAGTCAGATTCAAATATCTGCTCAAGAATTAGGAACTTTTCGGAAAATGTTTGTTTTAAATCCCTCTGCTGAACCAAAAATATTAACTCTGAAGTGCCAAGTATAAATACACGTGCCAGATGCAAGGTTTCAGCCAACGAAGTTCAACTTGTAATTTTAGAATGACAGATGCACTCGTGGTGGGGGAGCATCAGTGAGTTACAGAGCATCTAGGCTGTAAAACAGGCGAGCTTTTGACCGAACTGTGAGTCCACGGATTTGCTTACATCACATATTTGTCTCATTTCTCTGGATTTTTGTGGGATTTTTGGTCTGCCTCTTCTTCCCATTTGAAGGATGTTAGTTGTTATAGGAAACGGTGACATTAAATTCAGATGGCAGGATCTGATGATATTGACCTATGCAAAACAAAGTGATTTCATTCCAGAAGCTGTGATTTAGTAAGTTCAAATTGCTCAGAGTTTAACTTGCTCCCTGAGTTTGGAGAGGAGGTTGGGGTAGGGGGAGTGTGGGAAGCCAGACACCTTTGGGAGCTGCCATAACTTCTTTGGGGCATTAGAGCTATATTTATTGCAATTAAGTTGCTAATTCAGTAAAAACTGCACAGTTCCCTCGCGGCCTGGGAGAGGGAAATGCAGCTGCTAACAGTGGCTGATTTATAATCACGGAATGACCTAGGTACCAGGGGAAATAAGCCAGATTCTTCTGAGGGCCTAAATCACTCTCTCAGCCAGGCGATCAAAACAGCATGCTCACCCTGGGCAGAGCACCGGAGTTGGGTAGCCTCCAAAACCAGGCTTGATAAATTCCCAGTGTTCAGTGGGATTAGACCCCTGCCTCTCCCTCATCCCTCAGAAGGATGCAGGAAGTGTAAGAGAGCCTTCAAAGACTCAGAGATCAGTACCTACGTTCTCTTTAACCTCAATCCCAGCCCTAGGGAAAACATGACTCAAAAAAGTGTGTATTTAGTCTGTGATCTCTCCCACTAGCGAGTTCAGGTCATTGAAGATCACATATGGGGGTGAGCAGGGCCAAGCTGAAGGGCTAGCAGGTTGTATACCCCACATCCCCAGGGGATGCCATTCTCAGCATAGTCTAATTCAGTGGTTCTCAAACATGGTTGCATATTAGAATTACTTGAGAAGCTTAAAAAATCCCAGTGCCCAGACTGTACTTCAAACCAATTAAATCAGACTCTCCGGAGGAGTGACCAAGACATCAGTAATTTTTAAAGTCCCCCAAGTGATTCCAGTGTGCAGCCGGGTTTAAGAATCAATGGTCTACCCTCAGAATGGGAGAGAATATTTGCAAATGAAGCAACTGACAAAGGATTAATCTCCAAAACTGACAAGCAGCTCATGCAGCTCAATATCAAAAAAACAAACAACCCAATCCAAAAATGGGCACAAGACCTAAATAGACATTTCTCCAAAGAACATATACAGATTGCCAACAAACACATGAAAGGATGCTCAACATCACTAATCATTAGAGAAATGCAAATCAAAACTACAATGAGGTATCACCTCACACCAGTCAGAATGGCCATCATCAAAAAATCTACAAGCAATAAATGCTAGAGAGGGTGTGGAGAAAAGGGAACCCCCCTGCACTGTTGGTGGGAATGTAAATTGATACAGCCACTATGGAGAACAGTATGGAGGTTCTTACAAAACTAAAAATAGAACTACCATATGACCCAGCAATCCCACTACTGGGCATATACCCTGAGAAAACCATAATTCAAAAAGAGTCATGTACCACAATGTTCATTGCAGCTCTATTTACAATAGCCAGGACATGGAAGCAACCTAAGTGTCCATCGACAGGTGAATGGATAAAGGAGATGTGGCACATATATACAATGGAATATTACTCAGCCATAAAAAGAAATGAAATTGAGTTATTTGTAGTGAGATGGATGGACGTAGAATCTGTCATACAGAGTGAAGTCAGAAAGAGAAAAACAAATACCGTGTGCTAACACATATATATGGAATCTAAAAAAAAAAAAAAAAGATCATGAAGAACCTAGGGGCAAGACGGGAATAAAGATGCAGACGTACTAGAGAATGGACTTGAGGACACGGGGAGGGGAAGGGTAAGCTGGGACAAAGTGAGAGAGTGGTAGTGTATATATGGACATATATACACTACCAAATGTAAAATAGATAGTTAGTGGGAAGCAGCCACATAGCACAGAGAGATCAGCTCAGTGCTTTGTGACCACCTAGAGGGGTGGGATAGGGAGGGTGGGAGGGAGACGCAAGAGGGAGGAGATATGGGGATATATGTATAGCTGATTGACTTTGTTATACAGCAGAAACTAACACACCATTGTAAAGCAATTATACTCCAATAAAAATGTTATAAAAAAAAAAACAATCAATGGTCTGACTCATGTAGACTTTGATGTGAATGGCCCCCGCTGCAGCTGTGCTGGGGACAAACTGCACAGACATATGTCACAGCCCTGGGTGGGGGTGGAGAAGAAGAGAGGTGGCAGAGGACAGTAGGGAGATGAGTATGCCTTCTGGAAAGAAAGAACTCAAAAGGGAATCTAGAAATTGGGCCTCAAACCAGCAACCTGTGACGAGGGTGAAAAATTAAGGCACTGTATGATTTGGGGTCCCTGAATGGCTTATATGATTGCAAATTTCACTTTTAATTTGCCCCAGTTCCTGAGCTGCATTTCTTGGATATTTTCTAAGACATGTATTTTATGTCATTAAAACAGCAACCCACAGTCAAGTGTCACTTCAGAGTTTGCAAAGCACTGTTTCCATACCCACCATCCTTACCGGGCTGCACACCTTGTAAAGACCCTGCCCTAGTTTGTGGAGTCCAAGCCCCTTTCTCTGTCAGATCCAGATGTCATTAGAACCGGATGGTCAGTTTTCCATTTACGGTTTCTGCTGGGAATTTTTTTTTTTTTTTTTTTTTTTTTTTTTTTTGGTCTTCTCTGAGTTTTCAATTCCTATGGGCAGACTTAGAGGATAGAGCTTAAGGGAGAAATCACCATTTATGATGTATCCTCATCCTCACCAAACTCCACCCTCAAGCTGGACTCCAGATCAAAGGGCCCTGCCAGCCCCCCACCAAAGGCTCAGTGTTTGGAACGAGGGAATCACTCAGTGATACTTGTGCAACACGTGCACAGGTGAATGGTGCAGCGGCAAACCCCGCTGGGAGGCCACAGGTCAGAATGAAGGCTCTGGGTGCTGAGAGGGAAATGACAGCCCTGGAGAAGAATGGAACATGTGTGGTTATTTATTTATTTTATTGAAGTATAGTTGATTCATAGTGTTGTGTTAGGTGTTAGTTTCTGGTGTACAGCAAAGTGGTTCTTTTTTTTTTTCAGTTTTATGTATATATATTCTTTTTCAGATTCTTTTCCATTATAGGCTATTACAAGATATTGAATATAGTTCCCTGTGCTACACAGTAGGACCTTGTTTTTTATCTATTTTATATAAAGTAGTGTGTATCTGTTAATCTCAAGCTCCTAATTTATTCCTCCCCCACTGCCAACTTTCCCCCTTGGTAACCATACATTTGTTTTCTATGTCTGTGAGTCTGTTTCTGCTTTGTAAATAAGTTCATTTGTATCATATTTTTAGAATCCACATATAAGTGATATCATATGATATTTGTCTTTCTCTGTCTGACTTGCTTCACTTAGTATGATAATCTCTAGGTCCATCTATGTTGCTGCAAAAGGCAGTATTTCATTCTTTTTTATGGTTAATATTCCATTATATATATGTACCACATCTTATTTATCATTCTCCTGTTGATAGACACAGGTTGCTTCCATGTCTTGGCTACTGTAAATAGTGCTGCAATGAACATTGGGGTGCATGTATCTTTTCAAATTAGAGTTTTGTCTTTTCCGGATATATGCCCAGGAGTGGAGTTGCTGAATCATATGGTAGCTCTATTTTTAGTTTTTTAAGGAACCTCCAAACTATCCTCCATAATGGCTGCACCAATTTACATTCCCACCAACAGTGCAGGACAGTTCCCCTTTCTCCACACTCTCTCCAGCATTTATTATTTGTAGACTTTTTGATGATGGCCATTCTGACTGGTGTGAGGTGATACCTCATTGTAGTTTTGATTTGCATCTCTAATAATTAGCAGTGTTGAGCATCTTTTCATGTGCCTGTTGGCCATCTGTATGTCTTCTTTGGAGAAATGTCTTTTTAGGTCTTCTGCCCATGTTTTGATTAGGTTGTTTGGAACATGTGTGGTTAAACAGTGGCAAATTTGGCTGAGGGTTCTTCTGGCCTCAGTCTGCCCTCAGCCTTTTCAAAGGCAATAGTCAAAGGCGTCTCCAACACTGTCCGGAACACAGTCCTGGTCCTCGGGTGGCTCTCACGCTCACCTGCAGTCCCCAGGCCTCTGGCCCGCACACAGCAGAGCACAGCGGTCAAGGGCCGACTTCTGTAGCCAAAGGCTTGGCCCCTTACAGGCTGAGTGACTCTGAGTATGCCCCCGAAACTATCCCACCTCTGTCCCCTTTATCTGTCCAGGGGGTAGTCTGGGCCTCTTAATGTTGCCCTGAGGCTCAGCATGGGCCTGGAGCCCTGGTAGGAACCCTGTGAATGGTGCAGTGGTGTCCGGGCACAGCTCCGGAGCTACGATTTCACTGCCTTCACCAGGTGAAAACCGGCAGATGGAGGCTGGTGACCCTCTAGGTCTCCCTGGGCCCTGATTTGATGGGTGCTCTGTCCTGACCATGGTGTGAGTTTCATGGGTCTAGTGAAAGCAAACACTTCTGGCAGATTACATTCAACCTCTAAGGTTGTGGCTCAGTCTTTTTCTTTAAGGACATAGAGTGGTGTTTAGTAAAGCCGGTTCTGGAGTCAGACAGGTTCATCTCTCTCCATTATTCTCTTATGACCTTTGGCAAGTTCTTGGCCCTGCTAAGTCTCAATTTCCACATCTTTGGGAATGGAAGCAACATTACTATCCAGGTCATAAGGTTTATTGGGAGAATCAAAGGATATAATGCCTGGAACATAACTAGCACCTGATAAAAAAGAGCTGCTATTGCTGGGCAATCTTGTTTACATGCCCCCTCCTCCCCATGGGCCAGGTCTGGAGGGTCTCTCTGGGCTCCATGGTTTCCCATGGCAGTTCCTGCCAGCTTCAGTTCTGCTCAACTCCAAGCTTCTCCAGGGAGCCCCGTTTTCCAGGAGTTTCCATTCCAAAGTGTCCCCACCCGATAGAAATTCCTGATCTCCAAAAAGAGCTCTTGCTTCCTAGGGAAATAACCACTCAAGAAAATATTCTAACATTTGATCACATTGTCAATGTGCCCCATTAGGTCCCCTCTCTCTTCTTCCCCACTGCTTCTGTGGGCAGACCACGTCCTGTTTCAGCAGGGCTGCTGTATTCTAAGACATTGTGCTATTCAAAATGGACACTTTCTCAGACCTAGAGATGATCATACTAAGTGAAGTTAAGTCAGACAGAGAAAGACAAATACCATATGATATCACTTACATGTGGAATCTAAAAAATAATACAAATGAACTTATTTACAAAACAGAAACAGACACACAGACATAGAAAACAAACTTAGGGTTACCAAAGGGGAAAGGGTGGAGGAATGAATTAGGAGTTTGGGACTAGCAGATACAAACTAATATAAAAAATAGGTAAACAACAAGGTCCTACCATATAGCACAGGGAACTATATTCAATATCTTGTAATAACCTATAATGGAAAAGAACATGAAAAAGAATATGTATATATGTATAACTGAACCACTTTGCTGTACACCAGAAACTAACACAACACTGTAAATTAACTATAGTTCAATTAAAACATAATAAAAAATAAAATAAAATGACACTTTCTCCCAAGTAAGCCACTGCCCCCCCTCAAGCCTGGCAGACTGCTCTGCCCAAAACACAGGGCTTGGGAGGGGTGACCTGCACAAACGGACAACTCCTAGACCTAATAATAACTCTCTTCCCCTGTGTTGAACTATTTTGTGTTTATTCATGGCCCTAAGCCCCACCTACACCAATTTGACATCACTGTTTCCATAGCAAATAATAATTTTCAAATGGAATAAAGCAGGAGCTGAAAACCCCACAAAATGCAGCTGAATGAGACAAACGTGTTCCTTAAACAATGGATACAATGGAGTGGTGTGGCCACAAACCTGTGTATTTATGTTCCAGGTAACTTCCGTATCTCCACCCCCGGTCACCCCACTAATGAGGAATGAGGAAGACTGGCTGCTACAAAAACAATACACCACAACTTCACAGATCCCATGAGAGCATATATTTATTTTTTGTTGTTGTTTTTTAAAATAAATTTATTTATTTATATTTTATTTTTGGCTGCGTTGGGTCTTCATTGCTGCACGCGGGCTCTCTCTAGTTGCGGCGAGCGGGGGCTACTCTTCATTGTGGTGCACTGACTTCTTATAGCGGTGGCTTCTCTTGTTGCAGAGAATGGGCTTCAGGTGCATGGGCTTCAGTAGTTGTGGCACGTGGGCTCAGTAGTTGTGGCTCACAGGCTGTAGAACGCAGGCTCAGTAGTTGTGGCACACGGGCTTAGTTGCTCTGTGGCATGTGGGATCTTCCTGGACCAGGGCTCAAACCCATGTCCCCTGCATGGGCAGGCGGACTCTTAACCACTGCGCCACCAGGGAAGTCCTGGGAGCATATATTTATACACAGAGACGTGACTCTCACATTAAAAGTTCAAAACTTATTAATGCAGCCTTGCATTTGGAGCATTTGCTACTCCTCAACATTTCAAAGGAAGTATTTGGACTGAAGTTCTCTACAGAATTTAGAATAGACCCTGGAGTCCCGCTCTCATTCACTGTCTGTAGCCCTCCTTTGGCACCCAGAATAGGTTCTTTTATTGGCTGCCTAGACTTTTATGTTTAGGTGTTGAATATAAGCTCCTTAAGGCAGCGGCCCTGCCTTACAACAGAGACCTTGATGTCCCAGAATCCAGCACAGAGTCTTACACATAGAAGTAGGTGTTTCTGTTTCCTGAGGAACAGGATGACGTAATACTGCCCAAGAGAGATGGGAATCCATGTGACAGGTAATACCTGAATACGCTGAAGTACATTTTGTTCCAGGACGTCCTCAAAGGACATGAACTCATTCTCACCTTCACTTCGCAAAGTGTGGTCCACGGATCAGCAGTGGGACATCACCTGGAGCTTGTTAGAGTCTCAGGCTCCAGCTCAGCCCTCCTGAGGTAGGACCTGCATTTTAACAAGGTTCCCAGGTTGTTTATGTGCATATTAAAGCCTGAGAAGCCCTGGTCGGTCTACACGACCTTCGTGTGGATGGTTGAGAGCAGTGTCCAAGTCAGAGTGCGTGTGTATAAAAGAGAGAGAGTGACACAGACAGAGGAGCCAACAGTAACATTCTCTGAGTGCTCAAAGAGAGCCTCAGAAGTAGGTACTATCATTATTCCATTTTACTAACTAGCAAGTTGTGGAGATCAAATTAAACCTACAGAGTGTGCGCTTGTAAACCATTCTGTTAGGTGTCCTAGGAGCTGTGGGAATCCTGTGGCGTTCACTACCTCAGTAACACCTGGGAAGAATTCTAACTCACATTCGGGTAGCAGCTTCCTCTCACAGAGCGTCTACACACTGACAGGACTTCAGGCAGCCTATATTCTTTACCCTTTAAAACATGTTTTACAAGTAATACCTGCTTACTGCAGAACAATTAGAAAATACAGATAAGCACAAAGAAGAAAGTCATGCCCAGTAATGACAACGTAGTTAACATTTTAATAAATATACTTCCATGTATCATTCTATGAATAGATATGAGTGTCTGCATGCAGATGTATATACTCATACATGTTTTTAACAAAAAGAAATCATTGTATCCATACTGTTTTGTGACTTTCTCTGTTTTAAAATACCTGTAGAATTGTATAATAGATTTCTCCAGCTCTCACCTTCTTCTTTTCTCTGCAACTGTTTTAATTCCCACCCGTCCTTAAAAAATTAGCTCAAGGTCCACCTCCTCCAAGAAGCCTCCCCTGGTCACCCAGCCCATGGGTACTGGTGACACTCAGCTGACACGGCCAGCTTGGCCACCTCTACCTGTGGGTTGGCGTAATGCTCATTCCCAGGTCAGGTCAGCTCAGAACAGGATTCGGACGATATTCATAGGACGCTGGTCTTGTCCTCCAGCTCCTGCGCAGGGAAATGCTTCGGCCACAGCAAGCTCCTTTCTCTGGGCTCAAGGGCTCTCTTGACTATCTCAGGCCTTATCTGACCTCTGCCCTCCCCATGCCGGCTTCTCCCCGCTCCCTGCACTTACCCACTCACTGTGTTAACATACCCTCTCTCGGCCACAGCTGATGCTCTGCTGCCGGCTGAGCTGAATTAGAATTAACAAGTGAAATTGCCAATATTCTTCTGTTTTTGACCTACCTCAATGGCAATTTCATGAGGTTCACCCTGATACTCCCCCTCTTCCACTGGATGAGACCACGCCTCTGTTTAGCTCTGGCAGCTGTTCCTATTACCCGGAGCAAAGACTCTTCCCACCCGCCTTCCACTCCGTCACTGGGGCACAAAGCAGAACGAAGCTCTCCTCTCGGTTTCCCTCAAGCTTCTGGTGGACCAGGTCTTTCACTGAGCCTGCTCTTTCTTTCAGGTGATAGCACGTTCTCCTGAAGAGGCTGCCCCAGAACCCTTGGGTGGACTGGACCAGAAGACAATCTGAGTAACCTGCAGGGGGCAGTGCTCAGAATGGTCCCTCTTCACTGACTGCTCACCTGTGTCCCTGGCCCGGCTTGGCCTCCACAGGGGGCCACATCCTTATCAGGTCACTGCCTGGGAGTCTAAGGCGGCCAGTGTTTCTCATCACTCCAATGAGGCTGCTGCCTTCTGGCCTCACTCATGCCCAAACACCCCAAATTTCTCAGTGGGTGTCAGCTCGCACCCTTGCTCTGGGGGTTTTGTTATAATTAGCCTCCTCTTTCTACCTGCTTGGCCGGTAGCATGTGTGGGATCGTACTGGTGGGCTCAGCTGGATTTTGAATTCCGGCTCCAACACTTGCTAGCTTGCATCAATTTCTTTGCTGTCTCAGGGTCTCATTTTTCTCATCTGTTAAAAGGAGATAATAAGAGTGCCTGCTTCATTAGGTAGTTTTGAGCGTTAAACAGAACCACCCATGAGAGATGCTTAGAGCAGTGCCCAGAACACAGAAAGCACTTAATAAAATCTAGCCTGGAGGCACTAATGACATTTCCCACCTCTGAGCACTTTGGTGTGTGCCTGAATACATACTTGGTGAGTGATTAACGCTATCTGTAAGAAAACAGAGGCAGCAGTGTCTGTGTTAATTACAGGGCAAGCAGACTGTAGGGGGGAGGGTGAGTGAGGGGAGACGTAGGTAGAGGAGTCTGTGTCAGAGGGACACTGCGCCCGGTCCCCTAGCTGCTGGTCACACCCATCGCCCCAAACGTCTCACCCCTGGGGGCATTTCTGTCCAGCACCTACATACACTCAGGTAACTGCAGGGGCTTCTGGAAGCCTCAGGTGGGAGCAGCATGAATTCCAGAACCTTGGGGAAAAAGTGTCCTCACCCCATAAAAAAGTCATGTACGCCCCAAGAACCTGGGAACCAACTGCAGAGACATCATAAACATCAGGATCTGACGACTTCAACAGCGGATTATTCAGTTCCAAATATATACAAAGACGCCACATTGATGTGTAACTTCTGAAGATCTGTGGAAATTAAAGGCCAAGGAACAAGAGGGGACTCTGCAGGGAGAAATGCTCCAAAGTGTCAGCACTAGGGGAGCGCTTACACTGGGAGCAAGCCGGGACGCTTGGGACACACGTGTTACCATTCAGGCCTCCCTGGCACTTTCAACCCCGCTCCATTGAAATCCACCCAAAAATGCCGCCCTCCCCCACCCCCGCCAGCTTCACTTTCATCTCAGCTTCCCTTTCTATGCACCACCATGGTTTTCACATTTAGTTCTATAATAATACATATTGTTTATATTTAGCTCTGTTTTAGACGTGTGTAGCCGACCCTTTGGTGAACGAGCATTGCTTATAGAAATATAACGGCGCAAACAAACACAAGGTGGGTATGGCGCATGCGGTGTGCAGTGGGACTGACCTGTGGTTAGCGTCCTCTTTGATTGCTCCAGCCTTCAGTGAGGATTTCTGCTCAAGTTGTAAGATTTGGAAACTTCTGCTAAGTGGGGATGCAGCGGGCATGTATTTTTGCACGACTGGCTACTAATTCATACATGACTACAAAATGACAACGTGGGGCTCCTTGTTCAGAAATTAAGAGTTTCCAGATGGTGACGGCAGAGCGTTAAACCAAGTGCAGGGCTCTTCTAAGTGTGAGGCTCTGGGTGACTGCACAGGGTACATTCCCATATCGTCAGCCCTGAAGTTTAGGCCACAACGTCAAATTCAAGGAACGTCAAATTCCTCTATTTCTCCAAAATAAAATTTAGCCTCCTACACTGTTGGTGGGAATGTAAATTGGTGCAGCCACTATGGAGAACAGTATGGAGGTTCCTTGAAACACTAAAAATATCAATCCCACTCCTGGGCATATATCTGGAAAAGATGAAAACTCTAATTCAAAAAGATACATGCACCCCAATGTCACGCAGCACTGTTTACAATAGTCAAGACATGGAAGCAACCCAAATGCCTATCAACAGATGTGGCATATATATACGAAGATGTGGGATACACACACACACACACACACACACACACTCAGCCATAAAAAAGAATGAAATACTGCCATTTGCAGCAACATGGATGGACCTAGAGATTGTCATATAAGTGAAGTAAGTCAGACAGAGAAAGACAAATATTATAACGTATCACTTATATGTGGAATCTGAAAAATAATACAAATGTAATGAATCTATATACAAAACAGAAACAGACTCACAGATATAAAAAACAAACTTAGGGTTACCAAAGGGGAGAGGAGGAGGGGGGATGGACAAATTAGGAGTATGCAAGTAACAGATACAAACTACTATCCATAAAATAGATAAGCAACAAGGATTTACTGTATAACACAGGGAACAATATTCAATATCTTGTAATAACCTATAATGCAAAATAATCTGAAAAAATATATATATATAACTGAATCACTTTTCTGTACACCTGAATCTAACACAACATTGTAAGTCAACTATACTTCAATAAAAAAATTTAGCCTCCAAAATATTAGGGTGTTCCCTCTCTTAATCCTGCGATCCTACAAGAAACTGGGCTTATGTGGTGCTAAACAATGGCAGGGGTGGGAAGGAGGCCAGGAGGCCCTTGGGCCCTGGTGGCTTCCTCCTTTACCATTGCTCCCGGGGCTACAGGAAGCCACAGCTGACCCCAGTCCTCACAGGCTTTTGGGCACTCCTGAAGCTCAGAGAGGCCCTCACAGCTCTCCTCCCCACTGGCCACAGACTTGGTATCTACTCGCTACCAAATCTCTGCCTCTCCATGTTCCCTGACCCTCCCTTCCCCTCTCCAAGTCTGGGAGAAAACGGAACCCTCTCTCAGGATCTGGCTACTTCCACTCCCCACCGCCCGAGGCATGTCCCTTCACCCTCCTTTCTAAGACGTTTCCAGATCCACCCCCCTCCGAGTGCCTTCAGGAAGACACTGCTGCCCCCTCTTTCCTAAGGAGGGAGAAGGGAAAGCAGATACCTACCTCAGTGGGGCAGATTTTTTATATTCTCACCATGATTCACCAAGATTGTGGTGGGGCCTGGACCTCACATCTAGGTCTTCAGATCTCTGCCATTCTTTGCATCCGCAGAGGACGGGGCGGGGGGGGGGGGGGGGGGAGCCCAGCGGGAGACGGGTAGCAGGTGAGTGGGTGGAGTAAATGAAGTGGAGTAAGCAGAGACCTTCCTGAATGCTGACTCCATTGCCCTCTGTTGTTGTGACCTCAATTTCCCCATCTGTGCAATGGGCAGCAGCACCTGCCTCCCGGGATGGTTGAGGAAATCAGATAGAGTGCACGCTAAGCCCTTTACCACTGTTAGTTCTCTCTCTTCCCTTCCCTTCCTTTCATCTTCTA
This sequence comes from Eubalaena glacialis, assembly GCF_028564815.1. Lineage (NCBI taxonomy): Eukaryota > Metazoa > Chordata > Mammalia > Artiodactyla > Balaenidae > Eubalaena > Eubalaena glacialis. The sequence goes on from NC_083719.1 coordinate 57,464,735, forward strand.
ACCTTGAAGCAACCCCAGGCCAAAGGAAAGGAAATCAGAGGAGTTTTGTAGATTTGGAAAACTATCTCAACGTACTCATAACAGACCATTGAGTAAAAAGGCAGGTGATAAACTAGCATAGCCTGATTCCTTTTATGTAACATCTCACACACACACACATTTCCATCAGAAATGCTTGGAAGGATATTCGCCAAAACATTAGTGGTGGTTTTCTTCAAATGGTAGGATTTCAGGTGGTTATTACCTTGTTCTTTGTACCTTTATGGGTTGTTTAAATTTTTTTTTACAATGAATATGTCTCTTTTTAAAAAAATTTAAAGCTTAAAAATGTTGTAAAACACAGCTATCTAGAATAAGAGTGGTTGGTTTAGAAGATCTCTAAAGGTGAAATGCATAACATTGTCTGTATTAGGACACTGGGCAAAGCTATGATGTAAGCTCAAAAAATAGTTGCCCCCAGCATAAACTGGTCCAGCCTCTTCAAGAATCATTTAGCAATATCAAGCAGGACTGAAAATCCATATTCCCAACAATTCTATTTTTTGTTATACTCCCTAGAGAAACTCTCACGGCTGAGCACAAAGAGATACAGGAAAGAAGTCAACTGCAGCATTGTAAATAATAGTGAAAAACTGGAAACCAGGACAACGGCCATCGTCTTAGTCTGTTTGGGCTGCTATGGTGTGGCTTATAAACAACAAACATTTATTTCTCACAGTCTGGAGGCTGGGAAGTTCAAGATCATGGCAACTGCAGATCTGGTATCGGCTGAGAGCAGATGATTCACATTTTATTGGCCAGAACTAGTCACTTGTCCCTTCCCACTGCAAGGAGTTCTTTTAAATGAAAATAGGGCTAAATGTGTCTGCATGTTGCTATTATTCTTTAAAAGTGGTCATATGTAGCTTTGTCTAAACATGGGAAATCAGATTCACGGCGTGTTTTCAACCACTTTTTAAAAATGGGTTAAAGGATGTTGTAATAATTTCTGAGTCTGTTTAGTAAGCCTATTGCTACGCAAAGAAACAGGAAACAGAAGCAGGAAACTACTTTAGTTGCTTAAGAAATCATTTCACTAACCCAGGCAGTGGCAATGTGGATTTCTGAAACTCCTAGGGCCCTGGACCACTGTGGGAAACAGGTATCTGACCCTACACTTGCTTCTACTTCCACATAAGCTTATTTCTGTGTTTATTCTTGCTGCTCTCAAAGAGCAACGTCCATCCCAGCCCATTTCCCTATTTCTGCCTCCATCTAACCTTACAGATCCACTCCTAGCTTTGTTTTTCATTATTAATTTTCATACGTTTAATTGTTATTAAAACATTCTGCATATATTTACAAGGCATCTTGCCCTGGAGTTGCTGAAATCCCTCGTCTATTTAAAGAACCTGTCTCCCATTATGGGGCCAAGTTCAGGGCAGAGCAAACAGCTGAGGAAAGAAGTGCCCCCCAGAATCTGAACACCCTTCAGGCAACACAGTGCCAGGCAGGCAGAGGACCCTGCCTGCAGCATTTGTCATTTAAGGAACTATTACGACACTCTGACTGGGAAGCAGCCCAGTTGAGGCACCCTATGTGGAGAGCCTCCCAGCCTCCTGCCAGAGGGTGGACCAATGCTGAGCTTGTCTTCACCCTTCGTACCCTATGGATTCTGGTTCTGTCTGTGCAGCCACCAGTGCCCAGTCACCCTCCAGCAAAACCAGGGCTCCCCTCTCCCTCGTCTCTCTCCCCCAGGTCCCTAGGGCTGGATAAACCTCCCTTCTTGGAATCTGCCCTTCCCTGGCCCTTGTCCAGCCTCTCCTCCTTGCATCTGCCCCTCTGCAATTGTTTCTTGGCCAATCTCCCAGCCTCCAGTTTCTCCCACACCCAGAGCCCTCTGCCCTTCGCCTTACTGGGACTCCAGGAACTTCCCTCAAAACTGCAGCGGCTCCCCCTACAGGACAAAGGAGGAAACTCAGTGGGGCCCCAGACCCTTCTATCCCATCCAACCTCACACCTCTATTTCCGCCACTTTCTTCTGCACAGACTTTCAGCCACACTGTGACAGGGTCTATCCTGGGTGGAGGGTAGGCAGGAGGGTCATTTGGCTCTAACCCCATTTTCACAAAGAACCTCAAAGTTAAACTTCTGAAGTAATTTTCAAATGAGGTTATGCATAGAGTCTCAGAGATAAACTGACAGATGTCCCCATACAACTTTATCTTAGGTCCTGTTACTGGACCATATTATCAGTGGAGAACTATAAATTAATATATTTTTAATAAACTGTAATTTTTTGGTAATTGTAATCATAATTGTTTCTGTAGATGTAAAGCACAATTATCTAGCATTATGTTAAAATAATTAATTGGTCAATGAAGACATACTATTAAATGACCACAAAGGTTATCACTCTGTTAAGCATTTCTTTCTTACATCCTTTACTTTCTTCCTTTTTTCTGGAGAGGGTGGGGTTAGGATTCATTTCTTAGAATACAGAATCTTTTTTTTTTTTTCCCTTTAATGGCCTGTCTTTCCTTGTCTCTGCTGTGCATGTGGCTTTCTCCCCTCCTTCCCCAAATAATCACCAAGCTCCCCCTGCCCAGAACTGTCTCCTTCCTGCTGATCTCAGGCCAGGCTCCTGCCAGGCTCAGCTGTCACCTCCCAACCTCTTGGCCCTCCCATGATGGCTTAGCTCACTGAGATGCAGTGCATAGTGCCAGCCCTTGTTTGGGCTTGGCATAAACCACCTTGAACTGCATATTGTCTTTCTTCTTGTGCAGCATGTCTTTCCAACTAAACTGGAAGCAGGGGCTGCATCCCACCCTCCCTTTTTGCATCCACAGCTCCCCTCAGTGTGCCCTGAACCCCGTTAACCCCACAGTGAACGCCCCATAAGCCCTTCCTCAGGCTGCTGAGGGTCCAGCTTGCCGTCCCTGTTTGTGGACTCCTCTTAGGGAATGTCCTTTAGGATGGGCATTCTTAACCAGAGGTCCTAGGGCAGGCTTTGGGGGGCTCCACGAACCTTGCAAAATCGTGCAAAATCTTCTGTGCGAGTGCAGTTTTATGATGAGAGGGTTTATAACTCTCATCAGAGTCTCAAAAGGGCCTGTGACCTAAAAAAACATGATGAACTCCTGCCCTGAGGTGCTCTGGTTGCTATCAGCACAGAAATGAATGCAAGAACTCAGTTGTCTTATCTGCAAACTGGGAGCAATAACGGGGGCCTATATGGAGGGGGTCCTCAGGAAATGGTAATTATTAGTATCCCTGACCTAGTTCCAGAAATGCCTTAGCTCAGGGGTTCCCAAACTTGGATAGTCATCAGAATCACCTGGGGGGCTTGAAAAATACAAGTTCCTGTCCGGCATTCCAAGACCAAAGGAGAGACAGTCTCCACGGGAGGAGCAGGAGTTCTGCATCTTTATCAAGCCTCCTCCTGGTGCTTTTGAGGATCCATCGGCCAGGTCTGGGAATCGCTGCCGTTCCGTGCTCCCCTGCCTCCACAAGGCCTTCTCGGCCCCATCTTGCCTCTTTGTGGGAAGTACACGTGTTTAAGGAAACTGCCCAAGCCTCTGAGGGAACAGCGGGCTGCACAAGTCTTTCAGAACAAGGAATTAAGTATCTTTATAATTATATCCAGGCCTATATTTAGGCCCTGGCTCATATGCCCTCTTGAACTTCAAATAAATACCTATTTTGTTCCTTGTTTAAACAGGTGTAACAATATCGGGGATACTAGATTTATCCAGGCAGGAAGGCAGCTCCCACAGCTGTCAGAAAGCACGCTACCCTCATTCCTCACAAGAGGAAAAGCTAATTATACTGTCATAGAGCAAAATAAATGTACAATGTCTACCCCTGAGCTCACTGAACCACTCGGGGCTGCGCTCTGGCAGGATTCAGGGCCAGCTCGGTTGGCACATGCTCAGATATGATAGAAGCCACTGCGGTGGGGCGATTCTGGGTTGGTGAGGTCTGCTGTCCCCAGAATGCTTACACTCTCACACAAACACACACCCACACACACTCATGCACACACACTCTCATACTGGAATGCACAACTCTCACACATACTCATGGAACACTCTCACACACCCCTCCTCTGATGCCAGAGCGTTCCCACCCAAGCATGACAGTTTACTCCCCGTGGACTTCTGACTTCCCATTCCCTGTCCAAATGCCAGGGACTTTCCTGATTTTAGCACTTAAAATCTCACGTCTGGAAACACCCCTCTCCCCCAAAGTCCTGGGCAAAATGGGGTGGCTGGCCACCCTAAGGTGCACCTTCTGCTTTCTCGGCTGCGCGGTGTCCTGTGAATGGGGCTCCACCTGCCCTTCCGGGAGGGATCTGAAGTCCTTGTGGTTACTGACTCGGCAGAGCTGACACATCCAGACAAGTACGCACCGTGGCAGCCGGCACCTACACAGCTCCGGTGAAGGATATATCCTGCTGATTAGGGGTCCCGTGGCGGTCCTGACTGCACATTAGAGTCACCTGGGAGACTCTGACCTGCACCCTGATGCCCTGGCCCTACCACACAGAGTGTGGTTTACGTGGCTGGGGCGGGGCCCGACGCTGACAGGTTCTTCTAGTTTCTGAGGTGGTCTGAATGTGCAGTCAGGATGGAGAATCGCTGAATCCGGGCAAAGCATACAGCAGTCAGGTCACTCCCTAGTGCCTTCCTCACACCTCTACGGGGCGTGGGGCTTACGAGCACAGGCCAGAGGTCCTGTCAGGAGAGAGGAGCCCTGAATCTCCTGCTCCTGCACTTTGAAATGGACATGTTATCCTATAAACCAACACACAGACCCGTGCAGTAACTGAACCTAAGGCCAGTGCCACATTAAGACTTTCTGATTATGCCTCTAGCCAAAGGCTCAACTCCAACCGTTTTTTTGCCACTGAAAGAAGTTTCCAAGCAGCAGTTTTGACTATGGCCTGCCACCTATCATGGCAGAAAAAGGCACTTCTCTGGCTGTAGGACTGAGTATTCCTGTGGATGAACAGGATGGCGTTGAAGAACAGTGGCTCACAAGCTGCTCTCCGAGAAGCGGCATAAAGATGGGCTGCAGGAAACAGCAAAGGCTTTGGAATTAGCTGAAGAAGTGGCATCCCTTCTCTCCACCTATCAGCCACTGACGTGTGACCTTGGGGCAGTTGCTGTACTATGCCGAGCCTCAGTTTCCTCCTCGGTAAAAAGTGCATAACAATACCTACCACCAAGGGTTCTTGCTGGTCTGTCAGTGACTAGTCCAGACCTTGGCTTGGTGTAGGTGGCGGTGGAGTAAACGACAAATGATAACTATTGAGAAAAAGTGGATGGCGACGCTGCTTCCTTCTTCGTGTTGTACCAGCGTGCTCCCATCACGTCCTAAAGAAGGTATTCTGTTCTCAAGTCACATAAACAATTAAGTTAATGGAAAGTACTGGTTTCCTGTTGCTGTTGTAACAAATTACCACAAACTTAGTGGCTTAAAATCATGCAAATTTTTTATCTTACGGTTCTGGAAGTCAGAAGTCTGAAATTGGGTTTGCTGGATTAAAATCAAGAGGTTGGCAGGGCTGTGTTCCTTCTGGAGGCTCTGGGGGAGGATCCAGTCCCTTGACTTCTCCATCTTCTAGAGGCTTCCGGCATTCTCTGGTTCTGGACCTCTTCCTCCATCTTCAAAGCCAGCACTCTAGTATCTTCAAATCTCTCTCTGACTCTGACTCTTTCACTTATGATCACCATTGCGATTCCATTGGGCCCATCCAGACAATCCAGGACAATCTCCCCATCTCAGGATCCTTGGCTTAATCACATCTGCACAGTCCCGTTTGCTCTGTAAGGTAACGTATTCACAGATTCTGGGGATTAGAAGGTGAACATTTTGGGAAGGCTATTATTGTGCCTACTATATGGGGAGAGCTTTATCAATGTTAAATTTTTTATCTTCTCTAGGTTTTTCTCCAACCTTTGATACCTACTCCCAGTCACCGGGTAGCAAATGCTGGCAGAGGTTAAAAAAATTGCCGAACAAATTAAATTAGCATCACCAGAATATTCAGAAACTGCCCATCAGAGACTTCAATAGTTTCCCTTGTGTGTGTGTGTGTGTGTGTGTGTGTGTGTGTGTGTGAACCTGTTTACTGGTGGTTGTGATTTCACGGTACAGTACATGCCATAGCAGGATCATAGTTTTTGCCTGTAAAATTGTTCCTAGAACATTTGAGGGGACTAATTGGTGACACGGTGTCCTGCAGAGATGACTGTGACTTTGCAGGCATTCTAACCTCTGACAAGTCTGAGGGCTGCCCCAGGGGGCTGCCAGGCTTAGAACTTTAAAAGACCACTCCTCCCCTGAGTGGGGGACCACTGGCAAGCCCGGCCAGGAAGGAAAGACTTGAACTGAATATGCAGCGAGCTCTCATGTCCTTCAAATGAGTTGAGACCTCAAATCTGAAGTTTGGATAGGAAACTGGGACTCAGTGGGAGGTCTGCGAGGGTGGAGGATGGGGGTGCTTCCAGGCTTTCAAAACACAAAACAGGTGGTTTTCAGTGGTGCTGGCTGGCTGGGGAGAGGGGGGGAGGTGAGGGGTGAATACAAGGCAGGCAGGCTTCTGGAAGGGTGGGACCCAGGGCTGAAGCCTGGGCTGGCTGCCTGAGAGTAGAGCGACAGGGGAGGGCTCTGAACCTCCCTGCACGGGAGGGGCTGCCAAGAGGTTCGGGGAGGAACCCCAACCCTGGCCTGAGAAATGCTTTTCTCGGGCTCAGAGGCCAGGGTGCACAAAAGTGGGAGTCCAGCCAAGCCAGAGGTCCCCCAGCAAAGAAGAGGACCAAGGAGCAGAGTGGTGTGAACCCGTTCTTCTATTGAAGCAGCAGTGATGTGGGTGACAAGGAATCTGAAGGCATGAGCTCAACCAGAGGCGGGATCAGCCAAGTCTGACAGGCCTTAATTATTTTAGGGTAAGAAATCTGTGCTCGGTAAACATGCCAGATGTTTATGCTTTTGTATATTTTGATTTCTTGTTTGTTTTCCTTGTTATTGATGATGATGATGTTGTTTTAGTAAAACTCTAAATAAGAAAAGGGTAACGGGGTCCTTGTTTTTGCCTGGGAGGGCCCAGCTGGAGAATCAAGGAATCCTTGTGCAGCTGAGGCCCCTGGTGAGGTGAAGCATAGAAACGTGACAAACCTTAACCCCAGAAGTGGCTGCTCTCAAATCTCCCGGGGAGTCTTTAATTACCTCTTCCACACGTGGCGTGAGTGAGGGAAATGGTGATTTTAGTGACATCCTGGGCATGGGGACAGCAAGGGCAGGCGTCGAAATGGACAACTTAGCCATGTCCCATTTCACTCACACAGAAGGCTGGACGACAGTGCTTTTTTAAGTAGCTTGGCTGATCATGCAAAATGCCTCCTGGCTCACCAAAGGGTCGTGGCTGCCCATTTTCCCTTTATCCTCTCTAGCCCTTATACACACAACAAAATAAATAGAAGTCTACATTCTTCCCAACAGACCTGCCTGACATCCATTAACACTAACCTCTGGCAAGTGGCAATCCTCAAGGAAGCTCCAAGATGTTTTCAACGCAAGGATTTTGATGTGTTCTCTAAATGAGTGTTCTCATGGCCATTTTCCTGACAAGGCAACTGGCCTCAAGATGGTAAATGGAGACACTGGTTAAGTGATCCTGCACGCAAGGGATAAATCTGTGCACAGAATATGGTCCGAGGGCCCCAATTCCCTGCCTATTCCATTAGACAATCAAAATCTCTCAGTCAAGCATGTAGCAAATGGGTGTCCCAGGACTGGCAACTGACTGATACGTCCCAGAGCTCACATTCTAAGCTGTTGTCCAGAGAACACCCCAACTGTTCACATGTGTGGGGAGCAGGGGGAGTGGCAGTGGAGAGAAGGGGTGGGTAATTTATTCAGGAGCTGGAAGCTGAGAAACAGATTTGGTAAGCAAATACTTCAAAGCCCACTAGAGAACTCCCATAAAACACAGGCTCTCTGAAGCAACCAGGGAGTGATTTAAGTCCACTTGGAATTTTGAGGGGGAAGGGGTAAGACTTATCAACTCTGTTCAGAGCCTCATGAATAATTTCACCTGACACGGGACACTGAACCAGCAGAAAGCTGGGATGTACAAAGGAAAATAGGTTTCCAGCTAATCTTTGGTACTCAAGTCTTATTCCAAAGTGGGGAACCAGGGTGGGTGAAGCCCAGACAGGAAGTTCACCATTTTTAGACACATTATATTTTGTCCTTGTGAGAGAAGTGTTAGATGGGAAACACATTTTCTGACAACCGAAATTGGGCTGGCTGGTTGGCTAAGGGAAAGGCCATGCACCCACGTACTGCCGGGATGTGGAAGTCGTTTGGAACTCTCTCTAGGCTAGTAGAGGCAGTGAGAGAGGGGCCTTAAAATGAAATAAACATCTAAGCCCCGATCTGCAAAGGTGGTGGCTGCCACAGTTCCTCCTGTCGCCCTACACCGCAGGGCACCGTTCCCCTACCTTCTACCTCCACACTTCATTTCTGCGATAGATACTTCAGTTACTGCCAACGAGACGACCAGCCTGGCGCTGGGAGAGGGTTCCCCCTGTTGTTCTCATTGTTGTGGACAGAGTGGGTTTGGGGGACGGTTGCCTGAACCTTCTCGATGATCCCAGGGGGTCTCGGTCCCGCGGGAATCACCTCCGTCCCCTTCGGAGCGCAGCCTGTCCACCCAGGTGCCCGCCGTCGAGGTGGCAGCGGCGGCGGCGGCGACCCTGGCCGGCCAGGACCGAGGAGCGGCCGCGCTGCTCTCCCCGCGATGGCCGCAGGGGGGCAGGACAGAGGGACCGAGGACACCGGCCCGCCGAGGCGCCGGGCGCTCGCTGAGTGCGGGGCTCGCGGGGGACCGCGCGCGCTCGGGTCCGGAGCCCTGGGAGTGGCCGCGCGCTCCGCCGCTGCCCGACCTGCGCTGGGGGACGTTCGGGAGCGAGGGGGCTGTGCCGGCCGAGGGGTCCCGCCGCCCCGAAAGCCGGGGGACAGTCATGGCAGCCTCCGAAAGGAAGGCTGCCCTGGGAAGGAAGGTGGCCAGCTGCTCCCCGCGTCCCTTCTGTCCTCAGGGCCGAAACCACCCTCCCAGCATCTGGCGACCCCGTATTCCCCCCACCCTCCTACCCCGTTTCGCAGGTACAGAGGCCTGGAGGTGTCATGAGCCTAAAGGACATAATTTAAACCGTAAATCAATTCTGCTAATTCTGAGCCCTGGGGTTCAGAAGGTTTAAATTCAGGAGCCAGGTTTTTACATCTAATTAGATGGACACCATTTCTTGTTGTTTTCTCCGACCGTGGCCCCTCCACGTCAACTCTTTTATCTTTTAGCACAAACTTCCGCACATTTTCAGCATTCACCCCAAGAAGTTACGGTCATCCCGGTTCTCTTCCCTTCTTCACATAGTCTCCATTTCTCTTTTTCTTCCTTTTTCCAAATTTATTCCTGACGCGTTTGAGCCGAAAAAGTACTAGTTCAGAGAGCTCCGACACAAATGGAAATGGCCCCGGAAAGGAAGAAGGCGGAGCAAAAATCAAATTGCATCTTTGAGGGTACTGAGTCGGCATTAACTTGTTCAATAAAATATTCTCGTCTTTAAAAAAAAGAAAAAAAAACTTTATCCTAAAATGACTTGCATTGATTTGTTTCACTGATATTTATTTTGAAATGTCAAATATCCTTACAGACCGTGTAAACATTTTATGTTCATTAAAAGTAGACCTGGATTCGAAAGGATTGTGAAACACTGCTGTTCTGACGTTTATAAACCATCGACTTAGAAAAAATAAAAAGCACCGAGAGGGGGAGAACACTAAAGTGAAGGTCAGTGGGATTTACAAAGGGGTCCTAAAAATAGAACCTTTGTCTTCTTCCTTCCTCATCCTGGGAGTAAATGGCAGTTCAGTTGAGGAGAGCTCTTGGATCAGTCCACCGCCTTGGTGCTATGAACCCAGGGAGAAATCTCCTGATTGTAGCTTGCTCTTGTTCATCTTGGGTGAGCACACAGATGGTCACACTGGGCAGAGGGCAATGATCTGAGTGTGACAGCTTTGCAAAGTAGAACCACCCTGCTGCTTCTGGCAACTGTAGCCCAGGACTCCCAAGGCAAGGCTCCTGGGCTGCTCCTTTCTGCTAAGACTCCAGGGCCTTCCAGGTCCTCAGCGTCTGCTTTTCTAGCTTGGCAGTGGCCCAGGCCCCTGATTTTCCACTCTTCTTTCTGCTGGCCTATTTGTCTGGCAGTTTGGCTGATTCATTAGCATCTCCACCAGAGGGTAGGCAGGGGAACGGGGAGCTTGGAACTCCAGGCAGCTTTACTCTTCTTAATGGTCCTTCTAGCGCTGGGCTTGGTGGGAAAAGAGCCGTGCTGTTGGCTAAAATGGGATTTTGGGATTATCTGTGGATTTAATCTGGTCTTCTCACATCTACCATTTCCACAAATAATTAGAGATTACTAGATACATTCAGAAGTTGCATTAGCCTTAAAGAATTTGGAGAAAATCTAAATAGGCTTAAAAACCATCTTGGAGTCCAGAATGTTAAGCTCTATGCTCCAGATAATTAACATTTTTAAGCCCCACCCTCACCCCCGGAGCTAAAATCTCTCCTAGGTAACAATTTACTGAACACATTTTAAAGATAATATTGATATATTTTGCAGGAAGGGTGAGCTGAGTAGGGAAGCAGTAAATGCAGCGCAGCTGTGTTAAGAGAGAAGGCCAGGCAGCACCGGTGATTTGCAACTTCTCTGTTCTCCAAAGGTATATACTGATCCTGGAGGTTTGAGAATAGCTTTCCTTATTAACGTGTGGGAGACAGGCAGGTGGAGGGCAAGTCCTAGAGCCATGCCCTCTCTCTGTGAGCGTGAGTGCGCGAACCATCCTCCCGGTGAGCACTCTGGCCAGAGAGTCCATGCGGAGCGGTGGGTGATGCTTAGAGAGGGAGCATGGCCCTTCCTCAGTGCTCAAAGAGCTCCCTCCGGAGAGCTCGAGTGGAGGCAGCGGCATTCTTTTGATTATTCTCTTCCCAGTGAGAATCCTACATTAGCACTGACATGAAAATGGCATCCTATTACTGCAGGATGGTTGAGAATATGATGATAATCGTATCTTGTCCCTCTGGAGTGTTTGACAGTTTTCAAGGCAATTGTATATATGTTCTCTTATTTTAGCTTTGTAATAACTGTGAGGTAAGAAGGACAAATATTATCATCTCTCTTTCTTTCTGATGAGGAGACTTAGCCACAGTCAGAAAGCTAGTTTAAAAAAAAAAAAGCAAAGCATAATTAGAATCCAGGCCTTCTGAAATCCCCCTCCAAATACTTAAAGTTTTGTAATAAAACATCATAGCTGATAATTTGACTACATTATCATGCCTGCTGTATGTTCTTTAAATGTCCACTACACTCCAGCATGTTAATTTCACACTGGTTTAATTATGCAAATTATACTCATGAAAAAATGTTAAGTGTCATTTTTAACACTATGTCTCTTTTGGAATACCATTATTGTAACTCTTCCCACTGGTTGTATTTCTCCTCCCTCATAATCAGCAAAGTGTTAATCTAGCCATGATGGACAATTTCCCAAAGTCACTTGTAAAATATCACCTGGTATTCACTTTATCCCATGGATCTTCTTTTCCATCACTGGAATTGAGTGCATATTGAGATAGTCCTCAAAGAAATGGGTCAAGATCACAATTTACCAAAAAACCTCTGGCACAAATAGAATGTTCAGTGTATATAATAACTACAAATTTTTATATCTATAGATATTTTTAGAAAGACTGATAAAATATTCTCTGACATACCCCACATGGAGATAGTCCAATTCATGCTCAAAAAAGCATTTCAGCTTTTTTCCATCAGCACCATTCATAGTTTAGAAAACCAACTTTGCAGGGATCTCCCCAAAGTAGTTCCTTAAACCTCTGCCAACCTATGGGGACAGGGAGTGAAGATATTACATAAATATCTGCATCAAGGTCTTGGATAGAGTTGCACAATGGCCATATATGGTGAAAGGTAGATTTTCCCCTGTGACTATATTCTTGGAATATGTTAAAATGCATATGTCTCCATTTCTGCTCCCAAGAAGCTGGTGCACAGATGTTTAGTATTGGGGTGGTGGAAGCACTGCTGTCTACAGTTTACATGATGTCTAATAGGCCTCTAGAATGTGCTTAAAAGGCAGTGTTCAGAATTAGGCCCCTAACCTTCTTTGACATAATTGTCTTTCTTTGGAGTCACATCTTGAAGGAAAGGATGAAGATTTGGAAAGGGAATTAATTTTCTCAACCAGACTTACTATTTTCCCCCTGCACTTTATAGTAATCCTCTAAAGTCAAAAAATTCAGCTAATTATGGATTTCTACCTGAATAATGCTGCCATTTGAGTGGTTGCATGTCTCTGTTTCTGGTTTCTGACCCCTTGTCAGGCCAATTCTGCCTGATTTCACTCATGTGCTGCTGCTTTTTATAATCTGAACATTATTTCCACTCAAATGTTTCCAGCTTTACAGAGAACCTAAGAATTTGAAAGGCGGCAAAAGACCCCTCATAACTGTTATTTGGATAATTATCACTTTGAGTTATTCTGACTTTTGCTGCAAAAAGGACACTCTGAGAAAAACGTTTGAAAAACGTTAAAAGTTTTAGTTTAAAACTAAATTTTCTAACTTACATTTTAAAAACAAAGCTTAGGCTGTCTTTCTGGTAATTATAATATGATTTCTCCCTTTTTTTCCATGCTCAGTAAACTCTAACTATTACAATGTATTTTGAAACATAGGACATTGAGTCTAGGGCATTAAAGAAGTTAAAAGGCTTTGAGGGGATTTTTAAAGATCCAGTTTCCTAATATGTAAAATGGAACCAGGAAAGACTTCATGGTGTTTAATATGTTTTTCCCTATCTTCTAAATGCAATAATATCTAACCGCCACTTGATCGTTAGAGATTTATAGTCATGATAATTTATGTCAACTTATATCTGGGACTCCTTTTTTTTTTTTTTTTTTTTTACAACGTTTGGCAGCCAACTGCTGGTGGAAACTAGAATGTTTCACATTAGTCAGCAGCCCTCTTAAATTATTTCTATGAAATAATTTACTGTGGATTACAAATTCTTATATGGCATTTATAGTTAATGATTAGGTAGAGAGATATATCAAAAATATGATTAGTCACATATGTACCTACCTTGCATGGTTTTAACTCTATGCGTGTTTTATAAGAATTGCTTTTTAGAAAGATATTTTAGGGCTTGTATTTTTACATGTTTTTCCAATAAAAGGCAACACATTTTTAAAGGAAAAGAAAAAATAGATACACACACTCTTATAAACATTCTCCTCTAATTAAATGTCCATAAAATTATTTTCTATTTCCTGATGGCCATTTACGGCGTAGGTACTGGTGTGTGGTCTGAAACTACAAGAACTGACAGTGCTAAAAATCTCTTGCAGCATCACTTGAAGTCAAGATGTACAAATACTAACGAAATTTGAGATCTTGCATGAAAATTGTAATGTCTCTTTTTCACTACAAAGAATCAGTAATGAAGTGATGTGCCTCAACAGAACACGAAATGAAATGAAACCCAGCGTTCCTCCTGCTAATCTGAGAATGAGCTAGTTCCTAACTCATTTTCATTCTTCCACATACTTATGGTTAAAGCTTTTAGAAATTTCTTTGTTCAATTTTATTTATCACCCAGGAAAGTTAAGACGTGGAAGGATGGCTGTGAAAGTTGGGTTGAACTTTTACTTGCATGGAAGCTGCTCCCAGAGCATCTCTTTTGTATCTCAGATATCTTCTTTTCTCATCCCTTCCTCTCTCTTTCTATTGAACAGTGGTTTTCTTAAACTCAACTATTTATGATTCATTTCATGAAAGCCTAGGTTTTCTCTGAGGGTACTAAAACGTCTTAAAGTAGTTTTAGAGACTAGCAGCAACAAGGAACTATTTTCCTTCGTGCTTAGAATAAAGTCATTGTCAATAGCCTACAACCTGCAATAAACTATTAAAAAAGGAATTTATGGTGGCTGGGTATTATCCTCCTGAAATAATGTTGTTACAAGTCCGCCCATGTCAGTCATCTGCAGGAATCAGATCTCAAACAAAGGGAGGATCTGGATCCACACAGAGGCTCATGGCAAATTACCCAGGGATGGCCTGGCCTGATAGGCCCTATGCCCTTCGTCACCTTTTCAAAGCAACAAAGTAATAACCACACGTGTATTTTATCCTGATTGCACTAAAAGGCACCTGTTTGTGAGGTGGGCTTAGAATTGGGAATTAGGAAAATATCTGCATGGCTGGTAACAGCAAATTTTGTGGGAGTGCCTTGGGGGCATTGGGGGAGTAGCAGGCAGGACTTCAGAAAGACAACAAGAGCATCCTGCACACGCTTAAGGCTGCATATCAACTCTTTTCCTTGTTTTTGATGTTAACGTTAAGTCTCGCTAAGCTCTCCCTCTTCCTCTCCTTGCCCTGTGAGCACTTTCCTTTGCTGAAGCTGGGTCTGTGTGGTAAGTCCCTTGGGGGGAGAGGAGGGGAGAGCACCCTATGGGCTGCTGAGTGGGGCATGGGCAGGGGAGGTGGAGGGAGCGAGTGGTGGAAGGAACAGAATTAGTCATCAGTGGCTGGATGAGCCTGAAGTTGCAGGACCACCAAAGGCAGAGGGTCCACCCTGGAGAGAGAGCTGCACAGAGTGAAGAATAAGACTGTGTGTGGCTGCGGAAGGATGTGAAATGGTCAAGGAGGTGGATGAGGAGGAGGGAGGAAGAGGAGCAAAGAGGGGGCAAAGGCACGAAAATGGTTTCATTGAATTCCAAGAGCTGAAGATAAAAAGTTCCACGTTCTAAACCTTAGTAGTATAAATCATCATTCCCTGAAGGCAGTAATAGAATGTCACTGGTAAAATCATGGCTTTCTTCAGTTGAAAAAAATTATGTTGTGCCTGCAAATGTGAAAAGAAAAGAAAAAAAGCTTCCCAAGGTTTGGGTGTATATTGCTTAATGTTTAATGCTAAAGCAAAGAAAATTGGTTTGAAAATGAGAATAAAAATGAGAAACTAAGAACCATCACTTCTTGGACATTAATTTACATAAGTCTACTCTAACATGCTGTGCTGTTCATTACTTGTTTTAGAAAGTTATCAGAAGCATATGTTGAACACGTTTTGAAAGCCAGCTTTCTTGGTGTTGTGAAGCGATGGCTGAAGTTAGCGCCTGTGGAAAACAGAATAGCACACGTATGACTTTCATCCCATTATTCTGGAAACTTGGGAAAGCTTTGGTATCACCTGAAATGGTTGATTTTCTTATTTTGTGTACTTAGACAAGCACTAATGATTTTATTTAGGAAAAAATTATGAACATTTAGAAAACTGAAAATCAAAATCTAGAATTTAAATTGTCACTTAAATACAAAGCCCTAATTTGTAATAGTCTCCATATAAGTGACTTCACTTTACCATTCCCTCATAGCATTACCTCTATAGTTTAGCAAGAGCTTTCTAAAACTCATCTCCTGAGGAAAATCTAAATTCTGCTAAAATGTTGTTACACAAATTTGCAAATGAAAGACCTAATAAAATAAATATCAGGAAACAATAAATGCCATCTGCCAAAATAATGCTAATTTATATTAATAACCTGTTTGGTTTTTTGTACAAAATGTCAGAGCAGCCACTATCCACTAACATGTATAAAATAATGGCTTGTGTAACAGTCCCTGCCCTTCACTTAATCACCCAGCAAGTCCAAAGGGGGAATATTTTCAGCAACATTTATCAAACGTCACTTTTAAGTGATTGAAACTATCAACGACAGCCTTTTAGTAGAAGTAGTATCTGCTTTTGGTCAAAATATGGCTAGAGAAGTCATTCCTCTCTGAAGGGCCATGTATTACGTCTGCAATCATGCTGTCAAAGTAAAACGTATTTAAGACAGAAGGAAGAGAATTTCTTAATTAAGTGTGGCAAAAAAACACAGAGAACTATGTTCATTCTTGTAATGTAGCCCTATTCTATAATTACCGGTAAATTGCCAGAGCAGAGGAGACTCAAACCGGTGGCCTTCTGGTCAGAAGATGGAAAAACCATTGAAAACTTATGAGAATTTGTCATCGTACTAGCAAAATAAAATAAAATCCAATCGAAATACAGTTTTCTAAAATATTTTTCTAATTAGCACTTTGGATCTCTGTGGTTCTGTAAATAAACAGAAAGCTAAGTCCTTCATTTCTTCCTAACGTCAAACTTAGCTACAATACTCCTAAAGGAAAACACAGCTTTCTGGTGTTGTAGATGTCCGTAGCAGTGAAGCACAGATATGCAAGAATTCTAGGAAAGGCTGTGGAGGATGGCGGGAGCAGTCACGGGTATGCTGGAGAGTGTGGCCTTGTCTCAGGCTGCCCACCCCTCATTCTGACCCACTCACCACTCTTTGCTAAGAGACCGTGTGGGACAAGCGGAGCCGCTAATGTTGGTTCATTATCACCTGAAACACCAATGTTATCACCAATGCTGCTGTTATGCCCTGGTGGCAAGAAAATGCTGAAATGAGCAGTTGTTGAACTATAGAATGTTAGAGCTGGAAGGAACATTAAAGCGGTCTCTCTGGGTACAGTGTCCAACTAACTGGGGGCTAAACTGAGAAGAGAGCAACTCTTGACTCTGAATCCACAGCTCTTTGGTATGTAAATATCAGGAATGGGCTTAGCCAAGAAATTAGAGATTATAACATAATTTGTAAGGTTTATACCTAAATATTTCATGACTGTCTACATCATAAATTAGACTCCTTAGAGTCCTGAATTAAACTGGGAGCACTGTTGCCCCGTCTGAGCCACAGAGACCAGTGCTGTCCAACAGAAATGGAATGTGAACCACACAAGTAATTTAAAATTTTCTAGTAGCCACATTTTCAAAAGTAAAAAGAAACCAATGAAATTAATTTAAATAATAGTGTATTAGTTATTTAGTGCTGTGTACCAAATTACCACCAAACTTAGCTTAAAACACACACGTATTATTTCTCACTTGCTATGGGTCAGCACGCACAGTGGCTTAGTTGGATAGTTCTGGCTCCGGGCTTCTCCTGAGTCTGCAGTCAAGCTAGTGGTCTGGCTACATCATCTGAAGCGTTGACTGGGACAGGAGTGTCCGCTTCCAAAGAGCATCACTCTCGTGGCCGGCGGTTGGATTCTCCGGGGCCTCTCTTCTCCATCTGGCATCTTCAGCATGAGAATCTGTTCTTCACTGATGACTAGGCTCTGAGATGGAAAGAGAGAGAGAGGGAGCAAGCTATTGAGGGAAAGAAGGAACACCCAAAAGAGGCGCTGCAGTCTTTCTTTTTGTGATCTAATCGTGGAAGTTACCTCCCGTCACTCCTGCCAAATTCTATGCATTAGAATTGAGCCATGAAGTCCAGCCTACTTTCTAGGAGAGGGAATTACATATGGGCATGAATACCAGGAGGCTGGGGTCATTAGGGGTCACCTTAGAAGCAGCTACTACAAATATATTTTACCCCAATCTGTCTAAAGTATTACTTCATATACAATCAATATAAAATGATTGAGATATTGTACATTCTTTTTTTCATACTAAGCTGTGAAAATCCAGTACATATCTTATGCTTACGGCATCTATCAATTTGGACAAGCTACATTCCAAGCAGCAGTAGCCACATGTGGCCAGTGGTGACTGTATCACAGCCCACATCTAGATGCTCTGAAGCCACCTGAAGACCCAAAGACCATAATTACGGGAATCTTCCTTACCAGGAACTTAAATGATTTTAGCTATCCATCAGACCCGTATCAAGTGCTTACCATGGTGCAAAATGTGGGGAACCCCAAATCAATAAATCATAGTGCCTGCCCTAAAGGAACTCAGCCAGTCAAGCAAGAATTTATATTCTGAATCTACATTAACCATGCTGGACCTACCTCAGAGAGCTCTAGCCTGTGATGGGTTCTGGAATAAAGCAGAGCTCAGACTCCCCACAGCCCTGGGAAAGGTGGGTCAGCTGGTGTCTGTTTGGTCCAGCCAGAGCCTCCAACAATGACCACACACATCATTTACTCCCAGCCAACCTGAGGCCATGTCTCCGGCCCTAAGCTGGAGCCCATATGTTGGCCTGAAATCTGATTTGCCTTGGACATGGAGCAAGTTAAATATTTGTTTAACTCAGTACATTGTACTTTCCACTATTCTCCACAAGTGGGGCCTGTAGGGGAAGAAAGATGCCAGGGGTACCTTAACTATTTCAGACTTCTTGGGTGCTTTGGAGGGGGCTCTGTAGAAATGCTGGTACATCTCATGGTTGCACCAAGCTTCATACATATGTGACTAAATTTATGTGGAGAAAAAAATGTCCATAATTATTTTACCAGCCATGAATGGATTTACCATCAGGGAGAATTACTTTTAGTCTATTCTCTGTCCTAACTCTGATAATACAAATTTCTTTGCTTTTGCAGAACGTACATATGTATTTGACTTGCATCTTTTCACACAATGTATCTCCTGAGGTGTATTTGCATCTTGAGAGTATAACTCTGTGCAGCCAGGGCCTACTAGAAGAAATTCCCATCCCCCACAAATAGCACTTAAATGCTATTTATTAATGGTGATACACCTGGCAGTCCAGTTTAAAAATTCCAGGTTTCATTTGGGGGAAATGCAATATACTCTTCATTAGCAGTAGAAGAAAACAGCTTCTGGTCTTTCTACTAATGCAAATAGTAGTAATTAATTTTATTTTATTTTATTTTTCTTCCAGTTTTATTGTAATATAATTGACATAAAGCACTGCATAAGCTTAAGGTGTAGAACATAATGATTTGACTTAACACATATCATGAAATGATATACCACAATAAGTTTAGTGAACATCCATTATCTCAAATAGATACAAAATTAAATAGAAAAAAAATTTTTCCTTGTGATGAGAATTCTTAGAATTTACTCTTTTAACAATTTTCATATATAACATAGAGCAGTGATAATTATACTTAACATGTTGTGTATTACAGTCCTAGTACTTATTTATCCTATAGCTGGGAGTTTGTACCTTGTGACCACCTTCATCCAATTCTCTCTCTCCACAACCTCGACCTCTGGTAACCTCAAATCTAATCTCTTTTTCTATGAGTTTGTTTGCTTGTTTGTTTTTAAAGTATAACTGATCTCAAAACTATGTTAGTTCTTGACACACAGTAAATTCCATATTTCTATATATTTCAAAATGATCACCATGTCTAGTTACCATCTGTCACCATACAAACATATTACATAATTATTGACTGTGTTCTCCACACTGTACATTTCATACCAGTGACTCATTTATTTCGCAGCTGGAACTTTGTACCTCTTAATCTCCCTCACCTATTTCTCTCCCTCCCCCACACCCTTCCCCTCTGGCAACCACCTGTTTGTTCTCTGACTCTATGACTCTGTTTCTGTTTTGTTATGCGTGTTCATTTGTTTTCTAGATTCCACACATAAGTGAAATCGTACAGTATTTGTCTTTCTCTTTGTGACTTGTTTCACTTAGCATAATACCCTCTAGGTCTACTCATGTTTTTACAAATGGCAAGATGCCATTCCTTTTTGTGGCTAATATTCCATTGCTTGTATATGTGTGTGTGTATATATATATATATATATACACACACACACACACACACACATATATATATGGAGGGATAGATATAGAGATAGATAGATAGATAAATCAATCTCACATCTTCTTTATCCATTCATCTATTGATGGGCATTTAGGTTGTTTCCATATCTTGGCTTTTGTAAATAGTGCTGCCATGAACATAGGGGTACATATATCTTTCCTAATTAGTGTTTTCGTTTTCTTTAGATAAATATCCAGGAGCGGAATTGCTGGATTGTATGGTAGCTCTACTTTTAGTTTTTTGAGGAATCTCCATACTGTTTTCCAAAGTGGCTGCACCAATTTACATTCCCACCAACAGTGCACGAGGGTTAGTAGTCATTTATTTTAAAGTTAGAGGAAAACGCATGCCTGTCTCAATGGGAAGAAGTCAGTTTCATTCAGGTGGTATCTGGAAGAATGATCTTGAATATCTTCTTTATTTTTTGTCTTCATAAAATTATTGTTTAGAAAAAAATAAAACAACTGTGTGAAGACAGTTTCAAGTAAAGGACTACAAATAAAACAATATACCTCTTACATGTAAAGGCCTTCATCAAATTTGTATCATATATGCATAAGCGGTTTCATCAATGTTATAGTAGTTTCATCTTTAAAATAAAATGTCTTTGTTCCACAAGGTGGACACAGTTTTAAAAAAACATGATGACACATCTCCTTTCTGTGTTTAATAATGTCATGATTTTGGATGAGCTGTCATAGGCTAGGACTCAACCATACAACCTGGAAAAACATTCAAGGGGTCTGGAACATAGAAAAATCCCCAAAGCTGTTTGGCTGGAATTTGAATGGTGAAATTAAAGCTTCTGTTCTGTGTAAATCTGTCCAGATTTAGTGTTTTACAGCATCAGGCACTGCTCTGGGAGCCAAGAACTGACTGTGTCTAAGGGTCCCTCCAAGAATAGAAGTCCCTATGCCCTGAAGTCAGGTTATATTAGAGAAAGAAGTGAATTTTAAACATTCCATTGAAAATATAATTTATACATGTCATCTTTTCATGTGTAGAGTGGCTACATTCTAAAAGTACAGTTTGCTCCTGTTTTGGAGGTTCTAAATAAAAACTAAAAGAAAATAGCATTTTAATTGGCCTTTGAGAAGACCAGCATGCTCAAGCATAGCATATGTATTGGGATACATGACTGTATTTTTGCAGCTTTAGAATGCAAATTTAAGTCCACATTATATACTCAAATATGCGTGTTATCTATACATGAGTGGATACACACACACACACACACGCACATAATGTGTATTAGGACAATGGCAAAAAAAATCTGTATTTGTTTTGAAAAATTATAGATCTTATTGTCATTAATTCTAACATATCCCACAAATGTTTCATTGCTGTAGTAGTCCAGGCAGCTGGGAAGGATGGGGGATATGCACCTCTTTGGGGAAAGAGGAAGACTCAAAAGTGGATAACATCTTTTAGCCTTTTCCATGCGAACTTGGGTTTGCTTCTTAAAAGGAGAAGCTGAGTCCATCAGTTAAGCCGCGAAGCTTGAGATTTGCTTTAAAACTGGAACTCCCGCCATTTAGCGGGGTCGGCGACTGCCCGCAATCTCCCTGGGTCTCCGGTTCCCCGGAGAGTTTGCGTGCCCTAGTTCGGCGGAAAGGGGGCCTTCCCAGCCCGGGAAAGATCTTGTTTGCTGCCCTCTCCCCCCACCGCCGGGCCCACCTTGCCGCACGAATCCGGAGACGCGCGCCCTCGGCGGGGGCCTTGAACCCGCTGCACCCTGCGCCTTCCCGGCGGGAGGCGGGAGCCGACCCGGTTCGGGGGCTCGCTGGACCTGCGATCTTGACGTTGCGCCCTACTCCCGGGGCTCGCGGGGCACAGGCTCAACTGCAGCGGGTCCCGACCCGCGCTGGAAGACCGGGACGGCGGGCGCAGCCTCCGGGCCGTCCACACAACCTTGGTCGCCCAGCGTTCCCCGGCCGCGGGGCCAGAACGGGAACGGGGGGGGGGGGGCCCGTCGAAGCCCCAGGGCTCCCGGCTGGAGGCGATCCGCGCCCGGGTCTCCCCGCTCAGACCTTCCAGGGGGAGCTCCTTAAAAAGTCCCAGACTCCTGGGGGACATTCGTAAATTACGCCGAGGTTCCTCACCGCCCAAGGGCCGCGTCCACGCGGACCCCACGCCTCGTAGAACCTGCAGGCTTCCACGCAGGCCGGAGCGGGCTGGTGGCCTCCCTAGGCGGGGACTTGTGGGACCAATAGATCTATTTTTAAAACTCCAAAGCGACTTTATCATCAAACTCACGAAGCTTAAACTTCCAGGTCCTTCACTTGCACTACCCCTTCCAAATCCCTGGGAGGGGCGCTAGCAACTCCGGATTCCGAACTGTGGTCTTTATTTAACTCCCCCCCCCAAACCCCCGCCCCTTCTAAGCTCAGACCCGCAACTCCTCGGGGCGGCCCGCCTGTCTCGACGCTGCAGCCGCCGGTCGGGACCCGCCCTCTCCTGCATCCAGCTCTTCGGTTTTCCAGGCTGTTTGGGGTGCGGCCCGCAGGCGTAACTGTGGAGTAACTCCGCAACGCCAAGGTGACGTTTGCGGGGCACCGATTCAGATGTATTACGTCATTTTCACACCTCCTTTTTCGGTTTGTCTCGCCTATTTTGAGCCCACCGAGGGAACAGGCCCACAAGGCACCGTAAGCAGAAGTGGTGTAATTCCGAGGAAGTAGAGATTCGACGGAGGTTCTCGTTTTCCCAAGAATCTTTGTTTTTCTTCTTCTTGGTATAATAATTTAATCTCTTGGCCAAGTTTCTGAAATTGAATATTAAATTTCATGGGTTTTATATGTTGTTGAAACCAGTGTGGCGTGATGAAATATATGCAATATTAAATCTCAAAAACAAAGCAAAACACAATGCCAAACCAAAGCTTTCTCTTTAGGGCAGCCTGATTAAGCAGCTGGAGAGAGAAGACAGGATTTCGGAATCACGAGAAAGGAGCAGGAAGGTCTCCTTTGCTGTCATCGGAATATTCTCCCCTTCCCCCAAAACAAATAAATAAAGCGTTGATTGCCTCAAAACCTGAGGCCTAACCTGAAAAGTGTGCCGCAGTCTGAAAATTCAGATAGCATCACCCATTTCTACGAAAGGAAACTTTGCAAATCAAGGTTTTAAAATTTTTTCCTGACTTTTATACTCACAGGAGGGAGGTGTGATAGCTCATTCTTTTATGGTAGAGAAACACAACACTTTCCCTCATTTAGAATCTTCCCAACTATTCTCTGGTCAAGAGAATTATCCGAAGCCTACAATTACAAAAATTTTAAAATCTACCGACAGTTATAAACTTTATTTTGTATTTAATCCTCAACAAGCTAAGGGTATCTTAATAAACTGGCAATTAGAAGTAAAATGAAAACAGGTATTCAAAAAATAGCATTTTTCTCTTATTTCTCGGCAATGGTGCTGTCATCCGGTTTTCCCGAAAAGAAAGGGGTGAGACGAAGGGCAGAAAAATGTAAGCAAGTGTGTGCGTTTTGTCCGGATCTGAACCTTTAGATCTTAAATCTCTGTCTGCAGAATAGTCCTGTCTGGTGAACCCAAGCTGGCTTTGGGTTAATGTAGGCGACCCCTGCGGGGCCTATATCTAACCCGCGGGTGCTCTATCTAAGGCCACTGTGGGAGACCCAGGTGGCCGCAGCCAGCCAGGGGAGGTCCAGAGATCACCCCCGCCACCTCCCCCAGTCCCAGGCCAACCCAGAAACTTTTAACCTTGAGCTTTATCTGAAGCACACAGTCTTTGCAAGCCAGGTGGGTCCCTTCTGCTGGGCCAGCAGGCCCCAGCGCGCGTCCTCTGCCGCGTGGGGAGGGCCCAGTCGCGGGCGGATCCGTCTGGGCCACAGCTGCAGGGTCGGAAGCTCGTCTCGGACTCGGCTCCTTTCAGAAAACCTTTTTCTTGTCGGATGTGGTTTCTCTTTAATCAATTACTCGTGCCCGCGTGTTCGCCGCGCCGCTTCCCCACTCTTCCTTCAGCCCCGCATAAGATCCGTATTTGGAAGCGGAGCGCAGGCCCGAGCATCTGGGGACGGCGCGGTTGTGGATTCCGCCGGCCGCCGGGCTGCCAGCCGCCTTGGAGAGACCCCAGTTGGTGATACTCCGGAAGATCCACTCCCCTCTGCGGACTTTCTAGCCGGTTGGCCACGCAGGCCTCAGGGTTTCGCAGTTCCAGGCCTCGGCCTGGGTGGTCCAGGTGTTGCCGGTGGTCTCGAAGACCGTATTTCCGTCAGCTTCTCCCCCTTTTCCACCTTCCTCCCTCCCCTTCCCGCCCCTCGCCTAAGGAGCTGGCATCCAGCTGGCAGGAGCTGCTTTTTGCCCCACACCTCCACCCAACTCCTTCAAGGAAACTTCCAGGCCTGGCTTGGCCTTTTCGGGCCCTGTGGCTTCCTGAACTACGAAGGGCAAACTAGCCGAGCTCCCAGAAAGTTCTGCCCCCGGAGATTGTTAGCCGAGGCCTGTTCAGTCTCCTCCGGAACGCCCTGGCCCCAAACCCCAGCATCAAGCTCGCCTCGGGATTGTGGGCCTTGTTGCCGAGCCCTGAGGCAGCGGGTGTGCATTAAGCTCGTTTCCCTAGTTGCGTTTAATTCTCTTGTCACTTCCAAGCCACGAAAGGAGGCCTCCTACGCGGGCCTTGGCTTCAAGGACGCAGCCGGATGTGGCTGGGACCACCTTGAGATTCGGGTGTCTCCAAATGGGGCGCAGGCCGCCTCACGCCCAGAGAGATGGGACCGGATATTCATTCCCATTTTGTGAGCTTTAGTGGGTCTGAAAAAGGCCACTTGGGGCTCGGGGTGCAAACTTGCGTAGCGGAGCCTCTGGAGCTCGGCCGCACCCGACACCTTGGGCGGCTCGGGCGCCACGTCCCTGGGTCCCTGGCCACCTTCCGCCAACCCGCCGCCGTGCGCTGGGCGCGGGCCTCTGCTGCCCAGCCCCGCTGCAGGCCCCTGGGCTGCAGCGGGCTTCCGAGGCCGCAAGCGCCAGGCGGAGAGACAACCCGCTTTTTGCCGAGCTTCGCGAGGGCCGAGCGCGAAAGCGGACCCCGCGCGTGGACTCGGGCGGCTCCGGGCCCGGAGGCCCCCCCGCACCCCCCCCCGCCCCCCGCGGCCAGACTCGGCCGCGTTCCCAGCAGCCGGGAGCGCTTCCTCCCTTGGTCACGGATCCAGGCCGCTGTTCCAGCTGTCAAAACAGGGGGTGTCTCTTTCATTCTGGCTCACAAAGTCCCAAAGGGGAACAGGGGGCCTTAATGCTTGTGTTTGGACACAAGCAATTATCCCTAATTATTCTTTTTCTTTTGAGCCTGCCCGTCCCGCCGGCGAGCTCGCCGCGGAACAGGCCCCGTAATCCTCCCCGGTCGGCGGATCGCAGTGGGTTCTGTGCGGCCCGGGGCTCGGGAGCTTTCATGTCACTGCGGGTTTAGAGCTGATTCAAACTCATTGCGATGGGGGAATTAACCCCGGGGCCCGGGCTTTCAGGGGCCTCTGATAAGAGATTATACGTGTTGATGGCAAGCTTTTCTTGGCAAAATGTTTTCAAAGGGCTTGGAGTTGTTAAATCAAAGCGCCATTGAATTGCTCGGGACCGCCCCCTCCCCCTCCTCTTGCCCTTCCCCCTCTCCGTCTCTTTTCCCTTCATCCCGCCCCCCCGCCCCCCATCGTCGCCCAGGACTGCCCACCGTGAACTGCCCAGCCTTCCCGGAGTTGCAAGTCACTTTGCTTAGTACGATTTTCCTTCCGTGCCTCACCAAGGGAGGATTGTTTTTGTAGGTGCTCCTGCTGCTGGGCACTTTGGTACCCCCTTCCCCGCCCTCTCTCCCTCCGCCGTCCCCTCCCACACACACTTGCTCTGGTAAAGAAAACATATCCCAGATGAAAGACTTTTTTTTTTTTCCAAACGTACATGTGTTTTTTAGAAAACGGAGGTGACAGGGTGGGATAACGAGGAGTAAAAGAAGGGTGGTTTCCTTGCCTCCCTCCCCCCCACCCCCATCAAAGGTCAGCGCAGTCAGAGGGGTAGCTGTAGGGTTACACAGTATTGCGGGCAGAGTTCAGATGTCCCGTGAATCTCACGGTCCTGCCCTGGGGGCGATCTGGGGCCGCCCAGAGGAAGAAAGCAAGTGTTGGGAAGACTGTGTGGGTGCCGGTGCTGTTCTGTGGAAAGTCTCTTTATTCAGGGAATGGGGGCCAACTGATAAATTACAGAGGCTTATTGGGTACTCTGCTGGGCCCCGCTAGGGTGGAGCGGGGAATGCAACTTTTAGATGGGGACTGGAAAAGCCCTACAGGGACTAGATAGACATCTCCCCTTGAAAAAACAAGATATTAAAAAACAAGTGCCAAATATGTAAAACTGTGTTCCCTGTCATCTTCTCTTACCCACCCCCCACCCAAATATATCACATATTCCACACTGTATTGGCCAATTTCCACAGCTAGACTTCTTGGCCATCCAGAGCTTCATCTCTCCTCTCCTTCCACCCACCCCCATCCCTACCCCTGGACCGGAACCCTGCCCTCCACCCATTTGGCTGGTCTGACACGCTGGCTGGTCCCTGCCAGGAACCCCTGGGGTAGGTGGAACCGGATCCTGTTCTTGATACCTTGGCCAGTGGCTGGGGTCTTGCTGGGAATGGACTGGTAATTGGGAGCGCTGACTGCCTGGCTCAGTATCCACACCGTACACTGGACTGGACCCCATGGCACACCAGCTGTTGCCTATGCTCACTAGAATTCTGCATTGCATCACGTCTCTAGGCTCTTAGTCCCCCCACCCTCTTCCTGTTTACTTTTTCCTTCCCACGCTGGCTTTGCTAAGACCCAGTGTGCCTGCGCAGAAGCCTGGTCGTGAGCCCGACCAAGTTATAACAACACTTGGTGCCAAGTTGGCACCCATCTGGTCTGCTGGCTTCCTGAAGGATAACTGGTTCCTTGATTTGTTTTTCTGCTTCTATCATGGTTAATGAGCTATGGACCCTGTAGGAAACGGAATTCAGTTATGACTTTTTGTTTTACATTGCCATGGAATCTTTGGCCCTGTGTCTCCCAGTAGCTGGCTAATGTGTAGCTAGCTTTGTCTTTTTTTAGCTTATATTGTCTGAGGTCCATATGTTTTTTATAATCTTAATCTATTTCATTGGTATCATTTCATTGGTAACATTTTATTTAAATTTTTGACTCTGCATTGATAACTGAGACTCACTCAGTCTTCCTTTTCTCACACTGTTGTCTGGTTTTGGTATCAGTTACACTAAACCCATTGCATTCCAATCCACCAATATTCATTGAATGCTTCCTCTGTTCTAGGCACTCTCAACAGTGAACAAAACAGATGAGAAAAGGCAAAAGTCCCTGCCTTTATGGAGTTTACATTATAGTGGAGAGACAGACAATAAAAAACTTAAGAAATAAATGAATGACATAGCATATTGGAAAATGATAAGTGCTGTTGTAACAATAAAGCAAGTATTAAGAAGAGATAATAAAATATGTTGGAGGGGATATGGAAGAATTGCAACCTTCATACACTTTGGTTAGAAATATAAAATGGTGTAGCCACTTTGGAAAACAGTCTGGCAATTGCTCAAAAGGTTAAACATGGAGTTACCATATGGCCCAGCAATTCTACTCCTAGGTATCTACCCAAGAAAATGAAAACTTATGTCCACACAAAATGTTGTACACAAATGTTTATAGCAGCATTATTCATAATAGCCCCAAAGTGGAAAAACCCACGTGTCCATCAATAGATGAATGAATAAATGAAATACGGTATATTTTATTTGGCCATAAAAAGAAATGAAGTGCTGACACATGCTACAACATGAATGAAACAAAAACTTAATGCTAAGTGACAGAAGCCAGTCACAAAGGAATGCATATTGTATGAGTCCATATATATAAAATGTCCAGAATAGGCAAATCCATAGACACAAAAAATAGATCAGTGGTTGCCAGGGGCTGTAGGGAGGGGAATTTGGGAGAAATGGGGAATAACCGTAATGGGTATAGGGTTTTGGGGGGGTGATGAAAATGTTCTAAAATTGATTGTGGTGATTCTGTGACTCTAATAACTAGTATTGCATTGTATACATTAAATGAGTAAATGTCATGGTATGTGAATTATAGCTCAAGAAAGTGCATAAAAAATAAATCAGGGGATGGTGATTAGGAGTGTGGTGGTGGTAGAGAGGTTGCCTGCAATTTCTGAAGAAGACCTGCTGACATTTGGGCAAAAACGTGAAGTGAGGGCATTACCCACGCAGACACCTGCGGACGAGCATTACAGGCAGAGGAGACAGTGACGGCAAAAGCTCTAAGGCGGGAGCCTGGCTATTCGAGGAACAGTGTGTAGGCTGGGGTGGCTGGGTGGAGTGATAGAGCAGGAGGCGGGGGTGAAGATGAGGTAGGAGATGAAACGGAGACAAGGTATGGGGGAGGCTCTGTGGGTGCCGTAAGCCTTCTGCTGTGTGGGCCTGGGGAGGTTTGAGTAGAGGAAACACACAACCTTGCTTACTTTTTAGGGGATTTCTGGACTACAGAACAGTAAGGATGATGCAGGAGGCCAGTCAGGAGGCTCTACAGGAGTCCAGGTGGGAGACAGAAGCTCAGAGCAGGGCAGTAGCAGTGGAACTAGTGATAAGTGGTCAGTTTTAGGTATATTTTGAGGTATAGCCAACAGAATTTCCTGACGGATTGGATGTGGAATATTAGGGGGAAAAGGGTTTTAGACTATAAGGTTTTAGGGCTGAGCTACTAGAAAGATGGCATCACCAACAACTGAGATGGGGAAGATGGGTGGAATAGGGTGGTGGGAGAAGGCCAGAATTTCAGTGCTGGCCATGTTAAGCTTGAGGTTTCTGTTGGATACCCAAGCGGGGTTGGCTATTAGGCAGTTAGATATATGAATCTGAGGCACAGGGGAGAGGTGTGGTCTGGAAATAGACAGCTGGCAATTGTTGCATATTGATGGCATGTAAAGCCATGTGACTAAGTGAGAACAATGAAGGAATGAGTATAGATAGAGAAGAGGATGAGGAGCTGAGCGCTGTGACAATCCAATGTCGAGAAGTCAGGGACAAGAGGAAGAGCCAGCTAAGGAAGAAACAGAGAGAGTAAAGTGAAGTAACATAGAAGCCAAGTGAAAGGCTATCAAGGAGAAGGGAGTGATCCACTGTCTTTAAATATCACTGAGACTGGAAAAGGGCGCTTTCAATGGAGTGGTGCAGGGGAAATCTCCATTTCAAAGAGAATAGGAGGAAAGGAACTGAAGTTAGTGTAGACAACACTTTCAAGGAATTTTGCCACAATGATGCGCAAAGACATTAAGTGGAGCTGGTGGGGTCAAAAGGAAGTTTCATTCAAGATGGAAGAAATAACCATATGTTTCTATGCTAATGGAAATGATCCAGTAGAGAGAGAGAGAGAGAGAGCAATTGCTGGAGAGATGTCCTTTACTAGCCCTTAGATCAGAGGAAATAATACCTAGCTCTGAAGTGGAGGGATTGACTTCAGATGGAAGCATGGATAGTTCACTTATAGTAGTAGATTAGATGACAGAATATGTGGCCCTTAGACCAGGAGGAGGGTAAAATCTGTAGAATTTCTGATTGCTTCATTTTCCTTAGCGAAGTGGAGAGCAAGGTTTTCAGTGGATGAGGAGGAGGTGGGATTAGGTGTTGGAAATTTGAGAACAAAGGAAAAGGTATGAAATAGTCAGGTATGAGGAGATAAATGGACTAGGAAATATAGTATGTCTGCCAGGCAGCATTAAGAGCTCACTTGAGGTTTGTGATCCTGAATTTAAAATAGGCCTTTCACCCGCGCACCGCGATGAAGAGTGGCCCCCACTCGCCGCAACTAGAGAAAGCCCTCGCACAGAAACGAAGACCCAACACAGCCAAAAATAAATAAATAAAATTAATTAAAAAAAAAATAGGCCTTTCAGATTGGGTGTGCATTTTTCTTCTGCAGGCTCAGAGTAGGTGGAAAGTTGGATTTAACTAGGATCATGGTTTTGCCAAGTGAGTAGGACTAAGGAGAAAGGGGCAATGGCACTGAGGAATTTCAGCTGGGTAAGGTGGGAGGGGAAGAGGACATCAGGGCATGGGAGGCAGAGAAAAAGGTGGCAGAATCAGTGGATGGAGGTCCTGGTAGGTCCAAGGGTTTTTGAATTTAGAGTACTAGAAAGAAGGACCTGGAAAGATACAAGGAGGTGGTTAGAGGTAGTGGTTAGAGTAGAGAGGGGCTGCATGAAATTGAGATTGTGCCCGGTTCCAATTACAGGGGTGAACAGGTGGAGGACAAGATCATCAGAGGAGAGGCGCTCAAAGAACCAAGTGTTCAGACTGTTGGAAGGGTCGTCTAAGTGTATATTGGATTCACTAAGAATGAAGATAGGAGAAAGATTGATAGTGACACAGGAGCTAAAATAGTTGAGAAATGAGAATAAGGACCCAGAAATCGTAGGTAAAATAATTTTGGACATTTCCATCTTTCTTTGGAACAGTTTGTGTAATATCAATACTTGGATTACCAGTTCCTTAAATAATTGGAAGTTTTTAAACTAATGATTCAATTTTTTAATGGCTAATACTCTATTCAGATTTTCTATTTCAACTGTAGCTTGGATAATTTATCTTTTTCCAGGATTAATGATCATTTTATTGAAGTTTTCAAGTTTAGTGACTTGTTCAAAATTATCCTATAATTTAAAAAATCTTTATCTTTAGGTAGGTCTCCTTTCTAGTCTCGATTTCTGTATTTGTGCATTTTTTTCTCTTTTTTGATCAATCTTGAAGGAAGTTTGTCTTATTTTATTAGTTTTTTTCAAAGAGCCTATTATTGGCTTTGATGATTCTCTTTAAGTTTGATTTATCTTTGATCTATTTCTGCTCTTGTTATTTATTCAGCAGAGGTGCATTAGTGGTAAATTATCTCAGATTTTGAGAAGGTCTTTTATTTCATCCTGACTTTTGACCCAGTGGTTTAGCTGGTGTAGAATTCCAGTTGTCAGCACTTTGCAGATATTATTCCATTGCCTTCTGGCTTCTGTTGAGAAGTCTGCTAACCGAATTGCTATTCTTGTAAAGATTACCTACCTTTCTTTCTGGTAGCTGTTAAGATCTTT
Source organism: Eubalaena glacialis (assembly GCF_028564815.1). NCBI lineage: Eukaryota > Metazoa > Chordata > Mammalia > Artiodactyla > Balaenidae > Eubalaena > Eubalaena glacialis. Next base: position 57,495,579 of record NC_083719.1, read on the forward strand.
CCTATGTCTTAAGAGTTTCTCTCTTTCATTATGATATGCCTGGGGATGTTTTCATTTTGATTTATACTGTAATTTCTGAAACAATTAGTGACTTCTGTTGCTTCTTAAAATTTTTCAGCCATTATGTTTTATTAAAAGCATCTTTACTGACGTAATTCACATACCATAAAATTCACCCATTTAACATGTACACTTCAATGGTTTTAGTATATTCATAGAGTTGTGTAGCCATCACCATCCATTACTGTTTTTCTTCCTTTCATCTTATTCTCTCTTTCTGGAATTCCTTTTAAATATATATTGCACTGTTTGGGCTTTAGGGGGCCCTTTCCCCTCACTAAAAGTCAGAATTAATTGAGAGGTAAGCAAGGAAATTAAACAGATGGAAATCAAAACAGTTATTGCTAACAAATGCTATATTGGAGGATGTAGCTTAGATGTGTGACAAGCATAAATCTTTCGGAACTAACCCTGAGATGACCCGCACCCTCTGCCACAGGTAGCACTGAATTAGCACATGCTCACCACATGGAACTTGTCTTGTAAAATGTGTGGCCAAGAGTTGTAGGTCAGAAAGCATGTTCTCTGTGGGCAGGCTGGCTCCCAAGAGGAGGGCAGGAGGTAGGGGCCGGCTCTACCCCAAACTCACCAATAAGATAAGTCACTCCAGCAGAAGGAAGCCATACTGTCACACTGATGGATGTTCCTCGACATGCACATGCCTGCAAAGGTACCCAGATCATTTGATGAAGCAAACACAGTTCTGATACTAAACCCAATAAATATAAACAAACAAAAACTATAGATATTTTGAAAATGCAAAATTGGGGGAAACAGAATTGAACATTATATGTTGACTATAAAGAACAATATGTAAAATATCATTTACCCCAAAATTCAAGGAGATTGTAATTGAGAGAAATTTATGAAATATAATGATATAAGTATATATTATATATAAGTATATATTATATATTACATATATATATAAGTATATATTATATATTATATATAAGTATATATTATATATATAGTATATAGTATATATATAGTTATATATAGTATATATATTATATATAAGTATATATTAATATATATGTTTATATATTAATATGAGTCACTAAGAGGGAATATGATCATTTTAATAGAGGTTCACATAAAAACATTACAGGATAACAGAAAAGAGGATACTTTCTTAAGCCAGTATCCAAAATTATACAAAGATAAATTTGACATGTTCACTTGAAAATCCAGAACATAGTTGGTCTTAATAACATTAATTTTATTTTGGAGGGGTGAACACGCTGTATGCTTTGAGGCAACAGAAGAAATCACAGAGGAAACAATCAACAGATTTAACTCTATAAAAGTTTATACTTCGGGGCTTCCCTAGTGGCGCAGTGGTTGAGAATCTGCCTGCCAATGCAGGGAACACGGGTTCGAGCCCTGGTCTGGGAAGATCCCACATGCCGCGGAGCAACTAGGCCCGTGAGCCACAACTACTGAGCCTGCGCGTCTGGAGCCTGTGCTCCCCAACAAGAGACGCCGCTATAGTGAGAGGCCCGCGCACCGCGATGAAGAGTGGCCCCCGCTCGCTGCAACTAGAGAAAGCCCTCGCACAGAAACTAAGACCCAACACAGCCAAAAATTAATTAATTAATTAAAAAAAAAAAAGTTTATACGTCTGTAAAAATAAAAATAATTAAAATAAGAAGACATGGGGAAATACATTTATAACTAACACACACACATAGACACCAACAAAAAGTAGGGTTAATGTATATTCATATAAAGAGTTCCCTTACAGTACTTAAATAAATCATATAAAGAGGTCCCTGACAGTACAGTAAATAACCTATGGTATGTTCATACAGTGGAATTCAATTTAGTCATTAGAAAGAATGAATTGGATCCTACAGTTTGTCAAAATGGATAAATCTCAGCAATACAATAATGAGTTTAAAAAGAGCAAGTTGCAGAATGCTAAGGTTGGTATATTATCACTCATAAAATTAAAAAACTTACAAATCAATACTGTGTGTGTGATGACCAGAGACTAAAAATATTAAAATCTGGAATGGAAAGATATATAGCAACTCTAAGTGGTTTACCTCTGGAAGAGGGGGTGGAAAGTGGGATCCAGGAAGTTTATAAAAGGAGCTCTAAGTGTATCTGTTACTTTTCTGTATGTCTGAAATATTCCGTAATTCATAAAAGAGGACTTATGAATTGTTAAGGAAAAACCCTTAAAACTCCAAAATAAATATGTGAAAACAACATGAACAAACAATTCACAGGAAAGGAAATATACACATAGAAAGATGTATGGCCTCCTTAGTAATCAAAGAAGTTAAGACTAAAATGAGATACCAATCACACGTATTAAATTGTAAAAAAAAAAATTTAAAGGAAAAAACATTGTCCCACATGGTCCAAAAGTTAGTATGATGTTTTAAAATACTTATACAGAATCTTAAATTTTCAGAGTGGAAGGAATGGCCATCTAGAGTAAGAACTTCAAGCAGTGTTTGAGATTTTTCACTTGTCTTTTTCTTGTCTTTGCAGTTAAGACCACACTCATCATCACCCCTGAATATCAGGAGCAAATTTCTCTTTTTTTTTTTTTTTTTTTTTTTTTTTTTTTGCAAATTTCTCTTTTAAAGAACTTCAAACTTCCTGGAAACAAAGAAGATTCGTGAAAGTAGCTAAGGACAGAGTCTGCCCTTAATGTTTCCCAAATAACCAACTCTTGATCCTTAAATGTTCCTCAAATAAAACTTCTAATTCTTAAATATCCACCAAATCCTCAAAGTTTTCTCAAAACATTCAAGGCAAATCGTAATCCTGCAAATCAAATCCAGACTCTTGTGAAGCCCCCCTCCCACCGATCCATGAGCTTGCGTGTACACACACACACACACACACACACACACACACATGCATACACACACCAGCACTGACTTGTGGTTTTTGTTTTTAAGGTCTTGTCAGTCTGAAAGACTACGCCTCTTCTATACCAGCACATACTCTAACCCCCCAGTGACTGCCATCAACACTCGGCTTTTTCCATTTGTTTTTACAGCGAATGGCGGGGGGGGGCATCAGTGGAAGAGAAATGCTGAAGTGGCAGGAGGCATTTTTATTTTTGTTTTTGTGTTTTCACAAGGGAGCCCTAAATATACTGAATTTCTGGCTCCTCTCAGCTCCTAAAGCTGTTTCTTTGGGATTCCACTCTTCTATGAGGTTCTTCATCCTCCCACCCCTCCAAGGTGGCTAAAAAGAGAGAGCAGAGAAAAAGTTACATTTCCTTTAGAATCTAAATATTTGAGTTCGTGAGTAAGTGGAGACATGTTTGTGTGACAGTTCTCACCATTCATGCCTCCTAGTGATTTCAAGCTAAAATAGAAGGGAAGCTGGCAGTTTGCAGGTTCAAAGGTGTCTAACAGAGAATGCCCAGAGCCTGTGCTGACTGAACCGGGGAGGAGCCAGGATCCCAGGGTCAGTAACCATGGAGATGGCCGCAGCGAAGGCAAGCTGAACCGAGGACTCAAAGCAGGTGATTCACATGGGCAAAACGTCTTCAGCTCAGGTAAGGGTGAATGGCAGCAATGGCACAGTAAGCGCCAACTCTCCCAGAGGCTGTGCCGTGTGCCAGATAGTATTCCAAGCACTTGACATCGCTTCACTCATTCAGTCTTCCTAAAAACCTCTGATGAAGACATCATTATCCCTCCCATTTGCTGTTCAGGACATCCTGTCGTGGCTCATGCTCATGCAAGTGCATGAGAACTGGGACAGGCGCCTCTCTATAGACTCTGGAGGTTTCATTTTGAGTCAGGTGAAACACACTGACATTTTACTGTCTCATCTCCCAGACCAAAGGCTTTCTTCTTAATACTTTTCTTTTTCTTTTTCTGTGAATGTATTACTAAGGATGCAGAAATTATAACACCCTTCAGCTTTGTATGTCCACTGAACTCTGCCTGGAGTGACTCTCTGGTTTAATTTGATGCATGACTTCATTCTTTTCAAAGGTGATTTTTAAGAAACAGACTTATTAAAACTCAGCACTAGAATTAATCTTTAGGCTTTGGTTAACTTTACAGAACTGAACGATCTATATGCATACTGAACAAATATATATAAAAAGTGCAATATAATTCATTTAAAAATTCAAACAAAAATCACTTTGAGTTTATGTAATATTTAAGGCAAATGATAGTTGACATATTTCCGTCTGAGTCATTCAGGGAATTTAAAGATATTTTAGGATAAATAATCTTAAAGAAGCTTTAGAAGGTTAGAATAGGACCTGCTTGAATCATAAAGAATATTATATTGCTTTACTATTTTAAACTAAGATTTCATTGGATTTATTAAATCTGGGCAATATTTAGAAACTGTTCTTAAATGATGGTAATGCTATTTTTACTTTCTTCTCACATCACTGAGACTGTTTTAACAGTACAACTAGAGGTGGGGTGGTACAAGAGTTACATTCAAGAGAACTTTGTTTTATTTGCTCCACTTCCCTTTTCTTCCTTCCTCAGCCCCACCCCTGCCCCCAGCCCCAGCTGCCTCTTTTACTCAGAGATTGGGCCTGAGATGATTGGGCCAAGGACAGACACCTGACCCAATGGGGAGCCAATTTATAGGCCAGCTGATCCAATCCTCCTCCCAAGGGCATTTACATTTGGAGACAGAGAGACTGAGTCAGCCTGTTGATGGATGGTGATGGCCCAAAGGTCATATGGAGTCAGAGCTGGAGTGAATCCATGTGCCAGTTGAAGTCACGTGGTGATCAGCCAGCAGAAGCAGGAGCAGCTACTTGGTGGAGAGAGGTAGGAGAGCAGAGCCGAGGCACAGAGAGGAGGAGAAAGGAGCCCCAGATCTTTATTTCCTGGTTCAGACAGCTATGGCCAGATAACTCTGGTTTCCTAGTTCTGAATGCCTGAGGTTGCTTATTGTTCATTTTATTAAGTTCTCTAGATAGGTTCTCTCCAGATGAAGATAACGTCATATATCAAATGTCAAGTCCAGGCTACAGAATGGTTCCCTACCTCTTCAGGATCACACCAAGTCACCCAGATTTCAAAGGTCCATGGAGCAACACAGGGAAAAATACAGGAGATAGGCAAGATATAGGAAATGGATATACAAGGGGCTTTGCCACGTGTTATAGCTTATAAATGCCCAACTTCCAGTCTGACATTTTCTGATAGCATTTCCCATTAAGCTTTTTCACCTGCAACCTCTGTGGGCCAGTATGTATGTTCTGCCAAGATCAGGGCTCAGCACCCTCAACATAGTCTCTGCTGAGTCATGAGTGACATCATTCCAACAAGGCATGCTCCTCTGCTCCTGACAGGTGGTAAAAGAACCTTCTAGGGATGCCTAAGAGAAAGTTTCATTCATTCAATAAATATTTATTGACTGCCTGCTATGGCTGGGCACTGTGCAAAGTGCTATGGATACAGCAAGGAGCTAAATAGTAAATCTCTTACCTGCATGGAATTATATTCTGGGAGGTGGGAGGAGGGACTTGTGATGAAAACCATGAAGAGCGTAAATAGGGCAGTCTTAGAGAATAACTTGTGATGGGAGGGCTGGATGACAAGCCTACCTAGATGGGCTGGTCAGTAAAGGCCTCTCGAGGATGAGAAAGAGTCAACCATGAAAAAAATTAAAAATTGAGGAAAAGGTGTGCACAAAGGTCCTATCATGGGACAGAGCTTGGAGAGATCAAGGAACTAAAAGAAGATAGGGTGGCTGGTACACAATGATAGGGACCACAACCTGTTATGCGGTGGGCAGGGGCCAGACCTCATCAGGATGATGGGCCATGGTGGGGAATTTGGATTTTAGAATGAGTGTTTGTCAATCTTTTGATCATAAGGGTGATAATAGTTACCCTTTTATTATGTTTTATTATATTTTCCAAGGACCTCATGTTTTGATATGTTTTTTTCCATTCTAATTAATCCAGTCATTACTGCAAGTTACATCTTATGCTTATATAACTTAGAATATCACTTAGGGTAGTATACTCCTGGCTTCTAAAGAAAAAGAAAATTAAAGTTTTAATTGATGTGTTGGATTAAAGATGGCTGCAAATTGTTGATACTCTTCCTATCTCCTCTCCCTTTGAATCTGGGCTTGCCTGTGACTACTTTGACCAATAGAATACACAAGTGATACGATGCGAGTTCTGGGCTAAACCTTGAAGAGAACTGACCGTTTCCTGCTGGAGATCTTTTGGAACTTTGAGCTGCCATCTAAAAGGTCTAATTACTCCCCTAAAGAGACTACATGGAAAAGGAGAGGGGCCCAGCTGAGCCCCAGCCTCTAACTGTCCTCGTCAAGGTGCTAGGCATGTGAACGAAGACACCTTGGAGCCTCCAGGTCAGGCTCACTGCCAGCTGAATCCTGCCTCATGGCCCCAGTTAATGCCTGTGGAGTAGAAAAACTGCCCCTGCCAAGCCCTGCTTAAATTCCGCACAATGTGAGATCCAATAAATGGCTGTTTGTTTGAGTCAGTGGTTGTTCATGTTTCAGGGCAGTTTGTTACACAGCAACAGATAACCAGCATAGTTACCATCTGCATTCTTAACAGGAATGACTAATGCATATTTATATCCAGCTTTTTAAATAATTGCAAGTAGTCCATAGGCCTTCCTTATCAGTAGAAGCCTCAGATTGGGAACCACTGATTTGTGGTCTCTCCTATATGCACCTCCTTGGTGCCATGTTGTCCCATATAATTTCCCTCTTCTTCTGATGCATTTGTCTTATCTGGATTATTTTTCCCCAAGTCTCTTAGTTGGATCTCCACAATCTCTTTCCCATTCCACCCCGTCCTCCTCTATCTCACACCTGTTGGTCCTGTCAGGCCTCCCTGTCACATCCCTGAACTATTGCAACCACCTTCTAGCTGCGGGGGCAGTGACTCAGGTCTGTTCACTGCTGTAGATCAGCATCTAGTGTCTGGCATCGGTAGGTGCTCAAAAGATATCTACTAAATGAATTAATGAAATTTCCACTCCTGTCTTCACCCTGCCTCCTGTCTCCCATTCTGCATCCCTATCAGCATCCTGCAAGCTCTTGCCAAGATTATTGCTCTGAAACAGAGATCCAGTTATGTCACTTAGCAACCTAAAACTCCTCTGGTGATTGGTCCCCTTTGCTAAAAGACCAAAACCCCCAATATCACCTTCAGAATTTGATCCCAATCTACCTTGTAGGCCCATCTCCCCAACACTAAGCCCAGCCATGCTGAAACGCCATCTGCTGAGACATCATTCACTCCCTCTGCTCTTGCTCTGCTCTCCCCACCGGGATTGCCCACCTGCCACCTTCTCAGTTAGGCTAGATATTCCCCATTCTTCAAACCCCAGCTCCCTTGCATGTCCCTGGTACTGCCTTCTCCTGCTAGAGATGCCCACCGTCCCTTCTGAGCTCACGTGCTTAGTCCATATTGCTCCGATGGCCCATCCCACTCATCACCCATTAGCTTGCATATGTCTGTCTCTCCCAAGAGATGGCAAACTCCCTGAGGGCCCAGAGGTCACATCTTCATCTTTGTGTCCCAGTTCTTAACACAGAGGCACAGGTGAAATGACTAATGAAAGCTAAAATCTACTGAGTGCTTGCGATGTGCCAGGTAGTTCACACAATTAGCTCTTTAATCCTCAAAAGAGTCATAGGAGGTAAATCATATCGTGGCTACTATTTTAGAGTCAAGGAAACTGAAGCTTAGAGAATTTAAAAGAACTGCCTGGGGCTGCACAGGTAGAAGCTGCCGCAGAGCCCAAAGGTGAACCCAGGCAGCCTGACTCCACAGCCTGAGCAGAGCTGCTACACACGCTGGGTCCCAGAGTAACCCCGAGTGCTTATCACAGTCACTCGAGGACACCCCGTGCCTGGGCCCCATCTCACAACAACTGGACCACTACAGCAATGAACTTGGGCATAGGCAATTTTCAAATGCCCCTCAGGGTTGCGAGCCCTGATGACAAGTATCACCTGGAACATTTGTTAAATATGTAGATTACCATGTCTCTTTTCCAGGACATTCTGTTTCAGCAGATGAGGGTTGGAGCCCAGCAATTTGTGGTTTAAGATGCCCAGGTAATTCTCATCTTAAGGGAAGTTTGGGAAATACCGCCAGAGGTCAGGGTTTCAGAGACATTTCAATAGGTCTTTAAATAATCCATCACTGAAAGACTCTGTGGGAGGTTTTTGGCTCTGTCTTCACGTGGATGAGCCTTAAAACTTCATCGGCGTTGCTTTTGAGGGGGCTGGGCTGGAGCAGCTGAGAGCACCGCACAACTACACGTCCCTAACACTGTCCACTGATAGTACCTGACATGAAAACCCAGTATTTTGGCAGTACTCACTTGAGCATTCTATATGCTTTAACCAAAAACTGGAAGAGAGGGGCTTCCCTGGTGGCGCAGTGGTTGAGAATCTGCCTGCCAATGCAGGGGACACGGGTTTGAGCCCTGGTTTGGGAGGATCCCACATGCCGCGGAGCGGCTGAGCCCGTGAGCCACAATTGCTGAGCCTGCGCGTCTGGAGCCTGTGCTCCGCAACAAGAGAGGCCCGCGCACCGCGATGAAGAGTGGACCCCGCTTGCCGCAACTAGAGAAAGCCCTCGCACAGAAACGAAGACCCAGCACAGCCATAAATAAAAATTTAAAAAAATTAAAAAAAAACAAAAACTGGAAGAGAGGCTTCGTGCCTCCTTAGTGAGTGTCGAAGGAGCTCGTGTAGGGACCAGGGAAGCAGGGCCTGAGGGCTTCTCCACCTCCACCTCCTCTTCTGGGGCCTCCTGAACTCCGTCTGCCAACACACACACACACACATGCACACACACACGCACATGCACACAGGGTGGCAAAGCAGATAATGGAGTGAGACTCCCATCATCACCTTGATTTCCTTAGATGTAAACTTATAAAGTGCCTGGATTTGCCTGTCCCCACCCACCAAATAGCTCACATATGTTCCCTTTCGATAGTCTCCTGTCTTATGAATGACTCTCTGGAGCCTTGGTCAGCTCATGTCTGAGCTATTTCACAATCATCATTTTGACCAACTCCATTTTATGCTTCTTAACTGTTGCATTTACTGACCTTTCCCCAAAGTCAGAAGGAAACGTCTGCTCTTTCACACACAATGCATATAATTTGACTCCTGCAATCAAGCCAAATCTCTCCTTTGCTGCTTTCTTCTTCTCCCTTCGTCACCCCAAGAAAAGTCCTGAATCTATTTGTGGACAATGTTCCAGTTCTAGAATTTACCCTGCCAGAAAATCTTCCTAATGGGACATCTAATGGGGCCTCCCACTGACAGAGGAGACCACCCCATCTGCAGCTAGGGACAAGAGACACTCCCAGCCCAGATGTAAAGAGATGTAGCAGCAGATCAGGGCTTGATGTATATTCACTGCTTATTTAATATTTGAGCATCTTTTTCTAAAGATATTTCTATTGAACTCACTTGTGGTGTCACCATCTGGAAAATATCAAGCGTCACCCCACTGAGGTAAACCCCTATGGGGTATTTTTTCCCTTTTATGTGAGCCCAGTGGACATGGAGCGTGTATCTCTATGTTTAGCACAGTTCCTTGCCAAGGCAGCCCTCAGGCACATGCCACTCTCTAAATAAATCAGTGTTGTATAGACCCATTAACAGCCCCTCCTAATTGATGCTAACCGAAAGTTTAAACAGGGTTCTACTAAGGAGCCTCCATGACTTCTTGATGTGAGGTCCTTTTTACATTTTAAAGTGCTAGATTAGGGTTTTAAGAGAGAGTCGGCTGTCCAAAAACTCATTTATTTCATTGCAATCAGCTTATAAATCGGGCCAAATCTTCTCCAAAGTCTAGAATTAGACCTATGTCTAAACCTATAAATAAAGGGTTTATTTAACTCTGAAGGATACAGGCCAACAGGGTAAGCAGTGTGCTACAGACAATTCAACCAATGGAAATTGAAAATCCATCTATGTTAGACAAGAGAGATTAAGATAAAAATTTATATTTGGGTGGGGAGAGTATTCATAGCTTTGTCTTCTGAAAAGGGTTAAGAAAATTAATTTCCATTCTCTGGGTGTTCATACACTGCTGGTTTGGGGAAGTATCTCAGATGTAGTCTAGTTGGCAGATGGAAATGTCTTGATTTTTAAGTTTGTTGTGGATAAGGCAACAGTAGATAAAATTTATTTATTCAAAAGTTTATGAAACACTTGCTCTGTGCCAGGTAAAGTGGTCACCTAGAGAGAATAAGACCCCCACCTTCCTCCCAGGAAGCACTACCCAGCACACTGAGTTCAACTCAGGTGGAGATGATGTTGGGGCAATGTATTAAGTCTAACAGTAATGTGCTTCAGGCTACTGCTTTAAAAAATTATCCATTCATTTGGTGATCACCTCATTTTCCCCTATGCCTAGTAAGTATTACATAGAGGTACTGAAAAAAAGTGATTCTAGATAAAAAGAACAAAAGTGAGATTGACTTAAGAAGGAGGAAAGGAGACAAACTTGTTCTACTTTTGACCTGAATTACCATGGAGAGGAAATCATGAAGTGGTTAAGAAGTAACGTAGTCTAATAGGAACCATCCCCTTGCAGGCACTCTCTTCCCTCTCCAACAGGGTGGCCTTGAATTTCAAAGGTAAACCCCCAAGTGAGTATAACAGACAGGTTTGCCTACTCAGAACCCTGCCAGGACAGGGGTCAGAGCACAGAGTTCTTATGCAGTACCCTCACACTTTCATTCTTTTTGTACCACTTGTTCCCACAGATTTTGCTGCTATACTTTCCCATCCCCCCTTGCAAGGCTCCCTCCATGTCATCACATGCTCATTATTTCTGTCATTTGCATCAGAACATTGCTCTTCTTCAGGCCATTTGGCAACAATTTACCATACAGCATGACATGATATCAAAAACCATTTTGTTGACATAAGGACTGAGACAATGTCAGAATCCAGATGTGATATTATATCATCTATTTGTCATATGTACACTTGGGGACTGAATTTTTATCATTTGCCTACTCTAAGATAATTAGGTATATCAAATGAAAAAGTATTGTCCTAGTACAGTGGGTCCTAGCATTTCGACATTTCTGAATATTGAAGTAAAATAACGTTTCTCAAAAGGGAAATGACCCAAGTGAGATTATCATATGCTTTTCTCCTTTTCTTTAGCAAGAAGAGGTTTTGTTGGAAAACAGCGGGTGAAATGAAGTTTTCACCAGGAAGTTTTTGGAGGAGTAACCCACTCTCTGTTCATGAGCACATAACACTGAACAAAAAATTGGAGGTTTGCATGCACCAGGAAAGGTGCCAAGTATCTGGATAAATGTACCTGAGCCACATTTGCTGGAACAGGGGTCTGTAAAATGACATTGGAGGGCCTGAGGAGGAGTTAGTAAGACTGCCTGAGAGGGAACAAGGAAAGGAAGAATCAAAGACGACACTTTTGTATATTAACCTGTGTCCTGCCACCCAGCTATACTCACTTATTACTTTCAGGAGTTTTTTATTGATTCTTTGGCATTTTCTATGTCATCTGAAAACAAAGACAGTTTTATTTCTTTCTTCCAAATTTGTAAACATTTTATTTCCTTTTCTTGTCTTATTGCACTGGCTAGGACTTCCAGTATGATATTAAAAATGGGGCGGTGAAAGGGTACATCCTTGCCTTGTTCCTGATCTTAATGGCAAAGCTTTGAGTTTCTTAACATGATGTTAGGTATACATTTTTTGTAGACTTTTAAAAATCAAGTTATGAAGTATCTCTCTATTCCTAGTCTGTTGAGACCTTTTATCATGAATGAGTGTTGGATTTTGTCAAATGCTTTTCTGCATCTATTGATATGATCATGTGATATTTATCTTTAGCCTGTTGATGTAGTGGAATACATTGATTGGTTTTCATATACTGAACAAATCTTGCATACCTAGAATAAATCCCACTTGATCATGGTATTATAATTCTTTTATACATAGTTGAATTTGATTTGCTAATTTTTTTTGAGGATTTTTGCATCTATGTTCATGAGAGACACTGGTCTGTAGTTTCCCTTTCTTGTAATATCTTTGGCTGGTTGATATTAAGGATAATGCTGGCCTCATAGAATATGTTAGGAAGTTTTCTCTCTGCTTCTATCTTCTGGAAGAGATTGTGGAGAATTGGTATCATTTCTTCCTTAAATGTTTGGTGGAATTTAACCAATGAAACCATCTGGGCCCAGTGCTTTCTTTTTTGGAATGTTATTAATTTTTGATTCAATTTCTTTAATACATAAAGCCTTATTTAGATGATTCATTTTTCCTTGTGTAAGTTTTGGTAGTTTGTACCTTTCAAGGAATTGGTCCATTTCATTTAAGTTATCAAATTTGTGAGCATGGAGTTGTTTGTAGTATTCGTTGATTATTCTTTAAATTTTCATGGTATCAGCAGTGATCTTGCCTCTTTCATTATTAATATTTGTAACTTGTGTCTTCTCTCTTTTTCTCTTGGTTACCTTGGCTAGAAGTTTATCAACTGTATTAACTTTCTTCCTAAAGAACCAGCCTTTGGTTCTGTTGATTTCTGTTTTTCTGTTTCAGATTTTGTTGATATATTCTCTAATTTTTATTTTTCTTTTTTCTCCTTTAGGCTTAAATTGCTCTTTTTTCTCTAGTTTCCTAAAAGATGAGGCTTTGAGACACTTAAGCTGGGTATGTTAGTCTGAATCCTCTGAGAAACAGACACCAAGATGGAATTAAACATTTTCATTAGAGGAGACATCTGTGAGAGGAGATAGGGAAGGAACCCAAGAAGGCTGGGAGAAACTGTCAGACCACTATGTAAGTCTGACCTGGAATAAGAAGAGAGGGAGGGAAGGTTGATCGTCTAAGAAAGGTTCAGCAAGACTGACAGGGAGTCTTCAAGCCACAGTATGCTGTTGAAAAGTTCTGTGTCTCCTAAGAAAGGGCCTTCCGTAATATTCTGCCAGACTCTTTCAGTAGCTGGGAGCATCCCATGGAATTAGGCCTTACTACAAATGTAGCAATGGATTTCAGCACATACAAGCTGGGGCCCTGGTCAGTTATGTATCCTGTAATGGGAGGTCTGAAATGTACACTTTCATGTCTACCTCACCAAGTTTTAAAAGGGGGAGAGAAGGAGGCAGAGGCCCCTAGAAGCATGGAAGAACTCAACATGAGTTTGAAATAAGTAATCCTGTTGGCTAGAGATTGGACTAAGTGGTTAAAAGGGCAAGAGATTTGTGTGAGGTGGGCCTTAGAGGACAGCTAGGGAAATTTTGGATTGTATCCTGAAGGCAAAGAAGATCTATTGAGGGGCTTGAATCAAAAGAGTGACAAGATTAGATGAGATCAGTTATAGGAAGAGGATTCTGGCAGCAGTGTGAAGTACTGAATAGGGGGCAGAAAGTGGAGGTTGGAAGACTACTGAGGAGAGTGTGGCCTTGGTCTAATGAGAGATGATGAGGGCCCGAACTAGGCAAGAGGTGATGCAGAGGGACCAGATTCAGGAGTTCTTTAGGAGGTAAGATTGACATGACTCAGGCATGGGATGGGAAAATTATAAAATGAGCCCCAGACACTTGACTTAGGGGACTCAGGGACAGGGGAGAAATTTACAGAGAAAGGGAATTATAAGAAGGGAAGCAAGTATGGAGGAGGAAATCAAGAGTTTGGTTAGTTTTGGACAGGTGGCTTCTGAGGTTCATCTGTCTAGGTGGAATTTGCATACATGGGTCTGGGACTCAGCATCATTGCCTGGACTAAATATAGCGGTTTAGGTGCATTTTGAGGCCATGAGTATGACTGAAATCACCCAGATGTAGGACATAACTTTGGGAGAAAAGGAGGCCAAATACTGACGTCCACAGAACTCACTGGTAGAGAGGCACAGAAGAGGAACCAGTAGAGGAGACTGAGGAATAGTTAGGTGGGTAGAAAAGAAAGAGTGATTCCCTGAAAGTCGGGGAGGGGGAATTCTGAGCAGAGTGTGATCAATAGTGTCCAATGCTGATGCAGGGGAGCCAACAAGATGAGAACTAGGAAGGGTCCTCCTCTCTCCTATGCACAGTGTCACAGGTTGAATTGTGCTCCCAAAAAGATATGTTGAAGTCCTAAGCCCTGGAACCTCAGAATGTGAACTTACTTGGAAACAGGGTTGTTGCAGATATAGTTAAGACATAAATTAAGATGAGGTCATACTGGAGTAAGGTGGGTTCCTAATCCAATATGACTGCTGTCCTTATAAGAGGAGAAAAGACAGATATAGAAAGAAGAATGGAGGCACAGATTGGAGTTGTGCAGCGTAAAGCAGGGAACATCAAGGATTGCTGGCAAACACTGAAGCTAAGGGAAAAAACATGGGGCAGATCCTTCCCTAGATCCTGCAAAGAGAGGATAACCCTGCTGGAACTTTGATCTAAGACTTCTAGCCTCCAGAACTGTGAGAGAATAAATTTCTATTGTTTTAAGCTACCCCAGTTTGTGGTACTTTGTTACAGGAGCCCCAGGAAATTAATATGTAAAGTTAAAGAGGCATTTTGCTGCAAAGCCAGACAGGTAAGTCTTCCTTTAAGGATGGAGGAAAGGTAAGTGCAGGTGCAGAACTGATACCTTTAGATATGGGGAGTAATGGAGTGGGAGATGGAAAGAGTTACAGCCTGTTGGCATTTTTTTCTACAAAGTCAGGGCCGGGGATCATCTGCTGAGAGTGAAGGGAGCTGAAGGAGATCACAACTTCAATTACAACCTGTATTAGTTCTCTATTGCTGCATAACAAATTACCCCAGAACTTAGCAACCTAAACAGCAAACGTGTATTATCTCACATTGCTTCTTTCTAAGAGTCATGAATCTGGGATTGGCTGAACTGAGTGGTTCTGGCTCAGGCTCTCTCGTGAGGCTGTAACCAAGACGTCAGCCAGAGCTGCAGTCCTCTGAGGTTCTGACTGGGCTGCTTCCACAGTGGCTCACTCACATCCATCTCTCTATAAGGTTGCTTGAGTGTCCTCACTACACGGCAGCCAGTTTCCCCTATAACAAGTGATCCAAGAGAGAGACCAAGGCATAAACCACAATTTCTTTTATGACCTAAGCTCGGCAGTCGTATACTATCATTTCTGCTGGTGATGGCATATGTATCATCTATTGATTATACAGACCAATTCTGATACAATGACTACACAGAGAACAAATACTAGGAGGCAGGGATCATTAGGGGCCATCTTGGAGGCTGGCTACCACATCACCTATATGCTGAAGCCTCCCAACTCTTGATACAGGTCCTAATGACTCCCCCTGAGTTTCAGACACTTATATTAAGGTATCTTCTGGTCATCCTTTCTTGGATGTCCCATGAGCACCTCAAAGGCAACGTGTATAAAACTAAACTCTTCATTGTACTCCCAATCAGGTTCCTTCTCTAACACTCTCTTAGGCATAAGCTCTTCTAATGACTCAAACGCCCAAGCTAGAAGGTGGGATCATCTACAATCACTTTCCTTTACCAATTCTTCCAATCCAAACCATCACAGGTCATATCAATTTTACTTTCTAAATATTTCTGGTATCTATTGCCTCCTCTCTATACTGACTTTCATAGCCCTAGTTAACGAATTTATCTTTCACCTGAATCACTGCAACAGCCTCCAAACTATTGGACCAACATACAGCTGTCAAGAACCATGAAAGATCTCAGATTTACCCTACTCAGACTGGATGCTAGCAATTTCATGGATGCTGACAGAATACATGAGACTCCTGGGTCAGATACGAAGGACTTTACAACTTTCAGTAGAGCAAGTAGCTGGGAAACTACACTTTTGTTCAGGATTATTCTTTCAAGGACGTTTGTATAGCAAGCATCTTTGGAAGATGGAGATAGAGACTCAAAGGGCAGCAGCTTTGCTTGCACCCATTATAAAATTATAAAATATTCAGGTTCCCTAAGCTCACTTAGGGTTTCTCACGGAGACAGAACCTCCACTTCATGTATAGCATCTGCCTGAGTCACTCCATGCTGTCCCTGTGATTCTCAAGAAGCAAGGAGGAACTGAGATGAGTTAGTACCCGATTCACAAGACATGCAGAAAAGTGATAAACTCATGGGGAATTGTCTCCCAACAACAGCCAAAATCTAAATCAGGCCATTCAATGGTTCCCTGCACCTACAGAACAAAGTCAAGTTTCTTAAAAGACACTGTCCACCTCTGCCCCTTGCATTCCTCCTACTTCCTGCCTCACAACATGGGTCAGAAATAACATGTAGCCCCTCAACGATTTGTGTTAATTCTTGCCTCTAGGTCTTTGCTTGGGTCATTTTCTTTGCCTGAATTTCCCCCCTCCCTTCCCTAGAAATTGTTCATCTTAAGATCTGTGAAGTAGCTTCAGAGGCTCACATTCATTCTGAGTGTTACTGGGTTAATGTTTGTCTATGGGCACATGGGGCCAACCATCCTCACTCTTTAATGGACTAATATTTCCCACTCACAACTGTTTTCTTCTTCCCCTAATTGGAACTGCCCTTTGTGTGACGAAAGTGCAGCCTGTTACAGTAAAATGAGTCTCCATGATTTTCTTGGCAACTTCTGTGGTGGGGTCTGGTAAATACCTAATTTCTATTCTTACTTCTGGTTCTAGTTTGCCTCTCAGCTGTGCTGTCTCCCCAGCAGGCCTGAAGCAGCTCCATCTGGGTTCTGTTTCTGGTTGTTTTCACTATCTCAGAGTCAAAATCAAAGGCAGATTCTCATTTACAAAATAGCCATTCCCACCATAGGTTTATAAATCTCTGACTGGAGCCCAACTGCGTGCCTGGATGGAGCAGAGTAAGGTTTAGAATGGTGGCCCAGGGCCTGCTTGCACAAGACCATCTATTTCCATGTCTCCCCTCAAACAGAGCTGTGTCACAAAAATGGTGTAACTTTGGATAAGACAGCTTTGAGAAATGCTGTGAGAAAACTATTGATATTAATTCATATCAGAAGTGAACCCTGGTGGTCATTTGACCATATTTTGAGAATCAACTGTTTCGAAAGAATTCTTAGCAACACTGATTTCATTTAACTCCTTTCTTTACTTGCTCCCATTTTGCTTGTCTATTTGTTGTTTTTTGGTTTTTCTGAGAAATGAAGTTAATAGCATGAGCCACCAGCCTGGCTCAGGGTAAAGAAAACTAACGAGGAGTGATAGCATAAGGCTTGTAAAGCACTCATGAAACTTGAGTGAAAAATGCTATATGAGATCATGCTCATGTGGGTGGGATAAAAAGGTACAGTCTTCCCATTTGGCACTTTCTTTTTGGTTGTGCGAGTGTCACCTTCTGGGGTATCTGCCCAGCTGACAGTGATCCTTCTTACTGAGGCCCCTGCTGAGATTTTTGGGTTGGGCTCCTGGAAACCATATTTATGGAACATAATTCTGGCCCCCATCTCCCACCCCACAGGAATCTTCTTCCTTCCCTTATGTATCTCAAGCACCTACGGCAGTGTCTGGAACACAGTGAGTGTTCAATAAATATTTGTTGAATTGATGGTCCTGGGGACTGAGATGATGGAGAGATCCCTCCTATGCTTGAGGCTGGAACTCCGGAGCTATGGGCAGCCTTGCCCCCTCTTGGGACTGAGGGGCAGGGGAAGGAGGAGACCAAGGAGACTGGGAGACAGATCTGGAGAGTGAAAATTTGGGCTGGCTCCCACTGATTCTCTAGTCCCGCTACCAGGCCTTTCCAAGGCCAAGCTGCAAACCACTCTCACTGAATACATTCCTTTGTCCGTGCTTACACTGGCTCCAGAGCGTTAGCCCAAGGAACGTAGAAAATTTGGAAGTTGACATGGCAAAAGTCTAGGAGTGATTAACAGAAAAGTGGGTCACTCACATTACCATATCATCCAGCAATTCCACTCCTGGGCATATATCCAGACAAAACTATAATTCAAAAAGATACATGCACCCTTATGTTCATAGCAGCACTATTCACAATAGCTAAGACATGGAAACAACCTAAATGTCCACCGACAGAGGAATGGATAAAGAAGATGTGGTACACATATGCAATGGAATACTACTCAGCCATAACAAAGAACAAAATAATGCCATTTGTAGCAACATGGATGGACCTAGAGATTATCATACTAAGTGAAGTAAGTCAGAAAGACAAATACCATATGATATCACTTACATGTGGAATCTAAAATATGACACAAACGAACCTATCTATGAAACAGAAACAGACTCACAGACATGGAGAACAGACTTGTGGTTGCCAAGGGGAAAGGGGGGGTGGGGGATGGATGGACTGGGAGTTTGGGGTTAGCAGATGCAAACTATTACATATAGAATGGATACACAACAATGCCCTTTTGTACAGCACAGGGAACTATATTCAATATCCTGAGATAAACAATAATGGAAAAGAATATAAAAAATATATATGTATATATATGACTGAATCACTTTGCTCCACAGCAAATGTTAACACAACATTGTAAATCAACTACACTTCAATTTTTTTAAAAAAGTGGGTCATCACCAACAGCAGCCCCGGAGCAAAAGTGGGTTGTGACCTCTGGGAAATTCTCAGCGAGCTAGCCGCCACTCATCCCTTTCTCTCGAGGCTGTCTGTACTCACAAGTGTGTTCTGACAGTGACAGGACACTGGCTTAACACAGTGGGGACATGAAATGGTCAAACAATAAAAGCCCAGTTTCCACAGAGATATTTGATAATGTTATAAGGGAAATATTATGGAGCCCATATTGGAGCTCTAAAAGCATGGTGTCAAGTGGACTTTTTTTTTTTTTTTTTTTTTTTTTACTCTCAGCACAAAGTAAAGGCAAATAAACACTTTCTCTCACCACCATTGCCCTGGAGACACTACATCAGATCACAGCATGTCAGGAACAGAAAGGCGGACAAGAAGCTGCAATACCACACAAATAGATCGTGGTCCTGTTCGTCAGTAATTGGTGGAAGGCCACTCTGCAAAGCATATTGGAACTGGAGGGTGCTTCCTAGGTTCTGTGCAATTAAGAACACCTTATGTGGGCTTCCCTGGCGGCGCAGTGGATAAGAACCTGCCTGCCAATGCAGGGGACACAGGTTCATTCCCTGGTCCAGGAAGATCCCACATGCCGCGGAGCAACTAAGCCCGTGTGCCACAACTACTGAGCCTGTGCTCTAGAGCCTGCACGCCACAACTGCTGAGCCTGTGCACCTAGAGCCCGTGCTCCACAACAAGAGAAGCCACCGTAATGAGAAGCCCCGTGCACCCCGACGAAGAGTAGCCCCCGCTCACCGCAACTAGAGAAAGCCCGCACGCAGCAACTAAGACCCAATGCAGCCAAAAATAAATAAATAAGTAAATATTTTAAAATTTTTAAAAATTAAAAAAAAAGAACACCTTATGGGACGGATAAGTTAGGAGTTTGGCATTAACATATACACACTACTATATATAAAATAGATGACCAACAAGGACCTACTGTATAGCACAGAGAACTATACTCAATATTTTATAATAACCTATAAGGGAAAAGAATCTGAAAAAGGATAGAGATATACATATGTGCATAACTGAGTCACTGTGCTGTACACCTGAAACTAACACAACATTGTAAATCAACTATACTTCAAATTTAAAAAAAAAAGAATAACGGAGGGACAGCTGATGAAGTTTTGGTATTTCAACTTTGAACTTCGAACACTTACAAGATAACTCATAATTTTCTGCAGTTAATGTTAAGTATGCTATGAAAAAGAAGCACAGATTGGTGTGGAACACAAAGAATTCAGATGACGAGAGAAAATTCCAGAAAGAATCAGGACCAAGACATTTCCCTTAGTCATGCCTAGTTTAATATTTTGCTGACACTAATGAGGAGCCATATTAGTGGCTGGTTTTGCTAGGTTAGGCTGAGTAGCAAACAAGTAGGCTGTCTCTGGGACTTACAGCAGCCAAGGTTTCTCCCTCACACCTGTAACCTGTCTGCTTCAGTCTCTGCTGTAGCTCGACCCCTGGTCTTCCCCACTCAGGTCTAGACTGAAGGAGCAGTTTCTATCTGGGACATGCTGCTCGCATGGCAGAGGGAAGAGAGAGGCCAGAACCACACTGTGGCTTTTGAAGCTTCTGCTCCAAGGGGCACCACCACTTCCTACCCACATTTCATTGGCCAAAATGAGTCACATGGCCAAGCCTGCCTGCAAAAAGGGTGTCCAATCTCCCAGGGACAACTGCCAGGGTGGGGCAAAATCAGGAGGGGTGGGGCTTCCCTGGTGGCACAGTGGTTAAGAATCCACCTGCCAATGCAGGGCACACGGGTTCGATCCCTGGTCCGGGAAGATCCCACATGCCGCGGAGCAACTAAGCCCGTGCACCACAACTATTGAGTCTGTGCTCTAGAGCCGCGAGAGCCACAATTACTGAGCCCACGTGCCATAACTACTGAAGCCCGCACGCCTAGAGCCCGTGCTCCGCAACAAGAGAAGCCACTGCAACGAAGAGTAGCCCCCGCTCGCTGCAAATAGAGAAAGCCCGCGCACAGCAACGAAGACCTAATGCAGCCAAAGATAAATAAATAAATAAATATTAAAAAAAAAAAAAAGTCAGGAGGGGTGGTGACTGTTTTGACAATAATACAATACAGCAGGATTAGGTGTATTTCCAGAACCACACACTCTAGTAATGGTAGTCTGATCTATATAATTACGCTTAGGTTAACTGTATAGTAAACAGTTTACAGACTCAATCCGTAATGAGGGCTTGGTCATTTCTAATTACTCCTTTTATGGCTCCCAAAACCTAGGTATTAAAGACTCCCGCAGGTGCTAATAAAAACCCCGGATAGACGAGGTGAACCCTAATTGGCAACTGCAGGATTCTGACAGTGAGGAAATGACTTCAATGGGATCCCTCAGAGGAGTGTTTCTCAAAGTGTGGTCTGTGCTCCACCTGCAGCAGAACGGCTTGGAAGGCTGGTTTCACGTGCAGGTTCCTGGGCTCCATTCTAGATATACTGAATCTGAGTTTCTAGGAGTGGGGCCTGGGAATCTGCATTTAGCTAGCATTGTAGGTGATTCTGATGTAGACCAACTAGTGAGAATTGCCACCTCCGAGAACCTGCCCTCAGCAGGCTCCTGTCAGAGAGCGTTACACTGAAAGGTCCTGCCCTGGGTCGCTGTCCTGGTGCTGGTGTGCACGCCTGTACCCATGTGTTGTGGAATTTCCTGGGGAGTCAGGCAGAAGGACGTGCTTTTTATGGAACAATTTTTAATGTGGGGCTCTACCCTTCCTTCGAATACGTTTCGGTTTATATCGTTCACTATTTTTCTCATAAATCAACATCTGTGAATCATTTTTGTTATTTGTCTATTTTTAGAAATGAAATGTGACTACATTGAACAATGTTCTCGTAAAAAATCCTCATAATAGTAACAGTTGTTCTAAAACTTATATTTTAACTGCTTCTCCCCAACAATGTACATTTGGAACCAAATCTGTGATGAAAGCTTAACTGTAAGTTTCCAAACCTGATTTTTTGGTGAGGTTTGCACGTTTTTCAATTCTTCAGTTATTGATCTCTAAATGAAAAATGAAATTTAAAAACGTATATTCTGACTGGGCTCTGCCTATGCTTTTCCAGGGCTGCTTTAAAGAGAAAGACAGCAGTGTTCCGTGTGGGACAATTTGGTTTCAGAGTTGCTATTGCAGTGACCTCGGCTGCTGCCTGGGTCATTAAATTCAATACCCTTGTGCTGCCAACAAAAAGTTTCCTGGCCTCATTCTCCACTAACTGGGCTGGGCTGGCACCCTGGTGACATAAGCTGCCCAGGCTGCCAGCTCATTTTAGGGCAGTTCAACCTACAAGGAGTTTGGTTAGGCTGTTCTGCTTCCCCAGGACTCTAAGGTCATCACTGCTTTCCAGAAGAGGGGACATTTAGGTACACACCTCTTCTAGGTCTATTCTGTTGTCCAACCCACACCTCACATACGAATCCCTTCCTAAACTTAGCTGAGCAAGAGAGTTCACGACATCAGGATCTCAAATGTTATTTTTGAGTTATTTCTTCCTTTTTGAAGTTATGTCTACAGTCAAAGTGAGGAAGAGACAATTTACTTCAAAATTCAGTTGAGAGGAAGGGAGAGAGAGAAAGAAGAGAGGAGGAGGAGAGACTTTTTAAAAACTAACTAAATACTTAATTTTTTTTAAATGATTTTTTCTTTGTATTATTTCTTTTTTTTTTTTTAAATGTATTTATTTTTATTTATTTATGGCTGTGTTGGGTCTTCGTTTCTGTGTGAGGGCTTTCTCTAGCTGTGGCAAGCGGGGGCCACTCTTCATCGCAGTGTGCGGGCCTCTCACTATTGCGGCCTCTCTTGTTGCGGAGCACAGGCTCCAGACGCGCAGGCTCAGTAATTGTGGCTCACGGGCCCAGCTGCTCCGCGGCATGTGGGATCTTCCCAGACCAGGGCTCGAACCCGTGTCCCCTGCATTGGCAGGCAGACTCTCAACCACTGCGCCACCAGGGAAGCCCCTAAATACTTAATTGAATAAATATAATACCAAACAAAATGCTTTCTTAAAAAAAATCAATTTTATAGGTCTTTCTATTCAGGCCAATGACAAACACAAAGGCAGATATGCTAGTTTAACATAACTGGCTGACTTTTTTGTTTGTTTTGTTTCTTGGTATAGTTTTTAGCACTTGTTATCATTGGTGGATTTGTTTTTTGGTTTGGTTGCTCTCTTCTTTTTTTTATTTTTAACAATTATTTTTTATTTTAATAACTTTATTTTATTTTATTTTTTTCTTTCTTTTATTCTCCCTTTTCTTCTGAGCCGTGTGGCTGACAGGGTCTTGGTGCTCTGGCCGGGTGTCAGGCCTGGGCCTCTGAGGTGAGAGAGCTGAGTTCAGGACATTGGTCCACCAGAGACCTCCTGGCTCCATGTGATATTAAACGACGAAAGCTCTCCCAGAGATCTCCACCTCAATGCTAAGACCCAGCTCCACTCAACAACCAGGAAGCTACAGTGCTGGACACCCTATGCCAAACAACTAGCAAGACAGGAACACAACCCCACCCATTAGCAGAGAGGCTGCCTAAAATCATCATAAGGTCACAGACACCCCAAAACACACCACTGGACGTGGTACTGCCCACCAGAAAGACAAGACCCAGCCTCATCCACCAGAACACAGGCACCAGGCCCCTCCACCAGGAAGCCTACACAACCCACTGAACCAACCTTAGCCACTGGGACCAGACACCAAAAACAACGGGAACTACAAACCTGCAGCCTGTGAAAAGGAGACCCCAAACACAGTAAGTTAAACAAAATGAGAAGACAGAGAAACACACAGGAGATGAAGGAGCAAGGTAAAAACCCACCAGACCAAACAAATGAAGAGGAAATAGGCAGTCTACCTGAAAAAGAATTCAGAGTAATGATAGTAAAGATGATCCAAAATCTTGGAAATCGAATGGAGAAAATACAAGAAATGTTTAACAAGGACCTAGAAGAACTAAAGAGCAAACAAACAATGATGAACAGCACAATAAACGAAAATAAAAATTCTGTAGAAGGAATCAGTAGCAGAATAACTGAAGCAGAAGAACGGATAAGTGACCTGGAAGATAAAATAGTGGAAATAACTACTGCAGAGCAGAATAAAGAAAAAAGAATGAAAAGAACTGAGGACAGTCTCAGAGACCTCTGGGACAACATTAAACACACCAGCATTCGAATTATAGGGGTCCCAGAAGAAGAAGAGAAAAAGAAAGGGACTGAGAAAATATTTCAAGAGATTATAGTTGAAAACTTCCCTAATATGAAGAGGAAATAGTTAATCAAGCCTGGGAAGCACAGAGAGTCCCATACAGGATAAATCCAAGGATAAACACGCCAAGACACATATTAATCAAACTATCAAAAATTAAATACAAAGAAAAAATATTAAAAGCAGCAAGGGAAAAACAACAAATAACATACAAGGGAATCCCCATAAGGTTAACAGCTGATCTTTCGGCAGAAACTCTGCAAGCCAGAAGGGAGTGGCAGGACATATTTAAAGTGATGAAAGGGAAGAACCTACAAGCAAGATTACTCTACCCAGCAAGGATCTCATTCAGATTCAACAGAGAACTTAAAATCTTTACAGACAAGCAAAAACTAAGAGAATTCAGCACCACCAAACCAGCTTTACAACAAATGCTAAAGGAACTTCTCTAGACAGGAGACACAAGAGAAGGAAAAGACCTACAATAACAAACCCAAAACAATTAAGAAAATGGTAATAGGAACATACATATCCATAACTACCTTAAATGTAAATGGATTAAATGCTCCAACCAAAAGACATAGACTGGCTGAATGGATACAAAAACAAGACACGTATATATGCTGTCTATAAGAGACCACTTCAGACCTAGGGACACATACAGACTGAAAGTGAGGGGATGGAAAAAGATATTCCATGCAAATGGAAATCAGAAGAAAGCTGGAGTAGCAATTCTCATATCAGACAAAAAAGACTAAAATAAAGACTATTACAAGAGACAAAGAAGGACACTACATAATGATCAAGGGATCAATCCAAGAAGATATAACAATTGTAAATATTTATGCACCCAACATAGGAGCACCTCAATACATAAGGCAAATACTAACAGCCATAAAAGGGGAAATCGACAGTAACACAATCATAGTAGGGGACTTTAACACCCCACTTTCACCAACGGACAGATCATCCAAAATGAAAATAAATAAGGAAACATAAGCTTTAAATGACACATTAAACAAGGTGGACTTAATTGATATTTATAGGACATTCCATCCAAAAACAACAGAATACACTTTCTTCTCAAGTGCTCATGGAACATTCTCCAGGATAGATCATATCTTGGGTCACAAATCAAGCCTTGGTAAATTTAAGAAAATTGAAATCTTATCAAGTATCTTTTACGACCACAGCGTTATGAGCCTAGATATCAATTACAGGAAAAAAATCTGTAAAAAATACAAATACATGGAGGCTAAACAATACACTACTTAATAACCAAGAGATCACTGAAGAAATCAAAGAGGAAATAATTGGCTGATTTTATACAGCACTTACATCTTTTAGTCTACAAGTACATTCTTAACTCATAGAGAACATCTAATACAACCATGTCTACAGAACTAGGAAATAAGTTTCTAAGACAGAAAGATTTCACAGACCCCATCTTTTATACCCAACCCTGGCAAGGTCAAGGAAGAAGAAAGGGAGGGAGGGAGGGAGGGAGGGAGGGAGGGAGGAAGGGAGGAAAGAAGGAAGGAAGGAAGGAAGGAAGGAAGGGAGGAAGGAAGGAAGGAAGGAAGGAAGGAATTTCCGCTTTGTCCACTTTGCCTCCCTTTTGCTTCCGCTGTGCTGACCTGGCCTCATAGCACCTCTCAACTGAATCCAAACATTCACATTTCTGTGTCCCTCCAATGATGGGCTCTCTTTCCTGTGGCTCCTAGATTCTGCCAGTTGAGCACAGCCAGATACATGTCATAAGATGAAAAGCATCATGCCGGAGGAACTTCTGGATCTCCAGAAGGTTGGTACAGAAAAGGATGGACGGCGGCATGAAGTCTAAATTCTCCCATCATTGTCATGAAATTGTCGTGAGGCTCCCCAGCTGGAAAGGATCCGCTCCCTTTTATACTGACCGCAGAGCAACAGCTCGTTAACGCGGCATCATGGCGAGCCATGCTAGTGGCAGACACCATGCCAACTCGGGGCACTGTTTTTTTATTCAGCTAATGTAGACTTAATTTAGTTTCTTGGGATTAGAATGTTTCAATATTGCCTTATAAAAATATTCCATTCTGGTTCTTGGGCAGAGCATCAGTTCAGAAAAGCTGCAAGGTTTTAGCTGCCAGTTTCTCTTGCATTCCTGTTTTTGTCTGTAATTTCTAAAGACTAGTCAGTAGACGAGGCACTTTACAAATACACAAAGACAAGGGCCTGGCCCTCAGTCAGAAAAACACAACCCAAATGAAAATAATCCAAGCAGAAGCAGTAACAGACAGTTTGGGGGGAGGGCATTGGCTTTGGAAAGCGAAGTTTAAAGTATTTCTGTTTGTGTTTTTGTTTTGAAATGGGAGTGATTTGAAGGGCGAGGGGGCGGCCTCGTCCTGAGGTTTGCTCTGTGCTTAATCGACACAGGCTAGTGGTCTCAGGAGGTCACTCAGTTCAAAAGCAAAGTTGTTCAAACTGACCCCCCTCCCCCCAAAGAAACTGCTTTCTATGGTAGACAGCGCCTTTTTTTCCAACGGCTTTGTGGCTGACCTCAGCTCCCCAGACAAGTGTAGGCTTCAATAAGATAATTGCTTTCCAAGGCATTTTGCCTCCCCCATAGAAAATCTTCTTGAACACGGAGCACACCTCTACAGGGAGGAGACCACACCTGAAGTCACATCCCTAATTGGTTGTTTTATTTGCTTTCATCAGAAAGTTCTACTGACTACATCAAGCAAAAGTCAGGCATTTAACTTCCTAGAAACAAGCCAGTTACCCGGCACTGTGGCATAGTCAGTTAATCCAAGACACATTTTTATGCAAACCTCAAGTTATAACCCATATATGGTGGCAGATCATTATCCTAAGACTCTAAATTGAAACAGTTATATAGTTGGAGGTGGATCTATCATAATCTGGAAAACTTTTCTGTTACTGGTCTATTTTAACAAGTAGGGAGGAAATAAAACTCAAAAAGCATAAACTGTTTTACATTTTGAATTGAACTTTGATAAAAATGGAAATACTCCAAAATAAAGAAATACTGGCCAAAAAAAAAAAGGAGAGAAAGATGCAGACAGAAATAAAGTAGAAAATGTGGAAATAAAAAGGTTCTGTTACTGCTTTTACATTTCCTGATTCAGTTAAGTGGAAAAGGCAGGATATACAACTATGTAGAGATATTATCCCTAATGAGAGAGAGAGAGAGAGAGAGAGAGAGAGACAAAGAGAGAGGGGACAGGAAGGCAGAGAGAGACGGAGACAGACAGACAGAGATAGAAGACTAAAATGAAATGGGTCAAAATAGACTCCAGGGATTATCCCTGGGAATTGGGATTACAGGTAACTTTCATTTGTCTTTGGGCTTTTTGTGTTTTCCAAACTCTCTGCAGTGAGCATGTTTTTCTTTAACAGTAAAAGTCAATAAAATATTTTTAAAAATTGTTTCTGATTCAAAATGCAATGATCTTTAAACTTTGAGTCCGAGCACATGAGCTGATAGACTTCAGGGTTGTTAAAAGTAGAGTTTCTATCTGTACTAGCGCACCCCCCAGGCCCAAAGGAGCAGGGAGCATGCACACACACTCCTACACATTTTGTATCCAGCTCACAGATAGATATAAAGACTTTTCCAACCTAAACATATTTTAACAGTTCCAATGCCCCAAGCTGCAGTAACAGATGACAAAACAAAGTACTTAGTGCCGACCTCCTGCAAATTATTACCATCCGCATCAGTGGACACCATCTGCAAGGTCAATTCCAGTTGTCCACAATGCATTTGCTTTATACCTCATGTGTGCCACATAATATGAGCTTAACACAGTAGGAGCTGATGTGCCCTGTAGAAGCCAGGTTCACCCTGATGTTGGCTTTAACTGCATTGGTTGTTTCAGGAGCCCTGATCTCTTGATTCTGGACCATTTTAGTGCCTGGCACAGCCAGAGCTGGGAGAGTGTGCAGAAATTTGCTCTGGGCATCTGTTCCATCCACATCATGAAGTTGGCTTGGTCTCCTCTGCAGACCTTTCTGTTTCCTTGGCATCTGTCCTTTGGATCACTTTGTGGATAAAAGATACCCTCAGAGACAGACTCCAGATAGTTATCCTGGCCCGCTGCCTAGAATTATTCACTCCATTTGAAAACCCTTGAATTTGAGGTTTATTTAGAACAAGAGCCTTTCCACAGAAATGCAAATACCTCTAAAAGAGTTCTGACCCACTGGTCTTTCAGACCTGAGCATAAATCTACTTGATCAGATTGCTGCCCCTCTAACACCTAGACAGCTAGATTGAGAAATGGAAATTTCGATGAAATATAAAGGGAGCTAAGTGGCAGGTAGGGATGGAAGGATGCAGCTTGAAGAGTATGGCACAGACGGGCCCTTTGACCCCAGGGGGCTGAGGGAAGAGGCACACATATGTATTAGGGGAGGACCAGAGGCAGCCTCCACTCTCCTCAAACCTCTGACCCTCCCTCCCGCTCACGCTCAGAGGATGACTTTGCCTTCCTCCACAGACTTCCTCAGCTTCCTGCCACCAACCCAGTCAGCTCTCCAACGCCCTGCACTGCACCCAGCCTCCCCTTCTCCCAGCTGGGCTCTGTCCGCCCTCTGCCTACTGGATCCCAGCTCTGCCACCTTCCCAGCCACCTCCCTTAGCTCCTTCCCCTCGGTCTCCAGCATCTTCCACTTTTCTCTCTTCACTGGCTCCTTTAACCTGTTTTCCCACCTCGACAAACACAAAATGCTCTCCCTAAACCCACCGTCCACCCCCACCACGCCCCCTCTCAGCCGGGTATCTGGGAAGAGCTGCTTGTCCCCTTACTTTCCACGTCCTCACCCTGATCCCTCTCTCCTCACCCAGCGTCTCTCTTCTGCTCACCTCCCCACTAGGAAACTGCTCTTGCCCGAGTCACCGGTGACACTGTGACGAAAGCAATGGAAACTGCAGTTCTTGGCTCACGACCTCCCCAAAGCCTTTGACCCTGGTGACCTCTCTGCTTGTTAACTCTTTTCCTTGACTTCTTTGGTCCTACTCTCCCTGGGTGACTCATCCCCTCTCACTATCCACATGCTGATGACTCCTGGGTCTGTACTTTCAGCCCAGACCACCCTCCTGAGCTGTACCCCCCTGGCACCCATCTGTCTACAGGACAACCCACATCTCACAGACATGTCAACCAACATTTCCAGGATGGAATCCATCACCTTCTCTCCCTCCCCCACCAGCCTGTCCTCTTGTGTCCTGGGGATTTGTCCATGCAGATTCCTCTCCTTGGAGAGTACCTTATCCCCTTGACCCTCTGACTCCTCATCCTTCAGGTCTCAGGTTAGTTGTCACTTCCTCTGGGAATCCTTCCTTGATACCCTAAGTCCGAATCAGGTGCTACTATGATTGCAGAAGCTTCCATTTGTAACTCTTTATAAAATCATCTATCCTTGCCACTGAAATATTCGCACCTTGATGGCAGGGATCTTTCAGTCTTGTTCATTCTCTCTCTTGGCCCAGCATGATGTCTGGCATACAGAATCCTCAATAAAAATGCATTTATTTGAAAAAAATGAAAGAGCCCATTTCCAGCATTCAGGCAGCCAGAGAAGTGCGGGAGGAAGGTCTCCTTCCCCTTCCTAGTCCCCCTCCAATAGTTTCTGTTCACAAGATCCAGGCTCCACTACCCTTTGCCCGACTCTTCAACCTAAACATCAGCCATGCAGACTTGTGTGTGCCCAGCCCCGCACCTTTTCCACCACGGATAACAATTTTTTTCTACGAGAAAATATATTCTTTCTCCTTAACACTGACTTTAAAATGAGCTTTTAAGGTGAGGACTATCTCTACCATATGTAAATATGGATGACTCAGCACAAATACATTCTAGGTTGGTTCTTCCAAGTAAAATAAATAACCTTGCCACAGGATAATTCTTAAAAGCAATTTGGTTTATGTCTTAGTTTTTGTTTTCCTTTCTGGAGTCTAACTTTATTAAAGAGAAATGTTCAATTCCAATATGGTCATTTCGAAAAATTGTTTTTAAAGTTCCAAAATGCTCAATAGTTTTTCCTTTTGCTTTGGCTGGTTCTGTTTTTTATAGGTCCAAATACATATTCTTTGATCCTTTAATTAATACTTGTGGCTAACTTATGAGAGAAAGAAATATTTTAATGAGTTTATACAAATGAGTCATATGATTTCCCCAACCGAAGCCACAACACACAACACCCTGCGCTGTAGGACATCTGTTTGTCTCTTTCCAAAAGTTTAGAGAGGGATTTTAAGAGCAAATTTGAAATAACAGAGCTACACTCACCACCGTGTTGGCAGAAGGGCCGGGCTTTTTCTTCCTGGGCCACTGCATGAAAGGATGGCAGCCATTCAGGAGGTCCAACTGAGCTGTAATGTACCTTTTTAAACCAACGATGGAGACAGGGGACATCATGGTATCTTTTCACCAAAGAAAGGTGTTCACTGTGGGAATAATAAGAAAAGTGTAAAGAAACTGGAGGGACTAAGTGGTCTGTGGGTAGACAAGTTATTCTGGTTCTGTTCGCTACCATTGGATAAGACTTGTTCTTGGTATCACGTGAATGCTCTTCTTCCCAACAGAACTTTCAAGAAAGTCCCTCATCACACTGCTCAGATAAGCACGGCCTGCTAGTCCCAGTTTCGGGAATGCCTTATGAGCACTTTTGTTTCTCCTTCACTTTTCATGCTCATTTCGTAAGGGTTTGCTCTTGACCTGAACTTGCTTTCCATCTATCATTTTGTTCTCTGGGGTAGGCAACCGTATGGAGTATAGATTGGAGCTTGGGACCCTTCCCTATTTCTCTGTGTCCCTGGGATTTCCCCCCTTCATCCTGTAGATCTCTGCTGGAAGTTTCTCTTTAACTCCCACCATCCACTCATCAGGAAGGAAGGCATCCTGTCCCCTTTGTTCGAGGCGGGAGTGGCTCTTTCCGTCGTCCTCAGCCCCCTGCACCGTGCTGAGGGTGTATTACGTGTCCCATCAATATTTAAGTCGGTGCTATTCGGTCTTGTTTGGGGACCAGCAGCGTCAGTCTCACCTGAGCGCTTATGAGAAATGAAAATTCTCAGGCCTTGTGCTTAACCTACTGAAGCAGGATCCCTGAGAGTGGGACCCGGGAACCTGTGTTAACAAGCTCTCCAGGTGATTTCTATACCGAATGATCATCACTTAGCTGACAGAGGGGCAGAGATGGGAGACTATTCACGCTCCTTCTAGGAGAAGGGCGTCAAACACCCTGGCAGCAGGTTACAAGGCTCTCCCGAGGCCCTAAACAGACAAGTTTCTGAAATCGGCAGCAAGGATTAAGGACCAAGTGTTACCAGCTGGGAGGTTTCTCTTGAAAGTCCCAAAGTTTCTGGTCTTCTCTCCCACTGCGCCCTCTTCCCCATAACTACTCTGTAGCAACCAGTCTGATGTGCTCACTGTCTGGCAATGCTACATCCTTTGCCCATTTGTGGGTTCCTGAATCTCCAACAATCTAGCACTGACCACACACTGTGTCAAGGCTTGTTTCTGCCAGCAAACAGATATTTATTGAGCACTTGATAATGATATATGCAAGGTTTCATTAACCGCCCTCCTCCCCTTGCAAACCTCTTGTGCCCACGGCTGCCCGTTCCCTGTGGAACCCCTGCCTGGTGATTGTCTGACCCACAGCAGGGCACTCAGTCACCGAAACTTAGAAAGCGAGAGCTGAGGCCCCTGAGCAGTCTCAGCTCTCATGATTTTCAAACCATTTAGTATAATAACCAGATTAGAACACCTACACAGAAAATGAGACAAGGCAGTATCTTATTAGCATGAATGCATTTTGGAGTTAAAATGAAGTTAACTTGTAGGTTAAGCAATGAGTATAATAAGGCTATCATGACCCCCCAAATTGAAGTTAAATGGATAAGAGTAGTTGGGCCTGCCTCTGCATCCAGTTTATTTCTGGAATAGTTGGTTGCACAATATTGAGGAAAAGAAATCCTCATTCAGATAAGTAGTTGCACATGGTAACAGTTGTTGGTTTTTTTTAAAGATAACTTACCTTGCAAGCTTGAGATACTCTTCCATTAGACAGATGGCAGAACAGCTTTATTCCAAGGTTTACCCACAGAGAGGTATTTGGAAGGCATTATAATGAACATGCTGGCAGTCTTCAGTTAAAAATTTGCACTTGTCATATTTGTATCCTTTTTTTTATACAGTTGGAAATTTTTTTAATGCAATTTCAATCAAATGTCTGTAGAAACTCTAAAAACCTTTGCAGCCCTCAGGGCTCTACAAAGCTCAAGTCACTTCACAGGTGAGCGACTGAAGTCACTTGCTCAGGTCCTGTGGCCTTTTGGTGTCAAAGCTGGCTGCATCTCATGTCACCTGACTCCTGTTTCTCTTCTCTGTTTCACATGGGACATCCAAGCCCCCACCTGCACCCTCCCTCCACCCCCCGTAGATTCCAAGTGCCTTTTGCTCAGGGCCGAATCTTCCAGAGCAGGAGCTCTGTTTATCCTGCTTAAGTGAATTACAGAATGGAAATTCCCCAGAGCCATCTCTCATCTTGGGCTGGAGAGTGCCGGGCAGGAATGAAGATGCTGCTAAGTGACTCTGCCTCTTCCCGGTGTCTGCCCGCGGGCTGGCACACACAGTCCTCTTAAAATAATATGGTTACCTTTCAGCAGCCAGGGATTGGCACGCTGACTGAGCTCTGCTCGGCTTTTCTTTCATCAGGCCTAGTCCCAGAAAGCACTTGCTCATTTAGATGGACTGCATCTGGCATGTGCTCAATTTAGCTAACAAAGATATTATTCTAGCAATGTGGGGGGCAGGGAGACGGGGCAAAGAAATGGTGCGGTCTTGGAGGAGAAGCAAGTCAATCCTGGCCGCTACAGATGGCCTCAGATATCACAGGCTGCAGCTCACAGACCCTTGCTCTTAGCAGCTCACTGTTTGGAAACTAGCACCCTGAGGAGAAAGCCTTATTAGGGTGAGGGCAGAGGGTTCTTGGAGAAAAATGGAACTGTTCTACCAGGCTTACTGTTTCATGAAGAAAGGTCAAGAAAGCTTTTCTCTCCTTCAGCAGCTTGCCTTCTCCTTTCACCTCAGAGGACGGGCGGCAGCAGTTCCTCCAGAACTGAGGCCTGGTGAGGGGGTGTTTCCCCTGCTCAGAGCTGAAATGCTGCCTCCCTCCACACAACTTTGGAAATTAAACAGGTGTCAGGCATGTCTGTCATCAGGTGAGAGAAATTCAGTCATGTAGGCCCCAAACAGCTCACCCAATAAAGGCCCTCAGGTCTCCTAGCAACTTGCTGTGCTTGGATTTTCCACCTACTTTTGCAAGGTGGAATTTAATTAAAAAAAATATATATCTGAGGGCCCTGTCAGTAAAACCAAAAGAGCTGGAACCTAGCTAGAGGTTTAGCTGACATTGATCCCTCTAACTGCCCCACTTTATGAGGAAAACTGGCCCAGGACTGATCATGATTTATTCTTTACTTCCTGGTAGAATTAGAATCAAATTGAATGCTTTAATATTTTTGTCTTTCACAAAAACAGTAATAAATCTAAGAAGGCTGCATGCTGTTATGTTCAGGCCTAATATAATCACCCCACAGAAGATCCTGCTGGTTGCTTCCCCAGCATCCTTTCTCTTCCTCCTTGCCCAGAAACGACTGACAATGTGCTCAGGTGAAAATATTCATATCCCCAGACTCTCGTACACATGCGAGCAGCCATACTACCCAGTTCTGGCTAATGATCTGTAAGCAAGTCTATGGGATGGGGTTTTTCATGAAAATGTACAGACTCAGATGATATGGGAACTTTGCACGTCCTTTTTTCTGTCTTCTTGGTTGGAATGAAGGCTGGAGGCAGAGCAGCCACTTTGCAACCATGAGGATGAAACCCTCACGCTAAGATTGGTGGAATAGCAGCTACAAGGGGTATGGGTCCTTGATGACTACCTTGAACAGTTGTAACAGCCCTTGACTGCCCGCCTCAAAACTTTTTCTCAGCTGAGCAAAATAAAACCCATTTGGTTAAGACTTTGGGTTTCTCTTAAAGGCAGCTAAATGCGATTCTAACCAAAACCCTTTCAAAACACAAACTTCAGACAATCACTTTAGGCTAAGGATTCCTGTCCAGCTGGTAGACAGAACAAAAATCTCTTTTCTCATTTCATAACATGAGGAAATTTGGGGGAGTGGGAAAATATAAACTGAGTAACTCCGCTCCAGCTGAATCCAATTCTACCCCTCAGCCATTGACTACCTGAGCCTTCAGCAGCATGTGGGCCATTGGCTACCTCCTCCTCCTTGGAATTTTCTCCTTCCTTGCTTTTGTGACACCATTTGCCATGCTTTTCCCTCATCTTGTTGGCCCACTTTCTGCTCTCTCATGGGTCCCTCTTCTTCTGCCTGCCCCCTTAATGCAGACGTCTGCCAGGTTTCCCCTTCTCTTAGCATCTCACACTCATGTGGGTGGTGATCATGTTTACCCGCACATCCATTCTAACTACGCAGTATTGGGAACTAAAATGGTATCTATTGACATTGGATCAAGTTGTCTACAACGTACTGCTAAGAGACAAACAGCAGCTCCCAAGAGAAGATGGGCTGTTAGATTCCTTTTCTGTAAAGTAGGAGGAAGAAAAGCATATATTCATAGAAAGAAATATCTGAAAGTCTATATAAACAAGATGTTAACAGTGGATAGGTGATGGGGTTAAGGGTTTAAAATCCTTAATTCAAATATGAAATTAACCCTTTAATCCCTAAGGATTGAGAGGAAGTAGAGATTGCTTCAATAGATTTTCAGTCATTTCCAAATTATTTTTCCTTTTATATTCCACAGGTACATTCTCATTCTTTAGTCAATCACCCATTTATTCACTCAGTGAGTGCCAGGTGTGTGAGGAGCATTGTAAAAACAAACCCAAGGTGCGAGGTGCTCTCATTTAAAACAAACGGGGTATATATTATTTCATTTTTAAGTTGATAGAGAAAGGGCATCATCTGAATAATCACATTTAAGGGATTTTCTGGGTAGAACACAATATGTGCTACACAGCAGCTCCCCCGGCCTCTTTCCTGACTGAGCACCAGGCATTCTATCCAGGTCCCGGGCTGATTGCTGCTACATGGTCCCTGGAGACTTCCCCGGACTGGGGCTCTGCCCCCAGAATCTGCTGGACCTGTCTCCTCTGGGTACTCTACAAGGTGACAGCCCCAGGATGTTTTCCAGCTTCTCTGATTAATTCTAAGCCCTCCAAAGTGAAAAGTTTAGAAAAATTAGTATACTCTAGAGCTTGTCTAGCTCTAACTTTGCACTTGCAAAAATACTCAGGTGCCATAAGACAACTCTTGCCTACACACAGAATTGGATGTAATGGTGACAGCCTCAAACTCCTTCCCTCCCACCACCAAACCTACAAACCTGATGGCATCTGAGCCCGGGCTTTCCACCTCCCCTCCAGGAACAGTGAAATAAGCCGCCTTTCCCTGTTTATAATCAATCCCTCCTCTTGTCCTCCGGATTCTGGCTTCTTGCCTCTTCACAAACCTCTCTCCATTGATCATCCTCGTTCTCTCCTGCGTCTTCAACCTCTTTTTCTCTGTACGGGTTCTTTCCCATCAGCATTTACACACTCTCAAAGTCTCTTCCGACTGGGGAAGCATACTGAAGGGACTGATTGTGTTATAAATTTTGGATGAGGCTGGAGCCCTGTGCTGTTCAGGCTGTATCTTGTGCATCTAAAAAAGTGCTGGGCCTTTTGGGGGTTGTAGGGCCATTAGCAGATTGCTTTTTTACTGAACATTCTACAACATGTTTTCAATTCTGAGATCTCCCTTCAGTTGCTGGCACCAGACCACTCCCTTGTGGGTCAGCACTTGGTTTCTCCAGAAAGGCCTCTGGTTCCTCACGTGTGCAGCGTGGCTCCCCTCCCACGGCTGGGCAGTTGCTGATGGACAGAATGGACGTGGACAGAATCTGCCAGCAGGTGCTGTGCGCGGCACGCCAGGTCCTCCACTCAGAAGCTTCCTTAAGCCTGCGTCTTCAGGACATGCTGGCTCCGTGCGCCACCAGTCCTTCAACTTGGAGGGGCGGGGTGGGAGGGGGGTCTGTATATCTCGTTCCCTTTAAATGGGGGCCACTTAAATGTGTGTTTGTGTCTAAAGAACTAGAACACATCCTTGGTGTATAAGTGGGAAGTATTTGGAAAACTGGCTAAAAACTTCATAAAAATTCTTTCCATTCTCTGAATATAAATGTCCATTAGCATTTTTTTTTTACCCATCCTTCGGAAATAAAGGTTAATTTTTTCACTTGATGAGTGTGAGGGAAATCAGATACATTTCCACAAAATCTCCTTCATGTACCTGGAATGAGAATTCGTTAGCCATTGAAGAGTGAGACGGGCTTCCCTCAGGTGACCCTCCTGGGAGCTTTCGGGTGAGCAGGAGTAAAAATGTGGGTTAGAAGTTGGCCAAGCCGCAGAGTTTTTAAAGAATCTATCATGACCTCAGTCTCCCAGGGGCCTGTTTTCCTGGAAAGCTAGAAACTCCCGTAACTGTTGAGCCTCCCCATCCGCTATCACCACAGGGCGTTCCCCAGTCAGCTTGCCTAGCGCCCGAGGCTGAGGGAACCACAGCACAAAGCGGCCAGCTTCCACGGGACTTCTGTGAATTTGGCTCCTGACATTTTCAAAAGTGTGGGTGCTCATCTCCCCATCCCCCCATGGACACAGCACCCCCTGTCCTCACCCCACCACTGCACCAGATCTCCTGGCCACCACTGCCCCCTTCCCACTGAAGGATGCCAACCCCACAGACCTGGCAAATCCTGCCTGAGCCGGTCTGCTATTGTGTTCAGTTGTGTTGAATGTCAAGACAGGGCTGAGAAAACAATTAGCTTTGACAGACACCAGGAGAGGCCTGCAAGAAGACCCCTGCAGTCTGTTACAGAGAGGTGACAGCTTTGGACAGCGTGCTTGTTTATCCATGTCTCAGGTCAGTGTGTCCATGTGTGTCTGTGTGTGATCTTTTTGCCTTTGCCCAGAGGTGAGTATGGGCTTTATTGATAACAAGTGATTCTGACTTTGAGGGTATCATGTGTGCATAACCTCTGGTGTCTGTTTGTCCAGGTTGAAAGGACACATATCGGTGTCTGGTCATACACATCATTTTGACCCTTTCCTGCAGCAGCTCTATTTGTTGGAAAGGGAAAGCAGCTCCTGGATATCATTGTCTTTTGCTGTGCACTCTCTGATCTGTCCTCTGCACCGTCCTACTCCCTTTTCGAGTTCTCCCTTCTGCATCAAACTACCAAAGTCCACTTTGTTTTTAACTCCAGCAGGGGACTGACTTACTCTATGTTTTTATAGTGAGAAACCCTGTTGGTTCTAGCACTCCCTACTGCCTGCTTCCCAGATGAAACTTCCTTGGGGCAGAAGAAAAGAAGAATCAGCCTCCCTTGGCTGCACAAATAGATGTGACATTCAAACCCAGAGCTAAATGGAATTCTTGAACGTTTGCAGGCTTGTGCAATGACCTATGAAGTCAGACTCTAACATTTTCTGATTAAACACTTGTGTGCAGGAACTTTAATACTTTGAAAACATGAAAGAAACAAAGAAATGGAATCCTTTGCCATCCTGGCTACCTATGGAGATTTACTAAGATTCTGATGAGGGTTACCTTCCTCTGATGACACTGAGATCTTTTCTTTGTAAAGAACTGCTGGCAACTGAGGAGTTTTGCGAACAGAATTCAAAAGGAGGGAAATATTTCGTGATGGCGTGACTCTGAGCCCAGCACAGCATTCACTGAATGGCTGCCCCGTCAGGTCAGCATGGAGACAGAGGAGCGGCATTTGTCAAATCTGAAAGCCGAGGGCGAGGGGGTTCCAGAGCAGAGGAGGCCGACGCCATCAGCCGTCTGTCTATGCGAGTGACAGATGCTCTGCAAATATTAGGTGGTAAGTGGGATGCTCCAGAGCTGAAGGAGGAGAATGTGAGGGAACATAAGGGTAGCTGAGAGTGCTGGACATTCCAGAAGAGGGCTGGGGAGGGAAGGGTTTCTGGCAGGTCCTAACCCAGTCCTGCTGGTTTGGATGAGAAGTGGGTTTTCTATATAAGCTGACCTTCCAGGGGTGGGAGACAAGAGAAGAGAACCCTTAGCAAAAAAAGGGTTTCTGACGTAGGCGCAGCTCAGTCCGGGGGGAGCTGCAGAGCAGGAGTGGAGGTGGGGCTCCCTGAAATGAAAAACCCCCCAGTGGTCACAGCCTGAGTAGAACCCAAGAAGCCACTTGGCCCATGAAACAGTTCCTCTTCCTGCCTGCCACACTGAGGGGATTCTCTTCCCAGGTAATGTAGTAAATTCCCCTGTAATCTCAAAATGCAGGTAACATCTTGGCCCCAGTGAGAAATGGCTGGCTTCATGTTTCCCCCCAGTATGATTTCCTGTACATCCAGCGAGGGGCCCTGCCCACTCCCCTGCAGGGCTCCGGAGCTGAGCTGAGAATGAAAAAACAAGGCTGATTCATGTTTGTGATTAACTTCTCACCTAATGCTGTAATCCCATCCGTAGCACTGGCCCAGCTGTCAGTGCTGAGCTGGGAACTCAGCTCTTGGGGGCGGAAGGGCGGGGTAGGCTGCGGGTTCTGCACCAACCTGGGCTCCAGCCACCCTGCCAATGTCACCTTCTGCGGGCTGCGTCTCCGATATCACCTCCTTTGGGGATCCCTTTTTCTGCCTCCGCCATTGGATCTTTGGCTCCAGATTACCCTGTGTCATTTTTTAAATTTGCACCTCCTGCGTAGTATTGATACTTGCCTTCTCTTTAAACCTTCTGAGGTGCCAAGCCCAATACCAGGCGCAGGTTTAGGACTCAGTGACTCACAATGAAGTGAACGGAATGGCACGGGATGCCTGCCCCTGGAAGACTGCACTGGACAGAAAAGAAGCCCAAAGCAAATGCCGCCCTCTCTCTCGGCTGCAACTCAGCTGGCCTGGCCAGCAGTGCAGATGCGACCTCCCTCTGCTTTTCTCAACAATAATCCCAGCCCCTTGTTATGATAAACTACTTGCTCCTTTCTCGGCAGTACATTCAGGAACTGGACTGCCGCCAAGGAAAACTCAGGAGCAGTGGTAGGACTATTGAAATAAATTCATGGCCTATGATAAATACAGGAAAAACAGTGCTGGTTAATAAGCTTATATGCCAACAAAATCCCGTGGTTATTTAAGAGGAGGAGTTTTTACATAAATGTGTATGATTTTAAGTAATAAGGCTGGGTTTTTTTTCAAGCAAGCAATTCACAACCTATTTAGCCAAGTAGATGCTAGCCCTTCAAAGTGGATATCAATACTGTGGGAAGCTACGACTGCCTGAAACAGCTCTAATTCCTCTTTTCAGAGGTCTTCAGAGCTAGTCCAGAAGGAACATTAGATACATTACTTGATAATGTGCTTTTTGGTTTCAAGTCCCAAATGGTCTCACCCAACTTGATTACTGGTCTGATTCACCAGACTTGGCTCTGAATTATTTTTGACAGTTCCCCAAAATTAAATCCACCTTCAAAAAAAAAAATCATTGCTACTTCTCAGGCATGCAAAAGAAAGGACTGTAAGTTCTGGAGTTCCCGAGAGAGATTCCAAAATTGTTCTGGGCAAGAAAAATGTCAGTGTCAACCTCACAGGTGACCGCTGTAAATATGCAAGTTCTGATTTCTTTGTTTGAGGATCTGTCATGTCATTTTAGAATCAGAGTTCATACCTACTTATTCTGTGCAGACTGTCATCAGGTTCGGTTTGCACGCAAGAGTTGACCCGAATCAAGGAATATAAACTTTGAATACCAGACTAGCTATGACATTTGGATCAGTGGGAGCCTTTGCAAAACCATATGAAAACCTGAGCAGCCCACACGGGTGTTTCACCAGCTGGCCACCCTGCAGGAGGTGCATGGAGTGAAATAACTAAAAGCAGCCTCTTTACTTCGAACCTGGCATAAATCACCCTGATTCGATTTCAAGGAGGTGGGGTGGATGTGCAGGAGTGACTGGCCAGCCTCAGCATTCAGTGGCCAATGGAGAACCCTGGTGTCCTCCCTGCGGTGTTTAGGGCTGGTTTTTGCCTTCAGGACAGCAGAATGTATGACTCACTTCCAGATGAGAGTCCAAACACTCCCGGCACTAACTCTGTGCTTAATGCAAAGCAAACCCCAAAAGCCTGCTTAGGAGGGAGATCCTCTCCCTCAGAATAGCTCTCCCAGGCTACACACCTTGGGGATGAGCTGGGCAGAAATTTCTGTTACCAGGACTTAATTCATGTTGCCCCAGGAGGTCCATCTCTCTTTTTTCCTCTCCCTCGTCATCTCCCTCCTAAGAACTCTAAGTGAATGAGAGGGTGGTAACTTACTGTGTAAGCCCCCACTTGTTTGCGAAGCTAAAGATCTGCTTCCTCCAACCCCCAGCCCCATCTAAGGCAGTGGATAGAACTCCCAGCAAGTCCAGGACACCCCCAGCCCGTAAAGCCCTGGTTCTGGCATCTACTTTCTAGACGGAAGGTGATATGGGAAAGGCCTGACTCCAGGGCTTTCAGGTTAGTAAGACTCCAGCTGGCTCAGCTTTGACGTGTCATTACCAGAGAGCAAGCACACACGTTAACACAGCTGGGGGAAAGAGCCTGCTGGGTTCTTCCCTCGCCACAGGGGGACACATCGGCACAGAGCTCAGAAAAGGGAGGACTGTGAGGGAGAAGAAGGTTGTGGTGTATACCCAAAAGTGGTCTTGTCTGTGAAACCCATAAAAGGACATATTAAGAGCTTTTTGGAAGCTCCAGTGCCCGGTAACCTACACTATAACACAGCCAGGTCTATGGCAGGTCTGAGGCAGCAACTCTGTTGCCCACTGTTCTTTAGGGACGTTACTGAGATTCTTACCACTGTGCAGGGTCCATGGGTTAGTGGGGAGCAGATGTGACTGTGGCCCTTGAGGGGCTTCCATTCCACTTCGGATGATTAGAAGAGCATGGATTCTGAAGCCAAACTGCCTGGGTTTGAATCCGGGCCCTGCCACTTTACATACACTGTTGTGTGTCTCTGGGCAACTTAGTTTAAGTTTTCTGTGCCTCCATTCCTCTTCTGTAGAAGGGTATAAAAACAGTACCTGCCGTATAGGGTCACTGTGAGGATTCAATGATTGAATACATAACCAGGCTTCGAACAGAGTTGGACACATAGACTGCAGTGTAAGAGGGTTAGCCATTATTACTTGGAGAGAGAAGACCCATGTCAGAAGTCAGAACCCATAAGGACAGGCCGTCTGTGAGGCTGTGCAGAGAGATTGCTTTGGAGTTGGAGAAAAACCAGGGCTCTGTGGGGTTGATGTAGGCAGGATAGGCTTCGAGGGAGAGGTGGGGACCTCAAGGTTCTGAGTCAGGACCTTGAGGCGTGGTCTCTTCTGACCCTTTTCCTCTACCAGAAGCTGACCACCCATGACTATGGGCCGCCACCCCGCAGAAGGGCCTCCAGCATCTTTTCCCAAGGCTTTGATGAAAGCCGGGGATCCCTCCCCCAGCCATGCACTCTGCTGCTCACCTCCCGACCTGGTCTTTTGGCTTCATCTTTGATTCCTGTGCTTGTCCACGTGGTGTTGAATCAGGTGAGAGACTTCAGTTTGGGTCAACAAACTTTCCAACAGGTCTATTCTGAGTAAGGAGCTGGGGCAAGAAAAGTGAGCGTCAAATAATATTAAATATTGCCCTGAAGGAGCTCCCCAGTCTGGTGACAGACAAGGAAACAGTGTTCTAAGTCAGTGTGTTGAGAGTGGTTGTGCTGGAGGAGGAAGAGGAGGGCTTGGCCCAGGGGCAAGAGTCAGCAACTCTTCAAGGGTGTCTTCATAGGAAGCACCAGGGCCGGGGGGCCTCAAAG
Source organism: Eubalaena glacialis (assembly GCF_028564815.1). Taxonomy (NCBI): domain Eukaryota; kingdom Metazoa; phylum Chordata; class Mammalia; order Artiodactyla; family Balaenidae; genus Eubalaena; species Eubalaena glacialis. The sequence goes on from NC_083719.1 coordinate 57,537,315, forward strand.
TGGGGCGCAGGGGAAATGGCAGTCCAGACAGAAGGCAGCGCTTGAAGTTTGGTTTGGATCCCCATACTCTCTGCCAATGCCATTTGGGACTTTCTTTTTGTCTCCCTCTTCTTCCAGCTGCTCTGAAACTCCCCAGGACCTGCCCGGGGTCCAAGGAAGAGTGCCTGGAGTTCGCCTGAGCCCCCCAGCAGCTCTGCTGGGTGCATCATGGGCCTCCGGACAGGCCTGCTGCAGACTGGGTGGGTGGGGTGCGGTGGAGGATGGGGCGCTCCGGGCAGGAGGCAAGCAGAAGCAAATGCTGCCACAGGAAGGGGAGTAAAGCTGTGCACACAGCACCGGCTTGAAAGCCAGACCCCTCCTATCTGTCAGCTCTGTCATCTGGAGCAGGTTCTTTGCTTCTCTTGAATTTTGATGACAAAATGGGCAGAATAATACCTGGTAGAGTGGTTATGAGGATTAAGCGAGGAATATATACCTCAGGAATACCTAACAAGCCCCTACAATATGCTCGACCAGAAGGGATTGTCGAGGTCCTAGCCCCACTCTTTCATTCTGCTGTCTGTTTTTATAATACCGAATGGCACTTGGATCATTTGCTGTCAAAGAAATCAGGGAACTCAAAACACCTCTCTTTGAAATAGCTTTTAAAAAGAAGGCAGTGGGGCTTCCCTGGTGGCGCAGTGGTTGAGAGTCTGCCTGCCAATGCAGGGGACACGGGTTCGAGCCCTGGTCTGGGAGGATCCCACATGCCGCGGAGCAACTAGGCCCGTGAGCCACAATTACTGAGCCTGCGCGTCTGGAGCCTGTGCTCCGCAACAAGAGAGGCGGCGATGGTGAGAGGCCCGCGCACCGCGATGAGGAGTGGCCCCCGCTTGCCGCAACTGGAGAAAGCCCTCGCACAGAAACCAAGACCCAACACAGCCATAAATAAATAAATAAATAATTTAAAAAGAAGGCAGTGTTTGTCAAAGATGAGGCATGATGGTGTTGGTCTTCACCCCAGCAAGAGCCAAGTTGGGTTGTAGCTATACAGACTTTCTCAGAGGGTCCCACTGCCATGGGAGGCTGGCCTCTGGCCTAGAGGAAGGGCCTGTAGGCTGGGAAGTTATATTTCCTGTTTAGATTAAGGAGGTGGCCAATTAGAGCTAATTGTGGAGAAGATTTTGTGATGTGGACATCTGTTCGGGAGATGCTATATGCAGGCCACAGAGTCATTTCACGGAGGTCACAGAACAGTCATTGGACAAGAACATTCACTCACCACCAACCTGTCCCCTTCAGTGACCTGAGTGAAATGCTCCTTAGTACCAGCACTCGTTCGGCCATCCACATTCCCTGTTACAGCAACTTGAATCAGTCTAGCCAGAGATGCAGAAGTTGAGCCTGAAATTGCCCAGGGAGAAGAGAGGAGAAAGAGAAAGAATAAGAATGCTATTTTTTGCTGGGCTTATGGCATAGTTTATAACATTTCTAAAGTTTGAGCTACTAATATTAAAAAGTGATAAAAATGAATGATTCAACATATAAGTTAAGATGTGAAGAAACAAACACTCACACATGGCTGATGGGGGTAGAAATGGATGCAACCCCTGTGAAAGGCAATTGGCAATGTCTATCACAGCTTCATCTTTTGACAAAGGAACATTTGGTGAAGTAATTTCACTTCTAAGAATTTACCCTTCAGATATTCTCACTTGTGCAAAATGACAAATGTAATGTTACTTATTCATTGCAACGTTATTTGGAAAAGATTTTAAACAACCTAAATATCCATCAATAGAGGACTTAACAAGTAAATTATGGTGTAGAATACCATGCAAACATGTAACGTGTGTGTGTATGCACACGTGTGTATACTTTCTTTTTTCCTTTTTGGCCGTGCTGCGGGGCAAGTGGGATCTTAGCTCCCCCCACCAGGGATTGAACCCACGCCCCCTGCAGTGGAAGTGTGGAGTCTTAACCACTGGACTGCCAGGGAAGTCCCGTATATATACTTTCTATGTATGTAAACATCTCCAAGAAATGTTAAGTCAAAAAAGCAAGTTGCCAAACAGCGTGTATAGTATGTCACCATCTCTACATATATGTATAAACAACTCTGGAAGGATCTTGAAGAAATGAGTTACATTGGTGGCTTTTGGAGAAAGGAACTAGGTGGCTGGGGGACAAGAACAGAAGAGAGACTTTCACCATTTACTTTTTTATACAGTTTGAATTTTGAACCATGTGAATATGTAACCTACACAAGACATTAAATAAAAAAAATAGTTGTCTTATAAATGAACAGCTGTTGTCCATTGATGGATGAATGGATAAACAAAATGTGGTGTATACATACAGTGGAATATTATTCAGCCTTAAAAAGGAGTGAAATTCTGACACATGCTACAACATGGATGAACCTGAAGGACATTATGCTAAGTGAAATAAGCCAGTCACAAAAAGATAAATACTGTATGAGTCAACTTATATGAGATACCTAGAGTAGTCAAAATCACAGAGACAGAAAGTAGAATGGTAGCTCTCAGGGGCTGGGGGGAGAGGGGAGTAGGGAGTTGCCATTTAATGTGTACAGAGTTTTAGTTTTGCAAGATCAAAAGTATTATAGAGATTGTGTGCACAACATGAATGCACTCCCTGTGTTGACTATACACCTAAAAGTGGTAAGATGGTAAATGTAACGTGATATGTATTTTACAACCACTTGATTAGATTGATTTCATCATCCCCCTGGGATTGCAGCCAGGTAGTGTGATTTGTTGGTGGATTTCAGGGATCTACTTCTCTGTCTGGCCTTTCCCTTGGCCAGATTTTCTGATTATCTGATTGCAAATCTAGATGATCTGATTGCTCTCTGCTTTCATTTTTTAATCTGAAAAGTAGGAACACCATTTCCTAACCCTGATACCTTAAGTAGATTATTACATATTGATGCTTTTCCACTCAGGTTCCCAGCCATTATGTATGATAAAACCAACCCTCTGGGATTGTCTAACCTCATTCTGTGACCTTCCCCCTACCCAGGTTTTGGAGAAAGCTACAGAGTTAGTATTCCTGCAATGCTTCAAGTTTCCTAGATTTAAATAAGGCTGAGTATAAAGGACCCTTTTGACGACTGGGCATGCCTGATTGTATGTCTTCTGAACACTATTTGTGATGGTCATTCGTACACCAAGGGGGAAGCAGGAAACAGAGATCACAGAATCCTCTGGCCAAACTGTGAAGCTGGCCTTGAAGTGCAGAAGCAATGTCAACATCCCGAGCCCCATCAGTTCTGTGAGGAAAGTGGCAGAGAGGTGGGAGAGATGTACAAAAGGCTCATGTTTGTTCTCTCAATGCCCCTGCCAAATACTCTTATCCTGCCCCAAACTGGCAAACCAAACATTACATGCCATCCTCGTGGGCTAGAACTTGTAGGTTACAGTATACCCTGAAATTAGCATTAAAAACCAAACTGCTTATTTAAGTGCTTTTCACAGCCAGCTAACTTAATCCCTGACTAGTGTGGTGAGGAGTTGTCAAGAGAGTCTTAGGTCTCCCCACACATCCTAATAAAGAGCCCCCCCCCCATGACCCACCCACCAGCCTTCCCTCCTCAGGGCGAGAACTCAGAATGAAAGAGAGGAGTATTCTCCTCTCCTTCCTTGACCTAGATTGACCTGAGTGGGATTTTTAAGGCTGGTCCCTATTCTTTCTTTACATACCAAGTCTAAATTCCATGGCCCGCTTTTCCCCGCCCGTCATGACTGGACGCTACCTTTCTATCCAGCCAACCTCTTACTCACTCCCGCCTCATCCCCAGGACCTGGAGGGACCTTCTGAATCCTCTCTTATCCCTCTCCTGCAGAGCCAGGCAGCAGTCCAAGCTCCACCAGCCCAAATCCATCTTTTCCTCCTCTGAATTCCTATGGCATTTACAGTTGACACCCTACAATTTACTGAACCACTTAATTATATCCTCTTGGTTCTGCTCAGTGATTATTTCTTGCCTTTTAGTCTGGCCTTCTGAGTAGATATTGAATCCCAGTGAGGTAGAAATCATACTTTATACATTTTTATATGTTCATAGAGCACATAATAATAGTAATGGTGGCCATGTATTAAGCACTTAGTGTATACCAGACACAGTACTTTATATATGCTATTTAATAGTCAGAATTCCTCTAATGAGGCATCATCATGTTTATTTTTCAGATGAGAAACCAATGCTCAGAGGACAAGGGCTGAGTCTAAAGTCACATCAGTGGTCTCCAAAGGCTTTAATCAAACTTTTTGACAGATATAAGAAAATTGAAGTAAAGAAAATACTTTCCCAGGATCGTCCTCTTATGAAGGGAGCAAGCTGAAACCATTCCCAATGTTTCTAAGAAAATGTAAGCTCTGCTATAAAGCAAGATCCCAAGAGCAGGGACTTTTGTCTGTGTTGTTTATTGGTGTATCCCCAACCCTAGAAGAGTCCCTGGTTCACAGTAGGTGCTCAATAAAATATTTGCTGAATGAACAGATGAAATCTAATCAGCAATGCTCAGTCAAATGCCCACCAATAGAGAATGGCTAACACTATGAGAAAAATAATGTAAAAACACTCTAACTGACTTAACTTCACTCACCTAGGAATACTTGCACAGGACCATCTAGAAAGAGAAATGGGATGTGAGCCCAGGTGCCCAACTTGATGCCAAATTTGTCCTTATTCTACTTGGGAGTGCTGGGGGCTTCCTATTTCTTGTCTGTTCCTCTCGTTCAATCCTCCCTCCATTAAAGCAATCTGCCACCAAACAAAACACAAAGTCCCAAAATGATTATCTGAAATTATTTAGTTTTTTTCCCCCTAGGTCTTAACCATGTTAAAGCAATAAAAACAAAACCAAGACTTTGGGGCCTTATTCTCCCTTGCATGACACAACAGGTGAAAATCACCCAAGCTACACAAACTTCAACAGGCCTGGGCCCTAATTTAAGCAGGAGAGAAATTTCTCTCTCAGTCTCCCACAGATTCAGTCCCTTTATTGTTTTTAATAGAAAAACTTAGAAAACAAAATAAGTGCCCATCAATAGGAGTCTGGTTAAATAAATAAGTAAATGTGGTGCATGAATGCAACAGAGCCCCATGTGGCCTGTCCATTAAAAATGGTAATACACCTGGCAGTATCTACTGAAGCTGAAAATACATGTACCCTATGACACAGCAATCCCACCCGTGACTATCCTCACCAGGAACGTGTGTATATACATCCACCAAACAACATGCAAAAGAATGCTCACAGCAGCCCTAGTCATAATAGCCCCAAGCTGGACCCAAATGTCCATTAACAGCAGACCGGGTAATGCGTAAATGTGGATGCAGAGAATGCCATATAGCTGTGAGGGTAGGTCAACAATGACGTGGATGAATCTCGCAAACAGAATGTGGAGTGAAAGAGGTAAGAAAGAGTCATTCTGTATGATTCCATTTATATAAAGTTCAAAAGCAGGGGCAGCTAATCCCAGGATGGTGGAAGTGAGGACAGAGGTTATCCTGGAAAGGGGTGACTGCAAGGGGGCACGAAGGGCTTCTGGAATGTTGGAAAGGTTCTGTTTCTTGATCTGGCTACTGGTTACATTGGTGTGTTCACTTTTTGAAAATTTGTGGTGTTGTACGTGTATGATTTGTGCACTTTTCTGTGTGTATGTTATATACCAAAAAAAAAGGAAAAATGATGCAGATCCACATTTATTGACATGGAACATGGGAAGATGTTCAGGTCCCATCACAGAGAGGATATGTATACCCCTCTGGTATATTCCATTTACGTTAAGTTGTAGATATCAAGCTATAAGTACCTATATGCAAAGAAAGTCACTCTAGGAAACCGTTCTCATAAATGTTAACAATGCTTACCTTTGAGTCGGATGTTGAGTTTGGTTTTGTTTTGACTTTTTTATACTTTTCTGTATTTGTTTGCATTTTTACACAGCACATGTATCATTTTATACTCAGAAAATGGTTTTTATTTTTTAAAAACTCCTCCTTGATTAAAAAGAAAGCTAAAACCTGCTTTTTATTTCCCCTAGAAGTAAAGCAGTAAATACCGACTGACCAGAGACAGGACATATGCCATGTGCCTTTAATACACTTCTCAATTGCTTCAGTTCGTAAGCATTTCCAAGGCTGGTTCTGAACATAGCAGCCACCATCTTTCATGTCAATGGACAGTACACACCTGGGGTAAAATCTGAGGGTGGATGAAGGGTAAATGCAGTAGAAATTTTAGGTGATCTGGTCTTCCTCCCTTTGAAGCTCAGGGCAGATGGGTCGGTTTATTAAAGGAAAGTAATCTCCATTTATCTTTCTTCTGCCTCTAATCCACATACTCTCCATGGTGCTACCTCTCTCGCTCCGGTCGAGGGGATTCCACCAGTTTTTTTTTTTTTCCCCTGTCCTATCTAGCTGGGGAGAGTTTCCTATTTCTCCCTCAACTCCCTTTCCCACCCATAGCCTGCTCCACATGCCCACATACTCGAAATTCTTTTAATGGGGGATAAATTACTTTCTTTTACAATCAAAGCCCAAGCTTAAAATGTAAATAACCGCGGGTGAGTTAACACATGGCCTTAATATTCACACTAAGGTGTAAATGCCTAATATAATTTCTAAAGAGTAAAATTTGCTTGGGGGATGGGCATAGAGAAAGAAAGGCCTCAGTTTTGCACAGAGCCGGCCAGGTTGCTGATGGTACCTGCTTTCCCTCCATCACAGTCCCCTGGCCCCCACCCAGGCCTGTCCAGAAGATCCCGAGCCACCCAGAAGCAGAAGGCAGCTGCCGTCACCCTGACCAGATCTATATCCATTCCAGACTCAGGATTACAATAATTTGGGAGAGGGTCAACCAAGTCAGAGCCCCAGATGGCAGAAGAGCTGCTTTAGCTTAAGACTCTTAACTCTTTTTCCTCAGGGCAGGAAAAGTTTGAGACAATGAAGGATGAGGCTTTCCAGGCCTGGGACACAACCTTGATCCAAAGCCTAGTCATGGCTTTAATTTTTGTAAATCAAAGCCTCAAGTTTTTCTTCAGTCTTTTAGCTGCAGACATGTTTCCCAGGGTGCAGGAAAAAAATAAATAAAAGGTACTAAATTGGAGACTGTGTGACATCCTTTGCCACTTAAACCCTTTGCAGGCAGGCAGAAATCACTGCTTTACTAAATTCCATTTCCTAAGCTTTTTTTTTTCCCCCTCCCAACCATTGTCTTCACAAGATCATCCCATACTTGGAAAACATTTGTCTAATTATCATCACACACGATGGGCCTATTGCCAGCTGCTTTTTATTTTAACTTCAGATTCTTTCCAGGGTGTTTGTTTTTTTTCCTTGGGGGTGGGGAACGGGAGAGAGGGGTGTGTGTCTGTTTTTGCTATTACACAGAACCGATCAGATTTCCTTTTATAATCACAATTAAACTTCCAGATCCGAACATGTGAATACTTCACGTTTAGAGGATTTGAACGCCCATTGATTTGGTCAATCTCACAAAACTTTCCAAGTCTGGAGGTGAGAAACCGATCCGTGAGGTTGAGCAAACCATTCCTGGGACACAAAGATCACAGATGGACTCGAGGGGCCCGAGGCTGGCTCCCAAATCAGTGTTCTCCCCATTAGCTGAGACAGGGTGCCACGGGGTTAAAGCCCCAAATACAACAGGAAGGTAAGCCCCACAAGAGCCGGGCCTTTGTCTATCTTGTTCACCAGGGTAGCCCCACCATCTACTTGTTTGGCATAATAATGGGTGGGCAGCAAATACTTGCTGAATAATGAATTACCCTGCACTAGGCCCCCTGCAGTGGTTGGGGGTGGAGGAAGGGCATACTTCATAGAATCTCTATACAAAGCAGGATTGTCGAGCATTAAAACTGGTCAGACCAGTGACAGCTCTACAAGGAGCTTAAGGACGGCAATCTGGCTATAGCGGAAGGTATTGGGGCTTTGGGATGCACGGGCATAGCCAACACTGTTTTACCTCTGTTGCATTTTATTTCAGGGTTCCCGATGGAGTCTACGGGGAGGGGAGAAGGGGGCCTCAAACTTCTTCCCCCACTCCCTGGCACCCCACTGGCTCAGACCAGACTAGAGGTGTAAAGCTGTGCTAATGGGAATCTGGAGTCCAGTGACCAAAAAGATGCAGGGGACCAGGGAGAGGATTTGCTTCTGCTCCCAGCAGTCGGCTTTCCTACCCCTAAAGAGCAGAGAGCATGAGGAGGACCATCTGTGAAATTTAATCTGGCTGGTCATCTTAACCCAGAACTTCAGTTGTAATATTTATACATTCTTAAGTGAGAGCATCTTCACCAGGCATCTACAGCCTTTCAGGAGTGGACCCCTAAGTTACCACTCACCGTTCTGCTGCTGCAAACAATGGCCCAGTGTGGCCCACTCCACCTCCCTGTCCAGTGTGGAGATTCAGTGGAATAACCAGTTCTCTGAAAATGCGTGTGTATTCTAGAGGGGTTAATCCTGTACACTGGTCATATCTCAGTGAGATTTACTTTAATAAGATAATCTAACAGATAATATTAACTGATATTTAAGAAAGAGAAAGGTATTTTAATGTTTATTGAAGTTTCCTTTCTTCTTTTTTGGGGGGTGGGGAGGGAGAGAAAGGAGGAATAGTGAGGGAAGTGTTATTAACTGAAAAAATGATTGCTTGCTTTGCATGTACTGGTTTAAAATCTAGGAGAGGAAATGGGACAAACACCCAAATGATTATTCAACACACCTATATAAGTGGTGTCAAAACAAATCACTCTGAGGGTCAGGGGAGGAAATGATATCAAATGGCTGGGGAGTGAGTAGTTTTTGAGCAAGCCCTTGAAGAATTTTGACCAGTGGGGGGACAAGGGTCTGCCAGGTGTTAGAAGGTTTGAGGAAATGTCTGGGGGCAGGAGAGCCTGAGGGATCAGGTGCTGGAGAAGAGGGTGAGACAAATGCTTACAGCAGAGGGCTGGCAGGAGGAGAGGGAGGGGAGCTGAGGTCATCCCAAGGAGATGGGAGTCAGCCAAGCTGAGATGTGACCATCTGCAATGGGTCTGATGGGTTCTTGACCTAGCAGCAGTCTGCAGCCTGGCAACTTAGTGGCAGTGGAAAGCCTCAGAGGCTAGTGGTCAGATAAGGGACATCAAAGTGGGCCTCAGATGATCAATGTGGCGAGTGCAAGGTGGATTGGAGGAAAGGGAATGGAAGAATAGGAGGCTGGCTGGCAGGCTGTTCCAATGGTCCAAAGAGGACCTGGAGTAGTGGCAGAGGAAAGGGAAAGAAAAGTCCAAAGTCGTGCTGTAGAAGAGGAAAAGCATGGACTTGGAGAACTGCAGGGAGAGATGACTGGACTTCTCTGTGTGAAGGAAAAGTCACAAGCAAATCCCTTCCAACCCTGCTGAGTTTGACAGGCTAGCAGAACTCTAGGCAGATGTGTGGGCAGGATTAGGGAAAGGGAAGGTGACAAGCAACAACCTCTAAGGTGGCGATGGCCCTCTTAGAGACACTGAATGGTCAGCAAGTGTACAGGGAGTGCCAGGAGGCGGAAGCAGAGCAAGGAAAGGAGCGGCTAGGCCTTTTGCGAAAGCTTGCAGTTTTCTCCAGAACAATTCCCAAGAATCTAACAGTGGTGGTCACCTGTAGGAAGGGGAATGGGGGAGGCTGAGAGAGATGAGAGGTTTTTCCTGGTATACCCTTTTGTACCTGTGAATTTTGAACTTCTTGTATGTACTACCTCTTATAATTAAATTTGAAAATGTTGGGGTCCAGGGCCCTGGTGGCTGCATGCTGCAGTAAGAAACCCTGCTTTTCACCCATGTGAAGCTCACCAACCCACTAAACCAGTTAAGGAATCTCAGTGTTACACTCCCCTCGGGCCCCTCATCCCTCCCCAGCTAGTTGAAGGTTTTTTTCTGTGTTCTAGCTTCCACTTCATTACCGCCACCAAAGAAACACAGCAAAGTTCTCAGCTTCCTCTGAAAAGCCTAGGGGTCAAGGACGTTTTAGCCAGGCCACCTCTTACTGGGCATCACTGTGCCGGAATCTGGTGGAGGATGAGAGAGTGTGTGAAAAGTGGCGGAGGTGGCTGGCTAGGAAAGGAAGCTGTGGAAACAGGTCCTTATCAGTGCTCTAGTTGGACCGACCCAGAAGCAGCATCAGTATCTCCCCCTTCACCATTCCTGCTCCCTTAGGCCAAGCAGGCGGTGGGATGGCGCGGTTCGGTCCCGGAACGGCCGCTTTTCAGATAGTGGGTCTGTGTGTCCGACTCCCCGGAGTCCCTCAAGTCCTCCTTGTGCTTGGGACAAAGACCCCGAGTCTCCAAGTGGGCTGGGGGTTCACCCCGGCCGGGGGATGGAGCTGCCAGCCTGCTCTCCACCCACTTCGGAAGTTTGCCCACCGCCTCCAATCTTTCCGGCAGATTCCACCACAAACCCTTTTCCCTAGATCATCCCGCAGAGCTCTCCAGCCGCTGGCACCCAACAAGCACGTGGCGGGTGACAACCTGGAGAAAGCGCGGGATCCCCGCGGGGGTCGCGCAGCTCCGCCCCCTCTCCGGTCCCCCAGCGTCAGCGCCGGCGCTGGGCGCTGCAAGACCCGCTCGGGCGCGCGCCTCGGGGAACCGGGCCCGCGGGCGGAGAAAGCCGGGGCCTCGGGGCCCCGGGGCCCCGGGTAAGAGCTTCGCTGAAGCGAGGAGCGCGCCCTCACCGTCCCCGCGCGCTGTTCGCGCCGGTGAAGCCTCAACCCCAAGGGTTCGCGAGGTGCTTCCGCCCAGTGGGTACGAGCCCGGACTGTCCTAAATTCATTTTTTTCCCCTCCCTTATAGTCTGTTAAATTGACTAATAAACTCAACACAGCGTTCTCTGTGCGGCTTCAAAAAACTCGGTAATTTCGTTAGAAAACGTTGAAATTCAACCCCAAAGTATTCAGCCCAAATGTTTAGTTAAAGTAACCCCGTGGGTTAATAAACTAAACAAAGGCAACCCATGCAAAACTGGAGCAATGAAAACCAGGCTAAATAAACGAAGGGAAGTTTATAAGAACGCTTTCGGAAGAAAAAAAGAGAAAAGGCACCGGGCACGGAGGTTTAATGTGAAGCATGTGAGCGGGGCTCAGCTTACAGGTACGCGGGCCCACGGCGAAGAGCGCTGTCAAGCCGCCTCGCCGATTGCGGGTTGGTTTGCACCGCCGGGAAACCCTACCCGGGCGGGCGCCGTGAGCGGCCTGGAGGCGCGGGCGCCCCAGCCGGCTGCAGAGCCGTGCGCCCAGGGCGAGGTGCGCGCCCAGGGCAGGGCGCGGCGAGCCACCCTGCGGTGGCCCTCTCCCCTCCCGGGAAGGGTGTGTCAGCTCGCTTTAAAACAGTGAGGAGCACTTTGCAGTTGGGAGACGCAGAGGTAGTGGGTCCCGCGTCCACAGACGTTCTCCTTCCCACCCCTCTCTTCCCCACCGCCACCCCCCTCCCGCACTGGCAGTGGAGTAACAAAGACGCTGCCGCGCCGTTGACCCCGAAGAAGCCCTGATGAAAAGGAGGGCAGGCTGCAGGATGGAAGTTTCGGCAATTATTTTCTTTTGCCTTTACGTTCCCGAAAAGAAGCAGAGGAGGTAGAAGGAAGAGAGATCTGGGAAAGGCAAGGCCCAGAAATCAGGAGCCATTGTGTTTCTCCTTGGGGAGAAAAGCTGTAAAACCTGGGCCTCTTGTCCACTTCGCCTTCAAAGAGGTCTAACCATGAAGAGAAAAAGGCGGGCGAAGGAGGAATTTTTCACTCTAACTTCCTTCTCCCAGGCTCCTTCACACCCTCCCTCCCTCCGCTTTCTAGGAGCAGCGGCCCCCAACTTCGGAGCCAATGCTGGGCGCTCCGCTAAGACATCAGAGGAGATACAGGTTCGATGCTAAATGAACCTTCAGGCCGCGGCACAATGGCGCGGACCTCACACGGGGGCACCGTACCTTCCCCCAGCGGAGCTCGGCTCCCGCCGCTTCTTTATTCCACGTGGTGAATCCACCGCATCTCCCACCGCCGCGGAACCAATGGGCCCGCCGGGGAGAGAGGGAAGCGCAGGAGAGGGGTTGAAAGGAGGTGTGGGTTTTATTTTTAAAGAGCGTAATTGGGCTGAGGAGGGTTATTTTTTTCCTTTGCAGGAGAAAAAAAAAAAAGGAGGGGGGAAATCGGGAGAAATACAACACATTTATCTATCAACCGCTAGACAAGACAAAGAGGTTTTAACAACAGTTTGAAAAGAGCGGCCTGTGAATGGTTACTATTCAATTTGTATTTTATTCCCCGCTGGTCATGGAATTGAGATCAGAAGAAAAAGTGAAAACACATGGCTGAGGTCAGGGGATCAGAGAACCACCACATACAGCAAAGGGAAGGGAAAGCAATGGGAACTCGTGTGAAGAAATGGATTATATAAACAGAGCTTACCATCGCCTGAGCCCCATTATCCTATAATTTACCCTGCATGGGAGCATAGAAATATATTAAACTAGTGATAGGTTTTACCATTTCTTTACAACCCAGCCTCGTGCCAATCAAGCCTACTATATACTTTGAGACATGTTTAGAATTCTTGAACTAATGTGTTTATTTTAAATATCACAGGGAAATTATTACATCACCAGAAAATAATGCCAGAGCGGGGGTCTGCCGCCCTTTTGAAGTCCTGCTGCAACGAAACATGATTTTAATTACATAATCACTTTGAAACTATAATTATACAATAAACGATGAGGATTAAGCGGGAAGTATAGAGTACATTAAAAATTGCTTAGGTCTTGAGAAAACAAACTGAACATGCAGGGGGAAAAGAAAGAGATGAAATCCGAGGTCCTGGGGAGGGGGTTGATAAGTTCTGCAATCGCCTTCGTCTGAGCTGCAGCGGGGACCGGGGCCTGGGGTTCGCTTTGCCGGGTCCAAGGGAGGGCAGGCGGACGGCCCGGGCCGTGTCGCCGAGTAAAAAACCGTAAGTCTGAGACAGAATCAAAGAGAAGCGCGAAGGACGGCACCAGCGCTTTTGCTAACCTTCCTACACCAAAACAAATAAACGGAGTCGTTGCTTTGGAGGTTACGAAATGCATTTACATTGAAAACCGTCGTGAATCGGAATGCCACAGGGAGGTTGAGCGTTGCCAAAGACTGGTTTGTTTGCCCTTCCCTTCCAGGACGAAAGGCATCCAACACGAACGGCGTCGTCGCTGCCCTGATGCCCGAAAAGAGTTTATAAACAACAGCGCGTCTGTGGAGGGGGCACGCGAGCGCGCCGGCGAACATCCACGGGCGCGTCGGGTCCCCGGGGCGCACTCGGGCTCACATTCGCCTCCTCGCCCCGGAGCCCCTTTCCTGATAGCTGCTCCGCCGCTAAATTTTGTTTTTGCGTTTGTCATTCTGGTGAGGCCGAGGGTCGGCGCTTGGTTCTTCCTTTAAAAGGTAGAAACTTGGCTGCATCCAGAGCCCACGCGTTCGCGTCTCTCTCTCCTCGGCTACCCCAGAGCTTCTACACAGCCCGGGGCGCTGGCCCTCCTCTTCTTCAAATTCTGTTGGGGGGCGCTGCACGGGAGGGTTCTGGGCCTGGGCAAGGAGTCCAAATTCATGTGGAAGCACCCTAGTGACAGAAATCCTCAAATGAACTGCCCGGGAAGAGGCTGGTGGTTATCTTTTTTCAGTGGCACCTACTTTACCGCCTGTGCTTTGCCAGGCCACCAGCACCGTGGGGAGAGAACAGGAGTACAGTCCCTGATTTGGGCCTCAGCAGCCATCAAGGCTGATTTTTAGGATATTGCCACCACCAACATTCCGGCCAACGACAGCCTCTGCTCTCCTTTAATATTCCACAGCAGGTGTCCTGGGTGAGGCGATTTGCCTGGCCCAGCCAAGTGTTATATATAAAGGGGTTAAATGCTCCCAACCGCGGCAAAAAGCGGTACCCGGCGCAGGAGGGCACTCCCGCTTTTTGCTCGAGCAGAAAATTATAATCGCGGAAGCAGCGGTATTTAAATTCACTAGCAACCCGTAAAAAATGTTTCCCCAGAAACTCAGATGCGAGGTATTGGACGAGAGCGGGAGAAAGTGACAATAAGAATCTTTCCTTGCCCTCGCTTGGGCTTCATGGTGGTTCCCAACCCTGCCCAGGCGGCCCCGACGGCGTGAGGCTAACGGCTGTCTTCAGCTCGGAACCATTAATATTAAGACGCATCAGCATTGCATTAGTCTGCAGAGGACCATCAACGACCAAGAACAAATACAAAAGAGGAATAAAATAGTCCATCTGAAGAGTCCTACTGTGAATGTGTTTATTTCTTGCTTTGCTAAGCCCAGGATATGATTTACTCACTGCCCTATTGCAAACAAAAGCACGGCGCTAGCCTGGCAACGTGGAAGAGCACCTTTCCAAACCGCCAAGGAAATTACAACTGGGCACGAATTCAGGGGCCATTTTATGTTGAGCCTAAAGCCCCAATTCGCACACGTGCACGTGAGGAGGCCAAGATTAAAAAAAAGAAGAAGAAGAAAGAAATCTGATTTCCCGGGAGTAATGGTAATACTAATAAATATTCTTTATCCGCCGCCCACTTAATACAGGCAATTTACCTACGTTATCTCATTTAACACAGCAACGCTGCAAGGTGAATATTATAATCCCTACTTTATTAACAATGTCGAATACTTATACAGTGTTTATTATGGTATTTTACATTCATTTATTCCTCACAACACTCGACATGGGTGGGCATCTTATGCCCATTTTAGAGATGAGAAATTGAGGCAGAAATCAAGTAATCTGCCCTGGGTCACATGCCCATAAATAGCAAGGCAGGGATTGGAACCCAGACTTTGAAATCTTGGCCCTTGACACTATGCCACCTGAAAAGGAGTAACTGGGCTGGGAGAAATTGAAGCTTATCTGAGGTTCCAGCGAGTGGTAGTGAGCGGGGACTGTGGTGCGTCGCCCCACCCACGGAGCCACCAGCAATGCGTGGAGGGCGGTGACTGGCACTCGGGGGTGCACAGCGGGGTCGCGGCAAAGAACCCTGTGCTCCGCCTGGAGCCAGCGCCAAGGGTGGTGTGGCCCTCCAGGCATTGAGCTATTTCCTCCGCCGCCAGCTCCCCTGCGGCCTGGGCAACAGTTTGTTTTCTCAGACACTTCGTAGGAACCTCAAGGAGGGGCCGTCTGCCTGGGACCCCGGCGCGACCCTCCGGAGCACGAGACCCCTGGGGCCTCGGGGATCCGGCCTTCTAGATTGATAGAGGCAGGGAGAGGGCCCGGCCGGCGGCTGACCCGCGCGCCCTGCCGGGAACGCTGGCTTCGGGCTGCCTTAGGAGTGCGCTCCCGCGGACGCGCCGCGCGCACCCCAGGCAGGCCACGCGGGTCAGCGCCCAGGCTCAATTCTGTACTGTACGCTTCCTCCGCGCCGCGAACTGGAACTCAAGTCAGAGCGCAGTTGAGAGGTGGACTAGGGTGGGGAAAGGTCCTAAAAATTGGCCAGGAGGGGGAGGTTTCGAGATTGTGTCTGCGACATGCTGGTAAAACCAGCCGGGAGAGTGGCCTCCGCCTTCCCTAGCTTCCCCCTGTCTGCAAAGTGGTATCAGCAGTGACCTGCAAATCTGCACCGTGCAGACAACGGTCTGAGACCACTGTTCCCGATTATTGGGGCAGCCTGCAGGCCCGGCCTGTCTCGAAGTTCTTTGCACATGGCCCCTTCCTTATTTCCTCCTCGTAGCTAATAATTTTCAAGGCAGAAGTTATCATCCCACTTGCAGAAGACACTCTGTCCTAGCCACTAAAGCACAATGCCCAGCCCTTCCTTTTATACAAGGAAGGCACCAAGAGGTTAAACAATCCTGCTCGACAGACACAGCCAGGAGGTACTCGGAATGGGTCTGGGGACAGTCACCTGTGATCAGGAAGCCCTTCACTTCCACTGACCTCTCAGAAGTGGAAGTCAACAGTCCAGTGTTTCTGAAGACTCAGGGAGCCCTGGGCAGAACTGAGGTTGGGGAAAGGGAAGAAAACCCTCCCCAGAACATTCAAAAGGAAGAAGGTCCTTAAAGGGCCTGTGAGGTTCCAGTAAGGAAGGGAGCTTTGAGTCATCAACATTATCTTACTCATATGAGAAGTGAATGAATGAATGAATGAATGAACTAGCTAATCACTTGCCCAAGTGCTATGCTGAGCTCTTTATAGCCATGCTTTCCATCTTGGCTGCACAGTTAAAACTGCTTGAGGGAATTAAAAAATCCAGATGCCTGGAACAACTAAATCACAATTTCTAGGGTTATTACCCAGCCATCTGTGTGTGTGTGTGTGTGTGTGTGTGTGTGTGTGTGTGTGTGTGTGTGTTTAAGCTCCTCAGGTAGTTCCAATGTGAAGTCATATATGAGAACCATTGCTTTAGGGAAATTGTCTCATTTAATTCTCATGAAACCCCATCTCATTATGATGTCCATTTCATAGGTGAGAAAGCTGAAGGCTTAAAGAGGATTCATATTTTGTCCAAGGTCAGCCCAGGGTCAAACAGAGGTTTCTCTGGTGCTAGAGAACAGGTAACCTCTCTGGCCAAGTCTCTTCTAGTTTTAACAACTCCCTCCACCCCCAAATTTTACCCCACTAGGGAGATGCCCTAAGGTGACAGCAGGCAGAGGTAGGAAGACCATGGACATTTTGAAGCTTTAGGAAGAGAACCTCAGACCACCTACATTCAGGGTCTTAAGTAGAGAGGGAAGCAGGATGGGGAGAAGGGGACAAGAACAGCTTTGGTTCTCTTTGGAAAAGGTAGGTCACCAAATGGCCCTGGGCCCCAGATAGGGTGCTCTGTTTGGAAAGGTGATATGAGAAGGTCAGGCCCAGCCACATGGGTGTGGCATAGATCCCTAGGGAAGTCTGGAGTGAAATGCACATTGAACTAGGAAACCTGATATGCGGCTGGCAGTGTTATCTTGGGCAAGCCTCTTAACTGCTGGGCCTCAGTTTCCTGGCCTGTGAAAACAAAGCGGTTGGATGGGATTATCTCTAAAGTTGTTTCCTGAGCACACATGTGATAGTTATTTAAGGCCCTGTGTGAATAAACTCAATTCTGGATTAAATTACAATATAAATGATAATATTTTAGCATCTTCATTTATCTCTTGCTTGCTTTTCACACGTCTCTGAAAGTAGGAATTGCCTCCATTTTGGTAGTTAGAGAAACTGAATGAGGCTCAGGTTAGTCTGACTCCTCTAGCGGCTTCTAATACTGCTCCTAGAAATACATCTCCTGTCAGCCCCTCTGTTCATGTCTTGTTGGTCATTCTACAGTCAGAGAACCTCAGGGCATTGGGAGAAGTGGGAAGCACTTGACTGAATGGGAAACAACTGAGCTTGAGGCCTTAAAAACACCCTAAACCAGCCCCGGAATTCAAGCAGCGTCAGAGGAGGTTTTGTGCTGGGAAAGGGGTGGAGAACTAGTCTTCTGAATCAGTCTTTTCTCTCAGCCTCAGTTTTTTCATGTCTAGCCCGAGGATCAATTTTGATTCCCAATGGGGCCATGGATTCATCAGTTAATGCCTATACAGAGGTTTGAAAAATCTAGGGCCAGAGTTGTGATTTATTTTCCTGGAGGAGGGCCTAGTGTAGGAATGCAAAGGGGTTTCTGTCCAGAGCACTCCAGCTGTCTACCTTTACGTGCCTTGTGCCTCAGAGTCCTAATTTCTGACTGCTCATTTGAATTCCCTGGGGAGATTTAAAAATAATGATGTCCAGGTCCCATTCAGATGAACTGAATCAGTAGTAGTTCAGGTGGTAAAGCTCATATATATATATATATATATATATTTTTTTTTTTTTTTTGGGCTGCGTTGGGTCTTCGTTGCTGCGTGTGGGGTTTCTCTAGTTGCAGAGATCAGGGGCTACTCTTCGTTGCAGTGCGCAGGCTTCTCCTTGCGGTGGCTTGTCTTGTTGTGGAGCATGGGCTCTAGGCGCACGGGCTTCAGTAGTTGTGGCACGTGGGCTCAGTAGTTGTGGCTCACGGGCTCTAGAGCTCAGGCTCAGTAGTTGTGGCGCACGGGCTTAGTTGCTCCGCGGCATGTGGGATCTTCCCAGACCAGGGATCGAACACTTGTCCCCTGCATTGGCAGGAGGATTCTTAACCACTGCGCCACCAGGGGAGTCCCAAGAGTATATTTTTTTAAAGCTGCCATGATTCTAATGTGCACACAGAGTTGAAAGCAACTGCTGTAGATGCTTATAGAGGATCCATGAAGGGGCCAGTGGCCAGCCTAGAGCTTTAAAATATAGTAAACAAGTCTGGCTGGGGATCTAGATGTAAGGCTGAAGCCATGTGTGTGCATATGATCGCCCGGGAAAAGGGTGCAGAGTCAGAGAGCGGGGGATGGAACCTCAGGAAAGCACACCACCAAGGAGAGAAGTGGAAGAAGAAGAGACAACGAAAGACTGAATTGGAGGAACTTGAGATGCAGGAGAAAACTCTGAAGGCATGAGCTCCCGGCAGCCGAAGGAGAAGAGAATGTCTTGGTGGACAGAGAGGTCAACGGCGTCATTGCTGCCACAGGGATGATTTAAGATTAGGACTAAAAAGCCTTCATTGGACTTGACATCTGCAGTGGCCTTAGCAAAAAGAGAAACCTGCTGAGGCCAGGGCGTGGAGAAGTATATCAAGGCAAACCCAAAGAGGCAAGGGAACTCTTTTCCCCAAGCCAAGGCTGCAGTTATGACTGGGACAGACCTTGGCCAGATCTCCTCCCCTGAGAATGTAAGCATCTCTTTCCCACTCCACTGAAAGTATAAAGAGAATTTGGCTGTTAACCTTGATGCCCACATCGAAATGGATTCCTCCTCACAGGTACCAACACGTACTCCAGCACCCAGGGCACTCTACGCCAGAGGGAAGCCAAACCAAAAACTCGGAGCAGAACATGAAACCTGTTTAAAACATGCTTACTTCTCCTCAGAAACAGCATCTAACTTGGGGTGAAATCGTCCACTGCAGCCAGGTGGCAAACTAAGCAAAACCAGCCATGCCTCCAGGCCACAAGAATCAGAGTGGAAGCTGCCAAGCCATGGAGGCCTGACTCTGCTGCCTGACAGGAAGCTGGCGGAGCAAGGCAGCCTCTACCCCTCCCTCGGAATGGTTGACCACTATAAAGCAACTCAGAGAGCCTACAAGGAGAGAAAACCCACAAAAACACCAAAACAGAAACAGAAGAATCCCTCTGTGAACAGCCGATGCTGTCAAGTACAACCAAGAGCCTGGCCTCAGTGAGGAGACTGGAACCTTACCTTCTCTGGCCTCGGGCAGGCACGGCGGCCCGCGGGCTTGGCTCTCCACCTCCGCTGCCCGCTCTCTCGTCTTCAGGCCTCCTCTCCTCCAGGTGCTGCCCACGCCTCCTCTCCCAGTCCGGCCCTGTCAAGATCCACAGGCGCTGCCGGGCTAGCTAGGACCCAGCAGGCTGCCAGGCTGGGCCTGCAGCAATGGAGTTGTGGGAAGAATCTGGACAGTCTCCGCCAGGCTGTCTCCTCTTCAGCTGCCACTTGGCTTCCATTGGAAAGACGGGGCCTAATCAGAATAGCAGTGCCCTGTGGAGTGGGGTGACTGGATGGGACCGGAGGGGATGTTCTCTTTCTTGATCAGGGTGCAGGTTGCCAGTTAGGGTTATACAAGTTCATTGAGCTTTAAGATTGTGTACTTTTCTGTTTATATATTGTACTTCAAGAAAACGTTGTCGTTGTTGTTGCCGTTGCTGTGGTTGTGTGTGCGTGTGTGTGCGCGCATGCGCGCGCCGGTGTTTTTAAGGCAATGATGAGCACGCCCAGTGGCCCAGTGGCGCCAGGCCCCAAAACACCACCCCGCTGTTTCTCTCCAGGCGATGGCTTGCAATTTTCCTCTTGCCCTGAAGCCACGGCCGTGCAATTTGCACCTCACTAATTTCCTGGCTCAGCCTTAATGCTGTCTGGTCACTGCTCCACCCTCCCTGAAAGCAGCGCTCTGATGTCGGTACTGCCCAGCAGTTTGGGGCTTAGGGGCTGCATCTGATTGGCCACCTGTGACCTGGACGATCCTATTTAGAAATGCAGCTTTAAGGAATCATACGAAGGGGTAGATGCTCTGGTAACACAAAATAACTGTATTGCAGCTTCCTCAAAACCCGTGGTATGGAGGCAGCTGAGGTGGTTTTGGAGTTGTTCTGAGCAAGCAAAATATTACATTTCGCTTAGGTTTGAGGGGGTGTCATTTGGCAGGACCGAGTGATTGACGCTCTTACTCTCCAATTTTCTGCTCGGCTGAAGCATTAAAGCAGCAAGCCTGAAGTCAGGAGAAAGCCAACAGCCTGGCACAGGCACTTAATTCCAATCTGCAAATAAAAAGCTTTTATTAGACCTTCTTTCCTCCTCATTTTGCATCAGATCTCAAATTGTCTCTCCCAGGGGCTTGCCAAAGAGCAACCGTAGCAAATTGTGAAGTCCTTTTGCAGGTGACAGTTAAAACGGTTAGGTTCTTCTTTTCCATAATGAAGGGTTAGGAAAACTATATATAAGTGGTGCGTAAACACCTAAGACTCCTTATTTATGCTTCCTGATTCTTAAGGCAGGGTGGGTTAGTGGAAAAATTCACTTGGGTTAGATGGCAGAAGAGCTCAGTTCTGGTACAGATTAGGGAGGTGACCTCAGATAACTTATTTAGGCTCTTTGAGCCTCAGTTTTCTAATCTATAAAATGAGAGGGATGGACTAGATAATAGTCAATGGCCTTTTGTCATCCAATGTTCTACTAATCCATGATATATTTACATAGCTAAATATATATTCATCCACCTTAATTAAATGTGTTACGGTTTTAAGAAAAAAAATCCTGTCCACTTAGAGATGAGTATTCATTCATTAAGCAAATATTAATTTACCAGATTCTCTGCTGGCACACGGTAAAGACACAAAGATGAGTACAAGTAAGTTCTTATTCTCAAGAGTCTGTGAATATCCAAACAGTGCATGTGCACATCTCCTTTGAAAGATAATAACAGTGATGAACATGTAAACTCCCTCCTGCCCAGGTGACAGTCCTGACCCAGGTTTATGCCCAGATTCCTCCATCATATTCTGTTTAAAAGTCACCTCTGTAAAGTTTTCAAAGTCTAAATGTCTTACTAGAATCTTTGAATGAGTTGATTAAGAAAATTTGCTCAGTGCAAAGCACATGCACATTTGATTCACTATTGATCTTAATTTGCTCAAGGTCTCTCTAGCCACTTTAAGGTTTTTCTGTGTGTGCATTTGTGTATGTGCGTATATAAATAAATATATACATATATTTATACACACACACGTGTGTATCTACTCACATTGGGTATATGCATTTGTTTGTACTGGGTTCTCTTTGGAAAAGGTAGGTCACCCAATGGCCCTGGGCCTCTCTACCTAAGAGTTAAAACCCTCCCTACCTAAGAGTTACAAGTGTATTTTCACTGTTATGTGCTTGTACACCCATATATTCAGCAGTGTCCACATACCCCGTGGATCTCTTGCCCCTCAGTCCATAGAGCTGACACCTATGGCAAGGGTGCCCTACCCAGATCAGTCCCCACTAATTCCTGGTCCAGGAAGCTGCCCACTGGCAAGGCCCCCTGCTGGGACTAGCTCCATAATTTGTGGGACCCAGGGCAAAATGTAAATGCAGGGGCCCCTTGTTAAAAAATTATTAAAAATTTCAAAATGGTGACAGCAGAGCATTAATCCAAGTGACGGACCCTTCCAAGATTGCACATCCATGAAGCCAGCCCTGCCCTCCGCTCTGCCTGTTTGTGCTGCTGAGAAAGGGCATGCATCAGGGCAAAAGACTGCCCTAATGTGCTTCTAGACGGCTCTACCAAGGGCACTGGCTAAATGTCGCTGCCATGAGCTCACATTCCCACCCGTTCTACCTCTACAGGCTGACAAGGATGGAAAAATAGGAGACGATGGCAGAGAGGGTGCACTAAAGATGGCTTCTGCTCATAGCATCAGCCAATGTCTACAAGGACTGTCAGAGATCATGTCACCCAGCCTCTCACTTTTTTGTTTTTTAATAATTAGAGGCTGCAGGGTGGGGTGGGGTGGGGGGACATGGGCAATAATATTTTGGGCATCTGCCCTTTCTCTCTGTCCTCCTGGGCCTGGATTCTTAGTTCCTCACCAGGCACTCCTTGGCTTGGACCACGTTTAACTGTAGGGAGAAGGAGCCACCCACGGATTGATCATTCACCTTGAATAAGTGTTTGTAGTTCTTCTGGACCTCCTCAGGGCTCAACTTGGAGAGGATGACAGCCCCTTGCTTTCCAGATGAGGAAACTGAAGCCCAGAGAGGCATCCTGATTCTACCGAGTCTACTGAACTAGTTAAAGCCAAAGCTGAGGCTAAACCTCAGGCTTGAATGTGAGCCCAGGCACTTCAGAATTGCACCTACATGAATAAGTCTTCTGGGAATGCAGCCCATTTATAATGAAGGACACATTTTCAGACTGTTCTTAAATTCTGAGACTAGCTTCCATTTTTCCTCTTCAAGTTGAAGGTAAGGAAGGAGGACCCAAGATGTGAAGCTATAGTCTTCTAAGCATGTCTTCATCACGCCCAGACTCCTCTTCATGGGCCCTTGTCACCATGGCAGCAGCATCTTCCCTCCCCAACATTCAGAACCCTTAGGCCCTCCAAGCTCCCCTCCTCCACCTTCATCCAGTTTGAGGGGTTGAGACTTCTGGTGTGAACAGGTTTCAGTCAGAGAATGGGGCGATTTCCCAGCTGGGGGAGACCTTGGAGATTCTAGAGAGCAGTCCTGAGAATGGGATGACAAGAGGAAAGTAGGCAGGTAAGGACAGCCTCTTCTTTGGACCCAGGAGTCATACTCTGAGGATCTCAGAACACCAGATGGAGAAGGGATGGCAGAGGCGGGGCCCAGCCACTTCACTCCGATGTCCAACCCAGAACTGGCAGGTGACTTGTTGGGGTCACAGACTAAAATCAGTGGCTCCTGACTTCCATCCCATCTCTTTCCACTTTGCTTTCTGTTGATGGTCTATCCACTCTTTTATTTTAAATGTTTTATCTTGGGGCTTTTCACTCCTGCGATGTATCTTTATTAAGCAGATGGGCCCCAGACGTCCCTGCCCCCAAGAGTGAGCTGCTGCCTGAGCTGCCAGGGCCCTGATGACCACTAAAACTTTCTAGGACCTGGACTCCTTCCTGGAGCAGGGTCCTCATCCTCTGCTCTAGCTGAGCCAGGACAGTTCCCCTTTCTCACCTCCCCTATTCTTAACCCACCCCTTGCTCTCCTCTCACGGACTCAACCCTCCCAGATTCATCATCCCTGGTTTTTTGGCAGGTTTGAGGTTGGTTCCATTAGTGTTTAATGATTTTCCGTGTCATAACTTCCCCGTACCCGACACCCTCATGCCTCCAGCGTGATTTCTCCTCCAGCTGCAGTTTTGTGTGAAGGCTGCCCGCCTCTGGAATGCACTCTCTCGGGTACCAGAAGTGTCAGCGTGCAGAGCAAGCCAAGAGGGGTGGGAGTCTGCGCCTGGAGCTGGCCTCAGCCGGGACAATGGGACTTTTATTTCTGGCCTGGCTCGGCTGGCAGCCTCTCTCCCGCTCTCTTTCTCGGTTGGGCTTTGGTTTAAGGTTACTCTTTCAGGATTAGGTTGGTGTTTTCTTTCCCATGCCACCGGGGAAGTTTCTGTTTCCGAAGTGGACCATACACAGACAGGTCAGTTAGTCACCGGCCTTCGCAGGGCCACAAGCATGGGTGTTCAAAGGCTTCTGTAAATCACCCTGGCAAACAGGGGCCAACCAAACTCGCTTCTTGCCATGTGGAAAGGCGCATTACAGTGTAGCTAATCTTTAAATAGTTGTTTTCTATTGGGTATATGTTATTATAACCAAGCACTTCTCTCTCCACCTCCCACCCCCAAATTTTCACAGAAAATCCTGGAAGAACTGCTGGGGGGTGAGGGGCATCTGTTGAAGCAGCCTTGGCTCTTACTCCTCATTTTTATGCCTTCGGTCACCACCAAGTCTGGCCATCAAGGACACCCAGCTCTCCTTTTCTCTGAAACTCAGTGACAAAACAAATGAAACAATACAAAAGGTTTTCTTATTCCCCTTAACCCAGCTGAGATGGGCCAACTTTTTTTTTTTTTTTAAAGAAATACTAAAAACCTCGGGGGTTGGGAGGCAGGAACACAGAACCTCTGCAAAATCAGGGAAGCTCTTTAGGAAGCCCCAAGGCCCTTATCCTAAGATTTTTACACTCTTGTCCCTGTGGGGCTGGCGTAACCCTCCTCCAGCCAATCCCCGTGGCTATGTGGCTGGCCCCCTATTATTCTCTGCTTGGGGAAGCTGTGTCCCCATGAACACATCCCAACCCAGATTATGGGCCCTCAGCCTCCACACAGGGGGTCTTACAGAGACTTGCCCCCTTGCAAGCCTGTAGCCTGTTGTTGATTTAACCACACAATAACCACACACATAGCTACACCCATACCAGAAGGGTAAGCACATTAGGAGCAAGGGGTGGTCTCTCTCAGCATACCGTTATCTTATCCGGGACTTTATCTATTTTTCTTTCTTCTTCTTCTTAGTACAAAAGTAATACCTACTTATAAGAAGGGCACAGAGTAAATAAAACAAAACAAAATACATCTCTCTCATCTCTCTTCCCAATTCCTACTCCCTGGGAGTAACCAAAACTAACAGTTTGGTGTGCTTCCTCTCAGATCACAGACACTTTCCATGATCCAAATAAATACTCCTGGGCCAAGTTTTTGTTGTTGATGCTGTTTTCAGCTCTTGTTTTAAGACCAACTTTACTGAGATAAATTCACGTACAATAAAATGCTCCCATTTTAAGTGTACATTTTGATGAGTTTTGATAAATGTATACACCATTATAACCATCACCACAGTCATGATACAGAACATTTCCATACCCAAAAAGTTCCTTTGTGCTCCTTTGCTGGCAATTTCCCACCTCAGCCCCAGGCAACCACTGATCTGCCCTCTGTCATTACGGATTAGTTCTGCTTTTTCTAGAATTTCATATAAATTGAATCATGCAGCATGTACTCTTTTGTATCTATTTTTTTTTCCCCTCAGTATAACATTTCTGAGATCCGTTCATGTTGCTGTATACAGTAGTTTGTTCTTTTCTATCGCTGAGTAGGATTCCATCATATGGATGTACCGCAATTTGCCCATCCACTCATCTAGCACTGGATATTTGAGTTGTTTCCAGTTTGGGGCTGTTATAAATAGTTCCAAAAGCTGTCATGTTATTTTGAAACATGAAGAGAGAGGGAGAGAGAGTGCAAATCCAAATGTAGTTCAGGCCTATATATTTCAGAACTTAGCAACTGACATATTTGCAAGGCAAATATCTCTATGTGAGCAGAAAGCACAGGTAGGCTATTTTAGTCGTGATCACAAGGATGATCGTTGTTAACATGAAATGGTTACATGACATTTCGCATTTGTAGACTCTGTTTTAGAAGTGCTCTCTGGCAGTGACTTGACACTGTTTGGTAATTCTGTAAATGTCAGGCTCTTGATATGTTCTTCCTCAATTTCTGAAAGATTTAGGAACATTTATACATCAAGGCTAAAGTATCACTGTTGCACAATACTTCAGTACAACTGAATCCCTTTTCTAAGAGAACTGACTTTCCCAACACTTTATGCTATGGTCTGAAGTTATACTATGGTTCCCTGCACCTTGCTTTTGTCTGTCACAGGCAACTCAAGCTTTTCATCGTTAGATTTTGTAAAGACACCTGCAAACACATCTTCTTTCTTGATTTCGTGCGTGTAACTCTTTAAGTAACTTAGAGGTAAGAGCCCTAAGGACTCCCTTATTGAGAGGCGCACTCACTTAATAGCAGCTCTCATGGGCCCCTGCTGCATTCCTCCTGCAGCAGTGTACTGGAGAGGGCTTTCCTCCCCACAAACCCCCATCACTTTAAACCAAAACTAATATTAAAAAAGTCCATCAGCAAAGTCTGTTTTCTAATGGTTGCTTTAATCACAGTAAGGGAGATTTATTTCTTATTACTCTCAACACTGGCCTTGACCGCCTAGAAATAAGAGGAACTATTCACTCCATAAGGAGAAAACACGGATGATTATAATGTATCAGAACTCTTTTTCTCCCCTCCCTCCTTGTTATAAGTAAAAAGAGAAAAATAAAGCAAAAAGCTGTGCAAAGACCAGGACACGGCAATTCTCAAGACAGTGACAAGGGACACAGAGCCTAGGGAACTGGCTGCCTCAGTGGTTTTTATGTGAGTTGCCTGATCAAAGCCACGTCGGTCACGGCATTTAACAGAGGTACCCAGACAACGTTCTGTTCATCCTGCAGCCAAAGAATCTCTACCCTCTGACCCTTTTCACTGTTTGTGTAGACCTGAGCTCCTTGGATGAGTCTTGTGCCACCCAGGCTGGCCCCCAGGACATGAAGGAGCTGACTGAGTGACTTCCTGAGAATGGGTCCCCAACCTCACCACCTCCTCCACATTCTGCAAGGAGGGGCAAGGCTGGCTCAACTGGTACTTAGAAGACATGAGGGATTCTATTAATAGTTTTGCCTGTGAAACATTGACCTGTGTGCCTGCTCACACAGATCATTTAATTCCTGTTGTGGATCAAGTTTTAGGGAGTTTAATAAGAACTATTCCCACAGACCCCTCAAAGATAGGTCTGCTATACGTACACCCATTAATTTAAAAGAACCCATTAAAAAGAACCATGAAAAAAATAGAAAGTAGAGAGCACCAAAACGTGGTTTGACTTAACTTTGCTGATTTCACGAGGTAATTTGGATGATGGAAGACATGCCACCCAAAAAGCAAAATCATCTAGTGAAGTGGTGAAATAAACCTATACATTCAAGCCATGATGTCCATACTTCTAGACAGGAATGCAATTTTCCCCTCTTTCGAATTATTCATTTCCTTTTTAATAGGTCACGTCTCATTTACCTTGATTTAGCATCAGACCAAGTACAGTTATGTATTCGGTGAGGGGGAGGGAGGAGAAGGAAAAAGAACAAGAGAGAACTTCACGTGAAATATGGTGACCCTGTCCTTAAAATGCAGTCCATGTGGGTCAGAAATTGTACTACGTCTTTGATTCTTTTTATATTGTGGGAAGAGTACAGGGCTTCCTTATGTTTATATACTTGAAAGAATAATGAGAAGTATGCTTGAAAATACTGTTTGATGAATAATGCTTTTGCATGTGTCACTGTGAGGAAGTATCATAATGCACATTTCACCACAAGGCCGAGGAGAATATTTAAAAAGAAAACTCCAGTGTAACGTGAAAAATAGACCGATCCTTACATCTGTCTCCAGGACGAATAAATCACTAAACAAATATTTTAATGGCCTTAAAATACAATCAAAAAGAGCAATTCCCTAAGGTGGTTAGCTTGAGTCCTCATTAGAAGGTTTATTTTCTTTGAGTGTATAGATTGTTATATATCTAAAATTGCAATTATGATAAATTTATAGGAAAAACATCACATGACCACATCATGTTAAATGGGCATTCTACATGATAAGGAAGAGAAATAAAGCATTGAGATGAAGAACAGGCTATAAAAACCAACCTTGACAAAAGAAATACCACAGTCTGAGGTTCTAACTCTGACAGAAACTTTAGGTGACTTTAAAAAAATCCACCTAGAACCCTGACTTCTTTCCATGATACTACCCTTTGTGCCACAGTTCCTGTTGTACTTACAAACCTATAAACTAAGAATACCATGTAATAAGTACTTGTTGAATAAATGAATATTGAACCTAATGTAGTTCTCAATATTCTACTAACTTTTTATAGCATTCTTTTTTTTCTTACCACTGGCCTGGTGGTTCAAATCATTTAATGAAAGTTAGGAAATTATCATGACCTTCAGAACTGATGAACCTTCCTAGACTTTGGTTTCTCTTTGGATAAAAAATTAAAATTCTTTCCCATAGAATGACATAGTAGAGTGCTTTGAACATTGTAAGTGAGGTCGTTAAAGAATTCTTATTTTTTAACCAAAAAAAAAAAAAAAAGGTGATACAAACTTGCTCTTCTGCATTGTCTGTTGGACAATGCAGAAAGGCAGAAATTACAAAAAATGTGATAGTCTTCTTACCTAAAGTGCAGTCTCGGTCTTCAGAGGTAACCAACATAAACAGTGCCAGGTGGAAACTTTCAGTGATTTTTCTATAGAGAAAAATACATAGAGGTTTTTTTTTTAATTTTAAGCCAAAAAAAGGGTATCATACTATACATACTGCTTTTCAGTTTGCTTTTTTCTTAGTGGGATTTCTTTAAGTTCATGTGATAAAACACAGTCCAGGCCAGGCTTCAAAGAAAAGGATCTCTTTCATTCATTAACCCATCCAGCAAACAGTTACTGAGTCTTCACCATGCCTGGCACTGAGTTGGGTGTGGGAAATACATCAGGGAAGGGCTACTCAGCATGTCACTGTGAATGCTTGTCACTGACCTCTGGAACCTCTGGGAACACACATTTTAGTTCCCGGCTAAAGCATCTGATGGCAAAACTTCCTTGGGGATACTATATATTAAATTCTAAAATTTAATTAAACCAAATATATTTGCTAATAGGGCTTTATTACATACGTTTTTGTATAATTTCATGGAAAGCAAAAGATATTTTTATCTTTGAGTTTAGACTAGAATATATTTTGTCTTTCTGTTGTTTCCTTCGAGGATTGTCGACATGTAATACAGTGTAGCTGTAGTTTTTAATGTCTAGCCAGGGGGTTAGGAATCCCCCTCGTACCACCCAGTTATGCCTAAGTCAGACCACCAGCCACAAGAAAAAACATTCCTCGGCAGGAAGCAAGCCTGTTCTCACACACTGCAGAGAAACTGCTGCCTGGCTTAGATGATATTCTGGAATGGGAATATTCAAGCATAATGTTTTAGAGAAAAAAGATAAATGCCTCCTGGATTTTCTTGTTTCGTGTGTTTTCATGACAAGAGGGGTAAAGCACACTTGTGCGTGTGTGTGCACACACATGCACACGCTTAAATCCTTGATTGTGTAGAGACTAAACTCCCGGAACCCTGGGGTCAGCATTAGTTCATCACTGCTGAGGCCCCAGTAGCTTCCTCTGAGGAGTAAAAGCAAACCATGGCGTAAGGAAGATGTCTGGGAGGCTGCTTCTTAATGTTATCTCCCTCTTGCACACCTGACCGGTTATGAGAAGAAGCTGAGCCTCAGTCCCTCCGCGGAGGCTGCCAGCCTAGCCAACCTGCCCTCCAGGTCTCTCGTGGGCACCCAGCTGCCCGGCACGGAGGACTGATCGAGGCTCGGCTCTGGCTAGCTTGCTGGCTTTGTCAGGGAGGCATTTACAGCTGCCCGCTGACCTTGCTTGGCCCACTGTAGACTGTGTGATCATTTATGCAGTCCCAAGTGGGAACACCTCTGCCCGATTCTCAACCTTGGGCAAGAACTTTCTGAGCCCCGGCAGCTGAAATGAACTGGCAGCCTGGAGGACAAAGAGGCATTTGCTGGGGACTGAAAATGAACCTCTCCAAGGGGAACCAAGGCCATTTCTCAGTGCTGGTGGGGCTGGGCTGAGGGTGAGAGAGCAGCCTGTGGGGAGACGGAGGGGGTCCGTGCTGGGAAGAGGCAGCGCAGCCTGGGCCCCGTGTCTCCCTGCTCGTCCTTGTTGAGTTTGCCAAACTGCAAGGTTGACAGTCTCTGAGCTATTTCTATAGCTATAGCTAGTGACATGGACAACTACACACGTCAAGGTGACCATAGCGTGACTACTGTACTGTCCACTCACTCCCCAGCAGAGAGGGAGTGGCTTGTCTAGTGCTTGTTGTAACAGGAGCTGAGCTCCTGGCCCTGGTTCCTTCTAACTCTAACTGTAAGCAAAGGGTCTTTTAATTACAGATGTTATGGAGACAAAACAAATTGGCTGATACCAGCCTTATGATATGAGAACAGAGAACTATATATATGGTTAACTGTATATTGTTAACTATATATGATTAAGCAAATTGTGAAAATCATAGAGAAGTTTTCTACTATCTGCTACTAATTCTCCCCTCTCTTCAGAAAAGGAACTGGTGAAAACCCACAGCCAGGGTGGTAGCCAGCTTTCAAGATGGCCTCCAATAATCCTTACCTCCTGGTCTTCTCACTCTTGTATCTTTCCCTTCCACACTGTAACAGTGTGAGTCTCTATGACCAATAGAACATGGCAGAAGTAACAGTATATCACTTTCACAATTAGGTTATAATAGGGACAGTGGCTTCCATTTTAATCTCTCTCTCTGATCATTTGTTCTGGGGAAGGCTGTCCTCATGTAGTGAGGACACTCTGTGGAGGCGCCCACATGTGAGGAGCTGAGGCCCCTAGCCAACAACCATGTGAATGAGCCACCTTGGCAGCAGCTCCTCCAGCCCCAGTCAGTGCCTTGACTGCAACTACAGGAGAAACCCCAAATCACCAGCTAAACTGCCCTCGAGTTTCTGACCCACAGAAACTGAGATAATAACCATTTGTTGTTTTAAGCCATGAAGTTTTGAGGGCAATTTGTCACACAGAAATAGATAACCAATATAACCAGGAATGGAAACCACCCCTGACTTATTCCTCCTCTGGATATCCTGGCTCAGCCTTCTTCCCAGACCTCGCTGCTCTTGCCTTAGGATGGTCTGCATTGAGGTGGGAGCACCTCTGCACCAGGAATCTCACAACCATCCCTAGCTTCAGTCCATGGACTTGTACAATGTCTACTCTAAGAAGGGATAAAATGAATATTACTAAGAAAGATTTGAAAAAAATAACTATTTTAACTGGTAACCAAAGAAGGCTAAATTAATGCAAATATGAGACTACATTTTTTACTTAACAAAATAGTAAGGTTTTAAAAAAATACTCATACTTAATGGTGAAAAGGTGGTTCAATCTTTGTGAAATGTATTAAGAATATTCAAAAATTTAATACACTTTAATGCAGAGTTGATTACACTTCTAGGAATAGATGCTATGAAAGCAAATAGAAATGCAGATAGAAATTAATAGCTAAAGATGTTCACTGCAGCATTTACAGTAGTAAATCATTGGACACAACCTTTGTCCTATAATAGAGGATTTTGTTTGTTTGTTGTTTTAAATTATGGTACATCCATTTCATCGGAAGTAGTGTTGTTATTTATAGATTATGAAGGTTTTTTTTATTATGTGGGCACATATTTAAGTACAAGTTCAGGATACAAGATTATAAATGTAATATAGTTTCAACTCTAGAAATATAAACATAGATGAAACAAAGACTGGAAGGAAATGTGCTGAAATATTAGTATCACTTATCGTTTGAATAATCCTCCCAGACAAGGATATGGTATAAATATTTTTTCTTTATACTTTTGAGAATTTTTACATTAATAGGTATTTTTTAATATGTCTATTTTTTTAATTGAAGTGTAGCTGATTTACAATGTTATACTAGTTTCAGGTATACAACATAGTCATTCAATATTTTTATAGATTATACCCCATTTAAAGTTATTACAAAATATTGGATGTATTCCCTGTGCTGTACATTACATCCTTATGTCTTATTTATTTTATATCTAGTAGTTTGTACCTTTTAATCCTCTTCCCCTATCTCACTCCTCCCTCTACCCTTCTCCTCACTGGTAACTGTTAGTTTGTTCTCTATATCTGTGAGTCTGTTACTGTTTCATTGGTTTGTTTTATTGATAGATATTAGTTTTATAATCAGAAAAAAAGTTTTAAAATTGCAAATGTGTGGAAAATATAGTTTCTTAAAGTCTCTAGTATTTGCCATTATCCATAAACCTTTATCCATAAACCACAATATATATTTTGGGTGATTTGTGAATGATTCACATCAAAAGCCTAAGCCAACTTAAGCTTCACCCTTCTTTTCAGGTAGGGGACTAACAGGTATTCTCTAATAAGACTGTGGATTGGGCAGCAAGTGTGTGATGAGCCCAGAAGGATGCCTGGAGGGAGATGTATCCATTGCAGCATCCTGACAACAAAGTGCCCAGGGTGAGGGGCTCTGAAGGAAGCCCTGTGAACTCAGGGTTCTCTTTTCTTTACAGGGATGGAAGTGGGAAGATAGAATGCAATTACAAAAAGTTGGTCACTGACTCTGAGACTCAAATTACTGACAGCTTAAAGTAATCAACACTATGAAAGCCATAATTATCCCAATACTGTAAAGTTTTGGGTTTAAAAAAAAAAGTTCTTCCAAGCTGTGTCTTTCTGTCTGGATCTCTCTGGTTACATAACTAGAAAAGGGCCCGCTCAGGAATGAATCACAGATGGCTCTGCTCAGTGTTTGCTTTGAAGTCAGTTCAACTTGATTTATCTGGTCCGTGGTTTGAGGCTGGGATGCAAGGATCCAACGACACACCAGTGTCCAGGCCCCAAATTAGGGACAGAGTAACTGTTTCCTGGGCACAGTGCATGAGGAAAGGATTTGCCCTTCTGGGGTGTTGATTCTGATCCTGGCTACTTGATGGGGGGGGGGTGGAGCCTGGGGGTTGGCTGAGGCCGCTTCTTGCCCTGCTCTGTGAAGGTTGTGGCTCTAAGCATGAACTGGGCTTGGCCTGGCTGATCTCTTCCAACCAGGGAAGCATCAGACCACTGTTAGCTGGGTGAGGTCAAATGAGGCCCCGGGCTTCAGCCTCCACTGTGGGTATCGGTAGTTATAGCTTGTTGCTCTGTTCACTTTCTCTCAGGTAGTTAATTGTATCATTTCTCCCTCCAGTTTTCTGAAAGGGATAATTGACTCAGAAAGCAGGAGTGTCAAATACTTGTGGAGGGCGGTGCCATTGAGAGTCGTAGAACCAGAGACAGCCAGCACCAGGAAGGCACCAGAAGTCATCTAGGTCAGGGGCACAGGCCCGATGCCTACAGGGACAGAGGTGACCTACAGGCGGGCACTTGGGAGGTATAACACAGCAGGGAGCAGAGGGGCTGTGGACTGGAGAAGGCACACCCTTCCTAACGGCATGCAAAGTAAAAACCTTAATAATCATTTGTAGGCCAAAGAAAACACAATCGCAGGTTGGATTTGGCCCAAGGGTCAGCCATTTGACGTTCTTGGGTGGTCGCACCCTTCAGTGTACGCATAACAAACAGGTCCAGGGAAACGACCCATTCAGGGAGCAGCTGGGCCTAGAACCCAGCCAGGGGCCTTCTGGTCCGCTGAGAAACTACCTTGATGGCAGCCTCCCTACTACCCCATAGGGGTCATGATGACAGTTTGACGGAAAAGATCACCCCATCAACCACACACCACCCCCTTGTTCCAGGAAATGGCCAGCCTCAAAATATCTTCCACCCCAAACAAGACACAATCTTCTTTTGAAATGTCCCCAAACTGCTCACTTGCCACTTGGTAGCCAATGAAGGACTTCCACACGTACCCAGAGATCAATTAGAAAGTCTCCCGCTCCCAAACTCCCTCCTCGACAGAACATTTACCAGAGACTCTAAATATTTCCTCTTTTTACTCTATAAAGCTACTTTCAACCTTCCTAACACCTTTCAACCCCTGCTGAAACAAAAGTGACCTGCAGAAGGGTTCCCTGGCTGCAAGTCTGTGAATTAATAGCCTGTGTCCTTTTTGTCCTGGACTTAGCTTTGCATGGGACACTACCCTATGTGAGAGGACTGAGGCTCTCAGGGATTTTGTCTCGTGTCTGTCTGCTCCTGGCAGAGTAGATATAGTCAGTCCCCCATCACCAGCAAACTCTAACATCTTTGCAAAGCAGCTCACATTCCTAGGATGCCAGCTGGCAATTTCTGCTCCCTCTGCCCTGGAGCTGCAGAAGAGGCGGCCGGGCCCGCAGGATCCTGGGAGCCGGCCCATCAGTCCCCTGGGGCCTTGCGCAGCGGCTCCTGTGTGGAGGGGTGTCCTGGAGCTTCTCCTACCCACTCTGCCTAGGCTCCCCACCCCAGGCAGGGCCCTATCCCTCGATAGGGACCTGTGCTCCAGCATTATGTCCAGAGACATAATGTCTCTGCACTGCTGTTTTTTCTCAACTGTGGGAACAACATCCAGTCAAAAGCCACTTACTATTTCCTCTGTGGCTCAAGCTGAGCAAAAGCCTTAGTGATCAAGACTCCTCCCTCTCCTTCCTTTGTGAGACTCTGAGAAAGGCAATTACAATTACAATAGCTACAGTAGCATTTATTAAGCACTTCCTATTCCCCAGGTGCATAGCTAAGCACCTTATATTCTTCCTCTCACTTAATTCTCATGAAAATTTGATGGGGTAAGCATTGTTATCCCCTTCGTGCCGGTGATACTACGTTCAGAGAGGTTTAGTAAGTTGCCCAGGGTCACACAGGGGCAGAATTCAGGTTTGAACCCAGGTTTAAGCTGGACTCCTGACCACCTTCTTATATGGCATGTCTTTCTATCACTGGGAGCCTCAGCCTCTCCCCAACTCCCATCCCACATCACAGACCCTTTCCCACTGTTACTGTCATCTCCTAAACCCAGACCGGCGTGGTTATGAATTTGAGGGTGAGGGTGGAGAGAAAGCAGAACCAATTTAAGTCCTTCACAGATCCAAAGGCATACTAACTTTTACTGGTACCACTCCCATGATATCAACTATATCAAAATACTTCAGCAGCCTATTTTAAATATAAATGCAATTGAAAACCTTTTGAAAGGCACTTTATAACTGGGTTGTAATTTTATTTTTTATTTTCACCTGGCCATTTTATAAGAAATTATCTTGAAATCAATTTAATTTTTCATTCTGAAACATTTTGTAGACCCTTGAAAAGCCGTAGGCACGGGGCTTATGGAGTGCTTAAATCCTTTTTTTAAATCATGGGATGAGGAAGAGAGCTTCTCCATATAGTTCCATATCCTCACCAATGTGTAAACCTTTGATTCAATTTCCAGAAGCATTATTTTGCCTCCTGAGGTGGGCAGCACTAAATCCTTTCTGTTAGTGCCTTCTGGGAATTTCTGACCCCAAGTCTGCTGTTTTGGTGTCCTTTTAACACGTCCAACTTGTGGGCGCCGTGGGAGGTGAATGTATGAAAACAGAATGGTTTATGCTGTGCATCACAAATTCTCAGTTCCTGAAGCCAACGGGTGCCCTTCTCCCTGAGTGAGGTTCAAGGACTGGCAATGATGCACTTTAGAGACATTGGCACTAGTTTATCTCTGAGATGGTATATTAGTCAGCTAGGGCTGCCATAGCAAAATACCGCAGACTGGGTAGCTTAAACAACAGAAATGTATTTTCTCCCAGTTCTGGAGGCTAGAAGTCCAAGATCAAGGTGCCGGCAGGGTTGGTTTCCTCTGAGGGCCATGAGGGAATGATCTGTTCCAGGCCTCTCTCCTTGGCTTACAAATGGCCGCCCTCTTGCTGCCTCTTCATAAGGTTGTCCCTCTGTTCCTGCATTCCCTGGTGTCTCCCTGTTTGTCTTAATCTCCTCTTCTTATAAGGATGTCATATGGGATGAGGGCTCATCCTCATGGCTTCATTTTAACTTAATCACTTTCTTAAAGGCCCTCTTACCAAATACAGTCACATTCTGAAGTACTGGAAGTTAGGACCTCAACATGTGAATTCGGAGGTGAGGCACAATTCAGCCCATAATAGATGGGTTTTCTTTTAAAACACCCTGATGCTCAGAAGCACTCCCTCCATCTTTGCCTAGAGCTCAGGAGAGGGCTCTGCGACGCTTGGAAGAGCTGGAACAAGGTGGGGCGCTTCTGTTCTAAGGGTGCTTGTTAAGCACTGTGCTAAATAAATGCTTTATTAGCAGTAACTCAACATCCTGTGATGTAATTATTACCCCCAGTCTGCACATCAGAAAACAAAGAGGTTATGCCATTTGCCCAAGGTTAGTCAGCTAATAAGTGACATAGCTGAGAAATAAATGGAAACAGTTATGCTCTTAGCCACTACAATATGCTGGTGTGTAAAATCCCTTTATACATGGGGAGAGGGGAATAGCTTTTCATTTCCAAAAGGCTTGGTTTGTTTACTCATTGTGTGTGTGTGTGTGTGTGTCTGTGTCTGTGTGTCTGTGTGTCTGTGCGTATATGTGTGTATGTAATGGAGGGAGGTGATAAACAACTTCTTTGAGTTTTGTTTTGTTTTGTTTTGTGTAGGGTGGTTCAAAGAATTTGCCTGGAAGATCACCCATAGTTAGGACTTAGAGTTCAAAGATGAAGGCCCAGGGAGGGAATTTGGCTGGTGGCCTAATAGTAGGAAGGGAACAGGGGCTGTGAGCTTGAGGTTAAGAGAAGAGACCCCCACCCCAATCCCAGGATAGTCTCCCAAGATTTGGAAGGGGTCTGTATAAATAGCATTCCAGGAGGGACAGAGGCCTGAGCCCACCCACACACAGGAACACCGAGGTGGCAGAATCAGGATGCCCAGTGCCTGAGGAGGTGGACACTGACCTCTGTGACCCAGGACTCTCCATGATGGTCCCTGAGGCCACGTCTGGCATGGAGGGAAGAAGATGCTAGGGGAGCCAGCATCCTTCAAACAGACAGTGGTGACTGACAGATGAGGACAGACCCTGCCGCCCCACAGGCCCAAGGGTTCTTACATAGGGAAGATACAGAACCCCAACATCAGGCCCCAGGATTCTCAACATCTGAAAGAGTGGGTATGTGTACCCGATTTATTTTGCTTTAGAAAAATTAATTTCTCATAATTTGTGTCATGGTGCAATTCATATTGTACGTTTATTCTGGTTCCTTTCCAATTTTTCCTGTCTTGTTCAAGCAATGGGATCCCAAACTGGGTATGAGTGTACAGAAAGGGGCTTCAAATTCACACCAACCAACCCAACTGTTTCCCAGTCCCCTCACGAGAAGTAGTTTATATACAAGTGTCACGTGTGTGTTTAGCTGCCTCATCTGCATGTGGTCCATTTTTCCAAACCAGGCATCAGGGTCCTCCCAAGTAGGAATCAGATCTTTCCTTGTTCTCTCAGCCCCATCTTGTAATGGTCAGCACAGAGCCCAACACTTGGAGAATGCCCATAGATGGGAAGGGAATGTGCTTAAGATTTGAATGACAGATCTGCCCCTACAATGAGTGTTAATACCAGCCAACTGGGATTTAAGCAGGGATCTTATGCTAGAACCATCATAATCAGAAACGGTCTGGCACCTCTCGGCAGATGCTGGACAGGCGTGCCCTGGAAGTTGCTGGCAGCTTCCTACCTATCCTTGACTTGCCAGCCCCTCACCTGGCTCAGTGAAGAGAGAACTGCTTTAGAGTCCAAGAGATTGGGTTTTGAATGATTTAACCTTGGATGAATTCCTTGGGCAAGTTACTTAGCCTCTCTTAACCTCGTTTCCTGGTTTTTAAAATGGGAAAAGGAGCAATTACATTAAGGACTTTCTAAGAGGATTAAATGATATAACTTATGCAAAGCTCCTAGCACAGAGAAAAGGCTCAGTCATCACTGACAGCCTTACCTTACCCACCCCTGGCCTCTCTCCATCATTCCTCAGGGGTAAGACCAGCATCCAGAACCATTCCTGAGCAGAGGCAAGTAAGTACTAGAAGGTATTACTTGAGGAAAGAAAACAGCCTGGAGACTCTGATGCAGGCTGACAGGCAGACTCATGAAACTCACACCAAAAAAAAAAAAAAAAAACAGCACAAAGACTTAGGACAAGGGATGCAGCCCATTTGAGGACTATAATTCATGTCCCCTTGGACACGCTAGTGAGAGCCCTGGACCCTGCTTACCTCCACCTGAGAGCCGTCTAGTTGATGCAGGCTGCCAAGGGGGCAGCGTGGCAGGCTGGTTAAGAGCACTGACCTGAGCTTAAATCCTCACTCTGCCACTTACGGCTTGTGACCTTGGATTTGTTACGTAACCTATCTGAGCTTATTTTATCACCTGTACAAGAGGTTGGATGAAGCACTTGTCAAGGTGCCCAGCTCCCCGTCAGCGCTCAGAGGCATTAGGGCATCATAAGGTGGTGGTTAAAACTTGGACTTGGGAGCCCGGCTCTGCCACTTACTAACTTTCTATCCATGTTCAAGTAACCAGCCTCTCAATGCCTCAGTTTCTTCATTTGCAAAATGGGGAAAGTAATTTTACCCAGTATCCTTAGTTTGGGTGCCTCCAGAAGCTCTGAGACAGGGATTTGAGAGTAAGGAGTTTATTTGGAAGGTGCTCCTGGGACACCCTGGTGTGGGTAGAGAAGTGAAACAGGGAAGGGGAGGCAGCTGATAAGGGGTTACCTGTGAGCAACTGGGACTCCTTTGCATGAGGGACTCCAGGAGAGTGTGCACAATGTACCCCAGATACTCCCAGCTGAGGGTTAAGGAAGCTGGGGTATTATCACCAAGTCCCCCCTCTGTCATTCTGAGGGCTGTTTCTGAGGGTCTTAACTCTCAGCACCCCAGTGTCCTGCACATGGGGTGAGTGTGCTCCGGCAGCCAGGAAAAAAAAAAAAGGTTATTTCGGCAGAGAATTTCAGGTGCTTGCAATAGCAGTCTGTGGCGTAGAGGAGAGTGACAGTGGATACGGACAGACAGCCAAAAGCATCTGCTACACTGCCTCGCAGGGCTGTGATCATAATTGAATAAAATAAACACACAAAATTCTTAGAACAGTGCCTGGCGTGGGGCAATCGCCCTCCCAGATGACACGCACACTAAACAGGTCCAAATAATCTTTCACTTAAAAACATTTCAAAGTACTTGTGAACGTTCTTAATAATTTCTTATTTAATGGAAAGGAAGAATTAGGGAAAAGTAATTCAGCTCAATAAATATTTATGAACAGCTTACCTGTGGCTGTGAGGCATTGTGTTCCCATAATCATCAACAGAAATAAAGAACTCGTATCCCTGAGACAAGGTTCTCCACCCACCACCTCTTCCTAAGCATATCGTCTTGCTTGTTATCCTTTTAAAATATTCTTTCTTTATTCTTGACGTTTTCCTTACTTCAGTTTGCAATTTGCAGGTGGGGTTGCCGGTAATCTTTGAAAATTCATGGATAGTATGTGAATCGCCAAAATCATGGAGACAGGCAAGTCTCACTTTTCAATTCTATAAACTAATATAAACCAATGAAGATTTCAAAGAAAAAAAATGGTCACCAAGAGCTCCCAGCAAACCTACTCAACAGCAAAAAAGATTCACACCATCCTCTCATATTACTAACCTAGTCCTTCCACCCTTAAATATGGAAGACTCATCAAGATCCCACATGCCGAGGAGCAACTAGGCCCGTGAGCCACAATTACTGAGCCTGCGCGTCTGGAGCCTGTGCTCCGCAAAAAGAGAGGCCGCGATAGTGAGAGGCCCGCGCACCGCGATGAAGAGTGGCCCCCGCTTGCTGCAACTAGAGAAAGCCCTCACACAGAAACGCAGACCCAACACAGCCATAAATTAATTAATTAATTAATTAATTTAAAAAAAAAAAGAGTTCTTGAGTATTAAAAAATACTTAGGTGTAGATCTGACAAAGCAGTACAGAACTTGTATGCTAAAATGCAAAGTGATACATGAACCATGAATCTAAGGACACTTGGGCATCACCATCCTGTGGTAGAAAGAGCTTAGTTAGACCTGGCTTTGGAACTTGGTGTGTCACTAGCTGTGAGATTTTGGTAAATTAATCTCAAATATCTATCACTGAAATATTTTCATCATGGATGCTTTAAAATCATTATCAGATAATTCTAACATCTCTGTCATATCAGTGTTAGAGTCTATTGTTTGTCTTTCTTCATTCAGTTTGAGATATTCTTAGCTCTTGTATAAGTCATTTTCAATAGAAACCTAGACATTTTCCTGTTATATTATGAGACTGAGGCTTCTTTAAACCTTCTGGTCTGGTTCCCCCCACGTTTCTTTTTGAACACCACTCCAGCAGTTAAAGAAGGCGGGGGTACATCACCTTGTTACTTACAGGTGGAGGTAGAATCCAGATTGCCCAGTAGTCCTCTATGGTATCCGAGGTAGGGGGTTCCTCTTTGCTGATCTGTAGGAGTAGTAGTTCTGGTCCCTATACTGTCTCCACTGACATTGAGGTAGGGGTGGCCTCGTCACCACTGGCAATTTTGAAATTGCCAGGCCTGACTCTCCACCGGGCCTCCTCTGACAGCACCCCAGTGGGGAAGAGGAGGGATACCTCATCACCGCTGGGCGAGAGAAAAAATCTAGGCCCCCCACGTGGGCTCCACTAAAATTACAGGGGTGGCAGTGGGCCTCACTACCAACTGGCGGGGATAAAAGTCCTGGCTCCCTATTTGGTCTTCACTAACTCCATCATGGTAGCGGGGTGCAGTGCCTCATTACAGCCTTGTGAGGGTGCAGGTCTAGGCCTTTGCTGGCATGGGTAGGGTAAGGCCATAGTTTTTCCTGTAGTATGTGGCTGGAATAGAGTGATTCTTATTTAAGTTTTCTGCTTTGCTGGGCTGCACTCTTCCTAGTGATTTGACTAAAAATAGCAGGCTTCTGTTGGGGCTTTTTATGTCTGCACTCACTGGCATTTCTTGGGTGAGCTTCTGCAGCTCCAAGTATAGGATATACGAGGCAACAAGAAAACCCAGGGAACTCACCCCGCATCGTTCCTTGGGGCCTCATGTCCCTGGCTGGTCTGCCTTCTTCTTTCCGTCTTTCAAAGTCTTCCTATGCTTGTTTCATATATAATGTCAGGGTTTTAGTTGTATTCAGTAGCATGAATAGGGAAAATACGCCAACCCATCTTTCCTGAGGTCAAAGTCTCTCATTCTTCATTTTAAAGTAACTAGTATTGCTAAGAATTTCATTGCTAGGCTTGGAAAATCCTACTGCTAAGAAATAGTCATGATTTTACAGGAACCCATAAAAGCCGATGTTTGGGGGCCAAAACAAACTTTTCTAATAGAGAGACTTTATATAAGTTTTCACTCAATGTTATTGCTTTGTTTGGGGGACCCCTTTTGACCTGTGATAGACATGACATGTCATAAAAATAATATTAAAAGTGCCAGGCCATCACTGTGCTTTAAGTGATGTGATAAGTAAAAGAGATTTAATATATTCAGGAGCAAGCACTTTGAGGTTTTAGGAGGATTCTATGCCCAGTCACTTTGAGTCAGAAGGCAAGTTATTCTAAAGTCAGGTGCTACATCTGACTGGTCTGCTTAGTATCCCCGATCAATTACATCTTTTATTTGTGTGCATGTCAGGAATATACACAGCAAGTCTCAAAAGGTGGGGAAAAATGTTCCCTGAGTCACCTCCACATGGGACTGCTTACATTTGGTTCAGGTTAGAAATGAACGGGTTGACTGTAACTTACCAAGCCTCCAAGATACAGTCTAAGTTCCAGAAAGGGAAAGTGATGATCTGGAGTGTCAGGTCACATTCTGGGATTCCAGAAAAAAAATATTTCAGGAAGGATCCTATTTTTAAGTTGCAGAATAAAATCATCACTTTTGGAAAGGCCCCCTTCCCTATCTTAAAAAAAAATCTCTCAGAGACTGCTGGGCTGAAACTCAGACTTGGGTGACGAAGACAAAGAAATCACGTTGCAGCAGTCAATATTTTGCTGGTGTTGAAATATTTACCTGGTGTTGTTTCAGTCCAAGAGCACCGCATACTTGAGCAATGGGTGAGTCTTGGGATGGGGAAGAGGTAAGGACAATGAAAAAGGAACCCAAAGTGTTCTCGGCCAGAGCTGAAAGCAACTCTCCTTGACACCCATCAATTTTCTTTCCCAAACAGTCCTGACAGAGCCTTTTAGTATCAATTAGATGTTCCCAGAGAGTGCCTATAATCCTTTAGACATCATTGTTCTCTTATGTCAATATGTATATTACCAGCAAAGATCTCACTATTCAGAAAGGAAAAAAAGGTAGATGCTGTTCAACTTCAGAGTAGCTGACTCTGATTTTAGTTCATAAAGCTCTATTTTCCAAATCTTATGGAATGTTACATCTTGGCAATGCATGAAACATAAGCATCTGGATTCTAAATTCCCAAAGACATTTGAACAATGACATGTACAGTGGATTTAAAGATATACACGCTAGGCAGGTAGTCTTGCTAGCAAGAGCCTTTCCTTCAAGACCTAACAATTAGCTCCCTGGCCGGGACCCAGCACGCAGACCGAAGGAGAACACTGACATTCCCAGAGGAAAAGTGCAGCTCCGCCAGCAGCTCTCCTATCCCTGCCCAATAGGTCCCTAGTAATGGCACAGGTCTGCATCTAGAGGTAACATTTGCAAAGCTTGACTTTTTTTTTTTTTTTGCTTTAGCTTCTTCAGAGGGAGGCCATTGTTATTCATATCTCTGAAAAGAATATAAAAACACTGTAGTACTTAACATAACATACTCTCTACTCTCAAGGAGTCAAATTGCCATTGCAAACGATGATATAAGGAAGGAACACCCAGAAAGACTTAGAGGAAGGGAACAGTCCATCAGCAGACACAATAGCAGGTGCTGTTTTCATAGTGAAGTGCTAGGAACTGTAGAAAGAGGCAAAACTGAACCAAATGGTAGTCTGTGCACAGTGCACCAGACTCTCCAGGCCACCACACCCATGATGACTGAATAGTCCCTCCATAGCCTAAAGCATGCACACAGCTTACCAAGGGACACAGGGTGGATTGTTGGGAAAGCACATCTCTAGAGCCAGGAAGAATCACAACTGAATCCCAATTCCATTGCTTACTAGCTAGCTGGCCTAGTGCTGATTGCTTAACCTTTCAGAATCTCCATTTTCTTACCTATGAGTATTCATTAATTCATTTAGTACATATTCATGCTTATTATGTGGCAACTATTGCACTAGGTCCTAAGCAATACAGCAATGAATAAAACCTCTTGTGTGTTCTGATTTAAATGAAATATATATGTAAAGCATAGAGTACAGAAACTAGCAGAGATATGGGAGATGCTCAATAACTATTATAAATTCCTTCCTCCTTTTTATCCTTCGAGGGGTGCAGAAGGAGTTCAATCCAAAACAACCACTTGTTCATTAAAAGATAAATTACGTTGCCAACAGACACATGAAAGAATGCTCAACATCATTAATCATTAGAGAAATGCAAATCAAAACTACAATGAGGTATCATCTCACACCGGTCAGAATGGCCATCATCAAAAAATCTAGAAACAATAAATGCTGGAGAGGGTGTGGAGAAAAGGGAACACTCTTGCACTGTTGGTGGCAATGTAAATTGATACAGCCACTATGGAGAACAGTATGGAGGTTCCTTAAAAAACTAAAAATAGAACTACCATACGACCCAGCAATCCCACTACTGGGCATATACCCTGAGAAAACCATAATTCAGAAAGAGTCATGTACCAAAATATTCATTGCAGCTCTGTTTACAATAGCCAGGACATGGAAGCAACCTAGGTGTCCATCATCGGATGAATGGATAAAGAAGATGTGGCACATATATACAATGGAATATTACTCAGCCATAAAAAGAAATGAAATGGAGGTATTTGTAATGAGGGGGATGGAGTTAGAGTCTGTCATACAGAGTAAAGTAAGTCAGAAAGATAAAAAGAAATACAGTATGCTAACACATATATATGGAATCTAAGGGGGAAAAAAAAAAAAAAGGTCATGAAGAACCTAGTGGCAAGACGGGAATAAAGACACAGACCTACTAGAGAATGGACTTGAGGATATGGGGAGGGGGAGGGGTGAGATGTGACAGGGTGAGAGAGTGTCATGGACATATATACACTACCAAATGTAAAATAGATAGCTAGTGGGAAGCAGCCGCATAGCACAGGG
Source organism: Eubalaena glacialis (assembly GCF_028564815.1). Classification (NCBI taxonomy): domain Eukaryota; kingdom Metazoa; phylum Chordata; class Mammalia; order Artiodactyla; family Balaenidae; genus Eubalaena; species Eubalaena glacialis. The sequence goes on from NC_083719.1 coordinate 57,581,116, forward strand.
AGATCAGCTCGGTGCTTTGTGACCACCTAGAGGGGTGGGATAGGGAGGGTGGGAGGGAGGCTCAAGAGGGAAGAGGTATGGTGATATATGTATATGTATAGCTGATTTACTTTGTTATAAAGAAGAAACTAACACACCATTAGTTATGTTTTATAAAATACTTATGTTTTATAAAGACTTATGTTTTATAAAGACTTATGTTTTATAAAGACTTATGTTTTATAAAATACAATTTAAAATTTTCAGCAATAAAAAAAAAAAAAGATAAATTACATTATGTCTACCTCCAACACAAAGAACAATTCATGGACTCCAATTAGGGAAATTTGGCGTCTTAAGTGTTAGGACCTTGTACCAGGGCTTGAGAGGAAGGGGTGGAGGAAATTCTAAAAGCTTCCTATCAACCATTTGCCCTGACCATTCCCCCCAATTCTGAATCAACTCTTAACTAACTGTTGTGGTGTAGGGGATAGAGTACAGAAAGTGGAAGATGTGCTAGGTCACTTGCCTGAGCCATTAACTAGCCATGTGACAGAAGGTAAGTCATCTAAGCCAATAATAACAGCAGCCATCACCTGCTGAAGTTCTTAAAAGTGCTCACTAGGCTAAAAATTCCTTGAAGTAAAGACTTACTTATTTGAATCCCTCCTTCAGTGGCTATTAAAAGGCAAAAAGTTGGCACTCAAGCAACATTTGTTGAATGTAAAATTGAGATCATTGTGCCTTGCCCATGTTGTAGGTTTTTTATGAAGATCAAATGAGGCCATTTTTATAAAAACTCTTTGAGGTTGTAAAATATTATGCAGATGTAAGTAATTAATATATGCCTGTCTCAGGTCTGGAAAGGAAGTAGGAAAAAGAGAGAAATGGGAAGGATGAAAGAGAGTTGAGGGCAGGGCGGGCAGTTGGATTTGAGAGCGATCGAAGCTACTCTGAGGTGGAGGAAAGATTTCAATTGCTGTAAGAATTTGGGGGCCATTTCCCACACAGCCTGACAGTCTTTCAGTGACTGTTCCTTAAGACCTACTCCAAGATATTCTACCCTATGACCAGACTCAGGGTATTGGGGAAAGGAATTATGACAGTCATATAATATGATGGATACCACAGGCCTTTCTAAGGTCATGCTTCAGAGAGACTGTTAGTGATATGGGGAGATACTTAAGAATAAATTAAATAATTTTTTTAAAAAAGCAATGAGGATCTTAATTTTGTAAATAAATAAATAAAAAAGCATATAGAAGCAAGGACAAAAGCAATCTCCAAGAGGAGATATACCAATAAGTTAACAGTAATACTTTATTATAGGTACATATAATAATTAAGTGATCTTTGTTGTCTTGTTTATACTTGTATATATTCTATATAATCTTCAATGAATAATTATTACTTTTATAATTGGAAATGTATCTGTATGTATAAACAGATACTCTCTTCTTTGCTGGTTCGTGCATCCCTTCTGGGAACTGATTCAGATCCAAATCAGCTATTCCAAAAACCAAATCACCAGGAACTGAATCAGATGTTCCATCCAAGTCCCAGCTGGCAAAAATGAGACCTGTAATTCAGCTTTTTGATTTTGTTAGCTGTACGGCTAGATTGGGCTCTTTTCTCCTTTTATCCCGGAAGTCGGATGCCTGGGTTCCAGTCACAGCTCTAATAGCTGTGTGCCCTCAGACATGTCACTGGCCCTCTCTGGGCCTCCCTCCTCCCCTGTAAAATGAGGGAGCTGGACTCTGACGATCTAGGACCACCTGGGCAATTTTTATACCATTCACCACCTTCCCTTGGCTTTTTTCCTCTGAGTATATTTGTTCCATTTTACTCCCTCTGACAATTCTTCCCAAGGAGAAGAAGTGAAGCACAAATGAGCCTTTCTGAGGTTTTGTTGACACTTTTTTTTTTTTTTTTTTTGGCTGCATTGGGTCTTCGTTGCTGTGCGCGGGCTTTCTCTAGATGCGGCGAGCGGGGACTACTCTTCGTTGCAGTGCGCGGGCTTCTCCTTGCGGTGGCTTTTCTTGTGGCGCACGGGCTCTAGGTGCACAGGCTTCAGTAGTTGTGGCGCACGGGCTTAGTTGCTCCGTGGCATGTGGGATCTTCCCGGACCAGGGCTCGAACCCGTGTCCCCTGCATTGGCAGGCGGATTCTCATCCACTGCGCCACTGGGGAAGCCCCTTGGTTGACACTTCTACTTGCAAGTTGGAAGACCTTGTTGGCTGGAGCGAAGGGTCTGATTGTTGGTGAAGTCAACGGGCATGAGCTGGTGCTGTTCCCTCTCCCTCCTCGTCATCAGAGCCCTGGCTACTGAACTCGGGGCTGGCATCAGAGCAGCAACCAACATTTGGTTGACATGGACATAGTTTTTCATCAGGGGAAAGCAGGAATGAATTCAAGAGGCTTCTTTTTTTCAAGCCATTTTGAGTATCTGCTTTTGGGTTTGTGTCTGCCTGTATTTGGCAGAGCTGGTCTTGGGGAAGACCTGGCATTTGTGACCAAAGGGGGTCAGTCTCCTTCCTTCTCCAGGATGGAAGCAGCACGAATTGTCCCCGAGCTCCCAGTCGGCCGGAGGGGGGCAGCCAATCCTCCTCTGCCCCAGCCGCAGTAGCCCGTGGCCACTCGGCCCCTGAGAGCCACAGGCCTCACATCTCCCCAGCTCCAGCCTCCTTTCAAAGGCCCTTTATTAAACCACGAACTATTTGCTGTCGAGACATTTAGGATGAAATCATTGTGTTAAACAAATAAACGCAGCTTCGTCCAGATTTCTGCTCTGAGGAGCAGAGTAAGAAAATAATTTCTGTCTGCTCGCCACAAAAGCGGCTGGAAAGGCCCAAAGAAAAATATTATTTTTACTCCATTGTGTGAAATATTGTCCTGGAGGATCTGACGCACTAAGCGTTTGAAGAGTTTGTGCTGGCAGGTTTCAAAGGTCCCCTGGGTCGGCCCCCTGGGATTGTTTTCTGCATTAATAAACTTAGCATGATGTGTGTTAAAAGGAACATTCTGTTTGCTTTGTAAATAAGGGATGTCAAACAAGAAGCAGAAGCCTTACAGACACTAGGTGATGTGTTCTCGGAGCACGGAGGGGGAGGTAGGGAGGGAGAGGCACCCTGGAAAAACGGGTAATGCTGGGGCTCCCTGCACTGAGCTGAGGCCTTGTTGGGAAAACAAATCAGTCTGTCTGAGTCCAAACCAGGCCATTTCCTCACTGATCCTGGTGGGAAATCTGCACACTTTGCCCCGAACCAGCAGGACACAGGCTTGGGAAGGAAAGTTCTCAAGTGTCTGTCAGCTGTGTGGTGGAGGGGAGACGACGGCGCCTGGCAGAGGGGCCCTCCCCCAACCCTGAACCCCGCCCACCTCTTTTAGAGAAGTTTCCTGGCTTGTCGGGATCTCCCAGAGCTGGCAGGCAGGAGGGGGCAGAGGTGAAAGCTATATCTTTGGGAATGATGATCTGGCTATCGCTCCCTCTATCTCTCTCATATGCCTTTCTCAGATGTGTCTGCAGCCCCTGTCAAATTCCTGACAGGCCCTCAGGGACGCCGACATCGTGGGAGACACATCACCCTGGCCCTGTGAGCCCTCCTCTGCAGGGAGCCCGAAGCAACCAGGGCAGGATGTGTAACGCCTCTGGCTCAAGTATTTGCTATTTTCACAGGTGCCTCCCCCTGGTCCCACAGCCCCCTCTGTTGTCTGATCCAATGTTATCGAAGGTTCCCCAGACCTCCCAGGCATTTTCATTTCCGCCCGCTGCCCTGCTGGCTTCTTCCCGTTACTCCCCAAGCTCTCCACTCCCCTCTGCGGTCCTGGAAAGACTTCCTGTGACATCCATTTCTATTCTGGCAAGTCCTGGTTCTCTCCTGCTCAGGAGTTCATACCATTTCTTGAGACTTTGGAGGAAAGTGATGACAGGGAATGCTGAGCTCTCTCTGGTGAGAATCACAGACTCTCAGAGGTTAAGGGTGTAGACACAGAAACTCAGGGGTGTTCACCTTGGACCCTAGTCGAATCACGTTGAGGGTTTTTATACTTGCTGTTTTCTGAGCCCACACCCAAGTGGTTCTGATTCAGTTACTTTGGGGTGATGTTTTTAACCTCAAAATGTTTTTACGTTTTGGAGATTCCTGTAGTGGGTGACTCCAGCGTGGCAACGAAGAAACCAAGCCAAGCTGTGTTCTCACCCCACACGCTAATTTCATGGAGGAGTAACTCACGTGTCTGAGGTCTCTGTATTTGTTTCCTGTGGCAGCTGTAATGAGTACCACAAACTGAGTGGCTTGACCAACAGAATGTATTCTGGAGGCCAGAAGTCCAAAATCAGGGTGTTGGCCGGACTGCACTTCCTTTGGAGGCTCTGGGGAAGGATCCTTCCTTGCCTCTTCCAGCTTCCAGTGGCTGTCAGCATTCCTTGGCTTGTGGCTGCAACTCTCTGCTCTGTCTTCACATTGCCTTCTCCTCTGTGAGGCTCTCTGTGTTCTCACCTTCCATCTGTGTTATCTCCCTTTATCTTTTTCTTATAAGGACATTTGTGATGGCATGTAGGTCCCATCTGGATAAACCAAGATAAGCGTCTCCTCTCAAAATTGCTAATCACATCTTTTGCTATATAATATTCATTCTTCAACCATATAAGGTAATATTCACAAGTTATAAGGATTAGGACACGGACACACCTTTGGGGGGTCACCATTCATCCCACAACAGTCCCTTGGTCAGTGGCAGAGTTAGGACTAGAACTGGGTCTTCTGACTTGCCACAGAATATGCCTGCTGCTATATCAGGCCCCTGGGTTGCACACGTCCCTTTGAAGCAGTCTAGTGAGGACCTTAAGTGCAGGGTTTTTGCATCAGCAGACCTGAGTTCAAATCCCAGCACTTATTCAGTTTACCACTGACTTTTGGTCTGCAAATTGGGGATAATCATTTAGCCTAATTTTAAGAATAAATGACACAATGTATGTAAAGCACTTAGCAGGACCAGGCACATGGTAAAGGCTCAGTGTTAGTATTACTGATTTGGCAGGAATTAAATATTTTATCATAAAAAATTATAGGAGAGAGTAAATACATGCAACTATATATCTCATAAGGGATTATTACTCGGAATATATGGAGAACTCCTAAAATTCAACAACCAGAAAACAAACAACCTGATTCAAAAACGGCAAAAACTTTAATAGACATTTCTCCAAAGAAGACATACAAATTACCAATAAGCACATGTAAAGATGCTCAACATCAATAATCATTAGGGAAATGCAAATCAAAACTACAATGAAATACCACCTCATACCTATTAGGATAGCTACTATCAAAACAACAAAAAATAATGAATGTTGGCAAGAATGTGGAGAAGTGGGACCCTTGTACACTATTGGTAGGAATATAAAATGATGATTCTCAAAAAATTAAAAATAGAACTACCATACGACCCAACAATCCCACTCCTGGATATATACCCAAAATAATTGAAAACAGGGTCTCAAATCAATATTTGTACACCCATGTTCATAGAAACATTATTCACAATAACCAAGACATGGAAGCAACCCAAGTGTCCATCAATGGATGAATGGATAAGCAAAATGTGGTATATACATACAACGGAATGTTATTCAGCCTTAAAAAGGAAGGAAATTCTGACATATGCTATAGCATAGATGTACCATGAAGACATTATGCTAAGTGAAATAAGTCAGTCACCAAAAGATATATACTGTATGATTCCACTTATATGAGGTACCTAGATTAGTCAAAATCATAGGGACAGAAAGTAGAATAGTGATTGCCAGAGGCTGGAGGGAAGGGAGCTATTGGGAGTTACTGTGTAATGAGTATAGAGTTTCAGTTTTGCAAGATGAAAAGGGTTTTAGAGATGGATGGTAGTGATAGTTGCACAACAATATGAAAAAAAACTATAATATGCAACCAGTACCTTGCTAACGCAACATTAGCAACCTATGAGCTGGACTTGAATTGAACAAAGAGGGTAAAGGTATTGGAAGTCTCCACTTGGGAGGTAGCAGGAGAGTGGGCCACACTGGGAAAGGAGCCTAGACTGCAGTGGGTGACAGGTCAAGTGTGGAGCGATTTCAGAGACCTGCACAGAGCTCCTCTCCCTGGTCTCATAGCTAAGTGGTCTCCAAGGAGCTGGGGCTGCCACCTGCACAGCATCCTGGCGACCCTCAACAGGAGCCACCCCTGGCCTGCTGTTCTCACTGTTAATCTGTTTTAGTATCATCCACCTGGCTAAGTGGGATGAGCCAAAGAAAGGCAGGGAGACCTTAAAGGTCGCTTAAGAACAGTCTGAAACACGAGGCTGTGTGATCTAGGGGCCATTTAAAGATTTCATGTTGCTTTTGCAAAATCTCTCTTCCACCAGCCCGTATTAAGAGAAAAAATTCCTCGTGGCCAGAGTTCAGTACAAATCTCTCAGCACCACGGAGTTGCAGACCTTCCCCAAAATGTTGCCATTTTTAGGAAGCAGCACAATCATACTGAAAGATCCGTTTTAAAAGGCCTTGTCTCCCCTCTGACCCTCCCCCTTGCAGCCTCCACCCCCGAATACGCACACACTGCCAATAGGTCTCTCACCAAAGCCCCAGCTGAAAATACCCTCAGCTGTTGGCTTCTGTTACAGTTTTCACTACAGACCCACAGTCTCACTAGGCACCCAGTGATAACACAGAGGGAATTCAAGAACTGCCACTGAACACACGGGCTCAAATGCAGCTTCCCTGAGCTGGAAGGGTATGAGCAAGCTCCCCAGAGCCCTCACAAAGAGAGGCCACCTCCCCTTTGCTGGTGGCCTGCACTCCTCAAAAAATAAACCAAGCAAGGAGGGGAAAGCAGCTTTGGAACGCTCAGGAATCTACACACAACTTCCCCATACCCTGCTGTCTCCCAGAGATTTCTTTTCCTAACCTTGCTCCATGAGCAGTGGGTCACCAGAAATCCTAATCTGGCTCTGGAGGAAAGTTCAGGATGGTAAGATATGGGTAAAGCCTAAGTGTTAGGATCACTCCACCCACCTTCACAGTGAGGGAAAGCCAGGCTGGTCTGAGCATCTCCCAGAGCTTCATACTTGGAAGGCAGCCCCTGCAAAAACCTGTGCCCAGAGAAAGCACGAGCTGTGCACACAGTGTACTATATAATCAGAACAGGTGAAAATGTTCTTCCTCTGGTACGTTTAACATATGTCCATTTTCCTCTGCTGGTGAGTACCACTTGTTTTCCTTTTCCTGACCCCTTTTTTGCTTGTTGTCTTTTCATATAAATTTCAAAGTTGTAGCCAAACAAGAATTAACATCATACCAGAAAGAGCTCTTTAAGATAGTGTAGGAGACAAAGATGAAGATTCAACAGTTTCTATGTTATATCCTACACATCTTCATGCAGCTACTTTTAATGACACCTCTGGCCCATCCTCTTTGCCTTGTGGTCCCTGCCTATAGGCAAACCAAAACTTGGCCACCATGGGAGTAATAACAGCTTAAAGTAGCTACAGCTATGGATGTAATCAGAACCATGATGTGGTGACAAGATTTCTATGGAGGTTTAAAATAATGCTAGAGTATCACTCAACAGCTTACAACTGCTGCAGCCTCCCCTGGGGTTCTTGCCCCCAGCACCACACTGGAGATGGGATCGTTAGTCATAAAATGTTCTTGGAACAGTGTGATGGCAGCAATAAGCCATGGATTAAACTGGACCAGTTCTAACACCCCTTTCAATTCACATATCTGGGAATATACAGGTCTTCAGTTTATATGGAGGGGAGGCTGGGGATCAGACCCAAGCAGCCTCCTGCAAAGAAGGAGGTACCCAAAAGATGACCAGACCTCAGGGTTCAAGACTTCCTATTTGCCTGATGTGCCTGACAAGAGGTTCATACCCAAAACATACAAACAGCTCACACAACTCATTATCAAAAAAATAAACAACCCAATCAAAAAATGGGCAGAAGATCTAAATAGACATTTCTCCAAAGAAGACATACAGATAGATGGTCAACAGGCACATGGAAAGATGCTCAACATCGATAATTATTAGAGAAATGCAAATCAAAACCACAATGAGGCACCACCTCACACTGGTCAGAATGACCATCATCAAAAAGTCTACAAATAATAAATGCTAGAGAGGATGTGGAGAAAAGGGAACCCTCCTATACTGTTGGTGGGAATGTAAGTTGGTGCAGCCACTATGGAGAACAGTACAGAGGTTCCTCAGAAAACTAAAAATCAAATTACCGTATGATCCAGCTATCCCATTCCTGGGTATATATCCAGAAAAAAATGAAAACACTAATTCGAAAAGGTACATTCACCCCAGTGTTCATAGTAGCCCTATTTACAAGAGCCAAGGCATGGAAACAACCAAAGTGCCCATCAACAGATGACTGGTTTAAGATCATGTGAGATATAGATAGATAGAGAGAGAGATAGAGAGATAGATAGACAGATATAGATAGATATGTGTGTATATATATATATGTATAGATATGTGTATATATATATGTTACTCGGCCATAAAAAAAGAATGAAATATTGCCATTTGCAGCAACATGGATGGATCTAGAGAATATCATACTAAGTGAAGTAAGTCAGAGAGAGACAAGTATTATATGATATCACTTACATGTGTAACCTGAAAAATAATACAAATGAATGTATATACAAAAAGAAACAGACTCACAGACATAGAAAACAAACTTATGGTTACCAAGGGGGAAAGGGAGGGAGTGAGGGGGATAAATTAGGACTATGAGATTAACAGATACAAACTACTATACATAAAATAGATAAGCAAAAATTATTTACTGTATACCACAGGGAACTATATTCAATATCTTGTAATAACCTATAATGGAAAAGAATCTGAAAAAAAAATTAATGTATATAACTGAATCACTTTGCTATACACTTAAAACTAACATAATATTGTAAATCAACTATACTTCAATAAAAAAAATTGACAAGGGACTTCCCTGGTGGCGCAGTGGTTAAGACTCCGCGCTCCCAGTGCAGGGTTCGATCCCTGGTCAGGGAACTAGATCCCACATGCATGCTGCAACTAAGGAGCCTGCGAGCTGCAATTAAGACCCAGCACAAACAAATAAATAAGTAAAATAAAATAAAAACTTTAAAAAAAATTGACGAGTGAAGAAACAAAGCAAGACAAAGAAGCAAAAAGATTTCCTGTTTACAGAGAGAAGTAGAACTTCTTTTTTTTTCTCTTTCTATGCCAACCTAGCTTTAGTTTTTAAATTAGGGCTATAAATTACATAAAATTTATGCTTTTTATTGTACATTTTTGCTTGTTTTGACAAACACACCAATCATGTAACCATTACAATCAAGATATTAAACAGTTACATCATCCCCCCCACCTTCCAATTTTCCCATACCACTTTGTAGTTGTCTTAGTCCATTTGGACTGCTATAACTAAATACAAGAGATGAGGTGGCTTACAAACACTTATTTTTCACAGTTCTAGAGCCTAGGAAGTCCAAGATTATGGTGCTGACAGATTTGGCATCTGATGAGCTTTTCCTGGTTCATAGACAGCCTTCTTTTTGCTGTGTTCTCACACAGTGAAAGGGGGCACGGGAGCTTTCTTGGCCTTCTCTTATAAGGGTACTAATCCCATTCATGAGGGCTCCACCCTCAAGACCTAGTCACCTCCTAAAGGCCCACTCTTAACCTTGGGAATTTGGTTTCAACATATGAACTTTGGGGGAACACAGACATTCTGACCATAGCAGTAGTCAATCTTTTTTCCATTCCCAGCCCCTAGCAACCACTGTGTTTTCCAGAACATCATATAAATTAAGTCGTCAGTGCAGTCTTGTTAGACTGGCTTCTTCCATGTAGCATAATGCATCGAGATCCATCCCTGTCATTGGGAATATCAGTAACTTGTTCCTTTTTATTTTTGAGTATGATTTTATTTATGGAATTATTTGTATGTTTGTTTATCTTTTCACCAATTGAAAGATATTTTCCGCCTAGGTTTCGGTGATCATGAATAAAGTCACTATAAAAATTAATGTACAGGTTTTAGGGACTTCCCTGGTGGTCCAGTGGCTAAGACTGTGCACTCCCAATGCAGAGGGCCCGGGTTTGACCTCTGGTCAGAGAACTAGATCCTGCATGCCGCAACTAAAGATCCCACATTCTGCAACTAAAGATCCCACATGCTGCAACTAAAAAGATCCCATATGCCACAACGAAGATCCCGCATGCAGCAGCGAAGATCCCGTGTGCCACAACTAAGATCCAGTGCAGCCAAATAAATAAATTTTTTTTTCAATTAATGTACAGGTTTTGGCCTGGACATAAATTTTCATTTCACTTTGGTAAGTACCTGGGACTGAGGCTGCTGCATCATATGGTAAGTGTATGTTGAACTTTATTCAAAACCGCCAAACTGTTTTCCAAAGTGGCTATGCCATTTTGCATTCGCACCAGCAATGGATGAGAGTTTCTGTTACTCTACATCCTTGCCAGCACTTGGCATTGTCAGTTATAGTTTCTTTTGAAACACATAACAATCTTGTTCTTTAGAAAATGAAGCTGAGGGGCTTCCCTGGTGGCACAGTGGTTAAGAATCCGCCTACCAATCCAGGGGACACAGGTTCAAGCCCTGGTCCGGGAAGATCCCACATGCTGCAGAGCAACTAAGCCCCGTGCGCCACAACTACTGAGCCTGCGAGCCACAGCTACTGAGCCTGCACGCCACAACTACTGAAGCCCGCGTGCCTAGAGCCCGTGCTCCACAACAAGAGAAGTCACCACAATGAGAAGCCCGCGCACCACAACGAAGAGTAGCCCCTGCTCGCCGCAACTAGAGAAAGCCCGTGCGCAGTAACGAAGACCCAATGCAGCCAAAAATAAATAAATAAATAAATAAATTTATTAAAAAAAAAAAAAGAAAATGAAGCTGAGCCAGTAAGGATGTGTGAATTTTTCAGTTGACTAAATAGTTGGGCCAGAATTTGAACTCAGAACCCTAGACAGTCCTAGACTAGGTTTAGCTCAGTGTTTTAACTTGCTCAAATCCCACCTCCTTCTACACAGCTCTGTGGTAATCAAATAGCACAATAAGAAAAAAAAATAACCCAACTGAAAATGGACATAGGATTTGAATGAGCATTTCTTCAAAGAAGGTATATGAATGACCAATAAGCACATGGAAAGATGTTCAACATTGTTAGTCATCAGAGAAATGCAAATCAAAACTATAACAAGATATTACTTCACATCTACCAGGATGGCTATAATCAGAAAACAGAAAATAACAAGTGTTGGTGAGGATGCAAAGAAATTGCAACCCTCATACACCGCTGGTGGGAATGTAAAATGGTACAGTCACTTTGGAAACAGTACGGAAGTTCTTCAAAATATTAAACATAGAGTTATCATATGCCTCAAAAATTCTCACTTCTAGGTACCCAAGAGAATTGAAAACATATCTTCATATGAAAACTTGTACACAAATGTTCATGGCAGCACTATTTATATTAGCCAAAAAGTGGAAACAGTGCAAATATCCATCAATTAACGAATGGTAAACAAAATGTGTTATACACACATGATGGAATATTGTTCCACCATGAAAAGGAATGAAGTTCTGATACATGCTACTACATAGATGAACCTTGAGAAAATTATGCAAAGTGAAATAAGCCAGACACAAAAGGCCATATACTGCATGATTCCACTTATATGAAACATTCAGAATAGGCAAATCCACAGAGACAGAAAGTAGATTAGTGGTTGCAAGGGGCTGGGGGAAGACGGAATGGAGAGTGACTGCTAATGGGTATGAGGTTTCCTTTGGGGGTATTAAAAATGTTCTGGAATTATATAGAGATGATGATTATTCAACTTTATGAATATACTGAAAACCACTGAATTGCATCTTTCGAAGAGTGAACTTTGTGATATGTAAATTTATCTCAATAAAGCAGTTATGAAAGGAAAAAAGTAGGTGTATATGTGTAAATGTTCTGACTTGGGGAAAAGTGTGGGGAGAGGAAGGTACGATGGGGCAAGAACCAAACCTGGGGATGAAGACCCGACTTCACCCTTACTGCTCTATGACTTTGTAAAAATCCACTTACTCTTTTGATTCTTGGTTTCTTCATTTGAAAAATAGGGAAAATATCCCCCTCAAAGTGATTTTATATGGGTCAGAGACGATCTTATAACCTATAAATTGTTATTTAAATGTTAGCTCTAACCCTAAAGTCTTGAATTTTTCTCTGAAATGGTAATTCTCTTTCCATAAAATTTGAGCTCAAGAGTGTCCTTTGCAGATTCTGGTCCTTCCCCTGGCCCTCAGTATTTAACAGAGTGTTCAGCATAGTGACTTAGACTTACTTAACAATTGAGCAGCAGTGTGGGCCTAGGACTATAAACATAAATAAGATTTACTTGTGTCTTCAGGAAGGTCAGTCAAGTGGGGTGGGAGTAGGAGACAGATATCTAAATTTGTAAGTATAATGCATGTGCATGTAATTACAGTGAGATGAGCAGGTGATCATGTGTACACATCCACCCTTTTCAACAAGTGTCTCCTGGAGAAGAAAGATGAAGATTTGTTGGTTGGGAATTTGTGTCTCCCACCATTGGATCCTGCATGCTTCCAATAGGAGGACAGGGCTGAACATGGTTCAAAAAGATTTCTAAAGATTTATGATGTTGGCTATTTAAGGAAATGAAAATATCACTAACAGAACAGTATGGAGGTTCCTTAAAAAACTAAAAATAGAATTAACATATGACCCAGCAATCCCACTACTGGGCATATACCCAGAGAAAACCATAATTCAAAAAGACACATGCACCCAATGTTCATTGCAGCACTATTTACAATAGCCAGGTCATGGAAGCAACCTAAATGCCTATCAACAGACGAATGGATAAAGAAGATGTGGTACATATATACAATGGAATATTACTCAGCCATGAAAAGGAATGAAACTGGGTCATTTACAGAGACGTGGATGGACCTAGAGACCGTCATACAGAGTGAAGTAAGTCAGAAAGAGAAAAACAAATATCGTATATTAACGCATACATGTGGAATCTAGAAAAATGGTACAGATGAACCAGTTTGCAGGGCAGGGGTGGAGACACAGATGTAGAGAACAAACGTATGGACACCAAGGGGGGAAAGCGGGGTGGGGGGGTGGTGGTGGGATGAATTGGGAGATAGGGATTAACATATATACACTGATATGTATAGAATAGATAACTGATAAGAACCTACTGTATAAATAAATAAATAAAATTCAAAAAAAAATTATTTTCCAATGGAAATTCTATTCCTGAAACACTCACCAAAATAATAATAGAAAGGATCTTCACCAACCTGATTAAGGCATCCACGAATAACCTACAGATAACATAATTGTTATTGTTGAAACTCTTCCATTTTGATGGATTTGCAGTTTCTCTTTGTAGTATTTATCCTTGTTTGATAAAGTCAGCTTTATTGAGGTGAAATTTACATACAATAAAATTCACCCATTTTATGCGTACATTTCAAAGTATTTTTTAAAATATGGTCACGTAGCCATCACTACAATCATGATATAGACATCCCCTCTGCCTCTATGCAGAAAATCCTGTCTTCACATCCACCACCTGCTCCAGTCTCTGGAAAGCACTAATATTCAGTCACTATAGATTTTCCTTTTCTAGAATTTCATATAAATGGAATTCTACAACACACATTATTTTGTGCCTGGCTTATTTTACTTATTATAATGCTTTTCACATTCACCCAAAATTTTGTGTGCATCTGTGGGTAGCTATTTTTTAATGCTAAGCTGTATTCCACTTTATGGGTGAATCACATTTGTTTATCCATTCACCAGTTGAGGTTTGGTAGTTTCCAGTTTGGAGCTATTATGAATAAAGCTGTAATTATTATTTGTATAAGTCTCTGTATGGACATATATTTTATTTCTTTGAGGGAAATACCTAGAAAGGGGTATTGCTAAGTCACATAGTTGAAGTGTGTGTTTAACTTAAAAAGAAAAAAAAGTCAAATTTCCAAAAGACCTGTTGCATTTTTATTCCTACAAGAAGTGTATGAGTCCCAGTTGTTATACCCCCTAGCCAACCCTTGCATTTTATTATCTGCTGAGGTTTTAATCTGCATTTTCTAAATAACTAATGATGAGCATCTTTTGTACCTAGTTGTCATCTGTATATCTTCTTTAGTGAAGTGTTTGTTAGAATATTTTGACTATTAGGTTATTCGTTCTTTTATTGAGTGATTCAAAGTCTTTTTATAATGTGAACACAGGTCTTTTACTAGATATGTGTTTTGCAAATCTATTCTCCTAGTGTGTGGCTTATCTTTTCATTTATTTGAGAGTGCTTTTAAAGAGCTTTTTTTTTCCTTTTTAAATTTTGAAGACGTCTACAAAAATTATCAATGTTTTCTTTTATGGTTTGTGGGTTTTGTGTAAGAAATGTTTGTCTAACCAAAGGCTTCAAAAAAATTAGATAACTGCTTTGTTTACAAATTAGATATCATATTAAAATAACGATTGTGTAAAAAAAATATATCACTAACATATGATTGCTAATAGAATGGGAACTTGAAAAATATCATATTTCTGCAGTGAGGGGCCATTCTTAGCTCACCCTCTTTCCTGGTAAACTTCTGATTATTTTGTCTTTAAAATCCTAATAAAAACATCATGTAATTCCCTCCAACACCATGTTCAAAGCAAAGCAACAGTGAGAGGATCAGCCCATGAATTTTCTAAGTTATTTATAGGGCGAAAGCCCCACAAGGGAGGCATTAGATGCACCCACTTCTATTAGATCATATGTTGTTCATAATGGGTTCCTGGAAATCCAGTTGTCTTTTCCTAGGACCCCAGGATGTTATGACCAAAAATATATATTTCAAAACCTCTCCACCTCCAAAGCCCTGCTCAAAAGAAGTTTTGCTGCAGCTTTTAGTTGTTAATATTGAAATATTTCCATTGATGATTATTTGGCGTAGCAAGTTTCAAAACCTTGGTATTTGGAATAGCTTGCTAATGTTTTCTTAAATTACATCCTCTTGTGGGTCCATAAAATCCCAAAGTTATTACAAATAAATAAATGGAGTTTCTCTTCATGATGTAAACCAGCTTTCAATGAAGTCATTGAGGGGAAGTTTGGTTTGGATGGAAGAAGCACCTACCCGGGGCAAGTGCTGCTTTCCACTCACTGGGGGCTGGAGACGCGGTCAGCAGCTGCTCTCAGGCAACTGAATGGAGCAAACCCCTGCTGCTTCATTTCTTGTTTTAACTTCCAGTGGGAAACTCAATATTTTAAAATGCTCCTTTTTCCTCAAGTCCTCTGCATGTGGTAACCAGGGCCTCTGAGGCAGGTGAAGAGAGAAGCTGTGTTGGTGCTCATTGACCACATCCCTACCCCGTCTCAGACTGAACTAGAGGTCCGGGGCAATCCTACAGCACGCTGGCACCCACAGTGCTGGCGAGCCTTGCCCTAAGTCGCAAGGTTGCAGCCTTCCCCAGGCACAATGGGAAATACTTAATTCAGGGTGAAAGAAAGGGGGGATGCAGAGGCTGGATCCTTGGAGAGCAGCAGGCCCTGCAGGCCTTGTCGTGCATGTACTTCTGGGGTACATCCTGTGAGGGAGCAGTTCTCGTGGACCCACCTCATGAGAGCAGCCTCCTGATACCTGCAGCCATCCCACCCTTCACTGTGGCATGGCTCCAGGGTACATACAAGGCAGAGTGTGACCCACAATTGGTGTGGAAGTAATTATTACTCACATAAACAGTTTGGGTCTCCCAGCCCTCCTTGGATGGACAACTTCCTTTTCTGCTTCTGCTTTCCCCTGTGTTCAGAGTCATAGAGAAATATACTTTTAAAATAATAATACAAGAGGGTTCCAGCTTAAGATGGTGACATAGGAAGATCCTGAACTCACCTCCTCCCACAGACACACTGAATCTACAGATACATATGGAACAATTTCCTCTGAAAAAAACTTAAAAACTGGTGGAGCCACCCTTTCACATTGGGCAAATGAGAGGGAAACCACATCAAAGTGGGTAGAAAAGGCTAAGACACAGTCTCTCCTAAACCTCACACCTGGTGCGGCATCCCAAAATCTGGAGGGAACTTAAAACCCAGAGCTTCTCCCTGAGGAGCAAAGGGTTTGTACCCCACATTGGGCACCCCAGGTTTTAAGACCAGCACCTGAGATACGAGCTCCCAGAACATCTGGCTTTGAAAACCAACGGGGCTCATGGCCTTGGGACTCACGGGGCTGTGGCAAACTGAAGAACATCTCTTAAGTGGCTCATGTGC
This sequence comes from Eubalaena glacialis, assembly GCF_028564815.1. NCBI lineage: Eukaryota > Metazoa > Chordata > Mammalia > Artiodactyla > Balaenidae > Eubalaena > Eubalaena glacialis. The sequence goes on from NC_083719.1 coordinate 57,597,468, forward strand.
AGACTTACCTGGTTCAGGGCCTATTGCAGAAGCAGCCCTACGAAAAGCACCCAGACTTTATGTGAGAGACTCATTTCCTAATTTTAAAGTGTTGGTCTGAGGGGCAGGGATCTGTTGGAATATTCTCCTGGGATGGAGGCTGGGTGCCATCTTTCTGCTCTCCCTCTGATTTGCTAAAGCCAGCAGGCGCCATCTTTTTTTTTTTTTTTTTCCTCTTTCTTCCTTTTTCTCCTTATTTTTCTCTTTATTTTTCTTCTTTTTCTTTTCTTTTTTCCCCACTTTTTTCAGGTAGTGCCATCTTTGTACTCCCCCTCTGCCTTGCTCCAACCAGTGGGCACCATCTTTGCACTTTCTCTGCCACACTCAAGTGCCAGCATCTCCTAGAGGGGAGCTTCCACACATGTCTGGTGCCCCAGTTTCTACATCTGGTGATCTGGTTTTTGTGGCTGCCACCCAGAGGATGCCTCTTAATCACCTGGCTCTGGAGGCCAGAGGGGCTTGAGTTTCTTGGTCCCATGGGCTTCTAAAAATTGGAGAGACAGCTCTCGTAGGCTACCACTCCTAGGGCACTGCATAGACAGTGCACTGAAACACACCCCCATCTTTCTGAGAAAGAGGTCTATTTGCTTGTCCAGGAGCTTTGACCTGAGGGACAGGCTTCAGGTCTGGCACACTCCTAGGGGCCCACAGAAGGGCTCTCCGGGAACAGAGACTGGTGAATGCAACCTTTGCAATCTCCCTCCACCTCACTCCAGCTTGCTGGTATCTTACAAAAAGAAACTTCCACTTTTTCTGGTTGCCGTGATCTTTGCAGCTGCTGCTAGGCTCTGCTGGACAGCGAGGCTTATGCTCCCAGGTCCTACAGAACTGTAACCAGAAAGAAAGTTCTTAAGCAGCTACCATCCCAGGACACAGAAGGAGGCAACACACCCAGGAGCGCAACCTTTCTCAGAAGAGGCCAAGTAGCTCATCATCATGGCTGCACCCCGAGGGGCAGGCTTCTAATTAAACATACATCTAAGGGCTGACTGTAATCCTTTCCTGAGACCTCAGAGAGCAGGCACTATCTTCACGCTCTCCCTCTGCCATGCTCCAGAGTGCCAGCATCTCTCAGAGGGGAGCTCTTACATGTGTTTGGTTTTTATGTCTGGTGCCCTGGTTTTTGCAGTTGCCACCCAGGGGTCACCCCTTGATTGCCTGACTCTGGAGGCCAGGGCGCTTACTAGGTCCTGTGACAATCAGAGAGACAGTCCTTGGCAGGCGACTACCTCCAGGGCAATGCACAGACAGCACACTGAAACACACCCCCAGCTTTTCCATGAAAGAGGTCTACCTGTTGCTCCTGGAGCAGCAGGCTGAGGGGCAGGCTTCAGCTTTGGCACACATCCAGAGGATGTGGAGGTGTTCTCAGGGAACGTAAGTTGGGCAATGCCATCTTTGCGCTCTCCTCCTGCCTCACTACAACTCACACTCTTCTGGAGCCCTAATTTTTGTGACTGCTGCCCAAGGGACACCTCTAGATCACCTGGCTCTGGGGGCCAACAGGGCTTAAGTTTGTAGTCCCACAGGACTGTATATATTTGCATTCTTTAAAAGCTGTTGCCTGAGGGTCTGGCTTCCAATCAGCCTGAATCTAGGTGCTAACTGAGATCCTCCCTTTTGGGACACTGACTGGTCTTGGCAAACCCTCAACAACTGGGAGCTATTAAGAATAAAATAGGCTGTTTGGATGATCACAAAGGTTTGAGAGACAACCAAAAGCCAGGGCAAAGTTGAACAGTAAGTTTCATCTCTTACAGAAGGCCAGTCCTTCAAGATTGGGAGAAGTGGCTGTTTCATCTAATACAAAGAAACAAACACAAAGAGTCAAGCAAAATGAAGAAACAGAGAAATATGTTCCAAACAAAAAAATAAGATAAAACCTCAGGAAAAAAAAAACCTTAATGAAACAAAGATAAGTAATTTCCCTGATAAAGAGTTCAAAGTAATTGTCATAAAGATGCTCACCTCACTTGGGAGAAGAATGGATGAACACAGTGAGAACTTCAACAAAGAGACAGAAAGTACAAGAAAGTTCCAAACAGAAGTCACGAAATTGAAGAATACAATAACTAAACTGAAAAATACACTACAGGGGTTCAATAGTAGATGATGAAGCAGAGGAAAAGATCACTGAACTCAAAGATAGGGCAGGGGAACTCACCCAATCAGAGCAGCAAAAAGAAAAATAGAATTTTAAAAAATGAAGACAGTTTTAGGGACTTATAGGGCAACATCAAGCAGACTAACATTTGCATTATAGGAGTCACAGAAGGAGAAGAGGAAAAAAAAAAAAAAAGGCAGAAAACTTATTTGAAGAAATAATGGCTGAAAACTTCCCTAACCTGGGGAAAGAAACAAACATCCGGATCCAGGAATCCCAGAGAGTTATGAACAAGATGAACCCAAAGAGACCCACAACAAGATACATTATAACTAAAATGTTAAAAGTTAAAGACAAGGAGAGAATATTAAAAGTATCAAAAGAAAAACCATTTGTGACATACAAAGGAATCCTCATAAGATGATCAGCAGATTTTTCAGCAGAAAGTTTTCAGGGCAGAAGGGAATGGCACAGTATATTCAAAGTGCTGAAAGAAAAAACTTTTCCAACCAAGAATTCTCTACCCAGCAAAGTTATCATTCAGAATTGAAGGAGGAACAAAAAATTTTCCAAACAAACAGAAGCTAAAGGAGTTCATTACTTTAAATGTAAATAGATTAAATTCTACAATCAAAAAAACATAGAGTGGCTGGCTGGATGAAGAAACAAGATCCATCTACATGCTACCTATAAGAGACTAATTTCAGATGTAAGGACATACACAGACTGAAAGTGAAAGGACAGAAAAAGATATTCCTTGCAAACTGAAAGCAAAAGAAAGCTGGGGTAACTATATTTGTAATGGACAAAATGGACTTTAAAGCAAAGAATATAAAGAAGGACATTACAAACTGATAAAGGAGTCAATTCAATAGGAACATACAACATTTGTAAACATTTATGCACACAATGTAGGAGCACCTAAACATACAAAGCAAATACTAACAGATCTAATGAAAGAAATAGAAAGCAGTACAATAACAGTAAGGGAATTTAATACCCCACTTACATCAATGGCTAGATCATCCAGACAGAAAATCAATGAAGAAACATTGGTTTTCAATGACACATTAGACCAGATGGACTTAACAAATATATACAAAACATTTCATCCAAAAGCAATAGAATACACATGCTTCTCAAGTGCACATGGGACATTCTCTAGGATCGATCATATATTAGACCACAAAACAAGTCTTAACAAATTTAAGACTGAAATCAAATCAAAATCTTTTCTGACCACAATAAAACTAGAAATCAACTAAAGGAAAAAAACTGGAAAATCCACAAATGCATGGAGACTAAATGACATGCTACTGAACAACCAATGGGTCAAAGAAGAAATCTAAAGTGAAATAAAAAAATATCTTGAGACAAGTGAAAATGGAAATACAACATACCAAAATTTACGGAATGCAGCAAAAGCAGTTCTAAGAGGGAAGTACATAGTGATAAATGCCTACCTCAAGAAATAAGAAAAATCTCAAATAAACAACTTAACTTTACACCTCAAGGATCTAGAAAAGAAAAAATGAAGCCCAAAGCTAAAAGAAGGAAGGAAATAACAAAGACCAGAGAAGAAATAAATGAAAAAGAGACTAACAAGACAATAGAAGAGATCAATGAAACCAAGAGCTTGTTTTAAAAAATCAATAAAAGAGACAATCTTTTAGCTAGACTAACCAAGAAAAAAAGAGAAGGTATTCAAATAAATAAAATCATAAATGAAAGAGAAGACCTTACAACTGATATCACAGAAACACAATGGATCATAAGGGACTACTACAAATGATTATACACCAACAAACTGGACAGCCTAGAAGAAATGGGTAAATTCCTAGAAACACACAACCTTCCAAGACTGAATCATGAAGAAATAGAAAATCTGAACAGACTGACTGCTAGTAAGGACACTGAATCAGTAATTTTAAAATACCCCATAAACAAAAGTCTAGGACCAGATGGCTTCACTAGTGAATTCTACCAAACATTTAAAGAAGAAGTAATACCAATTCTTCTTAAACTCTTCCAAAAAGTAGAAGAAAAGGAAACACTTCCAAACTCATTTTACAAGGCCAGCATTACCCAGATACCAAAACCAGACAATGATACCACAAAAAAGAAAATTACAGGCTGATGAACAAAGATGCAAAAATCCTCAACAAAATATAAGCAAACCTAATTCAATGATACATTAAAAGGATCATACACTGTAATCCAGTGGGATTTATACCAGGGATGTAAGGATGCTTCAACATCCACAAATCAATCAATGTGATACACCACATTAACAAAATGAAGGATAAAAGTCATTGATCATCTCAATAGATGCAGAAAAAGCATCTGACAAAATTCAGCATCCATTCATGATAAAAACTCTCAATAAAGTGTGTATGGAAGGAGCATACCCTAACATAATAAAGGCCATCTATGACAAACCCACAGCCAACATCATATTCAATAGTGAAAAACTAAAAGCTATCTCTCTAAGATCAGGAATAAGAAAAGGATGCCCACTCTTGACACTTTTATTCAACATAGTACTGAAAGTCTAGCCAGAGCAAATACAGAAGAGAAATAAAAGGCACCCAAATTGGAAAGGAAGAAGTAAAACTGTCACTATTTGTGGAAGACATGATTTTATATAAACAAAACCCTAAAGTCTCCACTAAAAAACTATTAGAAATAATAAATACAGTGTCAGGATACAAAATCAATATACAGAAATCTGTTGCATTTCTATACACTAATAATTAACTAGCCTAAAGAGAAATTAGGAAAACTATCTCATTTACAATTGCATCAGAAAGAATAAGATATTTAGGAATAAATTTAACCAGGAGGTAAAAGACCTAGATGCTGAAAACTATAAGGCCATGACAAAAGAAACTGAAGAAGATACAAGTAAATGAAAAATACTCATGGACTGGAAGAATTAAAATTGTTAAAATGCCCATACTACCCAAAGCAATCTACAGATTCAATGCAATACCTATCAAAATTTCAATGGCATTTTTCACAGAAATAGAACAAGCAATTCTAAAATTTCTATGGAACCACAAAAGACCCCATATAGCTAAAGCAATCTTGAGAAAAAAGAACATAGCTGGAGGAGTCATGCTCCCTGATTTCAAACTATATTACAAAGCTATAGTAATCAAAACAGTATGGTACTGTCATAAAAAAACAAACACATAGATCAATGGAACAGAATAGAGAGCCCAGAAACAAACCCATACACGTATGGTCAATGAATTTATGACAAAGGAACCAAGAATATACAATGGGGAAGGCAGTCTCTTCAATAGATGGTGCTGGGAAAACAGGACAGTCACATGCAAAAGAACAAAACTGGATCACTATCTTACACCATACACAAAAATTAACTCAAAATGGACTAAAGATTTGAATGCAAGATCTGAAATCATAAAACTCCTAGTAAAAAACATAAGCGGTAAGCTCCTTGACATCGCTCTTGGCACTGATTTTTGGATTTGACACCAAACGCAAAGGCAACGAAAGCAAAATTAAATAAGTGGGACTACATCCAACTACAAAGCTTCTATACAGCAAAGGAAGCTATCAACAAAATGAAAAGGCAGGGCTTCCCTGGCGGCGCAGTGGTTGAGAGTCTGCCTGCCAATGCAGGGAACACGGGTTCGAGCCCTGGTCTGGGAAGATCCCACATGCCGCGGAGCAACTAGGCCCGTGAGCCACAATTACTGAGCCTGCGCATCTGGAGCCTGTGCTCCGCAACAAGAGAGGCCGCGATAGTGAGAGGCCCGTGCACCGCGATGAAGAGTGGTCCCCACTTGCCGCAATTAGAGAAAGCCCTCGCACAGAAACGAAGACCCAACACAGCCATAAATAAATAAGTAAATAAATAAAAATTTTAAAAAAAAAGAAAGAAAGAAAAGGCAACCTACCAAATGGGAGAAAATATTTGCAAATCATATATCTGATAAGGCGTTAATATCCAAAATATATAAAAAACTCATACAACTTAACAGGAAAAAAAACAATCCATTCGAAAAACGGGCAGAGGATCTGAATAGAAATTTACCAAAGAAGACATACAGATGGCCGACAGACACATGAAAAGGTGTCCAACATCACTAATCATTAAAGAAATGCAAATCAAAACCACAATGAGACATCACCTCACACCTGTCAGGATGGCTATCTTCAAAAAGTCTAGAAATAACAAGTGCTGGCAAAGATGTGGAGGAAAGCAAACCCTCCTACACTGTTGGTGGGGATGTAAGTTGGTGCAGCCACTATGGAAAATAATATGGAGGTTCCTCAAAAAAATTAAAAATAGAACTACCATATGATCTAGTGATTCCACTTCTGGGTATTTATCTGAAGAAAACAAAAACACTAACTCAAAAAGATATATGAACCCCCATATTCATTGCAGCATTATTTATAATAGCCAAGATATGGAAACAACCTAAGTGTCCATTGATGGATGAATGGATAAAGAAAATGTGGTGTGTATACACATATATATATACAATGGAATATTATTCAGCCACAAAAAAGAAGGAAATCTTGCCATTTGTGACAAACATAGATGGACCTTGAAGGCATTATGCTAAGTGAAATAAGTCAGAGAAACACAAACAGCATATAATCTTACTTATATGTGGAACCTAAAAAAATAATAATAAAGTAAAAGCCAAGCTCACAGATACAGAGAACAGACTGGTGGTTGCCAGAGGTGGTCAGGGACATTGGGGGTGAGGGGGGTGGGCAAAATTGGTGAAGGGAGTCAAAAGGTAAAAAATTCCACTTATAAAATGAATAAGTCATGAGGATGTAATATACAGCATGGTGACTATAGTTAATAATACTACACTGCATATTTAAAAGTTACCAAAGATAGTAAATCTTAAAAGTTCTCACCACAAGAAAAAAAAGTCTATAACTATGCATGGTGATGAATGTTAACTAGACTTATTGTGGTGATCCCTTCACAATAAACAGAAATATCAAATTGTTATGTTGTACACTTGAAACTAATATTTTGTCAATTACATCTCAATTAAAAAATAAGGACAATAATTCAGGAGTGTTGTCTAGGATTCAGAGCATGACTTGGAACCATTTTGAGGGCACTGCTACTGATTTTTAGGTAACGTGGGTAGATTGTTGAGCTGCGTCATTCTTTTCCTTATTCATATGATAGGAACTGGCATTTTATCAAACTGTGAAATAGCTCCCAGACTCAGGGTCTTGCTTTTAGATTGCTTTTTTTTTTTTTTGTGGACAACATCCATGTATTTATTGTTTAACTTTTTATTTTTGTATCGTTTTATTGGAGTATAATTGCTTTACAATGTTGTGTTAGCTTCTGCTGTACAATGAAGTGAATCAGCTATATGTATACCTATATCCCCTCCCTCTTGGACCTCCCTCCCATCCCCACCCCATCCCACCCATCTAGGTCATCACAGAGCACCCAGCTGGGCTCCCTGTGCTATACAGCAGATCCCCACTAGCTATCTATTTTACACATGGTAGTGTATCTGTGTCAAACCTAATCTCCCAATTCGTCCCACCCTCCCCTTCCCCCCACGTCCACATGTCCGTTCTCTACGTCTACGTCTCTATTCCTGCTCTGCATATAGGTTCATCTGTACCAGTTTTCTAGATCCCACATATATGCGTCAGTACTTAGATTTACATCTGTAGCTAAATAGAAATTAACCTGAGAGCTAGAGAGTTTAAGGCTATCAACTGGCTTCAGAGTCAAAGCCCGGTTGCAAGAGAGGTATCTGCTATTGAATTAGTTCATGCCCAAGATAGAGGGAGAGAACTGAGGATTCCGAATTCACCAGTGCCCCTATTTTCCCAACGGAAATGCACCTACTTGTACTCAATAGAGACTGAGAAGCAACTCAGTGTACTGGTTAGAAATATTGGCCCTGAAGCCAGAGAGACCTGCACTCAAATTCCTGCTCTGCCAATTTAGCACCATTATCTTGGGAACCTCACCATTTTGAGCCCCAGTTTGCATATCTCTCAGATAGGGATCAATACTACTTACTGCATATTAGTAGGTGACGTTAGATGGCATGTTTAAAACAACCGGCACATGATAGGCCCTCAGTAACCAATCACTAACACTTCTTCACTTTGGAGTTCAGTTTTTGCCACCCCCCTGGGAACTGTGGCCTCATGTAATAACATGCATTTCTTTCCCTCCTCTAGAAGGGCAGACCCATGAGGATGAGGCAGAGATTTTTATTTCTTTTATTTACAACCATTTCCTCATTGCCTAGAACAATGTTTGCAACCTATGTGTTCAATAAATAAATAAATAAATAAATAACCTCATTCATTCATTTGATATTCATGTAACAAATATTGATTAAATGTCTACTTTATGCCAGGCAACCTCAAAATAATAGATTCCTTGAGAGACCATGAGAAACCATCTGTTCAGAGATGCGAGGCTCAGGCAAAACAACTAAAGGTTGTTTTCAGGGGTTGCCCAAATGGAAGAAAACTCCATTTCACATGACAAATTTTCTGCCCCTGGAAAGTCTGCAGAATGACCAAAGGAGAGATTAAACTGATCTTGAACTTCATGGGCTTGTGACCCACTGGTAAATTTATTGGCATTTTTGGTTTTTAGAATGTTTCTGTCTTGGCCTTATCAGGTCTGGGAATTGAAAGACTTCTCTCTCTAATTTTCCTTAGTACATGACTCTTGCTTTTTTCCTCAGTTTTTTGGTTTTTTTTTTTTAACTTTCCTCCTCTTTCTGACAAGAACATCATTGGGTCCCAAACTCCACAGGTTGAGCCACAGGGAGAGTTGGGACTTAGTGGGGTGGGGACACACCTGCAGAGTTCCCTGTGTTTCCTGATGACCCACCCCTCTGCAGGCCTCCCCTCTCCCCATAACTCTCAGTCTCACCCCTACATCTGCCTGATGTGGCTAATCCCATGATGCCCACATCCATGCTGACTTTCTGGGTATTTACCCATCAACACCAGAATCCCAAGATCCCAAACAATCCCTCTCACTAGGACTCACCCGCACAGAGCTTGGTATATCCCCCAATCCGACCAACTCCCTACCTTCCCAACCCCAGACACCTCCACTGGCTGCCCTCTGGAATGTACAGCCAATCATCTCAGAATCCCTACTGACTGTGGACAAGCTCAGCACCATCATCACTAAGACCAAGCCCTCCACCTGGGCCCCGTCGGCCCCATCTCCTCTCCCTACTCAAGGACAGCATACCTGCATTTGCCCTGCCTTGCCTGCCTCATCTGTGTTTCCATATCAGCATCCAAACGTACTGTTAACCTCCCCCATCTTAAAGAAAACAAAACAAAACAAAACTCAGAGACCAATCCAGGCACAGCCCATTTCTTTACTCTACTTTACAGCAAAACTCCTCAAAAGAGTTGTGTATTCCTGTTGCCTCTAATTTCTTTTCTCCCATTCACTTTCTTTAAATTTTTAAAACATTTTATTATGAAAAATTTCAATCATACTTAAACATTCAGAATATTATGATGAACCCCATAATCATATCACCCAGATTTAATAATTATAGGTGAGGGCCTTCCCTGGTGGTCCAATGGTTAAGACTCTGAGCTTCCAATGCAGGGGTGCGGGTTCAATTCCTGGTCGGGAACTAACATCCCACATGCTGCGTGGCACGGCCAAAAAAAAAAATTATAGGTGAGATACTTATTTGCTTTGTCCTTGCTGAAGTATTTTAAAGCAAGTCCCAGATAACATGACATTTCTCTCTTAAATACTTCAGAATGCATCTGTAAAAACTAAAAATTTTTCTTACATAACTTTAATATTATGTAAGAATAATGATGTAACAATATTATAATATGTATTATGTAACAATAATTCCACCTTTTCTCTCTTAAAACCACCTCACTCCACTCAGCTTTGTCCACACTTGTCCCCACTATTCCATACAAACTTTTCTTGCCTAAATCACTCCTGACCAATATATATTGCTAAGGAATGGCTATTTCTCATTGGTTGGGTGACCAACCATCCCAGTCGGCTTCGGACTCTGCCAAAGCTGGGAGAGTTCTGAACAAAATAGGGCAGTCGGTCACCCTATTTCTCAGTTCTTATTTTTCTCAACTTTTCAGGAGCAATTGACAAGGGTGATTACTCTTTTCTTCTTGAACAACATTCTCTCGTCTTCTGGGACACCACTCTCACTTGGTTCTCCACCTCCTTCTCTAGCCACTTCACAGTTAGTTTTGCTGATTCTACTCATCTGCCTGACCTCTGAATCTTGGCATGTTCCAGGGTTCTCCATCCTCAGTCCTCATCTTTCCTCACACTCAAGTCTTTAAATACCATGTACACATTGATGACGTGCAGATTTCTATCTCCAGCGCATACCTCTCACCTGAATACCAGACTGTTATTCCAGCTAATTCCTTGGCATCTTCCCTTGGAAGTCTTAAAGTCATCTCAAACTTACTAGTCCAAAACCAAACTCTTGATCTCTCCCCTAAAATCTGCTCTTCTCATAGCTCTCCTTATGATAGTAAATGGCAACTTCATTGTTCTATCTGCTCAGAGCAAAAACCTTGTGGTCATGCTTGAGTCCTCCTTCTTCACTCATATACAATCCACCAGCAAATCCTGGTGAATCTTCTTTCAAAAATTATTAATAATCCAACTACTTCTTACTAGCTCCACTGGCATTCTTTGCTCAAATTATTGCAATACCCTCTTAATTGGTACCCACCCCAATCCACCATGTTAAAATGCTGTGATTTTTACACCCTCATATTAAAGCTTGAGAAACGGTAAGAATCATGTATTAACAGAGACTTGAAAGTATTTTCCCTGTGAATCTACACCAGATGAATATATGAAGTCACAGGCATAATATTGATTCTATTTTAATGTTTGATTTTACAAAGAATCCATCCTAGGCTGGATCTAGAGACTTATAATTAAAAAATCAAGTTGTCTAGGACTGTGAAATACTCCTTCTACTTTTATCCATTTCTTAAGCTATACTATACATGAAACAAATAATTTAGTCACTGCTACTTCAATCCTGTTCATACTGACACAGACTTTAAGTATTTTCAGAATGTTTTATAAACATATTAAAATGCATGATTCCTATATTAAGAAGCCCAAGAATATGAGAGAAACCTGCATATTTAGACTCTAATCAGTGTGCCCATTCCTTTTTTTTTTAACATCTTTATTGGAGTATAATTGCTTTACAATGGTGTGTTAGTTTCTGCTTTATAACAAAGTGAATCAGTTATACATATACATATGTTGCCATATCTCTTCCCTCTTACATCTCCCTCCCTCCCACCCTCCCTAACCCACCCCTCTAGGTGGTCACAAAGCACAGAGCTGATCTCCCTGTGCTATGCGGTTGCTTCCCACTAGCTATCTATTTTACGTTTGGTAGTGTATATATGTCCTTGAAGCCAAATTTTCTAGAGGTGGGGCTGTATCACCATAACAACTAATCTTATGTTTTAGTTCTTCACTACTAATAGTGCTTCTCACAAACTTATTTTTAAGTTGCCCAAGCAAAACATTAACCTTTAGCATTGCATCATGGTCTTTATTTTAGAAGCCATTCTTAAAAAAGAAGCAATCCTAATTCTTTTAGAAGAATTCCTTAAAAACTAATAAGACAATTGTTTCACTGCCATGACAAAAATATGTTTCTAATTATCTTTTCCCAGAAGCTTTCCAGCAAACACAACCATTATTATTCATAATTCTCAATGATCAATAAAATATTGGCCAAGCACTTTATTACTAAGATTACATGCAAAGAGGCATGGAGAATGTTATCTGTGGTTTATCCACCAAGAATCCTAATGGAATACCTACTGCAACCGCAAAACCATGCTGAATACTATAGAGACAAACAGACTTCCCTCTCTGAAAGCCTTGCTGACTTGCTCTGCAAGAATGAAGAGCTGAGTCAATTCTCTGAGAAACCAGTGGGGAAAGAGCTGCTCCTTGAGGAAGGCATCCTCCCTGGAGTGAGGCGGAGGCGTTTCTGGGAGAGGGAGCACCGCCTGGTCCCTTCTTCCCGGCACTGAGAAGATTGTGCCTTGGCGAGCACACTTCCATTCTCTCCAGTTCGCTGAAGTCACAACATGTCTCTGGACACAGTTCTTCCAGCTCCCATTCATATAATTGTTGCTAAATCTCCCAAGGCTGTTGTGATATTTCGGATCTCTTCCACAATGTCAGAAGACTTCCACCAATTCCTAATTGCCTGCTGAACTTTACCCCGTGTTTGCTCAACCATATCCTTAAGGGGGCATGAGTTGCTGTAAAACTTACAATGTGATCCAGCATGATCCTCGCCTTTGTTTCTTTGGAGCAGGTCCAGCATCATCATAGTAAACCTTTTTCAGCCATCAACATTTAACACTTTTTTGCCAGAACGAAATGTAGATGGCAGGAGAGGCCACAGCAAAGTAAACAGCCCACTTAACAATACTGCCTAACACACTCTACCCAGGATCACCCAGCAGGACCCTCACGGGCTGACTGTATGTGCGAGATGGTGGGCTGCTGCTCCTCGGGTGCCACACTGTTGTCACTGGCTAACAGCATATGTGAATGGGAAATATATAAATATTTTATATTTTATATATATATATATAAACTGTGAACGCTAATGGAGTACGTAGAGGTTCTATGTGCATTGTAAGTGCCATACCTCTCAGTACCTGAAGTGCTAATCACCTATTAAATCTTTTGATAGGAAAAAATGGCTGAAGACCCTCACAAAGGAGGTTTATTCAGCTCACGTTTACCTAATTTGATTCAGATTCACCGGATAAACGTTCCATTTGTCTATGTATAAATACTAGCTGACTTTGTCTCCACTGATGTAGTCAAGGCTGCACAACCAGTTGAGCAGGAGAGCTAGTAACAGTTTTGGATACTCCTTTAGCTCATACTCATATATCACCTTTGCCAGAATGCCCATAAAATTAAGGTCTCATTGTAAACACTTCCCTACAGATGCCTGGACACCCTCATTCACAGAGAGGCTATCTTCATTTGTTTCAAGTGATTTTCCGTACTTCAAATGAAAGAAACAATGGTTGGTTTTGGTCCAATTAGCATCTGCTCCCATTTCCTAATTAGCACTCTGATATCTTTTGGGGGAATTACCTCTTCCCCCATGTGTAGTTTTGATGGGATGACACTCACTTCCCATACAGAAGCTGAGGGACTAGATCCTTTTCCCTCTCATCACGGTAGTAAAGCCACCAGCATACCTGCAATAAGGCCTCAGCCAATTGGATGCTTCCTCTCAAGACTTTGAATATTGAGTGACCCAAGGGTGGCAGCTTTGCCTTATCCAGACTGTTCCAGCTATGGTATCATTCCCATACTACAGGCTTCCTCACTCTGGAGCTTGGTTACTGCCCTCCCCAAGCCTGCTTCTCCAGGCTCCTGGTCAATCTGTGAACACCACATAGCACCAATAAACTCCTTTTTACTTGGGTCATCCAGAATCTCTGTCTGTTGCTTACACCACAGCATTCTGACGACCCACCAGCACGATTGTGGAAGACGTACTGCTAACTCCACAAACGTCTTCTCTTTGGCCTGCAGGAGATGGCTACTAATGCTTAGGGCTACGTGTTTTCATTAAATATGCAGATAAATGACCAGGCTTGTTCCACTGGCGCTCCTTGTGGACTAAACAACGGCCAGTGTTATGTTGTGAATCACTTGAATATTTTTCAATCCACTTGACTATTCTGGGCTTTATTTCTCAGTTAAAAAAATAAACCCAAAGCCTTCACTTTTATTAGCCAGCTTAAACTATTTTGGTCCAGGTGAGGCAGTACTATTTCATTTGCATCACATCTCAGCATGCCTGCTTAAAAGCCTATAGTGGCATGTGATTTCCCTTTTCTTCCCAGAACTATATGACAAGAAGCTTCCCATTTTGTCCGTCCTTCAAATCATCTATGGGAATAAAAATGCTCCTGGATGTGCTTATCAGAAAAGAGTGAAAGATAATCAAGGACCAGGAATGCCTAGATTGAGGCACCTGTGACCGGGAGGAAAGAAAGTCATCTACCCAGAGAGCAAAGCAGGAAGTCACGTGTGAGAGGTGGGCAGGGAGAGCGGGAGGCTTGCAGCCAGGGGCCCTCAGAGTGGGCACAGTGAGTGCCCCAGCAGCCACTTTTATGAGGTTTGTACTCTGAAAAACTCTCACACTTTTAGCTAAATAGATGTGTGTATCCCACATAAGCAGCCTGAGGGAGGGGCTTGTGCTGACACCTGCTGAGAAGGGAACACGTAGAAGAGTAAACCGAGGGGTCCTCTGGAACCCCGTGATAGAGGCATCTCTTTACCCCAAGGCTTTGTCTCATGACAGCAGCAAAAAACAAAAAACAAAAACCAGACTGCCTGAGTCGGCATTTTGCCAAGCCTTGTTTATCAGTCAGTCTCTTAAACCAGCCTCCCTGCTGCTTTCCAACATTTGAGAAATCCGGCTTCCACAGGGAGCAGCTCAGAGGCACAGTGTTCCCAGAGACAGAGTGGTGATTTGGGATTTCTATCTAGATCAACCCAGCCCCAAAGACCCAAGGCATACTGCAGGCACAAAAAGAAAAATTCAGAACTGAACACCCATTTGAGTCTCAAAGGATGATCACTTCGAGTGCAGAGAAGTGGTTGGAAGGTTGAAGACAAGAGAAAGAGCCAACAGATGAGCCGAAAATACGGATCTAGGGTGTGCAAGTGTGCGAGCAAATTTCCCAGTTGGCTGAGGGAGGGAAGAAAGAAGGAAAGGGGGCTGCTGCTTCCCAGTGACTTGACTTCATTGCTTCTTTTTTTCTAATTGCATTTGTTATTAAGATAAAATTCACTATTTTAAAGTGTATAATTCAGGACTTCCCTGGTGGCACAGTGGTTAAGAATCCGCCTGCCAATGCAGGGGACACGGGTTCGAGCCCTGGTCCAGGAAGATCCCACATGCCGTAGAGCAACTAAGCCCATGTGCCACAACTACTGAGCCTGCGCTCTAAAGCCCGTGAGCCACAACTACTGAGCCCACGTGCCACAACTACTGAGCCCATGCACCACAACTACTGAGCCTGCACTCTAGAGCTCACAAGCCACAACTACTGAGCCCACGTGCCACAACTAAGTGAAGCCCACACGCCTAGAGCCCATGCTCTGCAACAAGACAAGCCACCACAATGAGAAGCCCACACACCGCAACGAGAGTGGCCCCCGCTCACCACAACTAGAGAAAGCCCGTGTGCAGCAACGAAGACCCAACACAGCCAAAAATAAATAAATAAATAAAAATAAATTTATAAAAAATAAAAAAATAAAGTGTATAATTCAGTGTATTTTAGTATATTCACAGTGTTGAGTAACCATCACCACTATCTAATTCCAGAACATTTCGATCACCCAAAAAAGAAATCCCATACCCATTAACAGTCACTCCCCATTCTTCCAACCCCCCAACCCACTGCAATCACAAATCTATTTTCAGTCTCTATGGATTTGCCTATTCTGGATATTTCATCTGAATGGAATCACATAATATATGGCCTTTTGTTTCTGGCTTCTTCCACTCAGCATAATGTTTCCAAGGTTCATCCATGTTATACCATGTATCAGTACTTATTCCCTTTTGTGCTGAATAATATTCCAGCGTATGGACACACCACATTTGTTGATCCATTCTTCAGCTGATGAACATTTGGATTGTTTCCACTTTTTGGCTGTTATGAATAGTACTGCTGTCAACATTTGTGTGTATGTTTTCAGTTCTCTTGGGTGTACACCTCGGAGTAGAATTGCCAGGCCACAGACTTCATTACTTCTTGAGATTCTTGTTGACAGTGCAGGACTATGGGACAAAATGACCACAATGTTTTCCTTGCTGCCATGCTCCTGGATATGAAGCTCTAAGCACAGAGGGTACCAGGTGATGGTTTGATGTGAGCCCATGTTGCCTGCAAGCATGTGGTTGAGACCACAGTCTCCCTGGAAAGAGGAAGTAGAAGGTGATATGGCAAAGGAAGCCAGGCCAGAGTCAGAGGGCCCTTGCAGGGAGTCCCCACTGCCTCCTGTTGTGAGCTCAGCTCCTCCCCTGAACCGGTGGTCCCATCCACATCCCATCCACCACTGCTCTTCCCAGAAACACCAAAACATGGGGCAGGTAGTCAAGTGCATAGGTGCAAAGAGTTGGTAAGACTTTTTAAAGTACTACTCTGATGTCTTAGTTCAGGCTGCTGTAACAAACTACCATAGACTGAGTGGCTTATAAACAACAGAAATTTATTTCTCACAGTTCTAGAGGCTGGAAGTCCAAGGTCAGGGTGCCAGCATGGTTCGGTTCTGGTGAGAGATCTCTTGCTGATTATGGACTGCTATTTTCTCTTTGTGTCCTCACATGGCGTGAGGGGTGAGGGAGCTCTCTGGGGCCTTTTTTATTAGGGCATCAATCCTATTTATGAGGGCTCCATTCTTATGATCTAATCACCTTCCAAAGGCCCACCTCCAAATACCATCACATTGAGGATTAGGTTTCAGCAAATGAATCTTGGAGGGACACAAACAGTCCATACCATCTAGAAACTTTATTGATTTATTTTTTAAAGTCTTTTGTCCCTTTATCATTGTGTTCTATGGTGAGAGTCAGATAACAACTAGGCTGGACACCCTAACTCTCTTTCTTGTCCCATCTCATGCCCAGATTTTCCTTCTGAGACAAGAGGGATTTAATGATGCTAAATCTGCTGAATCTACACCTTCTGGAAGAAAGCACACTCTGACATTTCTGAACTATTATGATGCTCTGTGCCCTTCTCTTTATTCCCTCTCTCAACTGCTACTCTGGCCAAACAGCCAGAAGAGAAGGCACACCTTTCTCCCAATCTAAGTTTGTCTTTCTCTGACCTCTCAGGCTATGTTATGTTCCTCTCATCCAATAAACCCTGTAGGTACTGTTGCAATAGTTCAGATGGATTCTCATCCTAAAAGTGTAGATTCTCAGGAAAGCCACAGGATGATGATGAGGACTGTTTTTCTGTTGTGGTGGTGGTGGTGATGGTAGAAGAGGTTGAAATGTTGTTTCTAGAGTTAATTAAAATGAGAAAAGGAGAGTCATCCAAATACTGGGTATTAGAGAGCTTTCTGGAAGGAAATGTCTTAACACCTTGAACCTGTGCAGACCTAGCCTAGGTGGCTCATGATGCTGGCAGGTGAGAAGGCCCTACATCTACTTGTGGGAGGACCATTTCAACCACTGGTTTTCAGTGCCTGACTTTATGTGATGGGTGCTCTGCTAAGAGAAGGGGATACGAAAATGAATAAGACGCAGTTCTTGTCCTCACGGAATTTATAATATTAATAGAAATATGTGAGGGAATGTGATGTGTTGGGCAAGAGAAAAGTTGCAGGCTATGAGGGAAAAGGAGGGGTGGCAACCAGCAAGAGCAAAGAGCACTTTGCTTCCATGAGTGCTCTGAGGCTTGAAGGTCAGCAAACCGTCGTGTGGATATTCCTCCTGCCTAGACCATTGCAGTGGGAGGGGGGAGAGGAGAGGAGTTCTTTGGATCCAATGAGTCCACTTGGGCCTTTCTTTGTGGCCTTAAACTCAGCAGAGTCACCCTTCTAGACACTACTGAGACCACAAACCCTAGATAATCCTGGTGGTAGAATTATATGCTTAGAAAGCAAAAAGATGTTAGTGGCTTTTTTCAGAAATGTGTATATTTTGTAATTAATTAAATCAAGCTAATCACTACAGTCTATGGTAGGTACAGAACCCTCAAATTCTAAGGGCACTGACAACCCAAATATTTATGCTAATACATTTAAGCAAAAGGGTGCTGGAGTTGGAGGCAGCAGAACCAGCTATAAAAGGCTGCTCCCTCAAAGCCCTGTAGCAGGATGAGCACAGGGCAGGGCTGGAAGGGGTCACCACAATCTACTGCAGCCTGGAGGGCTTTCTCCCACTGGGTTTTGGGATTTCAGCAAATTTTTCAGATCCTTGTCAAGTGCTCTGAAGAATTTCAATCACAAAGCTGTGACTGGAGCCAGCTTTGGTGAGGTCAGCTGTTGGTCTGGGAGATACTGTGATAATGATTGGCTATTGGGAATTGGCACTTTCTGAAGGACACGTCACTTCATCAGTCATTGTGTCTTTGAATAATGTTTTGTGTCCTTCAGGGCCTTTCATCTGAAACTACCTTGTAAACATGGACCGTCTTGCCCCTGCTGTGAGGTAAGCATCCTTCTTTGAGGAAAGTGAAGGAATTCTCCCAGAGTCTGAGGGCGAGCTTCACAAGCAGGACTGGAATTCATCTCCTGTCATGGACTCGTGAAACAATGCTCACTGGCTTCACCCCATCGTCTTCCCCTTGGAAGGCAGGGAAGGCAAAGCAGCACAACAGGAGGCTGTCAATGCTTAAACTGTTAACTAGCGTTTTTCCAAAATGTGTTTCTGGTTAGTTTAAAGAAGGATAAACAAGATTTAATAGCTGGCAATGAATCACATTTTTTTCTCCCTAAATGCTATTTGGATCCACTCAAACGCCTGTCATTCTACTTTTGTACAAATAAATAAATCTCCTTTTCTTTTGTGCATTTTTCTCTGTCCTGAATTTCCTAAAATACAATTTGTTTGACGGATGAGTTAAGCAGTTCTGAGATTTGTTTTTGGCTCTGTAGGCAACTGGGTTGTTTTCTCATCATAATTCAGTGGGACAAGGTGATCACCCCACAAACACTAACACCTCATTTAGAACCAGAAGCACTCCCCCACCAGAAGAAAGCAACTGCTAATGTTCTGATATAAGTTTCAGTTGTTACATGTGAAGTTTCCTTGTATTAACATCTCTGCCCTGCCCCTTCCCTTTCCTCTTGTTTTAGTTATGCTGGATGTACTTTGTGTATACAGTCATTTTGAAGTGGCATTACAGACAGAAAGTCAACTTGAGAGGAAGCACAGAGGTGGGCCCCTCATCTGCTTAGGCTTGAGACTCTAGAACCAAGAACCTGACAAACAAGGACAAACCTCACTGTAATCTGAAAGCAAAATGAACACAGAGAGTATTTTTTTCTCCTGCCACATAAGCATGGTTTTTTTTTAAGACAAAGACCTGTGAAACAGTTGAACTGAAATTAAACCTATGTATTTTCTAAAGTAAGTGTACTGAAATGTTTTCCAAATAGACTCTGAATCAAGCTGACATTTCATTTGGTTTCAAGTCCTTGGTTAAACAGAGAGGTGCCTTTTAAATAATTGCCCATTATAATAAAAGATAAGCCAAGTCAATAAAAATATGTTGTAGGTCTTATTTTCAAGTTCTCCTTACTAACACAGAGCCTCTGTGAGCCTGTTTCAAATGCTCTATCAGTGCTTCTCATAATCAGAAATGCTGTTGCCCAGGAAAGGCAGGAAGTTCCAAGAAGAGGGCAAACCCAGAACCCAGAAGTGGGCTTGTGTCTCCACCAGTTCTCAGCTGGGTGGTTGGGAATGAAGAGGGAGTAGTCCTGCCATCCCATCTCTCCTCATTCCAACCATACAAGTTCAAGCACAAAGCCTTGAAGCAACACAGCCAAGTCTGAAGATTATTTCCCCCAAGGTTTTCAGAAGATTTATTTCTACAGCAATACTGTTTAAATGTGCCTTTCGGGGGCTTCCCTGGTGGCGCAGTGGTTGAGAGTCTGCCTGCCAATGCAGGGGACACGGGTTCGAGCCCTGGTCCGGGAAGATCCCATATGCCGCGGAGCAACTGGGCCCGTGAGCCACAATTACTGAGCCTGCGCATCTGGAGCCTGTGCTCCGCAACAAGAGAGGCCGCGATAATGAGAGGCCCGCGCACCGCGATGAAGAGTGGCCCCCACTTGCCGCAACTAGAGAAAGCCCTTGCACAGAAACGAAGACCCAACACAGCCATAAATAATAAATAAATAAATTTAAAAAAAAAAATGTGCCTTTCGGGACTTAGCATATTGAATTGCAATAATCTGTTTACAAGCCTATAGTTATCTCAAGAGTAAAGAGTGTACCATCTTTGAATCTCCCAGTATCTAGCACAGAGCATATTAGATAACCTTTAAAGGATTACATGAGTGATGCATGAATGAAAGAATACCAAATGGCATTGATTAATAATCAATTTCCTTTCCCAACATTCATTTATCAGCCATGTGTAATAAAATACATAGTTTTTTTAAAAAAGTAACATTAAGAGTATGATTTTCATTAAGTTTCATGCAACTCTGAAAACAGCTTATGGGGTTTCATCATTATGTCCACTGGGTTCTGGCATCCAAGAAAACTGAGCTGGGAACTACTGGCACAGGCCAGTGGTTCTCAGCCTTGAGTGTGCATTAGAATCACCTCAAGGGCTTCTGTTAACACATTGCTGGGCCCGCTCCCAGAGGTTCTACCCAGTAGGTTTGGGATAACGCTGATGCTACTGGTCCATGGACCACACTTTGAGAAACACTGGTTTAAGAGAATGAGCAGGGTGGTGGATGATTTCCTGTGCTGACTAAACTGCATGACCTTCAATAGACCATTCACCCATCTCATAGTGGCCCACGGAGATGGAGAGAGACAATGACACCTTATATCCACAGAGTATTTCAAAACACAAACCCTGTATCACTTACGTGAGCACACCTTTCTCAACCTTACTCACAGGGATGTAAGCTACAAGTGAGAAAGGAAGTAAATACAATGAAAAAAATACAATACAATGAAATAAATACAATGAAAAAAAATCGGAAAATCGGAAGTACTACAGAAATGTATTGTTTTATCATCACAAAGATCCAAACTTTATCTTGGGCTTTTCCCACTAGGGCCTTCCTGGGTTGGACCTCTTAGCATAGAAATACTGATGTTAATTTAAGGAAACAAACTCACTAGGTTAGGAAACATGAAAAATAGCTGAAAAGTTTTATGTGTTGGGGTTTGCATGCTGGAGGAATCCATGATTTTCTGGGCGTTCTACTGAGCTGATACAGAAGTACTGGCGTCTGTTCAGTATCTGTGCGTATGTCTCTACCCACCGATGCCACAAACACCAGGGTTGTTTCCTGGGGATCTGTGCACTCACGTGGCCTAGCTGCTGGCAGCCCTGACTCTGACATTAATCAACTTGACGTCTGGAACCAACCTGAGGCAACCCATCTGATTGCCACAGATGCCTTTACTTTTCAGCTGTCAGCAAGGAGATTATTCAGTTTAGGGTGCCAGGTCTACACCACACAGTCTGCTTGGAGGGTTGAGTGGTGTGTTAGAAAGTAAGCTGAATAATCTGGGAGTGTGGGTGAGACAAAAATTTCCCTCAGTAATCTGTCAACTCGAGCCTACCCCAGGAAGGCATTTTGCCTGCAGCAGCAAAATTACTGTGGTTGGGTAGAGCTGACTAGATTATGTTCTACATATCCTTGGAGTGCATATTTTGCCCATTTTTGCAAATTACAACATCGTTGAGCTAACTATATAGCAGCAGCAGCAGCTACTTTCAAAACCCTTTAGCACCCATTGGTCAGCTACAGCTAGGACTGCATCCTTTAGTGGCACTGGGGAAGATGTCAAAACCTCTCCTTAGGTGAGTTCCAAAGAAGCCTAGGCACTGCTTGGTGACTAGTAACCTACTCATTGTCATCATTACGACAGTGGTATGGGACTGGGCTGGTGGGCACAATGTCAATTACACCCCTTTTCTATTTTAGCATTTCATGCACTCTAATATGGGAAATGAGGCCCAGGACATTGTCCAGAAGAGCAGCTTGTTGGAAATTGCACTGTGATATGTTAGGATGATGCAGGCAATAAGAAATCAAACTTTACCTCATGGAGGAAAAAGAAATCTGTAGATAACATTGTAAATCAGTCGGAAGTCAAACATCTACCTGGATTGTCACCCACCATTTCATGGCATTGATTTCTCAAAGCCTAAAACCATAAAGAACCTAAACCAGAGCGGAAGGGCATCCTGGCCTCCCATGTTCACTGATTTAATTTTCCCCTCAGAACACACGCAGCCCCATAATTAGAACATTTACCAACCATAAATACAATTTAAACTCTGTACATGTGTGCCTACATGTGTGGAGAAACTTAGGCTGAGATACGGTTTCAATAAAAACAGTCCTTCTGCGCTGATTAGAATGTGTAAAGAGGAAATCTGTTTATACCACAATCTACTCAAAACTTGTGTTGGCAGCAACACTCTCGGCTAATAAATGTCAATAGCAAAGCTACATGGAGGGTAGGAATTAAACTACTCACAATCTGGAGATTCAGAGCTCAGTCTAAAATGGTATGTCCAACTCTTTCTGCCATGTCCACCGTGAAGGAATGCCATAAGCCCAGGGCCTATGAAGCTCAGACTGCTAACAAAGGGGATGTGCTCCATGATGTTCCTCCATCTGTCGAGTTCAAGTCCACCCGCAAACAGAAAGGAGGTTTTAGAGGAAACTGCAGAGTCCTGCAATGTTTTGGTAAGGCGTTAGTATTTATTCTCCATCTTTTCAAATAATGGCGGTATCATTTTGGATCTATAGTAGCATGAAGAATGAGATAATTGGATTAACTAGAAATCAACAGGGCATTTAATTTTTTTTATGTTCCATTTTTCATTTCTTGTTGATTTCATAAAAACCAGAAACCAAGCACTGTCCATTGAGTCCATCCACCCATGTATTCATCCCGACCAATAGCAGCCCTGGTCTGATTAATGCAAGATCCCCTGATGGTCTATGGAACTCAGAAGAACCCTTGGTCACACTCAAGAACTAGTAGGAAGAGGAAAAACACAAGTAGAAGAGCTGAAGGTGGTGAAAAATCACAAGTGAAAAATAGAGAGTCTATCCAAAGGTAGAGTGAGGGTGTGGTATGGGGTAGCCTGATGGGAGGGGTGGCTGTGTCTCTTCCTAGAGGATTATTAAAGAGCCATCTTAGGATGACATTGGTATGTCCAGGGGTATTGGTGAGAGCCATAGAAAAAATCTCCAGGTGATACAGAGTCTTCTCCTTCAGGTTGGCTGTAGGATAATCTACATTTATTGAGTTGGAGGGAAAGGTGAGGGGGCAGCATGCCTAGTTTTACTGTTTTTACTATTAAAAACAATAGTAAAAAACAACAACAATAATAATATCAGCAAATACGTGCTACCTGCCAGACACTGCTTTAAATACTTGACATTTATTAACTCATTTAATCATAACCACCACCACCCTAGGAAGTAGGTATTATTATCACCCCCATTTTACAGATGAAGAAACTGAGGCACAGAGGTGCAGAAACTTCCCAAAGTCATCTAGTCAGTAAGGGGTGAAGGCAGACTCAGGCAGCTCCCTCAGAGTCCGGTGCATTAGCTTGAGTCTCTATTGCCTCTCGAAAGAACCAGGACCCAGCATACTGAGCACTGTTCTAAGCCCTTTGCTGGCACTCACCCATTGAGTCCTCCCTACAATGCTGTAGGCAGGTACTATTATTCTCCCTATTCTGCAGATGTGGGCCTCAGGCACTGAAAAGCTAAGTATGCATCACTGGTAAGAAGAGCTCCAGAGCCCTTGCTTGTAACCGTTGCTCCATGCTGCTTCCCCACAGGCTGGCAAAAGTCAACTGAACATACTAGAGTCCCCTCTATCTTTTCTTCTGCTCCATTGCACTTTCTCTCACTCTAGGCTCTGCCAGAACCCCTGTTACACTCCTGAGTGACTGAGTTTTTATTTGCCTGCCCAGTGCTGTCAGAGGCGGTACGACATGGGGCCACCTCCTTGGACCAGCTACTTCTCTGGGTTCTTCAGGCATTCGCTCAGATCCGATTCACAATGGCGAAGGCTGTGTGCACCCAACTAAAGACAAAGAGAGAGTCCAGATGATTTAGACTCAAGGAAAACTCCAGGTAGCAGGCAGTACAGTCATGTATAATATAAAGCACTTTCAATATATTACACCAGTGCTTTCACACAGGTTTTTTCATTTAATTCTCTTACCAACTCTGAGAAGCAGCCATTGTTGTCTCTAATATTAAGAGAAATACTTAAATTCAAGAAAAGCTTTGCGACTTACCCAAGATCACACATCTAGTAAAAATCACAGCTGGGACTCAGAATCCATCTCTATATTATGATGCTGCATCACAAAAGAACAATCTTTCCTTCTGCCCTTTATTAGCCTTAAATAATAACAACAACAGAAAAGAAGAAAAAAGGGCTCTGCCCTCAGCTCTCGGGACAAGAGTGGTCATCAGCTCTAATGGACCACGTGTCTATTCATCCATGCCGCCCCAGACGTCCACAGGAGGTGGGACAGGCTCTCTGTTGCTTCATTTCTATGACCTCTCTTTTCATGAGATCAGTCTCCACACCCCACCCTGCAGTGCATTTCTGGGGAGCTGGAAGCAGAGGGTCTTCCATAAAGGGCGCTACTCTGTAAAATACCATTCCTCTGTTCTCCTGAGAGCCCTGGTTAGCTGACCTTTCAGGCACGATGAAAGATAGCTCTTTTTGGTTTATTTTCCCCAGATAGTTGGAGGAATGTTGTTCTGGGCTCGTGTTCAGTGGGTTTGTGTTTTTTGTTGCTGTAATGGTGTTTTGCTATAGTGGTATTACCATATTTTGGAAGTTTTCTAAACCATTGCCTATGCACCCAGGGGTGACTATTAAAATGATGAGGCCATTTTTATAAATCACAAAAATAAATAAATGTATAAAAGTGCAGTTAATAAAATGGGCAAAGCTAACTTGGCTAAAGAAACAACTGAAAGTGTTTTTCAGAATGTAAAGTGAGTTTCATGACCCAAAAGAAGTCTATAGAATTAAAATTCTGTACATTTTAAGGAAAAAAAATAAGTATATATGAATAGTATATATGAATGATAAGATAAATGGTAAATGCTGACTTTGATTTTATATTTTATCTGGGTATCTATTAGACGGAAGAAATATAAATGGAAAAACATAAGCATACATGCATTAGGAATAACTATGTTATGTCTTATTTACGTATAATCATTGTTTTAATAGAATCAAAACATGCATGATAGTTTTTCTCTTTTTGAGTTGCTTTTTTTTTTTTAAGTGGCTTTTTGTTCTTTCTCATCCAATATCTACAATCTTTACCACATCTGAAGGGTTACCCACATAAGATATCATAGTCAGAACCTCCCAAGAAACATCAGAAATTAGACTTTCTGGATCACATACCAACCTTCCTCCCTCTCCCCATGCACTGCCTCTACCTGCCTCATCCACTGCTCTGCCAGGAGCATGGCCTCCACTAGTTGGGGCTTCACTGACTGTACAGAAACTTACTCCTAGTCTCCCTGGTCATCCCTGAAAACTCGCATAGGTGGTTTCCCAAAGGAGAAGAAACTGATTGCCAAATGCTCTGTGCGCTGGGCAAGATTTCCATGAACACATGAATACATTCATGGAGGAAATAAAAATTAAGTACTTGATAATTTCATCAATGGGAAAAAATTCAACTGTTTACAGGTTGACAAAAGTTTTTAAATGTGTGTTTTGTTTCAGATATTTTAGGGGCAGGCAGGGCTTTTGGCCTTCAGATGGAGGTGGGGAAAACAGGGTGAGTATAGAGGTTCCAGGCAGTATCTCACCTGCAGGGCTCCTCCAGGCTCTTTCAGGCTGCCCATCAGTGGTGCTGACCATGGCCTGGGCCTCAGTCTTCTGGCACAGGTGCTGGGTAGATCTGACAGCATAGGCTCATTATGGATGATTACAGATATAAACTTTGGGCAAGCTCTGAAGAAAGCAGGTTTCAGACCAATTGGACTTGAACTAGCTATGTTTTAAATGACAGAGGTGATGGGCCATGAGGGTCATCCTACCACATCCCACATAATTAAGGGAGGGGGGCACCTCTTTCCACAGAGCAATACCATGAAGAGGCAAGAGGTCAAAGATCAAGTCTTCTGCCAACTACAGAGCTGATAAGACTCTGATCACTTATAAAACATTCGGTCCTCTGTGTGTGTGGTCTGAAAAATCAAACCAGACAAAGTGAAGGTTTTGGTGGAGGGTGGCAGGGGAGGGAGAGGGTGAGTAGAATCAAAACAGCAACCGTATCTGGATTTGTTTTTAACTCTCCCAAATAAATGCATGTGGAGGAACAGAATCAAATATTTTTCTCAAGCAGAAAGAATTATTTTGCTTTCAAACACAAACCAGGTAGATATGGTCTCAAAAATGACTAGAAATGCAGCGGTGTTCCACTGTGGTTGTTCTTTCTAATCACATACCAAATTCCAAGTACTTTTTGTAAATTACTCACAGGCAATTAAGTCCTTTAGATTCATCCTGTGATGGTGGCAGTTTTGTTGGGCCATGTTTGTCATAGAGCAGCTGCTGAGATCCTAGCAGGAAAAAAAGCCACATGATTCTTCAGCTCATAATCCAGTTAGTTTGTTTTCCTGATATTACATTTGGGCATCATAGCCATGCAAATAGCAAGGCAAGTAGCTCTGGGTCAACAGCCAGAAAATGGAGCTCCCTAACCTCCCCACAGGTAGAGAATGATCAGATAATGTATTTGTCCTTTTCCTCCCCACCTCACCCCCACACACGCAGACACACACCATGAATTCCAGATTTGCCCTTCAGTTGTTTCCCGTGCACACTGCAAGTGCAGAAGAGGCAGGGGAGAAAAGCACAAAGCTGAGCCAGGCCCCATCTGGTTGCTGGCTTCCCAATCTCCTCATCTAGTTTTCTCTCCAACATGACCTGAAGACCACTTGGGTGACCCGGAAAGGATTCCTGTGACCTGTGCCGTTCCTCACGCTCTAACTGTGCTGCCATTCTCACTCCGTTCCCTCAGCAATACTGTGTAGGTCCTTCCTACCTCTTTAATGGACATGAATACCCTAAGTTTTCTAAGTCTTTTCTCCCCAAGCAAATGAGAAGCTCCAAAAGGGCAGGGAACACAACTGATCCTTTCCTACCCTTCATTATTGCTAGTACAGTGCTAAGCAAATAGCAGTCTCTCAAAAACAAATTGCGTGAGGAGTCTCTTTGGTGTAAGTTTTTGTCAGCTGTAGTAGATGGGTAAGGAGGACAAAAGAAAGCAAACATCAAGGAGGACAATTAGTAAGGCAGAGGCGGCCTCTACTAAGAAACCCTGTTAAACTAAAACCCTGTTTTTACAATGGCCCTGATATGTGAACACTATACTCTGAGATAATTCTGTTGTCTTTCTTTCTACACTTTGCGGCTACGCTGACCATGAATACAAAGTATAACCTTAACCTTAAAATCATTGCTTTTCAAGACAAACCTTCCAATTCGTTTTCACCGATTGACTAAAACTAGCTTCTATAGCTGGGATGCTTTCACGTTCTCTGTGGATTTGTTTTTGGTAGAAAGTACTGGAAAGGCCACAAAATAAAATGCTCAAGGATCTGAAAAGACAGATTGCCCCTTATAATTTAGACCTATATTCAAGTCGTTATATAAATTTAAATTCTCATTGCTTTTGAGGGGCAGGGAGAGGTGTGGTCATGAGTTAATGGATTATTTGCCTTTTGAAATTTATGGGATGAGGTAGGTGGGAATTTTCACTCCTTTTTCCCCAGAATATTTTGCTTTTTAAAATTACTCATTTCCAGTATAATAATAAGTCATATGAGACAATGAATTGAAGGTAGTAGAGGGAACTGAGGGCTGGTCATCATGAGGCATTGTGCGGGAGCTTTTTCCTTCCAACTTTGGAAAAGATGGACTCTTTGTGGGACGTGGGTTCTGGCCTTAGATCTTTGCTTTCCTGCATTTGCCCAGGAGCAGGCCTCCACCTTAATGGAGTTACCAAAGGTCACTTTAACTGCTAGGACTAAAATTTGGGTCTTCCTTTGTAGAGGAGCCCCTTATTGATCTTATAGCCTTCCACAGATAATTTTGACTGTTTCTGGTACTGAGGTTTAAATGATCAACTGAATATTCCTCTCCTTGTACCTTCCTCAAGTTAGCCTTGGTCACATTTTGTACTGTGTGTAAATCATTATGGTTTTTTCCTCTGCCAACTACTCCTCCCCTTGAAAGAGTAAGTTAGCATGGGATACAGAGGAAATGGCTAATTTCTACGAGGACACTGGGACAACAGCCTGAATTAAGGCGGCAGACTTCTGTCAACAGCTTCACTTTCGCATTCTTTTTTCACTCCTCAATCCTTGGGCCAAAGAAGCCCCAGCATCAGACTCACACCCTCACCGGTCACCCCACCCCACCCTGGACGCAGAGTCTGCTCCCCAGAGTAGACCGAGAAGAAGCCTGGTGGTGGGAGGTGAGCCTGCCACCAACCCGAGGCTTTTCACCGCCGGCGTGGATTAAGTAACACCCGCAAAATCAGCATTTGCACACATGCCAGGGGTTGATTACGGGCCTCTCAGCCAGGGCAGCCGACGCTACTTCAGAGCAATTTCTCCAATTTCTCGGCCCCAGGACAGTCGGGGCGCGGCTCCAACGCACACTCCCGGTCTCCGGAGCCGGTTACGCAGCCGTCTCGCGGCTGCCCACGGGCCAAAAAAACGAGACCGCCTCCCACCCACACCGCTGCGGGCCGGCGCTTCACGCTGCATTGACGGGCTCCCTTTCCTCGACACAGCCTGAGTAGGAGACTTGTCCCTCCTGGGAGCACCGAACCGTCTCTTTGCGGCTCGCGAAAGGGCTAGATGGCCCTGAGCCGTCTACACTTCCATCCATCCTCAATCTGCTAAACTCGCAGGGTCAGAGACCCATCCGTTCCGGGCTTGCGCCACTTCCCTGCGGTTTCACGATGTGTCACTCGGGAAGCTGGGCCCGAAGCTCCGGATTGCGGTTCGGAGAAAAGAGACGCAAACGAGTCTGCCGGGCGGAAGGAGGGAGCTGCTGGGGGTCGTTCAGTATCAGCCAACCTAGCCCACCCCACAGCAGACAGAAGGCGTCAGGGCTTTGCCCCCTGCGACCCGATTGCTCCTGGGCTGCCCGGCCACCTCCTCTGACCCATGCGTCTGCATCTCTGGCCAAAGACCAACTGGTTTTCAAATAGTTAGATAAACCCAGGATCTGACTTTCCTTTACAAGACCGACCAAGAGGCTGTGTAAATGTCTCCTGACAGTCGTAATGGAGGGTTATTAGCAGTACAAAGCCTGTACGATTCGTAGCGTTGGTTCAAGAGAATATTTCGGTGTCGCACTGAAATTGCTGCGCATGTAAACCAATTTCCCCGACAGAAGGGTAAACAGTATCGTTTGAACTGCGAGATGAAAACCGATGGGATATCGCAAACAGTTCCCCAAAATACAACAGACTTCTGGGCCAATTACACGTGGTTAGCTCTGAATGGCAGAGGAAATAGGTTTCTTTGCTGCTAAATGTCACAAAAGTCACCTAAAGGCACAGAAGGAAGCCGCTCTGTTTCTTGCTAAAATTAATCTGTGCTGGAGCACTTGGAAAGAGCATAACAACCCTTCTCCCCCCACCCCTAGGCCACCCCAAGGCCACCCCGTCCCCGCCGCCGGATTTCAGGCGTTTGTGAAAGAACCGTTTCGCTTGGGGATTCGGGCTCTAGGGCTTCGAAGTCTAAACCTGCCCGTTGAGAAAACTGGAGAAGGGAAAGAAAATTCGTCAAGCGCTCATCAGCATGGAGGGTCCAAGGAGCACGCGGGGGAAACAGACCCCGATCGCCGAGGGTGCCTGCGGCCTCCTCTCTCTGCCGGGAGGCGCGCGTGCCTCCTCCCGCACGCACGCCTCGACCCGGCGGAGCGAGAAGACAGAGGACAGCGAGGCTGCCTTCGATGCCGGCCGACTGTCAGGGCTGCACCATGTGCAAAAGAACACGGAGCCCGGCCTCACGGGCGCCCAGGAAAACTCCCGAGTGGCCACAGGACCCGGCCGCGGGGCTGCCGGGCGGAAGCCTGGCTCGGGGCGGGCTCGGGCCGGAAGGAAGCGGCGAGCCCTGCGCTCCAGGCCGGTCAGGCGCCCACGGGCTGGTGCGGGGCGCGGAGACTCAGGGGAGGCGGTGGGCAGGTCCGGGCCTGCGCCCGGGGGACTGAATCTCGGAGGTGGGAGGCCTTGGAGACGGCCGGCCCAGCCCGCCTGAGACCCTCCCGGAGAAAGACCGGGTGGGACGCGCCGGCTCCGAGCTCCGCCGGGCGCTACGCAGGGCCCGGGTCACCGCGCTCCCGGGCTCCGGAAGCCGCGCAGGCGGGGCGGCCGGGCGGGAGGAAGCAGCTTGGGCCGCGCAGCCCCGCGCCCGGGAGCCGCGTGCAGGGTTCAGCCGTGTTTCGGTTGCCCTCTGACCTGACCCTGGGCGTACAAAGGCCTCCCGGGTGCGCAGCCCTGGCCCAGCCTTACAGTCGCTGCCAAATTAATGAGCCCACGTCAGGTTGGGTTTACAGCTCGGCCGGGAAGCAGCCGAGTGGAAAATGAGCCCGGGCCCGCTCGGAGGTACCCGCACGGGTGCAGAGGCCGCCTGGCGTCCTTGCGGCCGGGGACGTCGAGGCCCGCGCAGGGCCGTCCTCAGCTCTCCACACGCCCTCTCCCGCTGGCCCTGAGGGAGCGGACCGCCCAGGGAAACCTGCCGGTCTGGGAGAAGCGGCTCTCCTGCTTTCTTCCAACAACACAAACTCCACAGTTAACATCCCAGCATCACAGGCTAGGCGTGCTCGACACAGGTCGTTGGGTTGCGGCTTGACGACCCTTCCGTGTCTTTGCTGCGCCCCGGACTGCTGGGCTTTGGCGGCCACGAAGCCGTTTCCCCTGAGCACGAAGGACCCGGGACTCTGGGCATGCGCCGAGGGGGGCATAGAACCCACCCCTTCCAGCAGCATGGGTCTGGGAGGCGTTTTTAATCTGCTGCTGGGTGCTCGGTTTTGAAAGCCAGAGATAAAAGTCAAAAAGGGATTTGTTTGTTTTGAATAAAGGTCGATCTGCTAGTTCATCCCGAAGTCTTGAAGACTGGCTGATGGCTCTGCTCTCTTATTGCCCTTTAAACGCTGTGATGAATTCGGTTCAAGAAACATGATTAAATCTGAAGCTGATAAAGCTTGAGGTATGGATTTATCTTATTCCGTCCAGATTTTTCAAATATATTAAAAGAAAACACTTTCATCTAAAAAACACTCAAAGTGTCAGAAAAGCCATGTTCTGAAGAAGCCCTCTTTCCCTGCAGCTTTGTTTGCTGTTGAGAACCACGCAAACAACAGCGTTGGGAGCAACTGGTGTGACAGTTACTTAGAATCATGTATCACTCCTGCCTCTTCCTCATCCTTGCTTCAAAGAGCACTGCCTTTCAGAAGTGGAGGGCCCTGCCACAGACCCCTTTTCTTCTGGTGACCTAAGTAAGGGTAGCACTAGGTCACCTCTCATGACGCCCCACACTTACTCATCAGTGTCCCTTGTCTAGATTCCACACACACCCCTCTTGGCATCCTCTGGGCACTAACCCTTGCAGACGTCGCTGCCTTGAGTCCACACCTGCCTCTGAAATCTCAGTGTACTTGGAAAATCAAGTTGCCTTGATGTCAAGCAGTCACTACCTTTAAAGGTGTTCAGTATCTCACAGAGTGCACACAAGTACTTGATGTACTATGATTATCTTTTTAGGTAAACTATCTCCTCAACTAAAATTTTAACGTATTAGGAACAATGACTAAGACCAGTTGTCTCTGTTGTCCTACAGTGCGGTGCCAGATCAAGAAATGTTACCTATGTTGACTCTACAACTAATTAGAATTAATACAGTCCCCTCTAAAATGCTAATCACTGGAGTGGTGGTGGTGTGTGTTCATTCTAAGTTAAGTCAATAGATTTGTTTTTCTTCTGAACCCAAATTGAGGTAGTACCATTGAAGAAATTGAAATTTTGATTGGAGCAGGAGAAAGGGAGTGGGGAAAAAGGAGAAGAAATATGGGAGGGCAGAGGATTTTGAAAAATAATAGGGATGGGTATCAATACAAACAGAGGATACCTAAGGAAACCAGGAGGGCACCAAGAAATTATGGAGCAAGAACACCTGAAGGTGGGCCAGTGAGAGAAAGAGAGAGAGAGAGAGAGGCAGTGGGCCATGCCAAGGACAAGTTTCACCTACTAAGAGGCAGTATGGTATTATGGTTTAGAGCTCATGTTCACCACTCTCTGGCTGTATGAGCTTCGGTTTCCTCACGTGCAAAATGAGGATAGTAATAATACATATATCACAGAGTTATGAGGATTAAATAAAATAACATGCACTTAATAAACGTTAGCAATGACTGCTGTCAGTTTCACCTGGAGCACTACATCATAATATCATTATGCCTTTGGCATTCCTGTCTCCTCTATTACAATGTAACTTATGGGTAGATAGTGAAGTGGGATAAAGTGCTTTTTTCTCTTATATGTGAGAAAGTGAAGAAGAATCACCAGATATTTTAAGGAAAATATTTAACAAAAGACAAAAACCAAATTGGAAAAGTAAGTGGCTGGGAGGAATTAGAGAACTTTTTAAAGAAACACACAAACACGCACACACACATACAAATCTTCCAAGTAAAATCCTTGGAGAGATGAGGAAAGGTATTGCATCCATAAAACGTAAAAAGAATGGTCTAAAAAAGAAACATTAAGAGAACAAGAGAGAAATTTTTAAAATTAAAAATATGGTAGCAGAAATAAATTCAGTAAAAAAAAGTCAAGATGAAGTTGAAGAAATATTTCAGAAACGAACAAAAAGACATTTGGAAAATAGAAGGGGAAGATAAGAAAACTAGAAGACCAATACAGGAAATCCTACATTCAAATTAAATTCCAGGAAGAAAGTACAGAGATAATAAAGGGGGAATTTCTTTTTCAAAGAAACAGTACAAGAAAATTTCCTGGAACTTACTAAGATAATTTTTCAGACTAGAAGGGCCAACTGAATGCCAAGCACAAAGACTAACAAAAGACTTATACCAAAAGGCATACTCACAGAATTTCAGAAACTCGTGAATAAAGAGAAACCCCAAAACCCTTCCAGAAAGAAGAACAGGTCCCATACCAAAAATCAGAATGGCATTGAACTTCTCAAAAATAACACTAGAAGTAAAAATATAATAGAGCAATGCCTTCACGATTCTAAGGAAAAATCATTTCCAGTCCAGAATTCTACATCTACGTGTGCAGACAAAATAAAGACATTTTCAGCCATGCAAAATTCTAAAAATTTTATTTCCCTGTACCCTGAAACAGACACTGATGACTCACCCAACAGCCATCTCCATCTTTCTTTCATGTTCTCTTTTAAGGCATCACATAGCCATGTGCTTCTGGGAAGCCAAGCCTTTCCCCAGCCCCATGGAGTAGTCTTGATTCATCTAAGCCAGCAAGTTGTAATTCCCTACCACCTGCAAATGACTGGCTTAGAAATAGGCACGTAACACAACACAAGATCAATTAAATAACAGGAAAAGTCTATAGGGGTATGGGAAGATTTTCTTCACCTCAAAAAGAAGAAAGGGACTTACTCTTTTAGCCAGCCTTTGTATGTAGTTGTGTGAGGTCATGATGATCCAAGTTGCAGCAGTTACTCTATGCAGTTGTCTTATCAAGGAGGAAATCCAAATATCAAGGATGGCAGAGAAGAAAGATTAAAAAGAACCTGGGTACTTGATGATGTCACTGAGCCATTGCATTCATCAAACCTGAACCTAGGCAATATCCAGACTTCTTGTTATATGAGTGTCAGAATGCAAACTCTGGGCACTTGAGCTCATCTCTCAAACTGAATTATATAGTGAAAGCAATAATAATTAATAAAAATGCCTACCATCGATTGAGTACTTAGGGACTGCTCTTTTGATTAATGGCTACAAAAAGCCTGTGAAATAAGTATAGAATTATGTCCATTTTGCAAATGAGGACATATAGGCTCAAACAAGCACATGAATTAGCCAGATTTGTAACCATCTAAGGTTTGAATATTTAACTCTGATTCTATGCTCAGGACATGTGAATGGAGCATGGGAAAATGTTTGGAATATGCTGAGTTCAAACATGTACTTAATAACCAGTTTTTTTTTTTTTGGCCACAAGTGTGGCATGTGGGATCTCAGTTCCCCGACCAGGGATCGAACCCATGCCCCCTGCAGTGCAAGTGCAGAGTCTTAACCACTGGACCACCAGGGAACTCCCATAACCACTTTTAATTCGTTAGTTACTTGTCAATATAGTTCTGATTTGTGGTAAACCAGCCCCCAAGACAGCCATCCTCACTTGCTGGTATTCACATTTTTGTGTAGTCCACTCCCATAATGAATAGGGCTGACCTGTGTAACCAGTAGGATATCCTGACAATGTGTCACTACCCAGCCTAGGTCATAAGAAACATCATGGCTTCTGCCTTGCTTTCTCTTGGATCACTCACTCTGGGGGAAGCCAGTTGCCATGTCACACACACTGAAGAAGCCCAATGGAGCGGTCCATGTGCCAAGAAACCAAAACCTCCTGCCAATATCCATGTGTGTGGGCCATCTTGGAAGTGGATCCTCCAGCCCCAGTCAAATGTCAGATGATCACAACCCTGGCCAACACTTGACTACAACCTCATGAAAGACCTTGAACCGGAACCATCCAGCTAAGCCACTCCTGAATTCTTGACCCACAGAAACTGTGAGATAAATGTTTATTGTTTTACAACCTAAATGTCCATCAACAGATTGAAACAGAGCAGGATGTGGTCCTTCCCCCCCGTCCTCCGCCTGCCTTTTGTCTGTGAAAAACCTTTAGCCAAAGAATAAGTTTAATCAGAAAAGTGAGAAAATGCAGAAACAAAGGAAAACAGTCCAACAAGACTAAATAATAACAGTTTAGTCATTAAGCATAGTCAAGGACCTATAGTCCCTCTTCATGGGCTATAGATAATATTCTGAGCCATATCCTGTGAGCTGTCTTATAGACACTGAAACCCCCATCAGGTGGAAGAAGTTAACTATGCGATGGATGACTATAGCCATGACATAAGCTGCCACAATTCCAAGAACTGGCCTCAAAGAAATGGGAACAAACCGACCCTAGAACTGAAGACTAACTGTACCTAAAACAATCAAGATGACGCTGGTCAGACCAACACATGACCAATTTCAAGATGACTGTCAGAGCTGACTGTGCTGTTTCTACATGTAGCCCCCTCCCTCCATCTATAAAAGCTCTTGCCCACAGATTGTCGGGTGGGGGCGGGCAGGGGAGTGGGGGGAGGAGTCAGCCTTTGGACAGGAGCCCGCCTTCCCCCCACCCCCCAGTTGGCAGCATCCAAAATAAAGCAAACTTTCCTTTCCACCAACCTTGCCTCTGTAATGGCTTTTGAAAGGCGAGCAGCCAGACCCCACTTTTGGTTACAAGATGAATGAATAAAGAAGATGTGTTACATATATACAGTGGAATACTACTCAGCCATAAAAAAGAATGAAATAATGCCATCTGCAGCAACATGGATGGACCTAGAGATTATCATATTAAGTGAAATAAGTCAGAAAGAGAAAGACAAATGTCATATGATATCACTTATATGTGGAATCTAAAATATGACACAAATGAACTTTTATACAAAGCAGAAACAGACTCACAGACCTAGAGAACAGACTTGTGGTTGCCAAGGGGGAAAGGGGGGGGGAGAGGGATGGATTGGGAGTTTGGGATTAAATGCAAACTATTTTATATAGAATGGATAAACAACAAGATCCTACCATATAGCACAGGGAACAATATTCAATATTCTGTGATAAACCATAATGGAAAAGAATATAAAAAAGAATGTATGTGTGTATATATATATATGTATGTAGATATAAAACTGAGTCATTTTGCTGTACAGTAGAAATTAACACAGCATTGTAAATCAGCTATACTTCAATAAAATAAATTTTTTAAAAGTGTTTATTGCTTTAAGCTGCTCAGTTTTGGGGTAATTTGATATATAGCAATAGATAAATTAATACACTGGGTAATTGAATAAACTTCGTAACTTTAAAGGCAAAAAAGGACATTAGATTTGTTTATCAACTTATATTTTTCAAGGAGACATATGTGGTCCTCACCACAACACTGTAAAAGGAATAGAGAAAGTGCCATTTCACAAAACTGATCATCAGACAGACTTGCTCAAGGTACTCAAGTTAGCCAGGGACAAAATTAATAGAAGAACATTCTGGGTCTTTTTCACCAAGCCTTTCCAGTATCCCTGTTTGGAAGTTGGCTCAGGCAGAAAGACCCAGAATTAATGCAAAATAAAACAAAAATGAAAGAAATCCCCAAAGAGTCCCTAATTTTAAAATATCTCCTAAGAGGCAGTCAGCCACATATAACATTCCTGCTGCTCCCAGCCTCACTGCCCTTCTGGTTCTCATTGCACGCAAGAGTTTACGGTCTTGGATCTTGCCCAAAATTGTAGATAGTCATCAATTTTGAGAACATTCATATATTCTGAACGGTGAAACTGTTAATGGTTATGGTGTTTATAGCTTGGGTTTAAATAGGAAACTAATAAAGATAAAATCTCTGTTTGATAAGGTGTTCAAACCCCAGTCAATGGAAGTTTCCTGTTGCACAGTGAGTTATTTGAGTCCATCATTGAGCCCTGGGTCCAGTCTCAGAAAACGCAATTAGGAGGGAGTTAAAACTCACAGAGCTAATGTGCTTTTCGTAGAACTAATATTGAGGTGGTAAGTGCTACTTTTGGACAATAATGAGCGAGTGAGTGACTGGCTGGGTCTGCTTTTTGTTAGGCATGAGCCCTATAGAGTTTGTTTGGGTTTCCTGTGTACTTTGAAAGAGCAAGCAGAATCTCCGGGGCCAAAACTGCTCTGACAGAAACCTTGGTTGATGACCTTGGCTTGAGTTGGGCAAACCCTTGCAAATGAGGTCTCTTCTTTGCTCCAGAGGTAGTGAAGTTGTAAGGTATGTGGCCTTTCAGGAGTAATCATCTACAGCAGGGAACTTGGCAGAAAGGCAGCCTGAGTTTGTTTCTTAGAAGTAATTTGCATTAAAGTCTAAAATGGACTGCAAAGCACATACCCATCTGCAGTAGATGTTGCTACAGGTGTAGGATGTTGTGGTTTCTAATATCTTACATATGTTCTCTAAACAATACCTCGAGTGTCTTTTTGTTTCTGGCCTGTGTGGTTTCCTGCATTTCCGGCAGATGATCCTATGTAGAAAGACAGCTGCCTGCAAAGTTTACTGAAAATTATGTATGAAGACACATATGCAGAAAATGATATTGGCTCTGAAAGAAGCTTGGAGTAAGAGCAGGATGGAGCCTGCAGCACTTGTCCAAGTAGCTGAAATAAGCAGTGTTATCAACGTCCAAGCCTGAGCAGTTTCCCAGCACCTCCAGGAATTCCTCCAGTTCCCAAGCCCTTAAGCCCTGCAGCAGACCAAGTAATAGAAATCTGAATTCGAAATACAGGAGCACGCTAGAGGGTAAAGGAAAAGGAAGTCCCCGTTAGATGAGAGCTCTTTCCAAAACTCCATACCCAAGCAGGAAGTCAAGACGTTTTTGTGTGAATCATCCAAATCATAAATCAAGCAAGATTTGGCTCTGGAGCCGTAATCTTGGGAGCCAGAGATATTGCTGGGACACAGCTGGTTGACAAATGCCCAGGGTGTGGAGCGTAAGATACTAGACAGCCAGGTGGTACATTAAAAACCAAACACATAGGCAATCCTGAGGCCTGTCTACATAGAGTCAGTGCATTGACTTTCATCTCATGCTGGCCAGGCCCAGGGTCCTCCCTTCCCCCATCCCACAAATACCCTCTTGAGACTACGGAATTCCCATTTTGAGGATTCTCTCCCATTACAGGTTTGCCTGATATTCATTTAGGTCTCACCCTATATAAAAGCATTGAGGGGAGTGTGTGTGTTTGTGTGTGTGTGTGTGTGTGTGTGTGTATATGTAAGTAAGTAGATAGTTGGAAGCCCCACATGTAAACTCTCCTACAAAGAACTGACCCTGTTGAGAGCTCTTACCTTTAAAAACTTTTACATCTTCTTTTTCTTTTTCCCCTTCCAAAGAAGTAATGCAAACGGGGGGCAGATTAAACTGTCTCCTTGCAGGGATGTATTTATCCGCTTGGCCTCTGAGAATAGTGACCTGGCAGAATTCTAGTTTCTGACCCCATGAACTGGGCAGTCCTTAGTGGACTAATGAAGTATGTGCTTCTCTCTTCTGTCCTGGAGTTGTGAAGGTGACCAGGGAAAAAGGTCAATAAGGGCAGCGGAGGGGCAAAACCATGGGTATGTCACAAGGGAGGGGAAGGGGTGCATTTCTTAGAGTTTCAGATCCTCCTCTTCCATCCCTAATTAGGGTCTTTCCTCCTATTTGTAGCTTCCTTATTATTACCCAGCAATCGGCCACAGGTGGGTAGAGCAGAGTGCTAAAAGGAGAGGCTGAAATCCTTCCTGAGACTCTTGTGTTGTTAGTATAGGCCCAATGGCACAGGACTTCCATAGGGCCCCTGGCCAACATGGCAGTGATGTGGATCAAGGTTTCAACCTACACATCAGATATTAGAGAGAACAGGCAAAGGTATTATTCTTCATTTCATTTAGCAACTTACAGGAAGCCCTAGATCTATGCATGTCAGGCACACAAGGGAAGCTTTCTCTGTAGAACATGACTTCTATTTTTTTCTTTAATAAATATATCAGATTACTTAATGGACTTCCAGTTGAAGATAGTTGGCTAGATACCATCTGCCTCCACTTCCTCCAGAAACTCCACTAAAGTAACAACTAAGGAATCAAACAAAGAAAACACAAAAGGTAAACAAAGAGAAGAGGAGAAACAATAACATTTTAGCAGCTGAAAAGCACTTGGAGGAGTGGTAATGACTTAGCAGACCCAAGAAAGTAGGAAAAGCTGAGAGGCATGAAATCCCCCATAGGTCTA
Organism: Eubalaena glacialis; assembly: GCF_028564815.1. Classification (NCBI taxonomy): domain Eukaryota; kingdom Metazoa; phylum Chordata; class Mammalia; order Artiodactyla; family Balaenidae; genus Eubalaena; species Eubalaena glacialis. Next base: position 57,636,533 of record NC_083719.1, read on the forward strand.
AGAACTGGCAGTACCAGTTACCTCTGGAAGTGGGGATAATGATGGGGCTAATACCCAGAGGATTGGTTGAGTTTGTTTAAGAAGCAGTGAGGGGACTTCCCTGGTGGCGCAGTGGTTAAGAATCCACCTGCTGGGGAGGGGGAAGGGTAAGCTGGGATAAAGTGAGAGAGTGGCATGGACATATATACACTACCAAATGTAAAATAGATAGCTAGTGGGAAGCAGCCGCATAGCACAGGGAGATCAGCTCGGTGCTTTGTGACCACCTAGAGGGGTGGGATAGGGAGGGTGGGAGGGAGGGAGACACAAGAGGGAAGAGATATGGGGACATATCTATAACTGATTCACTTTGTTATAAAGCAGAAACTAACATACCATTGTAAAGCAATTATACTCCAATAAAGATGTTAAAAAAAAAAAAGAATCCACCTGCCAACGCAGGGGACACGGGTTTGATCCCTGGTCCGGGAAGATCCCACATGCCGTGGAGCAACTAAGCCCATGTGCCACAACTATGGAGCCTGTGTTCTAGAGCCCGCGAGCCACAACTACTGAGCCCATGTGCCACAATTGCTGAAGCCCGCACGCCTAGAGCCGGTGCTCCACGACAAGAGGAGCCACCGCAATGAGAAGCCTGTGCACTGCAATGAAGAGCAGCCCCTGCTCGCCCAACTAGAGAAAGCCCGCATGCAGCAACAAAAACTCAACACAGCCAAAAATAAATAAATAAATAAATTTATTTAAAAAAAAGAAGCAGTGAGAACCCTCACCCCCCCGTATCTCCTCCACTACGCTGACGGAAGACAGAAATGTATTCCCTGAAGAGGATAAGACAAAGGATCTGCTGGGCTGGGGAATACCAAGAAGTTAAGGTGGAAAATGTGTCCAAAAAACAGGGTGAATAAGTGAAAGCTGACACACTGATTGTTGAAATTAACCCCACAGTATTTTGCCCTCCTAATTAGAATAGACCTCTTTGGTGAATCTGGACAGCTTAAGAGAAAGACCGAGAAACTAACATCAGGGATTCACCTATGAAATGGCCTACCCGGATCACCCCAGAGTGATGTGAAACTCAGAGTTTGACAAGCCCTGCTTTGCATACAGAACTTCCTATCAGCTTTGTAGCACCGTACTCTTACATACCAACAGATAGCCAAGATTACCAACATTTGAGGAAGACTTCTAATAGGAAAAAAATGAGGCCAAATCAACGAACAAATATACAACAACTTGGAAGAAAATAATGCAGGGAGATGAAAACTTTAACAAATGACTACCACATACATGAGACAAGAACAAGATATTATATAAAAAACAAAAATCTTCAGGGAATTAAAAGTGGGAAGTAAAAATGAAATTCTCAATAAAAGTTTGGAAAATGAAGTTGAAAAAATATCCCTGAGGGTAAAATGAAGAGATAGAAAATAGGAGAAGAATAGTAAGAAATTTAGAGGACCAGCCCAGGACATCCATCATCTGATGAGTAGGAGTTCCAGAAAAAGACAAAGAGAACAGTTGCAGGGGAGCATGGATCATCCAATAACTTATTAAAATCTACAGAGTTAATGACCTACCGCATGCTGGCCAAAGTGGAGACAAATAGATCCACACACCAGGCTCATCATTGTGAAATTTTAACACTTTGTGACAAAGAGAAGATCCTAAAAATTAGGTACAAAGTATCAGGAATTGGAATGGTGTCTGACTTCTCAACAGCAATGCTAGAAATATGAAGGCCAAGAAGCAATGTCTTCCATTCCTGAGGGAAAATTATTCCCAACCTAGAATTTTATACACAGCCCCAACACTAATCAAAGTGGATTGGTAGAATAAGGATATTCTCAGAAATGCAATTCTCAAAACACTTACCACCATTTACCCTTTCTCAGAAAGCTCCTGGAGGATGTGTTCCATCAAAACAACTGAATAAATCAAGAAAAAGGAAGACACAAAGTCCAAGAAACAGAGAATTCAACACGAGACAGAGGCCAAGGTAACTCCCAAGATGGTGGTGAAGGGAAAACCCAAGACAGCAGATATGTAACCAGCTTAGGGACAACAATCAAGATTGGAGGAGTTTAGAAGGCTTTTGGAGTGACATCTGATGGAATATCTAATGTATTTGAGCTTATTGAGAGATTTCCATAACTGGAAGGGAGTTGGGGGCTTATTTGGTGATAAATATATAGAAAACCAAGCAAAGGAAACAGTAAGGCAGTTATTGATGCCAGGGAAAACGGTAAGTTGTGGAGAAAAGGAAGAGCAATCATAGTGTACTACACAGCTCAGCTGACAATAGCATTTTAAATGGTCATAAAATGGCAACCTATATATTGATCTAACTAAAAGCATGTAGAAATATTTGGGAGTACAGAGTTGGAGGGTGATGGATCATGTGAATATGGGTGGTAGGAGGGGGTGAGAAAGAGTGTTAAATCCTTATAGTCTATTGTAGGAAGTCCATAGATAATATTTAAAAGTGAAAATTCAAGAAGTAGCAATAAAATCATGTGATTTGGAGATAAATCACATGATGTGAATACCAAATAACTGTTTGGAAAAATCGAGTGGGCTTGCCTTCAGAAAGTGAGAATGAGGAGAGGCAAATGGTGGAGGCTTCTCTTTTTCATGCAAGCCTTGTAACAACTCCTTGCCTCTTTACATGCGTGCACATGTACCTTTGATGAGAGTAAAACTAAATAAGAAACAACATCATCGCAGGGCTTCTGCGTGGCACTCTCTTGAAGACTACTTGACACCGAACACAGATCGATAGGTGCTGCTTTCTAAAAGCCTTGGTGGTCTCATGCACCCATTTGTTTTCATTCTAGTTGAAATTTCTGTGATTTTTCATGGTTTCCTAATCCAGCATGATGCTCCTCAAAACCCTCTGCAAGGTGAGGCTGATTAGTTAGAGGTAGAACTGTTAGTTACAGCACTCACCCTCTTTTCAGAGCAATGAGGAGGGAGATTCTTCAGCAAAAAACAAGGCAGCGGCAAGGGTAGCTGATAATAGTATCAAAACCAGAATGTTTAGGAACTCTTTTACTTTCCATGTTTCGTTATGAAAACTCTAACATTTAGTAATCTTACCCCCAAAACCAGATTAAGAATTTGGGCTATTTATGACTTTTTCAAGCATTTTCAACTAATTTCAGCTGTTCAAAACAGTTCACTCAAAAGCACAGTACCTGTGAAGTTTTCCAGTTTGAGATACCCAGACAATACAAGTCAGACATAAAACAGTCCAGATGACAACGTGGTGAGGGCTCCAAGGATGGACGTTCCAGGCTTGTTTCTGGTTCTCCTGTGAGGAGGCAGCCACTGAAAAGCTTCCCCAAGGAAACAAGCCTTTCCGGGAAGTGGGAGGAGCAGAGTGAACCAGGAGAGGATCCCGGTTTAAGAGGAAGGACTTGGGGTAAATTGAGGGAGGACTATTTTTCCTTCTTTTAAAGAGGAAAGTTTAGCGAGAATACATTAAAAGAGAGCCAGAATAAAAACTTACATTTTCTTTAAGACGTTTTGAAGGTAAACTTCAGAGGTAAACTTTATGCCATTTTCCAAACAAATTTGGAAATCCTGTCTTCTTCACAGAAGCTTCCTGATACCAATTTTGTGCAAGGCATTGTGCTGATTGCTATGGGAAATATAAAATGAATTTTAAAAGGGACTCGCCTTAAGAATTTTACCAGATTTGACAGTCTTATGACTACCTATTTCTGAAAATGGATTTTCTCTCCATGTAGATTTTAGGTAATTAATCTAACGGTGTGTATTTTGCATAGGCATCTGTGTCACTGCCGTCTTCTTTGAGCTGTAAATTCGGTCTGATACTAGGAACACTTAAAATACAATAATTAGGTTTGAATGACATTTGTTGGTTTTGGAGATGATGAAGATGATTATGATAATGAAGAACAATTTTTTTTTTACAATGTACTAAAGAAAAAGATAAAGTTACTATTCTTTGACTACCCATGTTATAGTTTAGATCTGTATAAACTAGTAAAGAGTTTTGCAGGATCATTTCTATAAACCAGCCTCTAATTTCTCCCATTGTCCTTCTCAAGGCTACCATGTGATGCTATATGGTTGGAATGATTTCAGCTGATCACTTTTGTTCTAAATTTCAAATCTACTGAACTATTCTCCCTCTCTGTTAAAATGAATTTTCACATCCTTATTTTTTTTAATTAGGTGGTTAGATACGGATCATAACATACACAGTATAAGCCAGAGCTGCATGAATAAATATCAAAGTTGCTGTTCCTTTGTGAGGACATGACACAGCACTGTGCTATCTTGGGGTCTAATTTGCAAAGGCGGAGCCTTTGAATCTGTGGGCCAGATTCTTCTGCATGTGTATCTTCCCAAGACATCTCTAACTTTGTGCCCTGATGGGCAGGCAGTGCAGAGTGAAAGCATCTAGGCTGATTCATCTACAAATGACAAGTGAAATCAAAAGACTCTGGCTGGGATATTTCCAGTGAAAACCTACAGTGTAGGGGGAAAGGGGGTTTCCTCTGTGTTTGCAGAGAAATGTTCTGCTGGTGGCCTCCACCACCTACTCTCAGAGAGGACTGCTCATCCCCAGCTCTGTCAGCCCAGAGTAGATGCCACCTTTGTGTCCAAGTTATAAATGAAATGTTACCCCACCAGAGGGGTCTGGAGCGCAGACTGAGACCTTCAGTTTCCAGGCCATGGTCAATGTTGCCGTCTTCAATTATGAGACCAGAAGAATTTTTTTTGCTCTGTCCTCTCTCTGTGGGGTTTGAACACAGGTTTTTTTTCTTCATGAATCCAAACAAGTACTAGTCTGGATTTGTCAGACAACATTTGTCAAGTTATTTACATTTTTAACTCACAAATTGAAGATGTGTACTACAAATTATCAGAGCAATGAAAATGTAAGAAAATAGCGTACATGCTTAGGAGTAATTCAGGATTCATTTCTAATTTTAATCGGTTTCTTTAAATCTCAAGCCTCTAACGTCTTTTGTCTGTGAGATATTTTAATCTTCTAGTGCCAGGGCTGTTTCTGAAGGACTGGAAGTTGTTTTACTAGAGTTTCTCCCCAGGTGCTGTGAGAGTGAGCTAGGTTTTTACTCTCCCCAAAGCTGATGAATTAGGGGACTCACTTCTGCTTAGCAAGGAAGACCTGTGTGGCATATTCTGCTGATGTGTATTATAATCTGATGTTAAAGTTTAACATCTACCAGAAAAAAAAAGCTTTATTGAGTGTTAACAGCCGTGCTGTGCGGTTCTAGTCTCAGAAACGAATTTTTCGAAACACACAGTAGGAAGCTCACAGGAAGTTCTTCAGCTGGACCCAGCAGTAAGACAGCATTGACTTGGTCAGGATACAGGCAAGAAGCTCAGGCAGAGGCATCCAGAACAGGGCTCCTGCAAGTGCCCACAGCAACAAAGATGCACAAAGTGGCCAATTTTCTTAGGAAAGCTCCCAAACAGGGTCAGTTAATATTTAAACCAACTTGTATTATTTGACGTTGGATGCTTTTTGCAGAAATGTTATTTCTCTTAGTCGTACTCAACCTGAGACCTCCCAGACAAGCTTAGGAGCTACAGAAGACCAGAGACCCTCCTACTCCATCAAAGCAAAACAAACTTATCCAAATTGGAGGGAGACATCTCCTGATATGGTCCCCCAGCTCCTTTTCTACCTGGGTCTGCTTCATTCTCACACATGCATTCACTCATTCATCAAACGCTTGTTAAAACATCTATCAGGCTCCAGACACCCTTCTAGGGTTGGGCATTCAGTGGTGATCAAAACAGGCTCAAAATCCTGCCCTTAGGGCACTTAGACTCCAGTGGCATGAACTCAGAGATTGTCAGAACAGGGGTCTATTGTGTTCAAAATTTACAAACTCAGATGGCTCCAGGGGCCAGACTGGGAGTAAAAATGCACAGAGGGGATAAGAATGGGTGGCAACTGCAGCAAACCAGAGAATGTGTGTCCCCAAAGGCATCCACATACAGTTTTTGGAGCACTGTGCAGTGTTTGTTGTTGCTGTTAAGCAAAACACTTTCGGAAGCTCTCAAATGTCCTCGGACCAAAAACAAGGCCCAGAAAGGATATGTGCCTTGTTCAAGGTCACACAGCCAGGCAGTGGCAAAGGTAAAGCTGGAACTCAGCTGTCCTGGCCCTGGCCCAGTGCTTTTTTTTTTTTTTTTTCACTACGCTATACTCCCTCTGGGCCCAGAGTTCAGCTCCTTGGGCATCTCAGAAAGTTTCTGACATGATCTTGGTGAACAACTCATTCATTCTCTCAACGATTATTTATACAGCTCTATCACGTGCCAGACACCAAAGAATGTTTGAGAGTGTTGAACAAGACCAACGTCAGAAATGGGCCTTAACCTCCCAGAGCTGAAGAGTGCATCACTTCAGGGATCTAGACAGATAATAAGTAGGACACAATAAATTCCTTTTTTCCCCTTTGAGCACTTCTGAGGCAGTAGTTATGACTCCAGGCCCAGATATACAAATGTACTTGACCTGAACGAAAAATAAATGTAATTTTATGTAATTGATGTCATGTGCCCGTAAAATTAACCTAGCTCAACAATTGGTATAAAAAGATTACTGTGGAATAGTAACTGGGTACATAGTAGCTGATCAATACAGACTTGTTGGCTATAAGTGGTCATGCGCTATGCAATCTCAGCTGCTGGGCAGATGCATAAACTTGTTCTGCATTTGGCTACTTTCTAACCACCTCAGCAGTAGCATGGTCAAGGCTATCCAACCATTGCACAAATATTGATGGAGCGCCTGCCTACCATGTGTAAGACTCTGTGTTAGAGTGCATATGTAAGCGCTGTGGTATTCAAGGATCAGTGTTTGTGAACCAAGGTAAGTTGGAAACCATTTTTTGCTAAGAGTTTCCCAGGAGTGTGGTGGAATCCTTTGGAAGAAGCCAAAGTTAGCTTTCCTAGGTTAGCAACTCAGTGTGTACCACCTGCTATAGCTGGAAGGAGAGATGGACAGAGGTATGACCACAATGATTCATGGGCTACGGCTAATGGTGTGACTGAATGGTCAGGGACTTGGAAGGAACATGATTGAAAATCGGTGACAAGGAAATATGAAGAAACGGTATGTGGATAGACTTTTCTGAATGGGCATGGAGTGTGAGATATTTGTGTCTCTTGTGAACGCTTACAGAAAGGTGACCTCAGGTGGAGAGGAAGGCCCTTCTGTGGACATCAGTCAGTATCATCTCTATCTACTCTTGGCTTTGCACAATGGGCTCATGAACAAAGTGGCCATGGTAGGGATGAAGGGATAAAGGTTATGCGTAGACTCAGCAACATGGACTTCCAGTCACCAAGGCTGATGTGGCTACAACGACTGCTGAGTACCCAAACTCCCCATAGCTTTTGCATTCCTAATATGGCACATTCCCCAGGGAGATTAGCCAGACATTTGGTGACAAGTTGATTATATTGGATTATTTTCATAATGAAAGGGGCAGCACTTTGTTCTTACTGGAATGGATGCCTTCACTTCTTGCCTTCCTTGTCTGCCATGTTTCTACCTAAACTATTATCCGTGGACTTACAGAATGCCTTATGCACTATCATGGTATTCTAAACAGCATTGTTTCTGACGGAAGAATTCATTTCATGGTAAATGAAGTTGCAATAATGGGCCCACGCCCATGAAATTCACTAGTCTTATCATGCTCCCCATCATCTTAAAGCAGCTGACTTGATGTAATAGTGGAATAGCCTTTTGAAGACTCATTTGGGTGCCAGCTAGGTGACAATGCCCTGCAGGGCTGGGGCAATGTCCTCCAGGATACAGTATATGCTTCAAACTGATGTCCAATATATGGTGATTTTTCTCCTATAGCCTGGACTCATGAGTGTGGGAATCAAGGGGAGGAAACGGGGTTGACTCTTATCACTATTACCCCTAGTGATTCACTAGCAACATTTTTTACTCCCATCCCTGCAACTGGGCTCTGCTGGTTTAAGAATTTTAGCTTCAAAAGGAGCTAAAGGTGGAAAATGCTTCCACCAAGGGACGCAGCAATGATTCCACCGAACTGGAAGCTGAGACTGCCACCTGCACACTATGTGCTCTTCATGACAGTGAATCAATGAGCAGAGAAGAGGGTCGGGTACTGGCTCTGGGGATTGACCCTGATAATCATGGGGTAATTGGGATTACTACACAACAGGGCTAAGGAACAATATATTTGGAGTACGGGAGATCTTCTGGGCCACCTCTTACTATTCCCGTTTCCTAGGATTAAAGTCAATGGAAAACTACAACAGCCCAGTTCAGGCAGGATCACAAATGACCCAGACCCTTCAGGAATGAATGTCTGAGTCCTCCCACCAGGCAAGGAACCATAAGCAGCTGAAGTGCTTGCTTAGGGTAAAGGGAATGGGTGGTAGAAGAAAGTAATGCTGTATACCAGCAATGATCATGTGACCATTGCATAAATGAGAGTTTGAGTGTTGCTTCATCATTTTGATATTTATATGTTTATATATGTATTAACCAACAATTTTTGTTATCTTCCCCCCCATCCCCGTATCACCTAACCTAAAATGTTTTATATAGTAATTAGCTTTATATACCAATATTCAAAGAACAGGGATTGTGAATCATCTAGAAGAAAAATTAACAACATCCAAAATCAAAAAACAGACTTTGTATCCTCTTTTGGGGAAAGGGATACTGTGTTTTTGGTTGTATGTGTGATGGTTGCATCCCATCTGGCTGAAGCATGACTTTATTATGGTTTTAGAGATAAAATATGGCTTAAGCAACCATGTATAGTGTAAGCTGACAAGGGTTGACTGTGGTGGCTTTGTAATGTGTCAACATAGCTAGGCTGAATTCTATTTCCCAGAATTTTACTCCCTGTATGTTTCCAGTTAGAACGTGTCACAAGAGAGATTCTCATGTGAGATCTGGAGGGCGGAAGAGAAGCAGCAGCTGCTGTTGCTGATCTCCTGGTTCACCCTGATGGTGTGATGTGGGAGCCAGGCCTGCAGCTACTCCACCTTCTCCTGGATCTGCCTTCAGCTTCTCCAGCTCCTGGGCCAGGTGTGTGTTAGGTCCATGATGAAGGACATCAGCTTCTCCTGCAGATGCTCATACCATCGAGGTCAGAAGCAGCCAAAACGCCAGCTGGTGCTTACTGGTTCCACTTTATCTTTGCTCTACCCTGCTTTGCGCTCACCTTCCTTCCCCAGTATCTGCCCTGCAGACTTTGATTTCTAGCATCAGTCACAAAGCCAGCTCAATAGAAACTGCTTCTCCAGCTCCCACAATTGCTTAAGATAAAATCTCTGTAACAGATCCCTTATCATATTGTATTTCCTTGTGCTTTTGCTTCTCCAAATAAACCCTGACTGATGCAATGGCTTAAAGAATAGGGGACTTTATTTCTGTCACATGCAACAGTTCAAAGGTGAGAAATCCAGGTGGGCAGCACAGCTCTGCTCCATACGAACATTCAAGGACCCAAGTTCCTTTCACTGTATTGTACCACCATCCTAGGGCATTGTCTTTATCCAGCTGGTCAAAGCTGAGTGTCCACATCCAAATTCCAACCGGCAGGAAGAGCCAAGAGGGTACGAAGGAGGTATATTCCACATGGAAGGCTTGTCCCTGGAAGTGGCACTCAGCACTTCTGTGCCCATTCTGCAGATGAGAATTTCATCACATGGCCTTCCCCAACTCCAAGAAAGTCTGGGTAATCTGTTCTAGTGAGCAGCCATGTGCCCAGAGGGAAAAGGCATTTTGGTGAACAACTAGCTGCCTCTACCACACACATACAGACTAGTTTTAATAGTGTGAATATTATAATGTGTAATAGATAATATTAATAGATAACATTATATATTAATATATAATATATAATGTTATATATATGCTACATAATAAATATTATAGAATATATATCATGTTAGATATAGCTATAGTGTAATAGCTAATATATAATATTATATGCTATGGTGCTGACCCCAAAGTCTTAAAAATAGCAAACAGAACCACTAAAAATGAGCTGAGTTACCCTGCAAACCAAAGCCAGAAGCAGCCCGTGCAATGAAAAATTGAATTGAATGCTTCCAGATTTAAGAAAATTTTTGTGCCAATAAATAAATAAACTACTACTGTAATGACAAACCCCAGGAACTTCCCCAACTAAAAAATCATAATTGATTACAAGCTGTCGCCTGCCGTATTGAGTTACATTTTGCCTTACCAACTAAATGCCTCAGTAGTTAAAATGATTTTGTTTGAGATTCACATGGATTAAATAGCCTAGAACACATCCACCCTAGACTTAATCTAAGAGAGAGGAGATTTGGCTCAAATGTTGCTTCTCAGCATGTCAGGAAATGTTTTCTTCAATTAAGTAATCTTATTTTAGAGTTAAATCTGTGCCAAGAAAATAAACAATATATCTTTCATGAACACATCCACTCTGTTGTATAAAAACTTTTATTTTCTGGGAGGCTGCTCTTGGAATTTGTACATATAATGAGATCAGAGCTGGAAAAATCCTGTTTTCTTTAGCATTTAATGGCTTTGGAAACTATAAGGGAGCCATGTGACACAGTATAATGACAGAGCTCTGTGAACAAGTGAATAGCAAAGATCAACAGATAATCTTTTTTCCCCACCCCAAACCCTGCATTTTTAACAGAAACCCTGCATTAAGTACAGTGGGATGTTTCCACTCAATCTTGAGCTGCGTAAAAATTAGTTGCAAGAGAGTCTGTTGCTGATCACAGACCAAATGCTGTTATGCTTTCGACACATTTTAAGAGATTAGGCATTATGGCTATGTACTTCCAAGATCAAGTTGCAATAATGGGAAGTCAGGCAAAATCCTGAAGATCCCAGTGCCTGGCTGTCTAAAGGACGGCATCGTAGAAGGTAGAACGCCAGAGGACTCTTTTTTGGAGGTCTCTGCACCTCCACCCCCAGAGGATGGCTCCAGATGGCAGCCTGGAGCAGAAGCTGTGTTCCCAACACCCCATGTTATGCTCCAGCAATACCAAATGACTCCCACTTCCCCAGACGTGCAATGTTGCTGCTCTCCTCCATGCTTTTGCATGTGCTTTTTCCCAACCCTTATTGTCCTACAGGACCCAGCTTCAGCATCACCTCTTCTATGAAGCCCAGGCAGTTAATCACTCTCTCCCACTAAATTTTTTTCTATTTTCCCTGCTGGTGACCTTCTTGAAAACAAGAAACCTTATTGATATTGTTTGTCTTACCTTCCTGTTGCCTAACAAACCCAGACTCACAGTGAGTACATGCTATATGTTTATGAAATAAACAAGTAAATGTTTAATCTAAAAAGGGTGGGATAAGGGAACTTCCCGATTAGCCAACTTTGGCTTGTTTTCTGACACAGTAAAGGACCAGTTCCAGAGTTCACTGGGAAAGAAGGGAAGAGAAGCTCCTCTGATCTTTCGCATTCTCCCCTCAATCTGTACCTGGGTCAACCAAGACCAATGGTTAACTTCCAGTTGCCGAAAGAGTTGTGTCCCTCGTGTATCCTCGATTGCCCACGGAAGGCACGAATGAACATTTGCTGGTAGGCACGTGTGGCAGACCCTCCACCCTTAGAGCCTCGGTGGCATACTCGCTTTCTGCATGGATACCGCGGCAAACACTAAGTGAGGTAGCAGCACAGAAGAAAACTTCCTCAGACCTGCATGGCAGAGCTTTCCTTTCTTCAGAAAAAAGAGTTGACTTTGCTCTGCGCAGCTTTTGTGAGCAGAATTTTGATGAGCACTTGGGACAGAGGAAGTGAGGGTGGCGGCAGCCTTAACAGATTCATCAGACTCACGTACGCTATTCCATCACCCCCAACAGTTGCTCCACGGACCTTTCCAAGGGGCAGCCATCAAGATGGGAATCAGGAGAACGGTGTCTAAGGCCTGCCTCCATCACTGTTGGTGCAACCTTTGGCAATCCTCTTAATTGCTTGGGCCTCGGTTTTCTCACCTTTTAATGATATTGGGGGCTATAATATCCACCCAATCATTTTTCCACAAAGTGCTAAGTTTTGAAAAAGTTAGTTTCCGCAAAATCTTTTAACAACTTAAAATTGTTATATCAACGCATACCTTATCTCCCTCTGCTCCCTTGTGAGTATTCGACCTGTCAGCCCACCTGGACGAATCAGGAGTTCACAAACACACCTTGCTCACACATACCCTTTTCACCTGTGGGTCAAGTTCCCTCATTAAAATTCTCCTTCTTGGTTGTGATGTCATGTGGCTATCAGGTACCCCCTGACATGATGTGGTAACAAGGGCACTTCTCTGTGGTCTCCTCCCAAACCCTTAAGTCTAGTCTAACCATGAGAAAAACATCACACAAACCCAGATTGGGGGACATGCTACAGGATATGTGGCCAGTACTCCTCAAGACTATCAAGGTCGTGAAGACAAGCAAAGACAGAAAAACTGTCCTAGACCAGAGAAAGCTGAGGAGCCATGACAACCAAATGCAATGTGGTTCCCTGAAACAGATCCTGAAACAGAAAGAGGACATTAATAGGAAAACTGGTAACATCCTCCACTGTGTGGGGTATAGTTAGTAGTAATTCATCGATGTTGGTTTTAGTTTTAACAAGTGTTCTGTGGAAATGTAAGATGTTAAGGAGGGGGGAAACTGAATGAGAAACATGTGGGAACACTCTAATATTTTTGAAACTTTCTGTATATCTAAATTTATTCCAAAATTTAAAAATGTGTTAAACAAAATTCTGCTTCCCCTTCAAGCTTCATCCAAAGATCACCTCTTTTGTAAGGACTTACTGAATCCTCCAGTTAGCTGTGAACTTTCCTTCTTCTAAACCCTCCTAGCACTTTGCTTCCTCCTTAAGTGGCGTTCGACATGTAATTGTTTGTGTACTATTCAACCCCCTCAAACACACACATATGCACATACTGGTATGTGAGCAATTTGAAGGTGATTTTTTTAAATCTGCAGGGCCTAGCAGAGTTCCTGACACATGATAAATGTCTAATGAGTGTCTCTGAATGGATGGATGGATGGATGGATTGCAGCAGCCTATGCTGTCACAGTGTAGGGTTACTGCAGCATGTTCACCCTCTCCAGGCTTAGCTGGACAAGACATTTTCCCCAAACAGAATTTATTCTGTGGGCTGAGGCAATGTCTGTTACTAAAGGCCATATGTTTGCAAAAGACCCTGCATATCTAGACTTTTAAAGAGATTTAGAAACCACGACTTCTTAATCTTCACACCCCCCTCACATGAAACGCTTTTGGCATTATTTAGTAATCCAAACTGTACATACCACGGGAGATTTGAAAAGTGCCTAATTAAAGACACAATGCTGTGCTCACCTTATCCTGGGCTAAATCCACTGACATTAGTGAGCATTTGGATTCAGAGGAAGAAGAACTGAGGCATCTTTTATAGCTATGGATTTGAAGGGATTTAGGGCATCAGTACACTAGGCTTGAATGAGAAAAACAGGCTAAAAATCAGGAATAAATAAGGTGGTTGTAAGCCAAACAGGTTGTCAGAATTAAGACAAATTGGAAAAGACTGAAACTGAACTGCTAAATGAAGGGTATGACAGAGGCCAGCGGGGAGACTTTTCTAGGTTACTTAGCACTATTTTTAAAAGTATGCCACGTGCTGCAGAGCAACTAAGCCCATGGGCCACAACTACTGAGCCTGTGCTCTAGAGCCCGAGAGCCACAACTACAGAAGCCCGAGCACCTAGAGCCCCTGCTTGCCCCAACTAGAGAAAGCACACGCACAGCAATGAAGACCCAATGCAGCCTTAATTGATTAATTACTTAAAGAAACAAAAAAGCAAAGAAGAGTAGCCCCCGCTCACCTCAACTAGAGAAAGCCCGCACACAGCAACAAAGACCCAACACAGCCAAAAATAAATACAAATAAAATAAATTTTATAAACATAAAAAATAAAAATAACACTTCTAGGGCTTCCCTGGTGGCGCAGTGGTTGAGAATCTGCCTGCCAATGCAGGGGACACGGGTTCGAGCCCTGGTCTGGGAAGATCCCACGTGCCGCGGAGCAGCTGGGCCCGTGAGCCACAATTACTGAGCCTGCGCGTCTGGAGCCTGTGCTCCGCAACAAGAGAGGCCGTGATAGTGAGAGGCCCGCGCACCGCGATGAAGAGTGGCCCCCGCTCGCCGCAACTAGAGAAAGCCCTCGCACAGAAACGAAGACCCAACACAGCCAAAAATAAATTAATTAATTAAAAAAAAAAAATAACACTTCTAAAAAAAAAAAAAAGGTTATGTATCTATAGACCAACCAGGTCCAGAGGCTGTAGTACTTTTTTAACTAACATCATTGTCTTTATTTCTAAACCAGCTAAATGAAAGCACGACCCTTGGTAAAACAGCAATTACTACGACTATTGTGTTATTGGGAGGGGATTCATTTGTCCCCCCAGATTCTCGTATGTGACAGTGCCCTCCTCTGTGACAGCCACCTCCTAGAAGCTGATGCCACATACATATGACTGTAATTGTTGCTTGATTATGTACTGCTTCAGCCTCTCCCTCTGAGCTGTTCATCCAAACGTGGTCAGATTAAGAGGCTCAAGGTTTCTGAGGTCAGAAAAGAACTCCAACTGTCAGAAGCAGAACTCTACAGAGGTAGTGGGTCTGGACCTCAATTATTATAACACCACAGCTATTGTTTCTGTGGTATGGCAAGCCAGACTTTCAAAGTGGCCCAGGGCCATCGGCTCTCTTTCTTTCTTTCCCCTTTGCTGTCTACCGTTGTGGTCTTGGTGTGGAGTGATTTGAGAAAGGTGCTTTGTATGAGTTCTCCGTAGCAGCTACTGCATTCAAAATCCCAAGCAGCTCAGAAGTGCAGCCCCAAGATACACGCTTCTGGCCACCAAGGCAACAGGAGTTAACATCGTTATGCCTCAGAGTCTAACACAGACCAAACTTCTCTCCCCAGAACCTCCCCAAACTTAGAGCTTACCCAGTCTGCACGCTTTGTGAAGAAGACTGCCCTTGGACCGCAGGTAATTAATTCACAATCTCCCCAGACCTCAGTTTTCTCATCTATAAAATGTGAGTGGAAGAATAGAAGGTCTTTCAGCTCTAAGATGTTATGATGTAAAAATCCTGCCAAGGCAAATCTTTTCTTGTATTTCCACACCTCCCTCCTCTATATTTGACCTGCACATGGAAAATATCTGCTGACTCACCCTTCCACACCCTCACCAGACACTTGAGAAAGTTGGGAATGTTTCTTTTATAAAAGAGCTTGAACCATATTTTCTATACATTTGGCTCCCCTTTGCCAGTAAAATCCCTGACACCTCTTCAAAACATAGGAAGTAAGCATTGCATCAGAAAGAGAGCTCATTCTCATCTGGTTCCTTCAGCCTGGTATCAAGTTTGGCTTTTTCACACATCTTTTTCTCTGTGGATCAGGTGATGGATGCCAGTCCATATATTCATCTCTGACTTACACCAAGAGAATTTGAAGTAGGATGTTTCTCATGCGGGGAAAATGTGTTTTGAGAATTCCTTTGGCTATTCTGGTCCAACAGAATTCCAGTTGACAACCTCTGGGCAGAGTTACAAACCTACGTTTTTATTTCCATAAATGTCATTTATCAACAGAACGTTACAGGGAGTTGATTGGGGGATGGTGCTTAAAAGCAACTCTTTTGTTCCAATCTTAAAAGAAAGTTAAAAACCAACTCTTAAATATATTGCTCGCTTCATCAGAATCCACTGAAATTATGAATTCTGATAGCTATGTCAGCTAAAGATACAGAACATCACAATTATAGGACACTTCCCATTTGAGTGAGGATGCTCCCCAGAAGGTTTCCTCTGGAAAAGCCCTTTTGGAAGCCTTAGGCAGTGGCCCACCACTGCATGTGTTCAATTCTGATTTGTAGTGCGGTTTGTTACTTGGTTGATGTTAGAGGATCTTAATTAGCTTCCTGACCATGCAATAAGAAAAGTGCCTCATTATTAAAATTAGTCATCAGTTTTCGCTGGGACAGCAGCAGCGATGAAGGTGCATAGAGCAGGCCCGTCAGCTTCCACAGCAGAAGAGTAGGGATTTGGCTGCTTAGACGTACTGACAACCTGGCTCTCCGGGTTAGAAGACGTCGAGTGTGTGCCAGGATACCCTGACTTCAGAGGATCTGAAAGTTTGATGCTGAAGTGAGGGAAATGAATATGGCAGCCAGTGTTTTTTTCAAAGTGAGTTGGGAAAAATCAATGTGAGGTCTTCCTTATTTATGTCCCAATAGGGTCCAGAGCTTTCTTTCTTTTGGATTCTTTCGGTGTTTTTCTTGGCTCATTTATGGTGCATGAAGAAGCTTCTTTTCAATATGAGGGTGAAAACATTTCTCTTTGTTTAGACACTTAGAATGTGAATTTGTTTTGCAGTTCTGACCCAGAGAAACTGGTTCTATTCCTGGCTCCACCAGGCAAGTCATTTATCCTTTCTGAACCTTATTTTCTCATCTAAAAAAAAAAAAAAATGAGAGGTTTAGAATAGACCATCTATTGCAGAACTAGCTACATAATTTGCAGGTCCCAATGTAAAATTAAAATATAGGGGGTAAAGTTCAAAAATTATTTAGAATTTCAAGAGGATAACAGTAGAGCATTAAGCCAAGGGCAGGGCCCGTCTACACACGGGGCCCTGTGGGGCTGAACAGGTCACACACACACAGGGTGAAAGCTGGCCTTCAACTCCTCTGTGCCTTGTCCAGCACCCAAATGCTCTGTTGTCAAAGTTTTTTGGTCAACTCCACAGGCACAATTCTCATGCAAAAATCAAACAACAACAAAAAAGCAAACACAAAAAATGTGAGTTACATTTTTTTACCTGACGTCTATCTCACTTTTTTCAAGTTCCTTTGACCATAAGTCCTTCCTGACTTCATTTTATTCTCCAAGATGGATTTTTCTTCTTTCCTGTCTAAAACATCCAAATGACCTCTGCTTTGGACTTTTTCTAAATCACCATATGTTAGATAATTGTGCCCAAAGGAATTACTTCCAGAGTGGCCTAAACACAAAAGAAAAACACACAGCCAACTTTTTCTCTAGAACAGTGCAAACATTTCCTTAAACCTAAGTGTCTCAAGAGGAAAATTGACAGAATAAACCTTTCACCCAGCGAGTCCACTCTGCCTAGTGCTTGTACTGAATCCTTCTTTTTGCATTTTTACATCTCTGATTTATCTACTGCTTTGCCAATAAAAGCAGTCATGTTCTTTGATTTAAGTTTTTTTACAATGGAAAAGTGGCCAGAGAAAATGACTCAGTTGAGTGTTTTATTAATGGAAAGAACTGATATGCCAGCAACAATCCAAGTTCTTTGCCCCTTCTCTATCATGTTACACCATAATACAGCACCTCCCTGAGAAGTCGGAGATTGCAAGTTAAATGCTAGCAAATCAATGGTTTGTCAGATGTTAGGTTCACTAAAGTGCCAACCACAAAACACAAGGAACTGTCAGCGTTGAGAAGTAAAATCTACTCATATAATTTTACAATTACAAAGCAACTACCAAAAAAGGGGAAGATTCTCTTAACATGTCTTAAAAGGAAATAAGTTTGATTTCTTGCATGAGTTTTTCTGCTAGGTTGAAGTTACTGAAGTCTCATTCAGGTAGACAAACTCACTGTACAAAATTTTACCATCACTTCAAATAGATGGAAAATCGATTTATTCTTGAAATTAACTTCCGGAATTTTAAGAAGAGAAAGTGATTACTTCACATCTACTCATGACTGACAACCCAACCTCAAAATGAATTTATTTCCTATTATGAAAGTTTGGGGTGTTCTGCTTATTATCGAAAACAAGTACATTTACTCTTTTTCTTTAATCTTATTTAAAAACATCAAAAACCCATTTGTCTCAAATATTCAAGATCATATATATTCTGTTTTAGGGGACAATGTAAGGCAAAGATGTTATAAACACTGATAAACCACTGTCTAGTTCATGACAATTCCAAATATTTGAATACCAATATCCTTCAAAATATGAGCAAACAAGTAGAAAACAATAAATGCCTACACATTTTTTTAAAATAAATTTGTTTATTTAATTAATTTATTTTTTGGCTGCGTTGGGTCTTCATTGCTGCACATGGGCTCTCTCTAGTTGCGGGGAGCAGCGGCTACTCTTCATTGTGGTGCGCGGGCTTCTCATTGAGGTGGCTTCTCTTGTTGCAGAGCATGGGCTCTAGGTGCGCGGCCTTCAGTAATGGCAGCGCACGGGCTTCAGCAGTTGTAGCATATGGGCTCAGTAGTTGTGGCTCGCGGGCTCTAGAGCTCAGGCTCAGTAGTTGTGGCACACGGGCTTAGTTGCTCTGCAGCATGTGGGATCTTCCCGGACTAAGGCTCGAACCCGTGTCCCCTGCATTGGTAGGCGGATTCTTAACCACTGCACCACCAGGGAAGTCCCCCTAAATGCCTATATTGAGAGCTCATCTACTTCTCTGTCTAATGGAAGGATTATATCTAAACCACAGTATTAGTCTCCTAGGGCTGCCATAACAAAGCGTGACTTCAAACAATGGGAATTTATTTTCTCACAGCTTTGGAAGCTAGGAGTCCAAAATCAAGGTGTCAGTGGGCCATTCTCTGTGGAGGCTCCTCCCTTTCCTCTTGCTTCTGGTGGCTGCTAGCAATCCTTGGCATTCCTTGGCTTGTGGCTGCATCACTCCAATCTCTGCCTCCATTGTCACATGGCCTTCTCCCTGTGTCTCTCCTCCTATTCTTACAAGGACCAGTTTTATTAATCTGCCTGGCCTGCTATAACAAAATAGGATAAACTGCGTGGCTTAAACAACAGACCTTTTTTTTCTCACAGTTCTGGCTATAAAGGCTAGAAGGTGCCGGCTGATTTGGAAGGTCGTGAATTTGAGGGGAACGCTATTCAACCTGGTACATTCCCCTAAATAAATATATAATAATCTCTTCTGTGTTTAAATGAAATAAAACAAAATATCTTTGTGTACCAGAAAAAGAAAGCTCAATGAATCCCCTAAGAATCCATTCCATTCAGTCATCCATCCCATCAGTTCTCAAAGTGTGATCTGAGGACCATTTGCCCCAATTCAGCTTTGGGAGGGGCTGATTAAAAATGCAGATTATTAAACATAGTGTAAACTGAGAGATTTTCTGGAAGGAGATTTCTCCAGGCGAAAGAAATGACTGTCCAGGTGAATCTTATTTTCCATTGCTATTACCAAACCTGAGATATTTCCAGAGCTGCATTGTCTCCTGGAAGTATCACACTTTGATTCCAACTGCCTTTGCCATGACTGGCTCCCCGGAATACCCAGTTTCTCCCTTAAATTCAGCGTGGGCACAAGTAAATTCCCTTTCTTGACAGGCTGGCATTCAAAAATGACTTAGCTGGGAAGCAGCCACATAGCACAGGGAGATCAGCTCGGTGCTTTGTGACCACCTAGAGGGGTGGGATAAGGAGGGTGGGAGGGAGACGCAAGAGGGAGGAGATATGGGGATATATGTATACGTATAGCTGATTCACTTTGTTATACAGCAGAAACTAACGCACCATTTTAAGGCAATTATACTCCAATAAAGATGTTACCAAAAAAATGACTTAGCTGAATATGATGGGAAACCAAAAGAAAATATAGGCAACATTATAATAGTCACTAGGTTTTCAGGGTATAGAGAGAATTCAGAGTCAACGTCGACAACAGTGGAAGGACTAGGGCAATGTCAGAAACACCCTCCTTCCCTGCTCCCTGCCGATCTTTGCCAGGTGTCCTCAGGCCACAGCTTGTTTTCTAACCCCCAGGAGCCTGGCTCTTCCCTACCAAACTGGAGTTTCTAAGGACTAATCAGAAGTCACTAGTCTCCTCAGTCAGGCGCTTGTGGGGGGTTGGCGGGGGGTGGGGTCCCTGAGCACCCACTAAGAGCAGAGGGTAGAGTCTGTTCTTCCTGTTGCCTCCTTGCCCAGCATAGTACCCGGCACATGCTGGGGCTCAACGTAATGTCTCTTGGGTGAAAATTTAAAACTTTGCCTCATACAAATGATCAGAGGAACCCAAAGTCTTCCCACTTAATCCCAATTTGAGATCTGAGGGCCATACTTCCCTCAAGTTGCTGGGATTGTGATAACGAGCTTCGTGACTCCGATTATCTGCGCCACCCACTTCGGGGGCACTTTAGGGCCTTTCTCTCAGGAAAAGTTCCTTCTTCACAACTGGACAAGTCTACTCATTAGAGCTCTCCAACCACGTGTCCAGAAAGCAGGAGTCCTCACACTCTGAAACAGGAGCTGACTCAGACACTGACCTGAGGTCAGCAGACCAACCTTTTCATTTTGAAAGAAGGGAGCTCACACCCAGAGAATGTTCAGGAACTTTCCCAGGTTCTCAACGGCCATTCCATGGCAGAGATGCACGTGGAACCCAAATCACTGAACACCCAGGTCTGGCCTTGTTTCCCTCACCACTCCTCATTGCTCTGCCTCTCTGCTTGTTTTCTCGAGGACAGCGACCTCAGAGAAGCTGTGGGAGGCTGCTCTCACCTGGGGCCCCCTGTCCCTCCGCTGCCCTCAGAGTCTGGCGAGCCTCTTGTTGGTTCCCAGATGCTGTCCCATGGCTCTGTGTTCACCCAGAAACTTTGCAGTTTAAGACGTAAAAACAGATGCTGCCCCAGCCTTGGCTCACCTGCAGAGGCCCCTGGACACTGAAAGAAGATGGAGTTGTTTTCTATCAGGTCCAGAATGGGTCATAAATACCAGAAAGCACCTGTTGAAAGTAACTCTGTCTTATTCATGTGGGTGTGTGTTTTGCTTTTTTCTCGTTTTATTTGCTTTTTGCCTCCATTGGCCCACGTCCACCTCCCTGAATAAATGCAGGCAGACCCTCTGAATGCCTGATCCCTAGGTTTCGAACAGATAAGCCAGAGAAGCCAGTAACTGCATGCCTTTACTGAGTACGCTGAACTGAAGTTAGTGCTCACCTCAAGAGGATCAACATTGTTTAAGAATAACCTTGTTAAATACTAATTTTATCCGACTCTAAAAATAACATACGCTTCTTGGGCCAAAACTGGGGGAATGTGACAGGAGAAAAAGCAGAGAAATATAAAGAAATTTTTAAAAACTGTAATCCCACCACCACTGTTCATGTTTTAGGGTATTTCTTTTCCATCTTAAAAAACACACACGCACACAGAACTATCATATAGTTTCAGGCAAAGTAATGGTTAAAAAAGAAAGTCTCCAGTCACAAGAACAGGCATAAGAAGAGGCCTGCACATCCCAGGAACTGTTGACACATGTATAAAGATGGGAGAAGAGAAAGCTTTATTTTTCAACTTGGAAAAAGAGAAGTACCTGTGGTATTCATGTTATCATTGTAACTGATTCTTTTCAACTAAAAAATGATGCTAATGAATTTGTTGGTAAGGATGAGAATAAGTATTTGCTGTGGCTCTTGACTACAGTCAGTTTCTGTTCTGTTGCTGATGTGGCATGTACCCATCTTATGAATCCATGTGCTTGTCAGACAGGGATTGTGGCAGAGGCAATGGCGGCGACAGCCTGAACACAGGAAATCACCTTCGAAGGGGAAGCTCTGGGCTGGCAGAAGTGTGTTAACCTTTCATCCATGTCATTGGGTTTAATATGTTAACTTTGTAGTAAAAGGTTCTTCTTTGAGCTCAGGGTCCATAAAAAATGTTACTGGTCCTTGATGTTCCCAGTTGAGGATAGTAAGGAAAACAGAACGCTGAAAGCTCACATTGATTGAAGCAAAGACAGAGCTGGGGGGTCAGCCCAGCGCCCCAGCGCCTCCCCAGCCTGACAGAACTGAACGGCTATTCATAGCAGTTGGAGCACATCCAAGCTACGAGTGTAAATTTACTTGTATCATCTTTGGAGAGGAACTGTGTAGTCCCCAGTGCCTCCCGGTTAATTCGGATCGACTGTTTATTTGTTTAGTCCTGTAATGATATTATCCACAGGGCTAGAGCCACACAGGGAGGATGAGGAATTCCTGGAGGAGGGAGGCTGCATGTGTTTATTGCCCTGTCAGCCCTTCACGACAAAAGACAAAAGTTGCTATAATTTGTGTGTTCCCACACACGTGATCCATATGGACAATATCGAGTATAGGTGCTGATGAAGAAAAAGAAAAGGTTTACCAGAAATCAAGATGCCAGCTGCTATGTGAAAAATGCAGAGAAATGCTCTCTAATTAAACCCACAGTTCCAGAGCTGGAAGGAATTCTGAGACGTTATCCATAACCAGAAGAAAAAAGAACCACCAGCTCTTAACTGACTTATGCCTTGTGTTGCCTTGGACCTTGAGCCTAATTTCTTTTCTTTTCAAGCTCAGCGGTTAGCAGGTTTCTCACGGCCATGCCTATTGGGGTGGGGGACCGTGATTTCCCCTTATCCTCAGCACATTTATTTATAGCTCAGTTTCAATGGAGTTCCTCGCTGTGGGCATATTATCGGAGCCAATTCTAGTTTATCTCCTCAGCGTCAGACTGAAACCCCTGAAATATGCTGCCAGTTGGTTCCTGATTGTTCTTCTGGAAGCTTGCAGCTCTGAAAGCTTTTTACCTCAGGAACGTGCTGTCCATCCAAGAAACACACGACTTGAAAGGACAAAATGAATCAACAGAGTCAGCATGTCACTCAGTGGGCTGGCAAACAGTGATCTGCTGAGGGGCAGCTGTGCCCAATCTTCTGACTATTGGGCCATTATGGCCCTGCCACATGGATGCAACCATTGCACGGTTTGATCCGTGCCACCTAAAAGTCTCACACAGTTTATTGATGCCAAGACAGTGAAGGGCACTGCAGTGAGGGCTGACTGGAAAACGAATGCAAGTGGGATGGATAGCTCCCACAGGCCTTGAGAAACAACACTCAAGGACATGCCCAAACTACCCCAGCAAAGTGATGGAACGTTGCTAGATGCCAGTGAGGAGTGATGGCACAGCGGATAACCTCAAATGGCCTGGGCTCATTCTGATTAATGGGACAAGGCAACCATAGATGCATCACGAGTAGCAACGGTCCCAGAAAATAGCCACTTGTGGTTCCCAGACAATGGAGACATTTCGTGACCAACAAGAGGGAAAGGAATATGAAGAGCCACCTCCATCTTCCCGGCAGCAGTATTCACTATAGAGCCCCTTCCAAACGACACAGACATCTCCAGTCTATACCTAGCGAAAGCCAAACTGTGCATACGTAATTATAAAATAGTAGGATAAAAGAGGGTAATACTTAACAAGTGAACCAGGGGTCCATTAGTAATCCTCAGTGCCTCCGAATTGATGGAAGAGGCAGCAGTTTCGAGATAGACGCTGCTACGCTTTGATTTAACTTCAGGCTGGTTGGTACCCACGGGCCTCTGAGTCTGACTTTTCAGTTCCTCTAAGTAGGAAAGAAAGCCTAGAAGAATCGCCTCACTTCGCTCACTGGGTGTGAATGGGAGGCGGAGATGGGAGGTGAGGGAATAAACTTGCCCTAGAACAAAGCAAACAACCGTATAAAACAGAGGGACTGTTATAAAAGCAAAATATAGACAGTGCATGTATTTTTAATGACCAGGACTAGGGTGCCCTGTGCAAACATAAACAGCTCCCTGCCTGCGGAGCGCTAGAAACCCTCCAGTCATGGAGTTCGGGTTCCCTGCCACCCCCTCCTAAGGGTGCCTGGCCCTGCCAAAAATCATTTACAAATAAAGAGCTCTCAGAAATGTGCCCGACCTTCGGCCAAAGAGGAGAACCTCTTTTCCAATAAATAGTTGGCCGGGAAGGGGGGAGGGGAGCCAAGAGTAACAAAGGGAGCCCGCGGCCCGGGTTTGTTTGGATTGCCCGGGCGGCGCGGGAGCGGCCGGGCGCAGCTGACCACGGGTACAGATAGGTTAATTTCCACATGGAGCTGCAGAAACCCAATCCGCGGGTTGCGAAGCGTGGGTCAGTCAAGGCATGTTAATCTGTTTAGCATGTGCGCCGCGCGGAGGAGCCAGACCACCGGGGCGCAGGAGGCGCGGCCGTAGCCGCGCTGCTCCGGGGGAGTTAATAAAGAGCTTAAGGCAAGTAAGTGTAGCGAGGTGGCGGCGGCTCGGAGCCGGCCGCGCCCCGCGGGCCCTGGGGAGGCCGAGGCCGCCTGCTGCCCGCCGCCCGCGCCCCGCGGGCCCTCGGCTCCGCGCGCCCCGGAGGCCGTGCGAGCGCCGGGACGGCCGAGGCTGGGCGCACGGCGGCGCGGGCGGGACGCGGGAACCCGCGGGCCCCGGGAGCGCGGGCCTCCCGTCCCGGAGGGCGGGGGAGGAGGGGGAAGCCTCTTCTCTGCTCTCGCGCCGTGGGGGAGAGCAGGGGAGCGGGGCGTTCGCCATTTCGAACATTTTTAACTAATCAAAATATTTGCTGATGAGTATTTATTTTTACAAGAACTCGGTTTGGCTGGAGACTTCCCGAGCAACAGTATGGGCTGCCGTATTAGGTTTGTGACGGAGCCAAGTGCGGTTGGGCTTATTGAATCTGCGCGCCGGACATCACTCGCTCCGGAGATGTTTCTCTGTTCTGGGGAAGAAGCTTTCCCAGGACCATCTTTCCGCAGATGGCGCTTAGAACACAACCACATGTGTTTCCCCCCACGCCACCCCACCCCCCAAGCAGGAGAGGCTTCGTGTATTATGTTTGGGCTGAAAGAAAAGCGGAACGCATGCCCTTTCCTAGCCAAGCAACAAAAGGGAAAATAGCGGGAAATGCCCCAGTCTTGAGAAAGGAAAGTAAACACTAACAACAAAACTGGATTAACACTACAGGTCTACCTCAGTACATCCCTCCAACATGCTAAGCTTTCCTTCCTCCCTGTCATTCTTCCTCCCTACTCGAGAAAAGACTCACTTTTAACTTCACTGAAGTACAGTTATTGAGTCGAGTCGAAAGTAATTAAACAACTACATACTTCATTCGAGTCATTGCAAAGCCACTGATCACTATCTAGGAAAACCCATGAAAGATCAAGTTGAATCAAGTTTGAAAACGGACAAATGAGGGTGCATAGTAAACAACCTTGGATTGTAAAGATATCTGCAAAAATACTGGATGATAATTTTTTAAATGCTGTTGACTGAAAACCGGATTTAAATCTCCAAATTCATAGCAGTAGTAGTCATTAAGAAAAAGGACTGCTGTGGCATGAATTCCTAATCGTTAACCTCAAACGATTTTACAATGGGTTGAAGAGTGTTTCCTAAAGAGGACTTCTGTGGCTCTGCCTTGAGAAAAGGAGAAGTTGGGCAGGGGTTCTCCTGCAAGGGGGCATGCAGAGCATCACTGCCAAGAAGTACCTGTAGAAAGTGTAATGAGCAGATATTTAAAATATGAAATTGGATCAGAGAAGCAGAAACTAAATTTACTCATCATGAAAAAGAAGACTTGCCAAGTGCAACGTGAGACAGGACTGTTTCAAATACATTTAGAAATAAAATACCTAAAGAGTTCTAGAGAGCCTAAGCTAAATATCACTTGGCAATGCAATCTGGTAGCTTTCAAAAACAAACATAATACTAGGATAAAGAAAAGAAAATGAGCCATTAGGAACCACGAACCCACTTCTTCCTTTATTCAAGCTTTTTATTCAGTCTGGGGAGCCACAACTGAAGAGATTTAGAGAATTAAAAGTTTCCCTGTTCTCCTGTACTTCCTTCACTTGCTTGGTTTACATTGCTCATTAAGTGTCCAGATATTAATGACTTAATGACATTTGCCACCTGTCTAATTTTGGCCCAAACACTCCCTCCCCCAGATCAAAATTAAATTATCTGTGTCTCCATCAAGTGTGAAAAGAGCTTGTGGCTTCTTTTGATCAAAGAGATCCATATGGCCCTGAATTTTAAAAAGAAAAGGAAGGACAACATTAATAAAAATTGCCCACATTTCATATTATTTTGAAACCGGTTGGCAGAGATGAAGGGACTAAGGAAAGAAAAAGTTTCAGAGACCCAAAAAAAATCATAGCTGAGGAACTTAAATTCTTTGGAATCAAAGAAGAGAACAGGTTTCAATATTTCAAACTCAAATTTCCTTTACTCAGTGACCCCAGCCAACAGAGGACACTTTGTTCCTGCCAGTCAAGAAAAAGACATCAATAAAATGCCTGGATGTCCAATAAACCAAGGAGACTGCCTACCTGGAAGGCGACACATTCCCATGTCCAAGCTGATTCTTTTGATACCCCCTCACATCCATGTGAGAGTGTCTTAGTCAGCTCGGGCCGCTGTAACAAAATACCATAGACTGAGTGGCTTACACTTAGAATTTATATCTCGCAGTTCTGGAGGCTGGGAAGTCCAAGATCAAAGTGCTGGCAGATTCATTTCTTGGTGAGGGCCCTTTCCTGGCTTGCAGACTTCTCCCTGTGTCTTCACATGGACACGGAGAGTGAGCTCCAGTCTCTTCCTCTTCTTATAAGGACACTAACCCATCATGGGGGTCCCATCCTCATGATCTCATCTGAACCTAATTATCTCCCAAAGGCCCCACCTCCAAATACCATCAGGGGTTAGTGCTTCAACATATGAATTTTGCGGGGGGCGGGGAATGGGAAGGAACACAAACGTTCAGTCTACAACAGGGAGGCACTACCACGTTGGTGCAATGCAGCTATAGAACTGGGTGGCAAATCCCTTCCCACCTTCAAGGTGCAGACCAAGACCCTGCAAAGGACCCACCTCCCCGTTTGAAGCTTTGTCCATCTTCCTTTTATGAAACCCCTTATTCCTCTGTTAAAAATTTTACAGCACTTACTTTTGCCATCCTTGTTTAGTTCCTAGCACAAGCTGGTTTGGATTAGTTATATTCCATGGCCCCAACTGGAACTTTACGTCAATAACAGTGGTGATATGATGAGGACAGCAGCTGACATTGATTTGGCCTGTCTCATGTGCCAGTGCTTTGCATGCATCATATTATATAACTTTCACAATAAACCTATGAGGTAGGTATTATTAGTGCCCTTTTACAAATGAGAAAACTGAGGCTCAGAGAGACATACTCACCAGATTAATAAGTGACAGAGCTGGGTCTCAATCCATTGGCTTTCCGAGCCTGAGCTCTTAACCAGTGCACTGTCATATGAGCCCATCCTTATGCACACGGTGGGCCCCCCTCAAATGCCTGTGGAGGATGGTAATGTAAAATTTCATTTCAGTGCTCCTGGGATCAAAGAAAGCCTAAAATTTTGAGCATCAACTTTTTTCTTACTGGGTGAAAAAATTATATTTCCAGCCTCTAGAATGTATTAACACTTGCCCCCTCCCCCCTTTTTAAACTAAGGTCTTTCTCCATCACTTGTAACTAGATTCAGTTGTGTACCTTCCCTGAGCCTGTGTCTGTTTGCTGCAATGAGTGATTGATAGCTTAAATTTTTAGTGTATTAAACACCAGACTAGTGGGAACTTTTACTTATCCCATTTGTTGTTCTTAAAAAAAAAAATCTAAGACTGATGAGATACAGGGAAAAAAGTCAGGCTTCCATGGAACTGAGTTTCCCAGGGCCCCCAGTAGGTAGCTGGACTCGGGGCAGGAAGTGAACCCAGAGCATATGAAGAGCTCCAAGGGAAAAGAGTGCAGAAACCCAGTTAAAATGCTCAAGGGGTCTGGGAATGGCTCCTGCTATAACAATCCTTGGGGTAAGGGTTGGACATCCATCAATCAGAGAAAGAGAACAGGGCCTGGGATCTTGATTAGCTCATGGGTCTCCTGCCTACAAAGATGGAACTGGTAATACTGATGCTTCTCTTCTAAGTAAACATGCTGTCAAATTGAGGGGCAAATCTGGTCGGGTACCTTGGTTGCCTTTGAGGAAAGTACCGCAGAAAAGTTCTTTTCGAAAAGGACATTGCCTCACTCCATCACCAGAAAGTATTTTTTCCCTAATAATGTGATTGATGAACGGAATCACTTTCAAATCACGATGGATCCATGTCATTCAGATAAGCCATTTGTCTGGGGTTCCAAATGGAAAAGAGGACCAATCCCCCAGAATTCCTCAAACACCAGGTGCACTTACACTGGCCAGACTTGCCTGGAAAAGAGAACAGAGTGATGCTGCTCGGTGAATCCCCCAGGCTTCACATTCCAAAAATGTCCCATTAAGTGAGTCCGAGCAGTTGCTTCTGAAATCATAAATTCCAAAAGACAATGAGCGTTGCAATCACAAGGGGTAACAGAAGCCAAACACATTAGGAACATGTTCCTTGAGCAAATAGCATAATTCCGGACACGCAGGAACACATGGTTTGCTTCAAACATGTTTCATTTTGTCATCGCACTGAGTGCACAGTATTTCTCTTTGGGTGCAAGAGTGATTGATTTCGCTGGGAGAATTGTTTGTAAGAACATGAAAGTTGCCAAAGCAAACACGTTGGAGGGAAGTGTGGAGAAGGGGAGTTAAAGTATTTGGAGTAGATCTGGGTTTGGGAAGTTCATGCAGAGGTGAGACAGTGCGATGTAGAACAAATAAAAACATTCTGCACACTTCATCTACATAAATTATGTTCAGAAATTCACTCTGCGTAGACATTAGCTGTGTAGCTACAACTCTCCCTAGTGTGCCTCTAGAATGTGGGCACAAAGCCAATTTTTAAGTGAATGATTTGTAACTTTTCCTCTCCATAAATTAATCTATTAATATTTAGATCATCCTGATTTTAATCCACAAAAGTCATGTAGTCACTGTAAAAAAAAAACAAAAACCCTATAATCTATTTGTCTTTCATGATAAAATTCTATTACCAGCTTGTATTAATAGATTGTCTAAAGATATGTTGACAAAATGAAAAACATTAAGAATAGTTCCTTTGATCTGTTTCTCTACCATGGGAAAAAAAAAAAAGAAAAACCTAAAACTCTACCTAAATAATACACAGCAGCGTTTACAATCATGTGAGTTTGAAATGTTCCTTTTGGTTATTTACTTTACATGTAAATTTTATGTTAGAAATGAGAAATTTCTTAGCTCTTACCTGCCTATAGGTATTAGCTTCTAAAAGGTATAAATTTGTTATAAAATTCTCGTGATTCTTAGATGCTTAAATGTGGTTACACCGCAAACTAACAGATGGAATTTTTGTTTACTCCATTAGCAATTTTTTCATATAGCAATCCTTAGAGTGCAAAAAGAAAACTTCTGAAAATTAGCAATAAACTATCTGAATAAATATTCTCATTTAAAGATGATACTCAAAGTACAAAATAAATAAAACCGAGAGAATAGAGACTTTTTAACTGACTGTACAGTACCAGCATAGCTGGTAGGTTTTCATCACTCATGCTAAGGCACAGTCTCTCTCTGCCTCCTACCGTTGTTCTACTGCCCATCTAGTACTTCATGGAAGGGCAGGAGGTCATTTGTATTAGTTATCTATTGCTGCATAACAAATTACCCCCAAACTTAGCAGTTTAAGGCAACAACATTTATTATCTCAGAGTTTCTGGGGGTCAGGACTCTGAGCACAGCTTAACTGGATCCTCTGGCTCTGGGTCAATCACATGGCTGCAGTCAGATCTCGTGACATGACTGGGAAGGATCTGCTTCCTAGCTCACTGACATGGTTCAGGATGTCAGGATTGGTGGGATTCATTTCCTTGCTAATTGGTGGACTGATGCCTCAGTTCCTCCAGGGCTGTTAGCTGGTGGCCTCCCTAGGCTCCTTCCCACATGGGCCTCTGTGTCGAGTGTCTCACATGTCAGCTGGCTGCATCAGAGTGAGCAAGTAGGTGGGTAAGAGAGGGGACCAGCAAGATGGAAGACACAGTCTCTCATATCCTGAGCGTGGAAGTGACGTCCCATCACTTTTGCTTTATTCTCTTTGATGGAAGCAAGTCACTATGACCAGCTCACACTCAAGGGGAGGGAGTTACATCCTTGGGAGCCATGTCAGAAGGTGCCTACATATCCCTGATGACTATTAGGGGTATACTTCCCTGGCATCCTAGGTCCTACTTTATACTCTAGGACAGTAATTCTCACAGTGTGATTCCTGAACCAGCAGCATCACTTGGGAACTTGTTACAATTGCACATTCTCAGGCCCAATTCAGACCTACTGAATCAGAAACTTTGGGAATGGGGCCTAGCATGCCGACAAGCTTGCCTGGTGATTCTGAGCATGCTAAGGTTCGAGAAGCATCACCTTCAGAGCAAAGGGAGCAGAGCTGATTGGACATCCCAGTTTCTCCCTTACAAGACCAAGACCTCAATCATGGAAAGGTCTACCCACGTCATCAGCATACTCCTGACTGCTGGTGGTTGGTAATGATGATGATTTGCAATGTAAACCAAGAGGCATCTCACAACGGTACCTCATATAGCATATCTGGAAGAGATTTTTGGTTTTTCTTTACCTTGGATTTAAGTTTTTCAGCTTAGTGGACCTCATGGACCTAACCCCACAGGCTGGTACTTTGTAGGTTTGGGGACCAAAGGGAACTATATTGCTTGAACAGAGCTTCAAAACAGCTAATCAACAGGAAAAAATTCATCCGGTCATCTACATGCCAGATTGTTCACATACTTTGATTCTCTAAGCAATTTCTTCTTAAATTCTGTACCTGCTCTTAAAAAAAAATAAAAGTTGTTAATGGCCACAAGTGTGCTCCTAAAGTGTGAAGTGGCTAAGAAAGCTAATTCTATATATTAAGTCCTTCCAGTAGGAATGCAAACTCTGAAGTGAGTTGGCATCATAGCCACAGAATGCTGTGGAAAATTCTCCACTCCTCTCCAATTATGTCCTTCTGGTCTCTTTACCATCCTCTCAAACTCATCTTTGGGAGGCCTCCATGATGTTGCTGAAATACAGATTCTGGGGTTGAAAGATCTGGGTTCAAATCTAAGCTCTGCTACTTTGTACCTGTGTGGCCTTAAGCAAGTTACTTAACCACTCTGAGCCTTTATTCCCTAATGTAAGACAGGCCAAACCTCTATCTCATCAGGTTTGATGGATAAATTAAAAGTGATATGATGCACAAAGTTATCAGTACATGGCAGGTGAATAATAAATGTTATTCTCCCCTCCCTTTCCTTTGCATTCTCCCTAGTTCTTAATATAACTCCTTGTACATCTTAGCTCTTCAATAAATGCTAGAGAATCCAGAGCTGTGTCCTCAGGTGGCTGGGCATTTTCAGAAAGTAGACAGTAGAGCACACGATATAGCCAACTTCTTATCCTTCTTAATATATATACACACACACACATATATATATATATATATATATATATATATATATATATATAAGACCATATTCTATATCCTTCTTAATATCTCATGAGGTGGATTCTCCCAAAGAATCACCCTCCTTGATTACATGATGTATTAAATTTGTTAATCTGAATAGTGAATTCAACAGCCCTATGTGATTCTATTGGTGATGATGTCTTGTCGCCTAGAGCACAACAATAATGTATCTAATGATATCTCAGTGCAGTAATCCCTAAGACCTCAACTGCCCCTTGACACGGAGGTCATAAATATGGAAAATGAATTCCACTGTTGTAACTTGACACCTCTTTCCCAGATTTCTGTGGATATAAATGATCGTTTTCCCATACTATATTTACTTTAATTTTGAAGAGTGTGGCCCTACTTTGGCAACTCTGTGGCCATATGCTGAAAAAAAAGCCTAAATGACAGCTGTTCCAACCCTCCTATTGACTGATGGCAAGTTGGTGACTTCATTAAAAAATGCATGTTAACAGGGACAATTCAGAAGGAAATATAGCAAATCTTCTAGTGCAGTTTTATAATATTCTTTTATTAAAAAAAGATCTTGTAGTACCAATTCCTTGCCTTATAATTAAAAAGAACTTTAAAATAGTATAATGCCCCGAAGACATGTATCAAATGGATGTTTTTCAGTTATTGATTTGTAGATGTGTAGGCATAACTTTTGCTTATTTAATACAAATCAACTTTTAGCAAGCAAGTAAATGAAAGTATGAAGAAAAGTCTGTTCAATTTGAATGGGAAGATCTTTTAAAAGTCTTTAAAATTATAAGGGTCTTCTTTCATGTCAGGTAAATGTAGAAATAGATACATTCATACTGTCTATGACTTTTGGTCAAACCAATCAATAGTCATCCAGCATAGTAGTACAAATGGCAGGTACCCAGGGGCATAACTCATCATAACCCTACCGCTCTAGTTGGACAGTATAGATCCATTAGGCTAAATTGTATGGTTAGATCAGTTTCTTTACTGTTTTGCCTCGAGACAAAGCCAATCAACTCCAAAGTATTTTACCCAGATTTTTCAATTGAATGGTAGATTAGTCAATTTATTCATCAGTCAGAAAATATTTATTGAATGCTAATTATGTGCAAGGCATTATGGGAATACAAAGGGAATTACAAGGCATAGGCTTTCTTTTAAGCAGCTTAAAACATAGTGGATATTTAATAGTGGACAGTGCATATGGACACATCACAAAAGCTCATATAAAATTAATGCCAATTAAGTAGTACATTTAATAAATTCTTCGGGTTTAGACAGAGAAGTCCTTCACCGGAGGCAATGAAGAGTAATAGAGCCCAGGTTCTGAAATCAGAACCTCACCCTAGCTCGTCTATTTAAGGATATATGATAGTGACAAACTGCTTAATGTTATCATGCTTTAGTTTTCCCCTGTGAAAAACAGGGGTGTACTTTGTAGGATGGTTGTGAGAATTAAATGAGATTATTTGCATAACATAATTAGCAAAACACTTAGCACAAAGTGCTGCATACATGTTAAATATGTAGTAATAGTATTCAGGTAGTAACAGTATTTGTGTAGTATTTGTACTCATGTAGTAGTAGTATTCATGGAGAGGGGAAATATCTCAGCTAGGTCTTATGTGATGTAGACTACAGAAGAAGAAAAGGTAGTACAGGTATGGAGAATAATATCATCAATAGTGCAAAAAGCAGGAAAATTATAGTGTCTGCTGGGACAGTAAGTTTGGCCCAGTTGTGAAAGTTCTCGATTATAAGGTAAACTTACTACTTCATCATAACCAATAAAGAACCACTTTCGGTTCTTGAGCAGAAGTGTGACATGAAAAAGAGGTTTTGGGAAAGGTAATCGGCAGCATATATTGGACAGTGGAGAGACTAGAGATAAGGAGACCAGAGGAAAAAAATTATTTTAGTGGTACAGGCACAGGGTGATAGGGGTCTGATCTCTGATCGAGGTCCCTTGTGAGAGTGTAGAAGGGAGAAGAAGCGAGTCTTTGCAGAGGAAGAGTTGACCAAACTTGGTGAATGAGTGGATGTGAGAATTAATGCGATAAAGAAATAAAAGATGATTCTGAAAATGTAAAGTCTGGGTTAATATGAAAATGGAGTACTGTTCTTAGAAGTAAAGCAGTCAAAAAGGGAAGCCAATTATAGAAAGATGCCTATTTTAGAAATGTTAAATACTAAATACTGGTTATGTCTAGCAGCCGTTAGAAAGCTAGTACTAGAGCTTGGAGAAGACGGGGATGAGATCTGGTTATCACTTGAGTAGGGGAAGGCCTGATGCAATGGCTGTGAGCGGCACCACAGTGAATCATCAGAATATTCTCCCTGTGACTGTCTCACTACCTTTGTCACTCTTCCCAGCGAGCCTCATCTGGTAGTCTTGCCCTTTACCCTTGTATCCCTGTCCATCCTTTATCAAGGTAGACATTAATAACAGGCTCTAGATGTCTGAGACTCATCTCTGTAAACAACCTTCTCCTTTCCCTGTTCAGAAAATTATGCATCCCATAGAACTTTTCCATTTTGGAGTCAGGATAATAGAAATATGCTGGAAGCGTTAAACATACAACAGTTAACCACATACTCAAGTGAAGACACCCCTAGTCCACCCTTTCCCTGCTCTTTACCTCTGAAATGATTCTAGACGCTGCCAAAGAAACCTCAGATTTTGGTGATCAGACTAGGAGTATCCATTGATTATATGTATTTGGTTGACTCAATGTGACGAGGTTTCAGTGTTCAATTACCTGCTCACTGAAAGTATCCTGCTCTTTCCTGCTGCCGTTTTTTTATAATTCTCTTCCTGTGTATAATTTTCTTCTTTCTTCAAGGCTCGTCTCAAACATTATCTCCCCTACAAAGCCTTTCTTGACCCTCTCAGACATAGTTATTTCTTTCACTGTGATTTTACATTTATCAGTTCATACTTCTATTGAAGCATGTCATATAATATTTTAATTAGTATACATGTCTTCTCCCGCTACCCTCCAACCAGATGTCTCATTTTTCCTTGTATCCACAGCACATCACACCATGCCTGAGACACACTAGGTGCTCACTAAATGCAAGATAGGTAAATGAATAATCAAGTGTAGGTCTCTGGTTTCCCTTGATCATTTGTTTTAGTTTTAATGTCAGTATTGTAATGTTATCTTTATTTGTACTTTCTTCAACCCTTATTTTACGTTATGCCTGTAATACTATTGATATATAGACCCAGGAGTCTGGTAACAAATTCCCAAGTTTTGACACTTTTATAGTCTTTCATAAGAAGTAGTTTTAGTTCGTTATTAATTTTTCATGTATTTTATTAAATTTTTAAATGAAAATGTTTACAGTCTTTTCAAGAAGTTCTGTTGAAATTAAGCAAAGTAATATTTCTTAAGTTGCTTTATTTTTAAAATAATAAACTGTTTTCAAGCAAATCAAGAAGTGAGCAAAATTTTTTGCTAAATTACTAGAGATTTTTCTATAATAAAATCAAATTTTTTGTCAGATACTCATGATCAAGTTCTTCTGCTCAAGTCTTAGATTCTGTGTGGTCCCTTCCGGCTTCTTTAAGCAGACAGGAGCGCATCTATGTGAGCAGGTAGATGAATGGGTGGAATAAAGAGGCCACTCTCTCTCTCCACATACAAATCTCCAAAAATAATAGGATACATGTGTATAAAAGTGGTAAACCACTAATAATATTTAGAAGTCCACAATTCCTAGAGGAAATAAAATAATGAAAGCAATAAAACGTTCAAGGAAAAGAATAAGTACCACAGTTAAAACACTGGCATCAAGACTCAAAACGTGTCTGATATCCAGTCACTCATGATTTGGTCTGCTTACTGTAGGAATTTAGATTGTTTTTATGTCATGGTCCACTTCCAGATAGGCAGGCCAGATCTCATGGGCAGGATCTGCATCAAGTCCATGACATAACTGTGCCGACCATTGATTATGCGGGCTGGACATACTCTTCATCGATGGAGATTTTTTTTTTTTAACATCTTTATTGGAGTATAATTGCTTTACAATGGTGTATTAGTTTCTGCTTTGTAACAAAGTGAATCAGTTATACATAATACATATGTTCCCATATCTCTTCCCTCTTGCATCTGCCTCCCTCCCACCCTCCCTATCCCACCCCTCTAGGTGGTCACAAAGCACAGAGCTGATCTCCCTGTGCTATGCGGTTGCTTCCCACTAGCTATCTATTTTACGTTTGGTAGTGTATATATGTCCATGCCACTCTCTCACTTTGTCACAGCTTACCCTTCCCCCTCCTCATATCCTCAATCCTTTCTCTAGTAGGTCTGTGTCTTTATTCCCGTCTTGCCACTAGGTTCTTCATGACCTTTTTTTTTTTTTTCCTTAGATTCCATATATATGTGTTAGCATACTGTATTTGTTTTTCTCTTTCTGACTTACTTCACTCTGTATGACAGACTCTAACTCCATCCGCCTCACTACAAATAACTCCATTTCGTTTCTTTTTATGGCTGAGTAATATTCCATTGTATATATGTGCCACATCTTCTTTATCCATTCATCCGATGATGGACACTTAGGTTGCTTCCATGTCCTGGCTATTGTAAATAGAGCTGCAATGAACATTTTGGTACATGACTCTTTTTGAATTATGGTTTTCTCAGGGTATATGCCCAGTAGTGGGATTGCTGGGTCATATGGTAGTTCTATTTTTAGTTTTTTAAGGAACCTCCATACTGTCCTCCATAGTGGCTGTATCAATTTACATTCCCACCAACAGTGCAAGAGGGTTCCCTTTTCTCCACACCCTCTCCAGCATTTATTGTTCCTAGATTTTTTGATGATGGCCATTCTGACCGGTGTGAGATGATATCTCATTGTAGTTTTGATTTGCATTTCTCTAATGATTAATGATGTTGAGCATTCTTTCATGTGTTTGTTGGCAATCTGTATATCTTCTTGGGAGAAATGTCTGTTTAGGTCTTGTGCCCATTTTTGGATTGGGTTGTTTGTTTTTTTGTTATTGAGCTGCTTGAGCTGCTTGTAAATTTTGGAGATTAATCCTCTGTCCTTTGCTTCATTTGTAAATATTTTCTCCCATTCTGAGGGTTGTCTTTTGGTCTTGTGTATGGTTTCCTTTGCTGTGCAAAAGCTTTTAAGTTTCATTAAGTCCTAGTGGTAGTACTGGTTGAGTCACCCTTCCGCTTTGGTAGAGGGAGTAAGTGAGTCACAACCATGTCTAGAGTTAATAAACATTTCATTTGCCATAGTTCAAATTACAAAACAGATAAGGTAATGTGTACTGCTTTGCTTAGAAAGAGATTAGTAACTGTTACCCTTTAAACACTCAATACCTTGTTTAACATACTATTTTCAAAATAAGACACACATTTCCAAGAACCAAATTTACAGCTAGACTAGACATGAGGCCCAATTTTTAAACCTTCATCAGATCTTATGCATGCAAATGAGTGTTTCCTTCTAAGCAATCACCATAGGAGGCCATACTGATACCAGTGATGCTCTCACTCCCGAGGACTTTTTTTTTCCCAAGGACATTTTGAGATCTCTTTTTGTGACAAGATGACAAATCTTAAGGGACCCTTTGGCTTTGCAAAAAAAACTGTTTTACCCAATTTGGTCATCTGTCTTATTCATGATATTTGATTTTTCAGTGACACTTGGCTAGTTACAAAAATCAAATCCACCCTCAAAGAATGAAGTTTTTCAAACAAATGGGCAAATTGTTTTATGTTCCAAGAAATTTTCAGCATTGGACCTATCAATAGAAAATACAATTTAAAATGATGAGTCTTTTAAACATTGCTTATAAAATACCCATTGCAAGGACAGGGCTAAATTCATTGCCATTATTAATTATGAGAAATCAACCAGTGAAAGTTCTTGTCATTGGCTGAGACTTCTATTGAGACACCGACTAAAGGATCTCTTACTTATTTTTAACTTTTTATTGTGAAATAATTGTAGACTCAGAAGAAGTTGCAAAAATAGTACATAGAGTTCCATGTACCCTTCACTCAGCTTCCTCCAATGGTGACATGTCATATAACTAACTGCAGTACGATATCAAAACCGAGAAATGGACATTGTCTAACACTGTTAAGTAGCTTATAGGTTACAAGAGGTCTTACTCAATCTTCACCATTTTTTACGTGCATTTGTGTGTGTAGTTCTATGCAATTTTATCCCTTCTATAGATTCATGTAACCACCACAACAATCAAGGCATAGAACTCTTTCATCACTACAAAGGAACTCCCTCCTGCTACCCTTTTTATATATGAACCCCTTCCACCCTTTCCCTGTCCCATGGCAACCACCAATCTGTTTCCATCTCTGTAGTTTTGTCATTTCAAGAATGTTATATAGAATCATCCAGTATGTAACCTTTTGAGGTTTACTTTTTTCACTAAGCATAACGCATTTGAGATCCAGTTTTTTGTCTCACCAATAGTTTACTCCTTTTTACTGCTGAGTAGTATTCCATTGTATGAATATTCCAGAGTTCCACCCCTTGAAGGACATGTGGGTTGTCTGTTTTCCTTTTCTCTCTTGCTATTACAACTAAGGCTGCTACGGACATTTATGTACAGATTTTTCTGTGAACAAAAATTTTCATTTTTCTGGGATAGATGCCTTGGAGTATAGTTGCCGGGCTGTATGATAGGTGCATATTTAGTTTTGTAAGTAACTGACAAACTCTTTTCCAGAGTAACTATACCATTTTACATTCACACCAGTAATGTATGAGAGATCCAGTTTCTCTGCATCCTCACCAGCAATAGGTATTATTGCTCTTTGTAATGTTCAATATTCTAATAGGTATGTAGTTCTTTTGCTTATTTTCAGAAATTACCGATTCAGTTTATATGACTGGTACTGTGATAGTTCATTAGAGATGACTTTTTGTCTTCACAGTGGTTTCCTGAGTATGAACTCCATGGCTTATTTTATATTTATGTTAATTTTTTAGATTTCAAGATTATAAAAAGATGTGTTCTGTACTTCAACTTTACCAATATCGAGTAATAAGCAATCAAAACCTCACTTCAGTCTCTTCTACCCAGTCTCATAATTTCTCCCATGGCAAAACATGCCCATGCCTAAAAATGCTCTCCTTCCTGGGGAAAACATTCCTACTGGCTGCATTCTCTTGTTTTTTGGAAGGGAAGGAGCACTAATGATGGGCTGCACTGGTTGTCTCTGGTTGGTCACCCACAGTGTGAATTCATGAGAGAGCAGGCTTTGGGGCTGCATGGCTGGGGATCCTGGGGGACAGCAGGACCATTGTAATTCTGCAGGTTTGCTGTGCTTCTTTCATTTCTAGGGAACAGCTTTCTGTGTTCAAAGTTAACTGGCCTCTATGATGACCCATAGATGAGACAAAGTGTAGATGGCTAGGTTACTTGCAAAATGAACACTTTACTTTCAAACAAAATTCAAAGTGCACTTGACAGGCTGTTGCACTAAGTACTTGCACGTCTGAGATAAAACAAACTGGATGCAATTTATGTTCCCCCTCAAGTTCATGCCATTCTTTGTGAAGAGGCCCAAAGTACTTCCTACTGCTAAAATGGTGAGTAGGAAACAGAATCCAGTGACAAAAGCAGCTTGTGGCTTCTGCTTTCCTTATATTTACCCACAACTGCATCTTGAAAATGATGTGACTAACAGTTATTGCAGGTAAAACATTTCATCATATTTGTTTCCTTACATACTTGTACTAATAAAATTACCTCTGCTGGTTGATAATGATGTATTTTGGAGGGGGGGTTGGAATTGGGGCGTTGTTTTTAATTTAATGTTGTTTGTTTTTAATTTCAGAGTAAGTTAAAGCTTTCCAGTGTCTGTCTGCCCTTTTTGACCTATATGAATTGACTTACCATTTAAATTGTCTTATAAACAGGAGTTTGAGCAGATGAATCTCAAAAACATACTGATGAGTAAAAGAAGCCAAACAAAAGACTATATACACACTGTATAATTCCATTTATCTGAAATTTAACAACATTTAAAAATAATCTATGGTGATAGAAATGAGAATAGTGGCTGAGGGTGGGGTGGTATTGGCTGGAAAGGCGCATGGAGAGATTTTCTGGGGTGTTCAAAATGTTCAGTAACTTGATCTAAGTAGTGGTTACAAGTTGTATGCTTAGGAGTTGAGCACTTTAGTTGCTGTTATTTAATTAAAATTTGTTAGCAACTGAAATGAAAAAATAAGAGGTTTGATTATTAAAAATCACAGACAATCGATTTTGGTTTCTCACTTCAAAATTTCCAGGAATCTTAAATTTTGCAAATTGTAATTTTCCCCAGCACAAGTGAACCACTCTGCTTGTCTCTTTTCCTCTTCTCTGCCCCTCCCAGCTTCTTAATAGTTAGATTTATGTTGCAATGTCATGCATATTGTAACTGTTAAAATATTGTGAAGCAGGGTGAGGAAGCAATAAAAATCTATTAAGATCAGTTTAGGCCTTTAAAAATTCCACGATTCCTTTCACTCACATGACATCTTTCATTCCTTTTTTTGAAGTTTGGATCCAAGGAATTTTGCATGCTGTGGGTTGACGTTTAGTTAATAGCATCTTTTGCTGAGGTTCCATTTTCTAAATTAACAAGATCAAGAACAGTGACCTGATGATATTTCTTTGTACATCTGGCACTTTTCCAAAAAGGAGGATTAGAGAAAAGAAAGAAAGAAAGAGAGAGAGAGAGAGAGGGAGAGAGGGAGGAAGGAAGGAAAAAGAAAAGAGGAAATCAAACTTTCTCAATCCCCTTTATTCTAGGGCAAAATGTGTTTCAAATTTTTGTAAAAATATCAGATATCACCCTCTCACCAAGAAAATGAACAAATAACCCCACACATATACACAAAATCTGTAGTTGAAATGTGTCTGCTATTTCTCATTTCTATCACTTGTGTCCCTAATACCTTGTGTCTTGGTACCTTCCTACTAAGCCATGAAAAAGATAAAATCTACATAGATCTACATATAAACCCCGGGGATAGAATCTACAGCTTGAGAAATTGAGCCAAGTCAAGTTCAGCTTCCTAAGGCATATCTGGGGATGGGTTAAGAAGGAAGGAAGAAGGCTGAAGTGTATAGTAAGAATCTGTCTAGGCACATAGTAGGTGCTCAATACACATTTCTTAAAAAGAAAAGGCTGGTGACAAAAAGTACAAATTAGTTATGCAAGTGAAGAACTCCTACAGCAAAGTGTGCGGCTAAGATAGTATAGTCGATAGGGAGGGCACCTGAGACTCCCATTCCCAGATTCTTGACTTGGAAATTTCATGTTTAAAAAGTGGGGGAGGGAGTAAGCCCAAGGTATACATAGGCAGTGTGAGAAATACCGAGGAAATACATTCGGAGGAAAATCTGGAGCCTGCCGAATGCTAAAGTGTGCTTTCCGTCCGAGACAGTAAGAGGGAACTAGAAGCCTTTTCCATTAGGCTGCCCCCAACTTCTCTGCTTCGCTGCGCGTCCTAACACAGTTGGCTGGGCCTTCAGCCTAGGAAGAGTGAAGGGGCTAGGGATGCGCGGGAAAGGCGGGCCAGCAACAGGTGGGGAGGTGGCGGACTTTTGTCTCCGGGAAGGAAATCGGCTGCGCTGAAAGGGCGGAAAGCAGTAGCGCGCAGGACTTGTGTCTGCGGGGTTCCGGCGTTCTCGAAATCGCCCCGGGCTCCTCTAATTAGAGAAGGGATGCAGGGTGGCATTAGTTCCCAAACGTTTTAATCGAGCCTCTTTTCAATGGCCAGGGATAAATGTTGCCACTGTTACTCTGTGCTGAATGAGTCGCGAAGACCCCCGCCCGGCCCCCAGCGTGGCCATTCAGGGCTCTTTTCACAACCTCTAAGCGTTTCAGTCCCTGGGCCTAGCGACACTCCAGAGCGCTCCTAATTAGTCTAATTAGAAAGGTGGAATGATAGACGGAAAGAAGACAAAGTTGGGTTAGGAAGATGCTCAATGCTGCCAACTTCGGTTGGGTTGCCGCTTATTCTTTCCAGAAAGAAAAGGCCGAAAAGAAGGAGGCTGGAACAGGAGCCAACCCGCCCGCCCCGCGGAGTCTCGGCTCCCGCCGGATTCGCGGGCTGGGCGGTCGCTGACCCCGCGCTTCCCTTGAACAGCCGGGGCCGGCAGCGGGCACCTCCGGCTTCTCCAGGGAGAGTCTCCGGGCCTCGGGACAAGCAGCCTTCGCGGAGAGAGGCTGGAAGGAAGGGCCGCGGAAGAGCGGCGCACGGCCTCCAACCCCGGCCCGGCGGCTCTCCACTTCTCCGCGCCCCGCGGCCGCCCCTGCCTCTCCCGGAAAACCGTCCAGAGGCGCGGCCGGGGCAGCGCGGAAGGCGGGCCCCGGGAGGGAGAGTAGGGGGGTCGCGACCGGAAGGACAGTGCGGGGCCTCCGCGTCCCGCCGCGCCACGTGGCCGCTTCCCTCGCCCTCCCGCCCCGGCCCTTGCGTGCTGTCGGCGCTGCGCCTCGTCCCAATAAAGCCGAAACCCCAAGAAGGAAATAACTATGGTTTGGGGATGAGGCTTAATTGCGTGCGCCGGTTGGGAATGTGCGTGCGAGGTTCCTTCGCCCTTCTCCGCGAGCAGACCCCTCACCCGCGCCGCCGCCCCTCGGGGTCCCGAGCGCGTCCCGCGGCCGCGCGCTCCCGGTCGTCCGGCGCGGATCGACCCAGCCCCGCGCATTCCTGCGCTCGCCGCGGCCCGCGGGAGGCGGGGAGGGGAGCAGCGCGGGTGGCTTCAAGAACGCTGAACCTTTAATTGGGCCATAAATCAGACAGGGGAGTGCGGTGGAGTTTGTGCAGGTGTAAAAACAGAGGGGAAAGCCCGGGCTGAGCAGCCAAAGCGCTCGGGCAGGTCAGAACCTCCAGCAAACTAACATCTTGATAAGTCCGCTGACAACAAAATAAACAGTGGAGAGGGCCGGGGGAGGCGGGGAGCGCGGTCGCCCGCGGCCCGCTCGCAGCAGCACAGCGGCCGTCTTCTGGGAGACGGCAGGCCTCTCCTGGTTTTTTGTTTGGGGCTTCTTTTCGGGTGAGGGGGGTGGTTAGGGAGGAAGGAGAAGCGAAATTATCTCCCTTTTCGCCCTCTCGCTTTCAGCCTCGCATCCTGGTGGACAGAGGGCCCCAGGATTATCAGACGGTGAAGGGTTAGGAAGTGCGCGCTGCCTCGCCGTCCCCTGCCAAGTCCGGGTGCCCGGGCTGTCGGCGATCGAGGGGCCGGTCGTTGCGCGTCGGACGCGCCGCCCTCGGCGAGCCGCGACGGGTCCCTGGGCCCCCTCCCAGACGCGGCGCCAGCGAGAGACAAACCACCCGCTCCCGCTTCATTTCAGGGGCTGACGTTGGGAAAACACTGCTGCGCCCCTGGCCGAAGGAGGTAACAAACCAAGTAGACAGGGAGATCAAAAATTAATTCGGTGCACTGCTCGGGAGCAAAACCCTGTCAAAACCCTATGGAGACGTTGGCACAAGCGGCAAACGGATTCACATACAAAGGAAAACAATACAAGTCTCGTTAGATCATTTTTCTGGACATTGTTTAAGGTCTGAAAGGGACCAAATCGTTTCAAAATGTTGCCAGTAAAAATTATCCTATGTGGAATGCAACTAATCCTTTTAGGTTCCTGTCAACTGTTTCCACAAAAGGAATCCGATTTTTCAAATCAAAGATCCAAAAGTCTTTGGGGAGAGATTTATTACATGCCAGAGCTTTAGTTACAGAATAGAGTTACAATAACAACTCGCACCCACCAACTCCCTAAAATGAGGGATCCCGTCCCACATAATTCTAATGACGTGTGGGGGATGGTTTGCTTGAGTCCTGCTAAGTATGCAGATGGGGGGGGGAATGGGGGGAATGGGGGAGGGGAGGGGGAGGGGGAAAGAGGAGGAAGGCAAAGAAATATTAAATTCCTTAAATAGAAAAACAGAACACAGCGCCTCAGCATTCTATTTTTGTCCCCTGTACCCCTGGTTCCTTTTGAAGAAGAAAACAAGACCCAAACTTGGTGACCTGCCCTAAGTTCCTTGGCGATAACTTAAAGGTGAGATTAATGCTTGAGTACCAAAAAACTCTTCCAAACCCTGACTTCTCTGAGTTTGCATATTAATGTGTCTACAATTTTTGCAAGTGGAAAATATTTTAAAATTATAAAAGAATACAAGAAAAATATTTTTCTTTAAAATTTTTTAAAAATTTATTTTAAAGTTTTTCTTTGATTTGTAATAAAATGTTTTAAGAACGGGAAAAAAGTGTCCTAGGGCTTTTCACTGTGCCTCTGTATTTGACTCCTTCACAAACCCATATGAACATAAACTCATTCCTTGTAGGTCACAGTCGCAGTTCACAGTAGTGTGAGCATTTTTTGATGGGCCTGATCACAAACCATCCTCCCCCGCCTTTTCAGTTCTTCACCGAGAACTGGTGGCTAGGGGTAAGACTGATAGGTGAACTCTTAGTAGAAAGCCTTAAAAACTTGAGAGGAAACTCAAATTCCTAGTTCTCTGCGTGGAGGAGTTTCGCACTGAGTTACCTCCATACCACATACGCCCCTATAGCTGTTTTAAGCACTGTGTGAGAAAACTGCCACACTAGAAAGATATTTTCAAGAAGCAACTTCAGTTTAGTTTACAGATGACCGGGATTTTTTTTTAATGGTTCTGTTACATGGGGAAATGAAAAAATTATCTTCCTAGTCTTCCCTCCACCCCATTGTTTCCTGCTGAAATGGTTTGTTCCTCTGGTTGTGCGAGTATATGTTTCTGTTATCAGAGGCAGCGTGGTGGTGGGAATTCTTTCATTTGTTCCCTACATTTAAATTGGGACTAAAGGGATTTGCAATGTAGCAGGTGCTCAATAAATACTGAAGACTAATCCCACTTTTCAAAGCTTAGAGGTTAAAGAGATGATCGGTAGA
Organism: Eubalaena glacialis; assembly: GCF_028564815.1. Lineage (NCBI taxonomy): Eukaryota > Metazoa > Chordata > Mammalia > Artiodactyla > Balaenidae > Eubalaena > Eubalaena glacialis. Next base: position 57,680,769 of record NC_083719.1, read on the forward strand.
TAAATAACTAGAGAAAAGGAATAGAACAAGAGAGTAGAAGAGTGGATTTAAGACACCACCGGTTTGTTTATTTTAGAAGGGAGGAGAAAGTTATCTGTCCAGATACACATCCGGCTGAGGTAAGAGAAAACACAGTGCCACCTCTTTTCTTCTCATTATTTCTAGAAAGGGTTAAATAACAATTTATTTCATAGATAGGGTGGGAATGTTGAAGAAAGATGAGTCTTACAGGAGGCCAAAATTTTCTCTTAACTAATTTAAGGATTTGGGTATACTCCAACGTTTAGAAGTTTTTCTTTTTATTTCCTGGAAGAATAAGGATGTGGGAAAGAAGCCACAAAGGAATCATCATTCCATACATGTGTATAGGTTTTATGTTTTCCAAAGTATTTTCACATAAATTGGCTTATTGATTCTCTAAACCCATCACCACATTTGCCAAAAGTATAAATGAGTGTGAAAACTGACCTAATATTTTTATTTTTAACTGAGTCATTTCTTCTGTTGCAGGCTTTGGAGGGTTTTTGTTGTTGTTTTTGGGTTTGTGATTTTCCCCCCCTCTTCCCAGTCAATCATTTAACAGAATATAATCTCGTCAGTCATTTTCATATATATGAAACTGCATAAAAATAATAAAAAATAGAAATAGAAAACGAAGTTATTTTTCATTCATTATAATCCTTCATTATTGACTTGTCAGAAAATGTATCATATCCTTTTATTGCTGAAAATATCTGCCTTTTAGTTATATTAAAGGGAATTCCTAAGCAAGTGTTCAAAGAAGCTTCTGCTTTCTGCCATAATTATCTGCCCCCCTTTCTTTGCCAGTCTTTTATTGATCAGAGTTGTAATTAAGAGAGAATTCGTAGTTTGTTTCTGTCTCCCTCTCGGACAGACAGACCTGAGCAAGGCCCATGGCCTCAGATCCATCCTCTCCCACCCAGGCCTGCCTGATCCTCTCTTGGTGCTTGGGGGGACTTACTGGACCTATGGATGCATTACATAGAGTTGCATTCCGCCTAACGGACTCGATAGATTCTCCTTAATGGTAGCATGCTTTGTACAGGGAAACATCCTATCTTGAAAAATAGTCACTCTCGCTTTAAGATTAGAAAAATATCCTTCCAGACCTTCTAATTTCAAATGCAGAATTAGAATTTTCCAGGTTCTCTAAATAAAGCTTCTGATTTTAATAGACTGTTTCTTCCTGAAGTAGGGTTTTGTTGTTTTTTACAGCCTAGAATTTAGAAGAGTGTTTAAAAAACACTTTCTCTAGAAAATCAGTGTTACCTTACATTAAGCACTATCTCTTGAAAAAAATCACCACCTACACTTTCCTTTGCGGTCTGCAGCTCACAATTAGGTGCGATCCCCACATTGACTCCAGCCTGGATGTCCTCATAAGGGACAAGTAGTGGCTCCAGCACCTGCCCGAGGAGGCTGGGCTTCAGTGAGGCTTCTGGTGGCGACTGGCAAGGATGGGGTGTTCACGTCAAGGGAGAGATGTGATTCCAGCAGGTGGTCTGGGATGCCCGCACCACCACCATCAAGGCATTTTAGGGAGATCTGTGGCCCGGCAGTTTGGAGCTCCAGGAGGGGCTGCCCCTCAGGAGGCTCCGGTGCAGTGCATTAACCGTGTAGGGGCTAAAAGAATGCACTCAAGCCACATCATACGCAGCTGTTCAAAGTAAAAATCTTCGAGAGTGGGGGGAGGGCACAGTCTCAGAAAAATAATTTGCTTTCTCATTAAATGTTAAATCAGTTTATCTGACTCTTACATACTCTTCCCATTTCCACATGGAAAGGATGTGATCCTAAGTCTGGTTATAAAGACCTACTTAGCATCTTAGCAAGAAGTTCTGCCAGTTTGGCAGATTCTGAGCATTAAAAATCAGTGAGAGAAGCCGAGGAAACGGACAAATATTACAGAGGTGAAAAGGTAAGCCGTGTGTGTGTGTGTGTGTGTGTGTGTGTGTGTGATGTTTTAAAGAAGATTGCTGATGCAAAAAAAAAAAAAAAGAAAAAGGGATATTAGGAGAGTGTCATGTAGAACTAGGTGGAAGAAGCTGATATATCTGAAATAATTAGCTATCAATTCCAAATGCATCCAAAACAGGGGCTGCGTATCTCTGGGAAGCCCTGAGTGGAAGTGGCAAGGAGGAGAATCTAGCGAAAACACCAAAAAAGTGTACAAGAAATAAATGACTCTTCTACACAGTGACCTCTAAGGCAATCACCCTACCACAGTGGGCATTTAATCAATCACAATGATGGTAACACAGTGGCGGTGTGATGTAATGGCAACAAAATGGGAATTAAATGCTGACGTCCCAGTAGCTGTGACCTTGGGCAAGTCACTTCATATCTTTTGAGCCTTCATATCTTTATTTGTAAAGTGGGGTCAATAACAATTATTGTCCTCACTATTTCACAGTGTGGTTGAGAGAAGTATTAGTGAAAATCCTTTTGAAAAGTTAATGTGTGCTGAGGGTAGTGACTGGAATAGACAGGAAAGGGGTTCTTGGGTACTGGTAACATCTGCTTCTTGATCTGAAGCTGGTTACACAGGTGTGCTCACTTTGTGAAAAGTGGTTGAGATTTGTGCATTTTTCTGTATGTATATATACTTCCCTAAAATGTTCACTTTTAAAAGGTAGAGTAACTCAAAGCAGTTTTTAAAGTTAGGATGATAATGCTAAGGACAAGAAAAATTATAAATATGAAGCTTACAGTCTTTATCCTCACTTCTCTTCCTAGCCACCTTATCACACTTGGAGACTCCGGACTCTAAACAGGGGCTCGATGATAAGAATCAGCTGTTTTCTATGTGTGTTGTTTGCTTGTTACTGAACAGTAGTTTCCTGGTAAAGGAAGCAGGAGGAATGAACCAGGAAGTTTCCTGCATGCCAGAGGGGTCAACAATAAAAAGAAGGGAGCCCAAGCTGTTCACATCAAGGGAAAGATGTGATTAGAGAGATGTGACATGCAAAGAAATTATCGGAAAAGTGAATTCAGTTGGCAAAGTATAAGCCCCAAAGAGCCCTGAGCAGCTGGTCATGATCAGATTCTCCACCTTTCTGTCAAATGTAATTGTATCCGAGTTGGCAGGGTATTTATTGCTAAAGTCGAAGGGCCAGATTTTACACTAAACATATTTACACATTTACATTCGTGGCCCTATAAACACTCCACGTTTCACTGGCCATGACATCAAACACATTTACCAACAAAAAGCATATGCCTAATTACAAAATCATAGGGGAGAAGGGAGGCAAGTGGCAGCTGATGGGCAATAAGCGTGCATGCCTGCGTGTGTGTATGTGTGACCCAGCTGCAACACCAGGAAACCAGTAGAGACAAGAATGGATACTGACAATGCCGGGCCCACTTCACTTGTCCTCTGCTCCCCAGGCCTATCTGGTTCAGTTATAAAGAGGGAAGGGGACCCCTGGCATTCCAATTAGTCCCAGGGGTACCCTCCCTTGGAGAAGCCCAGAGAGACCAGCGTCCTTCCTGGGCAGATTTCTGATTTGGATTGAGTTTGATGCTGATATGACCTTTAATTTGCCCCTAAATGACTTCTCAGTCAGTTATAAAAACAGGTGTGAGCAAAATGTGTAGCCAGCAGAGAATTTCTAAACTAAAATTAGAGTTCTTAATTCCTAGCTCTGGGTAGTAACATCAGATCCCTACCCATCAATAGCAGTTGTAATAACACTGTTAGCTGCTCCAAGCTTGGTCCTCAGTCAAGCAAGGAAATCAGAGCCACCAGAGCCAGAGAGAGAAAAACAAAACAGGCACAACCACTGGCCTCAGACAGCCTTTAAAAAATGGCACAGGCTGGTATTCCATCAAAATAATCACCTTCCATCAGAATAACCACCTCCCCCAGCTCTCTCAGAGAACAGGCTAGAGGAAGACATGGTGGGTTTAAAAAAAAAAAAAAAAACTATGAAGGGCAGAAACCTTCCCCCCAAATAGATGCTTACTACATTCACTGTAAGAAGTTTGATAACAAATATACCCCAAATTCCAATTCCATCTGCAGAAAGTTAAGGCAGGAATGGGCCACTGAGTAGGGGACAGGGAAGTGGAGATGTGCAAACAAGATGCCTTAGTAAAAAATGGGGAAAGTCCTCACGATTTTTTTCCTTTGCCTCCTCAGTTTCTTTTTCTTTTCTTTTTTAAGAGGAAGGGAAGTGCCTCTTAAATAAATTCACGGGATGGGGATGGAGAGGAAACACGTTGTTGAGCAGAAGCGCTAGCTTCTTATTTTAAAGAAATGAAATAATTACCCAATAGAGAAGAAAGAAATCAACCAAGAAATGATCTAAGGTCATGACACCATGTGTGGTACAAGGAGCAATTCAATCCATAAGGGCTTCATTACCCCCGCAATAGATAACATTTGGCTAAATCTAGCTGCAGATTAAATCTCCACAGCACAACACAGCCCTGAATGGAGAGGCTCCTTTTTGTGTGGTCCTTCTTCGGGAGCTGCCTGAACCATTAGCCCCAATATATCCCTCTCCCTATTAACTGCAATTCCCTCCCAACTGCGCTTCGGTCATTTGTCTCCTGGCTCTACGGGGGCGTTTGATGAGCAAAGAAACAAGGAGAAGGGGAGAAAAGCGTCGGGTTAATGAGTTGTAGCAAATCCACACTTTGTAGTCGGGAGGAGGAGAGCTGGTGGCCAATGTTTGTCCAACTGGTTTATTTTTCGAGACCCAGCCTATTGAGGAAGGCTTGTTGAAGCAGGCTTCGTCCTTACAAACACACAAACATCCTTCTGTTTGCCTTCAAAGAAAAGGGGACCGGAGCTGGATTTGCATGCGAATGAGGAGCCCCGGGAGGAGACGTCCTTGCCCATCAAAGGCCGCGGTAGCCGGGCGGCCCGGCGGTCTTTGTTCCAGCACCTGCTCGCCCCGCGGCCTGACGGGGCGCGCCCCGCTCTCCTGGCTCACCGGGTCCACGGCCCACGGCTCACTCCTCGCCTGCCCCGCGGCCCTCGCTTAGCGGCCCACGGCCCACCCCTCACTTGCCCCACGGCCTTCGCTTTCTCATATGTCGTCCGCCCGTCGGCCAGGCCCACGGAGCCAGCAAAGCTGATGGTGGAACCCCAAACCCTGAGGGTGGAGGAGCTGAACTCGCAGGACGCAAAACTCGAGACTGAGGCAGGCGGGTCTACTTTACCTTCTCTCAGGAATCAGGGCTCACGATGCGCTTGCGGGGGGAAGCTCCGGGTCCAGGACCGAGGCCAGCGCTGGATCGCCCAGGCCTTCTTGCCATTCTCTTAAAAGCACTGACAACCTGGGGGGTGAAGCCCGTCCCTGCACTTTTTTAAAGATGCAGGAATCTGGACAGAGAGAGGGATTAGCCGGGATTCCCAGGTTTCAGGACATCCAAGCATCATGCAAATAATAATAATAATACACACGGTTTTGTTCTTTCGCTCTCTCTTCCTAATTACTTTCAGATATACATTTCAGATTTATGCGTTACAGAAGGCTGCAAGGCCCGTCAGCAGTGCTTGTGCGGTTTGGGCTCGGCCTGCTAACGTCTGTTCACCCAGGGCGCCAGTGGCATCCGGACATTCTGGGTTCCAATGTCTCCTCTCCCTTAGGTGGGCTAGGGTAAGAGTAACTTTGCATATAAGGTTTTGTTCTAATGAATTTCAACTTATATCTATATATTTAGTGGTAAATTTGGGGGTGATTGTGTTTACTTTAACCTCTTATTTAACCTCTCCCTAATATCTCATAGGAAAAAAAACACACACGGAACTTAATTTTGAGGCCGTGAGAGTCAGTTTTTTCCCTCCCTAAAAAGGGAGGGAAGGACAGGGCATCAAGAATGAATGTCACTGAAAAATACTGGCTTATAATGAAGTATTTGTTAATTTGCTAGGTTAAATCTCCAGCTCTTCAGATATATCTGTCCAGATATTTTTTAAAAATTAACAGATTTAACCTCTGCAACTCACTGATATTAAGCATTTAAATTACGTATTACATATGCCTTGGTTTTATCTGAAGCCCACAACATCGGTAGTAATCAAAACTAGAGTTTCACATTTTTTTCAGAGAACTATAAACTGCCTGCAACAAGTAGTCAGTGAAACAAAATCTGAAAAAAGATATCCTAAATTACCCAAATTGTATAAATATAGGTAGTTCAGTAAACACCTGATGCATTTTCATTTTTATTCTTTAAAGAGTATACTATCCAAAAATTAAAGGTTTCCCTTACATACTCTAAGTTTTTCATTTAAACTAGAATTTCAAAGTTAAGTTTGCCTTTTAGGATAAAAACTTCTTTATGCAACTACTGGAATCCTTTCTGTCAAAGAAAATAGTTTTTAATACTAGAGCTTTCAAATACAATTCATTTTATCTATGTAAATAGTTTCTTATTCATGACTTTAAAGCTATTTAATGATCAGCTCTATTAAATTCTTTCTAATAAATTTTTCATCCAAAAATTTCCTATTTGCTTGTGTTGCTTCCATTTTAATATAACCTTATGTTGCAGAGTTTTTACATATATATACAATATTGTGCTCAAAAAAGAATGGTAGTTAAATGGAGTGGGAAACTCGAAAATAAGTTTTAAAGTTCTGTAAAATTATCAATATCTTAAAGAACTGTGGCTTTTATTTTGAGTAGGCTCAATGCTCTTCAAAATGGAATCAAATAAGATTTGAAATGTATACCAAAGTAACTTTTATTTGTAGTCGTTTAAAAACAATTTCTGATCTCCTGCAATGGTTTTGACTTAGAAAGTATAAATGAAAAATCATGGCATGATGCTTTTGTTGTCTTTGAAAATATTTTTCTATTTCATAATGGGTTCCTACTTATCTCACAAGGAAACTTTAGCAGAAAAGACTAAGAAGGGGATGACTGAAGCCGATTCTTTTTGAGAATTTTCTCTGAAAATTAAGCATTTATTTCTGAAAAAGTGTAAAAATCTTACATTAGAATAGTACAATAATAATTGCCAGTCAAAATTTACAATACTCCTTGCAAAGAATACGAAGTAAGTACAAAATAAAAATTCCTCATGTCTATTATGATACAAAACACAGGTTAAAATAAGAAATGATAATTCTGACTTTTTTCCTTATGTAAACATGTTAATCATTTTTTTCTTTTCATGAAAAAGTACACCAGACAAGTGTCCTCAAATAAAAACTATTGCTTCTCTGGCATTCCTCGGGACCTTTACTATTTTTGTATTAATCTTCTTTTGAACATTATCGATCTTTTTTTTTTCTTTTAACGCCTGGACCTGAGACTCTCTAGACCTCAAAAAGGCTTAGGTTTTTAAAAATTTCCCAAAGTCAAGGAAGCCCCTTGTGCCTAGACAGGGCGGATCCCCACCAGCACCCTCTTCCTCCCCGCCCTAGGTTGGGGGGCTGCAGCATAGGGCGACTTTGCATAAATAAGGGACCTGCAGAGCCGAAAAGCGCGCCCTAGCAGTTGCCAGACACAGTCTCATATGAGAATCCAAAGCGGTGGAATGGGGGCGCGAGGTCGGAAAGGGCCGCGCCGGGAGGAGGGAACAAAACACAAAACCACCCAGATGAAAAGAGGAGCCGGAATTCCTACCTTCTCTTTCTCAAGCGCGCTAACATAGCGTTATTAACAATTTGAGATCCTAGCAGTAAAGTTCTCGACACTGGACAGGGCAGTCCCTTGGTGCAGAGTCCCCAGGGCGGCGGACGAGGAGACGGAGGAGGCGGCGGCGGCCGCGGCGGCCACGAGGGAGCGGGTGAGCGCGGCGGCCGGCCCCACGGCCGCCTGAGCCGCGCAGCCGCCGCCGCCGCCGGACCCGGGCGCGGACGGTGTCCCGGGAGAGGGGGAGGGCGAGGCCTGCACGGCGACGGCGGCCTGCGCGGCGGCGGCGGCGGCGGCGGCGGGGCCCAGGCTGCCCCCGATGATGCTCTCGATGGAGAAGGGCGAGCGCGCCAGCGCCGAGGCGCCCGGGCCGCCCGCCTTGGCCGCCGAGGCCTGCAGGGGGCCGGGCAGGGTGGCGCCGAGCGGGTGAGGCCGGTAGCCGAAGGCGGTCCGGGCCAGCTCCGCGGCCGCGCCGTGGGGCGGCGGGGGTGGCGGGGGCGGCGGGGGCGAGTGCGGGTGGAAGGCGGCGGCGGCGGCGGCGGCAGCGGCCGCGGCGAAGAGGGCCGAGGGCGGCGCGTAAGGCGGCAGCTGCAGGCCGTAGCCGCAGCCGTAGGGGCCGTAGCCATAGGCGTGCGGGGGCGGCGGGGGCGCCGGCGGGAAGAGCGCGGCGGCGGCGGCGGCGGCGGCGGCGGCTGGGTCCCCAGCGCCCCCCGCGCCCCCGGCGCTGCGCAGCAGCAGCGACTCGGCGGCGGCGGCGGCGTTGGGCGGGAGCAGCGGCTGCCGCTTGAAGCGCTTCCTCCGGCGCAGGAAGCTGCCGTTGTCGAACATGTCGGCGGACTCGGGGTCGAGTGTCCAGTAGTTGCCTTTGCCGGGGTTGCCGGGCTCGCGGGGGATCTTGACGAAGCAGTCGTTGAGCGAGAGGTTGTGGCGGATGCTGTTCTGCCAGGCGGGGAACTTCTCCCGGTAGTAGGGGAAGCGGCCGCTGATGAACTCGCAGATCTCGCTCAGCGTCAGCCGTTTCTTGGGGCTCTGCAGGATGGCCATGGTGATGAGCGCGATGTACGAGTAGGGCGGCTTCACCAGGGGGTTCTTGGCGCCGCCGCCCGCGCTCACGCCGCCGCCCCCGCCGCCGCCCGCGCCCGCGCTGCCGCCGCAGCCGGTCCCGGCCCCTGCCACCGGGGCTGGGCCCGGGGGCGCCGGCGAGCCCCCTGTCCGCGGGGCCAGCAGGATGTCATCGTCGTCGTCCTCCTCCTCCAGGTCCTCTAGCTCGTCTTCCCCGGCGTACGAACGCCGCCGTCGCCGCCGCTGCGCGGGGACAGCCAGCCGGGGCACGCCACCGCCGCCCTCGTCGTCGTCCTCCTCTTCCTCGTCGTCTTCGTCCTCGCCCTCCCCCACCACGTCGATGTCTGTCTCCTCGGCGAGGCCGGAGGCATCGGACATCTCCGTGCTCAGGGTCATAGCTGTGGCGCGGCGGCGGCGAGGTGGCCCATAGGGGCGCCGGGCTCCGGGCTCCCGCCGCGCCCCAGCCCAGGTCCCGGGCGGCTGGCCTGGCCTGGGGGCGCCACAATGGGGGGCGCCGCCGCTGCTCGGGCTGCGCGGCGGCGGCCGAGGCTTGCGCTGCGACTTTGTAACTCCTGCGCCGCCGCGGTAGCCCCAAGACCTCCGCGCTTGTTTGGCTCCGCGCGCACCCCGCCCGGGCGGGGGACTTGATCTTCCTCCCTCCCAGCGGCCCTCGCCGGCTCAGTCGAGGAGGGGGTGCTGGGGCTCCCGGGCGAGCAAGTCAGAGCGTCGGGCGCCCGGGAGGATGCGGGACGGTTGAGAGTCTAGGGACAGAGACCGGCGAGGAGAGGGCTGAGTCCAGGAGAGGGCGGACCTTTCCTCTGCTTATAGCAGAAGGAGGCCTGTCACATGGTGTGCACGTCAGAGCGCTACCGAGGCAAGGGAAAGGAAGCCTAGGAAAGCAGCCCCGCTCGGGAGAGAAAGTTCACCCAGAGGAGGGAGCAGCAACTGAGAAGAGGGGGGAGGAGACAGGACCCCACCATTCGTTACCAAAGGGGCTGAGACCTGAAGTACGCGCAGGCCCGCGGTGGTCTGACCAAGGGCCGATGCACGAGTTGAGTTCCCAGTCTCCTCTTCAATTAGCCCTCAACCCAAACCTCAGAAGCACTCCCGGGACGCGACGGTTTGACCACTCGATGGCCTATCGGAGCCATCCAGCCAGGAGATAACCACGCCGTCGTCTGAGGTGGTCCCTGGGGAACGGCCCTGAGGTCTGCTGCGTTGTTCCATATCCCCCAGATAGGGCGAGCGGCTCCCCACCGAATCTGATGAGAAACCCCCCAGTTTAAGCACAATAATAATTGTTTATTGACCTTTTAACCTGTCCCCTTCGGTTCTTCTCCAAAGACGTTTGTTTTCCACCATCTGTTAATAAAAATGCTGTTAAGCTGGCGTTTTAGTCACTTATCTGCAACTGAATGCCCTAGAAACTTGACAGCTAAACTAAGCCGCTCTAATGAGAGGATCTGACAAATTTCATGGAAGTAAAGAAAGTAACCATTGAATGCAGAGAAGGAGTAGAAATTTTTAGTGAAAACCCAAATACACACCAGAAAATGCATCTAGGAACAACTTTAAAAAGTTCTTTCACAATGGGGTAAGGGATTCTATAGTTATCAGTAAGAGGAACGTTCTAATCAACACTCCACAGTAATCTCGAAATACTTAAATTACTAAACGTGTACACATATCTCTACTCAGCCAGGCTTAATAATAGAAACTACAATGATAAAGACTTTCACACCAGCTTTAAAAAAAAATTTTTTTAATCCACTAAATATTTCCAATAGGTACTGGTGAGAAGAAACGAAATAATTTTTAAAAAGAAGATTCAAGTTCTGTTCAGCCCAATTTTCCTTTTCAGGTGACAAGGTAGTGGAAATATTTCAAATACGATGGTATTTTAAGTACACCTATCTTTGTCACCAGCTGATTTTATTTTGGCTAGTGGGAAAATCCTAATAGTTTGTGGAATTCATACATAGCCATACCTTTTGGATTTTTGCATTTCCTAAAACTTTTATTTCAAAGTGGGGACCTTGCCTCAAAATTTTAGCTTCCTGATTAAAATGATCACTTGCCAAGAACTGAGGATCAAAAATCAATGGCTTTATGTAGGAACAATCATCAGCTGCCCTTGTGTATATCATTTTATGGATCAAGCAGTTTTCACGTTTCCAAACGTTTCATTACTCCCCTTATCAATTACAGAGCCTCAAAAATAAACTGTTACCCCACCTAAGACATTTTTAAATCAAGTTTTTGTTGCTCAGGACAGCTATCAACCAGTGATAGTTACAAATGACCCATAACGTCCATCATAGATCTTTGGAAGATGTATGAGAATGCCTCAAAGTCCTAAATAATTTTTCATTGACTGTCGTTTGATACATGGCTGAACCATCTAATTATTGTAATGGGTTCAGCATTAACCTGAGCCAACATTAATCAGCACTATTAATCAGGCATTACATTGCTTTGTTGATGTAGCCAGGAGTCCTTACCAAGGGGTTCACTTTTACATTTGAAAGTTTGTTTTATAAGTACTCAGTCGATATCTAAATAAACACCATGATTTTCGCTGCACTGAGGGTTGGTGTGTGGCGAAGTGTTTAAAGCTGAAACGGAGAGGAAGAATTTGTTCGCAGACCCTTAGTTACTTTAGATGATCAGTTACAGCCGTCATTCCGTTCTGCTACCACCTCCGTGGACTTGTCTGACCAAGGAGGGCGGGGAAATTGACTTTGCAGTTCCGTTTGTAACCTTGCCCGAAGGTTCTTCCCCAAAGGGTTAAGAGCTCATCCCTGAAAACCTTTGAAAAAACGTGGCAAGTTATCTTCTGGCCACTCAGGGGAAAGTGTTAGGATTTACTGGAGGTTAGAGCGGAATATCAATCCAGGAGAAGCGCTGCAAGGATAGAGAGCGTTAACGGAGATTTGGGTGAGCTTTACTAAAGCCTCGTGTTTGTGCACGCCACTTGTTCTGTTTGCCTTAGTTAAGCTACACGTTTGTATACCACCTTTAGCTCCGCGCTCGTGAAATTCCCCAGCGCGGAAACCCAAGCGTTTCTTCTCCCGCGCGTCCCCCTTTCGCCTTCCTTGTCCCCTACCCGCGGGCCTTCCGTCCTAATGGGCTCCCAGCTCTCGGCCTCTGCTGGGAAATCTCCACTCCCACCCCTCAAGCTGGTACAAGATCAAGAAACTTTTCCTTGTCGCGGGCGGGGGACGTCGCGGCGACCTCCCACCGGCGCGCCCAGCTCGCGCGGACGCGGAAAGCGGCGTGGCTCTTGCGGGCCGGGCTGTGCCGACATGGGGGAGGCCTGCCTCCTGGCGGCGGCGCGGAGCTGGCCGGGGCCTGGCCCCGAGCCGGAACGCGGGAGGCAGCGGGCGTTTTACGAGTGTGCCAGGTGGGCTCCCGGGCTTTCCTCCCCCAGGGCTTTGGGCGGCAAGGCTTTTTCTTTCTCGAGGCCTCACGTCGCCTTCTCTACGGCAACTGGAGGCGTTTCCCTAGACTGCAGGTTTCGGATATTTTCCCCTGGCGGTTTGGGCGCTCCAGGAGCCCTCCCGGAGTTATCGGGGATAAGGCGCCGCAGGCGCAGAGGAGGCGGCTGAAGCCTCGAGAGGCACCGCTTCAGCCCTTTGCCCTCTGGCCCCGGACCGCGAGCTCCACAAGGTCCAGGGGCTTCCTTCGGTGGGCGAAGGCTGGCAGACTCGGGGGCGTAAGCTCCCGGGCGGGAAACTGGACTACTCTCTCCGGCCCCTAGCGCATCCCAGGCGTTTACCCATGAACGTGAACGTGAACGCGTTTCCAAATTACGTGGACATTTGGGGCTCTCTCTCCTCCAAGAGTCTTTCCACTCGCCTGTATTGAGATACTACTTTGTGCCAGGCAGTCTGGTTTTTGGAGAGCGTAAAAATAAAAGGAGAGTTCCTGGTGTGACTCATGTCTCATGGGGAAGCCAGGTAAACAGATAATTATTATGCCTACTGAGAAGTGCTTTCTGAGTACCCCAGCCTAAAGTGGGCGATGCCTCGGGGTCCCTGCCTGTCTTTGGCTCTGTTCTTTCATCCTGCGCTGCCCTTCTTGTGGCTGTATGCGTCTTCTCTTGTTTTTTTAAACGCAAGCGCCCGGAGGCCAAAAAGGGCTCTATTCGTTGTTTTTTGTTTGTTTTTCGGTGTGCGCGTGTTCACATATGCGTCGCATATAACTTGCCATTTTAAGTGTAGGGTTCAGAGGCATTAAGTACATTCACCTTGGTGCAACTACCGCCACTATCCATTTCCAGAACTCTCACATCATCCCAGACTGAAACTCTGTACGGGTTAAAGAATAACTCCCTTTCCACCCCACCCCACTCCCCCCAGCAGTTTGGCAACCACTATTCTACTTCCTGTCACTATGAAATTGACTATTCTAGCTACCTACCTCATATAAATGGAAGCATACAATATTTGTCCTTTGTGCCCGGCTTATTTCACTTAACATAATGTCTACAAGGTTCATCCATGTTGTAGCATGTATCAGAATTTCATTCCTCAGGCTGAATAATAGTCTGTTGTATATTATGTATACCACATATTGGTTATTCATTCATCCATCAGTGGACATTTGGGTTGTTTCCTCCTTTTCTGTTTATTTTTGAATTTCCACTTACCTAGCTCTTTGTAACACTCTGCATGCACTAGGCACTCAATAAAGATGTGTCTGTTAATTTTCCTACATCCCTTTCATTCCAGAAATCCTCAAAGGATCCCCATTGTTTTTTGCTGTGCCCTTCTGGATTTGTCACCTTAACTTGCTCACAATTTTGAGACTTTCAGACTCAGACTCTGCACATTATCTTCAGTTTAAAAAAAAGTAGGAGTTAAGACTCTGCCAGAATTAGTTCCTGGTAAAATTAGTTCCACACACACACACACACACACATATGCACACTTTTTACATCCTTTTTACTTTTTATGCCTTCTTACCTGTCCTAAATCCTTGAGGGCCCAAGATGATTTTTAAATGTTTCTCTGGCTGTGCAGGCCCTCCACTTCACCATTCTCCTGTGGTGTAATATTACCTGCCATGAGTGTTGGTTCACACGTGCCACTAAGCTAATTTCAAGATCACAACAACCAGTCAAGTGGGTACCTCATGTGATGGCTGAGGAAGCAAAGCAGGCTCTTGAGAGTTGCCGCTGGCCATTATGGAGGCATAAATGGCAGAGCAGAACCTTCCAGCATCATGTCCCAGTTCTAGCGGCCTCTCCCAACACAGGACTCCATGAGCCAGGCTCTTTCCACCACCCAATCTACTTCTTCAGGACCAGTTAGGTAGTCTGAAAATAAGTTCAAGGCAAGGTATTACTGGCTGACAGCGGTTGGCACCTCTCTCAAGAGTAGATGCATTTTAACCCAGGGATTCTGTTGATAAAATGCCGTAATCCGGTTTCAAATGGTGCATCTTCAGGCAGTGTAGTTGGGAGGTGAGATTCCTTTGTGAAGAAGATATGTTAGTGGTCTCCTGGGTCTTACTAGGCAGTCTATGCTTGCACAACAGCTCCTTAAACAAGCATTTCGTGGCCTGAGCAGGATTCAGAAATCCTCAAGAATTCAGAATGTCAGCAAAGGTCTAAATCTGTGTTTTATAACAGTAAAATTATTTACACTGACTCAGGAATTTTCATTACTGCAGTTCAGCTGGACTAGCCCTCCTGCCCCAACACACACCAACACAGACTTATTCAACTCTGGGTCTCAGTGGTTTGCAGGAACACACATTTAAATTTTGCACCCCCAAATCAAAAGTTCAAAAGATATTTTTATCGTGAATTTAATTGCAAAATATACACAACTCCATTCCAGAAAGAACTCCTCCATTTGGAAGTCATCTTCAATACAAGACCCTCAAGAGTCCGTGTGTGTGGTGCTGTAATCATCTAGTGTTTATTTACACTGTTTAATAAATTAATTTCCTGGAAATATATATAGTACTTTAAATTCTAATATACGAATTTAGAAATAATATTACCACATCTAGAAAGAGCACACATAATAATAATAATATTAGCACATCTAGAATTATTTTTTATTTGTAGTTCATCCAGGGGCTGTCTGTGAAGAGAAATCTCTCTGCTTGGGAAGAATGGGGCTCTCTAAAGTGATTCTAGGGGTGCAGCTATCTACAGGACACACTGAAAATGAAAAGAATTCTTACAAGACCATGAGAAAGCCTTGTCTTGAATTGAAATTTTTTTGTGTGCTTAAAATGTATACAGTGACCAGCCTCCTCCCTCCCTCCTTCTCTCTCTCTCTCTCTCTCTCTCTCACACACACACACACACACACACACACACACACACACACACACTCTTTTTAGCCTGATGTTCAGGCTTAAACCAAGGCTGAACTACATGCTCTACATATGCAAACACACCAAAAGCTCGATGTCTGCCCTCAGGGGCAACCCTGCACCTGACACCATGGTCTGACATCAAGCTGCGGGAAGTGAGTAGAGACAGGGGGAGGTTTGTTGCAGTCAAGTACAAACATAGTCCCCTGTGCAGAAAGCACTTTAGATGTCTTCCACTAGAGGCACATGTGAGTGAATCTCCTTTGCTAGAAAGCTTTGGTTGGCAGCCTTCCAGAGCAGAAAAAAACTGAGAAAGGTCCTAAACCCAAAATTTACAGAAGAGTAAATGCAAATAATGATCAATAGTTAAAAAAAAAAAAAAGACATGCAAATTAGAAAATGATGAAATGCCATTTTCCTCTATCAAATTAGCAAATTGCATGAGGGTGATGGGCGTGATGGTAGGAACTCAATCATATGCTGCCTTTGTAAAGCGTAAAGTGGTGCAAACCTTCTAGCAGACAATTTGGCAATACAAAGCTTGGATCTTAAGTGCCATCTTCTTTGATTCATTTATTCTAGGATCCTATTCTAAGGAAACAACCAGAAATATGAACAAAGATTTACGTACAAAAACATTTGTTGCAGTGATTTTTTCAAAGGGAAAAAATTGGAAACATTCTAAATGCCCAGGAGTTAAATATATTACTATATATCCTTAAGGTGGAATATTTTGTAATCATTAAAGATTAAGTCTGTGAACTATTTTAATAACTTGACAAAACTTCAAGATTAATGGTAAAAGTCCAGAGAGAAAATTATATGTAATACTTTATCAATTATTTAATATACTATACATGTAAATTGTATGACTGGAAGGAAACACACTAAAATGTCAACTGGTTATTTCCAGGAAGTGAAATTATGGGTGGTTTTTATTTTGTTATTTATATTGTACTTTTCTATATTTTTTCCCAAATTTCTCACAATGAGCAATTTCCAAATTGCTGAGTTCAGACACCTGAAGAGCACAATTAGTGTGAAAGAAAGACTACAAACTGAACGGTTTATATAATCTGAAGCATGATTACTGGAACAGACACCAAGAATTTAAAGTAAGCATGATAAACATCTTAAGGAGGAAAGGGAACTTATTAGTAACATTAAGCAAGAAAAATAATTTTTTAAAACCCTAGTGGGAACACTGAGTATGAAGAATGTAATAGACGAAATAAAGAACAAATCAATGGAATAAATAGCAGAATGGGTACAGCTGAAGAATGGATTGAATTTGAAGATCAATTTGAGGAAGTCTCCCAAAAGCAGCTGGAAAGGACAAAATTCTGGCTCATGAAATCAAGTTAGTGAGTTGCAGTCAGCATTGACAGAGAATAGAATCAGATGGGATGGCATAGGATGGGATGATGGGATTGGAGGAGATGGAATAGAGGAGAGTAGAATAAAAAATAGCACTGAATGACACATAAAAATGCTAAGAATAGTTTGTGAAACTTTTACTTCAGTTATTTTTATATTTTTTTAATGTATGTGTGTGTACTGAGTTGCCATGTAAAATGAAATCTGTCAGTGCAGGTCACAGTAAAAAAATGTTTGACAGCTACTGTTTTTTAAAAAATATATTTATGCTATGATCTTGCTATTCTTTTCTACCTTCTCTGGAATTTTGCTCATAAATTATCATTTTTCTCTTAATGCTCATCTCAGTTTACAAACATGTTCCAACCTCTTGTATCTAAAAATAAAAACATGCAAAAATGTTCTTCTCTCCTGAATGTGCCAATGCAAGCTAGTGCCCCCCTCTCCCCTTCCGTTCATCACCTAATTTTTCAAAAGGCTGGTTTGTCCACATTGCTTCCAACGTCATCTCTTGCCCACCTCTTAGACCCTCACAGTGTCATTCCAACTCTGAACACCATTGCTATATTAATCAATGTGCCATGGAAAAGTCTGACCATGCACATTTAGGAAAAGCTGAGTTAAATGAAGAAGGCAGTTGCCTTTACTGCAGCACTTTGAGTTTTTACGTATAAAGTGCATTGTGATTCTTCCAGAGAGATATAGATGCAGTGTAATATTTTCCAAGTTTATTTTACTATGGAACACAAGTTTGGGAAATGGAGCTCACTGAAATAATATGATAAAGAGTTAACAATGATTTTCTAATGGCCCAGAGTAAGGATTCCTCTCATTTATTTACTTAACAAATATTTATTGTCTACCATGGGGCAGGTACTGTTCTAGGCACATGGGATATATAAGTAAACAAATGGACAAAGATCTCTGCCCTAAGGAGTTTTATATATTTAGCAGGAGAGAGACAGACCATAAGAAATAAACAAAATGAATATATTAATAGATTACTTCTATAGTATGTTAGAAGGTAATAGATACTATGAGGGAAAATAGTAGGGGAGGTAAGAGGGTTGGGAATGGTGGCGGTACAGTATGGAAGAAACAGGTAGGTTACAGTTTTCAATAATGAGCAAAGACTGGGATAATGATACAGCTGGATGTCCGGGGGAGGAGAAATCAAAGCAGAAGGAATAGTTAGGGCAAAGGCCATAAGGCAGTGAAACGGAGCAGGACCTTATGGTCCTTCCCTCACCCCCCATGTCCTCAGCCTGCCTTTTGTCTGTGGAAAAAGTTTAGCCAAAGAATAAGTTTAATCAGAGAAGTGAGAAAAATGCAGAAACAAAGGAAAACAGTCAAAGGAGACCAAATAATACTAGTTTGGTCAGTAAGCAAAGCCAAGGATCTTTATTTCCTCCCCAAGGGCTATAGATAATATTCTGAGCCATATCCTGTGAGCTGTCTTATAGATACTGAAACCCCCATCAGGTGGAAGAAGTGAACTACATGATGACCAGACTGTAGGCATGACATAAGCTGCCACAATTCCGAGAATTTGCTTCAAAGAAATGGAAACAAACTGACCCCGGAACTGAAGACTAACTGTACCTAAAACAATCAAGATGACGCTGGTCAGACCACCGCATGATCAATTTCAAGATGCCTGTCAGAGCTGACGGTGCTGTTTCTGCATGTAGCCCCCTCCCTCCGTCGATAAAAGCTCTTGCCCCCTGGTTGTCGGGGGGCGGAGGGGGGAGTTGGCCTTTGGACAGGAGCCCACCCTCCCTCCACCCCCCACCCGTTGCTGGCATCCAAAACAAAGCACACTTTCCTTTCCATCAACTTGCCTCTTTATTGGCTTTTGAGTGGAGAGTAGCCGGACCCCACTTTCAGTTACAGCAGGACCATGCTTGTCATATTCAAGGAGTGGCAAGTAGGCCATGGTGGTCTAGTGGAGTGAGCAAGGGGGAGAATGATACAGAATGGAAGAATAGGAGATGAGGTCAAAGGGGTGTGGGATGCGAGGAGGCAACCATGCAAGGCCTTGTAGGCATTAGAAGGACTTGGGCTTTTACTATAAGTGAGATGGGGAGCAATTGTAGGGTGTCAAGTAGAGCAATGACCTGCTCAAACTTAAATCCTTAAATCCTATAAAGGGTCCCTCTGGCTGTTCTATTAAGAATAGCCTATATCAAGCAAGGGAAGAAATAGGAAGACAAGTTAGGAAGAGACTGCAGCAATGAAGGTGAGAACTGCTGGTGGCTTAAATCAGGGGGATGGCAATAGGGATGGTGAGAAATGGTTGAATTCTAGATGTAATTTGAAGAAGGAGCTCACAAGATTTCCTGACATTGAATACAGGCTATAAGATCAAGACAGGAGTCAAAGAATCATCTCATCTGGTCTTTCCATGGCATTTTTGGCACTGCTCCATCTAAGCTTCTTTTTTTACTCCTTCCTCACCTGAATGTTGGTGTTCCCCAAGATTCTGTCTTCAACTCTACCGCATTCTATATTCTATGTCTTGGTGAAACTATCCACCCTCATAGCATTATCTGTTATTATTAGGCAAATAATAGTTCCCCCATGTGCTGCAGTGTCGTGTTTCCAGCTGTGTGCTGGACGTATCTACCTGGACTTTGTGCTGGCAACTCAAACGCTCTCTTCTGACTTCCAAACCCACTACTCCTTCTGTATGCCTCATCGCTCCTATATCAATCTTCTTGCCATCTTGCCAGTAAGAACCAGTTGAGACTCAGATCAACTCTGATTCCTCCCTCACTCTACAATGTCTAGTTTGCTACCAAGTCCTTTCAGTTCTACTTTCTACAAGGCCTGGCTCAAATGCTGTATCCTCAGAAATCTTACCCAACCTCAGCATTTTTAAAGTATTTCTCCTACAAGTTTTATAGTTTTAAGCCTTAAATTTAGGTCATGATCCATTTTGCATAAATTTTTGTATATGGTGTTAGGTATAGATAGAGGCTTATTTTGTTTTGTTTTGTTTTTTGCATGTGTATATCCGATTGTTCCAGCACTGTTTCTTGACAGGCTAGCCACTGAATTGCCTTAGCATCTGCTAGTGGGAAGGCAAAATGGTACGACCACTTTGAAAAACAATTTGGCAGTTTCTTAAAAAGTGAAAAATACACCAACTACATGACTCAGTCATTCCACTCCTAGCTATTTACCCAAGAAAAACAAAAGCATATGGTCATTCAAAGACTTGTATGTGATTGTTCATAGCTGCTTTATCAGTAATAGCCAAAAACTGGAAACAACGCAAATGTCCATTAACAGGAGAGTGAATAAACAATCTGTGGCATATCCACCCACTGGAATACTACTCAGCAATACAAAGGAAAGAACTATTGATACATGCAACAAGATGAATGAATCTCAAAATCATTATGGTGAGTGAAAGAAGTCAGACAAAAATGAGTATATTCTGTATGACTCTACGTATATAAAATTCTAGAAAATGCAAACAAATCTAGAGTGACAGAAAGCAGATTAGCGGTTGCCTTGAGGTAATGGGGGAAATGGGAGAATGAATTACGGAATTACATAGGGGCACAAGGAAAATTTAGGAGTGATGATTATGTTCATTATCTTGACTGTGGTAACAATTTCATAGGTGTATACATGTCAAAATGTATCAGATTGTACCTTCATCTGCATCTTCTGCTGCATCCACAATGTTCTGACTTGGATTAGTTATAGGTGACCTCTTTTAGAAGCTATATATCAGCCATCTTTGCATCCACATGCAGTGTGTAGCATGTTTCCTGGCAGGCTGTGTTTAGCAAGGCTTTGCTGGTACGAAACAAATATAGATAAATCAATTGTTCTGCTATATAACAACTGTAACTAGATAGGTGGGCATAATGACTATTTTAAAGGTATTGATATTTATGAGTTTAATGCAATTATGATAAAAAAATTATCACGGCTTTTTAAAACTTCATTCCAAGGTTGTATCAAAGAATAAATGAGTGAGAATAACGAAGAATATTTTGAAAAAGAAGAGTGGTTGGGCATTAGAGCTTGCCTTAGATATTACTATGTAGCTCTAGTAATCAAAATAATGTGGACTTCAAATAAGAGTAGACTGATAGTGCAAACTGTAGAGTCCAGAAACAGGCCATAAACTGTGAACGTGGACTGCTTAGTATATAACTTTAAATGTGGCACAACAGAATAGAGAGGAAAGGAAGGAATTATTCAGTAAACTGTATAGGACAGTCGATTAACTTTTCTTGGGAGCCAAAAAAAAAAGTTAGACACTTAGCTCATATATCAAAACAAATTCCAGGTGAATAAAACTGGTGGCTCTTTAGAAGTGGGGAGAGGATGGCAAGGATATTTCACTTGGGGAGAGTTTTTCAAAGTTTTTCCGTGCTTTGTCCTCCTCCATCCCCCAGCTGTAATATTTTGGTTGAAAGTAAATGCAAATGATGAAACCGTCTTTTTAGATGAAACCATTTTTAACAAAAATATAGGAGTTATTTATTGGATCTTCGAATGGGCAAACCTTAAGTATCAGAGAATGGAATAAATCATGAAGAAAAAGATGGATAGATTTTGCTACATAAAAACTGGGTAAAAATATATAGACAGAGGCAAAGGGGAAAGATCAGATGGGGAAAATAATTGCAACAAATGTGACCAGTGGAGTTTTAATAAAGTTAAAATAGTCTTTACAAATTGATTTTATATATATATATATATATATTTATTTTTGGCTGCGTTGGGTCTTCGTTGCTGCGCGGTCTTTCTCTAGTTGCGACGAGCAGGGGCTACCCTTCGTTGCAGTACGCGGGCTTCTCATTGCGGTGGCTTGTCTTGTTGTGGAGCACGGGCTCTAGACGCGCGGGCTTCAGTAGTTGTGGCTCGCAGGCTCTAGAGCGCAGGCTCAGTAGTTGTGACACACGGGCTTAGTTGCTCCGCGGCATGTGGGATCTTCCCGGACCAGGGCTTGAACCCGTGTCCCCTGCATTGGCAGGCGGATTCTTAACCACTTCACCACCAGGGAAGCCCTCCAAATTGATTTTTAATAAAAATAATGGTATTTGAAAAATGGACAATGAATGTTTGAAAACTGTTCCACCTTGTTTATAATTACATTAACCGCTAGTCACACCTTGTTTATAATTACATTAACCACTAGTCAGAGAAATGCACATTACTCTGACGCTATTTTTCCCCCAAAGTGGGGAAAAGATACCTAAGGCTGGTAAGGTGTGAGAAAACAGAGACTCCTATGGCTTGCTGATGGGACTGGAAGGCATTTGGCAGGATGTAGTAAAAGCTTTAAAATGTTTATATTGTTTGGCCCAGTGATTCTACTTCTAGGCATCAATCCCAGAGAAATAGTCGTTTATATAAAAAGTGCTTCATCGAAAAAAAAAGTACTTCATCCAAACAATCCCCCCACAGGCATGTGAGCTCCATGAAGGGAGGAATTATATCAGTTTTGTTTACTGCTGTAACCCCAGTAAATCAAACAGGGCCAGGCATAGACTAAGTACCTCCAAAGTATTTGTTGAATGAATAAATATTTTTACTTTCTGAGTTTTGTATTGTTACATATTTTAGATACATGAAAAGACATAATTTTTTAAAAATATAAAACACCCAAGTACTACTGCTTTAAGAAATATTAATATGGCTAAAGTTCCCTGTTGCATATAATAATTTTAAAATAAGAAAAAAAAAGTGTAAAGCATGTTCACTTTAACCTTCTGATCAGGCCAAAATTTCCACACAGAATTTTCTCTTTTCTCTCACTTCTTTTTTTTATTATTATGGTAAAATACACATAACACAAAATTTACCATCCTAACAATTTTTAACTGTATTGCTCAGTGGCACTAAGTATCTTCACATTGTTGTGCCGCCATCCATCCACAGAACTCTTTTCGTCTTGCAAAACTGAGATTCTGTACCCATTAAACAGTAGCTCCCATTCCTCCCTCCCCCCTGCCGCCCCCTCCCGGTAACCACCGTTCTATTTTCTCTGTATTTAATTGACTACTCTAGGTACCTCATGTAAGTGGAATCATACAATATTTGTCCTTTATGTCTTTTTTCACTTAGCATGTCTTCAAGATTCACCCATGTTGTAACATGTACCAGAATTTCCTTCCTTTTCAAGGCTGAAAAAGTATTCCATTGTCCGTATATACCACATTTTGTTTATCCACTCATCCATGGACGGACACTTGGGTTGCTTCCACTTTTTGGATATTATGAATAATACTGCTCTGAATGTGGGTACACAAATATATCTTTGAGTCTCTGCTTTCAATTCTTTGGAGCATATACTCAGAAGTGGAATTGATGGATTATATGGGAATTCTATTTTTAAGGACTTGCCATACTGTGTTCCATAGTGGCTGCACCATTGTATATTTCCCCAAAACAGTGCACAAGTGTTCCAATTTTTCCACATGATCACAACACGTGTTATTTTCTGTTTTTTCATATTTTTATAGTAGTCATCCTAACGGGTATGAAGTAGTTCTTCTCACTTAACACCACTAGTGAGCTTGGAAAGCATCCCTCTTACCTTTTGCACAATACTCATGAGTGTGAACAAACATATGCTTGAAAAAGAAACTATAGTCAAGAAGTTCTCAGATAACAGAACCACAGTCTCAGAAGGTCTTTACAGGGTAGTCAAGAAAGGGCCTGTAAGAAACACACACACACACACACACACACACACACACACACACCCTCATTCCACTTATACAGAATCTGATTTTCCACTTTTCTCCTTATTCAGCAGAGACTTTTCCAGCAAGCATGACAGTCATTACCATACTCTGCCACTAGGGGCAATATGCCTCCCAGCAAAGCGGACGTGTGTGGGTCAAAACTCCCTCATCCCTTGGCGGGGTGGGAAAGGACAGAGAGGGGTTTAAAAGGCCAAGGAAACTTTTGGGACTGAAGGATATGTTCACTATCTTGACTATGGTGATGGTTCCACCGGTATATACCTATGTCAAGACTTAGATTCTACACTTCAAATATGTGTATTGTATGTTGATTATTCCTCAATAAAACTTTTTTTTTAATTCCCCCATCCCTGACAAAATTTGAAATTTTTCAAAATGAATTTTGTTATAAAGCAAGGAAAGGCAAACCAAAAACCAAAAAGAAGAGTGAGCTAGGAAATAATTGGGGGCAGATTTACGGATTACATTCTCCTTATGTTTGATACTTAGAGTCTGATGAACACAGCTCCTCAGTGCAGATGTGTCAGTGTCTTCTTTCCTACCTCTGCTCATTAGGGATTCAGACACTGAACTTGTGGGGCAGTGAGGCTGGCAGTGCTGCCTAGTTTGGTTGAAATTTTAGAGCCTGCCACAATCTGCTTCCCAGTTCTTCTTCCAGAACAGCCAATACTTATCACCCCCCTGACCGGTTGGCACTTTTGCTTTTTTTTTTCCTGGACTGTGTCCCAGATGAGGAAACTACTGCCTTATGGGGCTCCGAGATTCCTCCCCTGCTCCAAGCAAATTGTGGTAACCTTGCTAAAGTTTGTAACTATCTCAGGAGTTGTTCTGAAATTCCTACCCTCACCCTTGAGCCACTGCTCCCTGTCCTGTTCATTTTGTCTGAAATTCATTCATTAGGTCTATTAAATTGACTTGAGGCAGAGTCACCAATTGTTCTTGACTAATGTCTGGGCCTAATGTCACAAAGAGCTGAGAGAAGTGAGGACCATCGTCTAGGACCTAAGGTACCTGATGATTTCAACAAAAACACGAGTCACGTAAAATAAAAATTTGTGAACAATGACATGTTGCCAACTACTAAGTAATAAATTATTTCCAAATTTAGTGGCTTGAAACAACTTTTTATTATGCTCACAACTTCTGTGAGTCAGGAATTCACAAGGACCATAAAGGGGTTGAGATATCTGCAGTACGTGGGGACTCAGCTAGGAGGATTTGAAGGCTGGGGTGACCCAGGGCTGCGGACAGGAATCATCTGGAGGTGTTTTTATTTACACCTCTAGCAGTTGATGACAGCTGTCAGCTGGGATTGTCAGCTAGAACACTAACATGCGACCTTTTCAGGAGGCCTGGGCTTCCTCACAGCATGGCTGACCAGTCCCCCTAAAGAATCAATGGAAGTTGTAATGCCTTTTATAACCTAGCCTAGTAAGTCACATATGTTATTTCCGTAGTAGTCATAACTCCCCCAGATTCAAGGGGAGGGGACTGTATTCGTTTGTTAGGCTGCCACAATAAAGTTCCACAGACTGAGTGGCTTAAACAACTGTCTCACCATTCTGGAAGCTAGATGTCCAAAATCACGTTGTTGGCAGGACTGGCTCGTTCTGAGGGTTGTGAGAGAAGGATCTGTTCCAGGCCTCTCTCCTTGGCTTATAGGTGGCCATCTTCTCCCTATGTCTCTTCACATCACTGTCCCTCTGTGTGCCTCTGTGTCCAAATTTCCCCCCTTTTATGACACTGGTCATATTGGAATAGGGTTCACCCTAATGACTTCATTTTAACTTGATTACCTCTGTAAAGACCCTATCTCCAAATAAGGTCATGTTCTGAGATACTGTGAGTTAGGACCTCAGCAAATGAATTTTGAAGGAAACAACTTAATCCAGAAGATGAACATGGACCCCAACTTTCAACGAGCAGAGCGTCAAAGTCACCATGTAAAGAGCGCATGTGGGATGACAGATGAATGGATAAAGAAGATGTGGCACATATATACAATGGAATATTACTCAGCCATAAAAAGAAACGAAATTGAGTTATTTGTAGTGAGGTGGATGGACCTAGAGTCTGTCATACAGAGTGAAGTAAGTCAGAAAGAGAGAAACAAATACCATATGCTAACACATATATATGGAATCTAAAAAAAAAAAAAAGAAAGAAAAAAAAGGTACTGATGAACCTAGGGGCAGGGCAGGAATAAAGAGGTAGACAGAGAGAATGGACTTGATGACATGGGGTGGGAGGGTGAAGCTGGGGCGAAGTAAGAGTAGCATCGACATATATACACTACCAAATGTAAAATAGTTGGCTGGTGGGAAGCAGCAGCGTAACACAGGGAGATCAGCTCGGAGCTTTGCAATGACCAAGAGGGGTGGGATAGGGAGGGTGGGAGGGAGGTTCAAGAGGGAGGGGATATGGGGACATGTGTATGCATATGGCTGATTCGCTTTGTTGTGCAACAGAAACTAACGCAGTATTGTGAAGCAATTATACTCCAATAAAGATCTATTAAAAAAATAGTAAAAAAATAAAAAATAAAAATAAATAAATTTTTAAAAAGTGCATGTGGGAGATATTGTCACTTGCCATCACTGGAAGATATAATCTAACACATCACGATATTAAAAAGTTTAATAATGAGAACCTATTACAGCTTATATTATTCGTTTCATATAAGTCAGCTCACAACATATAAAACGTAATTTGGGGGGGAACTACTATCATATGTTTCATATTTTTATAGCGGTCAGAGAGCTCAAATATCAACTGTTTGGTTCCAAACAAGACACCTGGAACCTCTATGACTGACTCTTCCCCAAGGCAATGAAAAGCTGTGCTTCAACAGCTAGTGCTTCCTAACAGAACTTCCAACAAATTATTATTTCTGGCCCAAGGATTCACTCTACTTTAAGTTCCTTTGCTGATTTGCTTATTTGTAGTAGACACTCACTATTAGTGCCTGTAGTTCAGTCTTGACTAATCTTGTCTTCACTCAGAGGAATTCATCCCTGTTAGTTTT
This sequence comes from Eubalaena glacialis, assembly GCF_028564815.1. Classification (NCBI taxonomy): domain Eukaryota; kingdom Metazoa; phylum Chordata; class Mammalia; order Artiodactyla; family Balaenidae; genus Eubalaena; species Eubalaena glacialis. The sequence goes on from NC_083719.1 coordinate 57,706,922, forward strand.
ATTTTACGTGCAAAGTAAATTTAAACATGTATTATTATCAATTTTTGGAAAAACAAATATTAATAAGGATGTACTGTAACAGTAAATCCTATCATGCCTCATTTGTTACCATTATTGTTACTTCTTGAGATGACTGGTACAGTGCCAAATAAACTTTACACACAGGCGGGGTTCCTGCCAAACCCAGATCAGTATTGGTAACACTCATTGCCCGAATGCACAACAGCAGATGTTCTGCACCACCAACCATTGAATAAAGATTGCACAAAAGCCAGTCTCGAAAATCCAAACATTCCTTTTAAAAGTGGGGTAGGGAAAAAAGTGGGGCAGAAACCTAGTTACCCCACGATCCACTGGACTAATTCTCCGAATTGCTTTTCAGTACTGCTCACTCCCGCCATTTTGCTTTTCCCAGCCTCTTTTCTACTCATCAGCCTTTCCCTTCCTGCTCACCTGGGGAGACACCCAGACCTACTGAATTTGAACCTCTAGAAGTGGGGCCCAGGAATTTTTTTGGAAGTTGCCCAGGTAATTCTGGTGATCAGCTAGGTTTGCCAACTACAGATCAGTGTGATCAAACTTAAGTTCCTTAAGCTTAGCCTAAAAAGGCCCTCATCCCTGCTCAACCCTACAGTGGCATCCTCTGTCACTTCCCATCTCATGACTCACCCATAACAATCCTGAATACCGATAGCTCACAATACTCAGTACGCTGCTTCACCCCGCTGGGCCCTTGTCCTGGCTGAAAACCCTCTGCCCACCTCGACTGCCAACCTATTCTCCCTCCAAAATCCAGCTCCGAGGTCTGCTTCCATGAAGTCTTCCCTGACTACCTCACCTCCACCCCCATCCAGAATTAATCCTTCCCTCTGTATTCTGACTGTACTTCATTCACAGAGCAATCAGCACACAGTGCAGAAATATACTTGCCCACCTCTCTCCCCTGCTAGAGTGTAATCTACTTGAAGGCAGGTTCTATGCCATGTTCACCTTAGTATTCACAACATCTAACCCCAGGACGAAATGAATTAGTGTAAACTGATTTTATGGGGGTGAACAAAGGAGTCCTTTGTCAAGCAGGTTAAGTCTCCTTCTTTGTGTGTTTTGTCACTCTGCCTGGCCCTGAAGTGATCAGGGAGATTATCTTTCAGCATCTAACCCAGTACACACTAGCTCTTTCCCTCAGCAAGAAAGCAGGTCCCTATAAAAAGGAAAATAGATTACACCTGCAGGTATAACAAACTTGAAGAGCATTAGCACCCAAGGAAATCTCCCAGACCAAGGTGCTCTGGTCTCACTTGGCACGGACACTTGCCTTTCCTCCTTCCCCTCATATTTCATGCTCCTGTTTCACAGCCCAGACAAGAGGGGCTGATGTTTGCTTTACATTGCCTTCCCTCTGTTACCTCTTCCTTGCTTTTAATTTTGACCAAGATTGCAGCTGCAGCCTGTAACTGACTCTCCAATTTAATGCCGCCAGTTTCTAGTCAACAAAAGCTTCACAGATTATATAGAAACTCAGTCACACTAAGAATTTTGGCATCACTCATCTGGAAACTGAGGATTTGGTATCGCCCCAAATTCAGAAGACTGAAGTTCTTGCTTCTTGCTCTGGCTGGTCTCTAGGGGAATGGCGATCAGGACCCTCAAGTTATAACGATGATAATACGGCAGTGGTTCTCTGACTTTAGGGTGCATCCAAGTCACCTGGGGGGCTTGTTACAAGACAGACTGCTGCTCCCCACCCGCACAATTGCTGATTCAGTGGGTCTGAGGTACGGCTTAAAAAGGACATTTCTAAAAAGTTCGCAGGTGGTGCTTATGTTGGTCCAGGGACCATACTTTGAGAACCACTGTGGTAGAAAATATCTGGAGAGGGGCGGGACCAAGCTACAACCTGACTCATTAAACCTAGAATAGTGGTTCTCAAACTTATCTGCATATTAAACATATTAGAATCACCTGGGGGAGATTTAACAACTCTGGATGCCCAGGCTGCATCCCATTACAAATCAGAATCTTGAAAGTAGGAGAAAGGTCTCAGTATTTTAAAATTTCCCAAGTATCTCCAATATGCAGGCAAACTTGAGAACCAGTGATCAAGACCAGCAGTTCTCAACCCTGTTTGCAAACTAGAGTCACATGGGGAGCTTTTAAAACATATTCCTGCCAGGACCCAACCCTGCACCAATTAAATCAGAATATCTGGGTAGGAGGCCTGGGCGGGGGCCGGCCTTCCTTCCTTCCTTCCTTCCTTGTTTCCTAGGTTTTTCTAAAGTTTAACCAGTGTTGGGGATTACTAATCTGGACTTCAGTGTACCCCTATTATAAACTGTCATTTCTGTTCCAGCTGAGTAATCCCTTCTTATTTTGAACAAAAGAGATTGGGGAAGTTTTTATTTCTTGAAAACTAGAGGGCACTGGTCTGAATAATCTGGGTAAGGGTGGAGCAGGGGAATAAAGCTGTCTTCAAGGTGGATCCCCTAGCAATAGGGCCAGACCTCTTAAAACTTACCTGGAGCAGCACTTCTCAGAGCCATCCTTGGACCTGTGGCATCAGCGTCACCTGGGAGCCTTGAGAAATGCATATCCTCGGGCCTACACCAAAATTCAAGGTTGGGGCTCTTGAATCTGTTTCAACAAGCCTTCCAGGTAATTTTGATACATGTTAAGGTTTGAGGACCAATGACCAGGAAGATAGCAGTGGGGAAATTAAGACCTCGATCTTCTGTTTCTTACATAGATTCATCTCTTTAATTTTTTTAAAAACACACGCTCACCACACTACTTCTCAAAAGGAAGTCTCTAGAAACAATAGCAGCAGCGATGCCAGAAGCTACCTGACTTAATGCCATGTGTCTCAGAGGGAGGTAGAGCAGTCAAACATCCACCATCCCCATTCTGGGTATGGGCTTCCATCCTTGACCTCTTTGTTGGGCCTTAACAGGTGGTTTTGTGTCCTGGATACGATGGCCACAGGTAACTCCCAAATTCTGATAGACATCTGTATTTAGTAGATGCTCCATGATGGCGCTGCCACCCCAATGTGATTAAAGTATCTTAGGAAGCTCTGTGGGGCTCCTGATGCCCATCTTCTGTTCTCCATTTCCTCACCAGATGGGGTCACATCTTCTCTAATTTTTATACAAGCCACAACACATGAGCCTGCACAGCCAGGGAGCTGGGTGGAGGCCCTGCTAGATCGAACCCATCAGTATTTTACCAGAAGCCAGAGCCTTCCTCTCAGCCTGGAGGTCAGCAAAATAGGAAACAGCTCAATTTTTTGCCAAGAACCCTTTATCAAGGGTTAGCAAGACCCTCAGACAGTGTGAGGTCTCAGGGCCTGTTTGGAAGGGAACCAGACCACAGATGAAATGTGTGGTGGCTCCCGTAAAATAAGTAATCCCTGTGCTGGTGCTCTCGGCAAGGAAGGGAACCTAACTTATTGAGCATGTACTAATTCTCAGGATTTTACATTCACAATTTTACTGAATCCCCACAACAACACTGTGAAGTTAGTAGTATTATTCCAACTTACAAAACTACAAACATATAGGAAACAAATTGAACAATGTGCCTGAAACCCCACAGTTAGTAAACTGAGATTCACACTCTCACTGTTACCTTACCCTGCCCATCTGGGGGTGACTTTTCCATCCACGCCATGCATCATGCATAAATGCCAGCCCTAGTTTGTTTCTACCACCTCTTGCACTTCCTGAGTATAAATGTTTGAAAATGTATACAATTTTAAAAAGAAACCAGTATAAATGTGCACTGGGTTTTAAGAGTTGAGTCTTGGGATGCTCTATAAAAATCAAAAGCACAACCAAGGAAGAATTTATGAAGGGAAACATAGATGTAATGGCATCAGAAATCACCCTTATTCCTAGTACCCTCTTGGATCTGTTTCTCCTTTGCTATCCTGCTGTCTAACTTTCTATCCCATCAAGAGCTTTCAGCAAATCTCAGATGAGCGGACTTGGGCTCAGAACACTGAGCCTCTTTTGGGAGCATTGGTGCTCTCCACCCCTGACTGTTCCACCCCTTTCTCCCTCACTCCATCCTAATTCCCAACTTTGTGTAAACAATCCCTCTGAGATAAGAGAACCTGCTTTTCCACAGTCTTGCCAGTATTGAGCACTGTATTCTTTTAAAATCTTTGCCATTAAAATAGTAAAAATAAAAATCTCATTCTTTTAATTGGCATGTCCTTAATTGCAGTTGAGGTTGAACACATATATATTTGAATGTTTTTTCCTTGTTGAATTACCCTTTCATGTTCCTTACCCACCTTCTTTTGGAGGGTGGTTCTTATTGATATATCAGAACTCTTTATTTACTAAGGATATTAATCTTCTGTCATATATAAGCAACGGCTGTTTTCCAATTTGTCTTTTGACTTTGGTTGTTTTTAAAACAGGAGTTTTATTTGGTCAAATCTATGCTTTCTTCCTTCAGGGTCATTCTTAGAAAGACTTTCCCCATACTAAGATTTTAAAAATATCTACCCATACCTTATTATATATAATTTTTATATCTCACTTTTTAAATTTAATCCATCTGAAATTTATTTTGTTGTAAGGTATGGGATAAGGCTCTAAAGTTAATGCTCCCTCTCAAATGGAGAGCCAGTTGTTCTAACACCATTTATTGAATGATACATACTTTCCCCGCTGGTTTAAAGTACCACCTTTATTATACACTAAATTTTTGCATGTACTTTAGTTTCTTTCTAGAATCTGTAGTCTTTTCATTGATCTATCCTTGTGACAGTAGCACACTGGTTTAATTTCATATTTCATAACACATTTTAATATCTGTTAGAGCTAGTTCAATCCTTTTTCATTAACACTTTTCAAATATTTCCTGACTACTGTTGAACATTTATTCTTCCAAGTGAATTTTGGAAGTATTTTCTCAAAGCTTGACTTTTCCACTAACTGTTCTAGAAATACCTGGGTCCATCTCTCTAGCAGCTATTTTTTCCAGTATTCGATAATTGTTACCTGCACCTACAGTTAACCTGGCACTGTGCTAGGCACTGGAGCTATAAAAATGAATTTGACACAATCCCTGACCTCAAGGGGCTTAAAATCACATATAGGAAAGGAAAATCAACGCATAGGTGCATTAAATCATGATTTCTGCTGTAGGGGAGGACTGAAAAGGGTTGAGTTCTGTGGAGGCTTTGATATAGCTCCTGGAGAAGGGGTGGAAATGAAAATAGCAAGAGGTCACCAATACTTCACCACTGGGCCTGGTGAGTGGACTCAAGAAGGGTCCATGCTTACTGTGCAACATTAGAGCCCTAAGATTCCAAAGATGCGTTTTGGGGACTTAAAAGTCTACATTCCATCTTAGCATTGTCCAGTGGAGTCTACATTCCCAGTTTCCCCACCACATGCTAAAGCCTCCTCTCAGATTATGTCTCACATGCTGGCAATAGTGCAGTACCCTCCTCAATTGTATGGTTCTTTATGTCTTTCAAAGCACTATGTGCCCATTTTATATAATCTAAAATCCCTCACAGTCTTGCGAGGTGGGCAGATATCATAATTTCTACTTGAAAGATATATAAATGGATGTTTTGCAAAGCACATGAGTTGAGTGATTTGTCTAAAGTGCTGGGTGACAGAACCAAGCCTAGGAGGAAAGTTCGGATTCCTAGGCCAATTCTCTATCAATCACACCCTATGGCCTACTGAGTAAGCCCAATCTTTCTGTATAACGTGGTTCTAACAGTACTATTCAACTTACAGGAAGATATGTCTAGAACTTCATTGTATCTCTCCTCTGCCCTTCACCTACCACCACTGTAATGAAATGGTGGGTCCCCTTTCTTATATACTTCTCCAGCCAAACCATGGGGCTGGGAGAGGAGGAAAGAGGCTAGGACAAGGCTGGGGTGAGCATCTAGATGGAGGCCAAACAAGTGGAGCAGAGGGGAAATGGGCCTCTGTGGGACAGGAGTTTGAGGCGCTGTGGCTGTTGGGTTTCTGCGCTAATGCATCTCCAAAGACTGGATCCCCAGGCACTCCAACACACCTACTTCCTCTTCCACCGCCACCATTAGTAGCTTCTGAACAGAATCTTTCCTCCTCGGGCAACTGAACAACAGAATTCAGACTCAGCTTTTCACCTCCTCAGATATACCTTTTAAAAATACACACACCTTTAAGGATTTTTTGAGGGTTTGTATACTTACTAGCAGTGGAGAAAATGGTAGGGACTGAAAAAGGAAAAAGGCTCCACCCTGAGTGCCCCTCTGGTGCTATTTCATGTAGGTACTTCAGAGTAGAAGGGAAGACATTTCCCCTAACGCCAGTTTTTCTTTAGGAATATCTGGGACAGAAGATTAATCTGTAGCTCTTGCTCAACTGGGCATTTCATTGCTGGAGCTGAGACTTAAAGAGAGGGGGAGTTTGGGGTCAATGTGGGGGAAATGGGCTGGATACTGCCAAGACTAACGTTAGGGGTGGATGGGGGCTGAGAACAACAGTGGGGGTGTGTTCTTCCCTACCTCAGCCTCCAGATCTCACCCTGGACCAGCTGGAGGGGGCAAACAGACAGGGGAGGTGGGGATCTGGGCCAAGGAATGGGTGGGAAGAAGGGAAATCTTAAGTCAAGCAATTGGGCGAGAATTCCTATAGAGGACTCCGGGCAGGAGGTGCATGTGGTGGGGCGGGGGTGGGGGGGGGTGAAGTTAAGTGACCTAAGTAACCAAGAAAAGTCAGGCTTGTAAGGCCAACTGCAAAGCTTGCTTCTGCCAGCAATGTGTATACCATCTGTCTCCCCATGCCAGTGGAAGCACTAATAAATGTTACATGTTGAAACTTTTACACTAGCTTGTACATAAAAATTCCATATGCCAATTGACTGGACTACATGAACACATCTGTCAAAAACCGGTCTCTTAGGCACAATTTAGGACATTCCAAAGCAGCTTTATAACTGTTTTAGCCTCCAAATGGTATGAATTAACTCTCGTAAGCCAGGTCTATTCTTGCTGAGCCAAGGATTGGGCCAAATCTCCAGATAATTCAAGTCAGAAACACTCTTTTGCCTTCATTATAGAGAGTATCAGTAGCAAGGTCTTTTTTCCTCCAAAATTATGCTGTTGATTGACTCGGTGTTTGATGTCACATTGTTAACATATGTTAATATGGCCAAAATGATAAAATATTTCATGTATTACGGGCTTGAAAAGGACCATATTTTGTATTTTTATAAGATTCTGTTACTCCAATAATGTTTACAATTTACAACGTACATTGACTGATATTAGGTCATTAGATCTCAGGTGCTAAGTATATTTTACTTTGGAAAAGTCAGTATGTGGGAACTCCTGAGATGGCCCTTTTAGATCCCCTTCCCTCCCTGAAGCGGGAGATGCGGGAGATGCGTGAAGGAGGAATGCAAACCTCCTCTTCAGGAAGAAGCCTAGATACAAACTTCATGTGCTCAGTCTCAGCACATACAGTAGCTCTAGGGACTGGAAAATGTGCTGCTTTTTTCTTCCTCATACTGACTTTCTGTTCTTATTAACCTTTATGAAAAACCTATTTAGAAAAGCAAGTATAACTAATTAAGGACAATGAGTTGGATAACCAAATCAGAATCTTCAAATGTCTCAACATGATTATCGGGAAGAGTCTAACACAATTAAATGCAGCAGGTGTGAACGCAAAGCACACATAGGTCTCAGAAAACTAGAACTAAATGGAGGAGGAATTCAGCATATCAGCAGCACCTGTGAAGAAAGGCTTCAGGATTTCAGTTCATGACTTGATAGGCATCAGCCAGGTTGCCCTGGTATAATCTTAGTCTATAGAGGAGTACCACCCAAAACAGGGGAAGAGATAGCCTTCCTTAACTCTATCAGATACTGTGTTCAGATATAGATACCTCATTTTAAGAACAGATTGGAGTGGGTCCCAACAGAGCAACCAGCTTGGGAAACAAGGCATAGTGTCTGCCCCTAAAGGATACCTAATGCAACAGGGGAACCGAGTCAAATGAGTGCCAGTTCAAGGAACCTGTGGTTCAGTTTAGCCTCAGAAAGGAAATGCTTAGAGGAGCCTTTCAGTATGTTGGGAATATAATTTGTTTCCAAATATTTGAGGATCTCTCATATGAAAGAGAGATTAAATCTGTTTGGTATGGGAAAATTAGAACCAATACGTAAACTTTACTAGAAGACAGAGTTCAGCTCCTTGTGAGGAGGAAAAGTTGCTCTTTAAGCTACTTGTTAGTACTCACGCTCAGAGGGAGTGACAGTGCCATCAAGGGGGTGAAAATTGATTCAAGACAGGGTGGGGGTGGGTGAAAAATAATATTACTGTACAATGATTTCTGACCCTCCAAAGTTCAACCCTACCCAGCAAAATCGTATTCCTTAGTATTTTATTTCTCTTGTTGACCTTTCTCGGGTATCACATGAGCAGCACTGTTATTGGCATGGAAGGTACGTAAATGTATGCTATATCCGTGCTGCAAAACTATGCCAAATAGATGGCTGTGATTGGAGGACTTTCTCTTGATTGATAGCTCAATCTCGAAGTCACATAGTAAGAGGTGGCCTGCACGTGCTATTAACTGCTATTGACTGCCATTGGCTGCCTTGAGCATATTGCCTGTATGGGCTTTGTGTATGACTTGAATTTTGAGAAGTAAATAAAAATGACTTATATTTACTATTTAATTCTACAAAAGTTAGTCAACCCATTAACTATATCAAGTGCTGAAAAGAAAAACTGTCAACAATAGTTGAATAAATATCTAACATCCAATTAGGTTAAAAGCCATTTTCTCATATCAAGCAAAAGTTAAAAGTTAATGTTTAGGAAACTTAATTTTTTTCAATTGTTTTTCTTTCGCTGAAAAAAATAACCATTTTGAATGATTTGTTTTTAAATTGATTACACTGTTATTACCATGTACTTCTAAAAATTGCCAGTATCTATGTCTAATTTGATATATTACAGTACATAAGCAAATAGATTATATTAAAAGTTACACAGCAAATACAGTTATAAAGGTTAATGGCTTTGATTTTCAATTTAACTAAAATTTTAACTTAAAATTTTGTTGTTCATAACTGCACTGGATAAAAAGAGGAGGCTTTATACTTACTCTTCCTATGTATAAAGCACAGATATACATATACTACATAAACAGATATACAGTATACCTGTGGTATTAAAATTTCATAGGGAGTGATTAGGCAAAACAATGCCTTTAAAGTTCTTTAGTGAACGATAATTTTTTAAAAGTTGTGAAACTCTGAATTAAAGCCACCTAAACATTTTGGCACGAAAACATTTTGCTGTTGGTTTGCCAAGATGAATTGTAGACAAAATTTGAAAATAAGAATGGGTTTATTCACATTCTTATCTTGTCCTCCTGTCCCCTCTTGTTTTTTTCCCACCCCAAGTTACAGTACATCTTTTTTTTTAACAGAATCACTCTCTACCTTTTGGAGCCATAATCCCATTCCCTGATTCTAGTGGTGGTAGGTGACCCAGGCCTGGCCAGCAGTGAACATGTCACTTCAACCAAGCCAGAGTTAATTCTGGGACTTTTGCTGGAACTGAGGAGATATTTTTCTGTAGGGGTTACATATGTCAGGTTGTAAGCTCGAAGCTGCTGGGTTCTCTCTTTGCCATACCTGGGGAAAGCCTAGCTGAGGATAAAACCAACCCAGCAGAAAGCAGAGCCAGAGAACCAAAGGAGACAGACAGCATTCAGTGATATCATTGAGAACCTAATCCAGTCATGCCTGAAGCTATCTGAGCCCCTGGACCTTCAGGTGTCTTTTGTGGCTTAGGCCAACTGGAGTCAAGTCTCTGTCACTAGCAACCAGAGGTTTTTTTTTCATTTACTAACCCAACTCTGCCCTGTTCCCTCATTCAATGACTGTCCAGAGACCAGGAATCCTTCTTCAGTTCCTCATCCAAATCTGCTTTCCCTGCCTGGGGCCTTGACCCATCACCTGTTTCTTCTCAAACTCCACTCTCAGTGAAACTGTTACAGTTCTTGCTGGGTACTGTTTTGAATCTCAGACACTAATCCTGAAGCAGTATTTTTGGTGCCACTTTCAATTTCTTGGTTAAATTGTGAATTATTATTTATCTGAAAGAATGTATTTTATTTCCTTTATGCTGGCACCTTCACAATGTTTGCCATATATGTAAATATTCATAAATTAATTAGGTGACATTCTGTTATTATCAGCTCACTTATGATTAAGTATGTATCATAAAGGTACTACACACTGAAAAGCAATAAACATGAATCTATACTTATGAAATACTACTCTGACCTCCATGACAAATGTCTATTGCTAATTTATGACAGATAAACAGAAGGTGAAACTGATTTTGACAATTTTATTACAAAGTATGCAAATACAAATATATATTTTAATTGGACTATAGTATATTGGCTAATATATTTTGGAATTTGCTTGTAAGGTTCTAATCAGTGCATTCACTAGTACTAAAGCCGTTCCGTATTCCTCATGAGTATTCCATTTAATGGTCCTGTACTCAGTAATCTGAACTTTAGTGAATTCTTGATTTTCAACAACCTTACTCCCAAATGCTTTCCTCTCAAAAAATTGTTAAAAATTAAAAAATAAAATAAATACATTGAAATTCATAAGGCAGAGATACAACAAAAGATGGTTTAAAATTCTCTGGGTGCACAATCAGTTAACATTGTCCATTTCTCTGTGGATGGAAATCATGGAACAGCAGACCAGCTAATAAGAGGTGAAGCCACAGCCTGTAGTATATCATTTTATCAGCCTCAGTAACTGGTAGTAAAAAAACAGGATGGTTAAGGAGATTTAATTCACTAGGATGATTTACGTTGAGATACACTGCCCTTGAGGACATCCAAATGGATTCAGGAGACATCTGAAGATATGGACTTGGGAACAAGGGGCCAGGGTTTGTGATACAAATTCAAAAGTCAGCAGAGACTCAATTGTGGAGGCTCAGAAAATGACTGGACTCTCTGGAGAAGAGACAGAAAAAGCAGAAGGTCCTGTAGAAAGTCTAAGGACCAGGAGAGAAGGAGAGCCTAAAAAGGTATTTGAAAAAATAAGCCAGTACAGCATCAGCAGAAGAAGAAGAAAAAATAAGACAAAAGAACAAAAGGCCATATGACCATATGACCATATTGCAAGTGCCTGTATCTTCAACAGCTGTTGAGAAGGTGGGAAGGAAGTCTCATAATTGAGATTTTGCTAAACAGGCAACAGGGCAATTTTTGTTTAGGTTACATCTTATATGTTAAGTCATCTAGTGGGTAGGGCTTCATTTTGATCCTAGTTGATAGAAGACAGGTGTCTGGCATCTGGCTCTATGACCAAGTTTGGTCACTGTTTTAGAGGAGCTGGAAGTCACGTCTGGCCCAATCTGTCTGGGGGAATAATGACTCGACAGCAGTTGTGCATCCAGATTTGGGGGGAGTGGAGAGTTGTATGAAGTGTTTCACCCAAATTACATGGAAGAAGGGTTTGCTTGTTTGTTTGGTTTGGTTTTGGTTTTAATGGTACATATTTTTAGTACCTGTTATCATAGAGAAGCTATAATTTTGTTATATTCCAAATTTCTTATTAATTTTTTAGCATGGACTATTACCCCATAACTAATAATCTGCAGAGCCATCATGCTTTATATTACTAAACTAGCTATTTTGTTCATATCTAAGCTACAGCTATCAGCTAAATGGGGCTGAAGGCTCTTAAAGCGATTTACTTCAACCACTTCAGAAGTCTCCATTGATGTGATGAAGAGACCAAGCCCATAAAGAACAACTTTGGATCGTCTATAGCCAAACCTCTTTGAGAATCCCCTCCACCCACCCCCACCTCACACCAGCTTCTCCACTTCATTTTGGCATTATTTTTTGTCACTCTTTCCAAGATTAACACTCTCCTGTTTCACATTAACACTCTCCTGTTTCACACTCTTCAGGATTCCTCCACTCACCTTATAGCAAAACTTAAAAGTCCTTAGCATTGCTTCCAGGGTCCCTCATAACTGTTTTTTTGTCTTTGAAGCCTTATCTCCTGCCACTTATCTCCATGCAAAGCTTCAAAATTCAGTCATTCATATACCATCTTCACAGTTTCTGGCACACCCAAATACCAAATGAACTAGTTACTTAATACTTTAAAAATAGATCAATTTAATTACTTGAATAAATGATTTTAAAGAGAAAACTTTGTATCTCTACAAAAATAGCTAGTTATTTTCAATTGCTAGAAACTGAAGATGTGTTGTTTAATCTACCTAGATGATGCTGCCTGCTGAAGCTCTGAGTTCAAGCCTACTCTTTAAAAGCAGATTAGCAAATATTACAAAGGTGTTTCATACTAGACACAAAAAGATGTTCTCTTTACAAAAGAAAATGTGGGAAAGAATTGGAGAGTATAATTCTACCACTAAGTAATGACCTACCTGACCGTGAACCACCTAAAATCTGAACATTAAGTGTGATGTGTCCCAGTCTTTGGAAAATAGTAGCTTCTCAAACTGCTTGTAATATCTATGCCTCCTTATTCTTCTGTGCTTAAACTGCTCTCCTCTAATTCTCACCCAGTTGGTTTCTCTAGCCCTCTAAGATGCAGAGAACTCTTACCTGGTGTGCAATTCTAGGCAAACTGTGATGTGCTTCCTCAGCATCTTGTCTGCCTGTTTCAGAGCACATAACACTCTACTGTGATTAGCAGTTTATTAGTCTGTTTCCTCCACTAAACTGAGAACTTCTTTAGGGCAGGGCTAGGTCTTTCATCTCTGAGACTTTGGTTCTGTGTAACTGAGTGACACAGTACATGTTTATTTCTATGCACATGCATAAATGAATAAATAAATGCACGACTCAATCAATGAATCCACAGAAGTATACTAAGACAACAGTTCTCAAATTTTGGTGTGTAATCAGAATTACCTGGGGAAACTTGGTAAAAACACAGAGACCTAGACTCCGGCCCCCTCCTGCTCCAGTGGGCTTGGGACTCTATATGCTTTATTAGCTCTCCTGGAGAATGTGATACATGCCAAAGTTTGAGAACCTTTTCAGGTGAGAAAACAGGTTCAGAGAGATCAATCTATTTATCCAAGGACTGAAGTAGAAGTGAAAAATGGGATAACTCACCATTCTTCATGAAGGTTTTCAATTCAGTCTTTATAATGTACATGAAAAGACTACTTATAATGGAAATATGAAGCTATGGTTCTATTTTCATCAGTAGAATAAATACTTATACCCACCTACTCCTCATTTGTTTGAAACAACAGTGAAGTACCAAGTCTGAAAATCAGCCATGATACTTAAAAGCACAGATCATGGTTATAATTTAACTGGATTTTAATGCAAATGTCATTCTCTTCATGTGTTCAGCAGATCTCAGCTCAAAATAGACTGTATGCTAAAAGGAAATAATGAGGGAGTATAACATTTAAATTTTGAATTCTGTAAAACTACAGGAGACTAAAAACTATTACTCTCTACCAGCTGAGTTACATTTTATAGCATAAAATATATATATTATTCTATAGGTGCTTTTTCTTTTTCCTAAAGCAGTGCTACAGGCTAGACCTTGGCATTATTTTAGATTTTGATTTAATGATCTTATTTTTGCAAATGAATCAGAATAAAATCCTATGAGAGAGAGGATCTAGAAAAGCCAAAAGAATTATGACTGCTCCGCGTACCATTTTAATACCACTGTGTCAGGTTTAGGAGAACCTTCTAAGGTGTAATGATCCACTTTATTTTACTAATTTACGTTATATAATCTTTATGCAGAGAGACCTCAACTACTTGTTTCTGCTGAGCTAGGCCCAGAGTCCAATTCAAAACTTTTCTTTCTGGTCTTTTACCAAGGGTCTTTCTAGAATCCATGTGAGGAAAAAAACAAACAGACAAAAAAAACTCAACCCCAACCTTGATCTCTACCTTACATCATACCAAAAATTAGAGATGGGTCATAGAGCTAACTGTGAAAGCAAGAACTACAAGAAACAAAGGAGAGTAGGGGGTGAGTAAAATTCTTAGGAAGAAAAAAGTAAATTTAAAAATAAATTAAAAATAAATTAATAAATAAATATAAAAATTAAATAATATTAATTATTAATTAAATTTAATTAATAATTAAATAATATTAAATATTAATTAAAAATAAATTTTAAATAAAAAATAAATTATTTAATAAATAAATAAATTAAAAATAAATTTAAAAATAACTTAAACAATAAATTTAAAATAAATTTTCTTTAAAAAAATCACAAATCAAGCCTCAGTAATTTAAGAAAATTGAAATCATATCAAGCATCTTTTCCGACCACAATGCTATGAGATTAGAAATGAATTACAGGGAAAAAAACGTAAAAAACACAAACACATGGAGGCTAAACAATACGTTACTAAATAACCAAGAGATCACTGAAGAAATCAAAGAGGAAATCAAAAAATACCTAGAGACAAATGACAATGAAAACATGACGATCCAAAACCTATGGGATGCAGCAAAAGCAGTTCTAAGAGGGAAGTTTATAGCTATACAAGCCTACCTCAAGAAACAAGAAAAGTCTCAAACAAACAATCTAACCTTACACCTAAAGGAACTGGAGAAAGAAGAACAAACAAAACCCGAAGTTAGCAGAAGGAAAGAAATCATAAAGATCAGATCAGAAATAAATGAAATAGAAACAAAGAAAACAATAGCAAAGATCAATAAAACTAAAAGCTGGTTCTTTGAGAAGATAAACAAAATTGATAAACCATCAGCCAGACTCATCAAGAAAAAGAGGGAGAGGACTCAATACAATAAAATTAGAAATGAAAAAGAAGTTACAACAGACACCACAGAAATACAAAGCATCCTAAGAAACTACTACAAGCAACTCTATGCCAATAAAATGGACAACCTGGAAGAAATGGACAAATTCTTAGAAAGGTATAACCTTCCAGGACTGAACCAGGAAGAAATAGAAAATATGAACAGACCAACCACAAGTAATGAAATTGAAACTGTGATTAAAAATCTTCCAACAAACAAAAGTCCAGGACCAGATGGCTTCACAGGTGAATTCTATCAAACATTTAGAGAAGAGCTAACACCCACCCTTCTCAAAGTCTTCCAAAAAATTGCAGAGGAAGGAACACTCCCAAACACATGCTATGAGGCCACCATCACCCTGATACCCAAACCAGACAAAGATACTACAAAAAAGAAAATTACAGACCAACATCACGCATGAATATAGATGCAAAAATCTTCAACAAAATACTAGCAAACAGAATCCAACAACACATTAAAAGGATCATACACCATGATCAAGTGTATTTATCCCAGGGATGCAAGGATTCTTCGATATACACAAATCAATCAATGTGATACACCATACTAACAATCTGAAGAATAAAAACCATATGATCATCTCAATAGATGCAGAAAAAGCTTTTGATAAAAACTCTCCAGAAAGTGGGCATACAGGGAACCTACTTCAACATAATAAAGGCCATATATGACAAACCCACAGCAAACATCATTCTCAATGGTGAAAAACTGAAAGCATTTCCTCTAAGATCAGGAATGAGACAAGGATGTCCACTCTCGCCACTATTATTCAACATAGTTTTGGAAGTCCTAGCCACGGCAATCAGAGAAGAAAAAGAAATAAAAGGAATACAAATTGGAAAAGAAGAAGTAAAACTGTCACTGTTTGCAGATGACATGATACTATACGTAGAGAATCCTAAAGATGCCACCAGAAAACTACTAGAGCTAATCAATGAATTTGGTAAAGTTTCAGGATACAAAATTAATGCACAGAAATCTCTTCCATTCCTATACATTAATGATGAAAAATCTGAAAGAGAAATTAAGGAAACACTCCCATTTACCATTGCAACAAAAAGAATAAAATACCTAGGAATAAACCTACCTAGGGAGACAAAAGACCTGTATGCAGAAAACTATAAGACACTGTTGAAAGAAATTAAAGATGAAACAAACAGATGGAGAGATATACCATGTTCTTAGATTGGAAGAATCAATATTGTTAAAATGATTATACTACCCAAAGCAATCTACAGATTCAATGCAGTCCCTATCAAATTACCAATGGCATTTTTTACAGAACTAAAACAAAAAATCTTAAAATTTGTATGGAGATACAAAAGACGCCAAATAGCCAAAGCAGTCTTGAGGGAAAAAAATGGAGCTGGAGGAATCAGACTCCCTGACTTCAGACTATACCACAAAGCTATAGTAATCAAGACAATATGGTACTGGCACAAAAACAGAAATATAGATCAATGGAACAGGATAGAAAGCCCAGAGATAAGCCCACGCACATATGGTCACCTTATCCTTGATAAAGGAGGCAAGCATATACAGTGGAGAAAAGATAGCCTCTTCAATAAGTGGTGCTGGGAAAATTGGACAGGTACATGTAAAAGTATGAAATTAGAACACTCCCTGACACCATACACAAAAATAAACTCAAAATGGATTAAAGACCTAAGTGTAAGGCCAGACACTATCAAACTCTTAGAGGAAAACATAGGCAGAACACTCTATGACATAAATCACAGCAAGATCCTTTTTGACCCAGCTCCTAGAGAAATGGAAATAAAAACACAAATAAACAAATGGGACCTAATGAAACTTAAAAGCTTTTGCACAGCAAAGGAAACCATAAACAAGACCAAAAGACAACCCTCAGAATGGGAGAAAATATTTGCAAATGAAGCAACTGACAAAGGATTAATCTCCAAGAATTACAAGCAGCTCATGCCGCTCAATAACAAAAAAATGAACAACCCAATCCAAAAATGGGCAGAAGACCTAAATAGACATTTCTCCAAAGAAGATATACAGATTGCCAACAAACACATGAAAGAATGCTCAACATCGTTAATCATTAGAGAAATGCAAATCAAAACTACAATGAGGTATCATCTCACACCGGTCAGAATGGCCATCATCAAAAAATCTAGAAACAATAAATGCTGGAGAGGGTGTGGAGAAAAGGGAACACTTTTGCACTGTTGGTGGGAATGTAAATTGATACAGCCACTATGGAGAACAGTATGGAGGTTCCTTAAAAAACTAAAAATAGAACTACCATACGACCCAGCAATCCCACTACTGGGCATATACCCTGAGAAAACCATAATTCAGAAAGAGTCATGTACCAAAATATTCATTGCAGCTCTGTTTACAATAGCCAGGACATGGAAGCAACCTAGGTGTCCATCATCGGATGAATGGATAAAGAAGATGTGGCACATATGTACAATGGAATATTACTCAGCCATAAAAAGAAATGAAATGGAGGTATTTGTAATGAGGTGGATGGAGTTAGTCTGTCATACAGAGTGAAGTAAGTCAGAAAGAGAAAAAGAAATACAGTATGCTAACACATATATATGGAATCTAAGGGAAAAAAAAGGTCATGAAGAACCTAGAGGCAAGATGGGAATAAAGACACAGACCTACTAGAGAATGGACTTGAGGATATGGGGAGGGGGAGGGGTGAGATGTGACAGGGTGAGAGAGTGTCATGGACATATATACACTACCAAATGTAAAATAGATAGCTAGTGGGAAGCAGCCGCATAGCACAGGGAGATCAGCTCGGTGCTTTGTGACCACCTAGAGGGGTGGGATAGGGAGGGTGGGAGGGAGGGAGATGCAAGAGGGAAGAGATATGGGAACATATGTATATGTATAACTGATTCACTTTGTTATAAAGCGGAAGCTAACACACCATTGTAAAGCAATTATACTTCAATAAAGATGTTTTAAAAAAAAAAAAAAAAGACACACACACCCCAATGTTCATTGCAGCACTATTTACAATAGCCAGGTCATGGAAGCAACCTAAATGCCCATCAACAGATGAAAGGATAAAGAAGATGTGGTACATATATACAATGGAATATTACTCAGCCATAAAAAGGAACGAAATTGGGTCATTTGTAGAGACGTGGATGAATCTAGAGACTGTCATACAGAGTGAAGTAAGTCAGAAAGAGAAAAACAAATATCGCATATTAGCGTATATATGTGGAACCTAGAAAAATGGTACAGATGAACTGGTTTGCAGGGCAGAAATTGAGACACAGATATAGAGAACAAACGTATGGACACCAAGGGGGGAAAGTGGGGGTGGGGGGTGGTGGTGGGATGAACTGGGAGATTTGGATTGACATGTATACACTGATGTGTATAAAATGGATGACTAATAAGAACCCACTGTATAAAAAACTAAATAAAATAAAATTCAAAAAAAATGTTTAATTAAAAAAATAAACAATTTATTATTTTAATAGTATTATTTTAATAATATAATTCATTATTTATTACTTTAACACTTTACAGTGTTAAAGTGGTAGGTGGGACATTCATGATTCTATTTCTCTTAAACCAAAATTCTCAGTTTCTATAAACATTAAAATATTTACTCATTGGATGGGAGTTTGGGATTAGCAGATGCAAACTGTTATATATAGAATGGATAAACAACAAGGTCCTACTTATAGCACAGGGAACTATATTCAATATCCTGTGATAAACCATACGGAAAAGAATAGGAAAAAGATTATATGTATGTATAACTGAATCACTTTGGTGTCCAGCAGAAATTAACACAACATTGTAAATCAACTATACTTCAATAAAATTTAAAAAATAAAAAAATTTACTCATTGGCTTTATCTTATAATATACAGAAAACGTTTTCTAGCTTACAATACCAATATTACAACTAGCAAGACTACTGAGTGACGTTTATTTTTCCATTTCTTTTTTCCTTTAAATTTATTCCATTAAGATTGGACAATCTTCATATCATGTTCAAAAGCCATTTGAAGTAACTCTTTTTCTCTATATGGCAACTTTCACAATTTGATATAGTTAGGGTCCTTTGTTTCCATTTGTTTTCAATTTTAGGGTTTGCTGTTTTCTTTTCACTTTGATTACATTTTTCAATATGTAAAAAGTTCAAAAAAGTCAAAACTAACTGAAAAGGTATCCTCTGAGAAGTCTTGCTTCCATTCCTATCCCCTCCACTTCTGCATTTTATTTCTGCTCACACCATATATATATATATATTTTTTTTTTTTTAAGTTTCTGGTTTCTTATTCCACTGTTTACTTTTTTGCAAAAATAACATACATACATATTCCTATTTTCCTCTTCTCTTACACAAAAGGAAGCATCTTCTATATGTTATTCTTCATTGTATACTACTCTAATGCTTTGCAGAATATGCACCATTTTATTTTATTTATTTTTTAATTAATTAATTTATTTACTTTTGGCTGCATTGGGTCTTTGTTGTTGGGTCTTCACTGCTGCGCGCGGGCTTTCTCTAGTTGCGGCGAGTGGGGTCCATTCTTCGTTGTGGTGTCCGGGTTTCTCATTGCGGTGGCTTCTCTTGTTGCAGAGCTCGGGCTCTAGGCGTGCAGGCTTCAGTAGTTGTGGCACGCAGGCTCAGTAGTTGTGGCTCACAGGCTCAGTAGTTGTGGTGCACGGGCTTAGCTGCTCTGCAGCATGTGTGATCTTCCCAGACCAGGGCTCGAACCCGTGTTCCCTGCATTGGCAGGCGGATTCTCAACCAGTGCGCCACCAGCGAAGTCCCTATACCATTTTAATTTGTTAAACTATTTTGATTATGCTCAAAGAGAACAGTCACAGGTCCACTGAGAGCTAATAGTAAGGGAACAGGACGGACAGCTCCAGTGTGTGTTTTCCATCACCACCAAGCAATTCCTCAATTCTCAGCGGACAATGACCAGGTGTCCTACAATGTAACTCAATTCTGACACTACTGTCAGATCCCACAGGTTAAGAGCTCAGTCCTCCAAGACTGCCCGCCCCTTTTAGATGCCGATCACAAGTCCAAGTTGTTACCTGCTCTTCTGAGCTACTGGCTATTGATTGGAGGCTACCAGGTTTGATTAATTTGCTAGAGTAACTCACAGAACTTAGGAGAATAATTTACTTATGAGATCACCGGTTTATTACAAAAGGACATACAAACAGGAACAGCCAGCTGGAAGAGATGCATAGGGCGAGGTATGTGGGAAGGGGTGTGCAGCATCCATGCCCTCTCTGGGCGTGCCACTCTCCCCACACCTCCATGTATTCACCAACCACGAAGCTCTCCAAACTCTGCTCTTGGGTTTTTTATAGAGGCTTTATTACATAGGCATGATTGGTTAAATCATCGGCCACTGGTGACTGAACTCAATCTCCAGCCCCTCCCCTCCTCATTGGGTGGGGCTAAGTTACAACCCTCTAATCAAGGTTGGTTCCCCTGGTAATAACCCCCCCCCAACCAACTTCTTGCAAAAGTTATCTCATTAACATAAACTCAGGTATGGTTGAAAGGGGTTTGTTATGAAAATCAAAAGACACACTAATTGCTCTTATCACTTAGGAAAATCCAAGGGTTTTAGGAGCTCTGTGCCAGAATTGAGGACTGAGACCAAATTTACCTTTATTATAAACCACAGTATCACAACAGCATATAGCACTAATTGTTGCCATTGTATTTGTCCACTAGTGCCACAATAATACTATATAACAAACTACCTCAAACTTACGACTAAGGAAGTTGATGACAACTGAGGTTGGGGAGTGGTCAGTTCAAATGTTACTTTACATGACTACTTCCCCGAGACTGAGATAAACTCATCATTCCTAATATTTTGACCCTATTATTTTATTTCCAAAATAAAAATGAAGGTCAAGGAAACTTTTTGTTGTTGTTGTGTACTCTGAGTAGCCAAAATATGGAAGATGCTTTAAGAACTAGGAGAAGAGTAACAAGAGATAAAATGTGAGAAGTAGTTAAGGGCAGGTTATGTGTGGTTTTGAAGGTCATAGTAGAGTCTAGATTTTCTTCTGAATACAATGGGCAGCCATCAGAATGCTATAAGCAGGGGAATAATATCTGCTTTGTAAAAAAAACTGTCTGCTGTGTGGAGCATGGGCTGCAGGTGGCAAAGTGGGGACAGGGAGGCAAGTTGGGAGGCTGTTATAGTAGTAGCCCAGGAGAGTGATGGTGGCTTGGATTAGGCTGGAAACAGTAAATATGGTCTGTGGTCAAAGTTGGGATATATTTTGGAGGTAGGACCTATAACATTTGCTGATGGATTTGATATGGGAGGTTATAGGAAAAAAGGAAAGAGTTGACTCTTAGTGTTGATTTAATGGTGGATGGGAAATATTGTTCTGGCTTAGATGTGGTATATTTGGGAAGTCTGTTAGTCATCTAGGTAGAGATAATGAGTGAGCAGTTGAATATACTTTTGTTGGGTATCAGGTACATAGTTGAGATAATCATATTCCCTAGTAGTCAGTAGCACGGTATAATAGATATGGGCACAGATTGTGGAGCTGCCTGCCTGTGTTCATATTTCACCCTTGCCACTTACGGCACTGTGGTCTTAGGTAAATTACTTAACATTTTCTGTGTCTCAGTTTTCTGTTTCTGTAAAATGGGAGTAATAGTACCTACTTCATAGGATCCAATGGATTAATATACGTAAAGCACTAAGAATAAGGTCTAATGTAAGAGCTATATAGACATTAGCCACTGTTAGCACAGTCATCTTCAATCCACGCCAGGCATCTCATGTATTCTTCCCTTATCTTCACTCCTATTCTCCTCCCCCAAAAAGGTACCTGTTCGAGTGGTTGGTTTTGTTTTTTTTTACACCAATATCCAATTCTCCGATTCTCTGGATACCAACTGGGTGTCCAATAATTCAATTTGATGAAGACACTATCTACCTGGAGTTAGCACTAAATGCCACTGGTTAAAGGGGATCAGTCCCACAAAACTGCCCCCACTTCAGATGCCAGTCCCAAGTCCTTGGCCACCTTTACTTCTGACCAACTGGCTGTAAATCGGGGGTTCCCATGACCTCCTCCTCAAGTTCAGAAATTTGCTGGAGTGGTTCACACAACTCAGGAAAATACTTTACCTACGACTGCTGGTTTATTATAAAGGATACTACCCAGGAACAGCCGAATGTAAGAGATGCATAGGGCATGGTATGCGGGAGGGGGATTTCTGGAGTCTCTATGCTCTCTCTTAGCTGTGTTACCCTCCCAGCACCTGGATGTGTTCACCAGCCTGGAAGCTCTCCAAACCCTCTTGTTTAGGAGTTTTTATAGAGGTTTCATTACATACGCATGATTGAGTAAAATATCGGCCAGGCCATCGGTGATTAAACTCAACCTCTATGCCCTCTCCCTTCCCTGGAGGTTTGGGGGCGGGGGGGAGGGGTGGGGAGGGGGGAGGGATGGGACTGAAAGTTACAACCCTCAACCCTTTAATCCTGTCTTGATCTTTTGTGGCAACCTGACCCAACCTGAAGCTATCTTCAGGGGCCCCAGCACACTAGTCATCTCATTAGCATACAGAAGACACTTTTAACACTCCAAGGGTGTTAGGAGCTGTGGCCCAGAAACCTGGGACAAAGACCAAATATACATTTCTCTTTACACCACACTACTCTAGTGTTGAAATATGACCTTAAATATGCACATAACTTTGTATTATATATGTTGTGTTATGTCCTTTTAAAAAACTTTTATTGTTAAGTATAGCAAATACAGAAAACTGCATACCACTAACAGGTCAGAATAGAGAGACCCTTGCTCACCACCCTAGCAATGTTCCATGTGTCTCCTCCCAATTACAACCCTTCTTCTCCTCCCAAGAATAGCTACTATCCTGATGTTTCTGACAATCTCCTTTTCATCACCTAAGCGTGTATCCCTAAACGCTCTAGTTCTGCCTGGTTTTTCTTTCTTTTTTTTTTTTTTGGCTATGTCTCTTAGGTATCTTTTTATCTAAAGAAGCCCCTTTCTCCTTTTTTATTTTTTTCCTTAAAATTTATTTGTTGAAATACCAGATTAATTGTCCTGTCATTTCCTGTAACCTGAATTTTGTTGACTGCCTTCTGTGGAATAATTTAACATGTTTTTTCTGTAGCTCATATTTTCTGTAACTTGATGGCTGATCACCTTGGGGTCAAAAATTAATGATTTTGTTCAACCAGGGTACTACAGACAAATTTAACAGACCAGGAGAAGATATTTGCAATATCTAAAATAGGAGAGATTAAAAAAAATAAAGACTATAATATATCTGGGAATCCAGCTAACAAAGAATGTACAAGATCTTCAGAAAGTTTTCTCTATTGAAATATATAAAATATTTGAAAAATATTTTGCACTACATTCATGAATGTGAAGATTCAGCATTCATTCAAACTTCTTTCAAGCTTGCTTCCTTATCCTATAAATCTTAAAAAGTTAAATACTATCAATACATTTCCAGACATGCAGTTAGGGTTCTAGAGGTAAATGATTTCTGCCAATTAGATAGGTACATTTAAGTAAAATTTGGAAGGTAGAAGTAAGGCAAAAGCCTTCCTGCTATTTTGTTTTTTGGTTGGTAGGCATCACGGAGATGAAGATAATATTTACTATTTTCTGCAACAACTTTCTTTTCTTTTTTTTTTTTTTGCAACAGCTTTCTAAAGCAGTCATTTGCTTTGAGTACTTGTTTATTCTTGAATTGTAGCTACCGTAGTGTGTTCTTAACATCAATAACTCCAGTTGTGGGGTCTTGATTCTCCATCATCCTGATGGGTGGAGACAGTGGTAGTAGCTCCCTTAACTGCCCAGTTTGGCAGTATTATCCTGGGACTCATTTCTGACAGCCCACTCCTCCAGCCCTTTAAACAATTTTCTAAACACCAATTCCCCATATTAAATCCCTATATATTTAAAATAGCCAGATCTATTTCCTGCAACTGAATGCAGACTCATACAATAATGAGTAAAGATAAATAAGCTTCCCAAATTAATCTACACAATCAATCCCAATTTAAAAATTTTAAATAATTGAACAAAATCTAAAGTATATATGGAATAAAGGTCTGCAAATATGTCAACATCAAAAATGAAAAATAATCACCCTACCATATTAAGAATAATGAGTCTACATATTAATAATTGTTGATGCTTGGGTGACGAACATATGGAGGTTCATTATATTATTTTTATTTTTATGTACCTGAAGTTTTCTGTAATAATGTAAAAAGAATATTCAGTCTGCTGTTCAAAAAGTTGGAATTGTAATTTTGGGACTTATCAAAATGAAGATAATATTTACAGTCATGGGATTGGATGAAACCATTTAGGGAGAGTACAGATAGAAAAGAACATAGGACTAAGATGTGAGCATCTCTAATATTTAGAAGTTGGAGAGAGAAGATAAAGCAAAGTAGAATGAAGAGATGCCAGTAAAGTAAAAGGAAACCAGGAGGTGAGATATTCTGGAAGCTTAGAGAAGAAAATGTTTCAAAAATGTGGAAGGGCCAAGTATGTCAAATACTGCCTAAAATGAGAACTAAGAATTTGTCTTTGGATTTGCCAAGATGGAGGTTTAGACAATTTGGGGAGAAATTTTGCTATAAAGAGGAGTGCAAAAATTAAGTAGTGGCTGGAGGGGAACAGAAGGCAAAATTTTTTTTGTTTTGCTCTCTTTTAAGATACCTGATACTAAGGCATATTCAGTGCACTGGCAGAATGATCTAGTTGAAAAGGGGAAAACAGATATAGGAGGGAAACAATAACAGAAGAACCAAGGTCCTGAATGAAATAAACAAGTAGAGAGACTATTTCTTTCATGTGTAACAGGAGGGAAGGCAATATCTATAGGTTCAGATGCATATAGATGGATAGACTTGGTGGAGGGAAGATGAGATTGCGTGTGTCTATTTTCACACCTTTAACTCTCTATGCCTCAGTTCCCTCACCACTAATACGGAAAGTACCTATCTCATAAGATTTCTGTGAGGATTCAACAATCAAGGAGCCAACACTCAATATTAACCCAGTGGAAAATTGTTATTAAGACTCCTAGTTCAACAATTCTCAATTCTCCATCAACTCAACAAAATTATCAACCTCTCCTTTTGCATTTAATAAAATACCACAACCAAAATAAGTATGATGGGGACTTCCCAAGTGGCGCAGTGGTTAAGAATCTGCCTACCAATGAAGGGGACATGGGTTTGAGCCCTGGTCCAGGGAGATCCCACATGCTGCGGAACAACTAAGCCCGTGCGCCACAGCTACTGAGCCTGCTTTATAGAGTCCGGGAGCCACAACTACTGAGCCCGCGTGCCACAACTACTGAAGCCTGCGCGCCTACAGACTGTGCTCCGCAACAAGAGAAGCCACCGCAAGGAGAAGCCCCTGCACCACAACGAAGAGTAGCCCCCGCTCACTGCAACTACAGAAAGCACGCGTGCAGCAATGAAGATCTAAGACAGCCAAAAATAAATAAATAAATAAATTTATAGTAAAATAAAATTTATTAAAAAAATAGCTCATTCCTTAAAAAAAAAAATGAGTATGATGGATGTAACTTAATGGTGTTGGCGATGTCAGAGAAAGCTTTCCTGAGACACTTAAACTAAGAGCTAGATGAGGTATAGGTGTTAACTTTATAAAGGTGGGGATGCTAGAAGAAAAGTTTAAGAAGGTTTAGAAACATAAAAGAAAAAAAAAAAAATCCATTGTGGCTACCAGTCAAGGGGCCAGAAAATGAAGCAACTAAAAGCACAGGAACATTTATACTCAGTGATCTCCAATACCTCTTGTGGGTCAGAATGGGGCTCTTAAGAAATAAACATAATATAAAATAAATATTTTAGCTCTTACTGAAGCAGACTCAAGTCCAACTGAGAGGTGAAAACAATTCATAGACGTTAATTAGACCATAAACCATAAACCAAGGAGGACTGCACATTTCCCCTTTCTTGCCTACTCGCTCTGTTGACAAAGGCCAGGTTGAGTGCTGAGTAAATGATTCTTAGGTTTGTTCAAGATCAGTAGTAAAGTGTGGGAGCCAGCTAACCATATTTGTCATAGACATTGGGAGCACATAGGAAATGGTAATGTGAGTTACTCTTTTGCCATCACTGAGCTAAGATGGCAACTTAGTAGCTATTTTCTCAGGGGGTGGGGGAGGAATCCCTTCAGTTATTTCTTTTAAAAGACTGGTATGTAAATATTAGCAGAATCAGAATTTCCTGACCACTCACAAAATAACCAGGAGTCAGAATCAAAATTTTCTTTTCTTACTATTAGGGAATCTTTCATGATTTCAACACATGAAAGTTTTAAAAATTACAAAAGAACAAGAGTAAAGTGGAAACCAAAGGAAAGTTAAAACCTGGAACATTTCCTGAAAACAGGTGAACAAAATCAGGTGGCCGGTTACTTATGTAGAAACCTGTGTTTATGCAAATACTCAGAAAACCTCACATGACTAGGAAGTTTCAAATGCCAATAGTATAACATGGAGGAAGGGGGGAAAACTGTTCCTGAACAAAGACATACTTTCAAAAAGAGGGGGATTTCTATATATTTTGTAATATTCCTACAGCACAGTCATTTGGACCCTTACTGTTAAGACAGTGACCCCCAGAGCCTAATAGTACAAACTCCTTTTTCTGCAATAAACTTGCCTCATTTAATAATAGAAGCAACATTGTTTTTTGAGAAAGTATCAACTGTTACAAGTATCCTAAAAAGCAACACAGCGGTCCTCATCAGTTATTTTCCTAAAGAGGTCACAATCCTAAGAAATTCACATTAGATAAGTATTCAAAAACAAAAACATTAATCTTAACTGGGGAGAAATCTGCACCCAGACAAGTTTTCTTGCTTTATGTAAACTGTATTTTCTCTAGCTTAGATTTCCGACTCACTTTTTAATATGCAAACGCTTTTCAGAGCTAAGACCACAAAAAGGCTGATCAGGAAGCATTCTGATTTAAACTGCCATTTTTAATATCGGTTGTTTTAAGATTGTCTTAAAGCTTGTCCTAGTGTTTAGAAAATTTTAACTCACACCAGTTTAGCCTCCCCAAACACACCGGACACAAATTCTCCTTTGATTGAATGACTCAGCTAAGAGAGGTAAAGTTTGTTCAACTGTGAATCGCTAATCGTCAAATCCATACCAACTGGTATCAAGGAGTCAACTTTTTGTCTAAGACACAAAAGAAATAAGGTAATCACGGTCACGGGTCTAAGGTGGTTAGCCACCTGCTAAAATGCAGACTACCTGGTCCCATCCCCAGTCAGACTGAATCGCTGAGAGGTGGGGCTCAGGTCTGCATTCTGAACACGCTCCCCAGAAATTCTGAACCATGGTCCCGCAACCAACCAAACCACCTAATCTGTGAAAGCTAAATTAGCTTCGTTTTTTACAAAACGTCTTGGTAAAGGCTCATTCGGGCCAAAGGGGAAATTCGAAAACATTCCGATGATCGCTACAATCTACACCTCCCAGCGAATGGAGGGGTGAGCACACTCTAGGCTCCCCGATCGTTTCCGCAAACGTGAACAGGCCCTTTCTTCTGAGGATGAAGAACTTGGGGATAGGGGCCCTGAGACAGGACCGACTTACTCAACCCTAACTGTGCAAAGAACCGTGCTCTCTGACCCTTCCACAGCCTTTCCCAGGGTCACTCGTGGTGCTTCCAGCCCAGTCTTTCGTTCAGTCTCCACCCGGCCGGCGCTGGACCACGAGAGGACGGTCGCAGGGGACCGTCACAAACGCGGCGACCTGAGGCCGCGCATGCGCAGCCAGCCGCTGAGCTCGCGGCGAAGTCCGTTTCCTGACTTTCTGAGGAAGTGGCGTTGCGTCACTTCCGGCCTCCCTCTAGCTGCCATCTTGCGTCCCCGCGTGTGTGCGCCTTATCTCAGCTGGTCTGCCCGAGACCCCCCTGAGCGCCAACCCTAGTCCCCCGCGCGGCCCCATTTCCGCTCCAACAAGGTACAAAAAGGCTCTGGACGCCGGCGTGGGAGGAGGACGGGAACGGGGGCGGGAAGTGCCCGGAAGGAGCGAGACAGGGAGGGACAGGGCTGAGGAGAGGAAGGCGATGCGACGGACAGGCGCACCCACTCAGGCTGACTCTCGGGGTCGAGGTCGGGCCAGGGGCGGCTGCCCTGGGGGCGAGGCGACGCCGTCTCTTCCTCCACCTCGCGGCGGAACCCGAGGACAGGAGCCTCAGGTACCGCGAGGCTTGCGGAAAGTGGCCGGGCCGGGCAGGCCCTGGCTAGGCCGAGGCGAGGCCAGGCCGGGGCCGGGGGTGGGAGGCGCTGACCAGCTGTGGGTTAGAGCCCTTCTTCTGGGCCGTTAAAGAGGGGGGGAGGGGTAGGAAAGCGGGTGCTCTTTGGGCTCCCTCGGAACTGAAGTTCGGGAGCTGGGCGGGGTGGATTCGGGATCCAGGCCTCGGCCTGTGTAGGACGTTTATTCCGCTGGTGTCCTGGGAAATAACGAGCGTGGAATGCTAGAGTGAACTAGATCTTTCCTCGCTGAGGGTTTCTTGTTTTTCTAGATGAAAGAAACTATCATGAACCAGGAGAAACTCGCCAAACTGCAGGCACAAGTGCGCATTGGTGGGAAAGTAAGTTTTACTAGCGTTGGGGGTTTTGGGTTTTGGGTTTTTTTTTTGTTTTTTGAAGTTTTATGGTTTAGGTTTTTTTCTCCTTTTCATTTTTAATAGGATTGGCTTGTCACTTTGTCTCTAGAGGGCATTTCACAGAGCTTGCAAATCGTTATGAAGGGAGTGGCAAGGGATTAAATTAGGTATACAGTGTAGTGTATCAGTGAGACGTGTAGGTTGTAAATTAGAAGAAAAAAATGCAAGCGAAGAGATAAAGAGAGCACTTAAACTGCAAACTTTGCTTTTATGTAGATTTTTCAGTGTTACAGTATTTTAAGTGGAACAGAAGTGTTTACTAATTTAATTAGAAAGAAAATGTGTCATTTCGGTTAGATCATCACGTGACCCTTAATACCCTTGACTTGTTTTGTCATTGGCTTTATAACCTAAGTTGTATACAGTCAGTGCTTGATTTTTATTTTATTTATTTTTTTAATAACTAAGCTAACTGAATCTAAGTTTCACCTATCTTTTCAACTTTAGTTTATGGTTGTGGGTAATTATGGTACTTAATAGTTGGAAGTTCATGCCTCTTGTAAATTAAGACCTTTCGTAATCCTTTCTTAGCTAAATACAACCCAGGGTAGTTGTGTATTTTCTAGGATATTTGAAGATGTCATTTTTTTAATTTAAGAGCAATGACTGTGGATTTGGAAATATTACCTAAGCAGATACCATTCCGTTTTTGCTTTGTAATTACACTGAAACTGAGGGAATGAGAGTGATTGACGGGTGGGTTTTTAAATGATCGGTTTTTGGTTAATTGATCTTTCCTGGTGGCTGTTGGTCCCCTTCAAGGGGATTCTTTTTTGAACTTGGTAAGTTTCAGGTTCTCTAATTTACTTAAGTCAGAAGTGCACTCTAGCAGAGGTCTACCTAGTTGTATTTTACCTTGTGTTAGCACATTCCTAGTATTTAACAAGGTGTGGTAGCTTGTTGAAACAGAGCGTGTCTTTACTTGGTAAAACTTGTAAAGCTTCCATGCTACAAGTTTATTATCTATTAGTTTTTCTCACTTCAAGCATTTACCTTCAAGTAGAGTCTACTGCAAAATAGCCAAAAGTTGCACTTAGACTTAAGTAATAAGATGTACATCTGTTAATTACTGGATTTTGCCAGAAGTGAAAGTATCCTGATTCCCCCTGCGCCCCCAAGCTGGTCTTCAAGATCTACACTTACCCATTAACAGCAGTAGGTGTTTCTTGTCCTTTTAAGCAATTGTTATAAGCTAGGTGTGGCCTTCAGGTGCCAGGAAAACTCATATTCCTTGTGGGTCAGTGTTTGGGTGCTCTTATATTGGTATTTGTAACCATCATTCCTCTTAGTGCAGGTTTCAGAAGGAGTTATTTGAATAATGTGCTTGTGTGCCTTCTTTTTGTTGTTACTCTGATCATTAGTCTTTAACTTGTGAGTGACATCATTCTAGGGTAAAGGAAAGTCAGGGTTTTCTAGGATTCTTAAGGCTGATGTAGGATTAAACTTTGTTTAGTTAATGTAGGAACTATTTCTGTCATTGTAATATGGAAACATTTTCTTCACGTTTTAAGAAACCTACTTACTGTGGAATGTGAAATTAGATGAGTTAGTGTTGCCTTAGAGAAATCTGAAAGCGTTAGGTACTTTTTAGGTAAATGCTATGAAAGCCCTTTATTTCAGTAAAAATTGAGTGTAAAGTGTATGAAACCTGTAGAATGTGGGCTGGTTTTGTTTTTAGAATCTTATAGTAGTTCTTTGGAATGTCTTTTAGGGAGGATTCTTTGGAAACCAGGTATCTACATCTCTTCAAGATGATCTTTATTCTTAAAGGTTTTTGGGGGTGTTTGGCAACCAGTATTTTTTGTAGCTATTGATATTTTCTTCAGTTAAACTATGATTTGTTTAAGCCTTTATTATTGCTGGATCCTGAGAGTATAAAATTTAAGAAGTGTAAACTCCTTAGAGGGGGACTTTAATGCTAGTAGGGGAGATAGGCATCTTAAAAAAAGCAAAACAAAACAAAAACCTCTTTTCACAGTGTAATATACATAGTGGAACAGAAGCATTTTCAAAATACAGAGATGGGAATGATTTGGTTTGGGGGTGTTAATGGCAGTTTAGGGAAGGCACAGAAGAGGTGATGGCTTTAGCAGGATTTTAAAAGGATGGATAGGAATTGGTGTGGAGGTTGGGGGAAGGTGAAGTCAGTGGGTGATAGCCTTTCCATGAAGAGCCTTACGTGCTGCATGAACGGATTAGTCTGTATGAGAGAATCCATGAGAGTGTCATTAAAGAGTTTTGAGAAGAGGGAGATTGGAGATTTGGCATATATGTACAAGAGACAAGTTTTCCTGAAGCCTGTATTCTGTTCATTCATCAAGATGTGTGCTTTCAATGAATCAGATACCGTACTCAATAGTAGGTTTATCGCAATAAACAGAATCGAAGCCCTCGAGGAGCTTACGTTCTAGTGAGGGAAGACAATAAAATGTATTTCTCTCTTATAAGTGTTATGAAGAAAAATAAACCTGGATAGATAGAAAATGAATGTGGGAATTACTATTTTTCATTGGGTAGTTGGGAAAGGCCACTCCAATATGGTGACATAAGAACGGAGATCTGTAGTGAGGTAGGGAGCCATGCAGATGTTAGGGGAAGAAGGGAACAGTATATGCAAAGGCTCCTGTTCGGCCTTTTTAAGGAACAGCAAAGAGGTTTATTTGGCTGAAGATGAGTTTACATGCGTGATAGAAGATGGAGTGTCAAGAGTGGCATAGAGGGGCAGGGCAGATTGTGTAGGGACCTGCTAGGTTAAGATAGATTTTACTTCAGATTTTACTCTTGGGTGCTGTAGAAGTCTATATATAGACATATTTGTGTCTTATAGTATTTTGTCTGTGAATATTAATGGATGTTGATTTTTCTTTAATATAAAAACAAAAGGTTAATGGTTCTGGATATGGAGTTTCTAAATGAGGCTTAATTTAGGTTGGCACATGCTCACTTATAGAGCAGATAATGTAAAAAGTAGAACTTTGAAAAGATCATTCCTTTATATCTGACAAAACTAGAAGCTTAGAAGTTATGAAGGATTTTTAGACAATTCCTTTCATTCTCCTCTTTTGGCTTCCATCGGTGCCTTAATATACCTACTCACTGCATAAAAGTTTGTGGTTATGGTAATTTTCTTACACAGATTGAGAGGTCAGAAAGGAATTAGAAACTGTCCATTTGAAAATGACTCTTGTGGTATAAACATATGCTGTGTTCTTTCCTTTTCTCCCCACTTTAGGGAACGGCTCGCAGAAAGAAGAAGGTGGTTCATAGAACAGCCACAGCAGACGACAAAAAACTTCAGTTCTCTTTAAAGAAGTTAGGGGTAAACAATATCTCTGGTATTGAAGAGGTAAGTGTCAGATTTTATTTCTTTACAGAAATAAGATTTGATTGAAAACTTTAATGTTCGTGCGTTAAATGATTTTTTTGACTCTACTGCCAACAGAGAATTTCATCTCTCTCTAAAATATGTTTCTACTTTATTAATATCAGGGAGATTGCTAAGTGTAAAAGGGATTAGATTGCACTTTCCATTTCAGGCAGAATTTTGCTTGTGCATCATGGTGAAATACTAGGTTACTTAGCTAGACTTCAGCTTTTGCTTAATACAACGTTTGGTTTTAAAGGGATTTTGGTGAGTGTTGCTAATTTAACAATTTTTTTTTTTTCTTTTTAGGTGAATATGTTCACAAACCAAGGAACAGTGATCCACTTTAACAACCCTAAAGTTCAGGCATCTCTGGCAGCAAACACTTTCACCATTACAGGCCATGCTGAGACAAAGCAGCTGACAGAAATGCTACCCAGCATCTTAAACCAGCTTGGCGCAGACAGTCTGACCAGTTTAAGGAGACTGGCTGAAGCTCTGCCCAAACAATGTGAGTTTCCTAGTCACAGTTTTGCCCAGGGTTACTGATTTGTCAGTAAATTTCGAAGATTTAGGGTGCACAGTGGATATGAATATTTTTAAATTTGGAAATGCAGACTTTCCTCTAAGAAATACCAATTTTTATACTGATTTTAAGCAGGTGTTCTTGGTGTGTTAAATAATTGATCTAGTATGCTTTGATCGTTACACTTGGTTAAGTGGAATGTTTGCTTTCTACTAGCTTTCTGTTTTGGATCAGAGACTAAAAATTTTACCTTTATTAGCTAGAAATGACGAAAATGTTAATTTGGACTTCTTTTTTTTTTAATAACTGACAGTTAATTGAAATATATTGAAATATATTATAAATTATTAAACTTCTTCAGTTGTACAAATTCAGCTGGTATTACCAATAGTCTTTAAGAATTGGCCTCCTGCTATTCTGGTGTTTTTAATTATACTGTAATAAGGATTTTGTTCGGGGCAGAAAATTGTGTGGTTGAATAGGTGTATATCAGGGGGTATAGCTACTTTATGCTGAAGCTCTCTGATTAAAATTTTGAGGAATGGAAATGTAGGAGTGAGACAGGTTTATTATATGGTCTGCTGTTTAGTCATCCATGTTTTTCTGGGGGTTTGCTCACTCTGCTTTAATCAATTTGTGTGTGTTGGTGTTTTTTGTTTGTTTGTTTTGTCATGCCGAAAGGCCTAAGAGGTTCTAGAAAGTCTTAGGCTTTCAGAGCTGAGGTAGGCTTTTGAAGGATTCCACTGAAAATTGTACAGGGCTAGTACTGTGAGGTCTCAGCTCTCAAGTGTAGTTCATTTTCTTGTGTAATAAAAGGAAAGTGGAGGCTTACCAGTCAAAGGCACTTTTAATTTTTTGATTATTTTCACTTCAGTAAAGGTTTTTTGGTATGTGGGTTTACCTGTACCCTGTTGTAGGTGAGAGGGATTGAAAGGAGAATGGGTTTGGAATTTGGTGTGTTGGCTGGTACTAGTATTCTAGCTCATTTGTAGACGTCAGACTATCATGCTATTGCTAGTACTGTAAAAGAAATCCCAAATGTCACCATAAACAAGTTGTAACAACACTTGACCATTCGTCTGTTGTTCTTTTGGTTAGTGTTCATTGAACATTTACATTTCCTTTCACAGCTGTGGATGGAAAAGCACCACTTGCTACTGGAGAGGATGATGATGATGAAGTTCCAGGTAGGAACTTTCACTTGTGGTTAAACTAGAGAATCTTAGCAAGGGAGAACGAAGAATCTTTGTACTATAGGAAAGATTACCCTAGGCCAGGGGTTGGGGAGGTATGTGAAATAAGGTAAAGTGGGGCAAAGGGAGAATGAGAAAAATAATGCAGTGTTACTCACCTGGGAGTTAGGTTTGTAGGCTTGGTTTTTCTCTGTTTGGGATCCCAAAAAGGTATCTAACCTTAAATATTGTGTAAATAGATACGTATGTAGTAACCTAAA
Organism: Eubalaena glacialis; assembly: GCF_028564815.1. NCBI lineage: Eukaryota > Metazoa > Chordata > Mammalia > Artiodactyla > Balaenidae > Eubalaena > Eubalaena glacialis. The sequence goes on from NC_083719.1 coordinate 57,740,882, forward strand.
TATAATAGGTACTTGCAGATCACAAATGACCCTTGTTTCCTACTTTGAGATCCATAAATGTATGAGAAGGCATGGAGAAGTTGTAGAAAAATCTTCTATATAATCATTCTGTAATCAGCAGAAAAACTCCTTTGGCAATCATGAGGCATTTTTCTATCCTAAGTGTTATTGGATAATTTATTTTGTTGTAAAACAGATATTGGGCAGTAGACTCCCTAGACTCAGAAATATTTCCACATTGCATAGACAGGTATCCTCAGGAATCCAGAAAAACTTCAAATTGTGTGTCATGGTATTCTTTGATTCTGTCCCCCACATAACTAATATTACTTAACTAATTCTTGGAGTGGGGCAGGAATGGGTAGGGCATATACATATTCTTTAAGCATAATATGTATGTCATCGGCAAGTTAATAATTTCCCTCTTTCCCTTGTATTAATTATATGCCAAAATATACACTTCAAAATATGCCAAATGAGTAGTGGTCTCATTGGAAATAAAAACAGGTGTCTAAATTTATATCCTAATTTAACTGTAGGATATATTTTGAGAGCATTTCCCTATCTTCTTTTTAAGACCTGATGATTATTTTTGTAGACTTGGCTTTTTTTTCTGAGTTTTTACTTTTTTTTTTTCCTTTTCCTAGATCTTGTGGAGAATTTTGATGAGGCTTCCAAGAATGAAGCAAACTGAATTGAGTCAACTTCTGAAGAAGATAAATCTTGAAGAAGTTACTGGGAGCTGCTATTTTATATTATGACTGCTTTTTAAAATTTTGTTTATGGATCTGATAAAATCTAGATCTCTAATATTTTTAAGCCCAAGCCCCTGGACACTGCAGCTCTTTTCAGTTTTTGCTTATATACAATTCATTCTTTGCAGCTAATTAAGCTGAGGAAGCCTGGGAATAAAGTTTGAAACAAAGATTAATAAAGTTCTTTGCTTAGTATACGGTTTTATATTTTATTTCATTGATACTGATTTGTACACAGAAAGCAAAATTGTTTATAGAAAGCTAATCATGGCATGTAATATGACTGATAATCATGGATGGAATCTGATTAAAGATTTAAAATGACAGTGTAAGTATCAAAGGTGGTTTAAAGTTCTTATGTCTGAAAACTTTTTTCTCCAGCAGGCCTCAGGGCTTCCATGGTTTGTGATGGGTGTAATTATGAGACTAGCATATTCCTTCGTGGGTAAGCAAGGAGTATTTTTCTCTTAATATTGTCTATATTGTAAACATATACTGAGTGCCTTATATGTATTATAACACTTAATTTTCTCTCATTTAATTCTCAATCTATGAAGTAGGGACTAGTAGCTCCATTTTGTAGACATAACCGAGGTTACATCAAAAAAGTTAAAGTAGTTAATCTCTTAACTCCATTCTATGTAGTGTATTCTCTAAGATACCTGAAAAAAAGTAGTGTTAGGAATGTCACCTTATCTTCCTTAAGTGATAACACTTTTTTTTTTAAATTAATTAATTAATTATTTATTTATTTTTGGCTGTGTTGGGTCTTCGTTTCCGTGCGAGGGCTTTCTCTAGTTGCGGCGACCGGGGGCCACTCTTCATCGCGGTGCGCGGGCCTCTCACTATCACGGCCTCTTGTTGCGGAGCACAGGCTCAGTAGTTGTGGCTCACGGGCCTAGTTGCTCCGCGGCATGTGGGATCTTCCCAGATCAGGGCTCGAACCCGTGTCCCCCGCATTGGCAGGCAGATTCTCAACCACTGCGCCACCAGGGAAGCCCGTGATAACACTTTAAATGAATAGGACTACTTTTTTCTTTAAAGTTGTTTTTGTTACTTTTTAAGTTAACAGTAATATTGACATGTATGTATACAGTTGTAAGAATTTTAACACATAATATGACTGCCACCATAGAATACTGAACAGTTCCATTACCCCAGAAAATTCCCTCAATATAGGGCTACTTTTAAAAAATTGTATTAGCAATCCTAATGCCTTAGTTTCTGCTTGCAATAATAAGAATTCATTTTAAATTTTCATTCTAATTGGAAAGTACCTTTTGAAGGTACTATACAGCTATATCTAAAAGTCAACTATTAACTCAAAAATGAGATGCTGTGCAAAAAATATTTGCACATCTTAACATTGTATTATTTTCTTCAAAGGATGTGTATCAGTTCTGTTAAGGTATACTGCTACAGTAAGCAGGACTAAAGTCTCAGTGGTTTACAAAATTAGGAAACAAGTACATGTCTCCAGACTTCTGTGGGTTAGGTTGGGCTGTGCTACATACTCACTCCAGGTCCCAGACTGATGGAGCAACCTCTATTTGGGACACTCAGTTTCCTGGCAGAGGGGGAAGATGGTGGGTCATGTGCTGGCTTTTAAAGTGATACAAGTATCACTTCTTGTATATAATTGGCCAAGGCAAGTGGAGTGGCTTACCTGGAGGGCAGAGGGTTTGGAAGTCTTGGAGTAGAGCCTGAGGATTTACATATCTGATAAGCTCCCAGGTGATGCTAGTGCATTTCCACTGGTGATGCTTCCTTTGAGCAACACAATTAAGAGATTTTCTCAACTCATCCCAAGAGACTGCAGTGACAGAGCCTGATTTGAGCATGTGAAGATGGCCGCTGTCTGAATATCCTTATAGTTATTTGCCTTAGATCTGTATAGGAAAGGGACTAAATAGAGAAGTGCAATAGATTTCTAGGCCACTTGCTGCTTGTAGCAGGTGCTGGCTAAGGTTAGTCCTGTTTTGCCTGCGCTTAGAGACTTTTTTTTCTCCCAGCAACCTCTAAAAATGTTATTTCTTTGGTCCATTATTTAAAGGATCTGGTGGTGTGTGTTGGTGGCTATAGACAGGTAAGAAAGGTTTTTCTTGTAACATTTTCAGTATCAAGATAGGCAGGGTTATGCTACAGTTAGAAATGACTAGAAACTTAAGTTGCTACAAAGATTTGTTCGTCAGGCTTGATGTTTGTGGTTTGCCTGTGGCTGGGCTCCACTTTACTTCAAGAACAGCCTCTAATCAGAACATTTCCAGTCTCAGGACAAGGAAAAGAGATGGCAAACAATCAGCTGGCTCTTCAGACTTACGTTGGGAAGTGATACACATCATTAAATTTGGGCAGCCAGAGCAAGTCACATACGTAGTCAAGTCTGATGGCCATGAGGATTGGGGAAGTATAATCCCCCCCCAGAGCAAGATAGCAGATTTTTTTAAAAACAATAATACAATCTACCATATCCTTACAATTTTTCTTAAATTGCCCACAATTCCTGTGGCTATTATGTTAAGCACTGTATAACTCATTTTATATCATCTTACTGATTGTCATAACAATCTCCCCCGAAGAGCCACATTATTCGGATAAGGAAATCCTTAAAACATACCCCTTAAGTGGTAGAGTGAGATTCAAACCCAGGTCTGCTCTTTTGACCTCAGTACCTACTGGAAAGAATTTCAGGTCCTGGCAGGCTGGAGGGGCAGAGGATTCTAGTCTGGTTGATCTTTTGGCTGTTGTCCCAATTTGCTGGCTGTTGTCCACTGCTTTTAAGACTAGTCCTGAGCCAAACTTACTTTCAGCTGGATCTGAACCAGGGTTACACTAATGAAGAGATAGACATTGATTATGAACTGAGGATTCTTAGGATTAATACTCTTTATTTGTTGAACTAACCGACCTAGAGTACACTTGTGTCATCCCCATTATAACCCTGTGTTGTAAGGGCAGAAAGCTACATTGTAAAATTTGGAAACAAGTTTTAAAAGATATGAGTCAAAGGTCACTGACGGTTGGGTCTGATTTCTACCAATCATTTTTGTCTCTATTCCATAACACTGGATTTGTGCTTCGGTAGCTCTCCCCACCCCACCCCTTTAAGATACATATGTTGTGGGGAGAGAAATCTTAAGGGGACTAATAACAGTTTTTAGCCTTTCCAAAACAATAGTTAGAAAAGTCTTCTATTCACATAAATTTTCACGACTCCAATCAGCACAGTCTTGACTGCCATCTTTGCAGCGAGTTCTGGGAATGCAGGCACAGTCGGCAAAGAAAACAGTATCACATCTGTAGCCTGAACACTTTGGGCACTGTGAAACTAGACAATTTTATTTATTTTTAAAACCATAACTGTTAAAATGTCAAGGTGAACTGGAAAAGACACTATTGGAAAAAAATAGCCATTTGGATTTTTAAAATATTAGGGAAGACTGTCCAAGAGGAATATTGGAGATGTTTATTAAAGATTCTACATATTTGGGTGAAAGAATTTGTACTCTGAAAAACCAAGAAGAGTACTATTTCTCTCTATCAGCCTGAGAATAAACATACTGACACACTGCGTAAACAAGGAAAGGTCCATATGAGTTTATACGTTCAATAAGCAAGGAAGAGAATCAGTATTTGGTAATTGGCAGCTAGCAAGAAAGATCTGTTTATACTTCTAGTCTTTTGTTGTCAACACATTGTTAGATAACATGCAACTCCTAGGAAGCATTTCTATTTGCCTTCCATGAGGACTAGACAAAAGGCAGGATATGATCTATTTAGTGTACTTTATTTCCGATGAGTCTTTTACATTGCTGATTGGGGCCATGTGGTATTGGAATCGTATCTACCACCGTGGTTTTAGAATAATCCAGTTTACCAGACTGTAAAGTGATCAGGGGTGCTGCACAGTGTTAAACCACCATAGAGAACACTGTGGAAGGCAGAGAGGAGAGTGGAGGAGGAAGGGCAAAAGGTTAAATCAACAACAACAAAAAAATCTTTGAAAGTCAAAGCATTCAACAGACTTTTCTTTGATCTTTACTAAAATTTCCAAAGAAATCAAACAGAATTTTGGTAACAGACAAGAATTGTCAGTCAAGGTTAATCTTAATCTTTGTTAATCTTTGCAAATCTGGCTTTATTTGCTTCTTAGCTAGAGAACTCACCTACTTTAAATATGGAAACTATTGGAAGTGATAGAATTGCTTAACTGTGAATGTAAATATCCTTAGGAAGGTTTCTAAGCATGAGTTAATTTATGTGGCTGAAATGTAAGGGTAGCAACTCCAAGAACCCATTAAAACATTAATTACGTATTTTCATCTTTACCTGAGTCATCTGAACAATCCCCACAGTCGTTTCTTGTGTCACACACCTTGTCCACGTATGTCCAAGTCTTCTGGTTGGGACACTTGAATATCAAGTTTTGTGAGAGACTGCTGGGCATTTGGCCTGTATAGACAATGGCATTATTTTTCATAGAAACATTCGTTCATTGATAATGTTTTAATTATAATTCTGAATTTTAGATATTAGTTGCTGGTGACTGCTTTTTAATTTGGATTGTTTGTCCACCTCACCACAATATGTGGCAGACTTATCTTCACCGTGACTGCAGTCCAGCCTGCCGTTACAGAGCAGGGAGGGTGGCAAGCAAGTAGAGAGGTCCTCACACAAGAAGCCCAGTAGCTGTGAAGCTGTTTTACATGGTCGATACGACAAATCTGGAAGATTTATAAGACAAGTACTGGATGTTGACATATGCACCTGTGACCATGAACATCAAGCTCTAATAATAGAATAACCTGCCTTTAATAATCCGCTTTCTTCTTCCCCCTTTTGCTTCTTTCTATTGTTCTTTTTCCAATGATTTCCTCTCCTCCCTTTCTTTCTTTTTCTCCCCCATGCTCCCAAACTCTCTAGGCCGACTTAGCTTGCATTTCTTGCAATGCCAGTGGCCTTTGGGTAAACAAGTATGTACTCACTCCTGCCTGAGAAGGAAGGTGACCAGGAGGGGGCATCGAGCCTGGTATCTGCTTTGAGCTTCTCCACACATTGGTTCTGTGTATCTGTGATTTTCCCTCTGTGCTTTTCTTAGCTAGAAATGAGAGCAAAGATAAATTGCTACACCAACCTCAAGAGGACACTGCGGGCTAAATTGAGATCATTGTTTAAATGCAATAAATCTACTAAAAAATGTGTGGGAGTTTATCAGAATAATGTGATGATATTTTTTAAAGAAATTTAAGTACTGTAAAATTTTGATGGAAGTTAAGAGGTAAGTAGCAGATAGGTAACGCATATCTCAAACATTTACACCTGAAATAACGTATCGCCAGAAAATTCTCGTTTGGTGTGTGTAGTGGTAAACAGGAAATATTTTAAATACCTGGGTTAGAGTTGGTGAGGGCTTGGGGAAGGTGCATTTTGCATCTTGAAAGTTTTATAGTTGGACTAGGTTAATAATTAAGAAGCAGGTAACACTACTGTGTGTATCCCTTAATCCATGAGGTGCTTGGACTGTGCTTGTGGCTGGTTTCACTCAAATTGCTAACAATATTTATTACCCCACCCAACCTCATTTAACACTGAACGATATGCTCTCCTGTATTGTTCACCACTGTATCCCTGGTCTCCCTAAATATGGCAGAAACTCCTTGCAGATAGAAACCATGTCCTGTGTAAGCTTCAGAGTTGGGCAGACCTGGAATGGAACCCCTGGCTTGTCGATTTACCAGCTGTGTGATCCTGGGCAAGTCACTTAACTTCCCTGAGTCTCTGTTCTTAATGGTTATAACAACAACCACCTCTCAAGGTTGTGGAAAAGAATGGAGTAAAGATGAGATGTGTTAGGTGTCCAGAGCAATGGTTGGCACATAGGACGTGCCAGCCATCAATTATCAATCAGTGGACTCACTCCATATCACCCATATCAGGAGACTCACTCATTTTGGAAATACATGGGGGATAAATATACTCTTGCTGGTTGAGTGAATTATTGACAGATCCATCACCTAGGGAAGAGACATACTTGCAGGTTTTACAGGTATCCCAAAGGTGGTCCCAAGACTGATCACAGCAGCCATCACTCCGAGCACAAGAAATGCCATGCAGGAAATCCAGAGACACTGCTTCGTGGGAGGCCAGCATTGCTCTTATCACAACAGAACACACAGACACAGAGGAGAACAAGTTATCTTGGGGCAGAGGCTCGGGTTGGGGGTATGGTGTAAATTAGCCAGCTGTTGTCCGTGTTTATCTCAGTGTGAAAAGCAGGAGACAACACTCAGGACCTTAAATGTGTGCTTTGAGTTGTAGTGGTGCTTTTCCTGTCTAGTATCTAATTCAGTCTCCGAGCAACAGGCCTTTTGATGAATGGGTGTTGGTCCCTTGGTTGTAAATGAAGCTTTGAAATGAAGGAACAGGGCCAGTGAGATGGAGTGGCTTCTGAGGTTTATGCTGAGGTAAGGGGAACTGTCTCACCTCACTCTCAGGTCTCCTGGTTCCCTATCCAGGGCTGTGGCTACTGTGCCAGTGTTTCCCCAAACCTGCCTTTCAGGCTACCTATCTGAGAATCACGGAAGGAAATACAGATTCCTGGGCTCCCTCCAGACATACAGAATCTCTAGGGGGTGGGGCAGGGGGGTCTGAATATTTTTTGAGCACCTCAGGTCACTCTTACACACACCACAGTTTGGGAACTACAGCCCTGTGCCAAAGATGAAATGCAGACCTTGGTCTTGGGTTCCAAGCATTCCAAAGGACATTGCTTGCTGGTTCTGGAGTGAGCAGTCCTGGAAGAGCAGGAGAGGCAGCTGCCTGACTGGTTTTACTGGCACGCCACGAAGAGAAAAACTGCTCAGACTACTCTCGATCTTTCCTCAGAGTTCAGCAGCACTGCCTTTTGCAAACAGTGAGACTCACCCTTGATATTTCTGCGGTGACCCATTGGCCAGAGTTCCTGATATCTCTGAACCTTCTTCTGGGGCCTGAGTCTGCAGTCAAACCCCCTTGTGTGTAAACAGTACATTGTAATAGAAGAGAGACAGGATGGCATCTGTTCATGGGAACCAGTCCTAGACTCCAAGGCTTTTTTGTCCCTCTGACAAGTATAAACATTATTTTATCTCCAACACCTAATAGTGCTTCAGAGTCAACAGCCCTATCATGTAGCTGTGAACATTCACATTACTGGTGAAGAAACTTAGGCTTAAAAAATCTTAGGGTCACAGCCAGTAAGTGGTAGAACCAGGTGCTGGGATGCAATCAGACACGCCAAGGCATTTTGCCACCTCACAGAGCTCCACTGAAGATCCTCCCTCAGCTGAGTCACAAACACCAGGAAGCTCTTGCCCCTGAAACCGAAGTCTTCTGCTCCTGGGGTCAGTGTTATTTTGTCCTTCCCACAGCAGCTACAGCCTTTTAAAATGCTCTCACTCTTTGAAAATCCCCCTCTGGGACTCTATCCTCTGCCTATAATTGGGTATATAGAAGAAAGCTTTATGTAAAAAACATTTTTTACATAGTCAAATTTGTAATAGATGCTAAATGCTAAACAATGCTAAAACACTTCAGTCACTTTCAATATTTAAACATCCATTTACTGGACTTCCTTGATGGTCCAGTGGTTAAGACTCCATACGTCTACTGCAGGGGGCACAGGTTCGATCCCTGGTCTGGGAATCAAGATCCCACATGTGGTGCGGCCAACAAAAACAACAACAAATCTGATCAAATAAGCTACTCACTTTTATATGTGATTGGTTCTCGACTGTGCAAAACAGTCATATAGAAACACTAAGCATTAAAACAAAGGCCAGGGGAGCTACCAGTGGCCGTCTCTGGATTGTGGTTCATTTGTTCATCATTCATTCCTTCAGCAAATATTTATGGAACATCTGTGTAAGGCAGTGTGCTAGGCTCCATAGATACAATGGTGAACTGCGACGGTCCAGCCACTGCAGGGGGTCTTCCAGGTCCCAACGGAGAGGGGTAAGGGACTGAATAGCACCGCGAGTATGGGGTCAGAAGGACCAAGACAACTGATGGTTGCAAGGCACTTTATTTAGAATTTACTGAATCTTATATAGACAGAAGAGGAACTCATTATTAGACAATGAACCCATAGAATTGCTTATGTCTCAGTTCAGTCACCACCATGGACGTCAACAAGTTTACAACGACTATCCTTGAACATTATCTTCCCTTAACCAGGCACACACACAGCCCCCAGCCATAAGGAACAACCAGGACTCTCAGTTCCCTGAGGTCTCCTGGCTTGAGATAGCTTTGCTAATCTCTTCTACATTCCTCAGGCCTGGGAAAAAGAGTGCATTCCAAGTCAAGGGTAAGGGCTTTGCTTTTTGTGAGAGACATACTGTCTCCTCCAGGAGTTACCTCTGGCTAAGACTGCATGCTTCCCACAGTGAACAAGACAGATGGATGTCGTCTGCCCTCAGTGAGCTGACAGTCTAGAGTACTATGTGATTTTTAGCAGAGAGGGTTTGCGTCAGAATCACCAGGGGGTGCTTTTTAAAAATTCATATATCGTTGGTTGTTTGGCCTGAGGTAACCCAACACTGGAGCCTACCTGGGCTCTTTGGTGGGGCTAATGACAGACCCTGGGAGGGCTCATGCCAAGAAGTACTTCCCAGAACTTCTGCTGCCAGTGTCCTTGTCCCCACGGTGAGCCACAGCCGCCACCCCCCCCCCCCCCCGCAGGAGACCCTCCAACACTAACAGTTCTCTGAAATATGTGCTGAATACCATTTTTCAAATGAAGAACTGATATGGAAGAAGCTGTCTGCCCTAGGACTTAGAATTTTAGAGCTGAAAGCACTTCAGAGATCTCCTGCCCAAGTGGTTTTCAAACATCTTGTCGCGCAATCCCTTTCCTCAAAAGATACAAAACCAAAAAGACTGTAAAAGAGAAGCAAGAAGAGCTACAATCCTGCAGCCTGTGGAACAAAAACCACATTCACAGAAAGACAAGATGAAAAGGTAGAGGGCTATGTACCAGATGAAGGAACAAGGTAAAACTCCAGAAAAACAACTAAATGAAGTGGAGATAGGCAACCTTCCAGAAAAAGAATTCAGAATAATGATAGTGAAGATGATCCAGGACCTCGGAAAAAGAATGGAGGCAAAGATCGAGAAGATGCAAGAAATGTTTAACAAAGACCTAGAAGAATTAAAGAACAAACAAACAGAGATGAACAATACAATAACTGAAATGAAGAATATACTAGAAGGAATCAATAGCAGAATAACTGAGGCAGAAGAACGGATAAGTGACCTGGAAGACAGGATGGTGGAATTCACTGCTGTGGAACAGAATAAAGAAAAAAGAATGAAAAGAAATGAAGACATCTTAAGAGACCTCTGGGACAACATTAAACGCAACAACATTCACATTATAGGGGTCCCAGAAGGAGAAGAGAGAGAGAAAGGACCCGAGAAAATATCTGAAGAGACTATAGTCAAACACTTCCCTAACATGGGAAAGGAAATAGCCACCCAAGTCCAGAAAGCGCAGAGAGTCCCAGGCAGGATAAACCCAAGGAGAAACACACCAGGACACACAGTAATCAAATTGACAAAAATTAAAGACAAATTATTGAAAGCAAAAAAGGAAAAATGACAAATAACATACAAGGGAACTCCCATAAGGTTAACAGCTGATTTCTCAGCAGAAACTCTACAAACCAGAAGGGAGTGGCATGATATACTTAAAGTGATGAAAGGGAAGAACCTACAACCAAGATTACTCTACCTGGCAAGGATCTCATACAGATTCAATGGAGAAATCAAAAGCTTTACAGACAAGCAAAAGCTAAGAGAATTCAGCACCACCAAACCAGCTCTACAACAAATGCTAAAGGAACTTCTCCAAGTGGGAAACACAAGAGAAGAAAAGGACCTACAAAAACAAACCCAAAACAATTAAGAAAATGGTCATAGGAACATACATATCGATAATTACCTTAAATGTGAATGGATTAAATGCTCCAACCAAAAGACACAGGCTCACTGAATGGATACAAAAACAAGACCCATATATATATGCTGTCTACAGGAGACCCCCTTCAGACCTAGGGACACATACAGACTGAAAGTGAGGGGATGGAAAAAGATATTCCATGCAAATGGAAATCAAAAGAAAGCTGGAGTAGCAATACTCATATCAGATAAAATAGACTTTAAAATAAAGAATGTTACAAGAGACAAGGAAGGACACTACATAATGATCAAGGGATCAATCCAAGAAGAAGATATAACAATTATAAATATATATGCATCCAACATAGGAGCACCTCAATACATAAGGCAACTGCTCACAGCTATAAAAGAGGAAATCGACAGTAACACAATAATAGTGGGGGACTTTAACACCTCACTTACACCAATGGACAGATCATCCAAAATGAAAATAAATAAGGAAACAGAAGCTTTAAATGACACAAGAGACCAGATAGATTTAATTGATATTTATAGGACATTCCATCCAAAAACAGCAGATTACACTTGCTTCTCAAGTGCACACAGAACATTCTCCAGGATAGATCACATAGGATAGGTCACAAATCAAGCCTAAGTAAATTTAAGAAAATTGAAATCATATCAAGCATCTTTTCTGACCACAACGCTATGAGATTAGAAATGAATTACAGGGAAAAAAACGTAAAAAACACAAACACATGGAGGCTAAACAATACGTTACTAAATAACCAAGAGATCACTGAAGAAATCAAAGAAGAAATCAAAAAATACCTAGAGACAAATGACAATGAAAACACGACGATCCAAAACCTATGGGATGCAGCAAAAGCAATTCTAAGAGGGAAGTTTATAGCTATACAAGCCTACCTCAAGAAACAAGAAAAATCTCAAGTAAACAATCTAACCTACACCTAAAGGAACTAGAGAAAGAAGAACAAACAAAACCCAAAGTTAGCAGAGGGAAAGAAATCATAAAGATCAGAGCAGAAATAAATGAAATAGAAACAAAGAAAACAATAGCAAAGATCAATAAAACTAAAAGCTGGTTCCTTGAGAAGATAAACAAAATTGATAAACCATCAGCCAGACTCATCAAGAAAAAGAGGGAGAGGACTCAAATCAATAAAATTAGAAACCAAAAAGGAGAAGTTACAACAGACACCGCAGAAATACAAAGCATCCTAAGAGACTACTACAAGCAACTTTATGCCAAAACCTGGAAGAAATGGACAAATTCTTAGAATGGTATAACCTTCCAAGACTGAACCAGGAAGAAATAGAAAATATGAACAGACCAATCACAAGCACTGAAATTGAAACTGTGATTAAAAATCTTCCAACACGGGCTTCCCTGGTGGCGCAGTGGTTGAGAATCTGCCTGCCAATGCAGGGGACACGGGTTCGAGCCCTGGTCTGGGAAGATCCCACATGCCACGGAGCAGCTGGGCCCGTGAGCCACAATTACTGAGCCTGCGCGTCTGGAGCCTGTGCTCCGCAACAAGAGAGGCCGCGATAGTGAGAGGCCCGCGCAACGCGATGAAGAGTGGTCCCCGCTTGCCACAACTAGAGAAAGCCCTCGCACAGAAACGAAGACCCAACACAGCAATCAATCAATCAATAAATCAATCAATAAATAAGAACGTGAATTTCTTAAAAAAAAAAAAAATCTTCCAACAAACAAAAGTCCAGGACCAGATGGCTTCACAGGTGAATTCTATCAAACATTTAGAGAAGAACTAACACCTATCCTCCTCAAATTCTTCCAAAAATTGCAGAGGAAGGAACACTCCCAAACACATGCTATGAGGCCACCATCACCCTGATAACCCAAACCAGACAAAGATACTACAAAAAAGAAAATTACAGACCAACATCACGCATGAATATAGATGCAAAAATCTTCAACAAAATACTAGCAAACAGAATCCAACAACACATTAAAAGGATCATACACCATGATCAAGTGGGATTTATCTCAGGGATGCAAGGATTCTTCGATATACACAAATCAATCAATGTGATACACCGTATTAACAAACTGAAGAATAAAAACCATATGATCATCTCAATAGATGCAGAAAAAGCTTTTGACAAAATTCAACACCCATTTATGATAAAAACTCTCCAGAAAGTGGGCATACAGGGAACCTACCTCAACATAATAAAGGCCATATATGACAAACCCACAGCAAACATCATTCTCAATGGTGAAAAACTGAAAGCATTTCTTCTAAGATCAGGAACAAGACAAGGTTGTCCACTCTTGCCACTATTATTCAACATAGTTTTGGAAGTCCTAGCCACGGCAATCAGAGAAGAAAAAGAAATAAAAGGAATACAAATTGGAAAAGAAGAAGTAAAACTGTCACTGTTTGCAGATGACATGATACTATACATAGAGAATCCTAAAAATGCCACCAGAAAACTACTAGAGTGAATCAATGAATTTGGTAAAGTTTCAGGATACAAAATTAATGTACAGAAATCTCTTGCATTCCTATACACTAATGATGAAAAATCTGAAAGAGAAATTAAGGAAACACTCCCATTTACCATTGCAACAAAAAGAATAAAATACCTAGGAATAAACCTACCTAGGGAGACAAAAGACCTGTATGCAGAAAACTATAAGACACTGATGAAAGAAATTAAAAATGATACCAACAGATGGAGAGATATACCATGTTCTTGGATTGGAAGAATCAATATTGTGAAAATGACTATACTACCCAAAGCAATTTACAGATTCAATGCAATCCCTATCAAATTACCAATGGCATTTTTTACGGAACTAGAGCCAAAAATCCTAAAATTTGTATGGAGACACAAAAGACCCCGAATAGCCAAAGCAGTCTTGAGGGGAAAAAACGGAGCTAGAGGAATCAGACTCCCTGACTTCAGACTATACTACAAAGCTATAGTAATCAAGACAATATGGTACTGTCACAAAAACAGAAATATAGATCAATGGAACAGGATAGAAAGCCCAGAGATAAACCCACGCACCTATGGTCAACTAATGTATGACAAAGGAGGCAAGGATATACAATGGAGAAAAGACACTCTCTTCAATAAGTGGTGCTGGGAAAATTGGACAGCTACATGTAAAAGAATGAAATTAGAACACTCCCTAACACCATACACAAAAATAAACTCAAAATGGATTAGAGACCTAAATGTAAGACCGGACACTATAAAACTCTTAGAGGAAAATGTAGGAAGAACACTCTTTGACATAAATTACAGCAAGATCTTTTCTGATCCACCTCCTAGAGTAATGGAAATAAAAACAAAAATAAACAAATGGGACCTAATGAAACTTAAAGGCTTTTGCAAAGCAAAAGAAACTACAAGCAAGATGAAAAGACAACCCTCAGAATGGGAGAAAATATTTGTAAACGAATCAACGGACAAAGGATTAATCTCCAAAATATATAAACAGCTCATGCAGCTCAATATTAAAGAAACAAACAACCCAACCCAAAAAATGGGCAGAAGACCTAAATAGACATTTCTCCAAAGAAGACATACAGATGGCCAAGAAACACATGAAAAGCTGCTCAACATCACTAATTATTAGAGAAATGCAAATCAAAACTACAATGAGGTATCACCTCACACCAGTTAGAATGGTCATCATCAGAAAATCTACAAACAACAAATGCTGGAGAGGGTGTGGAGAAAAGGGAACCCTCTTGCACTGTTGGTGGGAATGTAAATTGATACTGCCACTATGGAGAACAGTATGGAGGTTCCTTAAAAAACTAAAAATAGAATTACCATATGATCCAGCAATCCCACTACTGGGCATATACCCAGAGAAAACCATAATTCAAAAAGACGCATGCACCCCAATGTTCATTGCAGCACTATTTACAATAGCCAGGTCATGGAAGCAACCTAAATGCCCATCGACAGACGAATGGATAAAGAAGATGTGGTACATATATACAATGGAATATTACTCAGCCATAAAAAGGAACGAAGTTGGGTCATTTGTTGAGACGTGGATGGATCTAGAGACTGTCATACAGAGTGAAGTAAGTCAGAAAGAGGAAAACAAATATCGTATATTAACGCATGTATGTGGAACCTAGAAAAATGGTACAGATGAACTGGTTTGCAGGGCAGAAGTTGAGACACAGATGTAGAGAACAAACGTATGGACACCAAGGGGGGAAAGCTGCGGGGGCGGGTGGTGGGGATGGTGGTATGCTGAATTGGTACATTGGGATTGACATGTATACACTGATGTGTATAAAATTGATGACTAATAAGAACCTGCTGTATAAAAAAATAAATTAAATTAAATTTAAAAATTTAAAAAAAATTCATATATCACAAGCTTCACTCCTGAAGATGGTGGTTTTGAGTCTGGGATGGGGTTAGAGCATAGTATACTTTTTTAAAAAGCTCCCTTAGTGATTCTGAAACCCAGCCAGGATGATAAATACTCTTCTAGAATAGAGGTCTCCGACCTTTTATCATTGTATATCCCTTCAGGAACAAAACAAATAAATAAAATAAAATTAGCACTTCCCTACAATATATAAATATTTATGTATATAAACAACAAGGTCCTACTGTATAGCACAGAGAACTATATTCAATATCCTATGATAAACTGTAATGGAAAAGAATATATAAAAAATGTATATATATATATGTATAACTGAATCACTTTGCTGTATAGCAGAAACTAACATTGTAAATCAACTATACTTCAATTAAAAAATTAAGAAAACAAAGTAATATTCTCAAAAAAAATTATGTATAAGTTCTATGCCTGCACTAGTCCACTAGTATATCATGTATATTGTAAAATATTGTCCAAGACTGAAACTTTAGAAGAATGAAATTAAATACACTATATAAAAATAAAAGTTCTAATATTTTCTTCCCTGAACCCACTGGAGCCTCTTGTGAGTCCCGTGTGGTTCATTTGGAAATTACTTCCTTAGTCTAAAGAATAATGGGGCTGTGAGTGGCAAACAAAAAAGCTGCTTTTAAGAACTCATTGCTTATTTAGTGCCATGCCTCAAGGGTGTTCAAAAGGCTAATGCAAATACTTATCATTAAAATAGAATTAGACATTCAAATAGACCTCAAACATTAAAATGGAATTAGAACAACAGAGCATATCTTTCTACCTCAGGGGCTAATGTGTAATTGGAAATCATTTCATTGCAGGTCAACAGACATGAGGAAACTTTATAGGGTCTCTGGGCCCTAAAATCATCTTAACTAAGCCCTAACAACAAAGAAGGTGGGAGAAGGAATTGTGCAGACTTTAAAATGAGCAGAGGAGCTTGCACAAGGCCTAGGGCCTGAAGCCTGCAGTGAACCAGGGCCAGCCTGGAGCTGTGGGATCCTGAGTAGGGGTTGGAGCTGGACTGTTGAGCTGAGGTGCCCAGAGGGCAGTAAGGCTTGGGCTTGCACAGAACTTCCTGACTTGCTGCGGAGACCCCATCCGATGCAAGGCCAATTTTCATACTGAAGAGGGCAGCAGAGAGCAAGGAATGGGCCGTCACTTCTCTTAGATGCTTTCAGAAAGCTAACCAATAACCACCACCCTTACTTGCTCAGGAGAGGCCTGGACCAGAAGGGCCAGGAGATATTCACATCTGTCCCCTGCTACTCAGGGATAACTGGCCAGGGCATTTCAAAGCGTTTAGAAGTCAACCTCTAGCCACTTGGCCCTGCCATTGTGATTGTGTTTTCCATTTGTAAGCAGGATGAGGGTTGTTTAAGCACCTGCACGTAAGCTGTCTCATTCACCTTCAGAGTGGACCTGTGACGCAAGGGGGATTATAGGACTGTTTCATAGATGAGGAAACAGATGCCTAAAGATGTAAACACTTGCCCAACCTTCCAGAGTCAGTTATTGACAGAGTTGGACTTGGACTTTAGTCTCCCAAAGGCAAACTGTTTGACTTTTCCCACTAAACTCTCCTTTCCCAGAGTTCATCAATTTCTCAAGGATCTGTAAATTCTCTATGAGAAATTTAAATTTTTGTTTTCATAGTGATGATCATCTGTAACAGTTATTATAAGCAGATTCTGAATCATATGGATGACCACACTTGAGTAGTGGCATGTATCATCAGAATCCTTGTTTTTCTCTTTTGATTTGTGTTTATCTTTGAGTTTATACCAAGTGCAATCCAATTGCCTTCTTGGTATACTCTATCACTGAGATTTTTTGCAGCAGGCTGAACACAGAAATGTGGGAGAATTGAATCATCTCAGGACACACAAAATACAGGCATGTCAGACTAAAAAGGAACTTACCTCATAACGTCCGTGTTTACGTTTTCAGTAGATGTGCACTGTGGTCTCAGTCTTTGAAAATATCAATTTTCAACCATTCAATTAACAATAATTTTAGTAGTCAGTATGTCTTGAAGAATGGTCTGTTCTGGAGGGCAACAATAATTGGATTAGTCGCCCATTGAATGCAGACGAATATCTTCAAATCAAAGAGAAAACTTTACAGAGTTATCAAGTGACATCTGCATTGCTCACTTACAGCATGTTGGTTAAGTGGAAGGTTTCCTCCTCCTGAATTACAAACAAAGGCTGGGATGCATTAATACTTCTGTTTTGTGTGCAAACAGATGTTCTTGGGAGTTGTATTTTCAAACTCACAATATAGAAAACGACCAAATATATGACCAGACCTGAGCTAACATTTTTCTACTATTAACCGCAAATTGGCAGTTTAGTTTCTGCAAGACAATATCATCCACTTACCTATCACATTAAATTAATATCACAAATTTGAATTTCATTAGCTTTATGGTATTTGATTTCACTTTTGTTCTGCAATGATATAGTAACCTATAAACATGGAGTTTATACATTTTTATGGCTGTACACATGGAAATAACATTATAATAAAAATTAAAACGATAGTTGGGGGTCTGCAATAATTTCCCAAGAATGTGAAGGGGTCCATTCTTTACCTGGTTTGAGGAACTTATACCAGAAGAAGCTCTCTTATCCTCTTTCCACTCCAGGACAGCTCATCTCTGAGCACTGCCCACAGATTCCATTTCTTCCTCTTTCTTCTTCCCTAACATCAGCCCCAATTCTTACTGTAACTCCACACTGAGCTCCTGGGCCCATCAGGGGACTCTCCTTTTTGGGAAAAGTTTTGAGACCCTAATCTCGTTCAGTTACCTTATTTTATATATGAAGAAACTGGGGCCTTGTCTCTAATTCAAGGTCACTAGAGACTGTAGTCGGCTCTCCTGACCCTTAGCACAGGCAACAGATCCACAGAAAGAGGGCAGGGAGCAGCAGTCATTATTCGCACAGGCCTACTCATTTCCTGTTTTAAATGGGAGGCCGACTCAACCGCAGGCATGACACAGGGCATTAGGAGAGGGGTTATTGTGGACTCCTCACCCACTGGCCAACATGGTGCCCAAACTCCCAGCCTGAGCCTCCTGCTTCCCTGAGCCAAGGCTACAGACTGAAGGGCACAGTCATTGCACCGGGAGTCAGCAACCTGACCCTGGACTTGGATCTGCCAAGGAGGAGCAGGCAGCCTTGGGTGAGCCTTTACCCCTATACAGGCCTCAGCTTCCCCTTCTGTAAAATAATCAGGGTTATGGTAGAATTTCAGTGTCTCCCAGTCTTCCCTGAAGATGAGAACTCCTTGGAGTGTTTCTTAAAAACCCACATTCCTGGGGCCCAACCCAGATTTGGAATATCCAGGGGCAGATGCCTGGTAACTTGTATTTAACAAGGGCCTCAGCTCAATGCTATCATCAGGAAAACACAGGACTTGCTGAGCACTGAGGCCTCTGCCAGCTCTTAAATTCTGAGTCATCAAAGGCCCTGGATACACTGCAAGCGTGACTCTGAGAGGAAGAACCTGGAATCAGTATCAGTGGTTCACTCCTAATAGTATTGTCAGTGAGTCACTCAGTAAGGCTCTGAGGGGCTGGGGAAACAGGATGCGTGAATTTTAATCAGAAATTAACAGAGAGGGCAAGGGCAGGCCTTCAAGGGGAGGCAAAGGCAATTGTGGAGAGCAACAGTGTGGTTCTCTGGGGGTCTGGGGTTCGACACACTGGGGAGGCCAGAGCCTGGAGTGGAGCCATCTCACTTCCTCCAGGGCTCTGAGTGGAACCAGCTCTGTGGTTCTGTTTCAGTGGATGAGTGTCCACTGTGGCATGTGGATGAGTGGTGGCCCCATGTCGGAGGAATCAGCTGGGCCCCCTGGTGACACGTCCTGACTCCAGAGGAGGCCAAATGCCATTTTCTGTCTTAATGGGCAGTGACACCATCTAGTCAGAAATGACATGTAGCGATGAGGGGTGTAAAAGAAAAATTATTCTAACACTTGTTAGAATGGTAGGAAGACTTCTTTAGAGACCATTGCAAGAGGGGAAGACTAAACTCAACTCCAGATACAGCAAAGGCAAACTGGAGATTTATGGGCCAACAAGCAGAGTGAGGGGGGCCAGTGGACAGAAGTCACCAGGAGGAACTTGATCAGACATCAAGCGTAGGGGGATTCTTGATGAACGGGATTCTTGCTAAAGCAGGCCACGGTGATTACCTATCAAGGGTGGGGGATTCTCAATAAATTGGCTTAGGAAGAATTGTGCCAAGACTGGGCCCAGCAGGCCAAGGTCAAGGGCAGCAGGCCAAGGTCAAAGGAAGCAGGCCAAGGTCAAGTTAAGAAGAGGGCTGAGAGTGAAACAGCATGTAAAATATTGACCAGCTTAAACTGGCTTTGCCTCCTGAAATAGGTTGATTGACTAATCAGACGAGTTATTTTAGACACAGCATGGCACATGTGCAAGACAGGAAGCCAGGTCTCCAGGATGACCCCAGGACCAAAGAATAGAAATGTTTCCACCGGAGCCCTTTATGTGAAGTGAGAAGTCCTTCAGTAGAGAAAATCTGGCTTCCAGTAGCACCAGTAGCTCATGAGGACTGATTTGAGACTAGCCAATCAGCTTCCAAGTTTGAAATTCCCCTAACCCCTTAAATTTCTCCCGAACCCTGGATCAGAGAGGCGGATTTGAGTTAGGCTTTCAGCCTCCTTGTCAGTTGACCTCACAATAAAGCTTTTTCTTTTCTCCAAAGCCGGTGCCATGGTATTGGCTTCTATGTGTGTCAGGCAATGAGCCCTTGCTCAGTAACAGGAGGAGCCTGATTAAGATCTGGTCAGGGAAGAAGTCTTTGTTAGAGGCTGAGAACTGCCATGGTTGAGCTGAGTTAACAAAAAGCTGGTGGGAATCTGAAATTCTCGCTGTCAGGCTGAAGAAGTTGACTGAGAGGAAGAATCATCCTCAGGTAAATATGGAGGATTGAACTGGGGGTTTGTATTGCTTAGCAGAAGCAACGTTAATAATAATAAAATAGTAATAACTATAGCTCTGATTTATTATTTACTATGTGCCAGTAATGTTATATACATTATTTGAAATCCTTAGAAAAACCCTCAAAGATGGTATGATTATTTTAACTTTACAGGTTAGGAAACAGGCTCAGAAAAAATGTTAAGTCAGGAGTTGAATCCAGGTCCCTTTGATTCTAAAACTCTAATTATTTCCACCATGGCATGAATCTTATATATAGCCGTTTGGAGAGAGAATGGATTTGTAAAGTGAATGAATAAATGAACACATCAGTTCTATTCAAGCCTAAAATAGGTTTCCTGATAAAAGAACTCATCTCTTGCAAGTCTCAAGAATTGTACAAGCCTCTTACTTACACTAACTTCTCCTCTCCTTCTGTCATGGTTTCACTGCCTCAATTTCGATAATGTAGTTAAAAAAACAAGTGACTAAGATGCCTAACAGGGAGGGTTAGTTGGCTGCAAGCCTGGATACTTAGTGGGCAGCTGAGCTCTTGGAAACCCTGGGGATGGAGGAGGACCAATGGGCACCGCGCGGACAGCCTGGGTGCATTGATGTCCTGGGGTCACTGACTTCTCCTTGCCCATTTTCGACTAAAGGCCACTGGTCAAAGTGGTGAAAGGAGAGAGGAGGCTTGTGACCTAGGTGTGGAGAAGCTTCATTCCACAGCCTGCTCTCTGTGGTGATATAGCCTGTTCCCAGAAATGCACCGTTGATGTGAATACTCAAATGGCTAGAAATATTAAGAGCTAATCCAAACCATCAGAATGGTTGGCTCCAACTCCAGCAAAGAAGGATAAACAAAATCTTTCTAAATTGGGAAATGGCTCGGGGTTATTTTTCTTTGCTTTTCCAACTCATCAGAGATAAGCTTTCATCACCATAATGTTTTATTAATATTTTTCTAACAGGCTTTATTATTTTGTTAATCAAGCTAATCACAAGCGTAGCATCTTTATGTCTGTATTACTGATTGGTTTCTTTCAAACCATGTTGACATTTTAGTTGTTTCTGAACCAACTTTTTTTTCTTTCTTTTCCTGAAATGGGTCATGTCTTATTGGCTTCTTTGAAGATTGGCTGCCTTTTTAGGGACATTTTGATCATACTGACTGGTGTGCTTATGAAATGTATAGTGAGGACAGATTGACAGAAGGCTGGAGTGGAGAAGAAGGAAATAATTATCTGCCTAGTGCAAAATATGTACTTGAAATTTTCTATGGAAGCCACCAACTATAAAAGGTCATGAAATAGTGGTGTGAGCTGTTTAAGAGAACACAGTTGTTTTGTGTCTGGTCTCAGCCTGTGGAGAGTGATGCTATCAGGGAGGAATGCCTGGGGGCACTCACCCCAGCAGGTACTACTTGTGGTGAGGCCCCCCACAGATATTCCCCAACCAATGTCGTGGCTGGACCTGCCCTTGCGGTTCCTATTTTAGTTGCAAATCGTACCTCAACAACAACTGGTTGTATCAGAGAGCTTTGAAAAGACAAGGTTTATTACTCAAAAGTCCTAGAGGATGCATAGCACACCTGGGGTCACACAGAGAGGTTGTGGTGTGGGTCGACAGAACCCAGGGTTCTGCCTTTATTGGGGTGGAAGTTGGAGTGCTTAGGGTTTCATGGGTTCACTCTGTTGGTGAATTTTAAAACTAGGATTAGAATATAACCTAGGTCCTAGTATTATTTAAAATAAACACTTGTTGTAGTTGTATCTTGCTCCAAAGAAGCCATTACATATTTCATCAAATCTAAGGTGCTTTTGAGATTGAGGATTTCTCCATCCTATTGGAATGCGTCAATGGAAAATTTCCAGTTACTACATCATGACTGCCACCTGGTGGACAGTTATTGTATGACACATTGACTGCATCCTACTTTCACAGATGCGTGCTGATTTTAGAGGTTAAAATGAGAAAAAAATAGAGTGCACTTTAGAATCGTTGAATAGGGTATATTTGCATAAAAATATTAAGGACTAATTATTCATTTTACATAAAATGTTCATATTAGCTCTTTAAATAATGACTCTGGTTTTTAAAAAATTACAGTTTGAGTTACTAAATCCCAGCATTAATACACAATGTTGATGAAATGTCACTATTGCACAGAGGAGGTGACAGCCGGCAGCGCAGCCTCACAGAACCTGTGCTTGTTGCCTGCCTTTCACCTGCTGAGAGAAGAGGCTCTTACATCAGTACATCATTAGTCCTGATCATCTTCCTTTATTTTCTCTCTCTCTCTTTGCTTTTGGAAAATATAGATAGAAAATTATTCACAGTCAACTTCTTCTCTTTTAAATAAAAAAGTTAATAACAGGCTTCCCTGGTGGCGCAGTGGTTGAGAGTCTGCCTGCCAATGCAGGGGACACGGGTTCGAGCCCTGGTCTGGGAAGATCCCACATGCCGCGGAGCGACTAGGCCCGTGAGCCACAATTGCTGAGCTTGCGCGTCTGGAGCCTGTGCTCCGCAACAAGAGAGGCCGCGATGGTGAGAGGCCCGCGCACCGCGATGAAGAGTGGCCCCCACTTGCCGCGGCTAGAGAAAGCCCTCGCACAGAAACGAAGACCCAACACAGCCATAAATTAATTAATTAATTAATTAAATTTAAAAAAAAAGTTAATAACAGACCTCATAAGATAGGTAGTGGGTTTCTTGGGGTTTTTTTTGTGCCTCAGTGTTTCAGCCTGGAAAATGCCAAGGGACAGTCCTCTGTGTATTTCTATTGTGAGCATGTACAGAGCACAATCTTGGGAGGTCTGGCTTCTTTACTATTTACTAGCTGTGCAAGTCTCATGACTCTTTGGGTGTCGGTTTCCTTGATTGTCAAATGGATACACTCACCAATCCTTCCAGCTCCTAGGGACTCCTGAGTGAATCCAATGAGGCAATGGGCAGATGTATTTTGGTAACTATTAAAAGCTTTCTGCAAATGTATAATGAGAATCGCTAAAAAAAATACTTGGAGAGTGTTTTGGCAAGTGCCCGAGGTAGTCGAAACAAAACTTTTCAATTTAAAATTTTTTTGACTTTTAAAATAATTTGGAACAAAATCAAAGTATTGGATCTAAGTCTGTGAGCTGTAAAGAACTTGGCCAATTCTAAGGTTTAAAAACAATGACAAATTACTATCTTATGGGATGGCCATTAAGCCATTGGCAATGGCATTCAAGTCCTACTCGGTGGGGGGACACGAGTTTGGTGCACAGGTTGCTGGGAAGCCCACTCAAGAGCAGCCTCAACTTTCTCCCAGGTGTACGTTTATGTGGCAGGTATGTGGGGACTTCCTGAGCTGGAGCATGAACCCCTCTCTTTAGGCAGCCAAAGATAGTTTCCAAAATGAGCCCTTGAGGCGGTAGGGAAGCTTGTGACTTAGGGACGCTGTGGGGAGCAGAGCCAGCCCTCCTCAAAGCAGGTGAAGACAGAGGCTTTCCTGAACTCTTCTGTGGCTTTGTCACTTGGGGATTCCCCTCTCCTTCTCCTCTTGATGGCCCTGATTTGGAATAATCCTTCCCAGGTCCTGACTAAGTCTCTGACAGAGGATTATAAGTGTGTGTGCCCCTGGCACCTGGAGATGCAGAAAATCTGACCTTCGGGTCCTGTGGCCTGTGAAAAATCTGCTTAGGTCATGATCATGGAAAGTCATCTTCAGCAGGATGAAAATTATGGCTGGTTTTTATTATTTTGTAAATAATTTAGCCTGCTTATAACTTTTAGGGCAAAAAACTTAACCTATGTATTTATTTTAATTGAGACTATGTGTGTTTATGTATATAGTTAACTTTATTAAAATATGCCTTTATAATGAAACTATTATATATGTGTGTCATATTCATATGTCAATATAAGCATATTGACTTTTTAAAAAATTTATATTTTATTTATTTTATTTTTGGCTGTGTTTGGTCTTCATGCTGTGTACAGGCTTCCTCTAGTTGTTGCGAGCGGGGGCTACTCTTCTTTGCAGTGCACGGGCTTCTCACTGCGGTGGCTTCTCTTGTTGCGGAGCACGGGCTCTAGGCGCAGTGGGCTTCAGTAGTTGTGGAGCGCAGGCTCAGTAGTTTTGGCTCGTGGGCTGCAGAGCGCAGGCTCAGTAGTTGTGGCGCATGGGCTTTGTTGCTCCGCGGCATGTGGGATCTTCCTGGACCAGGGCTTGAACCCGTGTCCCCTGCACTGGCAGGCAGATTCTTAACCCCTGAGCCATCAGGGAAGCCCACATATTGACATTTATGGAAAGTTGGTTACTGCAAGTGACTGGCAGTGGATGTATCTGAGCCATTCTTGTGCATAATCTTTAGTCCCTGGGAACCCCGAGGGACTAAGTGGGATTTAACCCCAACCAGCTTGGTTACTCAGAATATACCTGCAACCACCCTCCAGGTAAAGTTTCCTAGGAGCCAGAGTCTGGGAAACACCTACTGCTACTTTAGGTGCCTTGAAGCCATTGGTTGAAACACAGAGAAGGTATCACTGAGTGGCTCCTGGGACATGACCGAATGATTCTTGTTTTGCAGAGCCATTTTATTTATTATTTATTTATTTATTTATATATTTATTTTTGGCTGCGTTGGGTCTTCGTTGCTGCGCGCGGGCTTTCTCTAGTTGAGATGAGCAGGGGCTACTCTTTGTTGTGGTGCGCGGGCTTCTCATTGCAGTGGCTTCTCTTGTTGTGGAGCACGGGCTCTAGGCATGCGGGCTCAGTAGTTGTGGCTCGCGGGCTTAGTTGCTCTGTGGCATGTGGGATCTTCCTGGACCAGGGCTTGAACCCGTGTCCCCTGCACTGGCAGGTGGATTCTTAACCACTGTGCCACCAGGGAAGTCCCATTTTATTTACTTTGTAAAAAGTAAATGCCTTCCGATCCGAAGGCATTTCCTTTGCAGTGGAAAGAGGAGAGACTTCTGTCACCTACAAGAGAAGGAACAGTCTTGACTATTCTGATGCGCAGGAACTTATTTTGGGTTACACAGCATACTGGAGTGACGTGAGACTTCTCTGAGGGAGGGCTGAGCTGAGGCTCTGCCATCTTGTCTCATTAAAGTGTGCTCTATGAAAGCTGGTGGAAGAGAGGGAGGAAAGAGGGAGGGGACAGGCCTTTAGGAAGCAGGTGTCAGGTTCAACAGGAATCATTTAGTCCTGCTAAAGATAATCTAGAAGGATCTTTTTAGAAAAAGGACAATTTATTTCCCAAAGTATCCAGTTTCTCAATATGTAGGGGTTCTAAACCAGGCCCAAATTGTGTGCTCCCCAGGCAGCCGGACTTGTCTGGGCAGACGGATGAATGAGTGGAACGGTGGCTCCAGGAGGGTACTTATAGGAGCCCTACTGTACGGGGTGGGGCTCTTCTCCAGGAAGGTTTGTGGAGGAGGTTGAGACAGCGAGGGATGGAGAGAGAGCAAGCTGAACATCTCTGCTGCTGGCTGCTGGCTGGTGCTCTGGAACCTGAAATCATACCTGAGCCCTGGAGAGATGAGAGAAGGGGGCAAGAATTAGGGGGTTAAGAATCCGCATGCCAGTGCAGGGGACACGGGTTTGAGCCCTGGTCCAGGAAGATCCCACATGCCGCGGAGCAGCTAAGCCCGTGCACCACAACCACTGAGCCTGTGCTCTAGAGTCCACGAGCCACAACTACCGAGCCTGCGTGCCACAGCTACTGAAGCCCGCGCACTTAGAGCCTGAGCTCCACAACAAGAGAAGCCACTGCAATGAGAAGTCCGCGCACCACAACAAAGAGTAGCCCCCGCTCGCCGCAACTAGAGAAAGCCCGTGTGCAGCCAAAATAAAATAAATAAATAAATAAATTTATTAAGAAAAGAAAAGAAACTATGCCTGCTCTGGAAAAATCAGCATAAAGCCAAAATACAATGACAACCTGATTGTCAGAATAAACTTCCTGGAACACCTTGTTTTAAGATGAATCAACTAGTCATCTTACTTTGTACATACCTTTATGTAAAAAAGGAGAAGAGAGAATGGAAAAGTTCTGAGACTATTTGTTTTTAACATGGAAGAATGGTAGTTGATACCTTCTAGAGTTACAAATCTCAGTGTGAATCCAGTTATCCAGTCAGCATACAAGATTTTTAGAGATTAAAAGCTGCATTTTTAAGGAATAGCATCAAACTTTGAAAGCCAGATATCTCAGAAAAGAACTTTTTATGGACCACCTCATGAGGAAAATTTTATTGATTACTAAATATAAGACAGGGTTTCATTCTAAAAATTTCAGCCTCCAAATGCATCTAAAATTATTTTTTAGGAAACTCCCTGGCAGTCCAGTGGTTAGGACTCAGCACTTTCACTGCTGGGGTGCAGGTTCGATCCCTGGTAGGAGAATTAAGATCCTGCAAGCTGTGCATCTGTGCTCCCAGATAAGTAAATTAACAAACAAACAAACAAACAAATAAATAAATAAAAATTTTTTAAATAAAATTTTTAAAATTGTTGCTTAGTATTTCATCTTTTCTTCTGGTATCAGTAGCTCTTTTCTTTATTATTTGCAAGTAGTAGGGCTTCCTTTTTCAAGGAATAGAATTCCATTTGCTAGGTTAACAGGGGTTAGGGGAGATGAAGGGATGAATAGGCAGAACATAGAAGATTTTTAGGGCAGTGAAAATACTGTGTATGATACCATAATGATGGACATATGTCATTACACACTTGTCCAAACCCATAGAATGTACAACACCAAGAGTGTACCCTAATGTAAACTATGGACTTTGAGTGATTGCAATGGGTCCATGTAAGTTCATCAAGTATAACAAATGTTCCACTCCAGTGGGGATGTTGACAAGGGGAGAGGCTGTGCATGTGTGGGGACAATGGTATATGGGAAATCTCTGTACCTTTGCTCAATTTTGCTGTCAGCCTAAAACTGCCCTAAAAATAAAGTCTTTAAAAATTAAGAAGTATTCCTTAGTATATACAGAACTTTTTAAATTAATAGGAAAAAGAACAATAACCTAACAGAAAAGTAGGACAAATGAGCACTTAAAAGAAAAACCAATGGCTTAGCTTGTGAAAAGGTGTCCAACCTTGCTTGTGATTAAAAAATTGTTAATTAAAATGGAAACAAGCTACCATTTTAAATCATTAGAATGAAGAAGATTAAAAAGTTAGAAACCATGGAGGGCTGATGAACAATCTTCCCCTACTCAAAGATCATGAAGGTATTCTCCTACGTTTTCCTCCAAAATTAACTAGATCTATAAACCATCTGTAGTTAATTTTGTAGTAAGATGTGAAAGCTGAAACTTAATTTTTTTTCACAATGATATTTAATGACCCAGCACTGTTGGTTGAAAAAAAAAATAGTATTTTCTCCACTGAGTTGCAGTGGTGCCTTTGTGTAAATCAGTGATATATATGTACACATCTGTTTCTAGATTCTCTATTCTGTTCCATGGGTCTATTTGTTTTGTCAACACCTGGCTTAATCGTTGTAGCTTTACAGTAAGTCTTGATATCTGGTAATTTAATTCTTCTACATTGTTCTTCTTCAAGTTTTGGCCAGCCTAGGTCCCTGAAGTTCCTTGTGCCGACATTAATGTGGCCACACCAACATTCTTTTGGTTGATGTTTGATGGTGTCTTTTCCTATCTTTTTACTTTCAATCTATCTGCATCTTTATACCTAAAGTATGTTTCTTTAAAATAGTAATAGGTGATTCTTGCTTGGTTTCCTTAGTCCAGTCTCTCGGAATGTCTAGTCCTCGTACATTTAATGTTGAATTTAAGTCTACCATCTATTCTTTGTTCCCCATTTGTTCCCATATTTCTCATTTCCTGCCCTCTTTTGAATCAATCAAATATTTTTTTTTTATCATTCCATTTTATCTTCTATGTTAGCTTTTTAGTTCTGTATTATTCTTTTGCTTATCTACTTAAGGTGACTGGTCAGGGCTCTCCAAAGTGAATTTCATATGTATTGTATTTGTTCCTCTTTCTCCTTCTTAATGGAAGGCCAATGCTTCTCCCCACTCAGCCCAGGTGCTACACAAGATGCTGACTCTCAGTTGAATGGGCATGACTGGTGGGTACTAGGGTAATCTCAATCTCCATGACTGGTTCAGAAATGAGCATGTGACCCAATTGCAGGAAATAAAACTAGAAGAGAGATTTTCTGGAAGCTTCTGGGGAAGTTCTTCCTCACTGTATTGGAAGGGGGTATGGGACACCTCTTTCTCTCAGTGGACTGGACAGAAACGAGGAAGCATATGGCCCCTGCTATTGGAAGTCACACTATGACCCCCAGGGCAACCAGACTTAGGATGAAGCTGAATTGTGGCCAGCAGAGTGCAGAGCCTGAAGGAATCCGGTCTTACTTGACATTGTTAAGCTGCTATCTATGAACCAACCTTGAAGTGTACCTAACTCTTCATGTGAACAAATACATTCACTTATTTATTTAAGCCATCTTAGGTGGGTCTTATTTGATAGCTAAAAGCATCCTAACAACAGATACAAGAAGTATACATTACTTTTATATTCAGAAAAGTAATAAAGATCAATGTTTTAAAATGCCTAAGTATTAGGGATTTGACATTTGCTTCCTAAAGCCACAGAAATAATTTTCTTCCTCTAGTTCATTCCTGCTTGACAATGGCTTTTGTTATCTATTATCTCACCGTGCTTTGTGGTTAGTTAATCTGTATCGCATTGAGGCACAGTGACCGTGACCCCAGCAGCCAGCACAAAGCTTGACGTTTGTGCTAGGCTCTTTCTCATAAGACAATAGTGGTTGATATATTTGATTTCTCCCCAAGTAGGAGGCTATGTGAAAGCTGACCAAGTACACAATGCTCTCTCGGGGAGGGCCCTATAACATCTCATCAACATAGGCAAGGCAACATTATCTTTAAAAGAAGAATCTGGAATGGCGCAGAGAGAGTGGTTTATCTTCTGAACAGGCCAAACTCTGGCTTGGTTAGGTGGATGGGCTCTTCCTTAAATACTGACACGCCGTTCCTGACTCAGCTGAGGAGGCCTCTGAGGAAGGGGCTCACTGAGACAGGGGTACATGCAATTGACTTAATTCTTGTTGACAGTCTCCTTGGAAGAGGGGCAAACACCAGGACAGCCAACTAAGAGGAAAAGGTTTTCATAACAGGCATGCATGATGGAGGAGGCGTTACCTGGCCTTGTGACCCCTGTGAGCTGGCATGGGTTCTGGAGGCCAGTGCTTCAGTCAATGCCCGTGTCTCCAAGGAAATCCTAGAACAAAGGAATAACAAGATAAGCTCTTTGGTATTTGTGGGTGCAGATTGCTGTCCTGGATGTTCAGGACTCCTTTTTATCCAAAAGGTAAGCAAGATAAGTAAATAGTCACACGGCATCAAATGTGGGCTCTGTCTTTAAGAAATGCAGGTTAATAAAGGATGTTGGGTCACAGCTAACAACTTGCTGAACAAGGTGAATTACAAAAGGTAAGATTAGTGTTGCAAAATTCTTTATTTTGTCACATAGGCTTAAAAGGGTACATGTTTATCTTTACCAAAAAAATCAGAGCAGGTACCAACAGGCCAGAGAGAAAGGATAAACTAGGTTCTTTCATAAGGTTCTTTGTAGACAAGATGGCAATGTGAGAGGCAAATGTTAGGATGTGGTTTGGAATATGCTGGTTCCACCAGCCAGGAGCTAATCGCCCCTAGAGTAGGGGTTCTCAGCCTTGACTGTACATTGGAATCACCTGGAAAACTATTATATCTCCTCACATGGCATCCTAGATTGATAAATCAGACTCTCTGGGGTGGGGGGCAGAGGGCAGGCCTCAGTGTTTTCTTTTTTTTTTTTTTAATTAATTAGTTAATTAATTTTATTTTTGGCTGTGTTGGGTCTTCGTTGCTGCAGCTAGGCTTTTCTCTAGCTGCGGCGAGTGGGGGCTACTCTTCGTTGCAGTGCACGGGCTTCTCATTGCGGTGGCTTCCCTTGCTGAGGAACACGGGCTTTAGGCACGCGGCCTCAGTAGCTGTGGCGCGCAGGCTCAGTAGTTGTGGCGCATGGGCTTAGTTGCTCTGAGGCATGTCGGATCTTCCCAGGCCAGGGATCAAACTTGTGTCCCCTGCATTGGCAGGCGGATTCCTAACTACTGCGTCACCAGGGAAGCCCAAGCCTCAGTGTTTTCTAAACCTCTCCAGATAATTCCACTGTGGCAATTGAGAACCAGCTGCCCTTGGAATGGACCTTTCTTCCATCACTCTAAATTGCTGGGCCCTCTGGTTCCCCTCAGGACATAGGAGTTTCTGTTGTGTCAATAGGAGCACTGATGTTTTGACACAGCAGAACAAGTGACATATGGGAAACCCAGTAATAGACATATTTGAGCCTTGAACATACTTCAGTTAGTACATGACATTTTTTTAAATTGAAGCGTAGTTGATTCAGAATGTTGTTAATTTCTGCTGTACAGCAAAGTGATTCAGTTATACATATGTATACATTCTTTATATTCTTTTCCATTATGGTTTATCATACAATATTGAATATAGTTCCCTGTGCTGTATAGTAGGACCTTGTTGTTTATCCATTCTATATATAATAGTTTGCATCTGCTAATCCCAAACTCCCATTCCATCCCTCCCCCAACCCTCTCCCCCTTGGCAAACACAAGTCTGTTCTCTATGGCCATGATTCTGTTTCTGTTTCATAGATAGGTTCATTTGTGTCATATTTTAGATTCCACATATAAGTGACATCATATGGTGTTTGTCTTTCTCTTTTTGACTTACTTCACTAAGTATGATAATCTCTAGTTGCATCCATGTTGCTGCAAATAACATTATTTCATTATTTTCTGTGGCTGAGTAGTATCCCATTGTCTATATGTACCACATCTTCTTTATCCATTCATCTGAGTACATGACATTTTTAACTTGTCCTCAGGATGTATGGGATGAGGGGAGATGATTTTTAGCAGAGCCACACTCGCTTGGTATGCAGATTCACTATGTAAGATCTGCAGGGCAGGGCAGGGCAGGGCAGGGCACTGGGTCTGTGTGGGTCTCCACTGCATCCCCAGGGCCCAGTCCAAATCAGCATAGAGTATGGGCTCAACAAATGTGTGTCGAAGGATTGAATAACTGTTAGAGGAAATTTCTTGTTTCAAACATTTAACCTTTTGGAGGAGAGACGGTGAACATAAAATCAATTAAGCACCAAGAAGGTATTCAAGATACTTTCCACAAATTGATTCTGGGATATGTAATATATCCAACTATTCTCAGGGAATGTGAAGAAGGAAAATAACAGAAACATCTACAAGTTTAAGATACTTCCCAGGTTCATAAACTAACATGAGTGAATCTGAATGAACAATTTCACTGAATTTATGAATAAAAAATAAAACGTGGGGCAAATGTATCATAGTGGTCTGTACTCCATTTCACAGAGAGGAAAATTCAGCAGGCAGTGAGTTTGGGAGGATCTGTTCTCAGTGTAATAATTACGTATCCAATCGTAGTTTCAATCCCACAGAGCATAAAATCACCAATAATAATTTCATGCTTCCCGTCACTGACATGATAATAATGCAGGTGGATCGCGTTTTTGTGCACCAGCTCCTATTACACGGCTCAGAAAAGGCTTTACTATCTGAAGAGGAAAATCTACACAGCAGACCATAAACCTTTGAAGTTTACTTTAATCAAAAAACATTTACACAAATATCTGTGGGCTGTACCCCTTTTCTTAAATGGTTGCATCTCCTGTCTAAACACACACCTAAAAAAGTTTCAATCATGTTACAGTCCTTTTTCATATCTTTATTGTTATTTTAAAACCAATCTATACGTATTGTAAAAATTTCTAAGCAACAAAAAAATGTGAAAACTTACTCTTGCCATCCCGAGTTTTATCAAGAGTATCCACTACAAAGGAGTAAGGTGGTGAACTTTTGAAGCTCTTATTAGGTATGTAAATCTGAGAAGGGCTGTCACAGAAAAAAATCTGAATATTAAAGAGAAAGGACACTTACTTTAAGGATTTTATAATAGCCAGAGTTTGTCCTGCCTTGCATTCTATTTTTATTCTCTTTACAACTATCAGATTTGTAAACATTTTATCTATCACACAGGAAATCACCTAACAGATAGAAGTGCATTCAATGCCACCTACTGGAAATATAAATATTCAATGATATAACTTGCATGAAACATGTAAATATATAGTATATTAATATACAACCAGTTTGTTCTAACAAAAGAATTTAAAGTTTTAACTTTAGGTATGGATAAAGAGACAGGAAATGGTAATGAAATCATAGTGTTTTCTAAAAATCAGCAGGCTAACTGGATTTTAGAGAAAATTCAAAGCTATAAACCTTAAAAATCTTTATAGTTTAGTGATTAACATCCTCCATAAAAACAAACTTTTTTTTCAAGCTATTGGCAATATTTTTTGAAAGTTCAAGAGTATTAAAATGATTAACCTTTTTCATTGAGCTCTCTGGTTCACAGCTTCTTTCACCATGGAAAAAGTGAAAGTGAAAGTGAAAAGTGAATTATATGGTCTAGTCAGGAGGAGGATGTGAGAGAGGCGTTGTCACCAACACTAGGAGGCTTATATTAGTTTACCTCTCAGCTGATGACAGAAGAGCCATTACAAAGGTGATTACCTTACTCCCAGGCTGGCTTTCACTGAAGTACTAAAAAGGGTCATGGCCACACATCCTTTTTCAATGTCATGTGAGATGAAGGCCACCCAAGGATTACCTAGAAAATGTAATTTGATTCACCATTTACTATTTATTCAAGGTCCCAGACTTAGTGAAGTTACATGTTAATTTGGATATTTCTGTCTGGTAGAGAAGCAAATAATTTCTGTCTTGTGGAAAAAAATCCCCCAAATGACAATTTCTGTCCCTGTTGGAGAACAGTCAGATTTGTATATAACCCAGCAATCTTAACATTGCTAAAAATGCTCAGCTTCTCAAATGCTCTTAGAGCCAGTTTTCATATCTTACTGGTTTCCTCATTGAAACGGAACAGGACCCTATGGTCCTTCCTCCCCACCCCCGCCCCGCCCCCGCCGCCCCGTGTCCTCAGCCTGCCTTTTGTCTGTGAAAAAACTTTAGCCAAATAAGTTTGATCAGAGAAGTGAGAAAATGCAGAAACAAAGGAAAACAGTCAAAGGAGACCAATAATATGTATAGCTGATTCACTTTGTTATAAAGCAGAAACTAACACACCATTGTAAAGCAATTATACTCCAATAAAGATGTTAAAAAAAAAAGAGACCAATAATAATAGTTTAGTCATTAAGCATAGTCAAGGACTTTAATTCCTCCTCAAG
The DNA here is from genome assembly GCF_028564815.1 of Eubalaena glacialis. NCBI lineage: Eukaryota > Metazoa > Chordata > Mammalia > Artiodactyla > Balaenidae > Eubalaena > Eubalaena glacialis. The sequence goes on from NC_083719.1 coordinate 57,774,297, forward strand.
GGCTATAGATAATATTCTGAGCCATATTCTGTGAGCTGTCTTATAGAGACTGAAACCCCCATCAGGTGGAAGAAGTTAACTACATGATGACCAGACTGTAGCCATGACATAAGCTGCCACAATTCCAAGAATTGGCCTCAAGAAAATGGGAACAAACCGACCCCGGAACTGAAGATTAATTGTACTTAAGGTGACGCTGGTCAGACCACCGATGACCAATTTCAAGATGCCTGTCAGAGCTGTCGGTGCTCTTTCTGCATGTAGCCCCCTCCCTCCCTCCGTCTATAAAAGCTCTTGCCCCCTGGTTGTAGGTGGTGGGATTCGGCCTTTGGACAGGAGTCTGCACCCCCCACCCCCCACCCCGGATACCGACATCCAAAATAAAGCACACTTTCCTTTCCACCAACCTTGCCTCTCTATTGGTTTTTGAGCGGTGAGCAGCTGGACCCCACTTTCGGTTACATCATCGGTTAATAAATTGAATTAAATCTTTGTCATGTGTTCATTTTATTCACATGAGTCATGTAACCTTTTGAAAATTATATTTGATCAGTTTTGAATGTCATCCACTGAGATGTTTGAGGGGATTAACCCAACGGAGACAAATTAAATCTATTTGCCTGCACATCTTTTCTTGGCTTCTGAAGTGAATCCTGGGTGGCAACAGAACTTTAGATTTTCTGACTCTCTAGTTCTTTTTTTCTTTTTCTACTGATATTACATATTTGTTTTTATGTCTGGCTTGTACACCTTCAATAAGTTAGTCTGAATTGGTGTCAGCAATGATTGGGGATTTGCTCCTATGGTCTGACTATTTGGTGATCTCTGATGGGTGTATAATGAAGACCCGTTCTCTGTTGGGTGGAAGATGACAGAGAATCCACTTAGTAGTCTTCTTTTTTGTTTTTGCTCTTTTTAAAAAAAATCTATTTGTCTATTTGCAACCTTAAATCAATTAAGAACTACGTGCTCACTGGAAGAAAAATAACTCTAAGTTTTTGTTTCTGGTTCACTTCTGATTTGTAGCTAATAGACAAAGCTAGAAGCTCTCCCTCTGTTTGTGTGTCTGCATGTCTATAATTAAGAAAGACCTTTACCCCTCGTTGTGTAAGAGAAATATCTTCCTAACACTGGAGGGTATTAAAAAACTAGATTGGTTTATAAAGATAGTCACTTACATGAATCAAATATTCCCTCAAATCCCAGAAGATAAAGAAACTGAACCTCCTCTGGTATTTTGTGTGCTAGAGTATTAAGAAAAATATTTTTCTTACAGAAATCATTAGCTAGGAAACATTTTAAGAATTCAAGTTCACATAAGGGTAGTTCATTTCCAGCATCACCTGGAAACTTGTTAGAAATTAAAATTCTTGAGTCCCAATCCAGACTGACTGAATCAGAAACTCTGTGGGTGGGACTCAGCAATCTGTATTTTCTTTTTTTTGTTTTTTTAAAATTAATTAATTAATTTATTTATTATTTTTTGCTGTGTTGGGTCTTCGTTTCTGTGCGAGGGCTTTCTCTAGTTGCAGCGAGCGGGGGCCACTCTTCATCGCAGTGCACGGGCCTCTCACTATCGCGGCCTCTCCTGTTGGGGAGCACAGGCTCCAGACGCGCAGGCTCAGTAGTTGTGGCTTACGGGCCCAGTTGCTCCACGGCATGTGGGATCTTCCCAGACCAGGGCTCAAACCCGTGTCCCCTGCATTGGCAGGCGGATTCTTAACCACTGCGCCACCAGGGAAGCCCCAGCAATCTGTATTTTCAACAAGCCCTCAGATCGTTCTGATATACACTAAAATTTGAAACCACTAATCTGGGGAAAACTACTTAGTTCAACTCACTGCTTACTATTGACTAAAAGTACCGGATTTAGTGAAGTCACATGTTAGTTTGTAGATTTCTATACTATAGAGATGCCAGTAATTTCTGTCCAGTGGAAAAGATAGCCTCAAAGGTTACGGTTTATGGCCTTGTTGGATGTTCATCAGATTTGTGTCTAACTCAGCAAGCTTATACTAACATTGCCTAAAATATATACTCTTGGAATTAGTTTTAACATCTAACTGGTTTCCTTACCAATTAATTAGTTGAATAAAATCTCTGACAGGTGTTCAATTTATATTTACATAGAATAATGTTTTTAAACTTTTTGAAAATTATTGTTAGTGTATTTCACTCTGTGGCGGTAATGAGCCCTATTACTGTGCTAGGCAGTGAGTGCCTTGACAGCAGGACTGTGTCTGTTTTTGCTCAGTATTTTATCCTCACATCAAGCACAGTGTCTGGTACATAAGCTCTAAATAAGTTTTTGTGCAGTCAATGAACACTACCTAAAAGGTATTTGATTTTTTAAAAAATAAATTTATTTATTTATTTTTGGCTACGTTGGGTCTTCGTTGCTGCGCATGGGCTTTCTCTAGTTGTGGCGAGCAGGGGCTACTCTTCTGTTGTGGTGCGAGGGCTTCTCATTGCAGTGGCTTCTTTTGCTGTGGAGCACGGGCTCTAGGTGCGTGGGCTTCAGTAGTCGTGGCTCGCGGGCTCTAGAGCGCAGGCTCAGTAGTAGTGGCGCACGGGCTTAGCTGCTCCGCGGCATGTGGGATCTTCCCAGACCAGGGCTCAAACCCGTGTCCCCTGCATTGGCAGGTGGAGTCTTTCACTACTGCACCACTAGGGAAGTCCAAGGTACTTGATTTTTAAAACAGGAATTTCAGAACTGGCCCATAAGTATCATTCCTGTTGTTTTAATTAACTTTGTCTATTTCTTAAGGGATTTTTCTGGGGTTTGTTATCAGGGACCCTGAGGCTAAAAAGTGATGATAGAATAGGAAAGGGGAATTTTGTTCAAGATAGTCTCTGAGATCTGTTGGTTGTCGACCTGAGTCCGATTAGGAGTGGTTATTTTAGAGTCAATCCCAGCATAGGTTGTTTGGTTGCCATTCAGTTGCGGAGAGCACTTGCAAACAATACTGAGTGATGTGCCCAAAGGGATCATTGGATTTTGTTACTTTATAATATGAACAGGAAGTAACAAACAAACAAACACTTCATGGATAAGGTGTCATCAATAAGAAAAGGAACCAAATGGAAGGGTGAATGGTTTTAGGTAAAATCGATTTAAAGCATATGCCTGACAAGGGGGGAAGCATTAGCACTATTTTCACGTATGATTTAGCTTGCCTTTGGAGTGAACATCTATCGTTTTCTTCTTCCCGTGGTTTTCCTTTAGGCCTCCTGCTTTCCAGGTGGTCTGGGGGCAATGGTGGGTTGTTAACCAGTCATCCCCTTCTCCCCTCCACTGCATACAGTGGAGCATTTCTATCCCATGCTAAATAGATTTCTGCCTCCTGGAAAATTTAATCCCGAGCAGAATGATAAACAAGGGGATCTAAGCATTACCAAAGCGGCATCCAAAATGACTGGCCATGACTTCCTGATTGAGATCCCTGGCCTAGTTTCATCCCTTTGGTATTGCCTGCTTCCTCAGCTTTTCCTTCCATTCTGTGTCTTTCCATTAATTCCTTTTTGCTTAAATTAGCTAGATCAAGTTTATGTGGCTTACAACCCAACTGTCATAACTGATATCACACCTGTTTTCCAGATGAAGTGATTTAACCCAAGTCCCACGCTCAGTGGTCATGTCAACTTCTAGCTCGTGGCTCTCTCTTCCAGATGTTGGTGCAGCACGAGTTTATAGTGCTCCTTTAGTGGAATTAAAGAGCATCTGACTGACTTTTATTGAAGGAATGAGTTCTCTTTCACAGAGGGCTTTTCCTACTGAAAACTTATTCACAAGGAAAAAATATTCTCAATATACTTCTAGAAATGACAATCAATAAGTCTTTGTTGACTAATTAACATTCAATTTATTTTAATTATATTGTTTGATCTAATGGAGTATCCTGGCAGGACAGAAGGGTTAAACTAAAAATCCCAAAGAGATACCTTAATGATCTTATGCAATGTAAAAAGAACAACCTGCATGCAAACTAACAGAAGAAAAGTACTTTATTCATTTATAATATCATTTTGTAAACAACCACACTGTGCATTTTTAAATTTAATAATAACAAACTTTTTTCCTATGGATTTATAGCAAACTCTATATAAAGTCAATGAGTTAATACAAGAGTGAAGATGAATAGGGCAGAATAATTTCCGAAAATGTTAAATTACAGCACTTGATACAAACACAGATAACTATCTGTACCATAAAAATTTACATGCCACAAAACACTCATTTATAATTTTAAATATGCAGTAAAACACATTTATAAAAAAGCATCAACATTAATTTTATTATAAACCAGTGAATTACTCAGAGGAATATTTATTAAAACTTACTAAAAATCAGTAAATATTGCAACTGAGGTAAAAATTTATAAGTAAACAAAACTATCATTTATAAGGGCCAAAAGTAAACGGAAGGGCAGACAACACTTTCTGATGACTATGTCTACTCCTTGATGTTCTGAAGCAGTTTCAGTAAATGTGACTCAATAACCTGTTGAACTAGAACACACAGGTGATCAAGACAACAGCATGTTGATTACAAAATTTTAAAAACTATCAAATTCAACTTAATATCACCAACTTTTTCCTAAAATAATTTCTAATTAGGATATAATCATAGTCTGAGGGCAATAAGATTACAGTGCAATACTTCAAACTTAGTCTGTCACTGACTTTAGTAATTGTCCAAGTTACTGGGTTTTCTGTTCTTGGTTTCTAAATTTTGAAACTGAAGGAGAGTCCAGAATACAAGGTTGTCTAAGGAACAGAGAAAGGGCAACTATAAAGCATTTTATAAATAGTTTGCTATGAAATGTTAGACACATCTTGTAAATAGGTGTACACGTATCCTCCAGCAACTAATTATTTGGGTTGGTGAAAAGTAATAGTAACAAACTCATTTCTAGACTTTGTAGGAATCTATTGATTTTACCCACAGCTGAAAGTATATGTCAGGAGTTAGGATAACATTCATGTTCTATAACTGCAAATGATGAGAACAGTTTGGACCACTGGTTTGTATTATTATAGGACTTTACTAAAATGAAACCTGAGAGTTCTAAACCACTTACCACTTCTATAGCCCAAGGCTACAGCTAGATCCATAGAATTGTATCCAGAGTCGGTTTCAATTGTTGGGTCAGCTCCATTTTCTGTACCAAAACAGAAAAATCTACATAAATAAAATGAAAATATGGATATGTTTGTCTATCACTGGCTCATGTGCAAATAGCGGGACAGATTTTCAGCAAATTTGGAAGATATTTTCAGGATGGTCTGACAAAGTACAGAGTACACAGAGGGCATAGAATTCACTCTGGTGGGTCAGAGGGAAGACACTTCAAACATACAGGCATCCTCTAGAGCAACTGAAACTAATACACCACTACAGACAGCACTCAGGCTTAAAGACACCGTGGACAGAGAAGAGAGCCGAGGATTCACATGTGATCCCTAAAAGGAAAGCAACAAGGACAGATACTGCGATTGCAGGCGTGCTGTGTGATGGAGCTACGGCTTACATGGGAACCTTAGGGCAGGAGGTGCTCCAGGGGTGAATAACGTATTTAATAACAGTTCAGGATTCTCCTGAGGCTAGCTTGTAAAAAATAATGTCTTCGTGTGGCGTTTTCTAAATATTTCCACTTTTATCTGCTTACCTAAGAGCATTTTTACACATTTCACATGATTTCCATGTACAGCGTAAAGCAAAGGCGTCCCTCCATTCTGCAAAAGGAAAGGTGATTTAGCTTTTCAAGGTGAGCAAGATTCAAATAATTTAATGCTCCTGTGAATTGGGCATGTAAAAGTAGTTTAAGGTAGTTTTAATATTTTGTGAAGAATACTTAAATCAGAACTAATAATTGAGTTTAGGACATTAACTTTTTCTCCCAGCTGTTTAATTAACTAATGTAATTAATTATTCTTCCAAGGGTTTAATAAAGCTTATTATGTCTCCCCAAACCAAATAAATCCTAGAGTTTGTTCCAGTAATTTAAAAATCAGTATTACAGACTCACCCAGTCATATTCATTTACATCAACTCCACAATCCAGCAGCATTTTGACAATATCCGTGTAGCCCTTACTACAGGCTAATGACAGTGCACTTTCTCGACCTTTTCCTAAAAGCTGCGGATCAGCACCCTGCAGTGGGAAACAGAGATAAAAGACTTTTCAGTTTATGAAAACAAGAATGTTGTTACTTCTGTCAATAATAATTACAGTTCAACACTTAGGTCAGGTAATGTTCTGGGGTTAATAAAGAAAGAACACAAACTTGTACTCCTGGACGTTCTGTTATCAAGGTTGTCTGAAGGCCTGCCTTCCTCCCTCTACCTCAATCCTAACTATCTTGTCACTTTGGAGTCAAATTATATCTTCTTCAAGGAGCTTCTCCTACAGGGCTGACAGGACGTTTGTTCCCATTGTGCTTAGCGGGGGCTGGGCATTCACTTCTCTCTCCATGCTTCATGGACGACTAGACTTGCCTGCTCAACCAGATGCAAGTTCCACAAGAATATGAAGAGCATGTAAACATTTTTTGGATCCTCTACCATTACATCTAGCTGGCTGGAGATGTAAAAACTTTACTAAATACTTAACTGAACTTAAGTAACTGTACATATACATTTTCTGAGGCATTTTCCTTACATTCTGAAGTAGAAACTCTACCACAGCTATTTGCCCGTGTGCTGCAGCCCACATCAGAGGAGTAAATCCTTCTTCGTCCGTGTGATTGATAACATTTTCTATTTAAAAGAAAAGCAATTTTTGTGATCTAATTTAACAACCACATATTAATATCGCTATGAAAATACTGGCATTCTAAAAAGGTGACTGTATTACCCAACGAGGTTCACGTTGTGCTGACTTGTGTTCACTGAAGTGCTGTGTGTTTTTGCAATTTGCAGTCTCAATGTATTAAACTGTGCCTCAATGTATGTAGCTGAGTTCAAACAGAATATTATTTAAAGTATAAACTACCAGACACAACATAATGCTAGGTACAGGGCAGTCCACGGAACGCTGGACTCAGAATCAGGAGACCAGAGTTTGAATCCTGACTGTCACTTTCTAGCAGGGTGATTCTGGGCATGTCATTTAATTCCTCTAATATCCAGAATAATACCTTGCTTATCTCAGTAGTTAGCTGGGAGGATCACAATAAAAATGAGGTTATACGATAGCCCTTAGCATTACATAAATACATATTATAAAAAGCCCCAAATTAGTAAAGCTATTTTTACTCTCTAGCCAATACTGCTGCCTTTGAGTTTCTTAAAATTTTGGGGGGTTTGCTAACATAATATAATATGAATGAAGACTGAATAATGTGAAACACATTTCTATGCAATTCTACTTTAAAACCCATTTTGTTCCCTAGATTCAGTCTACCAGGTATAAAGTCTACAGTTTTTTCCCTAAATTTATTTAGTAGATTGAGAATAAAACCTTCAAATGTTTATAAACAAATAGGAATATAATGATGAAGTCTTTCTTATAAAAGAATGACATGATTAAAAAAAAACCCACTCTTTAATCATATGCCCTGCATTCAACTGATAATGTTGGGACAACTGGCTAACTTTTTGAAAAATGAAAATAAAAGTAAAGCTCCACCTTTACCTCATTTCACCAAAACATATTCCACATGGGTCAAAGATTGAAATGTAAAAAAGAAACCACAGAAGTTCTAGAATAAGGTATGAGTGAATTTATTTATAATCTTGGAATAGGAAATCTTTTCTAAGCAAGATATAAAACTCAGAAGTCACAAGGAAAAAAATAAATTTACCTCTTAAAAATGTTAAGCCTGTGTTTGAAAACATCATAAAGTCAAAGGAAAAATGGCAAACTGGGAAAAAACTAGATTCAACATAAACAAAAAGTGAACTTTTTTAATTTAGGTAAGAGTTCATATAAATCAATATAAAACAGGCAGTTCACACAAAAAGAAATTCAAATAGATCATAATTTTAAAAAGGCAAACAAAACCAGTATGAAATACCATTTTTCACCCATAAGATTAGCAAAGATTAAAGTCTGATAATATTCTGTGTCAGTGAGGGTATGGGGAAGTAGAAACTCTAACTCTGGTGTGAGGACAGGGCAAACATCCAGCAATGTATATAAAAATAAAAATTCATATACCTTTTGACCCAGCAAATATACTTGTAGAAATTCACCCTATCGATATACTTTAAAAGAATGCCAACAATATTGTTATTTAATAGAAACAAACTGGAATCAACTACCACCAGGGGAACTAGTTAAAAAATAAAAAACATAGTATATGCATATGCAATACAATGCAAAATCACAGACCTATTAAAAAGAATGAAATAGATCTTTATGTGCTTATACGGAAAGATCTCAAAATTTAAGTGAAAGAAGTAAAGCGCCATGCAGTGTGTATATTTTCCCTCTTGTGTAAATAAAAAAAAGCACATATATACTATACTCTCACATATAGCCCCAAGTATAAATATTTTCCAGAAAAGTCTTCTGAAAATATAAGAAACTTACAATGTTTGCTTCTGCAGAAAAGGCGAGGGTGGTAAGGGAAGCTTTAACTTCTATACCTTATATTATTACTTTTTTTAAAGTATCTATTGGGTTACCTGCCTGGTGAGATTATGCAACTATTTTTTTTTGTCTTTATACTTTCTTGTATAAAAAGAAAACAATAACAAATCTGATAAATCCTATTAAATTTGTTTTAAATACATCTAAAAAAATAGGCTAGTACCTTGTTCAATACGAGTAGCCAGGTAGAGCATCTCTCCCTGAGCAGCCAACTGGTGAACAGACAAAGCTGAAACAATACCATAAAAAGTTTCATGTATATCTGTAGGTACTTTCATCATCTCATTGTTCATGTCTGTGTAGCAATTTTCCTTTCCAAAACACGATCTATCATCTTGTTGTTTAAAAAAATCTAACTTAAAATATAGCCTAACATTTGCAGATGTCAGAATTACCTTAAATATCTAAGAGTCTGAGAATTGACTCATATATGTTTAAGGTAATTCTGACATCTGCAAAGTGTTATTATCAGTGAATATGCAAATTGTTTGATTATTAACAATGCAAATTGTTACTGATCTTATCAATTAAAGAAATGGTTTAGGTACTTAATTTTTAACATGGTATCTCTTTATCCAGACTTATAAGGAAGTATAAGGAAGTTGGGTCTAAAAGACTCTTGTTTTTTAATTGACTGTATTCATTTAAGTCCCAAATATCATTATTTCAAGAGGCCATGGGTATTTCTTAACTTTAGGAGGACTAAGATAGTAAATTAAAAACTAGCTGAGAGGAAATTCTTGAGTACAGACCTATTTGTGGCTAATTAGCTGTGTGACCCTGGAGACCTGATTAAACATTTTTGTCTAACATGAGGTATGTGAACCACATGATCCCTAGTTGTTTTTTTCAAAAATTCTATGGTTGGGGAATTCCCTGGTGGTCCAGCGGTTAGGACTCGGTGCTTTCACTGCGGGGTCCCGGGTTCAGTTCCTGGTCAGGGAACTAGGATCCCATTAAGACTCTCGGCGTGGCCAAAAAAAAAAAAAAAAAAAAAAATTCTATGGTTGGAATATTTTAAGACAATCTCTTAATTTTAAAACAAAGCCAAACAGGTACTGTTCTATGACAGTTCATCTTAAAAATCAGCATCACTTGATCCTTGATTTATGATGATATGACTGGGTGGCCTTAATACAGAAAGGAAAGCAATTGGGAGGCATATGCAAATTTACATAAATAAAACAGAAATGGCTCTTAGGTGGAGTTAGAGTCATGAACACTTTCTGGCTTACCTGCTACAGCATACAATTCAAAATCAGGAGGGACATAGTGTTTCCAAAGTAAAAACATATATTTCACCATGCTTTAGAATACAGACGCATTTATGTTATATTCTCAAATATAATTCCTAACATCAAATTGCTAACTGGTTTCCTCTCATTAAGAAACCCGTACTATATAGAATATTTTCTAGTTTACAGAGAAAACCCTTCATTTTATTTCTTCTAGAATAATTCTACATTAAAAAAATTGTAAATTCAAAGTTTTTAAAGAGGTGGTTTCATATTCATATTATTATATTCAAACTCGAAATTATAGTATACATCGCTCAGCTTTTACTACAAATCATTTGTTGATCAGTGATCTAGTTTATAAAATGCACTCCAAGAACACAAAAACACAATGTCTTGCTTTGCACAAAGTTCAGAATAACTCATTGTTTTTATAGTAAAATTAACGAAGGTTTTAAGAATTAATATTTCAATCTGTATTTGTTCTCAACAGAGAAACATAAAACATGAAATATTTGAATATGCAATAATATGTGAGTTTTAAATTACTAAAACTATCAGGACATCACTTAAGCTTTCCAAAATAGAATATGCATTTAATGAAAATAATGTTTCAAAGCCAAACTCTTGAAACCATTACATTAGTAATAACAATATTTTAATACATCAGTGGAAATACTTACAATTTGCTAACAGAGGTGTGGTTGAGACCTCATTTCCTCTGTGTTTGTTGGTTAAAGTAGTTGACTGTTTTATGGGTGAGAAGTGCTTTGTTGTAGAGGGAGTGTAGACATGCCTTACTTGAATTCCCGGAGAAGGAGATGTATGGATACTGCATTCAGCTAAGTAAAATTAATTTAAACACATTAAAACAATATTTTAACAACAAAGCATTTCAAAGTTCTATGTCAATGTTTACATTAAAAAAGAAATACAAGGTGTATAATATCTTCAGCTGGTTCTCAAGTGATACTATTTTTTGCCATAAAAAATCTGTACTAGTAAAAGTTCCAGAAAAAAAATCAATATTAATCTTGAGCAATTTTATCCAGAGATTAGTTTTTTTTATTCGATAGATTGTTATAAAAGTAAATCTACAATATGATGACAGATTTCACTGTATTAAAGCATTGGAAGCTAATTCCAATCACATATTCATGGAGTTAATTCATTTACAAAAGGCACAAAATTTTTTTCTCCTATAATTTTAAAAGGTACGATAATAAACTGTATTAGAGAATTTGTAAATAAACAAAGGTCAAGGAAGAAGTAAAAATCAGCATGTACTTATGGACATTATATAGCATGAAATTATTTAATTTTGGTTTCTTTGAGATTCTAGAAAATCATAATTAAAGATGACTTCCAAACTCTTCGCAAACTCAAAATCTCATGATCAGAAAGGGAAAAAAATAAAAAATAAACAAAACCAAAACAAATGCAGATATTTATACCATAACTTTCAACCTTTAAATAGGACAGATGCCACCTCCAGGTCAGAGTTAACTTGATCTTGAATATTTTTACTATCTTCTTCATTTAAGGACTTCACAAACCGAGAACAGACATTCATATCAAATCTGTTAGGCAGTATGAATTTCATCCCCATGGCAACACCCTGAGCTGATCCTTCTTCTGCATTTGAGTCCAGCTGATGTTCTATTTTAATGTCTGGCATGCCAGTTAGACTGTAACTGCTGGGGCACTCTTCTACTATCAGCTGGGCTCCAATATCCAGATTTGCTGATGTAGCCATGATTTCAACTGTAGTTTCAATAATTAAAACATTTCTTCATGATTTCCCCTTGGTTTTGTAAGAATGGCATACAGTGTATTCTTCAAATTTGGGTATTAAAACATCTGAAAGAAAAAAATTAAAAGTATTATATCAACTTAATGTATACAAAATAATCATTTTCAATCACGTATGCAAACAGTGCTCTTATTAGCACCTATACATAAGAGAAAGCATACAATCTCCAGAGGTAGAAAAACCTGGGTCTGAATCCAAGCTTCACCATTTATTAGCTGTGTGAATCTGTACAAGTTCCTCAACCTCTCTAAGCCTCAGTCTCACTTGTAAAATGGGTATTTTACAAATGAGTAACCTCACAGGACCCTGGCAAAGACCAAATGAAATACAGTAACATTCTCACTGCCATCACTAGGTCCCAACAAATTTTACTTATCCTTTTCTCCCCTTTCCTATTCCTGAATATTGCCAAATGGATTTTTAAAAAATCAGGCTAACAACAAAAATAAACTTTCATGTAAAAACTTTAACCTCTAATCTGAGGTTCATTTTTTAACATGCTGTTAAAATTTGAATTTAAGAAAAGACAGAACTCATGTTGTACCCAAGTCTATCAGCATCTACAATATCCATGATTCCTGGATAGTGAAAGGCTTTACAAAGTTTTGGTTATGATGAACTGAAGACATACTTATTAATCAGTTTTTGTTCAGATCAAGTGTTAGCAACTTAATACAGGTTTTTATGAAAAATAAAGTGTACAGATTATGGATTGGCTTCCTTTGCTTTAGCATCTCTAGGACATTATAATCTAAGTATAATTTTTGGTCCCAATCTTTGTAATAAGTATTGAGAAATTAGAATTATTGATTTTTTTCCAAATATAGACTGTCAAGACATGAACTCAATAAATGCGAACTCTCAAAACAGAGGTTAGAAGCACACCTGTTACTGAATCATTTACTATTGTTTTAAAATGAGTTTTCAGTAAGGTAATCACTGGCACTTTCTTATGGACCTTAATATAATTTCAAGAGAAATTTCATTATTGTACCTAAAATTGCTTCTAAAAAAAGGAAGAACTCCAAGGCATATAATTGTCTTACACATATAGTCACTGAGACAAGAGGAAAATTAATAGCATCCAGTTAATTTTTTCATGTTAGGGCTTACTGCCTCAGAAACTTTGAGGGTGCAGGGTGTTTTAAAATTGTAATTAATTGGAACTAAAAGAGAAAAGTGCATTAGGACCACAGTGGAGCAAAGGTTGGCAAATCATACATTTCTAGATAATCACTTTTACAGTTTTAAAACATCTTCCAAGATTGATCTTTATAACAATCCTTTGAGTAGTCAGGGCAAGTAATCATTATGTTCACTACAGAGAAGAGAAAAGAGGAGCTCACGACTCCATCACCCTGTTCGTTAAAAGAAAAAGCAGCACTAAACTAATTCAAAACTTCCAAGGGAGAAAGAGTTGAAGAAATAATAAACGATAATAATAATAAAGAAAGTTAACAAGTAACAAAGTCAACACACTTCAGCAAACGGTAAGAAGGAGACTAAAACAGAAAATGAGTTGTGATTCAAATGGAGGTGGAGGGGCAACGCAGAGGTCTTTAAAAGTATATTACAAGATATGAACTGTGTTTCCTGAGGGAAGAGCCATCTCCCACAGACTCCTACCCAGAGTTGGGCGAAGTGCAACTCCCCTGAGCTCGCTCAGCACCCGCATATATCTTTATTTTAGCATTTATCATTCTCTTGAAAATTTCCATTTAAACTCCTAATAAATTGAAAACTCCTCTAGGATGGGGGGGAGCCACTCTTACTAATTTTTGCACACAAAACAGTGCTTGGTTCTATCACGTACTCCATAAATATTTTCTGATCTGAACCTTAACAAAGGTTCGTATTCTTTTCTATCCTGAAATGACCCTGCAAGATGCTCAACAAACATCTTTTGATTAGATCTGGCTTTCCTTTCCCAACATCACTACCAACTAGCTGCGCAACCCTGGACAGATAAATCATACACGTTTCCTAAGACTCATTTTATTCAGATAAGATGAAGATGGTTGAAATAGGTATCTCTAATATTCTTTCCAATTCTAAACATCTTCCATGTTACAAATCAGGGTTTAGAAATGGAATTACCAGTCTTTGAGGGAAGAAGAGCAAATGTACTCGGGGGAGGAGGGAGTGGAAACAGAACGCTTATCTTGGCACCACTCCAGAGAGGAGAAGCAACATTGACTGGTTAAGCCATAATTTTGAAGTATAAGAGAAGAAGGGGGAGAAAAAAAAAGATCGAGGAGGCGGTGAGAAAAAGAGGTAAGGCCAAGGAGAGCTAGGATCACCTCAATCTGTCAGAGCCCAGGGATAAGGGGAGAGAGACCCTAACGAAATAAAACGGGCAACTGGGTTAATCCACAGTGGGTGCTAGTAACAGGAGCCCCCCGGTCCTTCCTCATCCTGGAGTTGTCCTACAAGGACAGGAAGGTGCTATGAAAATGAATGATGCCTCACAGGCCACAGGTGTCCCGGCGTCCCAGGACAGGAACCCGCTGGAGGGGGAGACTGTTGCAGGGAGGGAAGTCCGCTCTGTCGCCTCCCGCCAACTCTGCCCGAAAAATCCCAGCGCGGCTCCGGTAGGGAGGGCGGAAACTCTGGCTCAACAGCGGCGGGCTGGTCCCGGGGATAAGGGCCGGAGGCCGACCGTGTGGGAGCGCAAGGCCTGGCGACCGCCTTCGACAGCCCACAGCGAGTCGGGCCTTTCCATCTGCGGCCAGATTCAGTGCAGGGCCCCACGCCCCGGCTTGTTTTGACCGCGACGTCACTTCCGATTTCTTCTTTCGGTTTCCGGCCAAAAAACGTGCCGCACCGGTGAAGCTGTTGCAGGGAGGGACTTCCAGGTATTTTCCCGCCGCTGCGCGATCCTTACTGCTCCAATACTACAGAGACAGCGTCCCTTCGCCTACAGCTCTGGTTCACAAGCGCCAGGCCTCAGTCTCTCCCTCCGGCCACGCCTCCTCCTCCCCACCGTCCCGCCCACCGGGCTCGCCCCTGCGCACCAGGGCTGCGTGCGTCTCGGGAGTCTGCGCGATCACGTCACCTTCGTGCGACACGCCTCGCCGTTCTGTTCGTGGCGTGTTTCGGCGGCTCCTTGAAGGATCCGCGTGACCTTCCGCATGTTCTACCGCACGGTCCGGGGAGGGGGCTGGCGGAGTCCAAGAACTTCTCCTTGAGGCCGGGGTGTCTCGGCGGACCCTCCGGGCCCATCGGAGGTAGGTGAAGGGGGCTCCCAATGGGGGTGGCCCGGACTCACATCGGGCCTTCCTTGGTATCTAGCATGCTCCTCTGGGGTTTCCCAGTCTCCGCGGAATAGCTAAACTCAGGATCCCCGCAATTTAGCTTCGACCTAGATTTTCCTCCTCTACAGTCACGTCACGTCCACTCCTACTGTCCACCGTTATTAGTCCCCGGAGTAAGCCACACCCCTTTAGGCTGATCTCCATCTCTGTCTTTGCTTATGAGATTCCCTCAGTTTGCAGTGCCCACCCATGTTAAATGGTTAATTCGTTTTAATGTTATACTTAAAGCCCCAGCTGAAACGCACACTTTGAATCTTTCTGGCAGCCGCCAAGTTAGAGTTAAAAATCGCTTCTGAGCGCTCCGTGTTCTGTACGTTACTTATAGCATACATTTGGTATTCTGCATTGTGATGTAGTAGTACCTGTTTTTCATTTAGTCCCAGTTTCTCAGCCTCTAACCTCTCCCTGGTCATTTTCTTCCTATTCATTTTCACATCACTTGCATCCGTGCCTTTGCTTTGTCTGTCTTGCTTCCCCTTCCCTGCCTCTAATGCTGTTCCTCACTTTAATATGGCAAACCACTGTTCCTGTGCCTCACTTTTTCCTTCTAAAGCTTTAAACGATTTCTTTCAAGGCAGAGTTATGTACTCCTTTGCCTATACAGCTGACCCTTGAACATTGCGGGGGAGGGGGAGGTTTAGGGGCCCCAACCTTCCCCTGAAGGATAACTTACAGTGGGCCCTCCATATGCGTGGTTCCTCCTTATCCAGGTTCCTCCACATCCTGGGTTCTGCTTGTGCATTCAAAAAAACGGAAATTCTGTAGTACTGTAGTATTTATTGAAAAAAATCTGCCTCTAAGCGGACCCACACAGTTCAAACCCGTGTTGTTCAAGGGTCAGCTCTGCGGTAGTAAGAGGCTAGATCTGGCCCACAGGCTAGATCTGGCCCAGTGTCTGTTTTGGGGTATTCAGTGAGCCAAGAATGATTTTTATAGATGAATATTTGCAATCTATTTGATGATAGGAAACACTAACTTTGAACCAGAGTAAGTGAAATGTTTTCCCCCTCCTCCAAAAAGTCCCATTCCTTTCATTCATAAACAAAATATTAACTTATAATTATTTGGGGCGGTTTCCTTAGTAAAAAATTGGGACGTTTTTCTTTCATGCTATATAAATAACTACATAATATCCTCCATTTTGCCTGTTGGCCTGCGAAGCCTAAAATATTTATTATTTGTCCTTTTACAGAAAAACTTCGTGGACTTGTGCTCTATAGCAGTGTTCATACAATAGATACCACCTGTGATTTTAATTTTGTTTCCCATATAACCCAGCACAATGCTTCCTTTCCTTCCACAAATATTCTTTGAGCACTTGTTTTTAATCTTTCAGATATGAAATGTTCAATTTAATGGGAAAAAGAGGTCATTAAAAATGCAGTGTGATTATGTGCATTGACAGAAATACAGAGTCATGCAGGATTATAGAAGACAAGCCCCTGACCCAGCTTAGGAGGTGAGAGGTTTCTTGGAGGATGTGATCCTTGAGTAGAACTTTAAATGATAAATAGGAGGTAGGTAGAAAGAGGTCATTCCTGCATTGAGGACAAATGAAGAACGACATTGAGACAAGAGAGAGCATGGTGTGTTAAGGGAATAACGAGGTGAAGCTGGAAAGGTAAGCAAGGGCACGATCACAGAGGGCCTTACATGCCATGTAAAGGAGCTTGCACCTTCTTTTCTGGGCAGTGTTGGGCTTTGTAGCAAAAGCCAGATTTGCATGGTAGTTAGGTAACTCCGATGGCTATTTGGAAGGTAGTTAAGGGCGTCAGGGAGACCTTTAGATGAGAAGATGTGAATTAGAGCAGTGGAACTAGGTGGAGTGGACATGATGGAGTTCAGAAAGATTTGGGAGGTAAAATCAGCTCTTGTTAACTATTTGGATGTTAGAAGTGAGAAGGAAGGACAAGTCAAGGCTGATTCCAGATGCCAGTTACCAGCTGAAATGAAGAATATTGGAGTACATGAAGGCACTGACCATGTCTATTTCACTCACCGTTGCACCCCAGTGCCTAAAACAGTGTATCCTACACATTATAGGTACTTCAGTGAACAGAAAACTTTTTAAATCATCTATTGCCATGTTTCATCAAAGCCTTTAAAATATGTCACACCTATTTATTTTGGTGTTACTGATACGGTGTTTTCAGGCTTTTGGGAAAGATGAGTTGCACCACTGAATCATTCCTCTGATATAATTGAATCTTTGTTGCAACTGAATGGTTCTGGAAAGACATTTCGGCCTAATTACATGTCAGTTAAAGTTTTAATTAATTTTTATTGTGTCACTTTAATTTAGAATTTAATTTCAGAATTGCTTTATTCTTGTTTTCTTTCTTACTGTTTAAACCTTTTAAAATTAACTTAAGCTTCTACATCAGAATATTAGATTTTTATTTTAAGTTTTTAAATTTGATTTATATCTTCTGCATTAGAATATTAGCTTTGTTTTCTTTTCTTCTTGGCAGTTTTAGGCTTTCAGGAAGTCAGGTCCCTAGATTATGTTCTTATAGATTAAATGTCGTTTTAAGTTTAATTTCAGGGAACATTTGTATTTGCAGTTTCACCTTAACGTTTTCTGTTGTCAGTAAGTGAACATTCTAAGCCAGTGTGTTTCTCTCTGCTTTGGCTACTGGATGGCCGAACCAGATTTATTCCCAGGTGTTGTAAATTGGTCAGTTAGGTGTGGGAACATTTGTGTATAGCCTCTGCCTATAACTGAGTAGATAGTACACTATGGTAACCCTATCTGTATTCTTCCTGCTTCCTTTAGATTGTCCCTTCTGTATTAAAATTAAGTGGTTACTGATCACTAATCTATAAGCTACCACACAGCTTTTTGAAAAGATGCAGAGTGAAAATCATAACTATATACAGGTTTATGAATAATAATGTGTTTATAAAATGTTTTCTTTTTCAGACGTGAGGCAGAGTTGCTTTATTTCTAACACCAATTTCAAACTATTTACCCTTGGATAACAGTGCAATTATATGAAAGTATGGCTGGTTATAAGCCTGTAGCGATCCAGGCATATCCTGTACTTGGTGAAAAGATCACCCAAGATACACTGTACTGGAACAACTATAAGGTAAGTATAGACAAAATTAAGGGAGGGAGGTGTTTTACATTTATGCCAATTTCTTCAGCATATGTTATACTTTGGATATGCTAATAGAGAACTAATAACTAAAAATAATCTATCAGCATCTTATAGTTTGGGTGGAAAATTTGATATCTGATATTTTTTTCTTGGAGTTATATAGAAATCCATATTCCTTAATCAGTTTAATCATACAAGTATCTAGCACAGAATGGATGATTAATGCCAAATGAATTAAATTTTAGAATTTGAATCTCATGAAAGAAGGGGTTTTTTTCATTTTTCTTAATCTAAGGAGGAAGAGATGCAAAATTAATTCTTCTAGACTATATGTAAAGGCTAACAAATGATTTTTTTTAAAAAGCTGAACAACTAAACAGAAAAATGGAAAAAGATTGGTATTGGGAAAAAGAAGTTTAAGTGGCCAATAAATATATTAAAAGAGCTTCAGCTTCACTCATAATTGAAGAAGTGCAAATTAAAACAATAATTGGATTTTGGATAATTATTGGATAATAAAATTATTGGATAATAATTTGGATACTTTTTCATCTTATATTGGCACAAATGAAAAATTTTGATCATCGTTGCTACTTGAGGGAGGGAAATTGGTGCAGACTTTCTGGAGGGCAATTCTGGCATTATCTATTATGATAAAAATACCTTTTGGTCTTGTAAGTTCCACAGCTTGGAACTTACTCAATGAATATACTCTCCAGAATTTGTGTATAAAGTATGTTATCTTTATGTATAAAGATGTTCATTGGGCTTCCCTGGTGGCGCAGTGGTTGAGAATCCGCCTGCCAATGCGGGGGACACGGGTTCGGGCCCTGGTCTGGGAGGATCCCACATGCCGCGGAGCAACTAGGCCCGTGAGCCACAATTACTGAGCCTGCGCGTCTGTAGCCTGTGCTCCGCAACAGGAGAGGCCGCGATAGTGAGAGGCCCGCGCACTGCAATGAAGAGTGGCCCCCGCTCGCCGCAGCTGGAGAGGGCCCTCGCACAGGGGCGAAGACCCAACACAGTCAAAAATGAATAAATAAATTAAAAAAAAAAAAAAAAAAAAGATGTTCATTGAAGTGTTATTTGTAATATTAGAAATCTCAGGGACTTCCCTGGTGGTGCAGTGGTTAAGAATCCGCCTGCCAATGCAGGGGACACAGGTTTGAGCCCTGGTCCGGGAAGATCCCACATGCCGCGGAGCAACTAAGCCTGTGCGCTACAACTACTGAGGCTATGCTCTAGAGCCCATGAGCCACAACTACTGAAGCCCACACGCCTAGAGCCCATGCTCCGCAACAAGAGAGGCCACCGCAATGAGAAGCCCATGCACCGCAACGAAGAGTAGCCCCCGCTCGCCGCAACTAGAGAAAGCCCCTACGCAGCAACGAAGACCCAACGCAGCCAAAAATAAATAAATAAATAAATTTATAAAAAAAAAGAAATCTCAGAAAAACCTGTTTGTTAGTAGTGAACTGGTAAATTAAATTATGATGAATCTTATAATGGATGATAAAGCTGTTGCTCTTAAGCAAAGTTATTAGCTAAGGTGTTAATAAGTGAAAAAAAGGCAAGGTGCAGAACAGCCTGTGTGGTATGATCTTTGTGCCAGTTAAAAAATACATTGTTAAATATATGCTGGTTTAGGCATAACTTTTTCCTGGTAATAATCACAGAAAACTCCACAGCTAAAGAGAAAAAGTGGGGTGTGGCTTTTCAACCATATATTTATTTACTTTAATGGCCACAGAGATTGTCTAGGTGATGGGATTTGGATCTTTTTTGCTTTCTTCATACTTCTCTATTAAATACAACGCAGTTACTAAGAACAAAAAGAAATTGTCAATAAGAAATTATATGCTTAAATATGTCTTACCAGTTGTAACTTTGTTAATACACTATTATTTTTCATTAAGACCCCTGTTCAGATCAAGGAGTTTGGTGCAGTGTCAAAAGTAGACTTTTCTCCACAGCCTCCGTATAATTATGCTGTCACAGCTTCTTCAAGGGTAAATATAATTTTTGTTTTTCTTTTATGTAGTTTATATTTACTACTGGTCTTGAGCCATCTAGTAAAATACTGTTTTTTGTTTTTTTTTTTAATACTGTGTTTTTTATCTTCTTGTAGATTCACATTTATGGCCGATACTCCCAAGAACCTATAAAAACCTTTTCACGATTTAAAGACACAGCGTACTGTGCTACTTTTCGGCAGGATGGTAGACTGCTTGTGGCTGGCAGTGAAGATGGTGGCATTCAGCTTTTTGATATAAGTGGGAGGGCTCCCCTCAGGCAGTTTGAAGGCCATACTAAGTAAGAGACAGTTGTTTTGTTTTAATTTATTTTTTATTGAGCTATAATTAACATACGTTATGTTTCAGGTGTACAACATAATGCTTCACTATTTGTATATATTGTGAAATGATCACCACGATAAATTGAGTTAACATCTGTCACCATACAGTTACAGATAGTTGGTTTTTATGTGTTTTTGTTTTGTATTATTGTAAGCTCTACTGGTTTTACAGGCTTTGAAAAAAACAGAGTTCTGTGAAGATTATGTACCGTCATGGACTTTATTTTCTGGTTGTTCTAAGACAGTGCTTAACTTGGTTCAGTCCTATGGTCCAGTTTGATGGGGCTCATGAATTTCCTAGAATTGTATGTGACATTTTAGGAAATGTGTGGTTATCTATGGAGATGTCCTGTAGCTTTCGTTAACTTCTCAGTGAGTTCTGTGACCCCATTGAGGTTATAAACTGCTGATCTAAAGGCAACCTCACAACTATTAATGAGAACTCTAAAGGCTTGGACTATATTAGAGGTTGTTATTTTGAAATCAAGTTGGAAAGTGGATTTTTTCTACTTGGATTTGGTGTTTTGCCCCTTTATAAATTAAATGGCCAAGGACAGTTTTATATCTTTCAGGATTACCAATGTCGTCGCTGAAATTTGCTCTTGATTTTAAATCTCAAAAGTGTTTTTTATATTATCAGGATATTCTTAGTCCATCAGTGAAACATTTTAAATATAACAAGTTCACTTAATATGATCCTACTTAGTGGCAAGTGTCCTTAGAATTTTTTAAGAACTACCCATTTTGAAATTTTTCAAATTAAACTACCTTTGTGCCAACATTTAGAACATTTACTTTCTGTTGAGGTGCTAAGTAGAAATGTTAACTTATTAGAAAATATAATTTTAAGGCTACTGTTTAATATTCTTATTAACTTCATAGTACTAGGGGTATATAAATTTTAAATTGGGTTGGGGACAAATACCTGTTTTAAAGATTTTCTTATTCTCTCATGATTTCTCCCTACAATTACTCACTGAAACTGAGCTGCTTTTTTTGTTATTTTGGGAAGAGGGGTGTTTGATGTCAGAAGGTGCCAGAAATAATTTTTCCTTGCTTTTTAATATACTGATCCTTGATCTTTCAGAGCAGTTCATACAGTAGATTTTACAGCTGACAAATATCATGTGGTCTCTGGGGCTGATGATTATACAGTTAAATTATGGGATATTCCAAACTCCAAAGAAATTCTGACATTCAAAGAACATTCTGATTATGTGAGGTGTGGATGTGCTAGCAAACTGAACCCAGATCTCTTTGTAACAGGTTGGTGAAATCTTTTTCTTCCCTCCTGAAGTTGGTAATTTTATTGATATATTTTAATATTGCTTTGGGACTCTTGAGATAGAGGAGTTTTGTTTTTTAAACATCTTTATTGGAGTATAATTGCTTTATAATGGTGTGTTAGCTTCTGCTGTATAACAAAGTGAATCAGCTATACATATTCATATATTCCCATTTCTCCTCCCTCTTGCGTCTCCCTGCCACCCTCCCTACCCACCCCTCTAGGTGGTCACAAAGCACCGATCTGATCTCCCTACGCTATGCAGCTGCTTCCCACTAGCTATCTATTTTACATTTGGTAGTGTATATATGTCCATGCCACTCTCTCACTTCGTCCCAGCTTACCCTGGGATAGAGGAGTTTTAAAAAGTTGTATAAAAGAATATGTCTCTGTTTATCCAATTGTTTTATTTTCTTCTTCTTTTGGGGATTTTTTTTTTTTTTTATGAAATAAGCTTTTTTATTTTAAGTTTATGACTCAGACTTAAGGCAAGGTTTTTTTTTGTTTTTTGTTTTTTGGCTGCGTTGGGTCTTCGTTGCTGCGGGCTGGCTTTCTCTAGTTGCGGCGAGCGGGGGCTACTCTTCGTTGTGGTGCGCGGGCTTCTCACTGCGGTGGCCTCTCTTGTTGCAGAGCACAGGCACTAGGCATGCGGGCTTCAGTAGTTGTGGCACACAGGCTCAGTAGTGGCTTGCGGGCTCTAGAGTGCAGGCTCAGTAGTTGTGGTGCATGGGCTTAGTTGCTCCACGGCATGTGGGATCTTCCTGGACCAGAGATTGAACCCGTGTCCCCTGCATTGGCAGGCGGATTCTTAACCACTGTGCCACCAGGGAAGTCCCTGGGGATTGTTCTTCTTATCCTCCAGATGTGTTTGGAAACATCTGTACTCTGGTTTTCACAGGTTCTCCAGCAGCCAAGAAACAGAGATAATGCAGTTCGGTCTTAATGGGTGCCTGTGCAAAGATTCCCAGGCGACTCAGTAGTGACAGTAGTCTGAAGATAGGAATCATTTAAGATTCTGTGTAGGTTAGTGCTTCAGAAACAGTCAGTGGTACCAGAGGGTTTGGAAGTACTTTGTCTTCATGAGTATACATATGTCTTTTTAAAATTTCATCTATGCTTCTTCTCCCTTTAAAGTTTATGTTTGATTATGCACACACACGTATAATTTTTGTTATTTTGAGTAGTGAAACTCACATAGTACAAAAATTGACATTTTAGGGTCATATGATCACACTGTGAAGATGTTTGATGCACGAACAAACCAGAGTGTTATTTCTGTTGAGCATGGGCAGCCAGTGGAGAGTGTCCTGCTTTTTCCCTCTGGAGGTCTTCTGGTATCAGCAGGTATTTCTTTTAAAAATTGCTTTCACCAATATTGTTCGTCTTGAGTCAGATATTTCTTTATTAGTTACTCTTTATAATTTATCAGTGTGCACTTGAAATGCATGTCTCAGTTTTTGCTCAGGCAGTTGATAAGTGGGACAGGCAAGCAATTTTCATTTACTGAGTAGCTAATATGAGCCAGGCACTGTGCTATTATAAACGTATTATCTCCAGTTCCCTAGGTGAGCCTACAAGATAGTTTTCCCTCTATTTTGCAAAAGAAAATAAATAAAAGTTTTAAGTAATTTGTCCAAGACAAAGTGGTAAGTGGCAGATCTGAAATCTCAGAACTTGAGAGCCTTCATTGTGTACTTAATCTAAAAATCCAGGTCATACTCCTGCTGTTGTTCCTACGTAAGAGATCTGCGGCAGCTTTTGAAAACATAGGTCCTTTGAGATCTAGAATCAGGCTTATCCCTTTTTATGTGACTCTTGATTGAAATGGCCTTACCCAGCAAATAGCTGATAGTGCTGGAGGAGAAGATAATGTGGAGTCAAAGGGGCCTTGATACATTTTTTATCAAGTTGGAACTGAGGTGCATTTAAAAAATTATAATGGAAGAAGTAAATTGTCTTTTTTCATTTGTTAAGTCAAAATTAGTGTGTTGACATTAGAAGAATACGTAGGTAGTGTGTAGCTTTGTTTTGTTTTGTTTTTTGCTTGATTCTAAAATCCAAATAGAAATTATCCTGTTTTATACTCTTTTCCCCAGTACCTATTTGATTTCAAAGTAAGTTGATAATATTTTCAGAGTTACCTATTTTTCTTGCTGTTATTTTGAGAAATGGAAGTACGTACAAGTTGAACAGGGAGAGTGGATGCCTGTATGCTAATCTCCGTTGTGTCAGTAGCTAATTGTGTGGCCTTGGGCAATCCTTTAACCAATATAGACCTTGAAAATGAGAGGTTGGGCTAGATCAGTGGTTTCAAACTGTGATCTCTCTCATGAGCTGCTACATGTGGGGAGACAGGGGCTGTAAATTGGGTTGCAGGCCCTTTTACATAGTCAGGATAAGTAAGAACTTCGTCCCCTCCCACCCCCAGCCCCCCAGCCTCTTTTTCCATTTTACCTACTAGACTTTTGCTTAATATTTCATTGAAAGAGAAGATGCCGTAATAAAAAAATTCTTTTTAAACCCCTGGATTAAATTGCCTTTAAAGATGCTTCCAATTCTTAGAGTAAAAGTTATAGAGTTTTTCAGTTTTGTTGGGATTCACAGAATTTTTAGGAGATGAAATCTATGTTATTCTTTTCCATGGTTATACAGAATTCCTTTTGAAGAATGATTTTATTTTAATTTTGTTAAAATAAAATCTTTTTTGATTATACTTCTTATTTTGCCAGGTAGTTCTGTGTACTTTACAAATATGAAATTATTTAATCATCATAACAGGTTTTTGTGAGGTAGGAACTGTTATCAGCCACGTACCCAGTAAATACTAGACCCAGCGCTGAACCTAGGCAGTCTGGCTCTGGAATCCCTCCACTCCGTGCTGTGGAGTGTCCAGTGAAGAGCGCTTTTCAGATCTCTTCATAATCAAACTAATGATTATTTCTTTTTATAGGAGGTCGTTATGTTAAAGTCTGGGACATGCTAAAAGGAGGACAGTTGCTAGTGTCTTTGAAAAATCATCATAAAACTGTGACGTGCTTATGTCTGAGCAGCTCTGGACAGAGGTTACTTTCTGGCTCACTGGATAGGTTAGCATTTTAATTTTCTTTCTGGATCATTCTTAATGTACACATGTTTACTGCTTGAGGAAATGAGTTATTTGCAGTATTTGTGATAGAATAAATATTCTACCAAATGATTTCCATGAAAAGAAATCTATTGAGTTGAAAATAGTTTTGACATTTCATTTACATATAGCAAACTTATTTTCTCCCTTGAGGTAATTTACTGAACCATGTGAACGTTAATCTTTTAAAAGAATTTCTATTATTCTGTAGTTTTCTTTTAAAATCATTGTATGTTTGTATATTTTGAAATATTTATAATGAGTATGTGTATATATATTCTAGCTTGTATTCTTTAAAACTTGTATTCTTTAAAACTTCATGTAAAAATGTCTATACATTAATGTATAGAAATACATATTTCTAAATATTACTATTTTCAGTAGGTATTAGTGTTTCATTAATTAATGTTCTAGAACAGTGCTGTACAATAGAAATATAATGTGAGCTACATATGTAATTTTAAGTGTTTTACCAGTCATGTTTAAAAGCTAAAAGGTACTAGGTAAAATTAATTTAATAATATATTTTATTTACTCTAAAATATTATTTCAATATGTATTCAATGTAAAAATTATTAATGATAAACTAGAAGCAAGTTCAGCATCGAATACATGCCCTTAATACAGTAGTAATACTTTACAGTTAAAGTGAAATATACTTGTGTTTAACAGAAAAATATTTTATACTGCCTCAGTTTTAAAATTTAAATTTAAGTTGATTAAAATTAAGAAAAATAAAAAATTCCCTTCTTTTTCACTGACCACATTTTAAGTGCTCATTAGCCACATGTGGCTAGAATGATGGCCCAGTTCTAGAATTTACTTATATTTATCTGTTGTTGGTCATTTTATTTCCATATTTCCCTTTTTCACTGATATGGAAAGCCTTGGTTTTTCAGCATGTTTATTAAAAAGTATACATATTTTAAAAGCTAGAAAATATTTCTAATGCAGAGGAACTTACTATGTAAATGTATAGCAAATTCTCTTCAATGGTGTTACTAGGCAATTTGGGACTTGATTTTTAGATGTGTCCCTCAAAACCTAGGTGTAAGTTGGCTCTATTCATAGTAGTTCTCAACCCAGAGTGATTTTTGTCCTTTAGGGGACTATTTGGCACTATCTGCGGACATTTTTGGTTGTTGTCACAACTTGGGGGTGGAGTGCTGTTGGTATGCAGTGAGTATGCCAAGGATGCTGCTAAACATCTTGCGGTGCACAGAACAGCCACCATTACAAAGAATTATCCTACCCGAAATGTCGGTAATGCTGAATGAAGTTGAGAAACCCTGCTCTTTCCGATGAACATTCATGATGCTTTTTCTTTACTTTCAAGTTTCATTTTCAGGAGACAGTGGTCTATCCTTCTGGTGGCTGGTTGAAGTCTTTATGCAAACTTAACAATAAACAGTTCATTTTTAAAAGAGATCCAGTGATGAATTAGTTTGTAACTAATATTATTAATCATTGTTTTTCTTCATTGTTGTATAAGTTTTAATATTCATATATTGAGTTTCAAAAAATAGAAATTTTACCTTTTATGCTCATTTCCAAGATGATTTGTGACAACGCTTTCTTTTTCATTAGGAAGGTGAAAGTATATAGCACAACTTCCTACAAAGTAGTCCACAGTTTTGATTATGCAGCTTCAATTTTGAGTCTTGCACTTGCAGTAAGTACTTTTAGCTCTTTTTAAAGCTTTCACTAACCTTGCCTGTTAAATGAAACTAAAATGGAATATTAGGGTTTATCTTTGTATTTGAATAAGTATTATTTTCTTCTCACCACATTAGATAATTGCTAGAACATGTAACTTGTCTCAGTAACTAGGCATGAATTCAGATTTAGGTCCCACTCACTGCATAGCTTGAAACCAACTACAGTATTGTAGGCATTGTTAACACTAGGACAGGACCTGGAAAGCAGATAAATCTTTCTTCAGTACATTTACCCCAAGGGTTAAATACTCCAGAAAGTCAAGTTGGCTCTCTGAGCAAAAAAAAAAAAGGAGAATAGGGGTAACACAGTGAAATGTCTCCTTTTCTTTGTTAACTGCTCCTTCTGGAATGTTCATTGTCAAGTTTCATGAGCCATTGAGGAGGAATAGATTTGAATACATTATATAGAAATTGGGAGGGGAAAAGTTATTACAAAATATTTTCTTGACAAGATTGTGGAAAGTCATGCTACCACATCATTCTTTTTCTAGGAAGAGGATGTGGGAAAAAAATTATTTTGAAAGTTTCTTAAGATACCATTAACTGTGTATTATTATACAAACTGCCAGTGATAATTTCCAAGTATAATTAAAAGTTCTGTCAATATAATAGTATCTTGGAGGAAAAAAATGATTTTATTCTAACTTTTTGTTAGAGTATCTATATCTGAATGGAACTCTTGTTGAAAGTATGGATAAGTGGCAAACACATTATAAATGGTATTTTGAAGAAAAAGTAAGATGAATTATGAGTTAGGAATATACTAACTTATTTTTCTAATTGCTGTTAGCATGAAGATGAGACAATAGTTGTAGGAATGACCAATGGAATACTGAGTGTTAAACATCGGAAATCTGAAGCAAAGAAGGATTCTCTTCCCAGGAGAAGAAGGCCTGCATATCGAACTTTTATTAAAGGAAAAAATTATATGAAACAACAGGTATTTATATATTTTGTGTAATTTTTTTTAAAGGTGAAATTTGTTAGAGTATCCAACTTCATCCCTGCACATTACTGAAAAGTGTAGTTCACATGGCATTTAGCTTCATTTTGCTTTTCTCTACCTCAGATTTATCTCCACATTGCTAGATTGGGGACATTAAATTAATAAGTAATGGGAAATAAGAACTGTACTTCTTAATGCCCTGAATCATAACAATGCTATGGTGCTCAGAACGGTGTCTTTCACACACTGTCTGATTTGATCTTGTAAACAACCCTGAAAAAGAGTAGAGCCAATATCTCCATTTGGCATCTGAAGATGGAGAAGATGGAGATACAAGGAAGTTGTGTTGACCCAGGATTTCTTTACTGGGACTAGATGGCAGTTTCTCTGATTCTTGTATTCTCTTTCTGCTGAATCACTGCTTGCTATGTAAAGAGAATTGCGGTGAGTAATGTTTGCCCAGAACGGAGGTATTGTGTATGTATCGTAAGTTAAAATCATAGGACACTAAGAACACAGTGATGTGGCAGATTATTCCATTTTCATTTAATCGACAATATGGACTTATGACCATCTTTTATGATACAGTTCAAGGACACCATAGAACTATGAAAAAATACCACTATGAAGAAGTTTATTTTGAATGAAGCTCTAAATGGATATTTGATTTTTCTCTGTAAATTTACTTTTCAATGCAGGATGACATTTTGATCAACAGGCCATCAAAGAAACACCTAGAATTGTATGACAGGGATCTGAAAAACTTCCGGATCTCTAAGGCACTTGACAGAGTCCTTGAGGTGAGTGAGGAATGTGTATTTTTTTTTTTTAATTTTAATTTTAATTTATTTATACTCTTTCTGCTTCAAAAAAGTGGATGTAATTTGTGACACACACATATAAATAGGTTGCTAAAATCATATTGAATATGAATACCCATACTATAGAAAGATGCAGAATCTTAGGCTATGAATATATACTAGAGTTGAACATAAATGTATATTCCAATTTCCTAGAAGCAAGGTAAAAAGGATAATGGATTGAATTTCATAATTGTTATTATCAGATAAAGGAAACATATATATCTATATTTTAGGAAAAATACACAAAGTTTTTTTTCACACTATAGTACAGAGAAATATATCATGAGTTGTTTTTAGTTGGAACACTAAGAAAAATATAGGAATCATGTGATAGTCTTTATGTCATTAGAAGATGCAGAAATATTCTCAAGCATAGGATTATGTATTAACCCTCTGTAAAAGGCAAAGACATAATAATAAATGCCCACAACTTCTATAGTGTCATTTTGCAAATAGGTAACCAAATACAATTCAAGTAAGAATTCACTTATAATAGGATAGAGCTAAAAACCAATTTAGAGCAATGATGGTTAACTTGGTCCATAGATTTCTTCTCTCAACTACCAGTTGTGTCAACTGAGATTTAATAAGGGCTGGATGGTAATCAATTTTATTTTATTTATTTATTTTTTTAACATCTTTATTGGAGTATAATTGCTTTACAATGGTGTGTTAGTTTCTGCTTTATAACAAAGTGAATCAGCTATACGTATACATATATCCCCATATCTCCTCCCTCTTGCGTCTCCCTCCCACCCTCCCTGTCCCACCCCTCTAGGTGGTCACAGAGCACCGAGCTGATCTCCCTATGCTATGTGGTTGCTTCCCACTAGCTATCTATTTTACATTTGGTAATGTATATATGTCCATGCCACTCTCTCACTTTGTCCCAGCTTACCCTTCCCCCTACCTGTGTCCTCAAGTCCATTCTCTATGTCTGCGTCTTTATTCCTGTCCTGCCCCTAGGTTCTTTAGAACCATTTTTTTTTTAGATTCCATATATAGGTGTTAGCATATGGTATTTGTTTTCCTCTTTCTGACTTTCTTCACTCTGTATGACAGACTCTGGGTCCATCCACCTCACTACAGATTATGTGTGTATTTTTTATTAAGACTTTTTTTTAAATCAGTTCTAGGTTCACAGCACAGTTGAGGGGAAGGTACAGAGAGTTCCCGTATACTACCTGCCCCACACATGCATAGCCTCACCCCTTATCAACATCCCCACCAGAGTGGTGCATTTGTTACAATTGATGTATCTACAAGGAGCTTATTTTTAAAAGAATCATTTTGTTTCTTGCCTTGTCCATTACCATGACTCAAAACTGGGAAGGAAAAAACCTGTTTAAATTTGGTAATTGTTAGTGAGTTCCAAGACTATGATTTTTTTCTTGTACTGTCTTGTCTGCTCATGTTGACTCTGAAAAACTTTCTAGCCCAGTTGTGCAATTAAGACGCCTGAGATTACAGTTTCCATCATAAAGGAGCTAAATCGAAGAGGAGTCCTTGCAAATGCCCTTGCAGGTCGAGATGAAAAGGAAATCAGTCGTGTTCTTAATTTTTTGATAAGGTATGTTTTATGTCTATGAAGCGCATGTATTTTGCATCTGAAATTTTATCTCCAAATTTACTTTTAGTTTGAGCTTTGTAAAGAACTGAGAGAACAGTTTAGTAAATCTATTTTAAGGATTCTTTTTTTTAAAGTTTGCAGGTTTCAGTAAACAGAATTTTTGCTTTGTAGGAATCTGTCCCAGCCAAGATTTGCCCCTGTTTTGATTAATGCTGCCGAAATAATTATTGGTAAGTAGTTGTTAAAACCTGAAAAATTGTAGCATACTTGCAGAAGTAGAGATGTCAAATAATGAAATCAAATAGATTGATATACCTTGTCTTTATCAGTTCTCCAGTGAAGACTTCATGGAGAAAACAAACAATAGTAGTAAATCAGTGCATTTTAAAGTGGGAGTAAAATGTTTACAATGGATTGGCTTTCAGTTGCTGGCACCAGGGTTATTATAATTTAAAAAGTTTTTTCCTTAAATACCTCCAATGACCATGACTAATTTTTAATGGGAAAATGAAAATAAGTCAGAACCTCAACACTGTACTTTCTTTAATTATTTCTTTTTGAAATACGTTTTTCAGATGGATTGTTTACTTTATGTAAAACATAAGTTGTAAAATAAGTACAGATTTTTCAATGTCTTTTATATTTAATATTTTTGTACTTTTTTTTTTTTTTTTTGTACTTTTTCTAAATATTGCTGTTCATGTATTGTTTAGAAAGATGTTTCTAGTAAATGTGTTTCTTCTCTCTTTCTAGATATATATCTACCTGTGATTGGTCAGTCACCTGTAGTTGATAAAAAGTTTTTGTTACTTCAAGGACTTGTAGAAAAAGAGATTGATTACCAAAGAGAACTACTAGAAACGTTGGGGATGATGGATATGCTTTTTGCTACCATGACAAGGAAAGCAAGCACTTCTTTGTTGCAGCATAATACATCTGATGGATTTCTAGAGAACAAGAAGATTGAATCATAGTGTGCGCTTAACAGGACACGTAAGAACTCCTAACTTGGAATAGATTTGATGCTGTTAACTACTGGGAAGAGAATCTCTTTGATACATTTAAAAAAAACTATTTACAGAAGCAATCTTATGGAAGAGACTGGAATAACTATGCTTGGAAAATAAGAACCTGTTTTTAAACATGGTTTTCCATGTGCTATTTTGAATTATCTCATGGCATCTTCAGCTGGAAGATCTTCTCAGTTGTTTTTGTCATAGTGTATGTCCATCTTGGACAAGTTGACATTAATTTTAATACAGCAGAGTTCTGTTTCAGCAACTATTTCAACCGTCTCCAGGCATTCAGAACTCTGGAGAGTTTCAACTAGGAATCCTGCCAAAGGAACAGGGCTTTATTTTTCCCTTCTATCCAGGAAAAACAACAACAACAAAACAAATGGCGACGACAAATAAATTCTTTCTTCACTCTAATCGGTGCACTTGGGATTCCCAAGCCCCAGCTGAGTTTGCCTCCCTCTCCTTGATGTCATCACTTATCCCAGGTCACATGTTCCACCTAGCTGGTAATTGGACTGTATCTGTTCCAAGTGTGGCAAATTAGTGGCCAACTCTGAATAATTGACCCTAGTTTGACCTATATTCAGAGAGTGTGATGAGGCAGATTTGAATACTAAAAACTGTGCTCACCAGCCCATGTTTCTTTTTCTTTCTGTAATCTTGACTGTGCTTCTCAGAACAAGGTCTGCAGGTAGGCCTTACAGACCATGTTTTTCCTCTTCCCCGAATATGCAGCCTTTCTACCAGCTTTTCAACTTGCTTCAGGTCAGCGGAATGATAACATTTGCCATGTCTCTTCTGATTAGTAGCCGTTCAGCGTTTTTTATACATATTGATATATTTGGAGCTTATCTTGTAGCTACCTACCTCTGAAAACCATTTGATCTGTGTTTAGGGTTTTTTTTTTTTTCCTCTATTCTTAACATCATTTTGTGTTTCAGAACCCCAAGCCAGAGTAGCTTGTTTTGGAAAATACTTGTGTTTTTAAAAAAAAGTTCAATGTAAATCACATTTTTTTATAAAGAAATTCATATTTTCTTCTTGGCTTTCTGAGATGTATCAATTCCTGATGGATAGTCACTGGCTGCTGATTCCTAGCACACTGATTTTACACTTGCTACCTTTTCCACCTTCCCCCAGTTCCTTAAGTAGTTAATTATCTGTAAGGAAATGTCTTAGGCCAGAAGAATTCTTAGTTAAAGGAAGATTTTGTAATTGCAGTCTCCTCTTAAAATTTCAGTTCTGTGAATTCAGATATATTTTTTTAAAGCAGAAAAAAATATTCCTATGTTCTGATAAGGACATATGCTCAAACAGAGGGTCTGGTTTCCCCTTCATGAATTGATTTAAGCAATCATGAAGCCCAGTGGCTTATAAGAGACCAGGAGTTTGCTCCCCTGAGTAATTATGAGATTAGTCAAGGTTAGAAACTGTGTCTTCATGTTAAGAAGGGTTAATTTATTTAAATCAATTTAAAGCTTTTTAAAAAATTTAACTTCATAAATATGCTGATAGATTGGATACTATCAATAGTAAGAATGAAAGGTTGAAATTCTACCAAAAAACTAGCTGCCATCAACCGTCACATGTGACAAGGGTTTTCCCATACATTATTTTATTTGATTCTCACCACAACCATCCAAGGTTGGTATTCTCATTTATCATTGAATTTACTACAGTAGTTAATTCACCCTTGAATACCCCCAAGCTTGAGTTCCTCATGCCAGCACCCTGAACTGGCCTGCCTGCTGGGGCCCAAATGACTCATCCCCTTTAACAAAACTTCACAGAGTGCTGCCGTTTTTAGATGAGATAGGTAACGATTACAAATTTTCAAAAAGGTTAGGAAACAATTCCCATAGCCATCAATACTTCAGTGTTAAGTTCAGGAATAGTTTTTTATAGTCATTGGGAAAAACTGTAGTATTTGCTATTTGAAGTAGTATTGGAACATAATTGGCATATTACAGTATGTAACACTGGCCTTCATTTCCAACTTAAAATGCCTAACAGATTTTTAGACTTGTAAATTTTAGTTGAAATGTATTTTAAGATCTTACAAAGCCTGCAGAAATACTGAAATATGTCAGAGAACTTAGTCACTGTACATTTAATTTATTATATTTATAAGAGTTAAGTACTCGGGAAGGTTTTGCTTGTTGGGTCAAGCATTTGAAGTGCTGTTGACAAGAAAATATCTTAAAAGTATAAATGCTATTAAACTGTTTAAAGGACTTTGGGTTGTAAATGGGATTGTTTAAAGAAATTTAGTCTGTTCAACTTAAATCAACTATCAAACATTAATTAAAAGCCCCATTTAAAATGATTATTAAAATATAGTAGTTTATTGAATGGAATGACAGACTGTATGCTGGTGGGGATAATCCCTCTATAGAGAGGGGGAAACTGATGATTAGAGTAGAGAGAGGGGGCCAATTGCTGGAGCAGTGTCCTTGGAAGGGGGCATGGGGCTGAGCGCCCAAATGGAACGGTTGGCTTACACAGCAAATGAATAGTTTGGGCATAGTTCAAGAGGGAAGGCAGAAGATACGGCACAGATGTAATTAGGTGTATAGCTGTGGTGCTGGGGGTTTGTGGAAGTTCTTTACTAAGTTCCTTTATGGGAAAAAACAACCAACTGAAACAGGTTGGAGAAGGAGGAGTTCAGAGGTTAGAAAGTTTGAGGAGAGAACAGAAAATAAATACTCCTAGGGAGGTCAAGGGCTCATACTCTGGAGCCCTCTGCCTGGGTTTGAATCTTGGCTCAGCCACTCGCTAGCTGTGTGCCTTTGGTCAAGTTATTTCACCATTTTGTATTTCATTTTCTTCATCTGTTAATCAGACAAACAAAATCACAAAAGGTGCTTGTGAGAATTGAGTTAATACCTGTAAAAGTAGCCTAGAATATTTCTGTTCACTGTTATTGTTGGGGGAATGGATGGACTAGAAAAGGAAGTAGCATTACCAGCAGCACTGAGGCCCACATGAGGTTAGTGCCGTGGGCTTAAAGCGGACTGTAGCTCACCATTAGTCCACGAGGTGGCAGCACTACTTCAAAAACCATGAGAAACCCGCTTTTTCCACAGCCCTTTCTCTGAATCAGTTTGGTGTTGCTAAGTCATAAGGTGAGTTCTCTCACAAAACAACCAAGATATTTGGTTATTTTAATGTTGACACAGTGGGTTCAAAAGTCATTGATAATTATTATTAGATGCTAGCCAGAAATACGGAAATAAAATATAACCAACGACCATTTTGAATTAAAGATTAAACTTTTCAACATTGTAGAATAATGGAAAGAACATGAGCTATGTGTTCCTGGGTAAGTCCCAGCTGCCCTGGGCCTCAGCTTGCATATCTGTTAAATGGGGCTAATATCACTTCCTTTGCAGGATTGTTGTGAGGATAAATGCAATGATATACGCAAGTGTCTTACCTGCTTTACTGTGTTTTTCACATGTTTGTGATTATGGAAAATCTACTTGCCCTGCACTATTTGGGAACTTTTTCTTAGCTTCTCTGATTATTAACATCATTTGGATCATTTAAGGGTTGAGTTGAAGTTTTCTATTATACTAGTATAAAGGATGTTTTTAAAATAAATTAATTGCATACACTATTAAATAAGGGGTGTAACTGATTTGAGAGAGACTGCTTTCAAGCATTTTGAAAGTAAATGGTATGATTTGCATTAGGTACAAATAAGACAGTAACCCCTTATTCATGAAAAGATGTGAGTTCCCATTGGATCATTAGTGTTATAGTAGAAATTTTAAGCAGAATTATGTCTTTAAACACATATTAATGCAGACTTTCCTTTATTCAAATTAACTATATTAGCTGTGACTGTGTGATGGCTGTATTGACCAAAAGGTTGAAAATATGAACTGTGTTAATTTAATGAGGGTTGGCAATTTTTCTATAAACATTACTGTAAAACACTGAACTCATAAGATTTTTTAAATTTTTTTATTTTTATTTATTTATTTTTGGTTGCATTGGGTCTTCGTTGCTGCGTGCAGACTTTCTCTAGTTGTGTCCAGCAGGGGTTACTCTTCTTTGCAGTATGTGGGCTTCTCATTGTGGTGGCTTCTCTTGTTGTGGAGCACGGGCTCTAGAGTGCATGGGCTTCAGTAGTTGTGGCACGCAGGCTCAGTAGTTGTAGCTCATGGGCTCTAGAGCGCAAGCTCAGTAGTTGTGGCACACTGGCTTAGTTGCTCTAAGGCACGTGGGATCTTCCTAGACCAGGGCTCGAACCCGTGTCCCCTGCCTTGGCAGGCGGATTCTTAACTACTGTGCCACCAGGGAAGTCCCTCTCATATGAGATTTTTTTCAAGGTTTTTTCTTAACTGAGATATAATTGACATTATATTAGTTTCAGGTGCACTAACAGATAGAGGCTTGACAAAGTGTTACCAGTTAAAGAAAAAAACCAAAAACCAAAACAACTCAAGTCAAAAGCAGTTTCCTCATAGGAAACAAGTGGGAAGCAGTAGTCAGATTTTTTCTTTGACTGTTGTCCCCTTAGAATAAAAGACTTTGAGGTCTACGTGCCTAACTCATTCTTATCTTTCAGTGGGAAGAGGTCTAAGTGATAACAAAGAATTGAGAAAAAGAAACAGCCAGTTGCAGTGAAATTTGTTGATAGTAGCATATATGAACTTCCTTATTCTGTAATTTCTAGGAGAATATCATGAGCTCATATACATGAGTTTCTACCATGACATTATTACCCGTAAACTTACACGTAACCTAGTGGTTTTATTTACTTATCTTGTGAGTGCATTACAAGTTATTTAAGATAGTGCAAGTCAGTGCATTATTAATGGTAGGAAACTCTCTGGTCAACTTTTAAAGAGGACCTTGTATAATTCTGCTTTAACAATAAGTATAAGGGTGATCAAAACTGGAAAATTATGGACAAGAATAATAATAATGGTTAATACTAATAATATACTTACTAAGTCACTGTTCTCACCAATGTACATATACTAATTTATTCAATCTTCACAACAACTCTGGAGTTGGTACTATCTCTATCAAAATTAACTTTTTGCAAATATGTATTTCTAAAATGTGTGAAGTTAATACAAATTAAACACAATTAGAAACAATATCGTAACTATGTGAGATCATGGGTGTGTTAATTAGCTTGGTTTTAGTAATCACTGTATATCAAATCATCACGTTGTAGACCTTAAACATACACACTCATATTTGTCAATTTTACCTCAATAAAGCTGGAAAAAAAAAATAAGCCACTTTTAAAAGTAAAAAGAAACAAAGAACAAGAAGTAAGCACAGATGCTGAGGAAATTTAAACAACTTAGAAGAGTATTTGACAAAACTTTATTCAAATATATTTTAAAAGCTGATTACATGGATGCTTTTCTTGAAAATATAAATTAACAAAATAGGTCCCAAAGAGATTGGAGATTAAAGCAACACTGAATAGGGAAGTAATTGAGAAGGTAATCTGAGGAGCTCTGGACTCAAATGTTGTATTAGTAAATTCTTTCAAAATTTCAAGGAGCAGAAAATTCTAATGTATTTAAACTGATCTAAAACTTAGAGAAGAAAACTTCCAACACCATTTTCTGAAGCCAGCACAACACAAACGTAGACCTGACAAGCCTCTTTTTGGTAGGTTGTACTATCGTTCAAAGTATTGCTGCCCCTCCTGGGGGACAGGTTGCAGTTCTTTGGACAACAGGCATCTGCCTTGCCTCTAGGACTTGAGGGCCTCCTGTGGTAAGATGACATATCCCCACCCTGTGGAAGTCAGGTGTGGTCATGCAACTTGCCTTGGCCTATAAAATAAGGGCAGAAGTGACATCGGGCCACTTATAAGCAGAAGCTTTCAAATCCAGTTCATGGTTCACCAGATCTCTCTTCTCTTGCCATGAAGACCAGCAACGTGCCAGATCAACTGCTTTATCTACCTCATCCCAGAGGGAAGACGACATGGAGAAGAGACAAAGTAGGTATATGAGTAAGAATTAAACCTGTGATACTCTAAGCTACTGAGATTTGGGGATTGCTTGTTATCACAGCATAACCCAGCCTATCCTGATTGATACACTCCTCTCCCACACAAAAGAATACGATAAATTCACTTATGAATATCTGTGTTAAAATCTTCAATTAATATGAAAAATATTTCAGGCATACATGGTAGGAATAATATACTTCCAACTAAGACCTCTGAACAGGTAAGTATGTTCCCCACTGAAGACTCGGAGACCTCTAACTTTAGGTGTGTGTGCTCCCAACTAAAGAAAAGGTAACATGGTTTAGTTTGTAAAATATGTAAGTAGCTTTGTCCCCTCTCTCCCCCCATCTATTTTGTCAGTATCAAAAAGGAGTTAAGGATTTGAAGGCTTCATGGTAGCAAAAACACCCTTGAGTGGGAAAATATATCTCAGCTGAGATATGGATGAAGGGTATACTAAATGAAAGTTCCTAGGGCTCATGCCTTATACAATTTCAGGGTGCAATGCTCCCTATGAAGACATAAGAAGTGGATATTACTCCCATTTTTCAAGAGGAGAAACTGAAGTAGTTAACAGGGAAGCTCCGATTTGGCCTCAAATCACCAAGTAAGTTCCTGATGCAGTTTACTTGCTGATGTTTTCTTATTTTGTTAAGAATAAATCTACCATTGCCCAAGTCAGTGAGTTTCTAGCAAAGATACTCTAATGTTTACTTCAGGCTTTTTCTTTTAAGTGTTAATGGATGTGATGATTTCTAAGTCATTAAAAGATGAGTACATCAAGCTCTTGCAAAGAACCCCAGGTAACTGGTTGACCTTGTAAATAAAACATTATCTCTGCTGCTGCTATAAGCAGGCCATGTGATCGATGATAAATTTTCTTAGAAAACAGGACATGGAGGTCATTTGATAGTCAGAAGAACATTTGTGTTTAAAGTTCAGCTCAACCAATATAAACTGTTATGTTAATAGTCCAAATAGTAACCTGGATTAGTTCATCTCTGTATTTCTTTCTTAGCAGTATAGGAGATAAGAATATGAATCTCCTGGATCCATCCTGGAAGGACAGTGGTGAGTGCAATATTTAAAATTTGAGTGGTGACTCACTTAAATAGTAATTGACAAAAGGTTGAATGGATAAGAGAAGTAAGCTGTGAGAAAACAGGGCCCATACCTGCCTTATGTATAGGGTTTGGAATACAGGAGGTGCTAAATAAATGTTTCCTGCTTGAAGGGTGAATTCTGAGAGGCAAATGTCAGACTTGAGATGGAGGTGAGCAGGGCTACCAGAGTGGGAGGTGGCTTGCTCCCTCAGGACTAAACAAGGAAATGAGTTTTCTAGTTCTCTCTTGAGAACTAGATAAAAATTAAAGCTTCGAGGACAGAAGGCTTCAAAACCCTATGGTTTTTATTTTATTATTTTTTTGTTTTGAAATCATTTTAGACTTACAGAAAAGTTCTGGGAATAGTGCCGCTTCCCCCAACTTCTCCCAAAGTTAACAGTACAAGTATCAAAACCAGGAAATTGACATTGGTGCAATGCTACTAATGAAAATATGCCAATTCCTCCAGTTTTCTCCCTGATGTCCTTTTTCTGTCCTAGGATCCAGTTCAAGATCCTACCTTGCATTTAGTTGCTGTGTCTCCTTAATCTCCTCCAATCTGTGATGGTTCCTTAGTCTTTCCTTGTCTTTCATGGCCTTGAAACTTTTGATGAATCCTGGTCAGTTATTTTGTAGAATGTACCTC
Source organism: Eubalaena glacialis (assembly GCF_028564815.1). Taxonomy (NCBI): domain Eukaryota; kingdom Metazoa; phylum Chordata; class Mammalia; order Artiodactyla; family Balaenidae; genus Eubalaena; species Eubalaena glacialis. Next base: position 57,812,982 of record NC_083719.1, read on the forward strand.
AGTTTGGGGTTGTCTGATGTTTTCTCATGATTAGAAACACGTTACAAGTTTTGGGCAAGAATATCACAGAAGTGATATTGTGTCTTTCTCAGAGTGTCATGTCAGGTCTTCCTGATGTCCATATGTCTCATTACTGGTGACTTTAGCTTTGATCCCTTAGTTAATTAAGGCATTTCAGGCCAGGTTTCTCCACTATTAAGTTATTATTTTTCCCTTTGTAATTGAGAAATATTTAGGAGAGATACTTTGAGATTATGAAACTATCCTGTTTTGGCTTAAGCTTTCACTAACTTCTCCCACTAATAGTGTTTTCGATTTGCATTTCCCTGATGATTAGTGACGTTGAGCACATTTTCATGTACCTGCTGGCCATTCGGATGATTCTTTGGAAAAATGTCTATTCAGGTTTTATTTGGATCCATTTTCAGTCAGATTATTCTTTTTTTTGCTGTTGAGTTGTATGAGTTCTTTATATATTTTAGATAGTACCCCCTATCAGATGGATGCTTTGTCAATATTTCTGGACAAGCTCTTTGTGAGGGCTCAATAGGGGAAGGATCTGTAAAATTCCTTTCTAAAACTGGTTTATTACTAAATCCTACTTCAAAATGTTATCATATTTAGTCTTAGGTAATACGATTGCTGCCAAGAAATGCAAATGATTTAATTTCTGTACCCTATGAAGTTTTCATTCAAACGTGTAAGTTCTTAACCTGTGGACCACGAATGGGGCTTTGGTGGAGTCAAGAACCGCCTGAAAGGTAAATTCACGATTTTGTGAATGTGTGTTATTTTAGGGTGAAAAATCTGAGCTCTTTTTCAAATTCTCAAATGTGTCTGTGACCTCATTCCCTCTACCCCCTAAAGCCGTATGCTTTAACCAACCTAGTGGACAAACATAGATCATTCTTTTGTACTTACTCAAACTTGATATGCTGGGTTTGGCGACATGTATAGAGGAGGACAGAATAAACTTTAATTCAAACTGATCATTTTGGTTGGAGGAAAACACATTCACACAATGGATGAAAGAGGATAAGCTTCCCTTTTATGTTGCCCGCCGCACAGATTTGGATCAGTGTTGTACCATGAGGTATGTTTGACTTATAGAGAAACAATTACATTTTGATGCCAACAAAAAAAGCAAATACATGTTTGGTGTGGTTAATGATACTTTCCCACTGAGGCTTTAATCTTGCGGTGTGATATTTGCTTATTACGGTTTATACAATTTGTCATGCAGTCAGTATCAAAGGCGAAAGTCAACCTGCAGCATGTTAAAAGTTTTACGGAGCACCATTTCCATTCTTCCCTCAAACACTCCTCCCCTGTTTCTTAAGACAGCTCATAACGTGTGAAGGAAGAATGCAATGTTTTCTACTAAGGAATGTTTTAATGACGGTATTTTGTATTTGTCATCAAAGCTATCGTAAGGGTGTATTTTAACAGTGCTGAAATGACTGGCAAAACAAATATATCCTGAGCTATGCAAGTGTGATTGGGGCAGGGGAGCAGTGAGAGAGTGATGGCAAATGAGATTTGTTGATAATATGTTTAGTAATCTGGGATATATCATGAGTGTTCTAGGGGGTCAATAGAAATTATTTATAAAATTGTTAATGGAAATCATAAAAGAATATTTTTTATCTATAAAGCCAAATACAAAGTTTTACAGAGAAGTTGTGAAAAGCACCTGCCATTCTTTGTTTCTTCTTACTTGGCTTATTGATCTCCTTGACCACCGGGTGGTTCCATTGACGGTTCCTGCTCATCTCCTAGTACTTCACAAGCTGCAACTAATTCCAAAGACCTCAAATTTTAAAAGATAAAGACAAGAGAGTTTGTAGCTACAACCTTGAGGTTGCAGATGACTGTCAGATGTTTCAATTTGTCATGCGTCTACATTTTGGAGCCTCAATCCAGAAGTCCTAAGGCTCCATTTCACCTGTTGCAGTAGGTCCCCCACCAACAAGTCTAGGCAGGGTGGGAAAGAGAGATTTAAGGATGATAAAGGGGACATTATCTTTTAGAAAAGTTGGAGTTTGAATGGGAGCTTATCTTTTGCATATTAAGCATGACTTTTGTGTCCATGGCACCTCAGCTATAGAAAAAGAAGATATGTATATTGGGGCAGGGGTTTGAGGAATATAGGAAAAGATGCAAAGAATATATCTGTAGTGTCTGGAGATAACGTCTTAATAAGGGGCTGATAGAAGATGTTCCTTCTTGCCCCAGATTCCAGAGGAGAATTAATAAGCCCTTCTTGTAACATGAGGGGTGGAGGTATCACTGAAGCTGATGTAGTTTACTCAACAAATAGTTATATGTTGCTTCCACCAGATTTTGTACTAGGCGTCAGAGAATCAGAGATGATTGAAACATACACCTGACCCTAGTGAACTCTCAACTGAGGGAGATGGAAGCCAACACAAACTATCATGATGCCACATAGTAAGTTTGGTGATCAAGAAATGCACAGAGCAAGAGGGAAGTGTGGATAAGGTACCTAATCCAGCTTGGTGTGGGGGGATGCTGGAGAACATTTTCTGGAAGGAGAGCCTGAGCTAAGGCTTAGGAAATCAGTAGAAAAACACTGAGATCCGCAATATTGTTTTTAGAAGTTATGTGGCTGAGCAGACCAAAGAGATGGGAAGGCTGGGGCTGGTGGTGGAGCCAGATGGACCGGGGTAGAAGTGGTCAGCAAGGCGACTGGGGTTAGTTTGACCATAAAGAAATATGTGACTCCTGAGGCTTCTGAAACTTGCTGCAAGAGGCCATGTAGAGTATCGGTTACTAGTATGGGCTGAGTTTAAATCTGGTCTCTACCACTTAATAGTTTCTTCCTTGGTAATAGGAGACACCACCAGTATCTCAGAGTGTTGTTGTGAGGGTGAAATAAATTTGGATAAGTAAAGGGCTCCGGTATGTGCTAAGCATAAGCGGTAGCTGCCACTGTCAGGGTTCTGAGGCTGTGTTCCATAGTGCAATTCCTTACGGCACTGGTGAGTGAGACCAGTGGCCAATGAGAAAATGGCTTTTTAGGAAGCAATGCCAAGAGTAGTTCTTCAGAAGGGAAGCACAGGGAACATTGGTGTTTCCCAAGGGTAGAGTTGGAGAAGAACCTAATAGAATTACCTGGGGAGCATTTTCAAAGTACACATGCCCAGGATGCTCCCAGGATATGCTGACTCAGTACTTCCAGGGGCGGGGCCCAGGCATGAGTGATGGGGAAAAGTCTTCCAGGTGATATGTCTGCTCAGGCCCCTGGCCTAAAAAAGCACAGCTGGCTCTGCCTAACTGTGGGATAACAACCCGACAAGGGAATGCATTTAGCGTAGATGCATGCCAGGCACGCTCTGCCGCTGGGTAGTTTTCCTGAACACACAGAAGAAATCAGATCGTTTCCCTTTCCACCCTGCAATTTGATGCTCCCATGTGCAAATGTCAAGAGACAGGGAGAGGCAAAAGATAAAAGAATAGGAGCAACAGAAGAGCTTTGCAACCCAAGGGATTAGGGTAGAGTGCCCTGTGCTTTAGAAATTTGACTTAGGTAAAACAAGGGAGAGTCTGGGGAGCTTTTGCAGAACCTTTGTGCTTCTTACATCACAACCATCCAGGGAAGATATTGATGTGGGTGGATTCCCAAAAGGAGGGGACACAGATGGGACTTTTCAGGCTTGAATGAGTCTCCACATTCTGAAAGGGACTGTCCATGTGGGAGTTTGTCAGGAAACACACTAAAACAAGCACATCGGACACAGTGCACCTAAAGGAAACTTCGTTAATATAAAACATATTTATTAAACTATGAAGCATAAAAAAAGGAAAAGAAGCAATAATTGTTAGGCGTCTAGAATCTCAGAATTTCAAATGTGCCACAGGAGAATTCTACAATGTCACTTACTGTCCCCGGGGAAGTTTAGTTCCTATGGCTTCCCTCCTGGCTCTGGGGTACTGCGATGGGCCAGTGACATTCACTCCACGGGAGCAGGCTGTACACTGCTGGCTTTAGAGCTTTCATGAACGTCTGTCAGTTGACCTTCTGTTTGCTCAAATGACTCTTATCAGGGCATCCAGTACTGTGTTAGACACTAGGGGCTCACAAAAAAGATAAGTAAGACATGCCCTGTCCTTAAAGACCTTTGAATCCAGAAGGGAAGACATAAACAATAATGAAGGCTACCATTTTACTGAGTTCTTGCTGAGTACTAGGCTCCAGTCCTCACTACAATCTGAAAAATATGTGTAAGATTCATGTTATAGTCTTCACATTAATGGTAACTGAAGCATATCTTTGAAAGTTAAAGTAAGTTGCTGGAGGAAAATAGTTAGCAAGGGGAAAGTCAGGTCTTTCTGATGCCAAAGCCCATGCTGCTCTTCCTACACTCAGTCACATCCCCTCTTAACTGGCACCATAAACAATCAATTAAAGCACAAGGTGATAACTGTTGTTATAGTAGTGTCTTCAACATACCATGGGCATATGGGTGAGAAGGGAGAAAGGCTGACTTCTGTCATCATATGCAGACCAGAAGTCTACCCTATATTGGTAGTATAAGGGGTACATGGATAAGTGTTACTAAATCTTTTTAGAAAATAGGAGAAGGTTCAAAGTTTCTGAATGGAGCAGGGCTGCACGTTTCTGTAAGTTCAGGTATGTAACTACAAAAGTATAAATTAGCTACTTAAAAATTTTTAAAAATGTAATTGTGGAAAAATATACCTAACATAATATTTACTATCTTAACCATTTTAGGTGTACAGTTCAGTAATATTAAGTATATTCACCTCATTGTGTAACTAATACATTAGCTACTTTTAAAAGTAGCTATTAGTGTGTTTCTCATTTATTTTTCAATTTTATTTCTTCTATGCTTTTAAAACTCCATTTAAGTTTATTCATTTTTCTACCTGTTTCTTTACGGATGATAGGTAATTTGCTAATTTCTTTCTGCCCTTTTCCAATGTAAATTCTTTTGTCTGCCTTGTTTTCAAAAACCTTTATTGTGTAACCTAATCACTTGGTAGAGATGGTTAACAGTCCTTCTTTACTCCTAGAAATCTTGTATTAATAGGAACATCAATGTGCCCAGCTTAAAAAGCCTACATGTTTCCAGCCTCCTGTAATTGACAGGGGTAGCCAATGAGATGTAAGTAGAAATTGTTGGGTGCAGGTTCCAGGAAACTCTTCCAAAGAGGTTGGCTGGACTGGGAGGTATGTCTCTTTTCCTTGCTCCTTCCTTCTGTGTAGAGCATAGATATGATGGCTCATGCTACAGCGACCATCTTGCAATTATGAGGCTACCTTGAAGATTGGAAGCAGTGCTAAAGATGGTGAGGCAGGAAGGGAGGAGTCTGAGGCCCTGATGATGATGAAGCTATTGAAATAGCCCAGGACATTGTATCTCCGGCCTCCTTTGACATGAAAGAAAATTAAACCTCTATCTTATTTAAGCCACCATTAAATAAGTGGCTTAAATAAGCAGCCAAACCCAATCCTAACTAACATGATCCCTCTAATCTCAATGGGCTACTCTCCTCACCTTTGCCTGAATTCTGCATGCTCATTGGGATCCATGTCTTTACTCTTACTGGCTGTTTGGCTTGTAGTGTTCTCCTTTCTGCCTTTATGATCCTTCAAGTCTTACTTCCTTCACGAAGCATCTTTGGCTACTCCAGTCTTCATAGGTCTCTGCCCTCCAAGCTCCCAGGCTTTAACATTCTACACAATTCGACAGGAGGCTGTACCACTGAGCCCTGGTCACCGCTGGCCATCTGTATGAGTCTACGTTCCTAACTCTAACATAAGCGCCTGAAGCGCCTGGCGATGCCTTTGACTGCTTGTGTTTCTCATCTGGGTCTTTCTCTAATTAGGAATTTCATTTTCTTTTCCTCCTGACCCCTGATAATCTTCCTAGAGATATTGTAAAGGGAAAAACATTTTTTTCCTTTCCATAATATTGTAAATAATTTACTTATTGCTTTTGATTTTTAGAAATTACAGAAGAAACATATAAACATTGTAAAAAAAAAAGGCCATGATGTAGATGTATGTAAATGCAAAGTTGAAGGACTATTCATCTAACCCCCCAATCCTGCTCGTCTCCCAAGAGATAACTACTATTAACAGCTTCTTGAGTAACTCTTTAGACTAGCTGCAATTTGCAAACATATATTGATCTTTAAACATTTTATTTATTTTATTTTTCAAATATAAAGGGGCTCCCCATAATAATACGTTCTACAACTGGCTTTTCTCACTTAGTGCCAGAAGCTGGACATATTTCCATGTTAGTACATCTAGAACCGTATTATTATTTTTTAAACAACTACATAAGTATAGGTGTTCCGTAATTTAAGTAACCAAATAACCATGAACAATTAGGTTGTTTCCGATTTTTGCTCTTACAAAAATGTTGCACTAAGCACAATTGTGTATGTATCTTCATGCCCTTGCATATATCTTCAGAATAAATTCTTAGAATAGACTTATGTTTCCCTGAATTCAGAGCTTAAAAAAATGTATCTTTGATACTTTCTTTCACTCTCCTTTCTTCTCCTGGACCTCTTTTTAGTGGTATGTTGAATATGTGAGCTTAATCCTTAAAAATTTTACTTTTGATTTCATATTTTCTGTGCATTTGCCTTCTCTTTCTTTTTTTAAAAATTGAAGTATAGTTGATTTACAATGTTGTGTTAGTTTCAGGTGTACAGCAAAGTGATTCAGTTATATATATAATATATAATTTATATATTATATATATATATACTTTTTCAGATTCTTCCATTATAGGTTATTAGAAAATACTGAATATAGTTCCCTGTGCTATACAGTTGGTCCTTGTTGGTTACCTGTTTTATATATAGTAGTGTGTATCTGTTAATCCCAAACTCCTAATTTATCCCCCCCCAATTCCCCTTTGGTAACCATAAGTTTGTTTTCTATGTCTGTGAGTCTGTTTCTGTTTTGTAAATAAATTCATTTGTATTATTTTTTAGATTCCATATATAATTGATATCATATAATATTTGTCTTTGTCTGACTTCACTTAGTATGATATTGTCTAGGTCCATCCATGTTGCTACAAATGGCATTATTTCATTCTTTTTTATTGCTAAGTACTATTCCATTGTATATATATATACCACATCTTCTTTATCTATTCATCTGTTGATAGACACTTAGGTTGCTTCCATGTCTTGGCTATTGTAAATAGTGCTGCTATGAACATTGGGGTGTATGTATCTTTTCAAATTAGAGTTTTTGTCTTTTCCAGATATATGCCCAGACGTGGGATTGCCGGATCACGTGGTAGCTCTATTTTTAGTTTTTTAAGGAACCTCCATACTGTTTTCCCTAGTGGCTATACCAATTTACATTCCCACCAACAGTGTAGGAGGGTTCCCTTTTCTCCAGCATTTGCCTTTTCTTAAACTTTCTGGGATATTTTCTCAACTTTATCTTCAACCTTCTGTTGAATTTTTAAACTTTACTACCTTATATTTTTAATGTCTGAGTATACTTTCTTGTCCTCTGATTGTATCCTTTTCATAGCATCTTATTCTTGTTTGATAGATATATTATTTTCTTTTATACCTCTGGAGTATATTAATGAGGATTTATGGAAGTTCTCTTTTCTTCCCTTCACTATCTCTGTTTTATTTTTTTCCCTGGAGCTTAACTTTTAATTTCTATAGTTTAATTCTATAACTGAATTTTGAACTCTTTGCCATATTGTGGATTTCCATGTGGTAATATATTTGTCCATATTTGAGATAATATCCAGGCTTTCGTGATTTTTAGAGCTCCCCATGATATTCCAGTGGTCTACAACAGCGGGAAGGCAAACTACAGCCTGTGGGGCAAATCTGGCCCACTGCCTATTTTTGTAAATACAAATTTCTGGAACACAGACAAGCTCATTTGTTTACATATCGTGTATCACTATTTTTGTACTACAGTGTCAGAGTTGAGTGGTTGTGACCGAGACTATACAGCCCACAAAGCCTAAAATATTTACTATTTGGCCCCTTACAGAAAAAGTTTGCTGGCCCCTGGTCTAGAGGCAGGCAGAGGCCATCTTGTAAGCTCTGAGTTTGTCCACCACTTCTCTTGTGGCTGCTTCCCATGCTCATCTATGGCTGAAATTATTTTTCAAGATGAAAAACAATGAATTATTTGCACTATGAAATAATATCAGAGAGTGCTAATTTAAAGACATTTTCTCTGATAGAAGAGAATTAACTTCCTTTTATGGCAGGGCTCTGGATAGGACACTTTATTATTTAAAAACGAGAGGAGTTAAAGACGTTATTTTTGGACTTTCCATTTTTTCCCAGGTCTTTCCATTTTCCTTTGTACATTATGGATGATTCTTCAGTTTCTTCATCTGAGTTGGAGTCTCAGGGCCTCAGTAAGCTTACCTGCCCTACCTACCTCCTTAGAGTCCTGAAGAAAAAGTTCTGCCAAAATATCCAACTTCAGGGGTGAGTGGGAATGGGGTCTTTTCAGAATCGAAAACAGCAACAACAAAACAATGACAACATCAACCACAAAACGGTTCTTGTGCGCTGCACTTGGTATTGACTATCTTGGTCTTTTGAGTTGGATTCAGAAATTCCAGGATATTTAACTGAGGCTATTAAAATATTCTTGGATCCTTTAGTGGCAAGATTCCAAACTTAGCTCTTGGGTTATGTATTAGGAGCAATCAAATGGGTCTGAATGAAAAAGCTGAGTTAAAATATATTTATATAGATTTTTTGTGTGGGGGGGAAACTGATTCATACTAATTTTATTTATAGATTTTCCTGTCTTTTCCCTTCCTCTGCCTGCCCTTTGTAAATGGAAAAACAGGATCTCGATCCTCCTTAGTGAGTAATAGCTGCGCAAAGCTATACGTGCTTTTTGAGGCTTCCAAATGACATCATGTGCAGAACACTGAAGCTGCATTCTCACCCTCTGTCATGTCACCAGAAGTCTTAAACATAATTCCAGCCCATGTGACAGCTGCACACACATTATTTCCCACCTGTGTTATCTCCTCCCTAATTAAGATGGTGTTAGTATCTCAGTTATCAACTCTGTTTTTTCAGGGCTTTTATTATATAACTGTGAAGACTTGCTCCAGGCTGGGATTTAATATGTTCATGTGAGTGTTTAGCAGGTGTTAGGGGATTGGAGAAATGCTAGAGAGTAGTTGTTCTGCCCCACACCCCATACCTGAGCACTCCAGCAGGGCTCTTGGAAACAAAATTGCTGATGATGGGAGATTATTTATAGACACATGCATTTGGGGCATTATCCAGTTGGCCTGCCTTGTACAGTTATGCCTGGGAGATCAAAGAGGGCCCTTGGAGTTGGTTTAAAATTTAAGAAGTCATCTACAACTTGAGGACAGCTAGAGTCATTCCGCAGGGATAAAACCCAAACATACCAGTGATGCAAATAAACAATCACTTTTTGGGATAAAGACTGCTCTAGATCCTGGGATAAACCTTTGAAGTTCCTTGGGTGGATCATGAATAGTATATAATGCCCTTCACAAGTCAAAAAGGTCTAGCTTTCTTGAAAGGCAAGGGAATTTCAACAAAAAGTTGGTTTTCTAGAAAGTTTGGTTCGGAAGGTTTAGAAAAGAGCAGAGTGACTGATGATCTGGATAGCTGTAGATCAGTTGACAAATGGGAACCAAAAAATGTGCCTGAGCTAGAGTCTGCATACTTCCCCAACTGGCCTTGCATTTCAGAGGGTCCAAGAAGGGTGGTCCCCTCTCTACTCAAACCCTTGAAACAGCACTGTCTGATGGAAATTTCTGTGATGATGGAAATGTTCTATCTCTGTGTTGTCCAATAGGTACATGTGGCTACTGAGCACTCAAAACGTGGCTAGTGCAATGAGGAACTGATTTTTAGATTTTATTTCATTTTAATTAGTTTAAGTAGTCTACTAGCTAATGGCTATAGTGGCGGACAAAACAATCAGTAATTTTTGTTGAGGTTACTGTATTGAATAATAGTGATGAAGGTGATGTTGTTTAGCCATGTATGGCCACATTTAAATTTGTAGGAGCTGATTAGAATTGGTGTTTCTTATAAAATGGAATCTCATTATTATGTTTTCTTCTTTTCATAGAAAATCCCCTGATAAGTTCCTGAGATGGGGTCCTGGATCTGGAAGGTAAAAAAAATTGGTGCTGAAAGAAGGCCGATGTTACAGAGAAAGGGTCTCTAGATAGTGTGTCTCTGTAGACTGGCTCTGGAGGTGGAAAAAGTCTCTAATGGTAGAATTTTAGAGCCTCAGGAACCAGCTGATGAGGGACAATGTTTTGTCAATGGAGCATCCCCAGTGTTCCTCAAATCACGCATGTAGGAAGTGATGAACTCTGTGTGGTTATAGGGGCAGCTCCACTCAAGGGACAATTTTTATCTTCCCCAATATCTTCCTGTTCATGTAAATATCAGCCACAATAGGCTTCATGTGCTTTCCTAAAACTACCCGGGACTAAATTAGACTGAGCACACAATCACATTATGACTTTTGTGGGCCCTAGGCACTTTTGCCTTCATGGGTTGCTTCCTCCATAAAAAATAAAGTAAAATAAAATAATTACATCTTACGACTCCACTGTTATAAAGACAAATATATTAATATTATATGTTAAAACATTTTCTTTGACCTAAAAGTTCATCTTTTTTCTTCCATTATAAAAGAAATTAAAACATTTTGTTGGTTTCTAAAAGTATGGTAGGCTTTGGGCACTGAGCCTGCTGTGCCTGGTGGAGAAGTTGGCCCTATTTGAGAGGCTGTACCTTCCCTTTAGGGAAGTCCTCACACTTAAAACTGGCTGGAGGGACTTCCCTGGTGGTCCAGTGGCTACGACTCTGCGTTCCCAATGCAGGGGGCCCGAGTTCGATCCCTGGTCAGGGAACTAGATCCCACATGCATGCCGCAACTAAGAGTTTGCATGCCGCAACTAAAGATTCTGCATGCCGCAACAACAACAACAAAAAGATCCCTCATGCTGCAAGGAAGATCCGGCATGCCACAATCAAGACCCAATGCAGCCTAAATAAATAAATAAATGTTAAAAAAAAAAAAATTAAAAAAAAACTGGCTGGGAATGGCCTATTCTTTTCTTAAAAGATTGCAAAATATATTTTTAGTTGGTGTACAATAAATATTAATTGATTAAAAATATTCAGAGATGTCAAGACTTCTAACAATACGAATATTTGTCTACTTTTTGTTCCTAATGTCCATTTTGGACTTATTATTTGGCTACTCAGAGTATGGTCCACAGACCAGCAGCAGTGGCATCACCTGGAGCTTGTCAGAAATGCAGAGTATCAGCCTCCATCTGATACCGAGTCAGAATTTGCATTTTGACAAGATCTCCAAGTGATTCACATGGACATAACACTGAAGCACCACTGGCCTGCAATATAAACAGGATTGTTCATCATTAGTAGAAATGAAAGAGCTGATTCCCTTAGCCTCCTTTAATCGAGGGCTGGCTCTCATTCTTCTCCAGTGGCAATGAATTCAGTTCCTTCAGTACAGCTCTTCCCAACTTTGGCAGACCATTGGAATCATCTGGGGAGCTTAAAAAAAAAAACCCAACATGTGGGACCCATACCCTAGAGATTCTGAAATAATTGGTCTGGGGTGGGATTGTGGGAATCAAGGTCTCATTTTTAAAGCTTCTAAGGTGATGCTAATGTGGAGCCAGAATGAGAACTGTGAGCCTTTCCCCACAAGATTTGCCCCCTGGTTTTGATCGTTTTGGCCTCTTCTGTATTCCCTAACCTTCTCAGTCTGAGCAACCAAGTGTATAGTCCAGAACTAGTTTCTTACCTTGGAGTCCGACATGCTCTATTAATTCTCAAAATTCTGAAGTGTTCTCCTAATATATACATACCCCGAAATATTAATTGCCACCATTTCCTACATCCTTATTATGTGTCCCATAATCACCTTCAGTCATTTAATCTTCACCATGATAATAAATACTATTCTTATGCTCATTTTACAGCTGAGGAAATGGAGGCTTAGAAAGGCTGGCTCTTCCCAAGCTCATCCAATTTCTAGTTCCAAAATTTGTCCCCCCCCACCCCAAAACTATTGTCTTCTAGTGTCATGCTTTTATTTAGGAAACACTGATAATTTCCTAACTCATATGTCCGAACATTAGATTTACCATTATTCAGTCTTTGAGAATTACTGGCAAAGGAAATAGAATGAAGACCAGGAAAGAATTAAGTAGCTAACAGAATTTTGAGTGGTTTTAATCCATTAAAGAAAAGTTTGAAAATTGTGATATACATTTTCCAACCTGCATAACTGATATGATACTTCACTTGAAAAAAACAAATATTAAATACTACAAAGGTGCCCTGTGTTAGGACTGTGGAGATTACTGGGGTAAAAAAACAGTCTTTGCCCTTGAAATGACAAGTGAAGAGGCTAAGGACCTGAATTAGTCTGACATATGACAGTGAAAAGAATCAGGTGCTAAATTGTGTGGTAAGGTCATTAAGCTTTGCCAAAGTTCAGAGGCTGGCAGAAACTGGACAGGATTTATGGAGGAGTTCTGTCTGAAGTCTGTAAGGATGAATGGAGACTGAATAACTAGAAAAGACAAAGCTGAGCTGGGACACTGGCCTAATATTCACTGGGAAGTAAGAATTTTCCCAACTGAATTACCAGCCTGGTTTCTTGTTGGCTGAATGTCCCTTTTCTGGGGCTGGAGAATACGTAGTCTTTGAATTCTAAACAAATGCCATCTCAGCCAAGCTTAGCACTATCTCAGTGTCCTGAGTGACCTATATCTGGAGCAGCAAAATCAATCAGATGCAGAGGATTGATAGCTTCCTACTGCATACATCCACGGGCTTCTTTTAAGGTTGCTAGAGTACACTTTGCTTAATATTTGAACCAAGAGAAGTTGAAAGCCAAGTACTTATTTAAATATTTAAATATTTAAATATTGATCAAGCTCAGTGCTTGAGAGAGGGCAAGAAAACTGCAGATAGCATGATTATATGTCCTCAGTTGCTGAGGGTTCCACAAGTACTAGTTTTGCTTGTTTGTTTCTTAATTTTAGTGGGGAAGGAGGTTTGGGGTAACTTCTTATAATAGTTGGTCCTCCTCCCACATTTTCTTATTTTTTTTCTATCTCCGTATCTGACAGAAGTAATGAAAAAAAGGAGGGGGGAGAAAGAAAGAAAAGAAAACGCACAGTACCAGTGATGTAAAAAGAAGCATAACAACAAAGGCCACAAATTCATCAATGTTTTTGCTCACCACGGATTGGAAACCATTTTTGTCAAGTGTGTTGTTCAGTTAATCTCCAGTACACATTTTAGGGTTGGAAATATTTGTTAGTTTTGAAAAATATAAAACTGTTTTTTTTTGTCTTGAGTACTTTGAAGTCCTGGAAATGGGCAGGAACTTCTTTTTCTTTAAAAGGCAGTGCCTGAGGCCAGGCCTTGGGGTCCCAGCTCCGTGAAGCAGGAGCTGGGATTGCAGCATGGGGTCAGGCGAGCAATGCCAGGGTGGGGTCCCTTTATCAAGGCAGAAGCCCGGACCTTTGCCTTGGAACAGGGTGAAGGACACAAGGCAGGGTTTCCTTGCTCTCTTCTTCAGCCTTGCCTTCTTCCTCAGGCTGCTCTGTCGGCAATGTGGGCTGGGCAAGGTGAGGACCAGGAGGGAGGCCAAAATGGCTAAGGCCCAGGAGAGGTGTTGGTGACAGCTGGGGAGGGGTGTCTCGGTGGCCAGCTCTCTCGCGCTACTTCACTTGAAAAAAACAAATATGATATACTCCAAAGGTGCCCTGTGTTAGGACTGTGGAGATTACTGGTTCTGCGGGCGGCAGGTCTTCACAGGAAAACCAAAACAAAGACTCAAGGTAATTATTAGAAAAATCAAATCGGTACTTTTGCCTTTAAAGCTGCTATCATTATCTGAAGTCTCTTTTAGGAAGGCCTGGCTGATGGAGAGGCTTCTCTGCTTGGGGTTGCGATCAGTTCTAACCAGAAAAGTGCGTTGATGGTAAGGGGGTCCCTCTCATATTGCTGTTCATGGTAAGAAAGAGGGTTTTCATATTATGGTGACTTCTAATGGAGCCCCTTGCTGGCGTGAAGGCGCAGAGAATCGCAGCTCGCGAAGCTTTCGCCTTGAGGAACCTGAGCCTCGAGAAACAAGAGGGCGTCTACAGATGTTTAGGTAAGAAATGGGCCACGTTAAGTCACAACTGTGGTGGCTTTTGGCCGAGGACAGCCTGGGGCTGCCTCGGGCCAGGCACATCTCCTTTCAGGAGCCGGCAGCCGACCCCTCGCTCTGGCGGCGCCCAGGCGAGGCCAGTGGGGTCCGAGGCGCGCGGGCGCCGCCACCAGGGCGCAACCTCGCGCTCGCCGGGCTCGGAGCCCCCGCCGGTCCCGGCGCTCGGGGCCGGGGGAGCGAGGCCGAGGCAAGCGGCCGCGGGCGTTGGGAGGGGGGCCGGCGGAGCCCGCGCGGTCGGGCAGCTTCAGGTTTCCTCCAGGAGCCGGTGTCGGGCGCGGCGGCGGGCGGACCCGGCCATGTGATGCCGGGGCCGGGAGGCGGGCAGGCGGAGATACAGCGGCAGCCGGCAGGCGCGGAGCGAGCGGGGCGGCCCCCGCCGCGGGCGCAGCCAGCGCGGCCCCGGAGCGCGGCCTCGGCTCCGCCCCCTCGCGCTGCCCGGGCCGCGCCGCCGCCGGGCGTGGGCCGCTTCGGGAGATCCTCCCCGGCTCCGGCGGCGCGTTCCGGGCGCCCTCGGGCAGGGCGCGGGGGCAGCGCCTCGCTCGGGCGTCGGAGGCTGCGGGACAGCACCTCCGGGTAAGTGCTCTCTGGGGGCTCCATCCCCGCGTCTCCCGGCCGCCCGGGGTGGAAAAGTTTGGCCGCCTCACCTGAGTTCGCCCTCGCGGAGCTACTTTCTCCAGGGTTCCGGAGGGCGCGAGGATCAGCGGGGGTGGAAAGGGGGTGCTGCCGCGGGCTCGGCGGCGCGGGGGATGGCCGCCGCCTCCCTGTCCTCGGGGACGGCAACAAGTGCAGAGGCGGCGCGGCCGGCGCGGCGGCTGCAGCTGCGGAGCGCTGGGTCGCCCGGACCGCGCGGCCCCTCTCGCCCCCGCCGGCCCCGCTCAGGGAACCGGGCATGGGCGGGTGGAAGCCCGGCCGCTGTCCTTAGGGCGCCAGGGAAATAAATGGTCTTCTTGCGGTGGAGAAGGCAGAGCCTCGAAAGCTGGGGTTTCCCTTCCCCATCAGTGCCTGGCTCCGGGGTGAGGGTGCTCGGCGGGGCCGGGTCACCAGAGAGCAGCAGACCAAGCGGAAGCTCAGGACACAAGCGCTAACATTTCTTTCATGTGGAAACACATGTTGTGCTTTAAAAGGCATCTATAGTTATCTTGGTTAGGAGAGGCGGCCAGAATTCCGTTGGACTTCCTTAGGATTATTTCGTGGATCTGTTTTCCTCTTGGAAACCTGGGGTGTGCCTGGTGGTCCCCTAACCTTCCCGTGCTGGGAGTTTCCACAGGGTCATAATGACGGCCTGTTGGCCAGGGAGGCATCCTCGCCTATGCAGGGCTTTGTGGAAGCTGGGTGCTCAGGCAGCCTTGGAAACCCAACTCTCGTTTCCCAGACACCAATTAGATTTCCAGGAGAGAATCCATCTTCCTCCCTAGGAGCCCACAGCGCCCCCCCCGCCCCCCATTGGTTGTAGCTGGCAGCAACATCTGTGTTTGCGCAGCTTCTCCCTTCTTGACCTCTGCCTGAGTCGAGACAAGTTCCCGCAGACCCAGAGTTAAAGAGGTTTACCACCAGACCCGCGCCAATTGGGTAAGAAATACGAAAACGTAAGATGTTTAGAAGGAACTGATCATTTGGGGTCCCATGGGGTCCCTGGTTTTCTAAAGCTTTGCCATCTTGTGTTCTAGGCCCTGAAGATGTCAGGGGAATTGAAGTCCTTTTTTCACAACAAAAAATCGAAGACCTGTTCTCTTGGGTTCTGTGGGTCGCTCTTTGCACATGATAATCCAAGCAGATTACCTGGGAAGCTTTTTAGTATAACTGTCTTGGGTTTTTATATACACATACTTAAAGCACATAGGTATTTGCCTTATCTTGATTAATAGCCAATCTGATTCCTTTGTAGTATTTGGAGCAAAAGAAATTACTACTGCAAAAACCTTTGGAGTTTTCTTATACAACATAGTATTTCAGTGTAATGTTCTGATGTGGACTTTCTGTGTGATTATTGTGCTCATTAACTTTGATCAAACAGGAATTTGGATAGCATCAGACCTCATATTTAGTGGTTAGAGAAACTGAGGCACAGAGCTAGCTATTGGGCGTTTGACTCAGGTGAATGTCCTGGCTAATGGGAGAATGGAGAACAGAGAATCAGTGTTTGTCCTCCTTTTGATTGTGTTTTCTTCCTTATCAAAACCACATAGCCTGGCCAACCAAGAACAGGTTATGTAACAGGTGTGTCGTTAGACTTTCCTTTGAAGCACTTCTGTCCTCTGAGCAGTTCAGAAACACTTAAAGGTAAAGAGGAAATAGTAGTTGGTAACTAAGGCTCTATGAAATTTCATCAGGGGCCTCACTTGTGTTTCACACCTTTTTTTGTTTAATCATGTGAGTACTGCAGAAGAGTTTGGAATATTTTCTCGTTGTGCTCTTATAAGAAACTACTGTTGTGGCTAAGACTTAAGTTGCACAGGAATTTCAGGTGAGCTGTGACACATGACCTCCTTTGGTAAATGAGAAAAGGATATGTGTTTTAAATAGGTATTAAAACAAATAAAGGAATATAATGTTACTTCTATATTAAACATTCTGTACAAAATTGGTAACCACTATATTGGTACTTAAGCTCTAACTTCAAGTTCTGCCAGAGTTTATGACCAAGTGTGACTCCCCAGAAAAAAGGTTTATGATATATTGGTTTGGCCAAAAAGTTCATTCGGGTTTTTCCGTAACATCTTACGGAAAAACCTGAACAGACCTTTTTGGCCAACCCAGTAAATGTCGGAAAACCCTTTACAATTGGCACATGGTTAGAATGGTACTGCAGAGAGTCCAAATTACTCTCAAACTCCCAGGCTGACTGTAATTTTATTATGCTTTAATTTACTGATCAGATATGACAGATCTGGTTTATGTAGGTTTTGTCTAATTGCATTTGTATTTATGTTGCTTTAGTGAAGCAGAGAAGCTATAGGATAATTTTCCTGTGACCTTAAATTTGTTACGAAGAGATGGGTCAAGCTGGGCAACTCCCACTGAGAGTTCTAAATTAAAAACAGTGTTATACTTGAAGTGCACCAAATTCAGGGAATTTTGCCATGTTAGAGTTGTACTGTAAATATTATGCCACGCTGTAGGGCTTGAGTCCAGATCCCTCCTGTAGGCAAAGCTGGGCTTAGAGATATTTTTCTTACAAAGTGCAGGTCAGGTACTAGACCACAGAGCATTTTGCCCTGATTGGATGGTACTCTGCCATTTTTGTCCAGTCTCTATAATCCTTAGTTCTTTTGTAATTTTCCAGGTATTTAAAAGTTCTCAAAACCTCAAAGCAGTGTCGCTCTGCTATGTTGCCATTTTGATAGTCTCTATCATGCCCCTCTCTTTTTGTGAACATTTTCTTATATTTATTCAACAAATATTTGAGGGCCTACTATATGCCTGGCACTGCTCTCTACTTTAATTCTCTGGACTGTGGATTTCATGTCTAAGACAGTACTTTTCTGATTTTAGAATATTTAGGATCTGTTGCATTTGGAGTGGGCCTCTCCACACTCATCACTAAGACATTTGGCTGATAAAATGGCAGGTAATTTTTTCTGTGATAGTACATCTTCTTAACTTGACTGCAATTTTTCCCTTGAAATTTGCTCTTTGGCACAATTGAAATTTGCTTATTTCTACCATTATTGCTCCTGGACTTCTTCTCCTGGATAACCAAGGTAATGAGATTTGACATCATTTTTAGTATGAAGGAAAGTGAAAACATAATTGAATATTGGGCAATTGTTCCAGTGATCTTGGTTTTGAACACTTTTATAAAAAATGTATTTTAATTTTCAGAGGTGTGTTCTCTTATTTTAATCCTCAGTTTATTAATTTGAGGTTTGATTTCTGTAGAAAGTTGATGTAAAAAGAATGCCTCATAGCCATGAGTGAAGGCCCGCATAGATGGAGATGGGCAACGACACCTTCGCTTTACATAATAGCATGTGTACTCAGCACTCAGATAACATTCTGCCTATTTCAAGTGGCAGGCTTTGTTTGACTGGTGTGCACATGATCATTTTGCCTTTAAAAAATGCTTAAGATGTTAACATGCTTTCTGTATTTCCCTCAAATATACAGACATTCCCTTAATAAATAATCATGAAATATATTGCATATATTAATGAAATGTATGGTTTAGCTGTTAAATTCATTATCATACACTAGTGATCGTGCCCTTTTTAAGGCTTGCACCTCTTCTTCCATCATTTTATAAGTTAAAGCAATTATCTTTCGTAAACTATAACCAAGTGGTTAAGAGTGGGGACTCTGGAGCCAGCCTGTCTCATTCGACGGTCCTGGCTCTGTCCTGGCTGTACCACCTCTCTCTACCTCAGGTTTCCCATCTGTAAAATGGGGATAATCACGGTAACCTGCCCTCTAGGGTTGTTGGGAGAATTCACTGAGTTAATTTGCAGAGAGCCCTTCTGGTAGTGCCTGGTAGAGATTAAGTGTGAGAAAATGATGGTTATATTTATAACAAATAGAAAATAGACATTTTAAAAAAAAAGGAGCTTGAGCAGGTTTTCCAGGTTTCAGAAGGCAGTGAGATGTCCGTGTGAT
Source organism: Eubalaena glacialis (assembly GCF_028564815.1). Lineage (NCBI taxonomy): Eukaryota > Metazoa > Chordata > Mammalia > Artiodactyla > Balaenidae > Eubalaena > Eubalaena glacialis. Next base: position 57,831,853 of record NC_083719.1, read on the forward strand.
CTCAAGGGGAAGCGCCCTAGGCTGGGAGTCCAAGGCAGGGATGGAGACTGTTGCCTGTGGCCTCTCATCTGTGTAACCTTGGGCAAGTATGACCCCTCTGTGGGTCTCAGCTTCCTCATCTGGTCAAACGGAAAGGGGTAGACTTGATGGTCTCTAAGGACCTCTGGTTCTAACATTCTATACTGTCCTGAAATTTGAAGGTGAGGAGGGCGTTTGTCAGTTCAGCCGTGGCTGTCTTGGGCAACACAGGACAGGAATGTACTGTCCACAGGGTCAGAACTACACCTGCAGCGGGCGGTCAGTAAACGTTTGAAGGGATTATGAAATAATACTATTAACTTACCTCACCTTGATCACCAGACAGTCATCAGGTTGAAATGACTGAGTTATCTTTCTGGACTTAGTCCAGAGAGATTTTAGACATGAATGTCTGGATCCCATGCATGTGGGTCATAGGCCATCCTGCTCCCTTTCTTCTGTGGAACCCCTTCTTGTGGAAGAGGGGTGGGGTAGATCTGGGAAGATGAAAGACAAGTGGACTGATTATTTCTGAATTTCATGATTAAAGTATTTCCACACCTGATACACAGGAGAACATCACCAATGGCCTTTGCAGGGATGCTGTAAACTAGAAGGGCTTGGAGCAAAGGCAGTCTCATTAAGGACTTCTGACCATTTGTGAAGATTAAGAAGTTTTCGTTGGGCTGGATGGTTCAGGCGAAGTCTCTGGAGCAAATTTGTCTCTTCTCCCTAATGACCGTTGTTTATTGTCTGTGCATGGTCCTTTTTCGACAGTTTTCCTCATTTTCTTGCTCCACCAGCCTCCTGGTTTGCTGTGTGGCCAGGTGTTAGTTTCAAAAAGTAGGGGGTGCCCAGTGATTAATGAGATTATGGGTTATTTGAGCCCCGAACCCAGGATTCTGAGCCTGGCTGTTCGTTGGAATCACCTGGGTTCATAATCACTCAGCTTGGGCCTGACATCTTTTTTTTTTCGATGTGGACCATTTTTAAAGTCTTTATTGAATTTGTTACAATATTGCTTCTGTTTTATGTTTTGGTTTTTTGGCCGGGAGGCATGTGGGATCTTATCTCCCCGACCAGGGATTGAACCTGCACCCCCTGCTTTGGAAGGAGAAGTCTTAACCACTGGACCACCAGGGGAGTCCCCTGGCATCATTTTTTAAAAAGGTGATACTAGCTATTTATAAAAGGGTTTGCTAGCCACTTGCCTAACCTTTAGTGTTTCTGGCTTTCTGCATCTGAAAGAATCCAGGGAAGGGTAATTCTCCTGGTATCCCTTTTAAGCTATGGGCAAGTCACCTGTCTCCTACTGCCTCCTCTTGTGTCCCCCCACCCCTGCTCCCATTAGCCAGGACTGGTACCTGCCCGTGGAATGTGCCGTGTACTTCCTACCTTCTTTGACTTTGTTCCTTTGTTCCCTTTCCTTTCTAGTGAAAATCTGTTGCAATCCTCAAAGCAAGTTCAAACCACCATCTCTCTGAAACCCTTGACCAACTTCTCAACTTTCCAACTTGACTGTAGGCCCATTGATGGCAGGGACCCTGATTTAGGCTACTCTGTAGGGGGCTCCACAGAATATACCTATATTGGTTGGTTGGTTAGTAATTTTGCTAACTGTCGTGTCAACAAGTCCTAGTTTACAGCATCCCCATAGAGGCTAATGGTGATTGTTTTCCTGTGTATAAGGTGTGGATCGCATTGGAAAATATTGGGCTGCAGGGGAGGAAAGGAGAATGTTGCTCAAGAAGTTAGATAGCTAGTCCTTTTCAGATATAAATGAGAGGCTACGCAGGCCTCTCTTAGGAAATTGTATGTTCTGTCTGGGGAAGTGAATGAAATTCTTGTTCAGAGTTAGAATCTTAGGACTGAAACAAACCTGAAAGGTTTTTCTCTAGTTTCTAGCAGGTGAACAATCCCCCTGTATAGCATACTTCCACATGGTTGGCAATTTGAATACTGTCCTTGAATACTTTCAGTAATGGGGGACCAGTAACCACAGATACCCCAGTCTATCTTTGTTTTCCCCCCCTCAACTTTAGATACACACAATTATTTGTCAAAGTGTGCAATGTGATTTGATATACATGTACATTGTGGAATGATTACCAAGGATAATTAACACATCTATCACCTCACATAGTTAACTTTTTTGTGATGAGAACACTTAAGATCTAATCTCAGCAACTTTCTAGTATACAATACAGTATTTTTAACTGTAGTCACCCATGCTGTATGTTAGATACTCAGAACTTTTCAAGAGGTACAGACTTTCAGTTACATCTCCCTGTTTCCTCATTCCCCCAGCCCCATGAGTCACCATTCTATTCTGTTTTTATGAAATTGGCCTCTTTTTTTTTTCATAAGATTCCACATATTGCTGATGTTGTATAGCATATAGAATTTGTCTCTTTTTTGTCCTTATAAATTTATTTATATCTTATTTATTTACTTTTGGTTGCATTGGGTCTTCATTGTTGTGTGTGGGCTTTCTCTAGTTGCGGCGAGCGGGGGCTACTCTTTGTTGTGGTGCATGGCTTCTCACTGCAGTGGCTTCTCGTTGCGGAGCACGGGCTCTAGGTGCGTGGGCTTCAGTAGTTGTGGCATGCGGGCTCAGTAGTTGTGGCTTGCGGGCTCTAGAGTGCAGGGTCAGTAGTTGTGGCGCATGGGCTTAGTTGCTCCGCGGCATGTGGGATCTTCCTGGACCAGGGATTGAACCCATGTCCCCCTGCACTGGCAGGCGGATTCTTAACCACTGCACCACCAGGGAAGTCCCTAGAATTTGTCTTTCTATGGTGGCTTATTTCACTTAGTACTACGCCCTCCATTTCATCCATGTTGTCGCAAAAGGCAAGATTTCCTTTTCTAATGGCTGAATGATATTCCACTGTGTTACACATATTACATTTTCTTTATACATTCATCTTTATGGACACTTAGGTTATTTCCATGTCTTGGTTATTGTGTATAATGCTGCAATGAACAGAGGAATGCAATCTTTTTGAGATAATGATTTCATCTCCTTAGGCTACGTACCCAGAATTGGGATTGCTGGATCATATGGTAGTTTATTTTTAATTTTGTGAGGAATTGCAATCCAGTTTTCCATAGTGGCTGCACCAATTTACATTCCAACCAACAGTGCACCAGTGTTCCCTTTTTTCTACATTTTCACCAGCATTTTTCTCTTGTTTTTTGATAATAGCCATTGTAACAGGTGTGAGGTGATCTCATTATGGTTTTGATTTGCATTTCCCTGATTGGTGATGTTGAGCATCATGTGCTTGTTGGCTGTCTGTATGTTGTCTTTGTTAAAATGTCTGTGTAAGTCCTCTACCCATTTTAAAAATGAGATTTTTTTTTTTGCTATTGAGTTGTTTGAGTTCCTTATGTATTTTGGATATTAACCCCTTATTAGATATATGGTTTATAGATATTTTCTCCCATTCTGTAGGTTGCCTTTTCATTTTGTTGATGGTTTCTTTTGCTGTGCAGAAGCTTTAGTTTGATGTAGTCCCACTTGTTGATTTTTTTGCATTTGTTGCTTGTTCTTTTGGTGTCATATCCAAAAATCATTGCTAAGATGTTGTTAAGGAGCTCCCCCTGCCTTATCTTCTTCTAGGAGTCTTATGGTTTCAGGTCTTACAAGTCCTTAATCCATTCCAAGTTAATTTTTGTGAGTGGTGTAAGATAGTGGTCCAATTTTATTCTTTCACATATGGATATCCAGTTTTCCCAACACCATTTATTGAAGAGACTATCCTTTTGCCATTGAGTATTTTTGGCACCCTTGTTAAATATTGGCCATGTATGCATGGGTTTATTCTGGGCTTTCAGTTCTGTTCCACTGGTCTCTATGTCTGTTTTTCTGCCAGTACCATATTGTTTTGACTGTTATATTGTAGCTTTGTAATATAGTCTGAAATCAGGAAGTATGATGCCTCCAATCTTGTTCTTAATATTACTTTGGTTATTCAGGGACTTTTGTGGTTCCATACAGATTTTAGGACAATTTTTTTCTATTTTTCTGAAAAGTCATTGGAATTTTGATAGGGATTACTTTGAATCTGTAAATGGCTTTGGGTAGTATGGACATTTAAACAATATTAACTCCTCTGATTCATGAACACGGATATTTTTCCATTTGTTTGTCTTCAATTTCTTCAGTATCTTACAGTTTTTGGTGTATAGATCTTTCACTTCCTTGGTTAGACTTATTCCTAAGTATCTTACTGGTTTTGATGCTATTGTAAATGGCATTATTTTCTTTATTCTCCAGATAGTTAATTAGTGTACAGAAATGCAACAGATTTTTGTATGTTGATTCTGTATCCTGCAGCTTTACTGAATTCATTTATTAGGTCTACCAGTTTTTTTGTGGAGTACTGAGGATTTTCTATACAAGATCATGTCATCTGCAAACAGACATTTTTACTTCTTTTCCTATTTGAATGCCTTTTAATTCTTCTTGCCTAATTGCTGTGGCTAGAACGTCCAGTACTATGTTGAGTAGGAGTGGTAAGAGAGGACATCCTTGTCTTGTTCCTGATCTTAGAGGGAAAGCTGTCAACCTTTCACTGTTGAGTATAGTATTATCTGTGGGTTTGTCATATATGGTCTTTATTTTGTTGAGGTGTGTTCCTTCTATACCCAATTTGTTGAGTTCTTATTAAAGGATGTTGAATTTTTGTTAAATGCTTTTTCTGCATTTATTAACACATTTATTGATTTGTGTATGTTTCTTTTTTCATTACTTTAAATGTTAATCACTAAAAACTTCCCTCTTAGAACTGCCTTTGCTACATCCCATAAGTTTTGGTATGTTGTGTTTCTATTCTTGTCTCAAGATTTTTGAATTACTCTTTTGATTTCTTTGACCAGTTGGTTTTTCAGAGTGTGTTTTAATTTCCACACATCTGTTTTTTTTCCTGGTGTTCCTTCTGTTATTGATTTCTAGTTTTCATACCATTGTGGTTGAAAAAAGATATTTTATATGACTTTCGTCTTCTTAAATTTGTTAAGACTAATTTTGTGACCCAACATATGATCTATCCTGGAGGATGTTCTGTGTGTGCTTGAGAAGAATGTGTTTTCTGCTGCCGTTGGATGGAGTGTTTTGTATGTTTGTTAAGTACATTTGGCTTAAAGTATAGTTCAAGTCCATTATTTCCTTATTGATTTTCTGTCTGGATGATCTATCCATTGTTGAAAGTAGGTTATTGAAGTCCCCTACTCTTGCATTGCTGTCTGTTTCTGCCTTCAGATTTGTTAATAATTGTTTAATATATTTAGGTGCTCCAATATTGGCATGCATATAATTACAATTGTTATATCCTCTTGATGAATTGACCTCATTATTATATAATGACCTTGTCTCTTCTTATAACTTTTCACTTAAAGTTTATTTTGTCTCATAAGTATAGCTACCCCTGTTCTTTTAGTTTCCATTTGTATGGAGTATCTTTTCCTATCCTTTCGCTTTTAGCCTATGAGTGTCCTTAAAGTTTAAGTGAGTGTCTTGTAGGAAGCATATACTTGGGTCTTGTATTTTTGTCCATTCAGCCACTCTTTGTCTTTTAATTTAAACCATTTACATTTAGAGTAATTTAGTTATTGATAGGTAAGGACATACTACTGACATTTTGTTAATTGCTTTCTGATTGTTTTGTAGTTCCTTTGTTCTTCCCCTCTTGCTGTTGTCCTTTGTGAATTGTTGAGGTGGCCTACCAGGGTTCTACTACTGTCCTTTTCCTTGTGGGGTGAAATCCCTCCATGGGGATCCTTCTTGGCACCAAGCTGCTCTGGACTGAGGGATAGAGGGATGCAGGTAAAATGCTTCCTATGCTTCTCTCTGCTGTCAAACTCAGTTTTTGAGCTCCACAGGGTTTCTGCTGCTGCTTTGTTGTAGTGTAGAGCTTTCCCAGGGCTATTTTCATTGGTTTGTAGGTAGTCTATCTTTGGAAACCTTTAGGCTGTTAAAAAACCATCTCCCCTGTATTAAATTTTATAGTTCTGCTGCTTGGGGGCCATTATGAACAATTTATTTTACATGACAGCCCCCTACATTTTTGAAAATTAATTACATACCCTACCTTTAAGCCTTATTTAAGTTGGTAAATCTCTTTCAGCTCTTATTAAGTGACATGATTTTGAATCTTCTCACTACCCTGAATACTGAACATATACCAATTTGCCATATTCTTCTTAAAGTGTAGTACTTCCGGATGCTGACTGATGGTGCAGAGTATAGTAGAACCATTCCCACCCTTGCTGAGACCCGCCTCACCCCCCCAGGGAAGCACTGAAACCTCATAGTTAAGATTACAGTTACAGATTAGAAAGTTGGGGAGACTCTCAGCTCTGCTACTTTCTACCTTGTGTTGGGCAAGTCATCTAAACTTTTACTCTCAGTTTTTACCTATTTCTCTTATAGGGTTAAAAGGACACACTAAGATAGTCTATGTAAAATGCTTAGCACAGAACCTAGGACAGAATAATTTCTCAAACAATGGCTTTCTGACTACGGTCCTTCTAAACAAGGCCATTGACTCTTGATGTTTAGTCATCTCAAAATAACCAATTTGTTTTTACACTTGTTGCTGCTGAGCCCCATCTCCTCATTCATGGATGTGTGCAATTGGCTTCTTAGTCCTATAAATAAAACTTAATATTTATCTAAATTTTCCTGTATATGACCATCTGTTCTAGCCTTTCAAAGTCTTTTAGATTGTTTATCTATACATTTATCATTCACTACCCTCTTTTGTTCCAAGTTGTCCACAGATTTGATATGCATTTCTTTAATGTCTTAAGGAAATAATAAAATTATTGCCTAGGCTGAGGTCTAGGGCAGAACGATTTGATGTGTCTATACAAACTTCACTTCAGATTGATGTTTATCAATTTCAGGTAGAGTTGTTCAGTGAATTACTCCTATTTGCACTAGCATCGGATTCTTAATCCTCCATCCTGTCATAAGGATATATGCTTTGTCAACCAAATCTACCGTACCTCTACTATATAGAGTTACCAGTTTGGTAACCACATAATGGAATGGGGTTATTGTCACGTGACTTATTCTTGGGGAACCCACACTGGCTCCAAGTAGTCACTGCTTCCTCTGAGGTACTCAGACATCAGCCCTTTAATCTGTTCTAGAATCTTGCTTACGATCAATATGAAGCTCCTTCTGTCTGTAGTTTAGAATTGGCTTTTTTGAAAATTGGCATGATATGTTCCTGTCTCCTATATTTGAATCCTGTCATTGTCCACAGTTCCTGACTGATTATGGTTGGAAAATCTCATTGGATTCTTTCCTATCTTGGCCTGTCCAGCAGCCTGCAACTTATTCAGAGCCTCTAGGTGCCCTCTTATGATCGACTTTCCCACTTACAGATGTTCTTTCTGTCCTTTTCAATTGGAAGGTTATCTCTCTCCAAGAGGAGACAAAATCTCAATAGCTGTAGAGGAGTTCTCCTTATCATTCATCTACACTACATCACCAGTCCTAAGCAGACCTATCTATCCCTTCCTTGATGTTCTGGCTTAAAAAATAAGTTGAAATAAAAATCTGATTATCCTTAGTTTTTTGGCAGCCTCATGTTATTTGGGGCTTTAGTATGTCTGACACAGTTCTTTAGAGCATGATATCCTCATTATTTGTTCTGGAAAAGAGGCAGGGGGGAGGATAAAAACAAAGCAATTCTTTTTATCATTCGAGTAGAAAAGAGCACAAACCTAGGAGTCGGGAGCTCCTTGAACATAATGATCTCTCCACATCTCCACAGAATCCATATCCTCTCCAGGTGGGAGGTCTTCGATTAGTTCTATGAATCATGATGATTTCTTTAAGTAGTGATTTCATTGATTGATGATAACGTTTGGAGGTGGAATCTGGGTGGGATGGAGTGACAGAACACCCAGTATGTATCACTACATATATTTATGTATAAGAAACAGCTCATCTAACTCTTCAGCGTTGCCTTTTATGAAATTGCTAGCTTTGCAACTTCCCTCAGAAGTTCTCAGGGATGAATTTCTGGAAGTTGCTTTTATACCGGTTATCACAGCCCTTAGAGACTTAGCCAGTCTCCTGCTGGCCACTCACCATTCTTGGTGGTCAGGGGCAATACACAAAACCTATTATTAATGCTTTATTAAGTTTTAAATTGATGGATTCTTAGGGGGAATAAAATAGAAGCATTTCTCTTAAATTGTTATGTTTCATGTTACACTAAGTTGTTATATAAAATGCTTATGTATTTTTTCTTCTCCTATTTAATAACCAGAAATGTTGATAGCTTGCTTATTGAATATAAAACATAGTGTCAAGAATCTTTAAAATCTTTAAAGTCAGCCATGGGAATTCGAATGGTTCCTTGTTCTTTACTTAGAAAGGTTGCACGGAACCCTACTGCACTGTTGGTGGGAATGTAAGTTGGTGCAGCCACTGTGGAAAACAGTATGGAGGTTCCTCAGAAAACTAAAAATAGAATTACCATATGCTCCAGGAATCCCACTCCTGGGAATATACCCAGACAAAACTATAATTCAAAAAGATAACATGCACCCCTATGTTCACAGCAGCACTGTTCACAATAGCCAAAACATGGAAACAACCTCACTGTCTATTGACAGATGAATGGATAAAGAAGATGTGGTACATATATACAATGGAATACTACTCAGCCATAAAATAGAACGAATAATGCCATTTATAGCAACATGGATGCAACTGGAGATTATCATACAAAGTGAAGTAAGTCAGAAAGAGAAAGACAAATACCATATGATATCACTTATATGTGAAATCTAAAATATGGCACAAATGAACCTATCTTCAAAACAGAAACAGACTCACGGACATAGAGAACAGGCTTGTGGTTGCCAAGGTGAAGGGGGGAGGGAGAGGAATTGACTGGGAGTTTGGGGTTGGTAGATGCAAACTATTACATACAGACTGGATAAACAACAAGGTCCTAATGTACAGCACAGGGAACTACATTCAGTATCTTGTGATAAGCCATAATGGAAAAGAATATAAAAAAGAGACTGTCTATATGTGTATAACTGAGTCACTTTGCAGTACAGCAGAGATTGGCACAGCATTACAAATCAACTATACTTCAATTAAAAAAAATCAAATAATAAAAAAAAGAAAAAATAGTTTCCATGGGACAGGAATTATGAGGCAAAAGTCTCATATCCTTTAATTTTTAGGTTGCTTCTTTTTTTTTTGGCCATGCCGTGTGGCATGCGGGATGTTAGTTTCCCGACCAGGGATTGAACCCGTGCCCCCTGCAGTGGAAGCGCGGAGTCTTATTAACTACTGGACTGCCTGGGAAGTCCCCCTAGTGAACTCATTTGAAACCTGAGGGGTTGGGCCAACCCCTTCTCCATGGTACATCCTAACTCTCGAGTTCTGTGTTTCTCTGGAGGTAAGGATGGTGTCTTGAGCCTCCCTTGGATTACTAGCCAATGTTTGGTTTTCAGAGCACTTTCAGACACTTGACTGGCAACATCTGAACTGTTCAGGAAGTTGGGTTTGAAGAAGCTACTTCAGGGTTGCATCTTTACAGGGAGAAATGGTTGCTTATACCCTGAGATTTCCCTGTGCTGGCAGCTCATGTTATTGTTGTCTGAATACTTCACGAGCAGTGAGGTGGACTCAGCCAGTAATAATCTAGTAATTATTTTTAATTGAATTCAAAGATGACTGAAAATAGGTATTAATTTCATTTTAGCAGATGGACTTTATGTCCCTAACTCCATTGAGGCTGAGTGGAGAATATGCACTGAAATTCATGGCATTTTTGATAAATGCCAATTTTTAGCTAAAATAACACTAAAATAATGGTTCTTTCTCTTTTTCCCCCCTCCTTCCCCACCTCGCTCCACTTTGTTTTAAACTTGTAAAATCGAACAAGTGAAATCCTCCTTTTTTTTCAAAAGGTATAGCAAATTTCTAAAACCTCTAGTATTTAATGTAGCTCCTGACTAGTAATATTAAAGAACGTAAACTTGTGCTCATAAAAAGGTGGCATTTTAAGGCATGACACCTCAAGATAAGGATATCTTATTGTACTGGTGTTTGGGATTCTACTTGCTGGGTGTAGGGGCTCTAAACCTTTATCCAGGAGTTCTTTCCAAAGCTTTTCTACCTCAGGGGGTTTGAGAGTTCTGTTAGAGTTTTGAGCCGTCATTGAGTTGAGTTTGGCTAGTAATTACTAAGAGGCAGGCCTGTATGGGTGCTGAAGGCTTAGAGAGAAGAGGCTTAGAAGTAGCTTTTCAGGAAATCTCAGTGCTGCCAAATCAGCAGCCATGAAAGCACATGCGTATGTTGTGATGTGGAGGTGGTGAGGGCAGAGTGCTCTGAGCAGCCTGGCAGCCGTACCTGGTATAATGGGAATCAAAGTATTGTCTGGTCTTTATGTTACTGTTGTTGTTGTTTGCTATAGTTTCCTAAGCATAATCTATATTGTAAATATGTATCAGCTTCAGGGATGTTATAAAAACAGAAGTGAATTTAAGAAATAGATATTTTAATGAAAATCTGTGTACTTAGTTCATAAATATAATTGGAGTATCAGGTGTCATAACTCAGCTAGAAACTCCTGCACTTGCCTTGAAACTCTTATTGAACTTAAATAATTGTTGCTAATTAAAAAAAAAACCCTTTCAAATTTGGGCTTATGATAACTATTTGGTGGGGAGCAGGGGAGAAACTTGGATATTATCAAACAGTAATGTCTATTTTGTATTTCAATTTATTTTGGCAGTAGTCTTGTAATGAGCTTACATTTTAAATTTGTATGGAAAAACCCAGCCATATATATATATATATATATATATATATATATTTTTTTTTTTTTCCTAACTACAGACACTTGAGAATGGAAGCAATTTTACAGAATTCTGAATGTTTGATCAAGGCTTTGGTGTCTGCTTAAGTTAAGCGCGAACTGATTCTAATGTTTCTGTTGTTGGCGGACAGCTCTCCAGTCCAGGACTAAAGACTCCATAACTTGAATTAGGTCCACGGCCACCAGTTTGGCCAAAACTAAACTAGGGAAGGCAAACAGTAGTTCCTTATCTTGCCTTAGTGGCATTAAAGAATACTGTTGTGAATACATTGAGTACATGCTTGTTTTTATTCTTGGGCACAGGATCATTTGAACAGCTTAGTACTTAAAAAATAAAATCCTTTGTTGCCACAATTGAATATCACTAAGTTTACGGAGCATTTCAAGTCGCATAGCGCTTAAAAGATACTAATCAAATGAATCACCACCTCATGTGTTGTTTTGACAGGAAATGTATCACGTCTCAATAATTTCCTTAAAATTTTTTCCTGCCAGGTGCCTGTTTTCTTCTGTTAACTTATTCCCATAGAATTCCAAATATGTGGTTGATTTCCCTACTGATACTTTCATAGTTTCTTTTCCTTTTTTTCCTTCTTTAGAGTAGCTGCTGCACTTTTGTTTGTATTGAATTTAAGGCTTATTACAAGAAAGAGGGAATGAGTAGCTTTTTTGAAGACTGATGTGCAGCCAGGATGACTCTGTCTGGTGAGCAGATCTGCTTGTCTCCAGCGTGTAAAATTTAGCTAAGTAGGTGTTAAGACGTGTCTGTTGACAGACCTGGCCTAAGGCCAGACGTGCATGAAATATTGTTCAGTCATCTATGGAGAGATTAGAGGGAGTTTTTATTTTCTGTGTACATATACAGTTGAATACAATTTTTTACAATGACCTTGAGGTACCTTGAAATAAAACAGGGAAATAAAATATTGGGCTCTGTTATAAGCAAGGTGCTATACAAAGCAATATGAGAGATGTGGAAAGTTTGCTGCAGCCCCTGATGAGAGGTGTGTCGTGCAGGCTCTCCTTACAGGGCAGCGTGTGCAGTGGCTCTAGGGGAGGTATGGGCTTAGTGCTCTGAGATGCTCAGTGCTGGGGCCTCTGGCAGGGAGGAAGAGCCAATGAAACACCCTTCCTTGGCCTGTAGCATCTTCCGGTGGAAGTAGGTGCAGAAATCTCCTTTTTCTACATTAAGAAATTACATGGATGTGTGCAAAGAAGAATTTTTAAGTCAGTAACTTGTGCAGCTGTTGAACATTCATGTGTTTACCTTTGGATATTTGAGTCAGTATATTCCTGATTAGTAAAAATGTGTATGTATCAATAAAATCATAACTAAACTTACATGCATTCTGTCACATAATAAAAACACTTTTATAAATTGTATTTTTATCAGTGAGATACCAGACACAGCATTTTATTTTATAGTCTGCCTTATTTTTTGTGTGATTTTGTGATTTACTGCTTGCTTTCTTTGGTAGGATAAGTTTATGGTTTAAATCCTTTATTTTTCTTTCTTGGATACAGAATTATTGCATTTTTTTTTTAACATCTTTATTGGAGTATAATTGCTTTACAATGTTGTGTTAGTTTCTGCTTTATAACAAAGTGAATCAGCTATACATATACATATATCCCCATGTCTCCTCCCTCTTGCGTCTCCCTCCCACCCTCCCTATCCCACCCCTCTAGGTGGTCACAAAGCACTGAGCTGATCTCCCTGCACTATGTGGCTGCTTCCCACTAGCTATCTATTTTACATTTGGTAGTGTATATAAGTCCATAAGAATTATTGCATTTTAAGTATAAGTATACAGTAGGTAACTTCTTTTAAGTAAAAAGACTGTGGTTTCTTCCACCAGAAGTCTTCCCTTTCTTGTGATGTGGGATTACATGGGATAGTGAGTGTTAGCGTCACTGGACATTAAAAGCATGTAAGTTTATAGTGTATCCCATGTAACTTAGAAGACTGTGAGTAGATTTGAAGAAGGCATGCCTGCCGTGATTATCACTTATGCAGTCACAGACAGACCTTATGACACATTAGTATAAGCTTTTTTTTTTTTTAATTAATTAATTAATATTTATTTTTGGCTGTGTTGGGTCTTCGTTTCTGTGCGAGGGCTTTCTCTAGTTGCGGCGAGCGGGGGCCACTCTTCATCGCGGTGCGCGGGCCTCTCACCGTCGCGACCTCTCCCGTTGCGGAGCACAGGCTCCAGACGCGCAGGCTCAGTAATTGTGGCTCACGGGCTTAGTCGCTCCGCGGCATGTGGGATCTTCCCAGACCAGGGCTCGAACCCGTGTCCCCTGCATTGGCAGGCAGATTCTTAACCACTGCACCACCAGGGAAGCCCTAGTATAAGCTTTTAACTATGATAAGGAAGTTAGTTTTTCACATTTGTACTCTTTTATTTAGGAATGACAAATTTGTATAGAAAAAGAATAACATTTGTTGGTAAACCAATCTGTTTCAGAAATGTTAACAATAAATGTCCCATTTTTGTCATGCATCGATACAAGTGTCAAAACCACTATATGATTAAGGTGAGATGCACATATGGTGAATAGCAGTCTTGAAAATGGCAAGTCTTGGACACTAGCACTACGGTATGCAAGGTGACAGGAGCGGGGTGAGGTGGGCCTGGGCTCCTGACCTGGGCTCCTGCCCCTCATCTCAGCTCTTCCTTGCATTCTTCTCTGCATTCCTCTTTCAGGGATCAGGCAGGCACCTAGCCACAAGCCCATAAGCAAGACTCGTATCCCTGTCCTCGGTTTCCTCATCTGTTGCCTTCTGTGACTCTCTGAGCAATATATAAACAGTTACATGTACAATATGAAAATCCCCTAAGAAAATTAAGCAGCCTTATTAAGTATATTTTACATGCCTTGTGTCAGAATGCCACTCACCCATCAGTTTGGCAGAGTTTTGATATTTATAGTGCCAAAGAGGTCAAAGCAGAACTTTCTTCTGCACTACTAACATTAGAAAAAAGTTTTAAGAAACTGTTCTGTCAGCTAGTTAAGAATTTATTAACAGGCCACTTTTGCATAAAATGCAGGTGTTCTCACTTAGTCTGAAAATTAAACTTGAGATGGGGAGTGCAAACCTAGTTGAACTTTAGTAGAGTGTTTTGCACTTCTAGGTTCCCCCTCTGTGAATGGGGATGATACCAGCCCTCTAGATAAAGCTGAGGAGTTTGCCAATCAGATGAAATTATAGATGGAAATACTTGGCAAGTTTAAATAACATATAAATACAAAACCTAAAGAATGACAGTTCTGTTTGTGAAAAATTATTTATGGCATAACTCTGTGAATATACACGTGGAAAAGCAGTGAATGTGATCAGTTGGTACGATACCAGTCCTGGGTCTTTTTGTCTGCATTCAGTGACATGGGAGGAAGATGTGGAGACAACTCAAAGTAGGGGAGGAAAGTCTCAAAGAGGCCTGTTGTGTAAGAAAAGGGGCTGATGAGTGGCATGTTCTAGCAGGAATCCCTGCTTCTGTACTAGAGGTTGCAAAAAGTAAAACACAATCAAAACCCCCTCAAAACCCAGTGTTTTTCTTCTCTTCTGTTGTTTAGCCAGAGTATAAAGCCACTTGAGCAGAAGCGTTAGTGAGGCATTTCATGAGACCACAATCCCCCTTTCAGAAAAGATATATTGCCACCAAGAGAGGTTTTGTGAGTACTTCTCTCATATGTTGGTGGGAGTATGTACACTTAAATGATTTGTAAATGTTTGCCTTACTCTTTCATTAGCCCCAAGCATTAGTCTCTTCTAATCCTTCAAAGCCAATTACGAAAAGACCCTTCTCTCTTGGGTTGGTGGTCATAATAAAAAGGCAACCACAGGGTCAAGAATGTTTTTTGCTCATCTCATCTGGCTTTGGAGTCATTCAATTGTAAAATTGTGTTACTGTTGTCAATTGAGTCTCCATACTAGAAATGATTTGGACTACGTATACATTGGTTATCCCAGAGTCTTGAGTTGGGCCACCTCCCTGGGAATGAACTGGCTGTTTAACACAGTTGGGAAAAACCCCAAAAAACCTCACTTCTGGATCTTGGGGTGGGGGTGGGAGATAGGGTACATAGTGTTCCTACTGCAAAAGATGAACTAATTAATAATAATTAGCTAAGCATGTGATTGTCATAGGCCATAGATAGAACCACTGTGTTTTTTGTCTTCGTACAGTTGGAGGAATGAAGCTTATGAGGTTTATCCAACCATCCATGCGGCCCCTGTAGCATTTGAGGGCCCTGTTACAGGGAGAATGGGGTGAGATTTTCATCAGCTATAGAAAGACCTCTTTGTGTCATTTGGTTTGGAGTTCCATAATGAAGATGATGATAACCATTTGTTAATTGCTTTCCCTTTGTTCAGCACTCTGCTTGGAGCCTTGTGCCTCTTATCTTTATCTCCTACAACAACCTCTTCTGTTTTACAGATAAGGAAACTAAGGAGATATGGGAGGTTAAACAACCTGCTCTAGGTCCAGCAGTTTGTTTATTGATCCTTCCTAGTCTGTGGGACTCCTTTCTCTCTTCACTTTCCTGTGGTGTCTCTCAGGAGGCTTAGAGGGGAAAGCCAGCTCGTCCACATGTAAAAGAGACCAGGAGAGCTTATACTCTATTCAACTGATCCAAAAAAATATTCACTCCCTCTGCATTTTCAGATTTGTCTTCATAGTGAAACTAAGTATCTCATCTTTGTTGCCATTTGTCACAATTCAGGTAAGACACTTGTCAGTGGTAGAGGATCTGATTTATATACCTTGTCATCTTAAATCTTTCCAGGATGAAAAACAGAAGTTAAAAATTGTTTTCCCATAGAATCTAATATGCTATCTGGTGGGTCAATTATGACCTCTAAGTTCATGGCGTTTCTTAGAGAGAAGGCTGCAGACTAGGCACAATATCCTAGACCCAGAGTTCTGACCTCTCAATACCTGTGGTTTGTTCCCAGAATTTTTATGCATTCCAGCAGCCTGTTGGCATTTTAAATGTGTTTCATTTTGAACTTGAAGTTGACTTCTGATTTCGTCACTCCCAAGGATTTATCTGTTTGCTTTTGTTCAACTCGCTACCACTCTACACTTGTTCCTTGTTGGCCTTGATTCTGTCCCCTTGGCCCTTTTCGGTTTCAGTGGCATCTCGAGGATGGGCAGTGGTCATCCCCGCCCCCCTCTGCTGCCCGGCCAGGGTGCTGACAATAAAGGAAATTTATTTCTGCAGAAATTGACTTTAGTCAGTCTGGTTTTGCTATCACCATGCACTAGCAATTATGAACAGTATCTGTTAATGTTACTTCTTGCCCACAGAATCCTTCTGTTGGTCTAAGCTCTAAATAATTCCTGCAGTCACTGTGGCATTTTAATAATATCTATGAAAGCTTCAAATTAACACATTTAATGACTTGTTTAATAAACTTTGTATTCAACATGGAGTTGAACTTGGACAACTCCCAGTTATATACTTGGTCCCCAGCACATAGTATACAAGTTGGTTCTGAGAGTAAAATCAAAGATTTGGCGGGCTTCCCTGGTGGCGCAGTGGTTGAGAATCTGCCTGCCAATGCAGGGGACAGGGGTTCGAGCCCTGGTCTGGGAGAATCCCACATGCCGCGGAGCAACTAGGCCCGTGAGCCACAGCTGCTGAGCCTGCGCGTCTGGAGCCTGTGCTCTGCAACAGAGAGGCCGCGACAGTGAAAGGCCCGTGCACCGCGATGAAGAGTGGCCCCCGCTTGCTGCAACTAGAGAAAGCCCTCGCATGAAGCGAAGACCCAACACAGCCAAAAAAAAAAAAAAAATCCTTCCCTCTACTTTAAAAAAAAAAAAAAAAAGATTTGGCATTGTTCAAGCTTGCTTTGGGTTCAGTTTGTGTATCCGATCTCTGTAGTACTATTTAACAGTACATTTAAACAGTCGATTTGAAATCAACAATGATAGGAGAGGGATGGTAAAAAAACAAGAAACAAAACTGGGGTTACTTTAATTCTGTCACTCTGTGTGACCCCTTGGAGTTCTTGTGTTTAAAATGTAAAGCAGTGAAGCAGAGTGAGTGTTGTGAGTCTTAATGTTGTCTCATAAGTGAATATTTTATATTTGAAATATTTTATTTTATTGAATTTGAATATCTTCCAAGTTGAAATTTGTTTCGGAACTAAAAGACAAATGAAGAAAAGTTGTATGACTGGCACAGTTTAGTAGTTGTCTTCTTTGTATCTTTGGAAAACATTTAAGAGTTTTATTGACATTTGCATTATTTTTTTTTTTACTGGCATGATTATATATTTGTAGTTCAATAAGATAATTATTTTCACTGCATTTCCTGCCATTATTATGCCTTAAAAAAAAACTATTACTGAAAATTTTGTCATGTAGAGGAGGGATATATATATATATAATATACATATATTTTTTTTAATGCACTGTGCAGCATGGGGGATCTTAGTTCCCCGATCAGGGATCGAACCCGGGCCCCCTGAAGTGGAAGCACGGAGTCCAAACCACTGGACTGCCAGGGAAGTCTCAAGGAGGGAGATATGAAATGACCTGCTTTAGGTATCAAGTTCACTAGGAATGCCACTGCTAGGATCACCCTAAATGTTGCTCTTGTATCTTCCCATTATGCATTATCTGCTAAGTTAGTGGGAATCGAGGTTATAGAGAAGCATTTAACTAGCAGACCCTGAGTTAACTTTTGTGGGATTCTTCCTGTGGTCTCCACTGTGCGCCCTATGGTTCAGGCCTCTTTTCTCTAGATTACTATAACGGTTTCCTAATTATAATCCCTGTTTCCAGGCTCCCTTTACCTGTCTGCATCCTCCTACCTCCCACTTCACACACCAATCCTCCACTGCTCTCAGGGTGAAGTTGCTAAAGTACAAACCTGAGCATGTCAGTTTTCTGCTCGGAATCCTTCACTAGTGCCTCACTAGTACCTGCATCTACTCTGTCAGAGCACTTACTGCTGCCTGTGGTCATCACTGGTGTACGTGTTGTCTTTAACTTCCCCTACTAGATCGTAGGCTCCCTCCCGGCACCTAGCTCCGTGTCTGGTGCACACCGGTTGCTCGCAATAAATACTGCAGGAGTGGATAGACCGACCGCCACAGAATCCAGCCAGCTGAGTTACAGTGTATGCGAGAGGGTCTGTGACCTGGCCAGCATTTTCTAGCTTTGAGTCCCCAGTCCAGCTGGTCATTAGAACTACCTGGGGTCGAGGGCGGGGGAGCTTGAAATACAATTTCCTGGGCACTGAGACTGCTCGAATTAGAATCTCTGGCAGGTGGCACCTGGGAATCTGTATTAAACTCCACTGGTATAGATTATTTTTTGCCTGGGAAACTTTTTATGAAAATCAAGATTAATTATTACTGTTGCTTTCTCTCCATCCATTAGCTTGCCACTGCATCCAAGAAAGAACTTTTAGTAGTCTTGCAGAGCTTCTTCTGTATAAGAAAATAAAATTTGTGTATCCTTCTACAGTTTGTAGAGGGCTCCTGTTAACGTCTCACATAATCCTCAACAATTCTGGGAGGTAGGAAGGTGGGTCAGATTTTCATTGTAAAGACGAGGAAACTAGAGCTCAGAGATGTTAAGCAACTTGCTCAGCGTCATGTTTTTTTTAAAAGATATTTATGTAACTAGGTTGTTAGGGTTCCCAATCACACTAGCATTTTCAAAATTCAGAAGTGATGGGATTTCTTCTCAGGTTGTTTCCTAAAAAATAGGCAAAGTGAATACACAAGTTCTGCAAAAATAGCAGATCCTGTGGTCTAGAGTCTTGAAAAGAAACTACTCACTACGAGATTTTAATCTCATTTTGCTTAATTTTAGTTTTATAAAACTTAAAATGGAATTGCAGTATCTTTATGTGTGATCCTTCCTTAGGAAACATGGTCATGAATTTGAGAAGATGAAGTATTCTAAGTCATTTGGGATATGCTTTTATTACTGATAAAATTTAATGTACAGGTTAAGAGAGCCATTTTGGACAAAAGTTTTGCTTTAAGTTTTTATAATAGTTTCTACTCCTTTTTGTTTGCCATTTCCCCCTAAAAAGTCTTGTGCACGTTTGTTTCTCTACTTTTTTTTTCTGAGAAGAGCCTGGAGAGTCTCAGCAGTGTTTTACATTCCTGTGATTTTGATTAACTTTTACCTCCCTTTTCCCTTCCTCTCCTTCCTCCTGCTGTTTACCACCCCCTGTTGGGCCATTGATGTCTGTGGACACTGGGTGTCTACATAAGTACCCCCCTGGCATCTGCATCTTGTTTCTGGTACCATATTTAAGCTCTAGGCAAGGGACAGCTGTAAATGACGTGCTTTGGCACAAATGGCGACATCTCCGTGTGTCTGAAACTGAGCCTGTCACCTCCTACTCCACCCCAAATGGCTCCTCCTCCTACCTTAGTTGTTGGTCCCTTCCTTTAGCCCAGAAGTCTGAGAGTCTGTTTTACTTCTCCCTCTTCTTTGCCCCCTAGGGTGACTGGACCTCTTGAACAGGCTTAATTCTGTCCCATCTTCTCCACACTGCTACTGCTGCAGGTCAGACCCTGATCACACCTTATCTGGGATAGTCCTTCACTTCCTGCCTTTGATTTGGCCCCCTGAACATCCACTTTATGCACTGGCACCGGAATGATTGTTCCCTCCTTAGGTAGAATCTTCAGTAGTTCTCCATTCCTATGTGCAAAAGTTCCAGGTTGTCAACCTACCATTCACGGCTTTCAGGCATTTGACCAGCCTTTGCAGCTTCATCCTTGAGTGCTACCTCTCCCTCTTCCAGAGCTCCCTGTCTCCAAGCTTGTGCTCCTGTTTGAAAGCTCACTGGACACATCCCACTGACCCTTGCCTCTCTGCCTTGGCTCTGTCATCTCCTGTGCCCCAAACACCCTTCTTTTTGCACCTGGCCCTCATGACCAATATACCTCTCTCCTTTGCCTGGCTAACTAACACTCTTGAAGATGTCTTTAAAGGTATGATCTCCTTTAGGAAGCCTTTTACACCCTCCTCTGTTAGCTAGAATATAGTTGAGGTGACTTTAGAGAGACTTAAACAAGGCAGGAATTTCTCTTACATACATAAAAGTCTAACTGGAGAGTTGGGTGGCTCCCTCTGTGAGGTTCTCCAAGGACCATGTTCCTTCTTTCATGTTGCTCCCCCATCCATAGGGCATTATCTTTATTGGCATGAGTGCAGTTGGCTCACCTCCACATACCTGCATCCAACCGGTAAGAAGCGGGAAAGAGGGTGTGGAGGCCCCACTCCTTCCTCTGAAGGGCCTGACTCAGACCCTGTATACAGGACTCCTGTTCACATCTTGCTAACCAAAACTTCATCGTATGCCCACGTTGAACTTCAGGGGAGGCTGGGTAATAGAGTCCTTAGCTCAGCACTGTCAAAGATAATGGGAGCTGCATATGTAACTTAAAATTTTCTAATAACCATATTGAAAAATAGAAAACAAGTGAAATTAACCCAGTATATTTAACCCAATATATTTAAAATATCGTTTCAACATGTAGGATTAGCCACATTTCAAGTGTTTAATAGCCATGTGTGGTAGTGGCTACCATTTTGGGCCATGTAGCTTTAGCTGGTTGGCCATGTGCACAGCTGAAATCGAAGGATCCTACTACTAAAATGAAGGGGAGAATGGATATCTGGGGTCATCTGGCAGTCTGTCATATCTCTTCCAACCAGTTTCTGCTCTTCTAATTTGATCCTACTACTTGGTATTACCTGTGCCACACTGGGCATATAATCTGTTTTAGTCTATCGTTCTCAATGGATTGAGCATTTTAAGGGCAAAGATTGAGTCATCTTTTCTCTAGATCTTAGTACAATATTTGGCACATTTTAATTACCCAATAAGTGTTAGTTAAGTCAACTAATAAAGTGATTGGGGATTTCATTAAATATTTCAGTTGTCTTTATTATTATCCTCATTCTTATGGATATTCTTCTTTCTTGTGCATCAAAAGTTATATTGTCCTCAGGGAGGTGAATTTATCTTGATTTTATTGACAAATTTGCTGTGAACTCACATCCAGAGGTGCTTTAGTTTGACATCCACATGCTGATATAATGGCAGGTTCTCTGGTTCCATGAATAATGTTTTAGAAAATTATGTCCAGAAAACACCTATTTTCCCTGAAATAGTGAATCTTGCTTTGGTTGAGGGTGCCTCTGCACTGTTAACTGGATGGACCTGTTTGCATGGAACCCCTTACATTGAGAGTTCCTTTTCAGTGCTTGGGGAAATAGACCATTTCCAGGAAATACTATTAAAAATCTACTGCTGCTAGAATACAGAGGCAGAGGATGATATTTTACGTGTGAAGCACAGTATTACCAGAAGTAAGTCAGTAAAACTTACCAGCGATTCCTAGAATTTTAAATGAAACATGAATGCAGCTTCTCATTAAATGATGTAGGGGACTGATTGTTCCCTAAACAAGTTCAATTCTAGATCTGACAGGCTGTTCTTCTCTTGCACAGGCCTGCCTTGCATCCCTCAGAGTCAGGTGGCTGTAGGAATGCCTTTCCTGGGCTAGCCCTTGATGTGAGGGCCCTTCTCCCTGGAGAACGGAGTGTAGGAGCAAGGGTTAATGCATAGGACTGCACCTTCCCCTCCCACTTCTCATCAACAGCTCCCCTCGCCCCTCACCCCATCTTTCAATGCCCCCTGCAAACAGAAGCTTCTCCCCGTCTCAGGAGTGGCTCTTGGGTTGAATTTTATAGGTTAGTCATCCTCTGGGGGAGAATCTCATTTCAATCAGGCTGTAGCATCCTTCAGGGAAGTAATATTTGTAGCAGTAATAATCACTGCCACCACGACCACGATAATGGCATCATAGTGCGTGCATGTGCCAGGCTGCTAAGGGCTTTATGTGTGTTACTCACTTCTTCTTGCAACAATCTTATGAAATAGGCATTGTTAGGGTCCCCATTTAATAGATGAGGAAACAGAGGCTTAGACTAAGTGACTTGCCTGGGGTCACAGGCTAATAAGTTGCTCAACTGGATTGACACCCATATCTGAAGCTAAATCTTGGGCTTTTAACCATTATATGGTCCTGCCTCCGAAATATCACTTATGTAGCTTTTTTCCTATTTGGTATGTTCTTGGTGGTGGTGGGGCTGGAGAGGGAGAGGGGCCCAGGGGCGCCTGACCCAAATTGAAGGGGTTGAGGAGGGTTTGGATGAGGATTTTTAGAACCAAGGATGATTTTGTTGGTAGAACAACGAAGAGCCAGAAATATCAGACTCCCACTCTGAGTGTTGGGAGAGGTTTCACTGCCACCCAGTTTATGATTAAGGAGCTGTCGCTGTAAAGCAGTTCAGCCCTCTTGTTTTCTTAATCAGGAAACTGGAGCTCAGAGACTTGAAATTATCAATGCTTGCCCCCGGGGACGTGCTCCTAGTGAGTAAAATAAAGCCAGGACAGCATACTTGAACCCGCTCTTCTCAGTGAATTTAATGTATATTTTGTAACCAACTCTTATTTGTTATTTCTATTGGATGTTGCTATTTGTTACCAGTAGAAAAAGTACCTGGAAAATATCAGAAGAGAATGTGTGCTTGCTTGAGGAATAATAGCAGGGTAATGGAGAAACTGGGACAGAAATTCGTTTCTCAGGGACACCATGTCTGACACAGTGGGTGGTGGCAGGGAAGGGGACTGTGGGTCAGCCCCTTGCATCCCCCCTTCAGTAAAGGGAAGGGGACCCAGACTGCGGATGCTGGGCCCTGCTGCAGCCCTCAGACTGCAGCCCTGTTTCTCACGTAAATTGGGAGAGTCCTGGCTTCCATGGCTCCATGAATGTGGGGGAGGGAGAAGGGTCTAATCCCACAACCAGGGTTATAGCAGGAGGAAGTATGTTTCTGGAATTCTAAATGCGAACTCTGATTGTCCTGTGGAAACATGGGTAAACATGATGCTTAGGACAATACTCACGGGTTAGGGACTTCCCTGATGGCGCAGTGGTTAAGAATCCGCCCGCCAATGCAGGGGACACGGGTTCGAGCCCTGGTCCGGGAAGATCCCACATGCCATGGAGCAACTAAGCCCGTGTGCCACAACTACTGACCCTGCGCTCTAGAGCCCACAAGCCACAACTACTGAGCCTGCGAGCCACAACTACTGAAGCCTGCATGCCTAGAGCCCGTGCTCGGCAACAAGAGAGGCCACCGCAATGAGAAACCTGCGCACCGCAACGAAGAGTAGCCCCCGCTCACCCGCACGCGGCAACAAAGACCCAATGCAGCCAAAAATAAATAAATAAATAAATTTATGAAAAAAAAAATACTCATGGGTTAGTATTTGAGGTAAAAAGGCTCTTGTGGGCTGGTCTGGATATTTAACCCCCATGGCATGTAGCAGCTGCAAATAACCCATTTACAGGTGTTGGAATCTGGCCTATTCATAACCTGAGAGATGTGTCCTAATTGAAATTACCTGTATATGTAGGTTTCTCATCTATCCAAATGAAAAGCTTGTCTGTATACAGGTTACTTGATAATTAATGCATGGAGGAGTTATTAGACACTCTGAAACTCTACGTCTCAGGGAGACCAAAATACTTTTGAAAGACAAATGCTACAATTAGGTCTAATACATTTAGGAGAGTTATAGTGAGAGCATGAATGAGGTAAGATTTCCCAGGAACTCAGCCCTGGCCTGATCATACACGTGGGACTTTGACAGTCTGCTGAGTTTGGTTGGGCCTGAGAGGGGGATGGAAAATGCTCTTGGTGTTGTGGGCCAGGTAATGAGATCAGGACAAGATATACATGGCTCTAATTCCCAGCTCTACCTTTTTTTTTTTTTTTAAGCTTGTGACTTTGGGCCCTCTGTCCGTTTTCTCATCCATGAAATGACAGTAACAACACTTTATGGGCAATGGTGCAGAATAAATGATTAACATATGTTAAGAGGCAACTCCAGCTTTTCACTATAGTAAGAATGGAGGGAAAGCAGTTGTACTAGGAAGAGGGGGCTTGTCTTGAAGCCAAATACAGTTTTAGTTAGGTTGTGTTATTTGGGGGAAGCTGGTGGAGATCATGGGGGATGTGGAAGGTCTCACCCAGGCTGCCCTTGTCGTGGTCATTGTGTGAAGTGCTTGAGGTGGGGCCTGGTGGACAGTGAACCTGTGGTCGACCACAGCTTGTTTCACCGTAACGTAATTGGGATCACATAGTACGTACACGGGGCATTCTTTATTTTTTACTTTTGGTATTATTAATGTGTTTGTTAAATACCCTTCAAAAATTATCATTTTCAGTGACTGCATAAAATTAGTATACTATTCTCAATGTGAGACTTTTCGATTATTCCCAACATTTTGCTCATAATGCATTAAGTACATCTTTGTCAGAATTCATGGCTCGATTCCTACAAGGGAAGAGGCAGTTTTGTTTTAACCGTGGTTGTAGATTGAAAGTCAGCATTAGAATCTGCAGCTTCCCTTGCTCCACTGCACTGGAGTCTGTCATTGACCTGTTGGTGTCTTGAGCCTCTAAGACCTGGGAACTTGCCCTGCTCACCTTGGTTTCATTAACATCAAGCACAGAGTAGGTGCTTGTTAAGAGTTTGTGGAAATGAACCAAGGATGAAAGTTTTGGTGCACAGAGAGGTGTGAGAACCTCCCGTCCATGTTCTCCTTCTATGTTGTTGTGCTATGTTGAACTTTTTAGGGAATGGGGAATGGGCATAAAAATGACATGCTCTCTTCCCTCAAGAAGCTTGTTACCTAGTTGAAGAGAACACTAGCAGAGAGGAGAAATTAGGGAATTTAGTAAAATATCAACTGAGAGTCTGGTAGGGAGTTCAGAACTAGGAGAGAATCCTTATTGCTGGAGTAACCAGCGGTGTAATGGAGCAGGTAGAATAAGTTGGGTGTTAGGATTTATCCACTTAGGTCAATAGAGAGGGAGAAGGAAGGGTGCTTTAGGTTGGAGAGCCAGCACAGGGGCGGGAGTGAGTGTGGACCATGAGAGAGACAGCGTGCAAATCTGGGGGAGCAGGAGGAAAGAGTATTTGAGAGCCAGGTAAGGTGGGACCACGTTAAGGAGAGTTGGAAATCAAACAGAATTTGCAAGAGGCCTAACAAGCATAGAGTCTTTGTAGGTTCACGAGTGACATGAGGAAAGTGGTTGAACTGGAATTTCAAAGGTGGTGTCAGAAATATGTCTCAGAGAAGGTCATTTATAAGTACACAAATACTTGGTGATGATAGTTTATGTATCTGGAGTTCATAAAAGCTTCTGTGACTCTCCCTTAATCCTTGCATGTCCAGGAGTGAGCAGTGATTATTGTCTCCATTTTACAGATATGGAAATGGAGCTCCCAAGTGGTTGGTTGACCTCTCCCAGTCACATAGTTGGAAGGCAGTTATAGGAACCCACATCTCCTCACTCCTGGCCCACTGGTTTTCCAGTGATGCCTCAGGGAGTGAGGGACATGCCTTCCAGAAACTGAGGTCTTTGTTGGGGGAACTGTTTCTTGGAAAGAAAGAGACGGTGTCAGTGTGTGGCTGAGTGTACCAGGTGCTTTAGGTACCTTCAGTTTCATCACCCTAACAGTCTCGTACCTGTTGTCATCATTAGCTACGTTTTACAGTTAAGGAAATCAAAGCTTGAATTAAGTAACGTGCCTGAAGTCACACATCCAGTTAGAGACAGATTGAGAACCCTAATCCAGGTTATGGGTCTCTTTTCTGCCTTGGTTCTTTCCACAGCCTGACACTTGGACACACCGCAGTTGCTTCTGTTTCCTGCTTTTGCTCAGGAATGTGATGGGGTTGATTTTTTGGGGGTGCTATATATACAAAACTAAATTATTTTGGAATGAGTTTAACTGCAGCAGGTGTCTTGGCTTAATATTATGTTGTATTTTGTGGAGGTGAGTGCATATATTAAGAGTAAATGTTAGGAATTTGAAAAAGCTAATTGGGAGAAACAGAGTTTTGCTCTCTTTCTGGCTTTTAGGGATTTATTCTTGTATTTCTTCTAAGCCATCCCTTAAGCTTCAGGATGGAGACTCAAATGGTGAAGTGCTGAGCGGAGCTCTGCTTGCATCTCTAGTCTCAGCTTTTGTCCCCTTGTCATCTTGCACACAGCTCTAAAGAAGAGACTTCAGACCCTACATAGATCGACATGTTCTCTGTGCTCAGTGTACAGGCTGGAACGTGTCTCCTCTCCAGCCCCACATCCTTCCCTTTAGTCTACTTCACTTGCCTTCATCCTTCAAGACTCAGCATGCCCAGCTCCTGGACTGAGTTTGTTGTTCCTGCCCTGTGCTTACCCCGGTCAGGCACCTCTGCCCTGTGTTTTCCAGGAAGATAGCACAGGGGTGGAAGTGTACATACAGTGTTTGGGTGGGGGAGATGGGGATATGCAGTAGGCCACCCTCATAGAATGGCCAGCCTGTAATGGGAAGTTGTAGGAAATAGGCTGGAGAGTGCCTTAGCCGTAGTTCTTGGGTGATAACGGAAACAGACTTTGATGCCTAACTATGACCCTAACTGCCCCTATGGCATTTCCTTGCATAAGCTCTCTACCACGTACCCACCCCTGGCTGCAACGTATTCCCGTTGGCTTCTGTAAGGACAATGGGATCCTCCTTCCTGTCAAAGCTGTGCACAGTGGAGGGCTCCCCAGAGGGGGGATGCAGGTGCTAACTGGAAAAAGGGAAAGATGCCCGACAGCCAGAACACCACAAAGCCCCCTCTAGAGGAGAAAGGAAGTGTTGTCGGAGGCCCTGGGAGGGACGCTCACACACAGCGGCCTTGAATGGCAGGTGTAGAAGGGTGGCCTTTCCTCTCTCGGGAGTGGGGAGCCACCGAGAGGCTTAGAGTAGGTGACGGGGGCTGGACACCCAGAGCAATGTTTGAAGAAGTGGAATCTTTTGGTTGCCGGCCTCACGGACTGGAGGGAGCTGGGGCCAAAAGTAGGGAAACCAGTTGGGAGATTAGGGTCCGTGTGCAGTAAACACGGAACTGGGAGTTTGGAATTTACCGTGAGTCATGAGCAGCTCAGGGATCAGAACGCGCTGACCTTGGGCGAGTCAGCCTTTCCCGCCTCAGGTGTCCACAGTGGGGGGACCGTGCCGGCCTGCTCGCAGAAACGTTGTCGGGGTGAACTCATCAAGATCTTTGGTCTAGATCCAGGTGAATCATGGAGTCATTTGTAGCTTGTTGTTTCTGCCCTCTGCGTGTCGGATATTTTTCTAGCCACCACTTGCTCTTCTCTTTCTGAAATGAAAAGTTGAGGTGTGAGAAAACCTGATGGTCACAGTAATCTGAGCACATCATTGCTTGGTGGGGGAAAGGTTCCACCTCCAGGTCGTGCGTTCATCTGGTTTTTGGCACAGTCTGAGCCAGGAATGAGACAACGTGAAAGGTTGTTTGAATACTGAAGTAAAAATCACAGCGGGCAGGGAAAACCGTCTACCTGGATTATCAGCAGAATCTATACAGTGGCCTCTTCACTTCAGTGGTAACCGTGACCACCTGAGTGGACTTGGACAGCGTCTAGAAAATAAGGGAAAACGCCTTCAACAAAGCTCTTTTCATGGACGGCTCTTACGCTGTGCTCGATCCTACGGCTTTTAGACAAAAGCCCATATTTTCTTCCCGGGTCTTGTCATGTTTCCAGCAACAACTCAGAATATGGCCTCACAGGTCAACCCATTTAACCACCACGGGGAGCTTTACTAGAACTAGAGCTTTTTGTTGGTTTGTAATGATTCTTAACCTGTTTAATATTGCATTTTTATCTTGTTGCTAGAAATCCTAACATTGGAGTTGAACTTCACAAAGAGCTTTCAGACATTATCTCATTTTGTCTCTTCAGGCTGGTGCAGGATAACTTCTGATATCGTAGTCTGATTTTCAGTGGGGTTTGTAAGAAAAGAGTTAAGATTGCTCTGTCTGAACCTCAAAAATTTACAAATAGAGTTTCATTGTCCTTTTATTTGAGTAGCTCATAGTGTTTTATACACATTAATTCATTAATGCTCACAAAAGCCCTGTGTGTAGGCAGTGGAAAATATTTTCCCTGCTGCAGTATTTACACATTGAGAAACCAAGTCAGGAGGCAGAGGCAGGGCGGGGCCTGTGGAGGGGAGCCAGGGCTGACTCGAGAGGCCCGGTTCTTAGTCTCGTCCTCTTCCTTGTCCATTAGAAAACCCGAACACATTTTCCTTTGGAAAATGATCGTGGTTTCCAAGGAAAATAGCCCTGTAGACCACACTCTATCTGGAGAACAGAACTGTAAGAGGGGAGTTTGGGGGAGATTTTATCATAAAATAGTGGATGTGGTTTCATTTGCTTGTATCGTTGGCATGTATTTTGGCTACAGCTGGAACCCAGACAGTCAACATGGTGGCGTGTTTTTGTGTCTGAAACCACTCTTTGGATGTACTCATCTCATTCCTTTGATGCCTTTCCAAGTGTTAGAAAAGGAAGATGCCATTTCCAGCTTAGGCTGTGCCATAGGTGGCAGAAAAGGCTTTCATGTTCCCTTTTTAGATTTCCACATCCTCAAGGACAGGGAACCGTCCCTACTCTTCCTCCTTTTAATCTATCTTCCCACTAGTGCTTTGATGAGAATAAATCAGTAAAAGGACTTGGTGGGCAGAATAAACTGCAGACTGTGTATCTCAGTGCCTGTGTGACAGCTTTCCACGTGTGGGCATCTCAAACTTATGCCCAAAACTGAATCCCTGGTTTCCTTTCCCAGACCTGCACCACCTACCTATGCCACTCCCCATCTCCGTTAATGGCAATTCCATCCTTAGCTCAGTCTTCAAATTTTGGAGACACCCTCTTTCTCTCACATCCCACTTCCGATTTGCCAGGAAATCCAATTGGCTTTATCTTCAGAATGTGTCCAGAATCCAGTTACTGCCCTTGCTGCCCTTGCTACCACCCCGTTCTTGCCCACCATCGTCTCTTGCCTGGATTATTGCAGTGGCCTCCAAACAAGTCCCCCACTCTGCCCTTGGTCCCTTTGTCAACCTGCAACATAGTAGTTAGAATAATACTGTTAGTATATATGTCAGATCATGTCACTCCTTAGCTTGCAGCCCTTGAATGAATCCTTTCATACTTAGAGAAACCCAAGCCCACATGATGACATATAAGGTCTCATGTGATCAGGCCCTCCATTTTTCTTTGTCCCCCCTTTTTTTTTTGAGTGCATGTGTGTGATTTTACTACAGAGTATTGTAAAATAAAAACACAAACGCGACTTGGTCACAGCCTCTTAAATATAGTTATAACGTTGTCCTTCCTAGAAAGCTCCAAACCTGTCTGTGGAGCTCTAGCCTGCTCAAGGTAGAGCTTTGGAAGGAGGCAGAAGACATAAGCAGTTTTTCTAACCCCCCCAGTGTGAACGGAAGGTTCAGAGGACACTGAGGACACAGGAGTCTGTAAATATTTAGTCGTGGGTAATGAAGTTAATCTAGGAAGGGGTGGAGCTCTGGCAGTAGCTGGTACAGATCTGGCTCTCCCGTCTCTTTGGGGAGGTGGTGGGGCTTTTGCTATTGGTTCAGCCAATCTGATGGTTGAGGCAGGTTTGGAAATTTTCTCAACACTTACGATAGTTGGTATAACCCTTCTGGTGGGTTTCTTGGAAATTCTTAAAGGTGGAGCTGCTTTTGTCTTTTCCTGCTGCTACTGAGGGGTCCTATAGGCATTCTGGAAGTGACTGTGTCAGTCTCTGCTGATTTTACAACTTTTCCAGAGCCGGGAGAAGTCATGCTTTTAAACTCTGAAACTCTTTCAGTAGATGGTATGTGTCTTTTTGAGGATGCTGTCAATATTTCCTCTGGTTACTGAGTATCTTCCGAAAGATGCTGAAGATAGGCTGCTGTAAGTTGAACAGGTTTTCACGAATCATTCTTTAGTTGCAACAGAGCACCAGTTTATTAAAAAAGGATGTAACTCAGGAAGAACCGTGTAGAGGAGATGCAGAGGGCAAGGTATGTGGAGCTTCCGCGCTCCCCCTGAGCGTGCCGCTCTCCCAGCACCTCCACGTGTTCGGCAGCCCAGAAGCTCCTGTCCTCCTTTTTCTGTTACTATCCATGTTACTCACGTGGACTCGTTGCTGTTCCTTGATCACGCTCGCACTGGTCAGTGTCCCCACCTTGCTTCACGGCTTCCCACTCTCTCCTTCCTCTGCCTGAGACTCTTAGCCCAGACATCTGCATGGGTCTCTCGTACACCTCTTTTAAGTCTTTGTTCAAATGTCGTCATCTCAATGAGGTCTTTCCTGACCACTGTACTTAAAATTGCACCCCACTGCCCACCCCTGCCACTCTTTCCTCCTCCTTTGCTTCATTTTTAAAATAGCACATATCACTCTCAAATGTACTCTTAGAAAATTTTCTGGTTATTGTCTGTAAATTGTACTGTCAGCTTGAGAAGGGCTGGGATTTTTGTTTCTCTTGTCGAATTATATCTCCTCAGCACATAGTATCCTGTTGCCCAGTAGTTGCTCGAATGCTGTTGAATGAATATGTTGTGTTTTCAAACACAATAGTCACTCTTAACCTCCACTCCTCGTCAAAGAATATATAATGATTGGACTTAGTCTCCTAATTTTTTGGTATGTATGGAACACAGCAAAGGATGCAAGAGAATAATTTAGCTGGGGATATAAGATAAACACATGAAACAATTAGCAACAAGTGCTGGGATATAACTGTTAGATTGTAGAATAAATAAAAGATACAGGGGCAGTCATTGGGAACGTGAGGGGAGGGAGGACCCTGGAGTTTATTGAGTACCTACTGAGTGTCAGTTCTACTCTACGGGTTTTGTGTACTGGATTCCATTTGATCCTTACAACAGATATTGTGAGGCCAGTGAGGTATTCCAAGGTCACAGAGTTAGTAGGTGTTTGATCCAAGATTCAAACCCTAGTGTCCCATGCTACAGAGTTAGAATATTCAGAAAGGGATTCATGGAAGTGTAAGGTGGTAGAGTCTGGGCATGGGACCCATGGGGAGCAAATCTGGGTCAAGTGAGATTTATGTGGAGAAGTGGTGAGCGATGGGTTATGTGTGGGATGAACAACATTTCAGGATGCTCTGGAAGCCCAGTGGGGGAGTTTGTATTTGATTTGATAGGTACTAGAGGCTAAGATTTGTTCTTGACCAGAGGAGTAAAATAAGGGAAACAATGACTTTGAGTATTAAATTGAGTATTTAACCTGGTGTTAATATCCAAGATGGATTAGAAGTGGGGAGGGGGGAACATGCTTCTGGTGATCACTTAACAGACTCTTGGAATATTGCTGGGAGGTTGGGGGAGGTGATGGGAATGGGGTGCCAGTTTAGTAGAGAGAATGAAGAGGGGATGATGGGGGGAGACTTCAAGTAATTAATTACTACATGGTACATGAGTGAGTGTGGAAGTGAAGGAGGAAGAGAAATAAACGTTCTAGGGTTATAAACCTGAGTGGCTTTTATTACCTTTAGCAAAATGGGCAGTGTAGTTAATGTGGACCAGTTTGGGCCTGATAATATTGAATAGTTCTTGAAGCAATGATATTAGGGAAATAATCAAAGAAACAGTTCTCCTCTTAGAGAAGAGAAAACATAGAGGATGGAGAAGGGTTGATGAGATAAGTAGTCATCAAAGATTGTGGGAAAAGGCATTAGCCTAGTTCTGTGAAGTTTCAGAGGTCAGTTTAGAACTAATGGGTGAAAATTAGGGGGAGGCAGATTTTGCCTTAAAATAAGGAACTGTAGTACCAACACTGGGAAAGTTACCTATAGTAACTGCTTTGATCTTCACAGCTCTGCAAAGTAGACGCTATCACCCCATTCTTACAGGTAAGGAAACAGGCCTTGGAGCACACTGCTTAAAAAGTGCAGAGCCAAGGTGTTTTGGTGTTTTATTTATTTTCCTTTTGTGGCTGAATTTTTTTTTAATTTAAAAGATTAAAATTAAATATTTAAAATGTAAAACAAGTTATTAAATACAAATAAATTATTTTAAATATAAAAAAATTTACATTGTAAATTTAAATATTTTTATTTAAAAAAGACATGGTATCACCAGCAAAATAATAGAGATTTTTAAAAGACCTTTCCATCACTCCCAGCAATTTCTCATTGTAAGAGAACCAATATATACAGTTTACATATTTTTCTACACTTTTCTCTGATCGTACAAAATGCAGTATATATTATTCTCAATTACAAATCATTTTAATATCGCACCTAGACGTGATTCTGCAAAGTTCTTTTTAAAGATCTCTCTGTGTTCTGTACTTTCACTATGATGTATCTAGATAGAGATTTGTTGGAGCTCAATATATTTTCAGCATCTGAGAATTGTATCAATTAATAAGAATTCTCCAAAATTATCTCTTCACATATTCTGTTGTCCCTTTAATCTCAGTCTGGAACTCCTGTAAAAAGTATGTGGACCTTTTCATACTATATTTCATGTTTCTTAACACCTTTCATATCCTTCCCCTTCTCTAGCTTTTTACTGTATTCTGGGTAGTCTCTTAAATTTCAAATTCTAGTTTACTGATTACCTTTTCATTTTTCTTTCTTTGTTATTTAACCTGTCCAATGAAGTTTCAGACATTATACCTTTTTATTTTCAGAAGTTTTATTTGGTTCTTTGTCAAGTCAGCCTGGTGTTTTAGGATAGTGTCCTGTTCCTTTCTCATGCTTTCAGTTATTTTTTTCAACATTTTATTTAAATATGCTTATGTTTTAGAATATTTGGTTAGTCTATTTGAAGTTCGGAGGGTCTGATTTTGCTGTTTATACTGTCTTTCTTGTGATGCATAGCTGCATAGAGTGTTTAATGATTTGGAATTGTGGGCCTATGACAAATGAGACTCTAACTTTGGGAGTTTCGTAAATCTGAGTTAACTCCAAATGCAGCATTACCAGCCTGGGACTATTTTGTGTATGTTAATCTTTCAGTTGAAGATTTCCAGGGAACACTTCCTCCCCCCCCCCCAAACTTCAAAAGCTTAGGCCGAGACAAAGTTCCTTGCCTTTTCCTTTTACTAGTGGTCATACTTTTCTATTTGACTAAAGGTAGAGCCCTCTGGGTACTGCGTTATTCAGGAGATGGATCCATGACTTTGTCTCTTGCCCTCAAAGGCCATTTAAACTCGATCTTCTGGGCTGAGACCAGCCAAACTCTTCAGGGCAAAGATTTCTCAGTAGGTCATCACTGTATTTCTCAGTGAGTCTTAATTTTGTGACTTTTGGAGAGCTCCCTTGTTTTCTTGGGAGAGTTCAAACTATGCATTTGAAGTAATTCTTAAATAGTCTAACTAATGCCTTGAGCAATAGGGGTGTCAGGTTATTTAACCCATCATATTGGCAGAAAGAAAGTCTGTTTTCTTAAGCACTTAAAGGAACAAGTCCTTGTCAACTCATCTTACAAATTTACCCAGCCCATTCCTGGTAGGATTGGTGCCTTTTCTCTGTTCTCTGCTAGCAACCAGTGCTTTTCTTTATTCTAATGTTAATTACATGGCATTGGCTGTTTTATTGTATGCTTCCTCCAATAGGCCAGGAGTTCCTGAGGGCAGATCTGGACTTCTGTGGGTGCAAAGTCCCTCAGCTAATGGGAACAAATGGGACCCAGAACACATAAGGGGAGATGGATGAGGGAATTGGAGGCAGAGCCATAAAGAAAGAGCTCTAATGGCCTAATATGTGACCAATGGATGAAAAGTATTGGTTTCAAAATAGGGAATGAAGTCTTTGTTCAGAGTGAGGTGGCATCTTAAGGATGGAGGAAAAAAGGAAGGAACCATAGTCGTTCTTTCTAAAAATGTAATGTCGTTAGAAAGGGGAAATGAATTGGTAGAGCATAACTTGGCATGAGCTCATTTCAGAGGTGGGTAATGGATGTGGTCTGGAATTGATGTTATAGACTGTCTATCAATAAATCACTCACTCACTGTAATTAAGTTTACTAGGTACATTCCACACCTGGGACGTTTTGTATGGTATCGGTGTTTTACTAAGTGCTCTGTGAACGCTCATCTAAAATGAGGTTTCCCCACAAATATGTAATCTAAATTTATAGGCCACACACCTAGACAGATCTGTGTTGCGTATGGGCGCATACACATGCACTGAGTCAGGGAATGGCATATTTTCTGTAATTTGGCTCATAGACCTGCTTGCTCCAAACTGTGTGCCTTGCTTTCCTTCTGTGTTCCTGTCTTTGAGTCAGTGTTTTTGAATGAAGGCATGATTTGTTGGTAGGAAGATCAAGACTTTATACCCATGACTATCCATTACCCTATTAACCTGGATTATGTCACTCGATTAGTTAGCTCTCACCTACTAGAAGATAGGAATGCAAAGAACTAGGAGATGAAAGGTAAAAGTTTGTGTGTACCTGTATGTGTGTATGTTGTGAGTGGGGTTACGATGAACTAAATTTAGTCACGTTGTTGAGAAGACCTAAGGTGATGAGAGGTATCTATTAAGTGTGACCATGTATTTGGCATTGCTATTATGAAATACCTTTATTTCTCGCAGTTCTGGAGGCTAGAAGTCCAAGATCAGGTGCCAGTGTGGTTGGGTGAGGCCCCTCTTCTGGGTCACAGACTTCTTGTTGTGTCCTCACATGGCAGGAGGGGCTGCGGAGCTCTGTGGAGTCATCTTTATAAGGGTACTAATTCCATTCATGGGGACTCCGACCTGATGACCTAAGAACCTCCCAAAGGCCCTGTCTCCTAATGCCATTATCCTGGGGGTGAGCTTTTCAACATTTGAATTTGTGGGGGGAGACACAAACACTCAGGCATGCACATACCACACCTGTGTATTCTGTTGGTGCAAATGTTAGTTTTTCAGATTGCATTTTTTTCCTAGAACAGGTAGAGAGTAGTTCAGTTCATGGCATGTGAAGATCTGCCTTGATGTGGCATTTACTGCTTCAGGTTCTGCAAAGTGTAGCATATAGTTCCTAGTTCCTTTGTAATAGTACAGTTTTTCAGAATAATGAGCTTAGTGTTGCTTTAGGAAACACACTGTTATGCGAGAGCCATGGAAAACATGATCTGAAAAGGGACTTGAGTAAATAGTAAGAGGGAAAGGGCCCAAGTTCTACCTGCCTCACAGCAGGCATTGCAGTTTTTGGAGCACATCCAATCTTAAGAGCCACCCACTTGTCCAAGATCAGATTGATAGAAAGACAGAGCCTTATTCTTTGGTCTCCCTTGGTGAGGACTGTCAACAAGGAACTTACATGCCATGAAACAGAACCATTCACTCCAATGGAAAATATGCAGATTTAGAAACTAAATTCTTTTTACTCTCTTTTTGAAAAATTGAAGTAACGTTAGTATTCTGTTTTCATTTTTAACTGAAAATCAATATACAATTTATGAGTTGGGTAGTTAAATTATAATTTAAATGAAAATATTTAGGAATTTTAATGGTAGATCTGAAAAGAAATTATATGCTTATTTCCTGGGGGATTACATCAAGGGTAGTATTATGCAGTGAACTGGTATGACTTTCTCGAATACAGGAACTCTCCCATGAGGGATCCCCTTTCTGGAGGAGACCTGAGGTTGGCTAACCTCTCTTTTGAGGAAAAGGCACACCTAAGCCATCAGAAGCAAAATTAAAATCTGTTCAAATTTCAAAGAAGAACATGGCACAGTTCTTCAGGATGCAGGACTGTCCCCGTTATGTGACATTTAACATCCTTGGCCACTAGGCACCAAGTGCCAAGATCTGTTCTCCCCAGCACTTTTGACATTCTCATTTCTTTCCCTTGTCCTGGTAAGCATGCACAGGTCTCCGCTAACAAAAAGACCGAAATAAAACAAAAGTCCCCTTCATTTTCCTCTCCATTGCCCTGGAAGTGATACCCAGTAACTTTCTAATTTCCAAAGACCATGGCCCCTTCTGAGTCCTCATTCTCCTTGACCTCGCTGCAGTCCCTCGTGAGCTCTAAGCAATTATGTATTATTATCAAATTATTATTTAAGCTCTTGAATTGTTGCTGAACTGTTCATGTGGTTGGACTTGTCTCTCTATAAATGTTTTGAGGGCAGGATCTTATACTTCTCTGTGCCCTTAGTAATATTCAGGACAATGTATTTGGTGTTTATTTTGTTAGCTGAATATTTATTTCTAACTCATTGCACTGTTTTAATATTTATCCTGTAGGAAAGTTCTTTTCTGTTTTAATCTTGAATCCCAAATGCTGAATTTCACGTCTTTATTGTATATGTGATAGAAATTTGTAGTTATTATTCTTAGCATATGTAGGTCACATTTGTTCGGATCACTGGAGCCCAGGGGTATATCTGGATCTCAGTCACAGTAACAATATAGTTTTTGACTTGGCTTTCACCAGTGAAAACATTTGAATACCAGTTCTCACTCTGTTCCTCCTTTCTGAGACACAGGTCAAGATCCCTCTTCCCAGAAGAGTCTTTTCTGACAACTTCAGCCACAAAGTTCTCTCATTTTCCTAAACTCTTAAAGCATTTACTGTTTAACATGATTTTGTCCACTCCTTACCTCCTGGTTACTGCTCCACTGCCCTCATTAGGCTGCTCCTTCCAACATGGCTGTGGCCAAGCAGGCCAGCAACCTCTCAAATCATGGCTTCAGTGGGTCCTTCTCAGTTCTTATCTTGCTTTGCGTCATTTACCCACAGGGTTTGCTGCCTTGTTCATTTCTCTTGGATTTTGTCACATTCTAAATTTCTAACATAGCAATAGTTAGATAGTTGGGAGTGTGGGATCTGGAATCAGACTGCTTGGGTTTGAATCCTGGTTCTACCACTTAGTAGTTGTGTGCCTTTGGGCAACCTGCTTAACCTCTCTATGCCTCACTTTTCCCATCTGTAAAATGGGGACAGTAGCAGGAGGTACTCTATAGGGTTGTGAGGATTAGATGAACATTGTCTAGCACAATAAATAGTGCTCAGTAAATGTCAGCCCTGATTATTTCTCTATTTCTCAATGCCTTTTGTGAGCCCCTCTTCCTCTACCTTTCTCTTGGAGTTCTCCAAGGTTCTGTTCTAAGCCCTTTTTGAATTTGTGTGTATCCACTTCCTTGATCTATCCCATTTACTCCCAATGACTTTAACTACTGTTCTATATTATCAAACTCTTTCTCTCCAGCCCAGACCTCTTTCTTGAACTCCAGATCCCTGCTTTTGACCTGTCTTGGACACCAGTCCTCACATCTCAAAGTCATTATGGCCAGTACTCATTTTTTTCCTCTGAGTCATTCATCTGCCTTTCCTTTCACTTTCCCCATCTTGGTCAATGGCATTGTCTATCTCATTTCCCAAACCAGGAACCAAGGAATCACCCTAGATTCCTCCTGATCCTTATGCCCTACATCTAGTTAAGCATCAAGGCCTTTCCATTTTGTTCTTTAATCTCTTAAATTTGCCCACCCTACAACATTGCTTTGAGTCAGGCTCTCAATGTCTTTCACCTGAACAATAGCGATGGTCTCTTACCTCGTTTCCCTGACTTTGGTCTCTCTCTCTTTCCAATCCATCTACCACCTGTGTCACAGCGATCTCTTTAAAACACAATTTGGATCACACCCCTCTCTTGCTTAAAGCCACTCACTGGCTTGAAGTTCATGTTACTTAGAATGACATAACACTGGGGCTCAGAAAAAGTTTTCATCCTTCTCTCCCACCACTACCCTACACACACTTTCAGTAGCCCTGGAGGTGCTACTGAACAACCTCTTCTTTTATGCTTCCATGTAGTTGTACCTATTTCTTCTGCTTGAAATGTCCTCCCATTTCATGGTCTACCTGGTGAACATCTATTATCTGTCTCAGTGATTTTCAACAAGGCTCACTATTGGCATTTGGGGTGGGACAGTTCTTTGTGCAGGACTGATCCAGTATTATAGGACACTCAGTATCCATGGTTCCTGTTGCTGAATGCCAGTAGCAGCTCCCTTCCCTCTTCTGCTCTTCTCCTACCCCACCAACCCAGTCAGGTAAGAAACCAGACATGCTCTGCCCTCATTTCCAAATGCCTTTCTGGGTAGGAATGCCCCTAGTTAAAAGCCGTAGTATGTATTCTTTAAGACTTAGCTTAAGTCTCATTTCCTTGGGGAACCATGCCTGATACCTCACCTGCTGACTGATTTGAGTATTTCTGCTTCCCTGTGTTCACAGAATCCCACACATATTTTACCATTTACAATTACCATTGTTTTCCTTTTTCTCACTGGGCTGGCATTTCCTCTAGGACAGAATTCATCCTTGCATCCTCAGTGCCTAGGATGTGATAGATACTCAATAAATATTTGTAGCGTAAGTGAATGTTTATGTTATCCTTGGTATTTAGTTGTCTGTCCTCTAGCTTATTTGCCTATTTCATATTGGTATGCCCTTTTCAAATAGACTGATAGACACTTGAAGGGAGACATTTATACTTTTTTTTTAACTGAGTGCTAAGCATATAGGAAGTTCTGAGTAAATATGCTAAACTAAATGAAACATTTAGAGACTAGCTGTATTTCTAAGGTTAAACCTCATTTCTTTTAATTGTTAAGGTCATATTTCTAAACATTAAAGCATCATTCTAGAATTTCTCCAGGTTTTACACATTTGTCCACTAGTTTTATAGTCTAGAATTGGGTGCCCTAGTCTAGCTCTTCTGGTTTAAGAATGTCTTAATTTTTATGGGTGGTGGGCAGAGAGTACCTTTTTGTTCCTATAAAGACTGTATAAAACCTAGTTGGGAATGGGGAGGTGGATGAGGGTGGCTCATAGCCACAGTTTGCTGCCTGAAATACAGATGAAAGCCATGGGGGAGGTGGTGGCTGCCACCTCTGGTTAGATTTGTTAACTTCTCTGTAGAAATGCTTCTTAGTATCAGGAGAATTTTCCATGTACCTCTTCCCCCAGCTACTCTCTCTGCCTCTACTTTCTTCTCTCTCCAGTCTGTTCAGCAGTCTTTGGGTCAGCCTCATGGCAAGGCAACCTTAGGTAGGTTATTGCCTCACTTCAAACACTTCTTTGGCCTTGCATTGCCTCTAGAAAGGATTTTCAACCAGAAGTATGTGATTTTTTAATCTTGGATCTCACAACCTTAAATTCAGCCCATGACTCCACAAAAGAGAACCAGTTTCTTGACTTAGCAGTTACTTTGTTTTTGCCCATAAATAGTATTTCCTACTTTGTTCACTCATGTTTCTTCTCTAATATAGTTCTGAATTTCTTTTGACATTTAAAATTTTCAAATTTATTCCTAAGGATAAAGCCTTGCTGCCACACAAAATAATCAAAACATGTCATAAGCTGAGAAAGAAATTCTAAAACTATTTTAAGCAATGGCAATATTATTGGAAAATGTGGGCCGGGGGTGGGGGGATGGCCACCACCAGAGAGAAAATTGATTAGCATACATAAATTTTAGCATGACTTTTCAAATTGACAATTTTATTGAGATAATTGTACAGTCACATTCAGTTGTAAGAAACAGTATAGAGAAACTTTATATTCTCTACCCAATGGTAACATTTTGTAAAACTGTTATAATAAGCTCAATTAATATTGACAGTGATACAATGTACCCATCTTATTCAGGTTTTCCAGTTTTACTTATATTCACTAGTACGTGTGATCTTAAATTTCTGTACCATTTTTGTCACGTGTGTAGGTTCATGCGTTCACCACTACAGTCAAGATACTGAACAGTTCTGAAACCACTAGGATCCCTCATGTCGCCCTTTTATAGTCACGACTGTCTTCCCTCCTCACCTCTCCCAATACTGTTTCTCACCCCTGACAACCACTAATCTGTTGTCCATTAATTTTTCTCATTTAAAAAATATTATTATATAAGTGGGATTATAGTCTGTAACCTTTTGGGACTGGCTTTCATCACTCAGCATAATTTCCTGAAGATTGATCCATGTTGAATAAATAGTTTGCTCCTTTTAATTTCTGAGTAGTATATCTTGCTGAGTTATGTATGTACATATGTAAGTGTGCACAAAGACAACAGAGTTTAACCATTCACCTACTGAAGACATCTGGGCTGATTCTAGTTTTTGGCTGTTACAAGTAAGGCTATGAACAATCGTGTCCAGGTTTTTGTGTGAACATAAACTTTTATTTCTCGGGGGGGAAAATACCCATTAGTGGAATTGCTGGTGGCAGTGTGTGTTTAGTTTTTAAGAGCCTCCCCAACTGTTTTCCAGAGTGACTATATTATTTTGCATTTTCACCAGCAATGTATAAGTGATTCAGTTTCTCCACATCCTTTCCAAGATTTGGTGATGCCACTATTTTTCTCATCAATGATAGGGGCACTATTTTATATATTTTACGTTTTAATTTTAATATCCCTCCCATGACAACCTGCATAGTGTTGTGCACACAGTGACAGTGAATTGACTTTGACATGATGGAGGAACTTTAGAGATCTGTTGCTGATGAGGACATTGATGCCCTGATAGGATGTAACTTGCCCAAGATACTTGAGTGATTGAGCTTTGCACTGACTATGAAGGATACACTAAACGGATTAATAGCATAAGTGAGATGGTACGGGTATGTTCAATTGACTTATAAAAAGCTTTTAAGGGCTTAATCACTTTGTGTGCAAATACATCCTGTGAAATACCAGCAAGTGTGACTGGTTTGGCGGAACATTGTGTTAGCAGCTAGCTCCCGCTCCTCTTTGTACTTTGCAAATGTCCTCTAATTTAGGCTGTACTATTTCAGACTGACTGGCTCCCCTTCTTCCTCCCCACCCCCAGTAGTTTGAATTAATGAGATCCCATTGAATGGTTATTGTGTTGCTTGCTTTCTAATCTTCAGACATCTCCCCACACTGAGTTCACCAAATAATTCTACTCTTTCACTTAAAGCTGCTTAGACCTGCGTAACTCAGGTAGATAACTCCAGTCTGAAGCAGGTCTGTAGACACCGTTGTGTATTAAACGGTAGGTTTATTTCTAAAATGCTTTCTTCTTGCCCATCCATTGTGCTGCCATTGAAGGTTTTTACTTAGACTTGGCCTTACCTCCCGTTTAACTGTTCTTTCCTCCTCCTGTTAGTTTAACAGTTGTGAAATACAAGTAAAATTCTACACTCCTAGGTTCACAAAGGAGCTGTGAATCAACATTTCCCTCTAAGTGCAGAAGGTTTCAAACTGAGGTAGCAATTGAATTACCCCAATAGTAATTGCTCTCTGCCCTTTGAATTTTCAAACTGTAGGGGGAATATTTGGTTCTATAAAGTCAAATAAAATTCTTTGGAGCTTGACAGTATTATATTGATGTGGTACAGTGCTCTTCAGAATTCCTGATGCCTGGGGGTTCCTTGGGGCTGCCAGGATGAGGCTGAGCTGGATAGGCCTCTTTTAGACCATCTTCACCCCAATTATTCCTGAATCATTTTGATCAGTCTAATATGTAGAGGTTCTGAATGATTAAATAAAGATTCAAATGTTTTAAAAAATCCTTTGCGTATGCTTAATGTACAATGATAATAAAAATAGTTACAGCTAGCATTTATTGAGTGCTTATGATAGGCCGTTAAGGGTTTTCTCTTTTTTTCTCTATCAAATCTCTTAATCTTCCCAACAATCTTAGGGGGTAGGTACTGTTACTAGTTCTACTTGACACATTGGAAACTGGCCCAGGGAGGTAAATAACAGACCCAAAGTCACACAGTTAGAACAGGATATAACTGGTGTTCAAGCAGCCTGTTCTTGAGTCTGTACTCCTAGCTGTGAGGCATTTGCAGCCTTTTAGCCCAGCAAATTGCTGTCTTTCAGACCATAGTAATGTTACAGAAGGACTCTGCTGAGGCCAAGGAGAGCATGGGCTCTGGGCTCAGACAGGTTGGATCCACGTGCCTCGGCCATGTCTAGCCTCTTGGCCTCATCCTCAACCAAGTGGCATAACTTTGCTGAGCGTTTCTTTGCTCTTGTGAAGTGGAGACAGGGGTGCTGGAGGTCCTCCTATCTGAAGAGAGCAAGTATCAGCAAAGCCCTTTAAAGTGAAGCTTCTTAAAATGGGAACCACAATTCAGAGGTAACAGTGGTGGAGGAAAAATTTTGCCTGGGGTTCTAGTTTTTGAAAATGAAATTAAAATTATGAAAATATTTTTAAAATTTAAAGTTTATTCCTTTGGCTGAAAGGCAGCAGAGCATCACGGCTAGAATTACAGGCTCTGGAGTGGCTGCTCGAATACCAGCCCAGCCTTGTTCAGTGTGACCTAATGCATGCTGAGTTTTTAACTCTGCTAACTCTTAGAATGAACATAAGGTGAATCATGTGTGTGTGAGAGATTAATTAGAGGAGGTTGTGACTTTTCTTCTGACACGACTGATAGCACAGTAGGACATCCATATCATCACGTTTGATTTTCAGAGCATTATTATGGGGGTCATTTTTATTAGAAATACCGAAGAACGTCTCCCATTTTCTCCTAGGGTGGGGAGAAGGTGCTGTTATTCCTTTAATGTTGAAGTTACTATCTTTAAGCCTTTATCTCATTATGATTATTTCTTCTTACTTGTTAATGGATCTCTGTCACATTCTCATTGATAGTTTTGTATATGACTTGAAGTTCTCCAGTACTCAAATTCTTTTCTCAATTTTATTTAACCTTATTTCATGCTTAAAAAAGATTTCCAGTTTTATTTTGAGTTGATTTGTATTTAGCTACAATATCTGGTAACCGTACCAAGCCCTGAACAAACAACTACAAAAAAATTTTTTTTGATGTTCAAGGTAACATGGCTAGAGAGTAGATGCCAGCATTGGGTGGGGTGAAGAATGAACAACGGAGGTTTTTGCTTGTAATTCTGTAAGTGGTCAGTTCATTTAAGTATTTTTGTTTAGGTAACTTGCTCCTCAGTTAACCTTGTAACTGGAGGGACTTGTAAATGAACATTTAGATAACTAGGACTTCCACATTTTTCTCAATGCTACCATGAGGATTCTCTGAGATGACGTTTGTGAAATACTCAACGCAGTGCCTGACACACCATTAGCCTTCAAAATGGAGTTATTTATAATACGGACAAATATTTGAGCATTATCTGTTAATAAGTTGTATGAGAGGCATACACGCCAGTGACTTTTAGCACGTTGAAAGACAAAATTAGTCATGGATTTTATATTGAATCAGTCTTAGAATATTTCATTTAGATGCAAAAACATGAGAAACCCAGAACTTCAAAGAACTGATTTTTTCCTGTATTAGTTAAATGTTATGTTTTAAATTTAAAATATTCTTTTCACCTGTTGAAAATAGTCTGATATTTTTCTTTAGTGTTAACTAGCAACCAGAGATATTGGAATAGTATGTATGCTTCATAAAATATCTAAAATATTGAATCTTTTATGTCTTGATGATCTTTTCATAAGATTTTTTTTCCCCTTTTGGGAGCAAACTTAGAAACTCTGTACTAAGACCCCAAATTATTTCATGGTGTCTGCCAGCAAGACTAGAAATGTATTGGCTCTTTACTTTCCCAATAAACATTTTCAAAAATACAGTACAATAGAAAAGGACTTGAGTCTCAATTTTTGAAATTGCAGGTGGAGAACTCAAGCTTTAGGAAGTGGAGTGTAGCGCATGCTACTTCACTTATATAGTGAAAAGCTACAGCATGTGAAGAACTTAGGCAATTGTGACTTGCTTAGCAAACACAAATTTTTTATCATTAAACTTGATGTAAAAGGAGGCATGGCCATATTTAGCCATGCAGGTCAGCAAGTGAGCACAGAACTTAACTGCTCTTTGCTATAAAAGAGGAATTAATTACAGGAAAGTGAGAATATAGTTTTTAATATCTATTCTGGTTTGAAGTTTTATTTGAGGATATAATATATTGGCAGCAAACTATGTTCTCTACAATTTAAGTAGGAAATCCTGATAGGGGTTTTGGAAGTGTTGGAACAGAGGTTGAGAACTGGGGGGACTTTAGTTTTTAGTTTATTTTTTCAAGGAGTGAAAAGTAGTTTCTCTGAAAAACAAAATAACTGCTGCTCAGAATGGCTCTTAAATTTCTTTACTGAAAAGTGGTAAAAGGTCGAGTAGGCAGGAATAATAAAATATGAGTTGTTAAATATCAGGTGAAATACAGACAGTATGTTGTTTAGCCCTTGATGTTTTGCCTTTTGCCTGAGATGATTATAATTCAAATTTGAGGCAGGCATTTGATGGCATCGGTGGAGAGCCTGGATCCTTCACAAAGCTGTGCGAGGTTGGATTCTGCACTCCAGTTCAGCTCATGTGGGCCTTTTCACTGTATAAATACAGAACTCCAGAGGCTCTGGTGATCACCCCACACTCCACTGGTCGTGCCTTTGTCTGCTGAGCCTGGAGGAAAACTATTGGGAAAAGTAGCCTAACAAGTAGGGGAAAAGGCTTACTTTATACAGCAGACCTTCAAAATGTTGAAGTCTATATACCCTTAAGTATAATATGTTAACATGTATCCCTTACTTAATGTATTTATTAATAAAACATATTACTGTAACAGTGTATATTCTAAAACATATCTGAAAACAAATCTAAAACAAAGCTATAAGGATTAAACATTATAGTAAGATTTTTTTTTTTATTAATAGCTCTTTTTGCACTCACTAAAAACATTGACATGTAATACATGCCAGTGAGAGTAATATGATGAAAATGTGTCATTCTTTTGAAAACCTTTGCTTAATAATTTTAATGCTGTGTTCAGTTCAGCTTGAATGTCTGGTTCCAAGTACTGTTTACTTTGAAATTGATTTTGAAGTGTCATAGCTGAAAAACATACCATATTATGATAAATAGATTCTAATTGAAGAAGTGAGTGCTGGCTGTACTTGTACATAAAGGGATTTATATTTTAACCCCATCCAACAATTGTACAAGAGTTTAAATGTGGCTAATAAATTCCCATCTTCCATGATGTCAATCATTCCTCCTGCAAATTAATCAGAAGTTGTTGCATTTAAAGAATATAAAACCCATGAAA
Organism: Eubalaena glacialis; assembly: GCF_028564815.1. Lineage (NCBI taxonomy): Eukaryota > Metazoa > Chordata > Mammalia > Artiodactyla > Balaenidae > Eubalaena > Eubalaena glacialis. The sequence goes on from NC_083719.1 coordinate 57,876,734, forward strand.
CATTTGGAAAGGTTAAAAAAAATAGATTAGAAAGCTTTTTCCAAAAATTTAAAGCACGCATGTATGAGGGCTTTTGTAGGTGGCAAACTTTAAATAATTTTTGCAACAAAATCACAAAATGGAAAGGTGCAAATACTTTTTCAAAATGTCTTTACAGTGGTATATACTGTCTATAACCTGAGTTTCTTTTGAGATGCATTTTCTTTTTCACTTATTAAAATATCACCCCTTTCTTGAAGGCATAGGATATTTATTTGAAAACTATTTTTATTTATTTATTTATGGCTGTGTTGGGTCTTCGTTTCTGTGCGAGGGCTTTCTCTAGTTGTGGCAAGCGGGGGCCGCTCTTCATCGCGGTGCGCGGGCCTCTCACTGTCGCGGCCTCTCTTGTTGCGGAGCACAGGCTCCAGACGCGCAGGCTCAGTAATTGTGGCTTATGGGCCTAGTCGCTCCGCGGCATGTGGGATCTTCCGAGACTAGGGCTCGAACCCGTGTCCTCTGCATTGGCAGGCAGATTCTCAACCACTGTGCCACCAGGGAAGCCCTGAAAACTGTTTTTAAAAGATCTGCTATAAACAGCCAGTTTTCGTCTCAGAAATCCCAGCAAATATGGAACACTTCTATTTTTGTTAGAAAATTAGGTAGTACATGTTTGGCAACTTTTTAAAGTACTTTGCTGCGATATAACCAACACACCTTAATGTGGTAAAGATTTTTATGGTCATTTCCCGTCTTGTTACAGCAATTGTAAAGATTTGACCATGTTTGAAGGTCTTATTTCTATAAAGTTAACCACACTGACATCCTGTGGAACTGTGTGCTTTTGGCTTCAAGTTCTTCTTTGCAGTATCTCACCCATGAATGACACAGTGAATGAATTTTGCGTATGTGCTTTTTAAACTTCTTATCTGAGAAGCTACCCTATCACTGGTTGTACTCGAGCAGTTTTCCTGTAGATCATTACTTATTAAAGAAGTAATTCACTCTTCAGAATGTCTTCATATTCTCACCAAAAGTGGTTTTTTTTTTTTAGTGTATTTTATCAGACAAAAATCTAATACCATCTGTACTTTCTTCTAAGTGTATGGCAAGCCTCCCACACAGCTTAATATGTCCTAACATGCTTCTTAAAATACTAAGTTTTGAAAGTTTTGCTCATAAAGGAAAGCATTTTAGTTTGTTTTTTTTTTTACTTTGTGGATTTCAGCCTTTTTTCTTAGCACTGCATTTGCTATAGAATACATTCATTTCTTTTGCTATTAGGTAGAAATCTTAAAAGGATCTTCTAATTTTATTATCAAGTTTACCGAAATTTTGTAAAGGATTGGAATTATGTATGGCATGACTGTGAACATAGTTGAAAAAAATGGCTACTGTCTTGAGACACAGTGTACATTTAGTGTGAGGGTCATGGTACATGTGCTGGTGTATGTACGTTCATATTTTAAATGCCTTCTTGATAATTTTGAACCTTGAGGGGCTCTACTCAGTGCTCTTGGATTGGTCATAATTTTTATTTCATAGTGTAGCTGATGAACAATTGATACTGGGATTGGGAGTCTCAGTTTTGTCATTCTTGTGGTTAGTATTATCTTTAATTTGAACTTTCTTTCTTGGACTCCTTAAGCCATTCATCCAGTTTGTGAGGTTAGTTTCATTACAAATTGATGATGATAACCCATAAGCCCATTTACGTGGGTCTACGTGAACTGCCACAGGGCACGAAGTGTTGAAAATGTGGGCCGAGGAGGGCTCTGCTGTCAACCCCTTGGCCTCGTGTGACCTTCGGTCTTCTCTCAGGATGACTCATGGAATGTGACTTGTGACCTAGGAGGGTGCCAGTGTCCTCATGTATATGAACTATTAGTAAAACTTGAGCTAAATGATTTTTCAAAAAGTAAATTAAAATAGAATTCTTTATGTTTTTCCTCCAGGTCAAGTGTGACCTCTGGGGGTTACTGTACTCAGAGTCACGATTCAGGTTGCTATGTGTCTGCCTTCTTAAGAGACATCCCCAAAGTACTGCAGCTGGCTGTGGCCTGGGGACCAGAGCCAGGCTTGGCCTGGTGAGCAGAACCCTGTCCCAGAGGACGCAGGTGGGTGGGCAGAGAGGGGAAGGGTGATGGGGGCCATGAGTCTCCTTGTCTGCCCTACTCAGAGTTCTCATGCAGCCCACTCTTCACTTTCTTCCAATCTTTAGGTCTCTGTCATTCAGCTGTGAGCTCTTTGAGGGCTGGACCATTTACTGGTCATCTTTGTGTAATGCTGAGCCCATTGAAGGTGTTCAATAAACCTTTCTTAAAGGAAGGTGTTCAATAAACCTTTTGTCTAGGTTGCTAGCTGGTTTCCGGGTACAGATGGGATGTGTGCACCTAGTGGAGAGGTTGGTTAGCGTGACAGCGGGCTGCATCCCTCTAGACTGAACTCTCTGGCCCTTACCAAGAGGTCTTAGAACTATCTTGTCTCCGCAGGCTCCTGCCTCGTCCAGCTAAGAGTGAATTTTGACCTCAGAGTAGCCTATATCTAAGTGATTAACTAAGGCAAAACTTGCAACATGCTTATGTTGGCCTTTCTTGGCTTCCTGAAATACAATTTCTATTTGGGAGCAGTCTGTGGGATAATGTTTGGGGTGATAGGTTTTCCTTATGTGTGGATCTTCATGTGAAAGAAGAAAGGGAGGAGGATATTTTATATGGAGAGCATCTTATTCCTTTGTTCTTAATTTTGTCTCTGCGGTTGTCCTATCTAGTGGGTTACTCCTCCCTCTACGATGTTACTAAAGGGCAGGGCGCAGCTCTGCTGGTTGGTCACACGGGGCTCCTACAATTAACTCTCACTTCTATTATTTTCATTGCAGATGCGGAAGCCATGGAGCTGAACTGCAGTGAAGTACCTCTTTATGTAAGTGCCTAAGCATTGGGCTGCAGGTCTAAGTGGCCCTTTCTTGAACTTGAAACCCCTTGTGACTGAAGTGGGAAGAAATGTTCTGTTGGCTATTGAGTTGGGGCTTTTAAAAAAACAACACACAACATTACTGTCTAGTTCAAGCCTTTGCATGGAGCCTTTTAAAACTGGTTGGCTCCTGGTTCCAAAGTCTGGGTTTTAATTATATTTTCCTGAGTAACTTTTAACCGTATAACTTCTGGAAGGCAACTCTGCTCACCACTATAACCACCAATGCTTAACTGTATAACTTTTGGACTCAGAAATACTGAGTTCATCTATGTGAATGATTTTTGAACACATTATTTTATGATATCCTAATAATAGCCAAGAATGTTTTCTGTGTGTATCTTTTTTGGGGAGAAGGTTCAGTGACAATTGTGTCAGGTAAAATCCTGAAGTAGGAATTCAAAGGGAAAAGTGCTGGGACATACATAGAGTAGGTGGGGGATTGGGTGACAGAGCTGCCCGGTGAGATTCCTAGTCAGATGTACCTTCTGGGCTGAGAGAGGATTCCAATCTCGAGAACAGTTACTGGGTGTAACAGAAGTGAGCCGATTGTCTCCCCACATAGAAAATGGCAGATGATTTTCTCTTCCTTCCTTATTTTAGGCAAAACCTCTTTCCTTGGAACCTATGTTTGGTGGCAGGTGGGCATGGATGTGTGTATGGGAATTAGGGTTTCAAGTGGCCTTTGAATCATCATCAACTCAAGAAATACACCAAGAGTACTAGATCTAGAATAAGGATATGACCTCAATTCAGATGTATCCCAAATAGAACAGAATATCAAGGACTTGGAACAAATTTAGTCAGAATCTTAAATCAATTAAAATATATTCATTCGTTTCCCCTTAACATACTTCACTACCCAGGTGGCCCTCCCTCTCTCCCTTCCACCTCTTCCCTTGCTGTCACCTCCCTCCACCTTACACATACCCCACTCTGTTCTCTGGAGAAAGACAAAATGATAAAATAAATGGATTTCAGAATAATGAAAAAGTTGCCTTCTGGGTTACTCAGGGGTCTGGAGTATTCTCTCTTGATTGTGATTTGCAGGTTATAAAATGTATTATAGATAGTTAGACTTGGCCCAGCCATAATTAACGATTAAAAAAAAAAAGACTGGTCCAAGGCTAAATTTAGAGTACTCCCAAGTCTTTTTTTTTTTTTGTACCTTTCTCCTCCTTAGCTTTATTCATTCCACTCTGCTCTCCTACGTCAAACCAGACAGATCTACAAGTCTAATGAGGATACAAAACCTGGTAGTTTTTCTTTTTTTTTAATTGAAGTATAGTTGATTTATAATGTTGGGTTGGTTTCTGGTGTACAGCAAAGTGATTCAGTTATACATATGTATATAGTTTTTTCTTTTTCATAGTCTTTTCCACTATGGTTTATTACAGGATATTGAATATAGTTCCCTGAGCTATACAGTAGGACCTCGTTGTTTATCTATTTTATATATAGTAGTTTGTATCTTCTAATCCCAAACTCCTAATTTATCCCTTCCCCACCCCCTTTCCCCTTTCATAACCATAAGTTTGTTTTCTGTCTGTGAGTCGGTTTCTGTTTCGTAAATAAGTTCATTTGTGTCATATTTTAGATTCCACATATAGGTGATATCATGTGGTATTTGTCTTTCTGTTTCTGACTTACTTCACTTGGTATGATAATCTCTAGGTCCATTCATGTTGCTTCAAATGGTATTATTTCATTCTTTTTTATGGCTGAGTAGTGTTCCATTGTATATATATATGACATCTTCTTTATCCATTCATCTGTCAGTGAACATTTAGGTTGCTTCCATGTCCTGGCTATCGTAAATAGTGCTGCTATGAACATTGGGGTGCATGTATCTTTTCAAATTATAGTTTTCTCCAGATATATGCCCAGGAGTGGGATTCCTGGATCATATGGCAACTCTATTTTTATTTTTTTAAGGAACCTCCGTACGTTTTCCCTAGTGGCTGCACCAGTTTACATCCTCACCAACAGTGTAGGAGGGTTCCCTTTTCTCCACACCCTCTTCAGCGTTTGTTGTTTATAGACTTTTTAATGATGGCCATTCTGACCAGTGTGAGGTGATACCTCATTGCAGTTTTGATTTGCATGTCTCTAATCATTAGTGATGTTGAGCATCTTTTCATGTGCCTACTGGCCATCTGTATGTCATCTTTGGAGAAATGTCTATTTACGTCTTCTGCCCATTTTTTGATTGGGTTGTGTGTTTTTTTGTTATTGAGTTGTATGAGCTGTTGGGATATTTTGGAAATTAAGGCCTTGTCAGTCACATCATTTGCAAATATTTTCTCCCAGTCCATAGGTTGTCTTTTCATTTTATTTATGGTTTTCTTTGCTGTGCAAAAGCTTATAAGTTTGATTAGATCTCATTTGTTTATTTTTGGTTTTATGTCTGTTGCCTGGAGACTGACCTAAGAAAACACTGGTACGATTTATGTCAGAGAATGTTTTGCTTATATTGTCTTCTAGGAGTTTTACGGTGTCATGTCTTATATTTAAGTCTTTAAGCCATTTTGAATTTATTTTTGTGTAGGGTGTGAGGGAGTGTTCTAACTTCATTGATTTACATGCAGGTGTCCAGCTTTCCCAACACCACTAGCTGAAGAGACTCTCTTTTTCCTACTGTATAGTCTTGCCTCCTTTGTTGAAGATTAATTGACCATAGGTGTGTGGGTTTATTTCTGGGCTCTCTATTCTGTTCCACTGCTCCATATGTCTTTTTTTGTGCCAGTACCACACTGTTTTGATTACTGTAGCTTCGTAGTATTGTCTGAAGTCTGGGAGGGTTATGCCTGCAGCTTTCAAAACCTTGTAGTTGATCAACATCCTGGTACAGCTATTTTAACTCAGACCTACCAGATTATGACCAGACTAAGGAAGAGTCAATACACATTGCTTAACGAGAGAAGAGACTTACATAGACCAAAGGAGAGCAAAAAGTTTTTCTCTAATTATCAAATAATATATACTAATTAGAATAAAATGAAAAATACAGAAAGTGTTAAGAAAATAAGTCGCTCATAATCTCATCCTCTATAGATAATTTAAAACATTATTTCATCAATTTTAAGGTACAGTTTTCTCATTTTACATCTCTGAAATTGAGATGCTGTTACTTCACTGTGTATCCTGGCAGATGTTGTGATGGAGCTGTCATTACCTATGCATGTGTGACCTTGGTCACAATGGTTCATGTTGTTGTCATTTCAGATTACTTATGTGCCTTGCTGGAACTATATGAATTAATTGCTTTCAAAATGATTTCACTGTGATTTGGCATTAAAAAGGCAAAGTTACTGTGTATATAGAAAGACATGGAAAGAGCAACATGATAATGTAGTAAAGTCTCTATAAATAAATTTAGATGAGCTCTTTTAATAAGCATAAAATCTCACATTATGTCATACTTTGCAGTTTTTTCTCTTAGTGGAATATAAAATGCATATCATAACTGGTATCTCAGATGAAATACATTATATATTTAACATAATTGACTCATTATATATACATATATGTGTTGTAATCTGCTTTTTTCACTTGATGTTTTATGTCAATATTTTTATGAATTGACCTAAGCCAATGTGACCATTTGACCTCATGTAGGAAGAGGTCAGTGGGGAAGTATTGTAATGAAAACAAGTCTTAAATTTCATCAAATAAGTAACACATAAACAAAGCAGACACAAACTAGACTCTGACTTGTTTTTGTATCTTGCGGCAGACCCCCTCTGTGACCTTCTGTCTTCAGAGGTTTCATAAATATTCACTTCTAGTTTCTCCTAGTTTACTGCCATCTGGTTTATAAACCCTTAACATTTTATTCATATTTATTGTATTTCATATATACTTATCTAAAAATATATGCAAAAATCAAAACCATCTTTAATCCTGTTATTCATAATGATCACTGTTGACATTTTTGGTGTATTTTCTTCCAGAGTTTTATCTATATTTGTGTAGAATTTTATTGAAGGTTCTCTTGGCATTTATTTACATGATGTGTTTTCTCATTTGACTGATACATTGGATCTCTTAATTTTGATGCTTTCATGTACTTTTAGCAATTCTATCTAGCTGTCATGACTAGTTGTTTTGGAAAAACAAGATAACTCTGGTAAGTGTGATTAAGAGAGAACCCAAACAAAACTAGAAATTATGAAGATTCCATAACATATTGAGATGATATCTTAATTATAAAATAATACTAAGCATAATTGTATGCTTATGCACTGGCAAAATCTTTTAAGGAAGGTTTTTAAAAAATAATTAGTTAATTTATTTATTTTTGGCTGCATTGAGTCTTCGGTGCTGCACACTGGCTTTCTCTAGTTGCGGTGAGCGGGGGCTACTCTTTGTTGTGGTGTGAGGGCTTCTCATTGCGGTGGCATCTCCTGTTGTGGAGCACAGGCTCTAGGCATGTGGGCTTCAGTAGTTGTGGTGCGCAGGCTCAGTAGTTGTGGCGCACGGGCTTAGTTGCTCCACGGCATGTGGGATCTTCCTGGACCAGGGCTCGAACCCGTGTCCCCTGCGCTGGCAGGCGGATTCTTAACCACTGTGCCACCAGGAAAGTCCCAAGACAGGCTTTAAAAATATAAATTACAAGGTTTATCTCAAGAAGAATTAAATCACATAGTGGGGCAATAATCATGGAGAAAAAAATTGATAGTAATTATTCCCCATCTTCTACCTATCCTTCACAAAATGATACTTCATTCAAGTGGGTCCTGTGATATTTTTGTTCCTTTGATTATAACCTGTTTTGATTAATCTCTTATAACATTTTTTAGTTAAAATGTTTTTCTGTCTTTACTTTTGGGTCACTATAGAGAATCCTTCCTACAGATGATAGATTCTTTATACCTTTAGAAAAATCTATGGATGTGTCCATCGACAGATGAATGGATAAAGAAGATGTGGCACATATATACAATGGAATATTACTCAGCCATAAAAAGAAACGAAATTGAGTTATTTGTAGTGAGGTGGATGGACCTAGAGTCTGTCATACAGAGTGAAGTAAGTCAGAAAGAGAAAAACAAATACCGTATGCTAACACATATATATGGAATCTAAAAAAAAAAAAAAGGTTCTGAAGAACCTAGGGGCAGGACAGGAATAAAGACGCAGACATAGAGAATGGACTTGAGGACACGGGGAGTGGGAAGGGTAAGCTGGGAAGAAGTGAGAGAGTGGCATGGACATATATACACTACCAAATGTAAAATAGATAGCTAGTGGGACGCAGCCGCATAGCACAGAGAGATCAGCTCAGTGCTTTGTGACCACCTAGAGGGGTGGGATAGCGAGGGTGGGAGGGAGATGCAAGAGGGAGGAGATATGGGGATATAGGTATATGTATAGCTGATTCACTTTGTTATAAAGCAGAAACTAACACACCATTGTAAAGCAATTATACTCCAATAAAGATGTAAAAAAAAAAAAATCTATCGATGTAAGTCTTTGTTTCTCCCCCTCATACCTTTTGTTTGGATCCATGAAAACTTCCAACTTCTTTTTTAAAGTTTTATCCTTTTGTCTTTCACTATTGTTTTCCCCTTCTAGAATAGCTGATATTCTAGGGTTAGACTGTTCTAGCCATTTTTTTTTTTCTTTTTAGTCTGAATTCTGGTAGTATGTTTTCTTTTCTACGTAAGTTTTCTGTACTGTTATTTCCTGCTTGCCAGAACAGTTTTAGACCATTACTTTGTTTTTAGTTTCTGTGTAGTATTTTCAAATCTTGGCCTGTTTCTTCTTATGCCCACATAGTTTTACTGTGAGCACAAAGCAAGAACTTAATTTTTTTTCCCTCTATCTCCCAGGAATCTGTTTCAGAGGGAGGGAGGCAGTCTCTGATTCTGTGTGCTTTAAATTTTTTTGACTTTTTTGGGGCAAACTTTTTTCTCCTTTTTTGCGGGGGGGGCAAACATTTCTGTTTGCTTATCTTTAGGAAGGAGACAATCTTAGTATTGGGAATGCAGGAATATTCCCGAACTCAGCCACAGACTTATGCTAACTTTTAAAATGAGCCATGGAGGTCCACTGAGTTGCTATTGCAGGAAAAGAGAAACACTGTACTATAATAAGATTAGAGAAGAAGCAGGAGTTGGCAAGACTGGTAGCGAAGAGTTTATAATATTGATTTGCAAACCTTAGGGATATAAGCATTACAAATCCAATTTTCAGCCTCTGAGCAGCTTCCTGCATCTGTACTTTAAGGGGCACTAAAGGAAGCAGCTCTGGAAGGCCAGGCTGTTTGTTCCCAGTAGAAAAGGTAGCAGAGGCATGCCATCTGGTTTGAAGTCTAGGCTTAATTTTCAGATAGAATGGTAACATGGTTTTAGGAGGAGATGTTTTAAGCTAGCAAAGAGTTGTAGTGAAGAAGCTAATGAGAAATGTGAAAGCCTGGAAAAATGTAAATTAGAATTATTATAACTGATCTAAGATACTTGTATTCTAGCTTAACACTCTTTAATGGACACCACTTGGGAACTTAAATCCTATATTTGAAGTCATAAAGTTATTTTTTAATTTTAGGTTGTTTTTAGTCTTATTTTATTTTCTAGTCTGTATATAAAGAGAGGAAATGATGCCAAGTACAGCTTGAAAAGAGATTTTGCTTACTGAGTATCTGATTGAATTTTGAAAGAGAAAGCGATTGTAAGCCAAATTGTATGTTTTTGCTGAATTTTTTTTTAAATTGGAGTATAGTTGATTTACAATATTGTGTTAGTTTCAGGTGTGCAGCATAGTGATTCAGTGTTTTTTTTGTTTTTGTTTTTGTTTCTTTTACAGATTATATTCCATTGGAGGTTATTTTTGATTACTTTTTAAATTGAGTTTTCTCTAAGTTTTTGTGGATTAAGGAAGGTTATAAAACACGTGTTGTACTTATGTACTTCATCCAAGAACTTCCTTTTCTACATTAATTATATTTTTATTTTTATATAAAGTGTACTTAGCATTCATCTTTCCAAAAATATCAGTTCAGTGCTGTGAAAAAAACAGAAGAGCTTTTCCTTGAGAAATTGTTGTTTCCAAAGATTCTTTTTTCCTCAATAAAATAGCTTTATTTTAAATAATTATTTAAATCATACTTGCTCATTATAAAAAAAAAAAAATAAGAAATTACCAAGAAGAAATTACCAAGGAGAAAGATCACTTTAAATTCCACCTTTGGGAGAATTTTCATTAGTGTTTTGATGACAATCCTTTCAGGAATTTGTTTTTGCATATCTATACACACACCCACACCCACCCCACCCCCCCACGATCCATAAAAGGAATCAGAGAGAAAAGCTGTTTATGTTATCTTGCATAGATCCCCATTATTCTCTCCCCCCATCTTATATCTCTACTTCTGTCCCACAGGTAACTCTTGCTGAAACCTATTGCAGTCACTCTCGGCAGCATTAGCATCCTTGGGAAACTTGTTGGAAATAGAAATTCTCACACCTCACCCTAGACCTACTGAATCAGACACTCTGGGCATGGGGCCCAGATATCTGTGTTTTAACAAAACCTTCAGGTGATTCTGATGTGTGCTAATGTTTGAGAATCATTGACTTAGTGTATATATTTCTACATCTTTCTGTGCTCATACAACCCTACACATGCATATATATAGATACAAGCTTTAATAAAACCATTTAAAAAATCTGGATCAGGGAATTCCCTGGTGGTCCAGTGGTTAGGACTCTGCACTTCTAATGCAGGGACCATGGGTTCAATCCCCGGTCGGGGAACTAAGATCCTGCAAGCTGCATGGTGCAGCCAAAAAAAAAAAAATCTGGATCATATTATATAAACTTCTGTATCTTTTCCAACTCAGCATTACTTTGTGGAAATTCCTGCAAGTCGTCAGGTGTAGCTCTAATTCATTCTATTTAATAAATGGGTGTGGATCAAGACACTTCTCTGTGGATGGGTGTTCACTAGACATCCTTGTCCATATGTCCTTATTTATCAATACTTTCATCTTTATGGGATAGATTCCCAGGAGTGGAATTGCTGGATGCAGGATATACATACTTCAAATTTTAATGATTTCTTTGCAAATGAGGTATAAGAGTTCACATTTTATTCAGCAACTTTCAGATATATTTAATATCTAGTTCTTTAGCCCTAACAACTGTGATAATTATGAATTGGGAGTTATAAACTCACTTTTACTGTGCAAAGGTAGCATGTTAAATTTTGTGTTAAATTTTATAAAAGTTCAAAAAATTCCCTTGTTTTAATCTTTTTTTTTTTTTTTTGCCATGGTGCTTCATTTCTGCTGTTTCTCGGATTCTGGCTAATATGAGCATCTAATCCATGGAGACTCTACAACATCTGCAAAGGGTGTGTCTGTGGAACTTTGCGTGTGGGCTCTTGCTCTCTTCCACCCTTTAGATGTGTTAATCATAGCAGTTGACTGAGAAGAGTAATCATTTCTTTCTCCTGAGGCTGCAGATTGTATAACGGTCTGGACGATGGAGTTTTAGCTTCAGTAGCTTATTGCCAGCTGGATCTAAATGGCTTCCCTTTTCCCTTAGCATTTTGTGTTTGTTATTCTTTTATTCTGAGTCACAGTATCCTGCTGAGTTTGGTCCCAAGTATATTGGTTGCTGTTGGGCTTATTGTACGTAATTGAAGGGGTAATCTGATGTTTGCTGATCACTTCACGTAGTTGAGCTAAACCTCCTCCTTTCAACCACTTCTATTTCTGGGGCTTGGTACACTCTCCTAGGCCCCAGCCTTCTGGAGGGGGGACCCTAGGACAGGACCCAGCGAGCCAGTTTCCTATTGAGGCTGCAAGTGACTTGGTTGCTTTGTTCTGCACTCACCTGGCGGACGCCTCCTTCCCGCAGATTCCTTCTGGCTTCTGGTTCCTGTTGAAGGAAATCCTGTCCTCCAGATGCTGCCCCCTTCTCTGCTTGTGGCTCTGTGTCCCCTCATGGGCCGCCTGTGATCAGCCTGTCTTGACCATCAACTTGGAATCTTAGTATGTGAAGGCACCTTAGAGGCCTTCGCCTGGCCACCCGCACTTTGCAGATGAGGAAATTCAGGTTCCGAGAGGGAGAGTCACTTTTTTTTTTAAAATTAATTAATTATTTATTTATTTTTATTTATGGCTGTGTTGGGTCTTCGTTTCTGCGTGAGGGCTTTCTCTGGTTGCGGCAAGTGGGGGCCACTCTTCATTGCGGTGCGCGGGCCTCTCACTGTCGCGGCCTCTCTTGTTGTGGAGCACAGGCTCCAGACGCGCAGGCTCAGTAATTGTGGCTCATGGGCCTAGTTGCTCCGCGGCATGTGGGATCTTCCCAGACCAGGGCTTGAACCCGTGTCCCCTGCATTGGCAGGCAGATTCTCAACCACTGCGCCACCAGGGAAGCCCAGAGTCACTTATTTGACTAGTTAACTCAGCTGGTTTGACACTCAGGATTTGTAAATGATGTATTGGAAGCCATAACATTTTTTTGCTCAGAAAGTTTGTTAGTGGCAGATCCATGATAAGCCTGGGATTTTCCCACCTTCACTGGCTAATCAAAATGACCTTCTCCATTGCATTGCTTCTGCCACTTCATTTCCCCATTGGCCAGGTACCCATTTTGTCCTTTGCCACCCTGCAGTCTTCCTTTGAGATTTACAATGTGAAGAATGGTGCTACTTCTTGGACCTTCAATTAAAATATCTCCCTTTTCTTACACTTTTTTGTCCTGCTGGAGGATGCTGCTTGTAACTAAGCCTAGGCAACCCTGACCCTCTAAAGCTCATTTGCTCACAAAAGCTGGGCCTGGTAACTGATGGTCATTTGTGCCATCAAGCTCTCAAGCTCAACTTAATATAAATGTCACTAGTTCAGGCATCAGGGCGCAGGCGAGGGTATCTTTTAGCACATGTCAATACAGCTAATTCTGGCTTTGAGAATGGAATCAGGAGGGGCTTTTGCCTGAGATGAACTTCTGGATCACACGTTTACTTTGTGCAAATTTGTTTTTAGGAAATTATACTAACGTTACCTGTGTTTTGACTTAAACATGGCAGCATGAGCATCTCAACTAATTTCTACCTGTTGGGTGGCGTCCTCCATCATTGTCTGAGCTGGGCTGGCTGAAGTCAGCTCTCCTTGGTGGTTCTTACTTTCTACCAGCTTAGCTTGACCTTTTCCTGGCTGGTCTTTCTCTGCCTGGTCCTGCTTTTACCTTTTTGCCTTTTCTCTTGTTTTCCTTAAAGAGGGGGCAAACCAATTCCAAAGCAGCATGTTGTTCTAGCCACAGAGCAGGAGAACCGTGGTAGCTACCCTGCCTGGCCAGCAGCCACAAGATGTCAGTTCTTGTGAAATCTTGAGCTCCTTAGCTGCTACAAGAGATTGCTTGATGGTTCTGGCAGGTAGGGAGGGGAAAAACCACTTCTTAGACTCTAGCAAAACCTTTGACTTAGAGACGTTACATAAATCCTCCCTTAGCTTCGTCCCTGTCCAGATTCTTAAAGAAACACTACTCTTTCCTCTCAGCACAGTGGCACTTTATGATGCCCTCATCTGTTGTCACCATGAGATGACAGACTTCTGTGAAAAGGCCTGAAGGTAAAATGTACAACTGCAGGAAACTGCAGGAAGAATTAGCCCCAGCACTTAGCGTATTTGATGGAATGTCTTTGCTGGTGTGGGCTGGGGGCTGTGGGTACCTAAGTACCAAGTGGTCTTAAAGTCTGATTGTCTCACTTCCCATATTTCAGTGGCAGCCCTCACAATTTTGGGTAACGTGCAGTCTTGTATTTTCTAACATAGAACTCGCAGGAATTAACATTTTTATTCTATTTGATTTTTTTTAAAGATGTATTACCATCTTAAGCAAGAATTTTAGGCATGATGGGTGTGGGTCAGATTTTTCTTTGGGAGAACTCTCAGTAGAAGAAATAAGATGTGAAGCAATAAAAATGTTTTATTTTCACATTCTGGAAAGGCAGCTCTTCTAGAAGGTGTGATACATAGCGATTCTATGTTATCAACAATTCCTCCCCCTCACCCCTGAGGGCATGTGCTGTTTGGTTTGAATACTGTTGTCTCAAACTCCTGCCTCTTTTTCCTCTCCATAACTTGATGTAGTTTGGCTTTAACCTTGTTTGTTTGTTTTTCTGAAACTAGACTCACGAAGGGCACTAATTTGGCTCTTGCTTAATCTAAGGTTTTTTCTTAAGTCCCCATGTAGTGCAGTGCACTCTTCGAGTCACTAAGGATGAAGTGGAGAGGGAAACAGAAAAGGTCCTAGGACCTCACTCTGCCAGAGTCCACTTCAGAGTTGGAGAGACAGACAATGAGTAGGTAAACAAATAAAGACATAAGAATTTCAGCTAGTAGTGTGCGTTAGGACAGTACAGCAGTATGATATGGTAGAGAATGGTGTGTGCGTGAGAGATTTGATAGTTTAGGAACCAGAATCCCCTGAGAGCCTTCTAGTAGAAGGATCGGCAAGCACAAAGGCCCCGAAGTAGGAATGAACCTCATGTATCTGAGGGACGGCAAAAGGCCAATGTGGCCTGCGCGTCCTGAGTGAAGGAGAGGAGACAGGTCAGAGAGGTGGGTGAGGTCATTCACGGAGAGCTTTGTGGCCAAGGTGATGAAATGAGAAGTCGGTGTGGGAGTCTCGGTGGGGAAGTTGCCTGATCTGATTTATACTTTAAAAATGTATTCTCAGTGTCCTCAAACTCCGCTGGTCCTCTTTCAAGTTGTGCTCTTTCTTTGTCTATTGCACTTTCTTCTCATCTGCTTACGTGGGCGTTCCCCGGGCCCACTCCTTTCTCCTCTCTTTCTAGGCAGCTTCTCTCTCCTTGTTTCTTCAACCACAGCTCCTCCGCGAAGACTCCCACACGCGGGCCCTCCTCCTGACCTCTGCGCCTCCTGCGTCTTCTGTTTCCAGCTGGCCCGTTTGCTCTTTCCACTCAATTATCCAGCCTTGGCTTCAAATCCAGACTGTTATATTTAAAAAAACTTTTTCAAGTTCTCCTCTAAACCAACCCCCTTTCTACCTTCCTGATTTCTGTTACCATACCCCCATTCTCCCAGGCACCGTGGCTTGAAATCGGAGTTTTCCTTATTCCTCTGTTACTGTCTTCTGCACTTGATCAGTCATCAAGACGTGTTGATGGTCACGACTGTCTCTTTTCTCTCCTCTGCTGTGATTCTAATTCATCTTCGGATTGCTGCCTTTAGCCTCTTCAGAGATGCCTGTTTCTCAACTTTGAACACTTTACTCTCCCCCTCAGATATGGGTTATCACCTTGCATTTGTCTCTTGCTTTGTAGCCATATCCTCTCTCTGTTCTAATGAGACAAGTCCCCTCTCTATCTTGGTGGGATTTCTTCATTCTCTTATTTGCAGAACGTTGCCCAAGCTGCTCCAGTTCCATAACCAGGAAAAGCCTCAGGTAGGGATGGGATACAGTGTTGTATGTAGGCTACAACACTAGAAAGCTGTACATTAGGTATCTTTTTGGCAATATTCTAAAGCTTGGTTTCACTTTATGGGTTAAGCTACCATTTTGGAAGCTGTTCCTTTTCTTTTTTTTCTTTTCTCATCTTTTATTTTTTTGAATTTCTGAATTTTATTTAATTTATTTTTTATACAGCAGGTTCTTATTAGTTATCTGTTTTATACATATTATTGTATACATGTCAATCCCAATCTCCCAATTCATCCCACCATCTCCACCCACCACCCCGCCGCTTTCCCCCCTTGGTGTCTATACGTTTGTTCTCTACATCTTTGTCTCATTTCTGCCCTGCAAACAGGTTCATCTATACCATTTTTCTAGGTTCCACATATATGTGTTAATATACGATATTTGTTTTTCTCTTTCTGACTTATTTCACTCTGTATAACAGTCTCTAGATCCATCCATGTCTCTACAAATGACCCAGTTTCGTTCCTTTTTATGGCTGAGTAATATTCCATTGTATGTATGTACCACATCTTCTTTATCCATTTATCTGTCGATGGGCATTTAGTTGCTTCCATGACCTGGCTATTGTAAATAGTGCTGCAATGAACATTGGGGTGCATGTGTCTTTTTGAATTATGGTTTTCTCTGGGTATACGCCCAGTAGTGGGATTCCTGGGTCATATGGTAATTCTATTTTTAGTTTTTTTAAGGAACCTCCATACTGTTCTCCATAGTGGCTGTATCAATTTACATTCCCACCAACAGTGCAAGAGGGTTCCCTTTTCTCCACACCCTCTCCAGCATTTGTTGTTTGTAGATTTTCTGATGATGACCATTCTAACTGGTGTGAGGTGATACCTCATTGTAGTTTTGATTTGCATTTCTCTAATAATTAGTGATGTTGAGCAGCTTTTCATGTGCTTCTTGGCCATCTGTATGTCTTCTTTGGAGAAATGTCTATTTAGGTCTTCTGCCCATTTTTGGATTGGGTTGTTTGTTTTTTTAATATTGAGCTGCATGAGCTGTTTATATATTTTGGAGATTAATCCTTTGTCCGTTGATTTGTTTGCAAATATTTTCTCCCATTCTGAAGGTTGTCTTTTCATCTTGCTCGTAGTTTCCTTTGCTTTGCAAAAGCTTTTAAGTTTCATTAGGTCCCATTTGTTTATTTTTGTTTTTATTTCCATTACTCTAGGGGGTGGATCAAAAAAGATCTTGCTGTGATTTATGTCAAAGAGTGTTCTTCCTATGTTTTCCTCTGAGAGTTTTATAGTATCCAGTCTTACATTTAGGTCTGTAATCCATTTTGAGTTTATTTTTGTGTATGGTGTTAGGGAGTGTTCTAATTTCATTCTTTTACATGTAGCTGTCCAGTTTTCCCAGCACCACTTATTGAAGAGACTGTCTTTTCTCCATTGTATATCCTTGCTTCCTTTGTCATAGATTAGTTGACCGTAGGTGCGTGGGTTTATCTCTGGGCTTTCTATCTTGTTCCATTGATCTGTATTTCTGTTTTTGTGCCAGCACCATAGTGTCTTGATTACTGTAGCTTTGTAATACAGTCTGATGTCAGGGAGTCTGGTTCCTCCAGCTCTTTTTTTTTCCCTCAAGACTGCATTGGCTATTCGGGGTCTTTTGTGTCTCCATACAAATTTTAAGATTTTTTGTTCTAGTTCTGTAAAAAATGCCACTGATAATTTGATAGGGATTGCATTGAATCTGTAGATTGCTTTGGGTAATATAGTCATTTTCACAATATTGATTCTTCCAATCCAAGAACGTGGTATATCTCTTCATCTGTTTGTGTCATCTTTGATTTCTTTCATCAGTGTCTTATAGTTTTCTGAGTACAGGTCTTTTACCTCCTTAGGTAGCTTTATTCCGAGGTATTTTATTCTTTTTGTTGCAATGGTGAATGGGATTGTTTCCTTAATTTCTCTTTCTGATCTTCTGTTGTTAGTGTATAGGAATGCAAGAGATTTCTGTGCATTAACTTTGTATCCTGCAACTTTACCAAATTCATTGATTAGCTCTAGTAGTTTTCTGGTGACATCTTTAGGATTCTGTATGTATAGTATCATGTCATCTGCACACAGTGACAGTTGAACTTCTTTTCCAATTTATATTCCCTTTATTTCTTTTTCTTTGATTGCCGTGGCTAGGACTTCCAAAACTATGTTGAATAATAGTGGCAAGAGTGGACAACCTTGTCTTGTTCCTGATCTTAGAGGAAATGCTTTCAGCTTTTCACCATTGAGAATGATGTTTGCTGTGGTTTTGTCATAGATGGCCTTTATTATGTTGAGGTAGGTTCCCTGTATGCCCACTTTCTGGAGAATTTTTATCATAAATGGGTGTTGAATTTTGTTAAAAGCTTTTTCTGCATCTATTGAGATGATCATATGGTTTTTATTCTTCAATTTGTTAATATGGCATATCACATTGATTGATTTGCGTATATTAAAGAATCTTTGCATCCCTGAGATAAATCCCACTTGATCATGGTGTATGATCCTTTTAATGTGTTGTTGGATTCTGTTTGCTAGTATTTTGTTGAGGATTTTTGCATCTATATTCATCAGTGATATTGGTCTGTAATTTTCTTTTTTTTGTAGTATCTTTGTCTGGTTTTGGTATCAGGGTGATGGTGGCTTCATAGAATGAGTTTGGGAGTGCTCCTTCCTCTGCAATTTTTTGGAAGACTTTGAGAAGGATGGGTGTCAGCTCTTCTCTAAATGTTTGACAGAATTCACCTGTGAAGCCATCTGGTCCTAGACTTTTGTTTGTTGGAAGATTTTTAATCACAGTTTCAATTTCATTACTTGTGATTGGTCTGTTCATATTTTCTATTTCTTCCTGGTTCAGTCTTGGAAGGTTATACCATTCTAACAATTTGTCCATTTCTTCCAGGTTGTTCATTTTATTGGCATAGAGTTGCTTGTAGTAGTCTCTTAGGATACTTTGTATTTCTGCAGTGTCTGTTGTAACTTCTCCTTTTTCATTTCTAATTTTATTGATTTGAGTCCTCTCCCTCTTTTTCTTGATGAGTCTGGCTAAAGGTTTATCAATTTTGTTTATCTTCTCAAAGAACCAGCTTTTAGTTTTATTGATCTTTGCTATTGTTTTCTTTGTTTCTATTTCATTTATTTCTGCTCTGATCTTTATGATTTCTTTCCTTCTACTAACTTTGGGTTTTGTTTGTTCTTCTTTCTCTAGTTTCTTTAGGTGTAAGGTTAGATTGTTTATTTGAGGTGTTTCTTGTTTCTTGAGGTAAGCTTGTATAGCTATAAACTTCCCTCTTAGAACTGCTTTTGCTGCATCCCATAGGTTTTGGATTGTGTTTTCTGTGTAATTTGTCTCTAGGTATTTTTTTATTTCCTCTTGGATTTCTTCAGTGATCTCTTGGTTATTTAGTAACGTATTGTTTAGCCTCCATGTGTTTGTGTTTTTTACGTTTTTTTCCCTGTAGTTCATTTCTAATCTCATAGCGTTGTGGTCGGAAAAGATGCTTGATGTGATTTCAATTTTCTTAAATTTACCGAGGCTTGATTTGTGACCCAAGATGTGATCTACCCTGGAGAATGTTCCGTGTGCACTTGAGAAGAAAGTGTAGTCTGTTTTTGGATGGAATGTCCTATAAATATCAATTAAATCTATCCAGTCTGTTGTGTCATTTAAAGCTTGTGTTTCCTTATTAATTTTTTATCTGGGTGATCTGTCCATCAGTGTAAGTGAGGTGTTAAAGTCCTCCACTATTATTGTGTTACTGTTGATTTCCTCTTTTATAGCTGTTAGCAGTTGCCTTATGTATTGAGGTGCTCCTATGTTGGGTGCATATATATTTATAATTGTTATATCTTCTTGGATTGATCCCTTGATCATTATGTAGTGTCCTTCCTTGTCTCTTGTAACATTCTTTATTTTAAGGTCTATTTTATCTGATACGAGTATTGCTACTCTAGCTTTTTTTTGATTTCCATTTGCATGGAATATCTTTTTCTGTCCCCTTACTTTCAGTCTGTATGTGTCCCTAGGTGTGAAGTGGGTCTCTTGTAGACAGCATATATATGGGTCTTGTTTTTGTATCCATTCAGCCAACCTGCGTCTTTTGGTTGGAACATTTAATCCATTCACGTTTAAGGTAATTATCGATATGTATGTTCCTATTACCATTTTCTTAATTGTTATGGGTTTGTTTTTGTCGGTCCTTTTCTTCTCTTGTGTTTCCCACTTAGAGAAGTTCCTTTTGCATTTGTTGTAGAGCTGGTTTGGTGGTGCTGAATTCTCTTAGCTTTTGCTTGTCCGTAAAGATTTTGATTTCTCTGTCGAATCTGAATGAGATCCTTGCCGGGTAGAGTAATCTTGGTTGTAGGTTCTTCCCTTTCATCACTTTAAATATATCCTGCCACTCCCTTCTGGCCTGTAGAGTTTCTGCTGAGAAATCAGCTGTTAACCTTATGGGAGTTCCCTTGTATGTTATTTGTCGTTTTTCCTTTTTTTGCTTTCAATAATTTGTCTTTAATTTTTGTCAATTTGATTACTGTGTGTCCTGGTGTGTTTCTCCTTGGGTTTATCCTGCCTGGGACTCTCTGTGCTTTCTGGACTTGGGTGGCTATTTCCTTTCCCATGTTAGGGAAGTGTTTGACTATAGTCTCTTCAGATATTTTCTCAGGTCCTTTCTCTCTCTCGTCTCCTTCTGGGACCCCTATAATGCGAATGTTGTTGCATTTAATGTTGTCCCAGAGGTCTCTTAGGCTATCTTCAGTTCTTTTCATTCCTTTTTTCTTTATGCTGTTCCGTGGCAGTGAATTCCTCCTCTCTGTCTTTCAGGTCACTTATCCATTCTTCTGACTCAGTTTTTCTGCTATTGATTCCTTCTAGTGTGTTTTTCATTTCAGTTATTGTATTGTTCATCTCTGTTTGTTTGTTCTTTAATTCTTCTAGGTCTTTGTTAAACAGTTCTTGCATCTTCTCTATCTTTGCCTCCATTTTTGTTACGAGGTCCTGGATCATCTTCACTATCATTATTCTGAATTCTTTTTCTGGAAGGTTGCCTATCTCCACTTCATTTAGTTGTTTTTCTGGGGTTTTATCTTGTTCCTTCATCTGGTACAAAGTCCTCTGCCTTTTCATTTTGTCTATCTTTCTGTGAATGTGGTTTTCCTTCCACAGGCTGCAGAATTGTAGTTCTTCTTGCTTCTGCTGTCTGCCCTCTGGAACCTGTTTCTTATCTCCTGGGTATGTTGGCAACAATCAGGGTGTATTGCTACCCCATGATGCCTTGGGTATAGCCTGTGGCATGAATCGCTGGGTTTTCCAAAGGTGAGGTTGATTCAGAGAGAATTACAGCTCCCTGCTTAAAAAGATGAATTAGAAAAATTAAATTGCCATTAAATAATACTAGATTCACACTTAAGTAGGACAAATCATTTGGGGCAAAGCAGACCCTTGGCTCCAATGAAATAGCTTAAAATCCAAACATTTCTAATAAACCTGTTACGTGCTAAACACTATACAGTATACTCTTTAATGAGTTCTTATTTAATTTTCCAAAACCCTGTGGGATAGGAATTATCTCCATTTACAGATAAGAAAATTGAGGTTCAGGGAAACAGGGTGGTGTTCCTTCATTAGCATGTATTTATCTGGGCCAATGTCTGGGTTTCTTACTGAACTGAGTGAGGTATGGCCACCCAGCTGAATTCTTTTGGAACTTGGATTTGAACCCCAGATTTTCTGACTCTCAGTCCAGGGCATTCTCAGTTATACCAAACTATCCCATGAACACAGACTGTTACCCTTTGTTTATATCGAAATACTGAGTGCAGCCTCTAGTGCACTGTGGACTTTCAGTAAATGTTTACTGATTGAATTTCTAGAGAATCACTGAGGTGGGGGAGACAAGCTTGCTCTCTGATCCTTTATAGGAGCATTCTAGACAATGGCTGTGGTCACTGGGTGGGTGGGTCCAGTTGACAAAATGGTTGATAATTAAAGATGGTGCTTGGTCATATCTGTGAGATTGTACAGACTCCTTGTACCATGAGCTCCAGCCATACTCTCCTCTCAGTTCCTCATGAATGTCATACGTCTTCCTACCCCAGGACATTTGTACATACTATTCCCTCTTCCCGGCACACTCTTGCTCCCTCCCCCTTTGTATAATTCTTACTGTGCAGGTTTCAGCTCAGATGTCACACCCTCAAAGTCCTCTAGACACTCCACATTTTACACTTTGAGGGGGTTTTGTTTATTGTTTTGTTTAATGTATCTTCTCTTTAGCTTGTAAACACACTAGGACAGCAGAGATTTTAAATTTTCTGTCCAATGACTTTCCAATACCAGTTCAGTGCCGTGTTCAGTAAATATTTGTTGAATGAATACCTGGCTCTAATTTAGTTCCCTTCAATAAACAATGTTCTGTGTTCATCCTGGAGCATGCTTTAGTTTTGTTTGCTTATAAAAATAAGCAAATGTATTGTTATGTACATTTTCCCAGTAGGTATGTGACCGTCCCTATTTTGGGATGGGGAAAGTCTTGTTAGTTTTCTGTTCTCCAGGTGCGCAAACAGTCAGAAAGAAGGTCAAGCAAGAGGGGGAGCTATCATCACGACGGTCAGGAAATTGGGAGGTTTGGGGGGAACATGTTCCAGAGTTTGAATCGTAGCTAAATTTGGAATGTACTATATGGACTGTATCAAAATTATGTTGTAAATTAAGGAAGTCTTTGTGAGGTAGGCAATTCCCAGTTGAGAACTAGAATTTAACAGTGAGGAAGTTCTGATAAAGTAGGGAGTGGAAAGCTTGCCTTCGCTAACAGAAGATACCTGAAGAGTTCCCTAACTCGGGAAGGACGATCTATGAACCGTGTCATGCGAACTCCACCCCCACCCCAACCTTCTTTGGCATCTTTATTAGTATCACCCAATACTCAGAGTTATTATGCTCCATGTCTTTGGGGGAAAAAAAAATCATGGCACTACTCCCTTACTTGTTGAGAGCGCCTTGTAGTGCCCTACAAAATGTTTTTACATGTGTGCTATTTCATTAGCACCACACGTGACTATTTAGCAGAGGAGGTGAACTCAGAGATGTTAAGTGACTTGCCCTGAGCGCATTCCTGCATGCACTGATTCCCATGACAAATTTTATGGGCCAAGTACTATATGAGGTACAAGCAGGGACAGATCAAGGTTTTGTGGGGTCTGAAACTTCTGCAATTTTCCTCATTCAGAGAAGGAATATAAAACTAAAAATATAAAATTAGATTGAAAGTGAGTATGATGAGAAATTACAAAATTTGTAAAAGCTGACAGATCCCATAAATTTAAAAAATA
This sequence comes from Eubalaena glacialis, assembly GCF_028564815.1. Lineage (NCBI taxonomy): Eukaryota > Metazoa > Chordata > Mammalia > Artiodactyla > Balaenidae > Eubalaena > Eubalaena glacialis. The sequence goes on from NC_083719.1 coordinate 57,899,457, forward strand.
TTCCCAGTATTCCTCTTAGCCAGATCCTGAAAATGCCCTCAAGCCACTCCAGTGTCACCCAGCAGGAAGGGACGTGTGTCTGGGGGAGCACGAATGAAGAGAGGGCACACTTCACTGATGGTGGTTGAAGTATCCCCCCTACCCTGACCTCCAGCATAAAATGTGGAATACTTATACTAAATTATTTTTTCCTATAAAATTTCACCCAACACACTTTGGGTAAACACCTGATCGCAAGCAAATTTCCCAGTAGTCCATATTGTTGTTCTCCTCTGTCATGGTGACCACCCCAGGCTTGTACAGATCAAACTCTATCCCATTCTAAAAATTACCTTACTGTTATAGACTAGACAAAACCAGCTGTGTGAACGTGATGCTTTGGGCCCTCCCAGGGCCTTGGAAGAGGCCTCATGAACCAAGAGCCCTAAGCTTAAGCTTCATCAGCTTTATGGTAAGTCTACCTCTGGGCACACAGTGTACAAACATGGAGAAGACAGGCTGCCCTGCCCTCAATTCACTAGTGGAGAGGTCAGAGTAAACTCACAGAAAGCGCTTAGTGTTCCTGTGATGAATGGTTGGATAAAGACAAGCTGAGGATGCTCCTGAAACCCCCGGAGGGCCTCAAGGAACGCTTCTCAGAGGAGAAGCATCCTGGGTTGAGAAGGATAAGTGTCAGGGGACAGGCAGGAAAAGAGTGGCCCAAAGAGAGGGTGCTGACTGAGAGGGTGCATGCACTGGTAAGAGCCATCTGATTGGAGGAGAGGGTTGAGGTGAGCCTGGGAAGGAAGGTTCTGGGGATCACACCTCAAATGGGGGCAAAGCAGGCATTGAAATCCCTGTCTTCTGACTATACCCTGCTTTACCGCATTATATGATGATCCATGTGTTTTCCATGTTCTCATACTTAATTTTGCACTCTTTTCTTCTAAATATAGAGGAGAACATCATTCAGTCTTTTCTGATAGATAGTGGAACTATTGAGGGCAGAATCAGCAGCCCGAGCCAGGGAGGGGACAGGAGGACATTTTTGGAATAACAGTGATAGTTACACTCCTGGAACAAGTAGCACCTGTGTGGGAACCCTTTGAGCGTGCATGACTATCAAGGTTCCATGTTTCCCCAGGGACTTGTCTGGCTTAAACCTTCCTCCTTTTGTGAAGATCAGTAATAGGGAAAGGGGATCCACTAGAGAGGGAAATTTAGGGGGAAATCTCATGAAGCACTTTAGAAACAGTTGCTGGTATAGATCACGTTAAAGACTTTATCTTCTATGAATTTCCAAAGACTTTTGTGCCAACTTGGAATTTGAAGTGACCAGGCTGTGGAGCAGCGTGTAGGCGAGGGCTGGTCTCCCTGGTAGGTCTGGGATGTGGCAAGTGGTGAGCATGGGAGGGAATTTGAAAATCTAGGTCACTAAAACCAAATGCATTTAAGCATCTGACATAATCATTTATTGTTTAGAGCATGGCTATAGTTATTAAAAGTGACTTTCTAGAAAGAAGAAACATAGCTTCTTGTATTCCCTTGAGAACAGATACCAAAAAATCCACAGAAAAAAAATGAAATGGTTACTGAAGTATTCATTTTCAGCAGAGATTTTCAGCACATTATCTAATAAAGTTGCATCATTAAAGCATTGATCGATTTAAATGTACTTGGCCACCCATAAATTTGTAGGTCAAATAGAAATCCCACATCTTGCCATTTAAACTCATAATAAAATGTTGTGTAAATGGGGTAGTGCATATTTTGGTAAGAAACTGAAAACATTTTGCATGGATTGGAATGTAAAGGATTAGTGGTACAAACATGACTTGAATGACTATGTGTGTGAAGTCCAAGACTGGCTTTCATAATCAGTTGTCTGCTTTTATTTAGAATTGTGACTTTATGATTCTTTATACCTTCACTGTATTCTTCTTTAATAAAGGTGTTTTGGAAAAGTTACACATAAATAAAATAATGTTTTAGCAGGTGAGTGCCCTATTGAATAAAACTCAATGGTAAATACTCTTGATAATCGCACTAGATTGTATGTTTGAATTCAGATTTTTATAAACTCGATTTGTTTGAACTGTGAGCACCCTATACATCTTTGTGTGTTCTGGAATTTTAAAAAGGTATTTATACATGAGTGGTAGAGGATTAAACATGAAAATAGATGATATTTGTCAAAACCACTGACTGAATTCAATAGTAAGCTTCCCCCTGTAGGCAAAACAGGGAAGAATATCAGCTAAATTGTGGTGGGTATCAGTTAATATGTGACAGCTTGTTGGTGGAATTTCTGTGGGTAGCTGCCATTGTGCGTTCAGTGGAAACTGAGGTCACTGGGAGGGACAGTGAGCCATTAAATTGCATGGGGCCCTTGATAAAGAATACAGAATTTGTGAAGCATTTTTTTTGATGGTGGAAAATAAAAGTATCTTCAGCTTCCACAGATGAGTAGATAAACTTATGGTACATTAATATACCCACCACCCTCCTCCCTCCACCATTGCTAACCCCTGGCAACCACTAATCTGTTTTCCACCTCTATAGTTTTGTCATCTTGAGAATGTTATGCAAATGAAGTCATACAGCATGTGATCTTTTGAGGTTGGCTCACTCAGCATAATGTCCTTAAGGTGCATCCAGCTTGTTGTATGAGTCATTTATTCTTTTTCGTTAATGAGTAGCATTCCATGGTATGGGCGTACCACAGTTTAACCATTCACCTATTGTAGGACATTTTGATTGCTTCATATTGGTTATTATAAATAAAGCTGCTATGAACAATTGTGTGGATGTAATTTTCATTTCTCTGGGATGAATGTCCAGGAATGCAATTGCTGGGTTGTTTGGTTAGTGTATGTTTAGTTTTTAAAGGAACTGCTAAGCTATTTTCTGGAGTGGCTGTACCTTACTACATTCACGCCTACAGTGTATGAGAGATCCAACTTCTTTGCATCCTTATCCACATTTAGCATTGCCACTATTTTTTATTTTAGCTGTTCCAATAGGTGTCTAGTGATAGCTTTTTATAGTCCCTGGTACAGACTTTTCCCCTTTATTCTGGTAAAATATACATAACTCATTTTAACACTGTATCCACTTGTAAGTGTACAGTTCAGTGGCATTAAGTACATTTATATTGTACAACCATTACCGCCATCCATCTCCAGAACTTTTTTATCTTCCCAAACTGAAACTCTCTGCCCATGAAACAATAACTCTCTATTCCTCCATTCTCCAGCCCCTGGCAACCACCATTCTGCTTTCTGTCTCTGTGAATTTGACTACTATAGGTACCTCACAAGTGGAATCATGCCATGTTTGTCCTTTTGTTTCTGACTTACTTAGCATAATGTTTTCAAAGCCTGTCCATATTGCATGTGTCAGAATTGTGTTCTTTTTTAAGGCTGAGGAATATTCCATTGTATATGTACACTACACTTTGTTTATCCATTCATTTGCTGGACATTTGGGTGGTTTCCACCTTTTGCTATTGTGAATAATGCTGCTATAAACTTTGGTGTACTAGTTTCTAAGTCTCTGATTTCAGTTCTTTTGTGTATATATCTAGAAGTTGAATTGCTGGATCACATGGTAATTCTACGTTAAATTTTTTGAGGAACCACCAAACTGTACCTCCACATTGGCTGTACCTCATACATTCCGATCAGTAGTGAACTGCACGAGGAGTCTAATTTCTCCACGTTCTTTGCCAACACTTTTCTGTTTTTGATACTAGCCATCCTCATGGATGTAAAGTGGTCTGGTATAGATTTTGATAAAGAGATTTGAAATGTTTATGCAGCTATCCCTGTAGTAGGGATTACTGATTAGGGTCCTTCAGACCTTTCAAACTGCGACCAGTTTTCATTCTACCTCAGGGTGAGATTAAAGTTAATTTATACATCACTCTGAAATTATAGGTATTTTTCACGATCTTAATATATTTGTATCCTGAGTTGAGATAATAAGAGTTTATGTGGTGAGTTCAGATAGCAAAGAATAATCTATCTAAATACTTTTGGGTAGGAAAAGTTGAGAGTTCAAATAGAATAGATTTATCTAAAAAGTTAACGTGAATCCAATTAAAAAGCCAGAATTGAGAGTGGGAGTTTAGAGAGGAGATGGTCTCTATTTTAAAGTCATTTGTCATATGACATAGCAGGGAAAGCTCAACCACTTTATGCGACTACATGTTTTATGGTTAAATTAGCACCTTTAGGTCAAATTGCCTGAATGGTGTCTAAGAGAATAATTAATTTCTATAACACCTGCAAATCCAAATCCAGAGTTTTTTTGGGGGGTTTGGGGTTTTCTGATCCTTACTGCACTGATTCTTTGACTCCTAGAAGGCAAGCCCTTAGGAGGTATGAAAGAATAGAGACTCTGGTTCCTCTTGGGGGTTTCCTGTGGGAACAGGACTCCCTGAGGGATGGCACTTAGGATGGTTCTCAAGCCCCAGGGAGGATGGGGAGGGCAGGTGACTCAGAATGGTGATTAATTAAATAAATGTCTATTGTGCTCACCTGCTTACCTTCAAGGCACTGGTGGAGGTCAGGTTATGGACCTTGCCTCTTTTCCTTTCACACTTCAATAATTGGAAAGTCTTAAAATTGTACTCATTCTTTGCCAAAAGTCTGCGTGTGTGTGTGTGTGTGTGTGTATTGTGAATATTACCTGTATATGTAAACTGCACATTGACTTTCCATGGTCATCTTGGCTTAAAAGAGAATTTAAAAAAAATAAGTGACTTAACATGGGTGTCTGTGTGGGCAGGAGTATGGGGAGGTGCTATGGTCTGAATGTTCATGTCCCTTAAAATTCATATGTTGAAATCCTAATACCCAGTGTGGTGGCGTTAGCGGGTGGGGCCTTTGGGATGTCGAGCCCTCATAGATGGGATTAGTGTCCTTATAAAAAAGACCTCACTGAGCTCTTTTGCCACTTCTGCCATGTGAGATTACAGTGAGAGGATGGACATCATTGGGGAAGTGGGCCCTCACCAGACACCGATTCTGCTGGTGACTTGATCTTGGACTCTCTAGCCTCCAGAACTATGAGAAATAAATGTCTGTTGTTTATAAGTCACCCAGTTTATGGTATTTTGTCATAGCAGCCTGACTAAGACAGGAAGGAATGGGAGAAGGCAATTAGGACATTTCCTGCCTTGACTAAGGTAGATTTCTGGGAGATCTTTGCTTCTCCCCAGTAGACTGATGAGTGTTACTGTGTTGGTCACAGGGTGTTAAAGGCCCTGATTGGGGAGGGGTCCACTCATTGACCCAGGATAGGTCAGTGAACCTTCTGGAAATACCTAAAAACAAAACAAAACAAGAAAACAGAAAAGAAACAAAAAAATCCCACGATTTACCTGTTAGAAGGGAACTGCTTCGGTTTCTTTCTCTTTGGAGGTTGCCTTATGGGAAAACCCAGATAGCCTTTCCAAATGCAAAGCCAGCCAGCCTGGAGTTAGTAAGCCAGGCTGTGAACCAACTGAGGATTATTACTATTTTTTTTAAAGGCTTTTAAAATGAAAAAATGCAGATGAAAATAAGTTAGAAACTACAGGAGGAAACTTGAAACATAATCATGGTATAACAAACTTCACATGCTAAGAGCCAGCGACCACACAGGGTTACTAGAGCTGTAGAGCTTCTGGCAGTCGGGAAAACAAATTCTAGGTCATTTTTAAGCAATGCTTTATGGCAGGGTGAAGATGGCTCTGAGTTCTGAGAGGAGAGAGGATTCTGTTGAAGGACATTCTACACGTTGACCGTAACTTCTTCCAGAGTTGGCTCTGGCTAATCAGCTTTCCTTCATTCTAACGGTGCAAGTGATTTTTACTTTTTCATTTTTGCCTCAACCCTCTGTTTTCCTTTAAGTAGGGTGTAGCCTTTTATCTTGGCCACGTGATCACCTTCATTTGCCAGATTTTTTTAGGCCTGATTTAAGCAGGAGGCATTTTGATTTCCTTTTTCCTTTGAGTTTTTCTTTGTTCTTTTCTGACTTGCTCAATAAGTGTGCCATTAGAGTTTGATCCTCCAAAGTGAAGACTGCTCTGTGTCCCCAGGAAGGCCCCATTTCACCTCATCCCAAAGCTGTTAAATCGCTCAGGTTGGGATTTGTGACTGGCCAGAAGGTTCAGGGACTACTGCGGAAGAACTTCCCAGATGAGTCCGCAACCTCCAGCAGAGTGTCAGGACATCTGGTTCACTGGGATATCATCTCGTACATCATGGCGTCCTGGGGTTCCTGCACTGCCATTGGCTAATATTTGATAGAGGCAGGGGGAGAAGACAGGAGGTTCATGTACACAGAACACAATTTGGGTAGGGTAGGTGGAGCACTTCTATGAGTATGTTGAAGGATTTAATGTTTTGGGGACTGAAGTACTTAAACATTTCAGAACTGAGATGCTTCTACTTGTGGCCTGTGACCTCTTTTCTTAGGTGGCATTTAAACCTATGAGTTACTTTGTCTTCATAAAACAGTTAAAACAAGCAGAAGATGTCTTATCTATTGAAAGCCATTGACATGTGAGGACAGAAGCAACCAAGGCAGCCTCCTTATTAAAAAAAAAAGCAGCTTATTAAAAAAACTTTAAAGATACACCCTTCCCTGCCCCCTCCTGCATTGAGTTCACCCCTCCCCACTCTGTTCTAGCTCAGTTAACAACCTGCTTTACTAAGCCAATGCTCCCACCTTCTCTGTTGACCAGTACCAACTTCACACTTCCTACCCAATACCTCTGTCCTTCCAGATCTGGGTTAACTATGTGACCTTTGAGGTGAGCGTTAAGCAGCGTATGGCACTTGCAGAGTAAGCACTCAGTCAGTGTTAATTGCCTGGACTCATCATAAACACTGCGATCAGCATAATCCTTCCCAGTTTTTCTATAGATGAATACCACCTAGTGGCCACTGTCCCAGCTAGGTTAGCCCCTCTCTCCAAATCTTGAGTGTGCATGCCTCTGGAAGAAGAGTTGGCTGTTTGACTTTAGGGGATGGGAAAGGAAGGGGGGGGCAGAGAAGCCCACCGGAGGAGACCTAGTCTTAAAGTGCCTGCTGTGCGCCAGGGAAAATATAGTCTCTGGCCATGGTTTCCAGGGATTGTGATTTCTGGGACTGTTTCAGAAGTTTTTTTATTTTTAATTTTTTTATTTTTTACATCTTTATTGGAGTATAATTGCCTTACAATGGTGTGTTAGTTTCTGCTTTATAACAAAGTGAATCGGCTATACATATACATATATCCCCATATCTCCTCCCTCTTGCATCTCCCTCCCACCCTCCCTATCCCACCCCTCTAGGTGGTCACAAAGCACCGAGCTGATCTTCCTGTGCTATGTGGCTGCTTCCCACTAGCTATCTATTTTACATTTGGTAGTGTGCATATGTCCATGTCACTCTCTCAATTCGTCCCAGCTTACCCTTCTCCCTCCCTGTGTCCTCAAGTCCATTCTCTACGCCTGCGTCTTTACTCCTGTCCTGTCCTTAGGTTCTTCACAACCATTTTTTTTTTTTTCCAGATTCCATATATATGTGTTAGCATACAATATTTGTTTTTCTCTTTCTGAATTACTTCACTCTGTATGACAGTCTCTAGGTCCATCCACCTCACTACAAATAACTCAATTTCATTTCTTTTTATGGCTGAGTAATATTCCATTGTATATATGTGCCACATCTTCTTTATCCATTCATCTGTCAATGGACATTTAGGTTGCTTCCATGTCCTGGCTATTGTAAATACTGCTGCAATGAACGTTGTGGTACATGACTCTTTTTGAATTATGGTTTTCTCAGGGTATATGACCAGTAGTGAGATTGCTGGGTCATATGGTAGTTCTAGTTTTAGTTTTTTAAGGACTTTCATACTGTTCTCCATAGTGGTTGTATCAATTTACATTCCCACCAAAAGTGCAAGAGGGTTCCCTTTTCTCCACACCCTCTCCAGCATTTATTGTTTGTAGATGTTTTGATGCTGGCCATTCTGACTGGTGTGAGGTGATACCTCATCGTATTTTATTTTTTTGTTTTATTTTAATTTTATTTATTTATTTATTTATTTAGGCTGTGTTGGGGTCTTCGTTGCTGCTCATGGGCTTTCTTTAGTTGTGGCGAGCGGGGGCTACTCTTCGTTGCAGTGGGGGGGCTTCTCACTGTGGTGGCTTCTCTTGTTGTGGAGCACGGGCTCTAGGTGTGCGAGCTTCAGTACTTGTGGCTCATGGGCTCTAGAGCGCAGGCTCAGTAGTTGTGGCTCGCAGGCTCTAGAGCGCAGGCTCAGTAGTTGTGGCTCGTGGGGTCTAGAGTGCAGGCTCAGTAGTTGTGGCGCACGGGCTTAGTTGCTCTGTGGCATGTGGGATCTTCCCGGACTAGGGCTTGAACCTGTGTCCCCTGCATTGGCAGGTGGATTCTTAACCACTGTGCCACCAGGGAAACCCCCTCATTGTAGTTTTGATTTGCATTTCTCTAATGATTAGTGATGTTGCGCATCCTTTGATGTGTTTGTTGGCAATCTGTGTATCTTCTTTGGAGAAATGTCTGTTTAGGTCTTCTGCCCATTTTTGGATTGGGTTGTTTGTTTTTTTGCTATTGAGCTGCATGTAAATTTTGGAGATTAATCTTTTGTCAGTTGCTTCGTTTGCAAATATTTTCTCCCATTCTGAAGGTTGTCTTTTCGTCTTTTTTATGGTTTCCTTTGCTTTGCAAAAGCTTTTAAGTTTCATTAGGTCCCATTTGTTTATTTTTGTTTTTATTTCCATTTCTCTAGGAGGTGGGTCAAAAAGGATCTTGCTGTAATTTATGTCATAGAGTGTTCTGCCTATATTTTCCTCTAAGAGTTTTATAATGTCTGGCCTTACATTTAGGTCTTCAATCCATTTTGAATTTATTTTTGTGTATGGTGTTAGGAGTGTTCTAATTTCATTCTTTTACATCTAGCTGTCCAGTTTTCCCAGCACCACTTATTGAAGAGGCTGTCTTTTCTCCACTGTATATTCTTGCCTCCTTTATCAAAAATAAGGTGACCATATGTGCGTGGGTTTATCTCTGGGCTTTCTCTCCTGTTCCATTGATCTATATTTCTGTTTTTGTGCCAGTACCATACTGTCTTGATTACTGTAGCTTTGTAGTATAGTCTGAAGTCTGGGAGCCTGATTCCTCCAGCTCCATTTTTCTTTCTCAAGATTGCTTTGGCTATTTGGGGTCTTTTGTGTTTCCATACAAATTGTGATTTTTTTTTGTTCTAGTTCTGTGAAAAATGCCATTGGTAGTTTGATAGGGATTACACTGCATCTGTAGATTGCTTTGGGTAGTATAGTCATTTTCACAATGTTGATTCTTCCAATCCAAGAATATGGTAAATCTCTCCATCTATTTGTATCATCTTTAATTTCTTTCATCAGTGTCTTATAGTTTTCTGCATACAGATCTTTTGTCTCCTTCGGTAGTTTTATTCCTAGGTATTTTATTTTTTTGTTGCAGTGGTAAATGGTAGTGTTTCCTTAATTTCTCTTTCAGATTTTTCATCATTAGTGTATAGGAATGCAAGAGATTTCTGTGCATTACTTTTGTATCCTGCTACTTGACCAGATTCATTGATTAGCTCTAGTAGTTTTCTGGTAGTGTCTTTAGGATTCTCTATGTATAGTATCACGTCATCTGCAAACAGTGACAGCTTTACTTCTTCTTTTCCGATTTGGATTCCTTTTATTTCTTTTTCTTCTCTGATCGCTATGGCTAAAACTTCCAAAACTATGTTGAATAGTAGTGGTGACAGTGGACAACCTTGTCTTGTTCCTGATCTTAGAGGAAGTGGTTTTAGTTTTTCACCATTGAGAACAATGTTGGCTGTGGGTTTGTCGTATATGGCCTTTATTATGTTGAGGTAAGTTCCCTCTATGCCTACTTTCTGGAGGGGTTTTATCCTAAATGGGTGTTGAATTTTGTGAAAAGCTTTTTCTGCCTCTATTGAGATGATCATATGGTTGTTCTCCTTCAATTTGTTAATATGGTTTATCACATTGATTGATTTGCATATATTGAAGAATCCTTGCATTCCCAGGGTAAACCCCACTTGATCATGGTGTATGGTCCTTTTAATGTGCTGTTGGATTCTGTTTGCTAGTATTTTGCTGAGAATTTTTGCATCTGTGTTCATCAGTGATATTGGCCTGTAGTTTTCTTTCTTTGTGACAGCTTTGTCTGGTTTTGGTATCAGGGTGATGGTGGCCTCATAGAATGAGTTTGGGAGTGTTTCTTCTGCTGCTATATTTTGGAAGAGTTTGAGAAGGATAGGTGTTAGCTCTTCTCTAAATGTTTGACAGAATTCACCTGTGAAGCCATCTGGTTTGGGCTTTTGTTTGTTGGAAGATTTTTAATCACAGTCTCAATTTCAGTGCTTATGATTGGTCTGTTTATATTTTCTATTTCTTCCTGGTTCTGTCTTGGAAGGTTGTGCTTTTCTAAGAATTTGTCCATTTCTTCCAGGTTGTCCATTTTATTGGCATATAGTTGCTTGTAGTAATCTCTCATGATCCTTTGTATTTCTGCAGTGGCAGTTGTACTTCTTCTTTTTCATTTCTAATTCTATTGATTTGAGTCTTCTCCCTTTTTTTCTTGGTGACTCTGGCTAATGGTTTATCAATTTTGTTTATCTTCTCAAAGAACCAGATTTTAGTTTTATTGATTTTTGCTATTGTTTCCTTCATTTCTTTTTCATTTATTTCTGATCTGATCTTTATGATTTCTTTCCTTCTGCTAACTTTGGGGTTTTTTTGTTCTTCTTTCTCTAACTGCTTTAGGTGTAAGGTTAGGTTGTTTATTTGAGATGTTTGTTTCTTGAGGTAGGATTGTATTGCTATAAACTTCCTCTTAGAACTGCTTTTGCTGCATCCCATAGGTTTTGGGTCGTCGTGTTTTCATTGTCATTTGTTTCTAGGTATTTTTTGATTTCCTCTTTGATTTCTTCAGTGACCTCTTGGTTATTTAGTAGTGTACTGTTTAGCCTCCATGTGTTTGTATTTTTTACAGACTTTTTCCTGTAATTGATATCTAGTCTCATAGCGTTGTGGTCGGAAAAGATACTTGATACGATTTCAATTTTCTTAAATTTACCAAGGCTTGATTTGTGACCCAAGATATGATCTATCCTGGAGAATGTTCCATGAGCACTGGAGTAAAACGTGTTGTTTTTGGATAGAATGTCCTATAAATATCAATTAAGTCCATTTTGTTTAATATATCATTTAAAGCTTGTGTTTCCTTATTTATTTTCATTTTGCATGATCTGTCCATTGGTGAAAGTGGGGTGTTAAAGTCCCCTACTATTACTGTGTTACTGTCGATTTCCCCTTTTATGGCTGTTAGTATTTGCCTTATGTATTGAGGTGCTCCTATGTTGGGTGCATAAATATTTACAATTGTTATATCTTCTTCTTCGATTGATCCCTTGATCATTACATAGGTTAACAGCTGATCTTTCAGCAGAAACTCTGCAAGCCAGAAGGGAGTGGCAGGATGTACTTAAAGTGATGAAAGGGGAAAACCTACAACCAAGATTACTCTACCCAGCGGATCTCATTCAGATTCGACGGAGAAATTAAAACCTTTACAGACCTCTGGGATTCCCTCGTCTGTTATTTGTTGCTTCTCCCTTGCTGCTTTTAATATTTTTTTTTTGTATTTAATTTTTGATAGTTGATTAATATCTGTCTCGGTGTGTTTCTCTTTGGATTTTTCCTCTATAGGAGTCTCTGTGCTTCCTGGACTTGACTATTTCCTTTCCCATATTAGGGAAGTTTTCAACTATAATCTCTTGAAATATTTTCTCAGTCCCTTTCTTTTTCTCTTCTTCTTCTGGGACCCCTATAATTCGAGTGTTGGTGCATTTGATGTTGTCCCAGAGGTCTCTGAGACTGTCCTCAATTCTTTTCATTCTTTTTTCTTTATTCTGCTCTGCAGTACTTATTTCCACTATTTTATCTTCTAAGTCACTTATCCGTTCTTCTGCCTCAGTTATTACTCTGCTACTGATTCCTTCTAGAGAATTTTTAATTTCAGTTATTTTGTTGTTCATCATTATTTGTTTGCTCTTTAGTTCTTCTAGGTCCTTGTTAAACGTTTCTTGTATTTTCTCCATTCCATTTCCAAGATTTTGGATCATCTTTACTATCATTACTCTGAATTCTTTTTCAGGTAGACTGCCTATTTCCTCTTCATTTGTTTGGTCTGGTGTGTGTTTACCTTGCTCCTTCATCTGCTGTGTGTTTTTCTATCTTCTCATTTTGCTTAACTTACTGTGTTTGGGGTCTCCTTTTCGCAGGCTGCAGGTTCATAGTTCCTGTTGTTTTTGGTGTCTTCCGCCAGTGGGTAAGGTTTGTTCAGTGGGTTGTGTAGGCTTCCTGGTGGAGGGACCTGGTGCCTGTGTTCTGGTGGATGAGGCTGGGTCTTGTCTTTCTGGTGGGCATGACTGCGTCCAGTGGTGTGTTTTGGGGCGTCTCTGACCTTATGATGATTTTAGTCAGCCTCTCTGCTAATGGGTGGGGTTGTGTTCCTGTCTTGCTAGTTGTTTGGCATAGGGTGTCCAGCACTGTAGCTTGCTGGTCGTTGAGTGGAGCTGGGTCTTAGCGTTGAGATCGAGATCTCTGGGAGAGCTTTCGCCATTTGATATTATGTGGAGCCGGGAGGTCTCTGGTGGACCAATGTCCTGAACTTAGCTCTCCCACCTCAGAGGCCCAGGCCTGACACCTGGCCGGAGCACCAAGACCCTCTCAGCCACACGGTTCAGAAGAGAAGGGAGGCAAAAAAGAAAGAAAGAAAAAATAAGTAAGTAAATAAAATAAAGTTTTTAAAATTAAAAAGAAATTAAAAAGTAATAAAAAAAAAAGAAAGAAAGAAGAGAGCAACCAACCCAAAAAACAAATTCACCCATGATAACAAGTGCTAAAAACTATATAAAAAAACAAAAAACAAAAAAAAAAACTGGACAGGCAGAACCCTAGGACAAATGGTAAAAGCAAAGCTGTACAGACAAAATCACACACAGAAGCATACACATACACACTCACAAAAAGAGAAAAAGGAAAAAAAAATATATCTATATATAAAAAAGAAACAGGAAGAGAGCAACCAAATCAATAAACAAATCTACCAATGATAATAAACTCTAAATACTAAACTAAGATAAACATAAAACCAGAAACAAATTAGTTGCAGAAAGCAAACTCCAAGTCTACAGTTGCTCCCAAAGTCCACCACCTCAATTGGGATGATTCGTTGTCTGTTCAGGTATTCCACAGATGCAGGTACATCAAGTTGAGTGTGGAGATTTAATCCACTGCTCCTGAGGCTGCTGGGAGAGATTTCCCTTTCTCTTCTTTGTTCGCACAGCTCCTGGTGTTCAGCTTTGGATTTGGCCCCACCTCTGCGTGTAGGTTGCCTGAGGGCATCTGTTCCTGCCCAGACAGGATGGGGTTAAAGTAGCAGCTGATTAGGGGGTTCTGGCTCACTCAGGCCTGGGGGAGAGAGGGGTACAGAATGCGGGGGGAGCCTGCGGTGGCAGAGGCCAGGTGACATTGTAACAGCCTGAGGCACGCTGTGTGTTCACCTGGGGAAGTTGTCCCTGGATCACGGGACCCTGGCAGTGGCGGCCTGCATAGCCTCCTGGGAGGGGAGGTGGGGATAGTGACCTGTGCTTGCACACAGGCTTCTTGGTGGCTGCAGCAGCAGCCTTAGCGTCTCATGCCCGTCTCTGGGGTCCACGCTGATAGCCGCGGCTTGCGCCCGTCTCTGGAGCTCGTTTAGGTGGTACTCTGAACCCCCTTTCCTCGCGCACCCCGGAACAATGGTCTCTTGCCTCATCGGCAGCTCCAGACTTTTTCCCGGACTCCCTCCCGGCTAGCCGTGGCGCACTAGCCCCTTCAGGCTGTGTTCACGCAGCCAACACCAGTCCTCTCCCTGGGATCTGACCTCCGAAGCCTGAGCCTCAGCTCCCAGCCCCCGCCCGCCCCGATGGGTGAGCAGACAAGCCTCTCGGGCTGGTGAGTGCTGGTCGGCACCAATCCTCTGTGTGGGAATCTCCCCACTTTGCCCTCTGCACCCCTATTGCTTTGCTCTCCTCCGTAGCTCTGAAGCTTCCCCTCCGCCATCCCCCATCTCCGCCAGTGAAGGGGCTTCCTGGTGTGTGGAGACCTTTCCTCCTTCACACCTCCCTCCCAGAGGTGCAGGTCCTGTCCCTATTCTTTTGTCTCTGTTTTTTCTTTTTTCTTTTGCCCTACCCAGGTACGTGGCGAGTTCCTTGCCTTTTGGGAAGTCTGAGGTCTTCTGCCAGCATTCAGTAGATGTTCTGTAGGAGTTGTTCCACATGTAGATGTATTTCTGATGTATTTGTCGGGAGGAAGGTGGTCTGCATGTCTTACTCCTCCGCCATCTTGAAGGTCTCCTCAGAAGTTTGAAGGATAGGTTTTTAGAGACCATGCTGTCATCTCAGATGTTGGCTTCCAATGACAAGAGTGGTGCTGGCAGTGAATGAAGTGGCTTACTGGTAGACACATGAGCACCTGCCAGTGTGCACCTGTCCGCAGCCTTAGACCCAAGTGTTGGGAGTGCTGGGGGTGTGGTAGTGTTCTCATGACTGCTGTTTTTAGTGGTGGTGAACTCCACTGAGGTAGAATAAACTGTTTATCCCAGGATGCTTGCGGAGAAGGTCCAGCAGCCAAAACTCTGAGTGGAGCTGAGGCAGCCAAGGGTCCGGGTGTTTGCACACCTTGTGGCCACGCTGCTTCAGAAGGGCTCCTTGGTGAGAGGGTCAGAAATAGCTCAGACAGGAAGCAGATGAAATCCAGTTTGTTATTTTTAGCCTCTGAGGTAGACTGTTCAAGTGAAGGCCATTAAAAATCAACCAACCAACCAACAAAAGAACATTGAACGTGATTTTGATTTCTGTGTGTCACAGTTAAATGGACCATGCGGTACCATACAACATCTTAAAATAGATTCTGTTAAAGTTCATATATTTTAATTCATCTGTTTTCTCACTGGAATGTCAGCTGTGAGAACAGAGACTTTGCCTTTCATTGCTGAGTCCTGGGTACCGTGCCTGGCATACGGTATTTGTTTTTCTCTTTCTGACTTACTTCTCTCTGTATGACAGACAGATAGTGAGGTCCATCCACCTCACTACAAATAACTCAATTTTGTTTCTTTTTATGGCTGAGTAATATTCCATTGTATATATGTGTCACATCTTCTTTATCCATTCATCTGTCGATGGACATTTAGGTTGCTTCCATGTTCTGGCTATTGTAAATAGTGCTGCAATGAACATTATGGTACATGACTCTTTTTGAATTATGGGTTTTTCAGGGTATATGCCCAGTAGTGGGATTGCTGGGTCGTATGGTAGTTCTATTTTTAGTTTTTTTTTTTTTTTTTAAGGAACCTCCATACTGTTCTCTATAGTGGCTGTATCGATTTACATTCCCACCAAAAGTGCAAGAGGGTTCCCTTTTCTCCACACCCTCTCCAGCATTTATTGTTTGTAGATTTTTTGATGGCCATTCTGACTGGTGTGAGGTGATAACCTCACTGTGGTTTTGATTTGCATTTCTCTAATGATTAGTGATGTTCAGCATCCTTTCATGTGTTTGTTTTGCCCGCTAATTTTATCATTCATTCATGTATCTTCCTGCAGCAGTTATTACCGTGGTGTTTTATTGGCGACTTTCTATTTCCCTCATTCTTTCTATATTTATTAATTGGAGTTCTTCTGTAAGGAGGTTCATATCAGTATGGACTCATGATATTAATTTGGTACTTTGGGTTACAGCCAAATACTATTGTTATTATTTACTTAAGTTATTGCAGCTTTGGACATCAGGGGCTCTTTCAGATTGGTTCCTGTGTCTCTTTGAGATGCTCTCATCTCTTTTTGTTGTTGTTGGGGACTTCCTTACTTTTTGGCACCATAAGATGCTCCAGGCTGATCTTATATTTTTCATAACTCAGCCATTTCTCCAAAGAGCCTTGGTTCCTTTTTATTGGAGAATAGTATTTAGAAACCAAGATCTGGGCACCTAGGTATGCTCATTGCTACTGGAGTGTCACTGCTTCTAGGTCCTCTCAGTGGACAAAGCCTGGAAATGTATGTATGTACACTAGCCCATTTATACAAACATATATATTAAAATAAACATGAGTTCATACTGATACCTTTGACTATAGTCCAGCACCACAAGCTTACTCTAGTATTCACCCTTTGCTTATAACTCTTTCGACAGTGAGTAACTTGGCTTTTGTTAACTACATGTATTTACTTGTTTGTTCAAACTTAGTACACTTGTAACTACTAACCTGTAGTCCTGTGAGACTATAGATTTACCAACTAGAGTACCGTGCTTGTGTCCAACATAGTTTGTTCTTTATCACTGAGTAGTCTTTATTATCAAGAGATGTTGAATTTCGTTAAATACTTTTTCTGCATCTATTGAGATGATGTGGTTTTTCTTCTTTAGTCTCTTAACATGGTGAATTACATTGGTATTTGAATGTTGAGCCAGTCTTGCATTCTTGAGATGAACCCCAGTTGGTTGTGATATACTATTCTTTTTATGTATTGCTGGATTTAATTTCTGAATATTTTGTTGAGTTTGTTTCTGTGTTCATGAGGAACAGTGGTCTGTAGTTTTCTTCACTTGTAATGTCTTTGTCAGGTTTGGGTGCTAGTGTAATTCCACTTTTATTTGAAGGAATAGATTCCACATATACAAACTAAGAATTCTTTCTTTATTCATATAAGATATGAAGGAATAAAATGATAAGCACTACTATGATTATACAGGTAGTCCACTTTTTTGACTGAAGTGAAAGTGTTAGATCTCTTGATTTCTATTTGCCTTTCTCTACTTCCTGGTGAGATGGATGCTTTCTTCTCTTCCATAAGTGGCTTGGTATCTAAAGTGCACTCCAGGGCCAGTGCAGGTATATATCTTGTTACTAAAACTGTGCCAGTCTTCTCCAAAGGGCAGCGTCCAAAAGTTCCAGCCAGCCTGGGCTCAATTTGCATAGAATTTTGCATGCATGTTAACCAGTGGGGAGAAATGGGGAATAAGTATTTGGAACAAGCACGAAGTTCATTGCACTTCCCCCTTGAAATTATTAGCATGCTTCCATTATACATAGAACAATAGAAAAGTCCTCATTAAACTAGCAGAACAGAGGCATAGTCCCACTACTTGCATTCCAGGCTCTTAACCTAGTTCATGAATTGCCCTTTCTTCAATCCTTTTGGAGGAAAAATGGAAGGAAATAAATGAATTGTGTGATGATATAAATTTTGTTCTGGCATTGGAGATCATTTCTTTGTTTATTGATCTATTGAGTATAATTATTTAAATATAAATATAATGAGCATTTGTTGAGAGGGTTTTTTAAAAAAAAATCACTATTTGTTGTGGTTTCCCCAAATATAATTATATTTCCTTTCACTTTTACTTTCAGGTGGGGGAAATGCAACAGCCCTAAGAAAATGAAACTATATGAAAACCAAATTTTTATGAAAATGTATTATTGGGTGAAGCAGTTATTATTGTGAAAAAAATTCTTAACCTCTTCACAATGCCTTTCTTTAAGTTAGGGTGGAAAACCTGTTTCCCAGGTGCCAGGCTGGTGAAACCTATTGCCCAGGCAAATCCTAGGGGACCAGTTCCAACATATATTCTCAAATGCATCCAGCCATTCTTCTAGGACCTCTTGATCTCTCTCTTTTGCTTTCTTCATAATTGCTTTGTAAAATTCTTCTTTGTTTTCATTCACTTTCTCTCTCCCTCCCTCTCCCCTTCTCTCCTTTTCCCTCCCCCTTCTCTTCTCCTTCCCCTCTTCCTACCCCTGCCCCACCCCACCCCGTTCACCTGGTGTTGAGGATCCAGGGCTGGGTGTCAATCCTAGTTGCTGTAGTTTTCTTGCTGATGCAACTTACCTTGCCTCTTGGGATGGGTGAGGGTTGACTCAGGGGCAGTGAGTGGTAGGGTAAGGGCACAGGAAGAAACAGTTGGGCTGTTAGTGTCTTTCCAGGCCTGTTGACTTCAGTTCTGAACAAACAGAAGTTTCTGGCCAAACTATTTGAGATGTGATCTTGACATGTTCGTGAACATTACCACCGTGAGGAGGGGAAACATGATGGTATTTTTGGAGGAAGGGGCGGATCAGCCAAGGGTTTGGACATTCTGAATACGTGTTATGTTTGTAAGATGGACTTTTGTAACTTGGGAAAGACCATAGAAATTTTCTTGGTAAGTTAAATATTGTTGTTCTCATCTTGAAGGGAGGAATACAGAGTAGTTATATATACAGCTTCCAGGTTGAACTTTCTTTTCCTCTTTTATTGGGCATTTTGTTTTGCCTTGAGTGCATGTGTGCATGTGTATGCAGAATTTGAAATGGCAAGTGGATGTCTTTAAAGAGAAATCATTTGTTCCTCACCAGGGAAAATGAGGGAAAGGAAGAGGCTGAGCACGAGCTGAATTTTAGATCTAAGGAAGCGGGGTGAGCTGGGAGATGCAGGTCAAGCGGGTCCTCCTGTGTTAGCACTTTAAGGAAGTTATTAACACCCAAGTGTCTCGGGTCCTCATAGGTAGAGTGAGGAGAATAATAGTACTTGGCCATGTAAAGCGCTGGCGTCCTTGACTGGCCCAGAGTCATGATCATCATCATCTCTGGGAGTAGGTAGTGATCAGGGTCACTTGATTAGAAAAGGAAGCATGAGGGCGGGACTTGCAGAAGAAGAAGTCAGTCTCTAGGTTTGGGAACTGAGATGCAGTGAGGTGTCAATACAGTTGAGGTACAGTGAAGTGGAGGATGCAGGACTTCAGCTCTCTCGGCTGGAACCCTGCTGAGAATTTTGATGAAAATGTTTGAAGGTGTGATGAGGAATGAAACCAGAACTGGACATGCCCATCCTTAGGAGGCACTGAAGAATATCATGAAATGTGTCCAGTGGTAATTCTGTCAGCAGAATAGAATGTCCAGGAAAGTCCAAGGTCAAAGGAGATAGTACGTACAAAGTTTATTTGAAGACATTCTTTGTGTTTGCTTCATCATCCGTATAATGCCATCTACATCAACACAGTTTCTAGGCCATATGTCTATATGTCTGTGTGTACGTGTATTATTTAGGTAAACTTACAATCATGTGCACAAATATTAAGAGTACATGTGGTAAATTTTTACAAATATATACTTGTGTCATCATCACCCAGATGGAGACAGAACATTTTTAGCACACCCTGTGCTAAAAAAAAAATACAACTTTAGCAAGGCACAAATATGTTGAGATAGAAAAGAAGTGCAATCTTAGTTATATTATCTTTACCAACAACTCATTATCACTCCTTATACAAAGTGAATGCTAATTCATGAGGTTAACTCATTTCTTACCACTCATGGGGAAACATTTCTCCCATTGTGTGAGTCAGAGCTTTTAGGTGCAAGCTATAGTACTCTGATTTAGGCAAAATATAAGGTAATTGTAAGATGGCTGGAAATTCAAGCTTGGAAAAGAGACAGGAACTGCAGTTGAAGTCTTGCCCTGTCCCTGATGGAGTGTGGCTTTGGTGTCGCTGCCACTCTGGACAGTGTGGCTGCCTCCCCTTTGCAGGCATCCCTGCTGCTGCCATGAATCATCTCTACGAACGCTGGGTCTTTTATGTCACTCGCTCCAAATTCAGAGCCTGGAACGGGACTCACTGAGCTGAGTGTAGGTCATAGGATGGCCAAGGAGCAGCAGAGGAAATAGCCATTTCCGTATTGTGAGGTAAGGTCTTGCCTGCCACCTAGACCCACACAATGGGTGACTCGCTAAAAATAGGAAGAGCTTTGGATGCTGTTCAGACAAAAAAGAAAGTAAACAAAACCCAAAAGGCGAAATGTCAGCAACACCTTAAAGTTGCTGTTACTTCTAATGTTATTTTAAAGCCATTATTTGCTGTAAAAACAGATTTTTAACTATAGGTCACAGAACACCCAAAGTATAATTATGTGTTGGGGTACAGACTCCATGTACCTTCAGGCCAGAGCACTACTATCTCAATATGCTAGTCACTTTCTTAGGGAGCCATTAACGGAGCTCCTAATGGTCACCTCCTAGGAGTTAGTGCCTTGAGTTTTCAAATAAAATTATCTGGGCATCATTTTGTGAATCTGTTTCACAAAAATATGCTGGCATTGCAAAGAAGCCTCACCCTGTCCTGTAACTGAGTGGTGACATGTGCTAATCAGAGTTCCCACTTCCTATGCTTATATGGTATCAGCTGCCATAGCCCAGTAGATGCTTGAATAAAGCTGAGGTGTTACCCGCTTCATTTATTACAAAGAAGGAGGAAGATAATCTCTTCTGTTTTAAACTACAGGCATATTTGAAAATGAATACCAATCTGAATTTGATTCACTTGCCCTTAAGAAGTTAAGAACTGCTATCAAGGAGAGCCTTTTCTTTTTTTTTAATGACACGTTGTGATGCACCCGACTCTTTTATTTCTTAAATTAATGTCATCACCTAAACTGTCACGGTTAACTGAGAATTATTGCATTCTGTGTTTTGATGGTAAGTCTTGAGAATTAGATGAAAAATCTGTCTAGTGACCTCGTCAGTGTACAGTATTGAGTGCTGAGGGCCTGTTTGAGATCCGGTACTCTTTTACCCATGTTGTTTACCCAAGCGGTAGGGTTCTACACATGTTATCTAACCTTTTGGGGCCTGGATTTTGCTTGTGTTTGTTTTGGTTGAGTAAAGTTGGGGGAAGATAACGCTTACTTCTGGTGTGTCCAGCTCTATTACTCAGCAGCAGTGTCCTGTTCCCCCAGTGTTTGCGGGGCAGCTCTGTGGCCCCAGGGCCATCCACCCACACTGAGTCTGAGCATGGGCCTCCCTTTGTTTCAGTTCACTTTGTTATGGAAACACCACTTCTCTCATAACTGGCCAATCCCAGATGTTGCAGTTTCTTCCAACATTGTCTATGGTCACATGCATGCTCCAAAGGCTTGGAGAAAATGTCTGTTTCAGCTAAATGAATTTGGCTTAAAAATACCTAATATTTAATATTTCCTAATTCTAGGGAAAATATGAATTCTGAGGTTTTGTGAATATTATAAAGTTTATATTAAGGATATAAATCTCATTACTGAAAGATGCTCTGTGTTCCTGTGCTCAGAGCTTCCAGATATTTCCCACTGTGAAAGGTGCATCGCTGCAGTTACCAGTGACCTGTTTACATACTTAGAATAAAGTATATTCTTTATTGGAATAGTTGGTGAACCTAGAATATTTATTGAGACAGAGGATCCAGAATGAAGTTAAAAAAAAAATCCTGAAGAGTCCACCCCAGCAGATGCTCAGGTGCACACTCAGTGTCCAGAGATCACATCTGGGAGCCGGACAGTTGTGGTCTTTTGCTGCTGTTCACTGATAATTGAAAAATAATTAAGCAGCACACAAATACATCTGACATATGTGGACTCAGAGACAGAAAAGCTTGCTTCTATGCCAAACTGTTTAGTAGGCTAAAGAGAAACATTGTGAATATATAACAAAAGCTTTTCAGAAGGAAGGGAGACAGAAAAAGAGAGAATTAGTATTTTTGAATATCCACTACACAGCAGACACTGTGCTCTTTTGTAAACCTTTCCTCTAATTCCCATGACTTACTCAGTGTGCTAAGTATGGTTTTCCCCTCTCTAAGGCTCAGAGATTATAAATGATGTATCCACAGTTCCACAGGTATTTAATGGATATCCTGGGACTGTCAGACTGGAAGGGCTCAATAAAAGTTTGTGGAATGGATGACTAGAACAGAATGGCCCAGCTCTCTTGATATGTTATATATACACACGTATATATATTGTTTATTTTATATCTTATATTATTTTATGTTTATATTATATGTGTAGGTATATATGTGTTTATATATGTGCATGTGTGTATATCTGTGTGGGTGTATATAAAAAACAAGGCAATTGAGTTTTAAAATTTTTTTTCCAAACAGGCTTTTATTTATTTAAATTAATTAATTAATTATTTTTTGGCTGCGTTGGGTCTTCATTGCTGCGTGCAGGCTTTCTCTAGTTGTGGTGAGCAGGGGCTACTCTTCGTTGCCGTGCGTGGGCTTCTTGTTGAGGTGGCTTCTCTTGTTGCGTGCAGAGCACGGGCTCTAGGCGCACGGGCTTCAGTAGTTGTGGCGCACAGGCTCAGTAGCTGTGGCTCGCAGGCTCAGTGGTTGTGGCGCACGGGCTTAGTTGCTCCGCGACATGTGGAATCTTCCCGGACCAGGGATCGAACCCGTGTCCCCTGCATTGGCAGGTGGATTCTTAACCATTTGCCACCAGGGAAACCCGGTCGAGTTTTAAAGTAACCATTCTTTGGTGATCTGGTTTAATGAACAGATTAGGGTATTCTTTTTTTAATGTAGATAGTCCTTTGAGGCCTTAAGAATAATTTAATCTCTTAATTAGCCAAAGAACATTAGTTTGCTGGTCACCCTTTCTTATATGAAAATATGAAGATATATTTCAGTCTACATTCTAGTTTAAGAAAGTTTTACTCATTTTCAAAGTGTCTAGCAAAGAGATGAATGTGACTGTTGTTCAATAATTATTCCTGAACCTGTCCCAGGACACTGTCCTCCCTTGTCTTCTCCATACACAAGAACCATGGCTGTTACTCTCTTCCATTTGGAGAGAAAGAATGTTTCTTTGGAAAAACAATTTCTTATTTTATAAAAACCAGTTTGCATGTCTCTGGTCTCATTATTGCCCTTGAAGCTCATAACGAGATCAGTTAAGGCTTAGTTGTGTGCTCTTCCAAGTGAAGAAAAACAAAACAAAACAAAACAAAAACCCAGTTCCCTCACTAAGCTCAGGAGAAAGTTCCTTGTTCCCAAATCCCTAGGAAGAGAAGGCATTCTAAATCTCCTCTGACACCTCTCAGAAGCACTTTTCTAATATCACGGAGGTGTGGCAGGCATTTTAAGCCCTAAATTGAGCAAACCAAACTGGCCTGGGGACTGCTTAGTCATGCATTAATCACTGTAGAAATGGTTCTGACTTGGGCATGAGGGAAATTAGAAGTGCTCAACTCCAGCCAAAGCCCTGGCTCTCTGGAGTGGATTCCAGAGTTTGCATTCGGCTACCTTCTGAAAGTATTAGGCTGGAAAATGGTATCTTCTATCCTCAGTCCCTTTTAAATATCTTCTCTCCAGCTCTGGAATCCCTTGGTGGTTGTCCAGCAGCCCACAGAGGTACCCCTGCCAGGCAGAGGCATTGCAGACAGGCCTGAGTGTTCTGAATCTTATTTAATCTACTCACTCCTATTAAAAATTCTCTTTTCTGGGTCCCATTCCTTTAGAATTCTGTGCCTACTATGTGATGATTATGTAATCCTTAAAAAAAATTACTTTTTTTTTTTTTTAAGGAAACATAGATGCATTTTGGAGAAAGAATTGCAAAGAACATAACATAATCTGGAAGTGAATAGACTTTCAGTTGGTTTTTTGGGGGGTTTTTTTTGAGGCGAGTTTATTAAGGTATAATATGCATATAGTAAAATTCAGCCTTCTTAGTATACAGTTCTAAGTTTTGACAGATGTATACAGTTCTGTAACCAGCACCACAATCCAGCTATAGAACATTTCCATTACCTCAAAATTTCCTGTGCTGCCCCTTTGATGTTAATTCCTCCCTTAACCCCAATCTCTGGCAAGTGTTGATCTGCTCCCCTCCCAATTGTTTTACCTTTTGCAGAATGTCATACAAGGTGGATTCATACATCAGGTAGCCATTTGAGTCTGGCTTTTGCCATTCAGCATAATGCATTTGAGAGTCATCCATTTGTAACATGTCTCAGTAGTTTGTTTCTTTGTATCGCTGAGTGGTATTCCATTTGTGTGTAGGTACGCCCTTCATCTGTTGGTCCACGGAGGGATATTTGAGGTATTTCCAATTTTCAGTGTTTACTATTAGAGCTGCTATTACCATTCATACACGAGTTTTATATGAATGTAAATTCACACAATACCTAGATAAATACTTAGGAATGGATTGCTGAGTGACATGGTAAGTTTATATTTATCAAAGGTGATTGTTAAATTTACTTTAAATTTTATAATTTTTCTTCTAATTATAAAAGCGATACATGTTTATTGTTGAAATTTTGAAGAATATAGAAAAATACAGGACCAAGAAGGTTAAAAAAAATCCTAATGCCATATATCTTTCCTTTTCATCTGGGTATGTGCACAATTTACTTTAATAAAAATGGTTGTTATTTATCTATTGTTTTGTGACCTATTTACTTCACAAGTATTTTTGTATCATTAAATATTATTTATCATAATTTTTAATGATGTAGTATTATCCAAGAAGTAAATTTGAAGATAGGAGTATCATAAATCATGGCAGACTGATATAGGAGGTATTTTGGTACAGAGGAACTTAGAATTATTAGTTGTAGATGTTTGCACAGGCCTAATCATATTTGCATAGCCCTATATCATGTAAATTTATTTAAGAACAGTTAGAAACTAATATGTCCGATTGCCTGTGTGTGGCTATACCCTTTAGGTTTGAGGAATGTGGGTATGAATGAAATTTTGGTTCATTCTGCTTTATTTTCCCCCTTGGGTAAACTCAATAGCTATTAACAATGCTTTAAATGGTGACTGTAAGAATATTATCATTTTTCACTTTCATTAGATAATTTGCACTATTTTTCTTAAGTAAATTAAGAAATTGAGGTTAGAGACTATCATATAGTAAATAACCAGCTGATAACTAAAGATCTTTATTTTTTTTTTTAATATGCTACCTGCATTACTGATTCAGGTGGGGTCTCTGTACTGAGATAATCAGTGAGTTTGCTATTTGGGAAGACTAGGTGTATTCTTGTGAGGAGACGTACATTCATTCACATGCCTGGTTTGCAAAGCCCTAGGCATGTCAGGTGTATTTTTGTGGTTCTCTGAAGAGTAGAATAATGGTATTGGGCTGGGTAATGAGGAACAGAAAAAGGATCTGAGAAGAATTGAAAGACTTGCTTACCATTTTGGATATCTGGCAACCCTTTCTTAAGCACCCACCCTTTCTTCTGCCAGGCCTCAACTTCAGGATACATATTTCTTAATTAAGAAAGCACTAAATTAGAATCAATTGTTAATCTAGTAATCAAGGTGACTGACTTGGACAATGTGAGTTCTTCCCCCATTGGCATGAGATTGATTGCAAAGCCCAAACTCTTCACATTTTAACCAGGGAAAAAAGTGTGCATGTGTACCAGTGCACCTCCGCATAGGGGAAAAGACTCATTGCCAGCCCAGAACAGAGGAGCCCATGGTTTAGTCTGAGAATGGAAAGGAAATTCTCTGGAGCATCTGGGCTCTGAATTCCCAGTCTACTAGGTATAGCCAGCTAACCAATAAACAAAATTCAAGTTATATAGATAGTAATTTGTTATCTTGCTTGTGGACATATTATCTAAAACCCAGCAATAGTAGTAGGAACAATAATTTCTTTCCAAAGAGTTGCTCTAGAGCTTGGCTTTGGTTTTATCTTTGTTAGAGAAGCAGTTAAAGAGAGTCTAGAATGTATGCCTTCCAGTTAATTGGGAACTAAAGCATCTTAATGGGAAATTGATTGGTTCACTAGTAGGCAAATTAGTTTGGTGCAGGAGTGTATCAACGCAGTATGTGATGAATTTACTAAGCACAGTGTAAGTAGTTAGGAATAAGGGCGGCCGGAATCCTACGCTAAGCGGTGTTTCAAGGTGGCTTTGTATTTGGGCAACTTATCTAGTTCCTAAAGAGAGGAGAAAATGACATGTTTCATTTAATTGGATTTTAGTACCTTTTAAGCGGATGAGGCATTTATAAGTACTTAATGTCACTAGCCTTTGAAGGCTGTCCTGTATTCCTGCTACCCAACTGTAGTTTCCCCTCAGTTTTGAGTGATTTTAATCTAAACACATTAAGTTTCAGTTTTGTTTTTTCTGCTTAGAGATGGAAAGCTGGGTCTGAAGAGAACAGCAGAGCTCTTATACAAGGAGGTCAGTGTTGGCACTCAGAAATGAAAGTATATCAACTAGTCTTGTAATGGATTTTAGAACTGTTCTGAATGGCATTTGGCATTTAGAGATTAGAAGCATTTACAAGTTCATTGCTTATTATTTTTTCTTTGGAAATATTTTTTCTTTACTAATTTATATGTTCTTACGTCAAGTGTTTTCCTGCCATGATCATCACAGAGCCCATTTTGGTATCCATGTGAACTAGTATAATTGGAGCAGGAGAAAATCAAGTTAGACATCAGGAAGAACTTCCTGAAAAGCTAGGACTATGGGAATGCTAAGAAGATAGGGAAATCTTTTCTTGGAGACATATAAAGGAAAAATTTTAAAGTGATCTTTGTGCTGCGTTTGATTTGTCTCTCTCCTCAGAATTAGGGGGAGTGCATGAAATCTTTTGTGACCACTTCTACTCTGTGCTTTTGTGATTCTCTGAGTATCAGCAAAGGGAAAAAGTCCAGTGCAAGTTTGAACCGTTTTCATTATGGAATCTTAGGTGTAGGAATTCTTTCTGACAAGAGAAACAGATGGCCCTCTACCCTCTTTAAACACTTCTAATGGTGGAAACTTCTTTACCTCATAAGGAAGAGAGTCCATATTTGGACAGTTTAAGTTATTATAAATAATTTTAAATTGTGGTCTAAGATTTGTCTTTGGTAATTCTCTTCATCGGTTTTAGTTTTGTCCCTGAGCCATTGTATGCGAACTCTGTTCTTATACATAATCCTTCAAAAGTTTGAGAACAGCTTTCATGCCTCCCCACTAAGTGTTCTCTTTGCCAGAGTAAACCCCCAATTTCAACAGCCTTTCTTGACTTGATGTGGGTTTTTTTTTTTTATTAGTCATCAATTTTATACACATCAAAAGTGTATACATTTGATGTGGGTTTGAGAGCTGTTATGACCCTGGTTGCTCTCACCATCCAGTTAAAACATGGTGCCTCTAATTAAACAGAAAACTCTGGCAGGCTCTGCTCATGCAGAGGAAAATGGTGCTCTTACCTCCCTTGTTCTGGATACTGTCACGCAGTCTCAGGTGGTCTTAGCTTGCTTGGGCAGCTGTGTCACACTGTTAACCGTCCTGAGCTTGCTGCCATCCGAAACCTCTAGATCCTCTCACATCAGTGGTGTTTATCTGGTCCTCTTCTGTCCTCTGTGGGGCTGCTGAGTGTTCTCTAAGTATAATACTTTCATTGATAGTCGGGAAGTTCATCTTGTTAGTGTTGGCCCTGCTCTTTCTGAATCTTGATTTATAATCACTGACCCTCCCAACTTTGCTCCTGCCATTTGTAAATTTGATAAGGACATTTATGCCTTCATTGAAGCCAGTAGTAAACATGTAGAACAGGATAGAGCCCTGCTTGGTTTTGGGAAGGCTTCTCAGTCTTAAAACAATTATTTGTTTTGTCTCAATGCAGTAAAGAAATGGTTGGGCCAGTTGCTATCGAATCATGGGTCACAACTGGTGGCTTCCCTTTGTGGCGTCTCTACAGATCTTGGATCAACTCCTTAGCTTTGCAAGTCTGAAAATTCAATTTTTCTTTCAAGTCAGATGTGATATATAAATCTATTACTAAAAACTTTAAACGGTTTTAAATTATGAAATATTGGAAAAAGTACAGTGCACAATGTACTACAAAGCCTTCTTTGTACTTATCATGTAGAGTGAAGACAAGTGGAAAGGTTAATATTTTCCCCTTTTGTTCAGAATGCTAAGGAATATTCTTAGCCACAGAGACTAGTGCCCTCCCTACGCTAAACACAGGGTCCTGAGAGTTGTAGCCAAGGGGAAGGTTCCCACTGGGAAATCCTGATGAGACCAGGCAGGGAGTGAGCTGCCAAGCAACTCTGGGCTAAGTGTGTTCTGCAAGTCTTGTTTTCTATGGCTGTTCTTTCCACCATTTTTCTTGTGTTTTAAAGGAGCAGTTTATTTTTTGTTTATTGGTATTTTTTTAAATAACTTTATTTATTTGTTTGTTTTTATTTTTGGCTGCATTGGGTCGTCTTTGCTGTGCGTGGGCTTTCTCTAGTTGTGGCGAGCGGGGTCTACTCTTCGTTGCGGTGCGCGGGCTTCTCATTGCGGTGGCTTCTCTTGTTGCGGAACACGGTCTCTAGGCGCGCGGGCTTCAGTAGTTGTGGCACGTGGGCTCAGTAGTTGTGGCACATGGGCTTAGTTGCTCCGCGGCATGTAAGATCTTCCCAGACCAGGGATCGAACCTGTGTCCCCTGCGTTGGCAGGCGGATTCTTAACCACTGTGCCGCCAGGGAAGCCCCTAAAGGAGCAGTTTTGATGCAGGATGGTTGACCAAAGGTGTGTGAACTTGCCCCCAGAAACAAAAGAAGAGTATGGTGCTTGGTGTTAAAATGTGAATTTTACAGCAGTCAAAGAACTGGAGAAGAAAGATGAGCAGAAAAATAGGAAATGGCAGAAAGCCCTGGACATTATATAGGGCTTCATAAGTATTGCCACAACCTGGTGAGATTGACCCACAATTATGTGCAGCTAGAGGCATGTCTCGGCCTCAGGGGAGGAGCATGTAGGGATTGCCAGTGGGCCGAACGACATCTGTTTGAGGACTTAGCTGTTAAGAGGCTGCCTGGCTCAGCCTCCTCACAGGCTGTGTGACCTCGAGTAAGTTATCTAAGCACTCCTGCCTCATTCTCCTCATTTGTCAAATGGGGATTATACTAGAACACCTACCTTGAAGGGTCGCTGTGGGATCACATAAGTTAATATGTTGAAAGCAGTTAGAACCGGGCTTGGCAGATGAGTGGAGGGATGGTGATACGTGATGCTCTAATAATGAGGATGACCATGCACAGTGCTGATGGTATTTTCAAGAATATATCCCCTGGGGTAAAGGAGGACTGTCTGCAGATTCTGCTTCAGGGAGCTGCAGTATTCGCTCTAGGTATCTACTGTCAAACCGATCGAAATATTCAGATTGGTTGGCTGGGTCTTCTTGTCTGTAGGACAACAGTCTGAATAACTGTTGGAAATGTTTCACTCTCCAGGTTTTCTGTTTCTAAAAGTCATTTAGATCATCATCCTTTAATTTGTATTCTTCATTATAGCCTCACCCTTTATTTCAGTACATGGTCAGAATGTGTTCAGTTTCTCATTTGCTGAGTCACTGATCACATGTTAGGCGAGCTGCTGCTTTCTGTTGTTATGGAGGCAAATACTCTCCTTTCTTCAATAAGGTGAGCACATTACAGTATGCAGCCAGTTTCACCCAAATTGTGTGGGCTAATTTTTTTAGTTTCAGAGAGGAACTGCAGGAGTTAGGGGCTTGTCTTTTTTTGGGCATGTAAATACCTATGAACCAGTTACGCAATAATAATTGTTCTGATCTTGAAATAGTAGCAAGCAGTAGATAGACCTGAATCCAAATCCCAGCCGTGACCTTCTAACTTGTACTGAGTCTCACTTCCTTCATTTATGAAATAGGAATTACAAAACCTATCTTGCAATGTTATTGTAAGGATTAAATGTATTTCCTAACAGTGGTGTACAGTGTACATCTTGCTCACCTTGCTGATTCCAGTGTTACTTGGCATCAGTAGGTACCTTTTAGGCAAAATAAAGGAAATGAAAGTATTTTTTTCAGAAAACACATTCCAGTGGACTGCTGACTTTATAATGGATGTAACCTACTATCAATACGGGTTAAAAGTATCTGCTATGAAGAGGAATTTCTTTAAAGATTGATGTTTTCAGTGGTTTAAAACTTTAGACTTGAAAAAGAGAAATCAATTCTTGAGGTTACCCTGAAAAATTAAGCACCAGTTTAGAATCTTTTGATCTTTTAGTCCGTGTTGAGTCTTCAGTCAAACAGTTAAAGACCAGCATCTTGGATGTCTTTGGAACAGTTTGTATGATTGAACTGGATTGTTTTTATTGTAGTAATCCGTTGAAATTCTTTAATTTTTTCCCCTTCCTTGCCTTGAAGCTTTAAAGCAAAATACTGCAAATCTCTCATCCAGAACTGTAGAAAACTCTTGATGTTCTCTATGACAAGAATAGTCCATTTTTAGCAACTGTGTGCACCATATGCTCAAAATTTAGCAAATTGGGTTTCAGTGGGAATGCTTTAATTTCTGTGATTATTGGGAACATGTTTACACTGACTTAGGGAGAGTTACATGTGCTTTCCTTATACGGTCAAAAGGTTTTGAAGGTGTGTAATTTGGAAGGAGGGTATAACCAGTTAAAAAACAGAGTTTGTTCATGGGTATAGAGAACAAACTAGTGGTTACCAGTGGGGGGTAGGGAGGGGCATTGGAGGGGCAGGGGATTAAGAGGTACAAACTTTAAAAAAAAAACCCCAAACACAGTCTGTCTATCCTGTTAGGAATGAGATAACTTCAGGGCTTACTCTCATTTAAGGATTTCTTCAGTTAGCCAGATGTCTTTAAAAACACAAATCATCATAAGTCTTGGGGGCATGCTTTTGCTTGGCTATTAAAGAATTTTTCAGAGAAAGGATCTTGTGGAATGTTGAGTGCTCATTTGGGTTTGAGGAAGCACTCAGGACACTGGCACAGTCATCAGAGTAGCTGACAGGTTTCTGTGACGTCATGTACTTCAGGGGCGCCCCCAGTTACCACGTGGCCAGCGAGCTCCTCTCTGAACTGTTGTTTTTAAAGGATAGAGTGGTCCTAGAATGAGAATTAATGTTGTGCCTCCCTGACAGGTAAATTATAAAGTCGTGTACCTCTGGAAAACTTTTAGCATCCATTAGTTGTGCATGCTCTTCTTTTGGGGTAATACCTAAGTGGCATGATTTAATGTTCGGTGTCAGAAATCTCCTTTATCATTTGGAACAACGTTTAAAATAATGCAGTTTTCCTTTATTATGTAAGCAGTTGTTTATTGATGAAGCTGTTCTCCCCCAGCTCCTTTTTTTTCCTGAATTAAGGGACACTTGCAGAAGTATAACTTTTGGCACTACGTTTGGGGTAAAATTGTTGAGGGAGAGAGCATGTGTGTGTGTGTGACAGAGAGAGAGACAGAGACAAAGACACACAGACAGGGGCAGGCAGAATGTGCTTTTGAAAATAGCCATGTGAGGAACTTCCCTGGTGGTCCAGTGGGTAAGAATCCACACTCCCAATGCAGGGGGCCCGGGTTCGATCCCTGGTCAGAGAACTAGATCCCACATGCATGCCGCAACTACGAGTTCGCATGCTGCAACTAAGAGTCTGCATGCCGCAATTAAGATCCCACATGCCGCAACTAAGAGCCTGCGTGCTGCAACTAAGACCCGGTGCAGCCTAAATAAATAAATAAATAAATATTAAAAAGAAAAGAAAATAGCCATGTGAGTATGATGGCATTGCTTAGCCATCATTTACTTTCGACACAATCCCCAACTCTTGCTTCTCTTAGATTTTTTTTTTTTTGGAAGTGTGGTATTATTCAATTTCCATTAAACTGAGCTTGGGACTTAGTGACACTGTTAGCTCTTAGATGTTCTTTAGGAATCACTCATTGTGCCAGAGCCTGTGGCAGAGATTAAGCCAATAACCAAACCTTCTCTTGGACACACAGCTATATAATATTTTCCAGTTACTCTCGGTAGCTGAGGCCTTACCAGTGGAATGGGGCAGGAGATGGGAGCCAGGCTCAAGCCTGGACAGCTGTGGTGGTCCATATTCTTTTCTCCTTCAGGCTGGAATAGAGCAGGGTCACTTGGAAGCCAAGTGTTGCCGATGGCAGAGCCACAAGGTGGCAGGAACCTGGGTCCCTGGAAAGCTACTTGGAGGAGAGTCACCCAAGCAGCACTATCTGCATGGGGCTGTTATGTGAGCAAGAAATGAACTTTTATTGTGTTACACCAACGAGCTTCCAGGGTGTCTCTGTTAACAGTGGCCAGGTTTACTTTCCTACTTACCTGTTACCCAGTGTAAGGCGCTGGAGCAGCTCCCCATCACTTCAGACCTGTGTTTGGGCCTAGGGACAAAGCCTTCATTGATTGTTTCCAACAGATTGGCTTTCTTCACTGACCTATCCTTCTTTGTTTCCCTCCCTTTCACTCCATTCTTATTCCTTTCTCTTCTTTCATTAAAATAACTTGCAAATCTTGCAATTCAAATCTCAGCTTCCATGCCCTGCCTCTCAAAGGTCTCCTTGACTGCCCAGTCTAAAATAACTCCCTAGGCACTTGGCATCATTCAGCGTTATCTGATATTTTCTCGTTGATTGTGTCTTCCCCACAGAAGACTCTAAACCATGCGATCAGGGGTTTGCTCAGTTCACTCATGCCTCTGTTGTTCCTAGAACAGTGTGTGGAATGTATTCTAATAAGGGCTTAATACTTGATGAATGGAGTATGAAACTATCTTACTTTGGATTAAGAAAAAAGTGGTATATGAAAGATCACAGTGGAATCAACAAACAGTATGAAATGATTCTTTTGCTTTACAGAAATGGACTTTCTTTTAATTTAACCTTTTGAGTCCTGTCTGTGTGTAAGACACTGCCTAGACCTAGACGAAAAAGGATAGGTCAGTGACAAAGGCAAATCTAGGTCCCGTGGGACCCAGAGTTTGCCAGATATTTGGCTAAGATCCTCGAAAATGAGTGCTCTGTTTGTTGACCTGTAAACAGATAGTAGTAGCATCCAGGTCCAGAAGAATGAATAACTGATATTACTTTGCCAAACTGTTAGAGTGAATTATCTTCAGGATAAAAATGCCTTTAGTTTTTTTTTTTTTCCTTGCAGTTTAGAGGGAAGACTATTTTGAAGTAGAGAGAGTTTTCATTGATAAAATGTGAAACCTTTTTAATGGATGTATAGTGCTTATTTTACCTTTCTACATTTATTTCTTTGGATCCTGTTGCTGCCTCTAAGAGGAATTGGAGAGGGTCATAGTAAGTTTGGTGAAATAATTTAGCCTTTTGGGTACATTATCCTCATCTGCAAAATGAGGACACTATACCTCCAAATGGAGGAAAGTGCTCGGCACACATTAGGTATTCAACAAATGTTTCTTCAATGAACTAAGAATGCCAACTAATAATGTTTTTAGTACTATCATATTAACAGCTAGTTAATTTATTTATTAAGCACTTAAGTGTTAGGTGCTGGGCAAGTATCAATACACTTGACTTCATTTAGTCTTACCTATCCCATAAGATAGGTTGGTTCTGTATTTATCCCCATTTCACAGTTTAGGTAGCTGAGGCAGCTGAGATTGAAACCCAGGTCTGCCTTAACCCTAGAGGCCTCACAATCAACCTTTGCCTTCCTCGCTCTAAAGCATTACCAGACCAGCGTCTCTTGTCTACCTGGTCAGTTGTGTTGACCCAAACCCATGTTTTTCTACCTTCTAGGGTTATCTTAAGTACTCTTTAGAAATTATGGAGCCATAGGGTACTGTGAAAGAGACTGTACTCCAGGAAAGGCCAGCCTCCACAGTGTCCTTTCTTGTGTGACCACCTCTGTCCCCTAGATCAAATGCAGATCTGATGTGTCCCTCCCCTGCTCAGAATCCCTCCGGTGAATCCCTGTCCCCCAAGCCCTCTGTGAGCTGGCCTCTGCCTTCATGTCCAGCTTCCCCTCTGGCCCTGCTCTCCACCTCCGGCCGCAGTAAACCCCAAGGAACTGTTCTATACCCAGTCTTTACTTGGAATTCCCTTCCGTTGACAAAGTCCCTTTCATCCTCTGGGAAGTCTTTCCCAGTGTTGCAAGGTGGACTTGGTTACTCCTGCTCCCATCTCTGCAGGGACCCCTGGTCCTAAGTTGGGTGTTTAAGCTTTTCTCTGCCTACTAGACTACGAGCTCTGTGAAGGTAAGGGTCAGGTCTTGTCTTCTTCCTACTGTCTGTGCTTGGCACACATCAGGTATTTGTTGTATGAAGGGAGAAGGGAGAATAAAATAATTCAAAAGTGGTCACAATATTCATGTTCCTTGAACACGAGTCTTTTCTTCTAAGTACTCAAAGTACATTCATATGTAGCTTGTTAAGACCCCATTGAGTTATGTCTGGGGTGACTGTCAGTCAACGCAGTGGGCCAGGCACTGCTTCCAGGTGATGCAGTGCTGAGCACAGTGGCAGGATGTGCCAGGAGTTAGGTGGGAAGCAGAGTCTACCTAGCAGAGATGGGCTTGAACCTCCAAATTCTGCACCTGAATCTGCTCCAGATCACTGTGGTCAGAGTACTTTACCTCTGAAAGCCTCGGTTGCCTCATCTGTGAAATGAGGGTGATGGTTTCTACCTCAAAGGGTGGTTGTAAGGATTTCATGAGATAATTCACTTAGCATGGTGCCTGGTACATTCAAATGCACGGTACTATAAATTAAAACACAAAGGGATCCTGTGGTGGCCATTTTTATCCTTATGGGTTCCCAAGCAACCTCAGTGAATAAATCGGTAAATACTACTGTTTTCACATTGAATTTCCATGTCCAGGAGTGAGAAATTTCATACTCACTGTGAGTTAAAACAAAGTCTGACTCTTTTTCCTGAGATGACTTCAATAACATCTTTCTGGTGGGGGCTTGAACGATGGTGAAGTATCTGCACCTAGGCATCTGTCACAGTAAGGTTTGTAAAGCATATTAGGTTATATTTGTCCATTGAATGTTTATAGTTGGCCCTATGAAAAACCAGAAGTTTATATACCACAGAAGTTTGGGTTAGAGTTAGCAAATGATCAAAGCTGTTTCATGTTCAGGTTGAAAAGCCATTTGACCGTAAGTACTATTTGGTCATCTGAATTTGTAAATTGCTGATTGATAAATGCCAGCAGAGGGGTAAATGGGAGTTCTTTCTCTCTTCCTCCCATCCGTCCATCATCTGTCTGTAAGAAATGGAAGGAAGGACTGGGGTTTCAGGCCAGTACTTTCACAAGGGCCCTGGAATAACTGCCTACTTTCACACAATGGAAAGTGTCCATTTCTGACCTGTGGCCCCATCTTCTCAGTGGCACAGGGCTTTTGGGGCTGCTGCAGTCAGTGGTAAGCAGAGCTGAATAAGGGTGTTGTCTCCTGGGAAACTGGTGCATTTTCCTGCTGTTGGAAGAACCTCCAGGAGAGGGCAGAAAATGTCAATCGTTTCTTGCCCAGGTTCCTGCATTGGGCCTCTCTGGTTTCAACCCCCCTTGTCCCATCATGGTCTATTCCCAACAAAGCAGCCAGAGTGATCCTTTTAAAATGAAGTTCCGATCTTGTCACCTTTCTACCCTGAACTGTGCAACAGCTTCCCACTGCAGAGTTAACACCCAGGTCCTTACAGTGGCCTTTACTTACCCCTGACCTTGCCTCCCATTTCCCTCCTCTTCTGCTTCAGCCAGCAGGTTTCCTTGGTGTTTTCCAAACACTCCAGGCACATGTCACTTCAGGGCCTTTGCCCCTGCTGGTCCCTCAACCTGAAATGCTCTTTCACATCCGCAAGGCTCACTCTCTTACTCTGTTCAGGTCTCTATTAGAATATCCTACTACTGTCCTATCTAAAACATCTCTCTCTTTACCCCGCCTTATTTTTATTGGGTCTTCCTAATCGCTCACATATCAGGGGCTTAATTATTTGTTCATTGTGTCTGTCTCCCCACTAGAATGATAGGGTAGGTCAGCGATCCCCAACCCTTTTGGCACCAGGGACTGGTCTCATGGAAGACAGTTTTTCCACGGACAGGGGTGGGGGGATGGTTTTGGGATGATTCAAGCGCATTACATTTATTGTGCACTTTATTTCTGTTATTATTACAGTGTAATATATAATGCAATAATTATACAACTCACCATAATGCAGAATCAGTGGGCGCCCTGAGCTTGTTTTCACTTGCCACTCACTGATGGGGTTTTGATATGAGTCTGCAAGCAATTGATTTATTACGGTCTCTGTGCAGTCAGACCTCTCTGCTAATGATAATCTGTATTTGCAGCTGCTCCCCAGTGCCAGCATCACTGCCTCAGCTCCCCCTCAGATCATCAGGCATTAGATTCTCATAAGGAGCGTGCAGCCTAGATCCCTCGCATGTGCAGTTCACGGTAGGGTTCGCGATCCTATGAGAATCTAATGGCGCCATTGATCTGACAAGAGGTGGAGCTCAGGCGGTAATGCGAGCCATGGGGAGCGACTGTAAATACAGATGAAGCTTCGCTTGCTCACCCGCCACTCACCTCCTGCTGTGCGGCCCGGTTCAGGGGGGTTGGGGACCCCTGGGGTAGGTGATTTGTTTTAGCCACAGCACCTAGTTGACACTCAGTACATATCTGGAATGAAGGCCTGAATGTATGGGGAGACACAGGGGCTGGTTCTGGCTACCTGGTGGGTCATGGGCCAGTCTCTCATCTGTCTGTGTCTCGGGGGGTTGTGAGGTTCAAGTGGGGTAGCATGCACAAACGCCTTGTGAACAGTGAAGCACTAGGGAAATGGAAGGTATTATTCTGAACAAGATTAATTGCATGCTCAGCCTTTTCGGATTGGTTCTCTGTGTGTGTTGCTCCAAATGTTGCGCTGGTCCTGCCGCACTTGGTGCCGA
Source organism: Eubalaena glacialis (assembly GCF_028564815.1). Taxonomy (NCBI): domain Eukaryota; kingdom Metazoa; phylum Chordata; class Mammalia; order Artiodactyla; family Balaenidae; genus Eubalaena; species Eubalaena glacialis. The sequence goes on from NC_083719.1 coordinate 57,936,046, forward strand.
GTAAGGAAGAGGGAGGAGACTCCAATTGACTTTTGGCTGAATGGTACCTCTGATGAAGCCAACATGGCAGTTCTGGATGTAGGTACTGTTTTTCACTGGCTAAGATCCCTGAACAGTTGACCTGAAGATTCAGAGAGAATCCTAAGTAAGGGGCAAAAAAGGACGAGGCCAGAAAAAGGGGCTCTTGCATTCTAAAGCATTGTCGATTCTAAGGGAGACTGGGAAAGCAATCTCTAAGTGTGTCCTCCCCTTCTCCCTACATTGTTGTACATGACATAGGAAAGATGGAATTACTAGAGTGGGGGTGTGGCAAGTAGTTGGATGTGAGTAGTTTGAAAACACACCCTCCCCCTCTTATGATGTGTCACAAAAATACACATTCTGTAGTGTTTCTTTTGCCCTTAGTTCTTGATTTTGATCAGATGAAATGTTCTTTGCAGGCGCCAAAATTTAGGTCCTTCCCTCCACCTCCCTTCTTTTTACAAAGGTGTTTCCAGATTGTAGTTCCTGGTAGGGTGGATATTTGTCTTTCTTCTGCTCATTTTCATTTATCTATTTTCTATCTTTCTTGCCCTTTTCAATTAAATGCCACGTCGCTTTGTTTTTCTAGCCATTTGTCCTCTTCCGTTGTCATCCCTCCTCAGCCTGCCGCTGCTGCTGTTTCTTCCTTTCCCTCCCCACTGAGCCCTCATCTTTTGAGTCTTTTTCTTTCCTCGCTTCCCATCCACTCTGTGGGAGCTGAGGCTGATCTTGGTCTCCGGATGCTCTTTCTTCATTGTCCTGCTTCTCTGGTTTCTGTGGCTTCATGCTTTCCATTCTGTGACTGAGCTGGCTTTTACCTGCATTTGTTCCAATTTGAGAAGGAAAAGAGTCAGGAGAAGAACAGCAGGCCCTGAGAGCGCTCTTTGGTTGAACAAAGGTGATGGGGGTCTAGGAAGAGAAGAGACAGGAGGATGGAGGGATATGGGTGTAGTGGGGGTAGGGGACGTCGGGAGAGTTTGCTCCTGATCCTAACTTGTTTCCATAAAGATTCTTCCCAGCCCTTCGGGGAGGAGTAGGATTCAGTTGGGGGTCAGAGGTTGTAGCTTGGAGCAGTGGGAAGAGGATTGGATGGAGGGTGAAGACAGGGGCTCTGGCCTGAGGTCTGCTGTGTGATGGGACCCAGAACAGGTCACCTGTTGTTGTGGGCCTTCAGTTTCCTCACTGGTGAAGTCAGGGTTTTGATCCAGATGAGTTTCTTTCAGCTGTATATTTTATAAATTTCTGAACCTCTGCTTCTTTTAGTGAGGATTCTCTGATTCTTTTATCTTGCATGGGTCATTACTCTGCAGAATCTTCCACGCTCTTATTTAAGAATGGCCTGTGTGTGTGTCTGTCTCTGTGTGTGTGCATGAGTGTGTGCCTGTGTGCATTGGGGATAGAGGTTAGAAGGGGTGTTCTGGCACAGCTGGCCAGATGAGAGGGGCAAAGGGCTCCTTTCCTTTGTGCCCTCATGAGAGGGATTTCCTGTGGAATGCAGGAGCTCTGTGGTCTACCCTGAAATAAGAATACAGGTGGCATATCACAGTTCTGTGTTTAGGAGAGATCAATTTATGGAGACTTAAGGTTCCTTGTATTCCTGGTAGTCTTGGTTTTGGTATGGTGTGTTCAGTCCTGTCAGCTGACCTACACTGACCTTCAGACACCACTTGGTTTGACATAAATCTGTAGACTTCAAATGTTAGAAATAACCATGTGAGATTACTGTCTGCATGGGTTCAACCTGAATATGAAATTGGGGAATCGTAGTGTTTACCGTGTTGTGAATGTAAAACTTGAGCTATGAAATATAAAATGAGCTAATAGAACTTTATTTTCCGAGATAGACTATATAGCGGAGAGTGTCCTAGAGTCAGAGGGGCCTTAGAGACCCTAAATAGAGGTGCTGAAACTTTTTTTTTTGAAGGAGAAATCTTTTTTTTTTCCCCCCACACAAAGTATTATGGAGAATGATGTATAAACTTGATACAAACTTTATCATAACTATATTTTTCAAATTTATTACATTTATTAATTCAATGAGAGCAATGACTTAGCCTAGCAGTTCAAGTCTTCTCCAGTGTATTAAATTTTGGTAGATAATACATTTAAGTGAATGCAATCTTTTTAGATGTAAGTATAATTGAAAACATATTTTCCAAAATGAAATTTGAAAGGAAAGTTTGTAAAGTCCCAACATTCCTCCATTAGAGCCTATGGTTCCCCTGATTTCAGTTTGAAGACCGCCAATGCAGAGAGTGAAAATAAACTAATCATCAATCCAAGGAGCTAGGAAATAAACCAAAGCAAAAGAATAAGGGAGAAATTAAACAAATCCCAAACACCACTTATCTAGACCTCCCATTTTTTTTATATTGAAGCTGTTAATGTAGAATTATATACATGGTGTCATAAATTCTAGACTTTCAAGTCTAGATAGTTAGCCCCATTCTCTTAGAATAAGCAAATAAGCAAAACAAAAACAAAAATCAAAGCCACCATCTCCTGGTAGTGCTTATTCCTCCTAAGCTGAAGTACTCCAAGTCATCTTTGGACATCTCTGATCCTTAGAAGGCTCTCACTGTGGAGCTGAACTCTGTGCCCTGTCCTTCCCTCCATTGTTTTATGCTTTCCCCTGGGGGCCTGCAGAACATGTGTAATCCCTTGTCTGCATGGCAGACCCTCAGATATTTGTGACAGTGACTGTTTAATCATGAGTCTTTTCTCCTTTGGCAAAACAGTCCCAGTTCCTTCAATTGTTCCTCATATGACAGCATGGTTTCTGTGTCCCTGCAGCATCCTTGTCACTTTCCTCTGAACATGTTGTCAGTTTTGTCTATATTTCTAATAAAGTATTCCATGGCCCAGGTATGTCTGAGAGGTATAGAGAAGAGCTGTACCGTAACCATTCTTAATGAACTTACTAGATTTTCTTCAATGTAGGGTTGAGCAGAATTAGCATTTTTGGGTGGCTGTCTCAGTGATAACTCACACTTAGTTGATTATTGACTGAAATCCCCACTGATATCCAACTATTAAACAGCGTTTTGCTTCATTCTTAATTTTTTCAGTTGATTATTTTGGAACCAAGTGCAAGACATTTATTCCTCAAGAAATATTGGGATAATGGAAGGGTAGAGATTATAGTTTAAGTATTCTTATATCCAACTCAGTATATTTCCTACTATGATCTACTTGAAGTATCAGTTTTTGTTTTCAGTTTCTAGGAGTTCTATGTTTTTATGGAATCTGTGAGTAAGTTAGTGATTTTAAAAGGAAGTAAGCTAAGCGACTTTTTAAAGCCTGCTTCTGGTCTTGTGAGGAATCTAGAGTCATTTACTGACCTTCGTCATGAATTGTTTTTCACTCAATTTAGCTGTGTTACAGAAACAAAGGCTATTTCAATTCTATAGTGGTGAATCATTTCACCAAATGTGAAGGTCGTCAAGAATTTTTTATGCTTGTGTCTGTGTTTAACTGAGTTTAATGCAGAGGTTTGGATAATGGATGCCTTTTTAATAAATATTACTGTATACATTTAATTTATGGTAATTATTCCTTTTGATTAGTAATCTTGGTAATTGTGTAATTCAGATGTTTTATATCCTTGTAAATTTTGTCTGCTTGTTCTATCAGCTATTGAGAGAGCCATGTTAAAGTTTCCCACTGTGATTATGGATTTGTCAATTTTTCTTTTATATATTTTGAAGCTATGTCTGTATTAGGTGCATACAGATTTAATACTGTATCATCTTGTTTAACTTACACTTTATGATGAAAAGTTCCTCTTTCTCTAGTAATATGTCTTGGTTTAAAAACGACTTTGATATTGTTTTGGCTATACTAGCTTTCTTTTGGTTAGTGTTGCATAGTGTATCTTTTTACTTAAACTTTCTGTGTTATTTTTAGTGTCTCTTGTAAGCAACATATAAGTATTGTAACTGTTCTTGAATTAAAAATCCATACCTAACTGTCTCAGTATTGTATTTGGATCAATTCGTCTGTTTATATTTAGTATAATTGCTGGTATAGTTGGATTTATATCTATCATATAACTCTCTATTTGACACATGTTTTACGTTCTTAATTTCTCCTGTCTTATGTTTTTGATTATTTATTTTCTATTTCATTTTTTACTCTATGACTTGTTAGCTATACATTCTTTTACTATTCTGTTAGTGGTTACTCTCAACATACAACATGTAGATTTGACATATTATAAATATAGTAAGTTATTACTTTTAACATTTTTCCAGAACTGTTAGATACTCTAATTCCACTTCCCTTTTATGTTACTGTAGTCAGACATTGTAGTTGTACAAATACTTTAAACTCCATGACATTTTAATTATTATTTTGTACGTTAGGTATTAATTATATTTACTCACTTCATTGTGCCTCACTGCCTCTTTTTTTTTTAATTTATAGTTCATAGTGTTTTTATTTATTTAATTTTATTTTTAAAAAATTTTATTTATTTTTGGCTGCGTTGGGTTTTCGTTGCTGTGCGTGGGCTTTCTCTAGTTGTGGCGAGCAGGGGCTACTCTTCGTTGCAGTGCATGGGCTTCTCATTGCAGTGGCTTCTCTTGTTGTGGAGCACAGCCTCTAGGTGTGTGGGCTTCAGTAGTTGTGGCACACGGGCTCAGTAGTTGTGGCTCACGGGCTCTAGAGTGCAGGCTCAGTAGTTGTGGCCCATGGGCTTAGTTGCTCCGCAGCATGTGGAATCTTCCCGGACCAGGGCTCGAACCCGTGTCCCCTGCATTGGCAGGCGGATTCTTAACCACTGCGCCATCAGGGAAGTCCCCTCACTGCCTCTTGTATTTTCATGTTTCTGTTTGAGATCATTTTACTTTTGCTTGAGTAAGTTCTTTTAGTAATTATTTTAGTGCTGGCCTGCTGGCAGTGAGTTCCCTCAGTATGTATCTTAAACATTTAATTTCAACTTCATTTTTAAGAATATTTTTGTTTGGTGTGGAATCTTAGGTCATCACTTACTTTCTTTCATTGTTTTGAAGATACCATTCCATTGTCTTCTAGCTTCTGTAACCTCTCAGAGTGGTTCTGCCCTTTCCAGAATTTTTATTATATTTTATTCTCATTTCCATAGTTTTCTGATGCTTTTAAGAATATTACTTTTAATTTTTCAGTCTTTATTTTCTTGTTATCAGCAGGAATGTTGGCCTGTTCTGCTCTATTTCATCCTGTCTGGGAAAAAAAGCCATTCCTACCCCAAAGGCTATTTCTGAAGAAACATCTTATATAAGTCTTTTAGCTCATTTTGGTTTACCTTCCTTAAAAAAAAGGACATTGTGATATTTTCCCCTGGATCTAACCAATTTATATTCAACTGAATTTTGTTGACTTAGATTTGGTTTGGATAATAAATTTTAATGATCTTTATATTTTACACTGTACGAAAGATGCTTTAAACATGCTTTAAATCAGCGGTTCTTAACCTTTTTGAATCATATGCTCCTTGTACCCTCCTAGGAGTCTCTGGTTAAAAGACAGACACTCTCCCCAGATGAATGCTTAAAACTGTGCATATATCTTCATGGGGATTAAGCAACATTTCTCCTACCTCCTATTCCCTCTCCACCCCACATCTACCCATGGGTTTCAGGATGAAAATCCTTGTATTCAGTACATAAAATAAATGTTGAGTTAAGTGTAAAGGTGTAGATAAGTCAGTTAATACCTGAGCACTTGCTGTTTGTACCATGACATGTTGGGAAGAAAAGTGTGCTGGGCCAGAAACAGGAAGATCTAGATTTGATTTGTGGCTTTGCCACACACTGGACCTAAGAGTAGTATCAGTGTTCTCATTTACAAAATAAAAATCATCATAATACTTCCCAGACATTATTGTGGGAATAAGATGAGAAAATACATGAGAAATCACTTTATATACTGTTCGTATAAAATAATATATGTATGTCTATAGATATGCATTTATATCTAATATGTGCACACAACATATAGGAAATAATTTTTGCGTTTTCAAACTTTGTTTTAAAGAAATGCTTGAGTTGAATACAGTAATTAGAAATAAAAAATTTTGTGCTCACAGCCCTTTCTTTGGAATTTTGCTTGAGGAATGTAAAGGTAGTATAACTTAGAGGGTGGGGCAGAAATCAAGAAGCCCAGTACTGTTCATCTGGCTCTGGGATCCTGTTAGTGCTGGTACTAACTAGTACCTGTACTTTTATTCACTTACCTATGACATGGGACAATGCATCTTTTTAAAATTTATTTTTTAAGGATCTTACAACATTCAACACACTGTGCTCTGCAGAGAAGTCTCTAGGTAGAATTACTAATTTTTTTTTTTTTGGTTACTATAAAGAGGTCAAGATTCCAATACTAAAAACAAAAAATCGAATTTGATAGTTCACTTAGAGTGCTATATTTATATTATGATAATGGTTTTAATGGCATGTATTAGGAAACATTGATTGTAATATTTAATGTCAATTAGCGTTTACCTTCATTGTACTTCTATCAAAAATCATCCCATATAAAGGCTGTGTAGAATACTAGAATACCTTAGAAAACAGAACAGTCTTACTGTCAGATGAAAAGGTGACAATTATCAATAAAAAGCATTTATTAAATTCCCATTTTTGTTTGTTACCACGAAAACTAGGGTTCATAACATTTTTTGAATCTTTGGATGCCTTTGAGAATGTGATGAAAATCATAAACCTTTCCTTAGAAAACTGGACACACATGCACATAAACAGTTTTGCTCATAATTTTTAGAGGTTCGCAGACCAACTGAGACCCATATGGACTCTTTCTGTGGCCACAGATTAAGAAACCTCACTATAAAAGGATGCACACTTTGTTCTCATTGTCATCATTTGAAACTATAGTGTTTGTTTACTGCCTGTCATGCCAGGTATTTTAGAAACTACATAGTTAAAGGTGGTTGTCCAGCAAATGACGCTGTTTTTAACAAAGTATACACAGATACATTGTCTATAGAGGGTGAGAGAGAAGAAAGGGGGAGAGGGAAGGAGAACATTAGTACAAGAATACTCAGTGATCAAGATAATACAGCCACCAGGTTATTCAGGGTATTAGAGAACTTGAATTAGAGACCATTGTAGATAAATGAAAAAATATTTAGAATATGCACATCAAGGTCACTGTCGATTTCCATTTTAAATGCCATTGGAAGAGGAGCTGGGAGAGTTGGATGAAATAGTTTATGGTGGCAAATACATTTAATACCTCTTTGGTTTCTTTGATGAGATCCATACATGATAACAGCGTTTCAGCAGAAGGTTTGATCTTTGAGAATTATTGATGAGTTCTACAAGTAGAATTTCTCTAGGGGGATGCTTGATGGTAAAAAATGTTGGTTTAATTTGCCTAATTTTTTTTGTTTGTGCTTATATTGAGAGATATTTAGTGTGATTATACTTCGTTAAGTTTTTCTACCTTACATTTGTTATTCCTGTTTTCCATGTTACCTGACCTTTAGTGGTTTTACAGGAGTATTTGGGTGCTTTTGATTTGGGCACAAGAAAGTAATAGGGGAAAGGGGATGATTTTGATGTTGCTCTCAATGGGTTCATTTGGGAAAGTGAAAATTTTGACCTGCCTATGGCAAAGGTGAACTTAGATGTAAATAGAAGAGGGAAGACTAGAATTCTTTATATCAAAATTTAATCAGGCCACTAACATTGCTGGCACCATTTAGTAATAGGCTTTGATAAAAATGGGCAATAAATTTCAGTGGCAGTGGAAAAAATATGAATTAAATCAATGAGGAACTGTTTATTATCTGTCAACTTAGGAAATAATAAAAAAGAAAGTTTTGGCAAAGTTGGAATGAAAATGATACATTTTTTAAAAAAATTTTAATTTGTCCTTATTTCTTTTTTTTAAAAAAATTATTTATTTATTTATGGCTGTGTTGGGTCTTCGTTTCTGTGCGAGGGCTTTCTCTAGTTGCGGCAAGCGGGGGCCACTCTTCATCGCGGTGCGCGGGCCTCTCATTATCGCGGCCTCTCTCTTGTTGCGGAGCACAGGCTCCAGACGCGCAGGCTCAGTAATTGTGGCTCACGGGCCTAGTTGCTCCGCGGCATGTGGGATCTTCCCAGACCAGGGCTCGAACCCGTGTCCCCTGCATTGGCAGGCAGATTCTCAACCACTGCGCCACCAGGGAAGCCCGAAAATGACACTCTTGACCAGCACAGGTGGTAATGAAAGTTGATACATTTTTGGAAAGCAGTCGTGACAATTGTGCCCATTCTTGGCCTCATTTCTGGAATTCTACTCTAAAAAAGTAATTTAAAGCATAAAAACAATACACATGAAAGTATTTATTGCAGTATTTTTAATAATATTAGCAAGCTAGAAATACCCTTAATGTACAACAATAGAGGAATGATTAAGTAAATTATGGAACATCAAACGTTTGATGGAATGCTATTAAAAATGGTGCCAAAAATTGTAACAACATGGAAAAATGCTTTTGATAGGCGAAAAGTACAACCATATGTGTATTTATGCCATGAGTATAACTATGTAATAATTAGCTGTGCATTGAACAAAGACTGGAAGGAAATAGGAAAAATAAAAAAAGGTTGATAAACTAGGGTGGTGTCAGTATAGATGAAATTTAGATATCTTTAATTGCTATCATTTTGTTCAAAAATGAAAAATTTAAGACAGTTTTCTAATTTTATGCACTTATGGGTTATGTTCAATATTGAATTAATTGAGAATTTAAATGTTTGGTGTGAAGAATGTTTTTGCTCCTAATGGATAGCTACTCTTCCAGAATGATTTATTGAGTAGTTCATTCTTTCCCCACTGATTGGAAATGCCACCTTTATTATTACATAATTTCCAAGGCAGGAAATTCTGCCATGGAATTCTGATGTTCTGATCCCTCCCCCCACAGCTCAAACATTATTCTCTCTCTCAAAACTTTTGTTTCTAGCCTTGTGTATTTATTCTTCCAGATGAACTTTACAGTAAGCTTGTTGAGTTTCATTTGACAAATTTAGTTTCAGTTTTAATTAGAGTATATTAAATCTACAGATTAATTTGGGAAGATAATTTTGCCTATTAAGCCTCTTATTGTTTCCAGAAGTTTCAGTGAAGTAGCTGAGTGTTGTTTTTTTTTTTTTTTTTTTAATTTGGAATATAGTGAATTGACAGAAAGGTTATAACACATCTGTTTTTTCTGCATAGAAGCAGAATGATTCTGATATTGATGCCAACATTCATTTATAAAAATTTATAGTTTTCAATTGCCTAAAGCAAAGTATGCAATTTAATCCAGATGGGGAAATGATGGCAACACACTGGAAATCTGTACATTGGAATTTATCTTTGTCATTAATAAAATTAGTGGCCTTTTGAGAAAATAGATTTTGAATGGCCACAGTGATTAGAAAGTCCTCAATCTTAGTCAAAAATTGTCACCTGTGCCTTATCATTTATGCTGTGCTTGTTCCTCAGCACATGATGAGAAGCTCATTCCTTCTGGTCTTCTTGGTAGCTTTATCTAGCTTTTTTGAATGAAAATGTTCTTGTTCATATTTCCTTTCCCTGTCTTTCTCTCCTGCCACTCCACTCCCCATCCCCTTCTATCTCATTGGGTCTCTTTGTTCGTTTCTGTATCATCCCCTCCCTCCTCCTCCCATAATATTCTTCACCATATCTTTCTGATCTCTCTGTGATTAGCAAATGAGAGCCCCTTTTTATTGCTGAATATTATTCTTAGTGCTAGGACTTCTGAGCATCTCTCTTTAATGGCCATGTCTTATTTCTGACCTGACTGTTATTTATCTTCTTTGACCAATATAAAGCTTGGTATGGTCTTGAAAGGGAGGCATAGTTGAATTAGAAAACTCTCCTGTTTGGAGTTGTATTGCATTGAAAAGGGCTGCAAACACTTTAATAAGTTGTAGTCCTGGTTCACCTAACCAAATAAAGTAGTAATATGATCGTTGTTTTGAATAGATACAGATTAGATAGCCTTGTGATCTGTGAAAAACTTTGATCTGTTTATACAATTTATTTTTTAGCATTACAAAAATGTATCACCAACAGGTCGGTTCAGATTTTGCCCGTGGATAATTAACAGTCTCTTTAGAAACCGGGAACATGACTAAAGCAAGCTGTTCTTCTGTTTTTAGGAAATGGAATTTCATCTAAGTTTCCTCTGTCTGTCATGTCAGACGTTTGTTATTGTTTTTTGCTTTTCAGATCCTCTTCCTGAACTTTTTTTTTTTTTAAGCTATTGTATGGTAGATTTTTCTTGGCATGTTACTTTCTATTGATTATGTGTTTGTTTGTGTGTGATTCAAGATGATGTTTTATGTGTGTGATGGATTGTAAACCACTAGGAAAACATAGCCTGTTTATTTTTAAAATTTTAGCTAGAACAACCATATAGTTACTGGAAAGAGGAGGTCCACACTGATTTTGTTTTTGGTCCTGATTGACCTACCTCTTGATATCCTAAGGAATACCATGCTAATTATCATCAAAGGCAAACAGATGTTAAGGAGACTGTGGAGGCTTTTCTGTGTTCACTTTTCTCTCCTGTCACGGGCTGAGGAACTCTCGAAGAGTGGGTTTGTTTTTGTTGGGCAAGCACACAAAAGCCCAGATGCTTCTCCACACTGGGCTGAGCTCTGGAGGCCCTCCAAAGTGGGTGACCCTTTCTACCTCCTGGTTTCCATTTTCCTGCCACTCCCACAAGCTGGGTGGTATGTACCTGCTCCCTGGAGGCCCCCTTTGTATTGCCTTTTTGTGGTTGAGGGGAGGGAGCATCCCGAATCCTTGAAGCCTTCCAGGCCCTAGACAATCTGGCAGGCTCATCCATCACTGCTGCCTTGGTTGTAGCACTGATTGAGTCGCCCCACACCGCCTCTGGATGATGATATACTGGGGAGCATTAGCCTGCTGCCCATTCATTCTTTCCTTCCTTCCTTCCTCAGAGTGTGCCTCAGTGACCCAGGCTGGCAGCTCCTCTCCTTGGGACCAGGATATTTAGCAGGGCTTTGTGCCAACCAGAAGCTTTCAAGAGAAAGTGTGAGGCCAGGCTAGATAAGAAAGAAGACAGAGAAATCCCTCAGAGAAGACAAACAACGGTGGGAAAGGGCACAGCAAGTGTTGGATCACATAGTGCTGTTTATTTAGCAATGTTTGTGAATATTTAATTAATGTTCTTACAAGCCACTGTGGTCCAGTACAGTGTAAGGACATGGCTAAGAATAGTTATTTTGAAGCTTTATACTATGGTGGTATCTCAGGTACAGGAAAAAATTAATACAAGCAATGATGTTCATCAGGTAGTAGGAATTCAAAGAAAGTAAAATACAGCAAAGTATCATAATTGCACATCTAGTAAATAAAAAAACTCTTTTGTATGCTCTAACTTCTTCAATTTGGAAAACAGAACAAACCAGCTCTGACACGCATACTTAAATAGATCAGGAAACATCGCCCTGTCGTCCAAAACATTGTTGTTAGGAAGAAGGATTCATGATATTTGGGCTCGCCCACATGAAATGAACATTACAAAGGACCCTGTTTTGTATCGGGGCCCTTTTTATTGTGCTTTCTTAGAGCCAGGACGAGGAAGCGTGATGATACCTTGACTTGTTCATTTTTCAGGGGCAGATGACGGTCTATGCGAAGTTTGGCAAAAATGTTTACCTTCCTAAAGATGCCGAGTTTTACTTCATTTATAACGGATCTCATCAGAGACACATCGTGATGGCAGAGCGCACGGAGGATAACGTTCTCCAATCCAGCGTTCCAGGTGAGGTGTCCTCTTTATTGTGCAATTGAAAAACCTGTCTGTGAGCATCTTCATGGTGCTCCAAGGTGGGATGGGTATGAGTGAGAGCGTATGTGTGTGCGAGAATGTGTCTTTGTGTTTGTGCGTTTGTGTGTGTGTGAGTGTGTGTGTATGTGGATGTAAGGAAGAACACTCACACTGGGTTGTCTCACGTCTGAGCCGCTTCCAGCTGTGTCTGCAGCTCCCTGAGCAGCCCAACTTAGACTTACCCTGCAGGTCGGGGGTGCCCTGTATGCAATCCCGTGGAGGAGACGCTCTGTCTTCGTATTGCTGCCTGCAGTCCCGGGGCCGTGGCCAGGGACAGCTCAGGCAGATCTGAGATACTTGACAGTGGTCTTCATTCTCTCTTCTTCATTCTCCTGTGGTCAGTCCAGCAGCCGCTCTCTGCTTTGCTCCTTTGGGTGGCAGGGGTTCCTTCCTTGGCAGCATGTCCATCCAGACGCTTCCCTGCTGGATCTCAGCTTCCAGAACTGTCTCTTCCCACCACCAAAATGTTCACATTCTGAAACCTTGTAATTCTCCCAGCTGTCTTCAAGTACCACGGTGACAGATGACAAATTAATGTATCGTGTTAATGTGTTGTCATGAAGTAAGAGCCCCTCCTCAGGTACAGTTGTTCTGTATTTTCATTGGCATGTGGGTTGTACATCTGAGACATCAAGCTGTAGACTAAAGGTGCAATTAAGATGCCATTACCTGCAGGAAAGGAGGGTTTGTGTTGTTTTTCTTGTTTGTTGATTGGTCGGTTTTAACTGTGGGTCTCTTAGGCCTTCTTAAATTGTATCATAGAGGGAAACTTCAATTTTTTAATAGGTAAGACTGGCCTCATTTTTAAAAGAAAAATGTTTCTAAGTGCTTCTGTAGTATATCTATTGCACGTGGGAAGAAGGAAGACAGGAAACATGCAAACACAGACATAGAGAATTGTAGTGATGTACAAAGGCCTTTCAGACCTACCTGGGTTTGGTCACTGAATCAATCTATTGTGCAATTTCTGGGACTTTGGACAATTTTAAGCACTTCTCTTTCAGGCCCAATAACTCCCATCCTCATAAGAAAAAAAAGTCAAACCACATTAATGGCACAGAGTTATACTGGCTGCTAGTCTCTTTTGCCTCTCCCTTTTGCTTTGGCATTTACATTGATGTTTTTGCTGCATTTAGCTTGGCCCTCTTTTCTTGGTTTTTCTCTTTTTTTTAATCAAGCCTCTTATAAGAGAAAGAATAAAAATAATAACTAAAGTACCACTCCTAGCATCAAAACTTTTGTCTTTTTCTTTACTTGCGTGTAGGGGTGAACCTCCTTCCCACTCCTTGTGTGTTACAGAAAATCTTTTTTGATTATATTGTGGCCTGCTTAGAAGGGAGGGTTCTTACCTTGATTTTAACAAACTCACTGCAGACAGTTCCAAATTTCTGAATCTTGCATTTTCCCAGATACAGCTTTGCCAGGGTACCTTTCTGAAGTATGTACAACAGTTTTCTGTAGTATATAGTGGACGTGTGTGGTCTGGGGGTAGGAGCTGCACTCTGTGCTGTACCATTGGACCACTTTAAAAAGGCAATGATGTGAAAATAGCAGTAGTTCTTGCCTGGTAAACCTGGGACGCTCTTATTCCTTGAAGCCTGGCAGCATAGCTTCTGGGGAAAAGCTTTGGAGGGTAAGGCAGAGCAAAGATGATTTGCACCCATTAGCCGTTTGCTTGGGGGCCAGTGGTGGCTGAATGTTAGCCCTTCTTCTGTCCAGCTATTAATATCATGATCACAGAGGTTTGGTGGTAGTAATTCCTGTACATTCTGCCAAGGACAACATAAAAACATACCTGGGTAGAAGTTCACCAACCTTGGTAAAATGGAAGAAGAGTGTAAGGAGGAGGGACGGGTAGCAGGATTAGGTGACCACCCAACAGAAGTATTAAGAACATCTACAAGACGGAGAAGCCATTCTCAGAAGTGGTGGTGGGCCAATGAACAGTATATATAATGTTTGTGTTGAGTAGTGTTTACCCACTCTACTCACGTTCAAAAGAACTCTGAGGAACTAGGGTAAACTTGTGTAACTTTGTGGTGCTACCTTATAAAACTATCACCTAAATAAATATATAAAAACGTATGACTCAGAAGGAAATGCCAGAACAGGAAAGGGCAAAGGCCTTTAAGACAACAAACTTGAATTTGATGGTTGGGTAGAAGTACAAGGTGAAGCTATGCCAAATAACAGTGGTAATGATAGAAAAGCAGCCCTGAAATGGTCAGAGCTCATAAAGGTCAGTTTGAAAATCAGGAGTCACTGGAAGAAGATGGGGTCAGTGTTAATTTGGACCCACAGGCTTGGCAGCATTTAAAGATAATTGGCCGCATTTCCTTTCTGCCTTGCTCTCCTGGAGCGTGTGGTATGCTCAGGCCAAAGCTTTGGACACTGGGAGAGCATTTTCTGCAGACTCTGGGTGAACTGTTCACTATCTTGTCATCCAGGCCACAGGCTTCAGGAGACGGTGACGGTGTCTGTGTGCCTCTGCTCGGAAGGTTACTCCCCGGTGACCATGGGCTCTGACTCCGTGACCTATGTGGACAATATGGCCTGCAGGCTGGCTCGCTTGCTGGTCACCCAAGCCGATCGCCTCACAGCCAGTAGCCACCAGACCTTGCTGACCCCATTTGCCCTGACGGCGGGAGCATTGCCTGATCTGGACGAGGAGCTCGTGCTGGCTCTGACCCATCTGGAGTTGCCTCTTGGGTGGACTGTCTTGGGAAATTCTTCACTTGAAGGTGGGTCCTTACCAGGAAATTAAGATGTCTCCTCTCTATGTCAAGTTCAAATGTACCTTACAATTTGTTGCCTGTTTGCCTGGGTGGGTTTTCCTGCCTACTTTTGACCTGAGCCTTGCACTGATCAATCTGGGATCCCTGACATTCTGAGCCACTCATCTCTGGGCTGGTTGATGCCACTCTGTTCCAGGGGGTGAAGAGCTTTTCCTCAAGGAGGGAAGGACTGTTTCTTTGTGGCAGGCTCTTGAGCCAGCTGCTTTGGGCTGTGGCTCCGCTTCCTTTGGCATGTTTTCTTGCTGTAAGAAGGGGATATTGGTGTCCTATTTCCAAATAGGTAGAGTCATTGAGCAAGGAAGAACATGCAGCCAACTCTGTGGAACACTGAGAAGAAATGTGGCCATGCAGGAAATGTAACCAATGCATTGAAATCTTTGAAAATGTCAGTGTCACTGACAGCATTCATATTTACTATATTTATACTAACTTTTGGAGTTACTTCTGGATGCCCCTTCTTTACTAAAAGACTAAATAGACTCTTAATATCATTAAATAGACTCTTAAAACCGTTTGGAATCTGTGTGAACAAAGATACAGATGTTGTATATAAGCTCATACTATGCATGAGGCTACACTGTTCAACAGGTACTACTTATGGTGATTACAAATAACATAATTTTATTGGAGATAGAACTATTGCTCTGTATTTTATTGGACACAATCATGTACTATTGCTGTTTTTCTGTATTCTTCCTATGACTTTAGCTTTGTGGTTGGATGATGCTGTTTTTAAGAGTTTCTGCTTCCTGATAAATTCTGGTTACAGGTTGGTTTAAAGTTGATCATGGATTAAGATTAAAGGAACTACTCTAGGTAAAAGGGGTATGATTTTTTTTTAAGCAGAATCAATCATAAGGTCATAAGCCACAATCAGAGAGGATCTCCATTTCTTTCCTTTATTAGGGTTATACTTAAACTCTCCTGGCACTTAAGGATGTTTCTTATTTCTTAAGACCTTGGATGAAAGAAGTCATCCGTGCCTGAATCCCATGTGCTGCACTTAGCTGTGTGGCAGCTGACTGATATGAATGAAGGGGTGGGCTTCCTGAGGGAGTGGATGGTGTCTCTTCTGCCCACCATTATCCCCAGGGACCTAGCGAAGAGCTTGGCACATAACAGGTGCTCAGGAAGTACTTGAATGAATGAGCGGTGTATCCTGAGACCTTTAAGGAGTTGCACATCCTAGATATTGCTATTGTAATTCTCCTGTATGTATAGGAGGAAAAAAATGTTTTCTGGCTAAGGAACTTTATTCATGTGTATATACACACATATATTCATATATTCATTGGTGTATATACACATGTGTATACATATATTCATGCATATGAGTGTATTATATATATATTTGTATGTATGTATCTATCTATATATATATTATATACTTTCTGGCTAAGGAACTTCATTTGCTTAAGCCTCCTGGCTTTTAAAACAAATTTCATCAATAATATTAGAGGGTATTTTATATTTTGGAAGGCAGACTCATTTTGACAAAGACATAAAGCTTTCATAATTTCTCACTAGTCACCGTGCTCAAAGACATAAGTAAAGAGCCTCAAAGCCTCATGGAGAGGCAGGTGCAGGTCAGCGAGGGGGCTACTTTCCTAGCACAGCAACTCTCTCAGCATAGCAGGTTGGACTCTGCAGTGGTTCAGTCTGTGCCTCTGCAAAATGATAAATTGTTGAAAGTTATGGAACTTCATAATTTCATATGAACAGCTTAAACTAAGAACCTTCAAAGTGGGATTCATGTTATCCACATGCTGTATTTATTTTTCATCCTAAAATTTAGAAATAAGATTTCATAATCTTCAGTCTGTACATTGACAGTAGTATATGCATACAATTTTCTGGGTTTGGGGCATATGTGCAATTATTTTTGTTGACAGAGATGCATAATCAGATAAGTTTGGAGAAAACTAGGCTAACCACCAAATTGCCAAGGGTTATCTTATTGCCATTTTCATTGATGTTTGGAGATGTGTTCTTGTTTTCCAAGCCTCCATCTGTCATGACCCTTTGGTTTATCCGTATCCTTATAACAGACAGATTTATGTCACCAAGATATATATTGTGTAGATGTATGTATTTTCATGAGAAAAATTGGAGCAGTTGCTTTACATGGTGAGACATTGTATTCTATTGGAAAGCAATTCTAGTGTAATACTCATTAAGATTATATGCCAAATCCTCGCCCAGTTGCTTCCTGTCTCTGAGATCATCTGGGCAAGTTATTTTTGTTCTGATGCCACGGTTTTAATTTCTAAAATGAGGCATAATAGTACCCACCTCATTGGCTTGTTGCGATGGTTGAATTAGTGTTTGGTGAAGCTTCTACAACAATGTCTGAACATACTGAGTTCTCAGTAAAAGTTGACTTTCATGTGTGTATGTGAATGAATTTCCATGTACAGAGAGTAGATTGTATGTACATATGTGGAAAACAAATTACAATTGGTCTGGGCAACTGAAGCTACAGGCAAAGGACAAAATCTTGGTATTGCAAACAATTCCTTGAAATTTCTAGTAAATTTCTAGACTTTCTCTAAGAAATGTTTGTAGTACTTGAGGTAACATTGCTTGCAGCCTGGACTTGTAATAGAACTTCTCTACAACATCAGTGTTCAGGGACAGGGTTAACACTCCTTTTTCTTTTCAGTCCTCTGATTAGATCAGTTCCATCCCCCTGTCTTCTAGTTTGCTGATCCTTTCTTCCACTTGATCTAGTTTGCTGTTGAATTCTTCTTTTGAATTTTTCATTTCAGGTATTGTATTCTCCGGCTCTGTGATTTCTGTTTGGTACTTTTTAACATTTTCTGTCTCTCTGTTGAAATTCTCACTTTGTTCATGTGTTGCCGTCCTGACCTCGGTGAGCATCTTTGTTATTTTGAACTCTCTATCAGATAAATCACTTATTTCCATTTCATTAAGATCAGTTTCTGGAGATTTATCTTGTTCTTTTGTTTGGAACTTATTCTGTTTCTCCATTTTCCTTGACTCTCTTTTGGTTTCTGTGCATCAGATAAAAGAGCCACCTCTCCCAGTCTTGACAGACTGGTCTTGTGTAGATGAACCTTGTCAGTCATCCCAGCCCAAGCTCCTGGTTGTCTCTTAAATCTTTGTGCTAGTCCAAGTTGCTGTCTTTGTTCTTAGTGGCTCCCAGTAGTAGAGGGCATACCAAGACCCATCAGTGTCCTAAGGGGGAGGATCTCAGTCAGCACCTAGATGCAGGCTGATTAGACGGCATAAGCTGGCAAAGTATGCAGTCAAATCCCTTCCAGGGAAAGACTGGAAGATGGGTGTTTTTGGCTTGCTCCTCTGTGCAGAACCTTGGGGGGATGGTTGCAGCAAGTACTTATGTGTACACCCATTAACAACTGCTTTTTTATCCACCGCAGTCCTGTGGGACTCCTGAATGCAAGCCCCATTGGCTGTCAATGCCAGGGGATCTGGGACCTGTCTCTTGAGTGACAGCCATAAAAGCAGCTCCTTCCAGAGAGATGCTGGTGACCTGGCTTTATTGTTGGAGTGGACTGGAGCAAGGGAGTGGGGGAATTGCCAACTGGCTTCCTTGGGGTCCAGGGAGAATGACAGCCAGCCCCTAGATGCATTCTACTTAGATGCTGGACCCTCGGGCAGCAGCTTATAAAGTATGAAGTCAAATCTCTTCCAGGGAAAGACTGGGAGATGGGTGTTTCTGCCTGCTTACTCAACACTGAGCCCTGGGGAGACAGCCTGGGTGCCTGCTTATATGCCCATCTAGAGCCGCTGCTTTATTTGCTCTAGTCCTGTGGGATTCATGGGTGTAAGTCCTGTTGGCCTTCAGAGCTAGGCGTTTTGGGGGCCCATCCCTCAGGTGGGAGTCTTAAAAGTTGGGGTGCTACATGTATGGTGAAAACCCTTGATTGCTCAGGGAAAAGTTGGGAGTTGGAGGTTTCCTCCTGATTGTATGGCGCTGAGCTGGGGGTGGGGTTTATGGCAAGAGTGTGTCTCAGCCTTTCCTACCCATGTGAGTATGGGTATTTTCTCATCCAGTCCTATGTGTGGGAGTCATTGAGCTAGTGACTGGGTTTCTCTCAGTGGGAATTGCTCTGTGTGTAGCTGTACATTTGGTACTTCCATGGGAGGAGGGAAGTTCAGGAGTCTCCTATGTCACAATCCTGGTCCTTCCCCTTCAATGTAGTAAAGTTATAACCTAAGCCGTTTAGAATCTCTTATGAGCTCAATGCATCTTTTTTTCAGCATACATATTTTATTAGTGTTGCTTGTCTTTGAGGCAGATAAATTACATTAGCAAAGTGAGAAATAAACTGTGGCATGTGGCCCATTGGAGTTTATCATGTGTTAATGGTAGGGGCATCGTAAATGGAAAACAGTTTTTTTCCCTAGTAGTTACTTCTCCTAAGACCTGTCCAAAAACTATTTAAAACCTTACTATTCACATTTATTAAAATTCTTTGTATTTATCTATGTTTTTTAGAGGGGTACAGAGGATGTTACAGAACGAGTAAAATTGATTTCTGTAATGATTTTGTCGTGGAAGAGTCTGATGGAAGCCTTACTGTGAAGCATTACTGTATTTCCTTGCATTTTATAATAAATCCCTTATTTTCCTTTCTTTCAAACACTGAGAGTTATCAGGAAGGCCTGAGAGCCTGTAGAAGGGCCAGAATCTGAGCAGAGTATTGTGTCTTATGAAGAAAAGCAGAGCCTTTCCTTGGCCCTGCATCTTACCCATCATTACTCACAATGCAACTAAGTTACGCTCCTAGGGAAGGAAATATCCTGTGTTTTATTTAATTTTGTGCCATAAATAAAATTGGATTTCTGTTTCATAAAATTAAACTCATTCTTTCTGTGAAATAGCTTTTATGATAAAAGCTTCTGCAGGGTCTCAGTGCCTCACATTTACAGTAAAACTTTAAGTAGTAATATACTATCCCATAAAATTTCATGATTAACTTTTTTGTTCTGGATTTTTTGCTTGTTTGTTTTTTGGACAGAAATCTTTTCTCAGAGATTGGCATAATTTTGACAATTAGGTTAACTGGCATAAAATACTCTTTTTTTATTCTGTTGGTGCTCAGATAACTTGAGTTAAAGTCTTCCCTTCCTGCTCAATCAAATTACTTCCTATCACTTGTGTGTCCAGAAGCCTGATGTGGCTGGCAAGCACCAAACTTGCCATCACCAGTGGGGAGGCTGCAATTTGAGTAAAGGTCCCAAAGGGACTACAAATGCCATCTCGGAGGACTGATGGCCTTGCCCCTGAACATAGTAGCTCCTCTCCCAACCTATGGAATTAGGTAGAGCTTGTCTTGATTATGCGTTCTGATTTAAGGAAAAAAAGCCCCTTTACTTAAAAAAAAAGGTCATATAAAATCTCTCTCTCACAGCATATATTTACACTTACAAACCAATATGTAGCAACAATTTGCAGATTCAAGACATTTTCTGCCAATACTGTTGTGAAAAATGAGTTTAGACTTTTCTGCAGGTCGCTAGGTAAAAGTACTTCATATGTGCCAAGGTCTCCTTAATAGGCAGAAAGAAGTCCTTTGTTGTGGAAGAGATAGAACTCTTCATTAATTACACCAATTATAAAAACATAGCAACCTGTTTTTCAGCTTTATTGAGATATAATTAACATATTTGTGCATGTTTAAGGTGTACAGTGTGTTGATTTGGTGCATTTATATATTGCAAATGACTACCACCATAGCATTAATAACTCCTTACCATCACATAATTACCATTTCTTTTTTGTGGTAAGAACATTTAGGAAAGGTGGCACCATGAATTGAATCTGTAGGGCAAATACATTAAAATTTTTTATAAAGCAAAGAAAATATCTGTTAGATTGCTTTATCAAGTTTAAAGAGTTAAACTTTATTCCTGTCTTTATAGTTGGTTTTATAAGTGGAAGAAGTTTTTAGGGTAAGCCACTGAGCTTTTGCAACTTTTCTGCAGGGCTGTCTTGGGTACACAGCCAGTGTATTTTGGGCGCTGGCTTCTCATTCTGTAGTTGTATGGTTGGTTAGAGAACTGTCCTCAAAGAGAAGCAGTGGATGGAACGGGTAGGACCCACTGAGAACAACTTACAGAATGTATTATTTTAATGATGAATTCCAAATACCAGATCAAGAGTATGCTCCTTTCCTTGCAAGTAACACCAGTGGAGTTACAGCAACCAGAACATATTTAAACTTGAATCCAGAAATTAGAGAAATGGTGCATTGGTTGCAGAATACATGTTGGAAGGGCAAGTCCAAGTAGTATCTGTAGTAACAAGTCACAGTGTAATGAGTAGTGACTTAAAGGAGAAGGAGAGACCTCATCAGGGGCTATAGGTTTAATGGATAAGGACCGCTGTTACTAGGAGGAAGGGTGGTTAGCATGATGCTGTGCTGTATTAGTAGGGTCTTTATAAATTCCCTTTGAAGGAGAATGTTTTTCTCTACTTTACAACTAATGGGGGAAAAAGGAAAAGAAATGCAGTCGACCAAAAGGACTTAGAAAGTTTATAAGAATGGGGGTTATTCAGCAACTGTTAAATGTGTCTTAATAGTTTAGTGTTCTCTTAAGGAGTTTGAAGAGCAATCGTAATATTGCTTATCTGCAGGAAACGCCATTAAATGAGAATTAACAGTTCATTATGAGAGACTCAGTGGGAACTGCCAGTTTTCTGTGACATCTACATTTTGCTTCAAGCCACATACCCGGAATCATCACCTTCTTTCTAGGCAATGAGAGAAGGCAATGTGCGGGCCCGCAATGTTTGACAGGGGGAAATATCTGTTTATCTTTCCTTCAATAGAGGAAAGAGATCTGTAACCAGGAAGAGGCAGGGTTTGTTTAACACTTGAAATGGAGCTTGGCTGTTGTTTTTATCCTTGAATACAGTCTGCCTGCTCTAGAAATTGAAAGGAAATAGAGCAAGGCCCTGTTGGTTGGTCCCCACCTGTGTGCCATGTCTTGTTAGCCAGGGAATGGTACATTGGATTAGAAGACTTGCTTGCTGTCCCACAGACTATGTGAAATGTCAGCTTTGTCTTTCTGCCCCAAAGCTTTGTCCTGGACCGAAAGTTTGAGATAACATCAGCTGATGTCCTACCAGTGGGTAGGAAACCCATAAAGGACAGATTTATTACAAAATACAAGTTCTTAGGTTTTTAAAAAAATTTTGGAGGAGTTTTAAAATTAATGCATTATGGGTATTGACTAAGTCTGGGATATACGTTTTTCTTGGAAATCTTGACATTTTTCAAGCAGTTGTGTATACACTCAGTATTACTTTCTAGCCTTCTGGCACTTCTGATAGTATCTGGTGGGACAGACATCTCCACACTTTCTTTTCTGACATTTAAAGCTGGTATTATATTCCTTCAGTTGCTAAGGTAACCCACTGGATGACTGCTAGTGGTGGAGAGAATGTTCTTTAAGACAGGTCCTATGGTAAATGGGTAAAATTGTTTCATAATACTTAGCCATGCATATGCACACAAATGTGCATCATTTGTGAAGTTTTAAAATCCTTAACCTAAAACTGGTTTTTCTATCTTCCGTTTCTTTTTTTAGCTTTTCATTTTTAAGGAATAGGTTTTTCTGGCAGTAAAGAATTTAACACAGAATTGACCTCTTAAGGAAAAGGACTTTTTTCCCCCATGTCAAATCATTTGGACTTATCCTGCAGTTAAGTCAGTCAACTCTTATTAAGCACCTTCTCTGTTTAAGGCACTATATTTTAAAGAAGAAAAAGCAGCTTAAACTTTTCCTTAAAAATTAAGCCTCCTACAGGGCACCAATGGCCCTGAGACTGGAGTAGAGAATTACATATTCACTCTCACACCTGAGAAGTAGAGGATAGGGTTCTATTCAGGTTATTTTCAGGTTATTTCAGGTTATTTTCTCCCTCTCTCAAAATTTTCAAGGAAAAAGAAAATGGAAATGGAAGCTTTTATTTTCAAACAACCATCCCTAATATGCTTCCCAGTGGATTCAAGAAAGTGGAAGGTTTTGAAATTTACCTCTGGTGGCAGTGTTCCATCCCTGGCTCTTCTCCTCTGGGAACCCTTCAAATGTACAGGGCAGTTTTGGGTTGCACACAAGAGACTAAAATTGAATTTGAAAATGACTGTAGCCGAGGATTCTCTTAATACTTATCTTGAGTAAAAAAGTTTAACTTTTTGCTGTTTTCATAGATTTCTTTAATAGGATTTGAATGCTGGCAGCTGTCCTTGTACTACTTTATTTAAAAATTAAATAAAATACTGGTTTAAAAACTACCAAATGCTTGGAGGTTAAAAGGCTGATGGTTGAAGATGGGTGGGAGAGGCCTGGCAAAGTGGGTGGGCAGTGAGCCAGAAGTGATGAGATAATCCTAGGGAAATGACCAACCCTGTGTCCTGGTGCAACACCCCTTTTACTTGGCCCCAGTGAACTTTACAAGGCCTTGTCTTGACTCTTTCAAATATGGACCTTGATGTGAGCATGAGGCTATATAGGTAGAAGCCTATATCTTCTGTAATTCTACCCTAGGTTTTAGTTCATAATGATTCTCACGTGCCTACTTTCTCTTCCCCACATCTATAGCTGGAGCAGCTTTTATTTTGCAGGTTTGTCATGAGGGTGTGTGTGTGTGTATGTGCATGTGGAGACAGATGAGGCCGACATCTGGAGAGTGGGGTGCAGGCCTGAGCCCTGAGTATTGGTGAGGCTTAGTTTCCTTCTGCTTGCTTTTCCCGACTCTCAGTTTGTTGATTTATTCAAGTTCTATCTTTTCTGCCCTTCTTTTCTTGGGTTTGTCTTCTTTTATCTAATTATCTTTGCCTAATTGGAAGCATAACAGTTAGGAACTTGAGTTTTAAAGGTAGAAAAGCCTGGGTTCAGATCCTTGATGCTCCATTTACTATCTGAGTGAGCTCGGGCAATTGCATAATTGTGTCAAGCCTCAGTTTCTGCCCCTACCTTGTTCAGTGCCTGTCAGGATTAAATGAGATAACACATGTAAGTTGCTTAATAAATGTTAGATGGAAACAGGAAATATAAAGTCCTTGTAGTCATTGGCACCTAGCAAGAATGAAATAAAGGTGCATGTTGTGGTTTATTTTCCTTCATGGGTAACAGCTGCCATCTGGACTTCTAATTAACTTTTCCCAACCTTCCACCTTCACTCTTATCCCAGGTAGGCTTCGTCTTATATATTGACTTCCTGTTTGGTTTATCCCATTTATCTTCTCCTTCTCTCACCAGAATATCCCTTCCTGAGTGTGCCCCTGTGCTGAAGGAGGGGATAAGATCTCCCACTAAAGTTGTAGCTCATACCCACAAAGTTTAGTATTTCTCGATCTGGGCTTGGCTGTTTCCTGGTTGTGCTTGAATTCAGAATCCCAATGCAAACTTCAAAAGGCCATTTCCAAGATATGATGAGTCTGTGCTTTTTCTTCTTGTCAATAATAAAATTAGACTGCAGTGTATTTTCATTTGTCACCCAAACAGAACAGGGTTCCTGGAGGGTCACTTGGAAGGGTGCCTGGGAATTCCACAGGCTCACCTGTGGTGTGAGGGGAGAGCAGAAGAATGCCCAACGCATAGTATGCTGTCAACAAATATCTACTGAATGAATGAATGGTAGATGTAAATCAGAGCCTTGAAGAAATATTAACAAATGAAAAAATTCTATTGCACAGGCTGGAAAAGCTGGTATGACATAATTGCTGCTTATGGCACCTAATGACCGCCTGTTGCCCAAGTCATGGGGCTGTAGCACATTTGTCTTATGGCACGTCTGGTGTCTTTCATTTTTTTTTTTTTTAATAAATTTATTTATTTTATTTATTTATTTTTGGCTGCGTTGGGTCTTCGTTGCTGCGCGCGGGCTTTCTCTAGTTGAGATGAGCAGGGGCTACTCTTTGTTGTGGTGCGCGGGCTTCTCATTGCGGTGGCTTCTCTTGTTGCAGAGCACGGGCTCTACGTGCACGGGCTTCAGTAGTTGTGGCTCGCGGGCTCAGTAGTTGTGGCTCGCGGGCTCTAGAGTGCAGGCTCAGTAGTTGTGGTGCACGGGCTTAGTTGCTCCGCGGCATGTGGGATCTTCCCGGATCAGGGCTCGAACCCGTGTCCCCTGTATTGGCAGGCGGATTCTTAACCACTGCGCCACCAGGGAAGCCCTGGTGTCTTTCATTGATGCAATTATAGTGCCTCCTAAGCACATAACTAGTTCCCTTAAATTATGATTTTAAATTATAACCAGAGGAAAACTGCTTGCAAATATACATAGATCTATGTAGTGACTCTTTATTATATTTTTGTATTAAGAAGATCAGACAAATATGTATGACTGGTAAGTCCCCCCATACAGCCTCTCTTAATTCTTGAGACCCCTGTCCCATATGTTATTTTCGTTAGTCTGCTGACAATCTTGGATACTAGGCTGAGCAGATACTCCTTTCCTTTTTTTAAATTTATTTATTTATTTATCTATCTACCTACCTACCTATCTATTTATTTATTTATTTTTGGCTGCGTTGGGTCTCCATTGCTGCATGCGGGCTTTCTCTAGTTGTGGTGAGCAGGGGCTACCCTTCATTGCGGTGCGTGGTCTTCTCATTGTGGTAGATTTTCTTGTTGCAGAGCACAGGCTCTAGGCATGCTGGCTTCAGTAGTTGTGACACGTGGGCTCAGGAGTTGTGGCTCACGGGCTCTAGAGCGCAGGTTCAGTAGTTGTGGCGCACGGGATTAGTTGCTCCGTGGCATGCGGGATCTTCCCGGCCCAGGGCTCGAACCCGTGTCCCCTGCATTGGCAGGTGGATTCTTAACCATTGCACCATCAGGGAAGTTCCTCCTTTCCTTTTACAGATCAAGCAACTTAAAACTTGAGAATTCAGTGGTCTTTCCAAAGCTACGTCCCTGTAAGTGTTCAACTCCAGATCTTTCAGCTATTTAATCTGCTGCCATTGCACTACACAGTGTTGTGTCTGGATTCTTAATATCGTGTGTTGTTGTCCATGTTGTATAAGTCACTCTGGAAACGTCCCCAGGTTGTGAAAGCCAGAAATTGTATTACCATCTTTGAATTCTGATAAGGACTTTTTAGTGTTTCAGCTGATTTAGTACTAGTTCCACAAGGTAAGTATAACCAACCTATATGAGGTACAAAATCCGTGAAGTGCATTCCAGTACTGTATATCAAAATGTGAATTTTCTGGAATGATTGTGTGTGTGGTTGGTGTTTTCCCAGATTTTTCAGTCAGGAGTTGCTGTAATCTGAGTGTCTCAAATGTGTCTGATGCAGAGCAGGCGCTTCGGGAAGCTAAAACCTGCCATTATGCTTTTTCAGTCCTCTTCTATCTTTTGGCTATATGATCCCACCATGCCTCACGTTGCTATTGTGCTCCATGGGACGTCCTGTTTCCATATCTTTCCTATGAGTGTGTTTATATTTGCAATTATTATCCTAGACTCACCAACCTCTGATCTTCCGTATGGAAGGCTGATTTGTTTATAACACACCAAGCCCCGATCAGAGCTACCCAAAGGGAAGATGCTATAATATACAACTTCTCCTTCCGTTCTCATTAAGAGTCCTGAAAAATATCAGAGATTGTGTGTGATGCTCATGCCAAATACTCTCTTCCACTCTCCATGTAAATTTTTGCTAATTTTTTTTTTCATTCTCTTTCTGCTCATCATTTTTGTATTTTATAAACATCTGTAAACTTTCAAATCATGATGCATGATGTAGGTTGATTAACCTGTAGAGCAGTTTCCTTGTAGGTCAGATAGTTTATTTATTTCTGTTCACACTCTTTGTGTAAGCCTAGAGCTATAGTTTACCAGACAGGATTTCATGGACAAGATATTTATTTTATTGCAAACTAAAGTGGGCTGGCCATGTGCTTCCCCTTTGTGTCCACGGTGCCAGGCATATGGTAGTAGTTTGAGTCAATGTTTGTCTACTCAATGACTTAGATGCACAAATTGAGACCTCTATGAATATATATGTGGCTTTGGAAACCAGAGCAGAACTTATTTTAATTGATAGGATTTATTTTTTTAATTCATTAAAAAAATGAATTAAAAAATATATTTTGTTCATAAGCTTACAGGGTTGAATACATTTCAGTGGCTCTACTCAGGAGTTATGAAATATTAGTAAACCCTACAAAGTAGAAGGACTTCTGAATTAACTTGTTTAAAAATAACATTTGCTTCTAGATTATTGTCCCCATCACAGTTTTAGTATTTTGCTAAATGTTTAAGGCCATATCTTGGCTTGGCAGCAAGTGATGTAGATTAAAAATAACTTGTAAAAGTCACAAACTTTTTTTGGTCTTATTCGTTGGTGAAATTTGTTAGCTAATAAAATCTTAAGAGATGATTGGAAAGACAGTGGTATAAAAAGGAGGCATAGATATGGATTTTGTTAACCAGATGTTTAAAGTAGCAGATCTCAACCCTGGCTTTTACTTAGAATCACTTTGGAATCTTTAGAAAAGATTGATGCTTGGGGGGGGGGACTTCCCTGGTGGTCCAGTGGTTAAGAATCTGCCTTCCAATGCAGGGGACGCGGGTTCGATCCCTGGTCAGGAAACTAAGATCCCACATGCTGCGGGGCTACTGAGCCCACGCGCCACAACCAGAGGGCCCACATGCCGCAACTGCAGAGCCCACGTGCTCTGGAGCCCGCGCACCACAACGAAAGATCCCGTGTGCCGCAACTAAGACCTGAAGCGGCCAAAAATAAATAAATAAATACATACATACATACGTATTAAAAACAAAGACTGATGCTTGGGCCCTACCGTAGAATTTTAATTGTTCTGAGGAGGGCCTTGAACACAACTATGTGGGGGTGAATGGGAAGAGAGAGGGAGAGACATACAGACATCATTGGACCCCAGAAGTACCAACCCCCCTCATTCTTTCCCAGCCACATTCAACTCTTTCCCCTTAGAGTTATTATGCTGACTTTTAGAGTAACCGTTACCTGGTTTTTCCTTATAGTTTTACTACCCACGTATTCGTATATAATATGGTTTGTTTTCACTTTTTAAAAACTTCATGTTAATTAAAACATATTCTGTGTATCCTTTTGTAACTTTTCCCCTTCAACATTATATTTCTTGGTTTCTTCTATATTGGTCTGTAATTCGTTTTTATTGTTAGAATACTTGTGTATGATTATACTGCAACTTATTCTATTGTTGATTAAGTGATTAATCAAGTGATCAAGATCACTTCTACTTTTGACCATTTTACATTTTTATGCATGCTTCCAGGTGCATACAAAGCATTGCCCTCACTGGGGCTTGTATCTAGGAGTGGAATTGCTCAGCCATAAGACATTAGTTTCTTCAAATTTATTAGATTATACCACAATGTTTTCCAAAGTGGGTGTGTCAATTTACATTTCCTCTAGCAGTGCATGTGAGTTCCTGAGGCCCTGATAATTTATTTTTCAATCTTCCAGCCTGAATTTCCTGCTTCCTTAAAGGCACAGTCAGACCTTGTGTAGGTGTGATAATGGTCCCAAGTTTGGACTGAACAGTACATAAAATCAGCTCCTTCAGTAACAACCAAACTGGCCACCCCTGCTCTTGTGCCTCAGGTGCTCCGGAAGGACTCTTGGTCTGTGCTGTATTTCACGGATCTTTGATCCCCAAAGAGTCAAGGCAAGGATGAGTATTCCTAGGACCTTGGGTCTTTGACGTGACAGCCTCATTTTCCAGGCAGAGAAACTGAGGTGTGGCAGAGTGAGAGGCATGGGCTTTGAGCCTCCCTGCCTGGCACAGGGACAGATGAGCCCCACTTTATGCCATGATGGGTATGTTATTTGAACGTCACAGCCTGCTGTTCCTTTTTGTGTCTGGGTGATCTTGCTCCCAGGATGGTACAGGTCACACCTGTACCATGGTTGAATGGTATGGTTTGAATGGTTCCCATTAGAGCAATTATTAGTGATTCTGCTTTAGTTACATTAGTTCAAATAACTCCTGGTACCAAATAAACAGGAAGAGACAAATTTATTTGGTGAATAAAACCATTCATTTTAATTAAGCACCCCCATGTCTACCAAATTGTAGAACCCCTTTCCACAGCTTGTTTTCCTGACTCCTGTTAAGAATCTGAAACTCTGTAGCAAGCAGAATTATTTATATATGTCATGATGTTTCCTATTTCAAGCTGTTTGCCTGATTCTGGGCTCTGAACTTGTATACTGAGTGATAAAACTCTTTCTTAACACATTTTGGGCAGCCTTTTGTTTCTTCAAACATCAGAAGATCTTCTCTTCCCTGGATTTGGAGGGACGGAGAGGGGCAGCAGCGAGCACTCAGTCCCACATGTTTGCTGTCCTCTCCCATTGAACAGGATATGAGGATGGAGCCAGAAAGGAGAGAACAGGGAGCTGGGCTAGCAAACAGGCCTGGGAAGCTCTGCTGGTGCAGGAATCGGGTTGGGTACAGTGAACTCCAGCCCAGGTTGGAGGGTATTTAGGGTCTTGCTCCAGGCACTATAGAGAGTGCCATTTAAATGGTTGACACCGTACTGCCTTTATCAGTGGTATGATTTTAAAAGGGAACCCGAAAGGGTTAGGAACCGGGCCGCACAGCAGGAGGTGAGCGGTGGGCGAGCGAGCAAAGCTTCATCTGTCGCTCCCCATCACTCGCATTACCCCTGAACCATCCTCCCCCTACCCCGTCTGTGGAAAAATTGTCTTCCACGAAACTGGTCCCTGGTGATAGAAAGGCTGGGGACCGCTGGTTTAGATGTTCCCTTTTGGTCGTATTTTTCTTGGAAAAAAATTGTATCTCGTATAACCATGGGCATTTCTCCTTAGGTTCAGACTGAGATCCGTGACTTAGAAATTCCATCCTCATGTGGCTGGTTACAACCTCATGCCTCATGCTGACTGGTACATTGGGCAGTATACTCGTGTGTGTGTGTGTGTGTGTGTGTTGTTACCTGATCCTAACAAGTCTCTTCACGATTATTATTTAAGGAGGAAAAAAAGTGTAAATGTTACCAAACATGCCTTGTTGGGAATCTGTTAAGAGTAAAAACCTTACTTTCTAATTAAGTGAGTTTAAAGATCAAAGACTTAAAGGATAAAATAATTAAAGATAAGTTCTTTAATAGCCTTTAGAAGATAGCAAGTATATTAAACAGATGTCTGGTGGGGTGCACTGCTTTGTCTGTTTTCAGATGTTTTGGCATTTCACATGTCATTTTACTGAGGGGGGGTCTGTGCTGTGTCACACAGATGGATGATGGAGCAAATATACAGTGAAGTCTGTGGCATTTACATATTTGAAATGTAATGCTTTATGCTCATTGATCTAGATATGGAAATAGTATAAACCAACTAAAAATGTAAGCTAAGCAGTTTTCTTTTGCATCCATGTGCTGCGGAGTACTTCCTTCTGATTGTTTCAGACTGGAGTTTTGTTGGATGTTGGCTCCACACACATCACCATCACAACCTGCTTGGTAAGACAAAGCTGAGTTTATTGCCGGCCTTGATAAGGGAGAACTCTGCCTCCATTGAGCCTTAGCAGAATCTTGAAGGGGGAAGGCAAGGTTGGGATTTGTTGAGAACTCGAAGTTTGGTTTAATGAGGGTCTTTGGACGCAGGGGAGGAGTGATGGCAAGGGGGTGTCAGGGAAGGGATTTTGATTAGGTTTAGATAAGGGTCATGATATAGTAGTTAAAGACTGGTTTTGCGGCTTAAACTGTGAATGCTTCCTGCTAAAGAGTTGATGGGCCTTGAAGGAAGTTCTTCTGACGAATAGTCAGTCTTTGCCTAAGCAAGAGTCTCCTGGACCGGTGAAGTTATGCTAATGAAGATGACGGAATAGCAAAATCATAGTAGTGTAGACGGTAAGCAGGGTGGAGAAGTAGGTAGTTTTTGTCTTCAGTGTCCAAGCTGTGTGGGAGTATGTACTTTGTGTTCACAGATTTTACTCAGGAGGTATCAGAGGTAGAACTAAGAATGATAGATGCTCCAAGTAGCAGCTGTAGCCATGTATTAAAAGCTAACTGTCATGGGTGGTCATCAGGGAAAGAGCCATTGGTCATTTATTCATTCAACAAGCAAATATTTATAGAGCACATACACATGCCAGGCACTGTGCTAGGATAAAAGACAGATAAGGTCCTACCCTGTTGGGCCTTCCACTCCAGTGTGATGCAGCATCCTCTGGATCTCTTTCAGATTACAAACAGTCAATAACATTACTTAACTGGAGGGTATGTATAACTCAGATTCTTACTGAGTACTTATTCTGACAGATCTTGAGTGTTAGGATTTTCATGTTCAGTTGTTAAGACTAGGTTTGTTTTAAGGTGTGTCTTGATGTCGATGGAGTTCATGGGCCTAGCTTTTTAAAATGTAAGCAAATGTATGCTTTTACATGTTTCCAATGTAATGTTTATCATGGGCCAGCTGTGTTCCAGGCACTGAGTCATTGTATGAGAAATAGAGGAGTACAAACTCTATACAAATTAGACAATTTAAACATACACAAATAATTGAGATTTTAGTAGTCAGTTGCCATTCAACTCAATAAATACTGAGTGACTTCAGTTTGCCATATACCATGCTAGATGTTAGGAATAAAAAACTTCCAGGATGCCCTCAGCCTGTAAGAAGATACAGTCAGGAAACAACCATAAGACACAGCCCCAAACACCAACAGCAAAAACCCAGACACAAACCAAGCAGGAGCCCCCTAATCAAGGGGGATGGGAAGAGGCACAGGCCGAGTTTTTGAAGCAGAGCACTGGTGTGTGTGGCTTTGGCAACACTGAAGTTATCCCAAAGCTCTAATAAATGGGTAGAAGTACCTCCACAAAGTTTGAGAGAGACCATGGACTCAGAGCCCATTTCTGCCCCAGCTGCTGACCTCTGAGGACAAAAAGTGGAAATGGAAGCTCCTTGACACTCTTGGCCTCTAGTAGCCTGTCCTGCTAGGGTAACAGCATCTCCTTAGAGGACACCTTGGAAATTGACGATGTCTGTTTCCAAAGGATGGTGTGCTCCTAGCACTTGTTTTCCATGGATGACCTCACTGAACATGAGTGAAAGGTGATGCGAACGTGCAGCATAGTGCATAGAACAACATTGTACCAGTGATGAGCGAAGCTGCCTCCAGCACCTACCTGACCTTGCACAAATCACTTGACCTCTCCGCATCGGTAAAATGAGGTTTCTGGATTAGATGCTTTTGATGGTTCCTTCCAGCTCTGACATGTTTACTATTACTATTCTTACTTAGACAATCTCTTTGATAAAATATATAAGACGAACTTTTTAAATGAAGGAACTAATATTACATGTTTTTCTTTTCAGTTTCTCTACATAGAGAGTCTCTTCTGCACCTGGCTGTGAGATGGGGCCTTGCTAAGCTTTCCCAGTTCCTCCTGTGTCTCCCTGGAGGAGTCCAGGCCTTGGCTTTACCCAACGAGGAGGGTGCCACGCCATTAGACTTAGCTTTACGTGGTGGATGCTCCAAGCTGTTTGAAGACATCACAAAGTGAGTTTGGATACCTGATAGATTCTCTCTCAATCTGTTTCTCTGAAGTCTTCCAAGCATTATGGAAAAATTAAAATAACCAAACCACGAGCTAACATTGGTTTATATTTTACCATTAGTTCCCATCTATAAAGTACAGATATACATATCATACATAAACATATATTTGGTATTCACATTTCATGGGGGAGAGGGAGTCAGGAAAAATGTCTTAAAAGGCTCCATGGTTGGGGGGCTGGCTATAAGAAGAAGAAAAGTTGGGAAACACTAGCCTAACCCCTGCTTATCTTTCAGGTTTTCGCTTAAATGTCACTTCTTCAGAGAGGCCTTCTATGTTATGGTCTTTTACAATTATGATTAATTTACAGTATTAATTGTGATTAAAATTATGATTAATTTATAATATAAATCATAATTTATAATTTTATATATATAGTCATCGTTCATTTCATATATGTCTCCATCCTAAATCATTTGAGGACTGAAACTATTTCTGTTTTACCCACTGTGTTCAGCATATACATTCATTGAAAGAATATAAGTTGTTGTTGAATCAATGAAAAACAAACCCCAAGATACTATGTAGCCAATGGGCTGGTTATTAGGATCTAGAAATAATGGAAATGAAATAATTTGTCAACTGTAAAGTTCTCTATGTTGAGGATGATACCAACACTTTTAATGTTTGTTACTTGGAATGGTTCAGATTGGTCATTATATCCTATACAGTGATTTCCTTGACTTAACATGTGGTAAAAAATAAGTGGGAAACTACAATGAAAATGACAAATTACTACATAAATATTAAATATTATCAATATTATTACACGGTGTGTCTTAATGGACTGGTATGTTTCATTTGTCCCATGGAAATCAATGTAACTAATTTACGGTCGTATGCTACCTAAGTGCATGTTGAAGTCACAGCTTTCTGTTTATTTTTGTTCTTACTTGGTCAAGTGACCGCCAACTAAGGAAAGAGTCCATCCCAATGGAATTGCCTTTATCTTTGCTCTACTGTGACCCCACTTTCTTTAGCTAAAAAGGGCAAGACAGGACCACTTCCTCTGACTTTGTCATTGTGGATAGTTCAGGGTTACGTTGAGGACCTGGAGCCTCACTTCATCTTTGGTAGCTTTGTATCTTTCTGTTGTGTCCAAGACCAGAAGATGACATGTGTTTTTAAAGTTTACACATCCTCTATGTCAAAAAAAACCAAACAACCTAATCAAAAAATGGGCAGAAGATCTAAATAGACATTTCTCCAAAGAGGACAAACAGATGTCCAAAAAAAGCTCAACATCACTAATTATCAGAGAAATGCAAATCAAAACTACAATGAGGTATCATCTCTTACCGGTCAGAATGGCCAAAAAGTCCACAAACAGTAAATGCTGGAGAGGTTGTGGAGAAAAGGGAACCATCCTACACTGTTGGTGGGAATGTAAATTGGTGCAGCCACTATGGACAACAGTATGGAGGTTCCTTAAAAAACTAAAAACAGAGTTACTGCATAATCCAGCAATCCCACTCCTGGGCATATATCCAGAGAAAACCATAATCTGAAAAGATACATGGACCTGAGTGTTCATAGCATCACTATTTACAATAGCCAAGACATAGAAGCAACCTAAATGTCCATCAGCAGAGGAATGGATAAAGAAGATGTCTTACATATATACAATGGAATATTACTCAGCCATAAAAAAGAATGAAATAATACCATTTGCAGCCACATGGATGGACCTAGAGATTATCATACTAAGTGAAGTAAGTCAAACAGAGAAAGACAAATATCATGTGATATTACTCATATGTAGAATCTAATTTAAGAAATGATACAAATGAACTTATTTACAAAACAGAAACAGACTTACAGATATTGAAAACAAACTTATGGTTACCAAAGGGGAAACATTGGGGGGAGGGATAAATCAGGAGCTTGGGATGAACATACACACACTGCTATATATAAGATAGATTACCAACAAGGACCTACTGTGTAGCACAGGGAACTCTATTCAGTATTCTTTGATAACCTTTAAGAGAAAAAAATCTAAAAAAGAATGAGTATATGTATATGTATAACTGAATCACTTTGCTGTACACCTGCAACTAACACAACATTGTAAATCAATTATACGCCAATAAAATTAAAATAAAAAAAGTTTACACATCTAATAAATCCATTCGTGGATGGGATTAGAAGTAGACTGTAAGCTAAATTTTGATTATGTGATGGAGCCTCCATTTTCTAAATTAATTACAAAAATCTCATTGCTCAGGCTGAATCATTCACTTCAGTGGCTTGTAGTTGGCATGGGGAGTTGTTTTCTAGACGATTCTGAAGTCCCTGCAAGTAATTGGGTCAAGAGTTTGGGGAGATGCCCCAAATCTTAGAGTACAGGTGCTCTTAATGGATCTCTTTTTGTCACTCCATGTGATAGAGATAGCATTTATGTGGTTGGAGCTATACTATAATTTTGCAAATATACAAATGCTGATTAACAAAATGAGGTAATGCAAGAAGAGGAAAGAGACATAGAGCTAGTTCTGTGAACTGAAGAATCTGGGAGCATTTGGGGGCTGTGACAACATGCTGAGGCAAGCTGTTACCTGGGAGCACTAGCATCTCCCTCCTCAGGCCTCTTTACCGTTGGTACTACATGACCTATAGGCCATCCAGAATATTATGACACTAACCATGAAGCCTGCATAGAGCTAATAAACGTGCAGTTGTTCTTAACCACAACAGAATGGAAAATAAGCCAATATTCAGGAATTTAGTTTGGGAATATTGTTCCTTTGTTTATGAATGAATTCAAGAATACAACACGATCAAATTTATGCAGGTTTTAATTTGCATGAGGAAATGATTTACAACAGTAGACCAGCGTGTTGTGAATATCTCGCTTGTTTGTAGCATCCGAACCTCACCATGCTCTCTGGAGATCATATCTTTCCACTGTAATCGCCTAATAAACTGTCTGCTGCCAGCTAATTTGTGGTACTACATATGGTGCCATTAAGGCCAGAGGCATCTTTTCAGATTAAAGGGAGAATGAGGTAAAGTACTATGTTTAAAAGTCAGTACTGTTGCATTAATTATGTAAATCTTTATAGTATATAATATATGTGAACAGCTTTTCAATTGACGTCTTCTCTAGGTGGAAAAACAAAGATGATTTCGTTAGGATCTATTTACATGATCTTACGTACCTATCTTCAGTAGGTAGCTTTTATGGCTTGTTTTGCCAGTTGGGTTTGTAATATCAGGGGCAATGAAGGGTATTGGGATCGTGGATTTTGATTTGTGATGTTTCAGCTTCCAGGGCAGACGTTCCCCAGGTTTCTCCCGAGTGCAGCTCAGCGAAGATGCCTCCCTGCGGTATATTCACTCATCAGAAACACTGACCCTGACGCTTAATCACACAACCGAGCATTTGTTGGAGGCGGATATTAAACTCTTTAGGAAATACTTTTGGGATAGAGCCTTTCTCCTCAAGGTTTGTGCCCTTTATTGTGGTATAAGACATAATAACTCACGCTCTTTGAGAGTGCAGACAGCAAACTCGTTGTTTTGGGAACAGTATTTTGGGGGGGGTAGCACTTTCTTTTTTTCTAATAGGACTTTGAGGGACATGGAATTAGAAACTGTTACATCAGTAGAAGGAAGATTATTATATGATATTTTGGCGGTAGGTAGAAAATAGTAATTTGTGTAATATTGTTTCCTTTACTTTTCATGAACCAGCATCACTGATGTTTAAAATTCTAATATTGGGTATTTTGTATTAACTTATTGACTGTATTATAATTCTTATCTAAAGCAGTTGCCTTTAGGGTTATTTTAAATGAATAACATCTTCTTCTGGGATTTCTTAAGGCTTTGATATAGTTAAACCTTTGTTTCAGTGTACAGATTCTTCTTGAATGGGGACTGGTTACTTGAGACCAGTTCTTTTTTAAAGAGATTTTTCCCCCTCCCACCGTGGCCCAAACATCAGCTTTGACTGTTATCAGGGCATGCCCATCTCAGGGTTTAAAATGTTTCATCTTCATTATTTTTATTTTTTTGTTGAATCTGGAAGACTGTAAAGCATATTTATGTATTTTAATTATTATTATGTAGAATGTTCTTTTGAGTAAAAGGGCTTCAGTCAATTTAGTTGATAGTTCTCAGGGGTATAATGGATTCACTCACCAGATCGTGTGACACCCCCCCGCCCCCGGCAAACCCTCTGCCCCCGCAGTCTTCTCAAGCACATGCATTAATAAGCACCAGTTTCATGACTGTATAGGCTTTACAAAGTAAACAGTCAGTTTACTGTTATCAGAAAACTGATATTGGTATTTATCAGTTTTGGCTTTTGTAAAATGTTTGCTTTATATAACTAAATTGAAGGTTTAACCAGAAACATTATATATCAAAGATTATTGCTTACTCCATATAGGGTTTTATTAAATAATTAAAATAAACATGCCCTTCAGAGTGTGAACTACCTCTGTTGGGTTTAGGGAGTTTAGTGGATAATTTTCTGGCATACAGTATTTCCTCATTTTGCTTAAGGGTACTTTCTGTTTAAAGAAACAGAAGCTCTCAGCCATCCCTGTGGCTTCTCACCCAGGCCCCCAGGGGTGGCTGTTTCAGTGGGGCAGAGGCTGGGCCTGGCCCAGCAGCCTTACTCAGGGTGAGTGCCTCTCCCTGCAGTTTCAGAGGGGCAGAGCTCAGCAACACGTGTGTCCTTAGAGGGGACACTCAGACTACAGCAAGACCACAAAGCTCCTGCAAAGGCTAGAGTGTGCTCCATGTAAAGCAAAAATTCTGAACATTTGTTGCATTATAAAAACTTCCAGCTTCTTAGGTCAGAGTTGTGATTTCTTGTAACTTGAGATAATTATTACTGATGACATTGGGGGAGATTTAGGATGAGTAAATCTAGATGCTTTAATAATTGATTGTAGTGGACTTTACAATAACAAAGACCAAATGAAGATTACTTTCCAGTTTATCAGAGATTTTAATTTTATGGAAAACACTTGATAAAAGAAGAATCCATTGCAGTGGGATGGCCTTGTGTTCCAGGTATCAGCACCCCTTTTTCGTTCTTCCTGTCCTAAGCTTTTGGCTGGGTAGTGCGTAGGGAGACTGGGAAGGGAACAGGGCTGAGGTTCTTTAAGACACTGTGATATTGTAACTTACAATAAGAAATATATCTGGCCTCCGTCCATGGTTCTTGGCTCACAGCCCCCCAGACCCTTAGGATTTCCTAAGTGTTGAGCAGATAAAGGTGTTTTTTTGTTATGTTAATGAGGCAACTTTTGGAAAGCACCTAAGGATGGGGGCTAGTTACCTGTGGAGCCAATCGCCTGGTAACTCTCAGTCCCACCTCTGTGACCTCCAGGGAGGGGAAAGGGCCTGGAGATCGAGTTTAATCACCAATGGACGGAGATTTAATCTATCATGCCTACGTAATAACGCAAGCCTCCATAAAAACCCCAAAGGACTGGATTCAGAGAACTTTCTAGGTTGGTGAACTTGTGGAGGTACTGGGTGACTAGCCTGCTAGGAGGGGCATGGAAGCTCCGTGCCTTTCCCCATACCTTGCCCCATGCATCTCTTCCATCTGGCTATTCCCGAGTTATATCCTCTTATAATAAACCTGTAAGCTAGTAAGTGGTTGTCTTTGGCCTTGAGCCTGCGTGGTTAGCCCTCTTTTAACCCCAGGTACTCATGCTACCGTCTCCTTAGTGCCTCTCCAGACGTATACCTGCTTCGGTCCATCCGTTAATTCCATGGCGGGCCCTAAAAGAGAGAGTACTGTGTCCTGGGAGTAAGGCTGGGAGCGGTTAATAGCCACAGGGGGTGGGTGACCGGGTACTGCTTGTTCCCTGCCTCTTTGTGATTTGGTCAGTTATGTATATTTTCATGTTCTTTTTGCTCTGGCCTCAGGGTGTCCTGAAATAGTCATGAGCAAGGCACTTGGTATGCTGAGCTTAATAACATGCCCGGCGGGGGGGATTCAGGGCTCTGGGTCACTTGTAGGGTTGCTTGCCTCAGTTTGCCCATGTATTTGTTTTGGAACATGTGCTGATGCAGTCTTGGGCAGTTTTTGACACATCAACACATAATTCTGTCTCTTTGCATTTTCACTGGTTGTGGGGAATCTATTTGAAAAGAAAATACAGAGGGCTCTAAGGGCATCTTCTCTCTACAGATCAGAACTCAGTCTTGGCCAGGGACAGCCTGCACTAGCATGTGCCAACATGTAGCCCGAGGCTTATGTTCATCCTGGGTCCTCCCTGTAATAGTGGTCCTGCCCCCATCTCCAGGCCCCCAATCCCTGTGTCTTAGGGTGTGGATGGAGGTGGGTCTAGGTGGGCAGTTGCATCAAACAGAAGTCCTTACAGGTTTCAAGATCTTCTGTTCCCCGTCCCCTGTTTGGTTCATGCGTCATGTTCCTGAGAACCTTCTGGTGGTGTGATCTGGGGAAGCAGTGAGGACTAGTGACAGGGACAGTTTTGGCCCTTGTCTCTGGTTCCTCCCGCCGTCTCTCATGTCATCCGGGGTGCTGCTTACATGTTCTCCCAGCAGCTTTACCACCCTATCTGCCCCTGCCTCTCCAGGCCATGCCTCTGGCCTGTCCCGGCTCTGAGATGCTCGATTGTGATTTTCATCTCTTGTTGCTTATCTGAAGCCTCAAATGGCTTTCAGTGATTTTTTTTTTTTTCCTTCCTCTCTTAGGCTCTTGAAGAGCAAGAAGCCAGGTCAGAGGAAAAATCAGATATGCCCTCCAGCACTGCAGAAACCGAAGAAGGTACGCGTGCTCCTTCCCGACCCCGGGAACCCAGAAAGTGCTCAGAACTAACTAGTCACCTGGGAGTTGAAGTGTGTGGTGGAGGACAGCAGGAGCTGAGGGACTCAGAGGCGAGAGCAGGGTGCTGGGGTGCCGCTGGGCCCCGGGGTCCTCCAGCAACGCCGAACGAAGGTACTGTGTGTTTCCACTTTTTACTCAGTTAGCATTTACTGGGTTCCTCTTACATTCCTGATCTTTGGGGACCTCTCCTGACACGCAGAGAGTGTTCCCCTCATTTCCAAGTTCAGTCCGTTCGTTCCGTTCAGCCCTCCGTCACTCACCTGTTCTCCAGCTTGCTCCACCTCTGTGGGGCTCCTGCTCTGTGCCGGCCCAGGGGGTCTTAGAGGATGGAGGCTGTGAGGGTGTCTTTGTTGTCATGGGGTCTGGCGTGTAGAGGTGACGGGGGGTGGGGCACGCTGGGGGTTCTTCAGGGTACAGGCGGCCCTACCCAACCCTGCATAGCCCTGATGGAGCTTCAGAGACTGAATGTACAAATCTGCTCGAGGTGGGCGTCCACAGCAAGAGGTGTATGTTTAAAATACATTGTCACTACTCTGTTCCACATCGTAACGTGGAGTCGTGTTGATGGCGCACCTGGACGTAACACCCAGCTTGTAGGCAGGAATATCGTCCTTCGTCGTTTTCTCTAACTTGGCAGTTTGTCTGGGCGTGTGATCTCTGCTTCAATTCAGGTTCTTTCCCCTTTAATGTATGCAAGTAGGTCTGATCTGTTAGCAAGTCCTAGTAATAAACACGGGTTTTGATTCGCTGGAGTATCTTACCTCTGTTCTTGAATACTCCTGTACTATTTATATGGAATGGATTGTCGTTTTGTTTTTTGTTTTCCAAAACCCAGTAGTTTTAGGAATCTGACCATACATCACTATGTCTTCCAGGGTAGTTAGGGCAAAGGTTTTAATACATATTATCTTATTATCAATTACGTTCCTTTTGCTTTATATTTTAGAGTGTTTTTTATTTTTTGAAACTAAATGCGAGGTTAGGTTTATTTATGTCTGGGGGTAGGGTTATATTATCTACTTAATTTCAGATCAGTGGAGTAGACATTACAAAATATCTATTAATGTAAAGCGACAGTAGTCTGATAGGGGTGAGATGCAGCATGCTAGATGCTGGGGTTAGGGAGAAAAAACAGGACAAGACTCCTGTTCCCAAGCCACCAGTGTCGACAGCTGGAAGACCGGTTGTTCTAAGTGTGTGTGCCCCATGCACCTGCACTCAGTCCTGGGTTAAGCCAACCAGTTGAGCTTCCCACCCAAGCTGCGCTGCTTGGGGCCCTGTGGAGTTGCCCTCGCTGCTCTCCCCTGTGGGTGGTGCACTGGCTGCGTGGAGGGAGCTGCAGCTTGCCGTACCTGCCCAAGGAGGTGGTGGTGAGTTTCACACTTTCTCCTGCAGACCCGTGGGAGAAAACTCCAGGCTCATGTCACGAGCGCTGTCATCTCCTGAGCATTGGGCTTGGCTTTTACTACCCTGACTGTAACTGATCAGGTTTCTTGCTTCTAGTTGGCTGGTAAACCTGGGGCTAAGTTTCTGGCCTGCCTGTTGCAAATTATAGGGTACTGCTGACCGCGTTTTGATATTACCCTTATTTCTTAAGCCTTCACTCTTGCTTTTCCTTTTTTTTTTTTTAAATCAACTCCTGATTTTTACTCTATCATCGTATACATTTTTCTTCCCTTGTAATCCACCTCCAAACTAAGAACAAAGTGAGGTCTAAACAAGTGCTGAAATTCTAAGTTCTTGCCCTCAAGGGACTGACTGTTTGGGACTAGCGCAGAAAAACAAGCTGTCCCAGCACATTATAAGTGCTATAGGAGTCATAGGCAAGTAATACTGTGAGAACTCTGTGGCGTGTGATGGTGGGGTGGTCAGGGAAGGCTTCTTGGTGGAGGTGACCCTGGAGCTGTGATCTAAGGGAGGGAAGGGAATTCTAGACAATGGGACTATATGCAGTACAGAGCCCTGAACCAGATGATGCGTTGGGGGAGATGCAAGTTGTTTTGTGGTCCTGGAGTATAGGGGTGTGTATATGATGCCAGGAACATAGGGCTGAAAGAGAAGCAGATCAGCAGGACTTGTACACAAGGCAAGGAACTGGAACTCCACCTTGACAGCTCTGGGAACTGTTTTAAGCAAATTAGATCAGGTTGTTATTTAGAAAGGTCACTCTGTGAGAGTGTGAAGAATGGGTTAGAGGGGCCGGGGGCTGCTGAGAGTAATGCAGAAGACGGTCTGCACCATAGCAGTATAATGAGATTGGAGACGGAGGGACCGATGGATACTGTCCTGAAGGTGTAGGATGTCAGGTGGGTGTCAATGGCAAGGGAGAAGGGTGATTCTTCCATTCCTGGTGTGTCCCTGTGCGGGACAGGCCTTACAGGAAGCAGGATCATGACAAAATACCTACTCAGTTTTAGACAGGTTGAGTTTGATGGGCCCAGGGGGGCAGCCAAGTTAATATACCTGGCTGCCAGCTGGACTGAAGTCACTCAACCAATAAGCAAAAGAATTTGGACAGAAACTCAAGTTCTCTAACGCCAAATAATTAATGTGTATATTTTACAGACCTTGTAGACCGTGCTTTTATCTGTATACGTCTGGAGGACATGTTAGAAACTGTGTGCACATTCCAGCAGAGGGCAGTATTCACCTAAAGTGAAAGCATTCAATTAGCTTTTGTTTATTCATAAGCCTGCAGGTGACTCAACTGGAAGAACAAAACATTTTGAGTGTAAGAGCTTGGTTGTTTGTTTGTTGTTTTTCCCTTTAACCCCCAAAGCAAACTTTCCCTTTGAGATCTCACAGAAGATTCTTAATAGATCATGTTCTCCCTCCTGGGGCAGTGGGTAGAGAGGGAACTTTTAAGTGTGTATCTGTAGCTGCCATTGATTAAAAGATTATAATACCTTTAGCTTGGAAATTTACTTTGTCTCTGTTAGTGTGATAAATGGTTTTATTATTGTCTCTGAACCAATTATGTTTCCATAATTTCATGATTGTAATTGTCCTCCCAGAATGATGGGATGTTATTCCAAATGAATTAAATGGCCAAAAGGTCACCTCATTTTCACTGTGTTCAGATGTAAGCTAATTATGAGTATGTATTGATCCACCAACTGACTCCGTTTTGTCCCTTGCCGCCTTTGTTGTTATTTGATCTCCTACTCTAGGAGTTCCTAAAGAGCATTGTACAGAACACCAACCTTGGAAGATGCTCTGAAAAATAAGTATTCTTTGTCCAAATAAGTAGAAAATGCTATATATGAAACCCCCCTGTTGGAAACTGAGAATACATTAAACGTTTTGTAGGTTCTAGTTAAGTCTTGCAGTCAAGAAACCTGTGTTTCTTGTTTAACCTAACAGTTCTCTAACTTGATCGTGGGAGAATCCCTTTTTCTTCTCAGCATCTCATGAAAGTGGTCTGTGGAAGGTGCTTTGGAAATGTTGCTCTTCCTCATCTCCTCTGATCCTGCCCTTTCTTAAGCTTATGTCCTCCTTTTTCACGATCATGTTGGTTCTCTCCATCTATTAGTACATAATGCTCACACTGGGAGGGAGCTAGGGAGGCATTTTTAAAACTACTCATGGTCATCTTGAGTACTGAGATCACCCATGCCTCGCCACACAGCCCACTGTACTTTTTGATGTTGTTCAGGAGGCTGCTGCCTGCCTAGAGTCTATGGGGCCATAAGACAAGCAACCATTGCAATACTGTTGACCACTCACTGTATGAATCCATTTTCTTTCATTATTTTGGAGTTTTAAAAAACCCTGTGTAGTTTGCTGTCTCGACTTTTATGTGACTAGTCCTTTACTGTGTTCACTTCTCCCCATTAATTATCTTCCACGTTCTCATTTAATGAGGACATAAGGAGTAGGGATTGGGACACGAGTGCCAGTCACAAAGGGAGAGGGCAAAATCATCTCCTTCAGGGCTGAGGCAGC
Organism: Eubalaena glacialis; assembly: GCF_028564815.1. NCBI lineage: Eukaryota > Metazoa > Chordata > Mammalia > Artiodactyla > Balaenidae > Eubalaena > Eubalaena glacialis. The sequence goes on from NC_083719.1 coordinate 57,979,076, forward strand.
AGCTCCCTGTGGGCTCAGAAGGGCTTCCTCCTCACCATCCTGTGCGAGAGGCCATGGGTCCAAACGCAAGGCGCGGTCTAGGCAGGCAGACGTGAGCCCTGCAGGCCCATTGACTTACCCATTCAATAAGTCTTTACTGAGCGCCCACTCTCTGCCAGGCACTGTTCTCAGCACTGGTGATGAAGCAGTAACCAAAAAGGCAAAGAGAAAAAGCCCTCATCTCATGGAGTTTACTTTCATTGAATTTCACTCATGCCTTTGTGGAGTGACAAACACTGCTTGAGGCGCTGGGGATGCAGCTGGGAGCCAAGCCAAGTTTGCACACTCAGGGAGCACGCATCCCAGTGGCCATGGAGAGAGGGACATTTCTGGGAGTCAGGAATCAATTCTCCCCATTTTGTGCACAAGGAGGTGGTAGCAGAGAGAGGTCACATAACTTGTGTGAGGTGACACAGCTTGCTCAGGCAGTCAGAACTCAGGTGGGTAAATTCTTACCCACCACACTGTAGATACCCACCACCCTTCTCTAACAGACTGTTTTCCTATTCAGTCTTCGGACTGCTGCTCTAGAGTTCTCTCCAGCTTTTGTGTGATGGAAAAGTGCAAAATTGGAATCGTTGCCTTGAAATGAGCTCTTTTCCATGTGACCGACCTGTCTCATAAAGTCCTTACGATGGGAGATTGTGACCCACATGCAGAGACAGGTCTTGATGACACATCAGCAACAAGCAGACTCTGCTAAAAACCTCAGCTCTGCCATGAACTGGCTTCTGAACAGGATGCAAGTTACTCAGCTGTGTTTCCTTTTGTGGAAAATGGTGGAGTGGGAGTGTCATTTAATACTTCCTTCAAAATAAGGTTTAAATGAGAAAATACAGGTGGGGCACCTTGATCAGTATCTGACTGTGGATGCTTAGCCAACACTATCTTGTGATGAGTGCAAGTTATAGCACGTGGCTAGAGCGGACTTAGTGGTGATCATGTGTGTGCTGAGATATCAGGACACAGCTCTTCACCTCATGGTGACCAGGTGAGCAGATTTTCTGCTTGAACATTCCTTAGACGGGGGTGCAGCTCTTCTCTGTGTGCTCTAAGTGAGTGAAATGGGAAGAGGGAGTTGTGTGGTGGATTCTCCTTTTTTTAAAAAAATTTTTATTGGTGTCTAGTTGATTTACAATGTTGTGTTAGTTTCAGGTGTACAGCAAAGTGAATCAGTTATATATATATATATATCTATATATCTCCACTCTTTTTTAGATCCTTTTCCCATATAGGCCATTACAGAGTATTGAGTAGAGTTCCCTGTGCTATTCAGTAGGTTCTTATTAGTTATCTGTTTTATATATAGTAGAATGTATATGTCCATCCCAATCTCCCCGTTTATCCCTCTCCCCTTTCACTCTGGTAGCCGTAAGTTTGTTTTCTACATCTGTAACTCTATTTCTCTTTTGTAGATAAGTTCATTTGTACCCCTTTTTTAGATTCCACGTATGAGCGATATCATGTGATGGATTCTCCTTATTTGAATATCTCCTGTGAGATATTATTGGGAAAACCAAGAAGTCTTTTATCCATGCAAAATTTCCTTTCCAAGATTTTTCGTTTTGAATACTGTGGCCCAATGTCTTTTTAGAACTGTTGAATATGGTTCCAATGTCTTATCAAGATGCAGGTCCTTTAACCAGGGTGGCTGGGACCTGAGGTGTTGGGGATTTAGGACAGCAATTAGGGAGGCTGTTCTGCAGAGGTGATTACTCAGCTGGATACACAGCTCTTATCTTAGCCTCATTGTGGAATATCCATCCAAGTACTTGGTCAGTGTTGCTCGCCTAGAAGCCAGGTACCTGGGCATTTGCAAGACACTTACACTCCATACCCGGAGAATGCACTTCCCAGCCCCAGGAAGTCACCTGTGCTTCTTTCATTTGACAGAGAGGCTCAGTCTTCTCTCTGTTTCTTTTAGAGACTGACTTTGCCAGTCCATGTTCTCCTCCTGCCTACAGAAGAGAATGAGTTTCATCCTTAAAAGGCCAAAATAAGATCTCAAGCTGGTATGATGCTCATTTTGTGTATTGTTATAATAATATTAGTATTTTCTCACATACAAAGAAAAATTCTCCACCTTGCCTCCCCCAGTTCATCACAGAATTAAAGAATCCTAGTTTGATCTGGAAAGAATCTCGGATTCCTCAGAATTCACCTAGATACAACGGATTCTGCTCCCATCTGCTATGGATGCTTTGTTCCAGCTGGGTCCGATTAGCAGGTTAGGAGGAAGGACAAGCATTTACTAAACATATCAACTGAAGAGTCTAATACAGTTGAAATAAGCTTATAAGTTGAAGGTATATTTAAGGAGTTTTTCCCCCTGAATTGAAATAGACTCTAAGTGTGAAATCTTAGGGACATAAAAGTATTCCCAAGAGAAAATTGAATCTTGTTTATATTGTTGAAAGATGACTTTGCCTCATTTTATTCAAGCAGTTGAGTAAATTAGGAAAATTATGTCCTGACCTCAGTTTGAAATATAATGATTTAGAGCTTCTGCTTAGTTGATAGTTGCCACCAAATTTTGGGGCTGAGGGTGGTATCTTTTATTTTACTCCATGACTTAATTTTTGACTGTTTGAGATTTTATGGGGATGGGGGGTGGGGAGGGTGGGAGAGAGTGCACACTCTAGATGTAAAAAATCTATATTATAAAAGCATATTAAACATAGAGTTACCATATGACCTAGTGATGACACTCCTAGATATATACTCAAGAGAAATGAAAACATAGATCTCCTTCAACTTACACACAAATGTTCAAAGCAGCATTATTCATAACTGCCCCAAATGGAAACAATCCAAAAAGTCCATCAGCTGAGGAATGGATATACAAAATGTGATCTATCCATACAATGGAGTAGTATTTGGCAATAAAAAGGAATGAGACACTGACACATTATAACACGAATGGACCTTGACAACATGCCTTGTGAAAGAAGCCAGTTACAAAAGACCACATATTGTATAATTCCATTTATGTGAAGTATCCAAAATGGGATCCATTAAGACAGAAAGTAGATTAGTGGTTACTTAAGGCTGGGGTGGGAGCGGTGGTGGTCGGGGAGAAATGGGTAGCGAGTGCTAATGGGTATGGCGTTTCTTGTTGGGGTGATGAAAATATTCTAAAACTGGTTGTGGTGATGATTGCACAGGTCTGAGTATATTAAAAATCATTGAATTGTACACTTTAAATAGATGAATAGTATGGTATTGAATTATACCTCAAAGCTGTTATATACATGTATACATACATATATATACATACATATATATACATGTATATATGTATATACATACATATATACATGTATATGCATGCACATATGTATACATGCATATACATACATATATATACAAATACAAATATACAAATACAAATATATATGTGTATATGTGTGAAGGGAATATACTAAACCATTAATGGTGGTTTTATTGATTTTTTTCTCAGTCCCTTTCAAGTTTTCTTAATTACTTTTGTGACTCAAAAAAGTGTCACGAATAATTTGAATTAAAAAAAAACACTACGTATTTCAAAAAAGATGTCTTAATTTCTTTCTGAAAGAATGCAGAGTAGAAATGTAAAAATTATATTGTAAAAGAACACGTTTTGAGTTGCTTGAGGTCTCCTCTCGCCTTGACATCCTCTCCCTGACTGCCGATCCTGGGGGCCCGGATCACTGGGGGCCCGGTTGAGCTTGTTAAATTATACAGAACGTTGGGACTCATGGACTAACAGGGCACATGTTGATATTTCTATTGATAAGTGCCTCATTGTTTCTCCTAGTCCATATTTATACTGGGAATGCCAACTGATAGCTGTTGGCGTTAGTATTCCCACCTTTAGAAAAAAAAAAAAGGGAGCAATTGAGATACTGAAACAAAAGATCAGAGTGTTATAATAGCCTCTGAATTGAGAGCGGTAGATGGTTTTTCAAATTTTTTCCCTTTGCCATTTTAATTCTCTAGCAGTTGTGAATCAGACATGCACACTAGGGTAAAATATTAAGGTGATTGGTGAAGTGAAGTTCTTAGTGAAACTCCAATGCGTAACCAGAGAGGAAAGGGTGACTTTTGGGCTTGCAGAGCTGGAGGGGTGGGAGAAAGCCAGGGGAAAAGCATTCATCTGTCTCATCCAGCTGGCAGTTCAGAAGTTGTGATGAAATAGCACCGGTATTGGAGTATTTGAATTAGTAATTTAATAAAGTAAACAACTTTCCCTTTCTTGTCCCTAATGATCTATTACATCTCATCAGTTATTTTGGGCCATCAGATCTACATTGAGGAGAGAAACATTTATTCAGCATCTGTAATATGCTAGGCACCCTGCTTGGCCCTGGAGATACAGGTGTAGGGCTTAAATTGATTTGGACCCAGCCTTCCCAGAGCTAATAGTCTATTGGGAGAAGAGGATTCATTCAAAGACTATGAACTACCCTTTGAGTCCCTTTGGGCATTTGTGGGGCAGAAGAGCAAGCTGAGAGCATGACCTGCGTTTTCCTTTGTGCTTTTGATGCTGCCCTGCATGTCTAACCCAGTTGGGGACTTGATCGTGGAGAGCTGAACCTGAGGGTCGGGGTGAAGCAGCAGTAGTTGTCTGGCTGGCTCTGATCGAGATCCTTCTTGCCTCCTTCCTGGGGGAGGAGTCAGATGGCACAGCAAATTGTAGCTGAAGGAGAATACTGAGCACCCTGTATTTTCCACGTAAGCTTTCTCTTTGCTTAAGTCTAGCCTCCATGGTCCCATTTCTCAAAAGGAGACCGTATGACTTGTGCACGGAGTTGAGATCTATTAGACTAATCTGTTTCCTAACAAGACACTGGTATTGATCTTATGCTGTTTGCTAGTGCAGCGTCGCTGGTGAACATGAATATTAGAGATTATTTCTGGATCCATTATAGCATGGCAATAAAAAACATGTTTATGATGTTTGGCAAATCTGTTTTAGGAGGTGGAGATCCTTACTTCTGGGTGGGCCTTGAAGGCGAGATTAATAGGCCTTTAAAACAGAATAGCTTGGGGTTACTGATATCATTATCTGCTGAAGGTTGCTATAGCAATGAGTGGTTTGATTGCACTGTGCAGTTGGTGGTGCAGTGGGTGAGTGTAAAAGGATCCTCGTCATTTAGCAGAAACTCTCCTGGAGCAATTTAATTAAACTCTGGTGGAAGGAGTGCCAAATTCTTTAAAAGCTCTAAGATACAGTTCTGTATCATGCTAGATTAATTAAAGATACATGATTATCCTGTCACAAATTTTTTTTTAATTTATTTATTTTATTTTTAAATTTTTTTGGCTGCATTGGTCTTCGTTGCTGTGCGCGGGCTTTCTCCAGCTGCAGTGAGCGGGGGCTACTCTTCATTGCGGTGCGCGGGCTTCTCATTGCAGTGTCTTCTCTTGTTGCGGAGCATGGGCTCTAGGCGCACGGGCTTCAGTAGTTGTGGCTCGTGGGCTCAGTAGTTGTGGCTCATGGACTCTAGAGCGCAGGCTCAGTGGTTGTGGCGCACGGGCTTAGTTGCTCCGCGGCATGTGGGATCTTCCCAGACCAGGGATCGAACCCGTGTCCCCTGCATTGGCAGGCGGATTCTTAACCACTGCGCCACCAGGGAAGCCCCACAAATATTTTTAATGATTTTGAGATAGTTTTATAACCTTGAAAGTTGTTTTTAAAATGATTATACGTTTTATGATGACATCTATTTTAACATAGTTTGTAGTATTTGTTTGAATATTGAACAAAATTGCATTAGACTGTAAGGAAAATGTAGGCTGGCAGTGTATGAAGACTGGCCTTTTGAGAGGGGCAGGGAGCTGGAATCTGAACATACCACCGGGGTGGGCTCTGAACACATTACTGGGTGAACACATCCTTTGTTGTTACAGGTGGATTACCTGACGATAGAGCCTTCTTCATCAGCAGTCTTGAATAAAATGTGTATTATTCTTCTGCATCAGTGTTGTAGGTACAGAATTCTTTAGAAATGCAGAATTGTTATCATTTAAAAGCATGTGGTCTGAAATGTCTCTAAAGGAATATCCAGTGATGGGCAATAAAAATGTGTGTGACTCTCTTGCTATCTATGCAGATGTGTCTGTTGAAACTTTAGTTCTAGTTACCCTCCTTCACCCAATTTTTAGGGTTTGGGTATATGTATTTTAAAACAGAAGACCTGCTGTGCTCCCATATGGTAAACACTATAGTAGATGCTTCACATCAGTTTTCTGCATCTGTGCAGTAGAACGAAAACTTTCTCTTAACATAGTATTTTGGACTTTGGTGCTTAAACAGCAGGCTTTTTTGAAGGGTGAAGTTGTCTCATTTTGACATTCCCATCGCGGGCCCTGTTGTTCTGCAGATGGTACTCTGCTGCCACCTGGAGGCCTCATGTGGGGTGTGCATGTAAACGTAGGTGGGGATGCTGAGGAACAAAAGCTGCCCAGGCTGGGTGTCAGCTACAGCCTCGTCCTTACTCCCTGTTGAGGTCAGTTGACATGACCACATGAAATTGAGGCTATTACCCGTTCATTTTTCATCATAGACGCTAATATGCATTATGAATTCAAGAGCAATATACTGTTGTGGAGGACAGATACCTTACTAACTTGCTTGATGTAAAGCAAATTCAAAGTTATTGTTATGCAGATTTAAAGAAAAATACATCATGACTTTGTGTTTGTTGACTTCTCTGCTCCATCCTTACCTTGTTAAGATTCGCCATGGAAAGCCACCTAAACGAAAACCTTATACTTTTTCTAAGCAGAAACATGGATGAAAACTGGCATTGTTGCCAGGCAGTGAGAAGAGCTTGAATAAATCCACTTGGAGGTTTGAGGCCTCACGTGACTTAAATTAATAGGAGTGGCAAAGTGGAGGAGGGAATGCCTAGTTAATGGACCTGGTGGGAAAACTAAGGGCCTCCCCAGAGCTGGCATCCAGCAGGGCCTGGGGGGCAGGGAAGCTGAGGGGTCGAGAGAAGGGCCTGGGCCCACAGTGTTGTATATCAATACAAATTCAGGGTGAAGATTTTCATCCAGCTGCCCTTGTTAGGAGTGCCCAACACTTCTGTATTCCTTAGGCCCAAACCTACTTTTGGTGGTTATTTCAATAACAGTGGCTCTCGTTTACGGGCAACTGAGTATTTGGGAAGAAAACCAATCAATCAAGACACAGAGAAAAGCGCACCTTAAGTGGACCTTCTGTTCATCCCAGAACATCACGACCACTGATGCTTCCAGGAAAGCCTCTATTCAGAGAGAAGGCCCCCGGTGTGCATGGGGCTGGTTAGTGCAGAGCCTGGCACTGTCTGAGGTCCCAGCCCAAGGGCTGTGTTGATGTTCTTGACATTAAACAATGGGCAAGGGAAAACCAAACCTCATCTAGAATGAATTAGGCTCTTTTGAAACATGAAATCGGTGGCACTTGAGGAAGGAGACATGTGGGATTTCCTCAGGTGGGTACGAGTCACGTCCTTAGAATCTGTGCTGTTTTGAAGAGGCTTCGGTCAGTGCACAGCCTTCCGTCTGAATCAGGGGCATTTGTTTATTTAACAATCATTGTCTTCCTCAGGATTTCCTGTGAGAGCTCCTGGGCTTGTTTACATCTTGGTCCACACAAATAATACCAGAGCATCGTGGGCTATCAGGTTATCAGATACTCTGCTCTGCGGAGAGTTGATTTTTAAGAAGCCTAATCTAAAACCTAGCTCCACACAGACGGCTCTGAGCAACTCATTTACATTTGTCATCTAGTTTCTTTTTTTTTTTCCTTTTTCTTCTTCCTTTTTTTTTTTAATGGAAATTCCTATCAGCAGATCCTGATGAAAATTATTCCTTTTGCAGAGATTAAGAATTCGGTGTCCAGCAGATCATCGCCTGGAAAGGAGAATGTAAAGGTAATGATTCCCTGCCCATTTTCATCTTTGTGCTTCTCTCCAGAGTTGAAGTAGAAGTGAAGACCTAGCAGTAATAAACATAGGATAAAAAACCCAAAGCAAAAAAAACCCCTCAGGGATATGTCCCAGGGCACATTCAGAATAACTTGAAATCGCTTCCTTTATCGAATTTTAGATCTCTACTCTTGATGAGCAAACCTAGCTAAGCTGTCTTTCTGGGTCGTAGTTGTATATGCAAGATGACTGTATACCTTTTCCAAAAATTTGTACTTGAAGATGATATCTACAGATGTTTGCCAACAATGCCATTGCAAGAATGAACTTGGGAGATATTCTCTGAATATAAAATAACCTATGGATAGCTTTTAGGCATGCTTCTGCTTGGGACAGATTCTTCCCTTATTTCTAGCTCTTAATATTACGTACAAGACTAGTTTTCTGTTTATGTGTGGTGACACGTGTAACATGTCTTTACTGATGTTTTCTTAGGTGGTTTTTTCATTTACAAAAATAAACATTACTGTTGTCAAGTAAGTAACTTGTAAAAAAAAGCCACCTGACTTTATCTTTTCCAGCATGTGAAAAGCCCGGTGGTTCAACTGAACGAACATGAAGACCAGGACAGTCTATATTTGGGTATGTTCCAAAATATTGCTTCCCCCAGCACGCATATGGGGGTATCACAGACCCAGGTATGCAGGGGACAAGAAGAAAATCTATTTAGAAATAAAATCTTCCTTCCTGGGAGCCTTGTCTATTTCTTGAAACCCACACAGGTAAATTTTTTTTGCAGCATCAGCTATAATACTGTGACTTCAGGGGTTCAGTCTCCATTTACAATCTAAAAAACAAAACAAAACAAATCGAAACAAAAAAAGCAATCCAAGCTTTTCTAGACAGTTTTACTCTGAGCCAGATGTTGGCTCGGGGCTTGTCATATGTTACCTTGTTATTCCTATGAGGTAGGCACTACCAGCTTCCGTTTCAGGTGATGCGACTGAGCCCACTGGTAGAGGGTAAATGGGGCAGTTGAGACTCATAACATCATCCTGCCTGGCCTCAGAATCCCCAAGTTTACCGCTATCCTATTTTGATAGCCGGTGGGGGCCCCTTGGAGCTGAGCCTGTGTGATCTTATCCCCTGGCCTCAGGAAAAGACCAGACACTTATCCTGGGGCATGGATCTGATGTGGGTGTCCCTTCAAAGGAACCAGGAGCTCCCTTGACAAGGGGGAAGTATTTCTCCCCTTGGCCCTGGGAATTCTTGTCTGCTCACAAGCATTGTCATTCACCACTCCCCAAGGGGCACCTCCCCAAATCTCCTCCTCGGGCATTTCCTAATTCTTCAGGGCTAATCAGGGCTCCAGACTTACCTTTGAGTTAGAGGCTGATGAAGCTCTTGGGGGTCTGAGGACACGCACAGCCTGGGCTGTCAGCAGATGCCTCGTCTGGGCACTTGGATGGTCTGGGGCTCATAAGTGGGAAGCAGATAATCCAGAAATTGCCCAGTTGGTTTCTTCAGGCTCAGTGAAGCTGAAGCAGCTCGCACACCTGGAAGGTGCCTGGGCAGAGCAGTCTTAGGAGTTGCAGGGGTGTGGTGGTGGCTATGGCAGTGGCCAAGTGCTTGGGCTGATGTGAAATCAGGGAAAAGCAAGACAGCTCCCTGGGTGAGCTTAATAGCGAAGGTGGGTGGCCTGCGGAGCCTGGCGGTGCAGGGGGCTCCCTGGGGAGTGCAGGCATGCAACAAAGCAGTTACAAGAATAAAGCAGGGTGAGGAGGAAGTACCCTCAGCGTCGGTTGGCTGTGCTGCTTGTAGTTTGGCCACAAGCCAGAGGTGGTTTCTGGCTCTCCTGGTGTGAGGTACTACTGAAATGGGAATAGAAACTAGACCATACCGGGCTTTGTGCACACCTTTAATATTTCTGCTATATAAGGTAAGAGTAATAATTTACTTCCAGAAGAGGGGAAGAGGAAGGAGAAATGAAAGCACACGTGCCCACGTGGATGACTGTCGCGGGCTGTTGAAGCCCAGAGCTTGGCTGCTGCTCACACATGCAGGATGTCTCATCTCCAGATTGCATCATGCTCCCAGGAATGTTCGCTTTGAAGAATGTTTACCGAGACAAGTTGCTGGTGGGGGAGGAGTGTTGGCTGTTAAAAGTATTGAATAGCAGGATTATTTTCATGTTAGGCTTCAAAAATTCACTCCGTTCCCAAACTGGTATCCTTGCTGGGTAAGAAGGCACATGTTATTGAAATTGTAGTAGCCTGACCTAATCGGAGTGTTTTGTCAGTAATATCATCGTGTCTGAGGAGGGATGTGATAAAGAATTTGAGAGAGACGAGTGTGTATGACATTAATCCGGTGATTTATGAGAAGGTCTATGAATGGTTATCCCTTGTGCGAACATTGGCTTTGTTGTTCATTTAAACTTGGTGGATTAGAAAAGGTCACCTGATTTTATGCAAAGAACATAATAGAATCCGGTGGTAAGCTGGTGTCTGGAACTGGAGATGGCTTTTCCCCATGGCCGCTTCTAAACCGTTCTACTTTATATGTGCTTATATTCTGCTTGGTCTCTAAGGAAGTGCTGATAAATGTGGCACTGAGGTATACGTCTTTGCTGATTTGTATTATTCAAAATGGTGTGCCGTGAGTTCAGTGCGATCTCATAAACGACATCAGCGCCGTTCCAGTGGGTAGCCACATATGTCTATGTAGCATGTGACCTGTGGCCAGTGTGACTGAGGAACTGCCTTTGAACTTTATTTATTGCACTGGACAGGGAAGCACCAGAGTAAGCTCCCTTTGTATTGCTGTCGTTGGCCCATCAGCATCAAGAACCAACTCACCATTAGTTTATACACTGAAAATGACTACTAATTGGAAGAATAAAGTCTCCAGTGGGTAACAGCTGGTAACCTCATCCAAGCTGGTGCCCCCGAACTACCACAGTAATGAGTAGTGATAGTAAGATCACATTTATGGCGAGTCCAGAAGTGAGGGCCCCGCTCTCTGTGGATAACTGTGAGGGCTTGGCCTTTTGCTCAAAGGGGAGAGTATGAGTTGAGCGCTGGGGTCCGATTCTGTTGCTGCCACAGTGAAGAGTGAGACTCCTCAGCGTGCAGTGCCTTCACATTCTGGGCAGGTAGGGTGCGGGGAGAGGGCAAAGCATTTGGAGGAAAGGGTAGAAGAGAAGGTAAATGAAATGGGTCAGTATGGAAATTAAAAGGAAGGAAGGGTCCATTTGGCTCAAGGATATGGGGCTAAACATGATTAAGCAATAGAAGCTCAACAGTGGGCAGCTGTGAATGTTGTACCAGGGAGAAGGGATGCGGACATCTAGCGGGAAACGTGGACAACCTCTGGGAAATACAGTGGAGAGGGTGAGCTTTGGCTGCCCCCTTGGAATACCAGCTGCAAACAAAGATGCATAAGCCATCGCTGGACTGGCAAAGCTGGAAACGGCTTGGTTAGTTGTTGTCTTGCACGCTGTTCTTTTGAAAGGTTGAATCTGAAAAAATAAAGCCATGTGCCTGATTAGAAATTCAGATTTCCAGTTAAAAGTTAAGTTTGTGCCTGAGGACTGTGAAACAAGAGTGCCAGTGTCTCAGGTGGGTTACAGAAGCCCCTGGAAGGCGACACTCCTGCTCTCTCAGCAAGTGATATTCAAGTGTGAGTGAGGTTGTATGGGACAGCCCAGATTTAGTGACACTCATATTGAAGCTGACTTTCCTGCAGTAATTTATCAGCCGCTGCCTGCACTGAACTGAAGATAACTTGAACTTTACCTGGCTAAAGCTGTATATTGTATGACTATTTGGATGGAAAAATGAAGGATTGGTAAAACTGACATGTTACGACAAGAACTCTGTGAGCGTGTTTAACTTTCCCCATGGGAGAAGGTGGTAGGGAGGTAGAGACCCTAGGGGCAGTGGTGGTGGAATTGGCTGGCATCCTCCTCCTGCCTGTGAAGTCCCGGTACCGTGAAGTGCTGGGCAGGAAGTGGTGCCGTATCTGCTGTTTGGCTGGCGAAGAGTGAGCTTGATGCAAGTGTCGGATGTTCTAAGCATAATATTGTACTAAATAAGCCTTTTGGAAAAAATAAATTAATTTTGTCTTTTGTAATTACAGAAGTAATAAATGCTCACAGTAGAAAAATTAGAAATTTTAGAATAGAAAAACAGCCCTATCGTTCAGCCACCCCCAAAGCAGCTACTATTAAATTTTGGTGTGTTTACATGATCATGGTTGTGATCATGTAAACAATACAATTCTATGTCCTGCTTTATTCATGTAACATTATATGCCATAAGTAAGCTTCATTTTAGAAGGTAGCTTAAAATGATGCTGTACATTTTTCTATGAAAAATGTGTATTACTTTTGTATGAAGAAGGGAAAATGTCATAGATTCTCTCCACAAGTGTTTATCGACCAGGAAAACAAAACAAAACGAAACAAAACCCTCCTTTTTATAATATGCATTGTTGATTTTACAGAGTGGCCCAATTGTCAGTACATGCTGAGGCTCGAATCCCAGTTATTGGTTAATGCCCTGGGTCACTTCTTTGCTGTTACTGTTCATTACTTATATGTAATATGAGAAAACCTCTTAGTGGGTGCTGGGACTGGGAAGGTGGGCACTAGGGAGACAGATGAACCAAAGCTGGATGTGAAAGGAAACCTGACTTGATACCAGAAAAACTCATCCAGATGAGTCGGGAAGAGAAGGAAGCAGAAACAGAAACAAACAGTAGGAAGTGAGGTGTTTCAGGGTGCTCAACCCAGCTGACACAGACAAGACAGAAAGAAACAGAGACCCCGCATAGGAAGCTTAGGAAAACATCACCAAAGGGAAACCGGAAGGAAATGATTGGGAGATCCAAAGAACAGTCCCTCAGAACAGAATGTTAGGGGCAGCAGGAACTCTTTATCCAAGATCTGCTTTTGTGGGTGTATCTGGGAGAGTCCAGACCCATGGATTTAGGTGGTGAGCTGGGTGGAGACAGTGCAGTCAACAGTGCTAGTCTGGCAAACCACCAATAAGTAGGACTAATTAGGTTAGTCTTTTCTTCTTATACTAACTTAAAGTTTGGAAATGGAATTGATGCTACTAAGCTATAAAACCTTCTAAAACAGCAATTTTAAGTTGCTTGGAAACATCTTGAAACTTCATTTGCAGAAGCAAGATCCAAAATGTGGAATCTTAAGATCTAGGACCCGTGTCACTGGAAGCTGGCCCTCTTTTGGCTGTTATTATTTAGTAACACATGTGTATCTATGTTGAGATCTCAGAACTGTTGCATGAAACATGAAAGAAAAGAAAAAAGAAAAAAAGGGAGAGGGGGTAACCTTAGCAGAGCTCTTAGCCTTCTGAAAAGTAAGTTTTCAAGCCTAATTTCTGGCAGGTCTCTCTTTATGCCCCGGGCTACAAAAGTTTTGGGTAGATTTTCTTCTTTTTTCTTTTCTCTTCTGTTTTTGGGGTCATCTTTCCACCACAAGCCAAAGCTTACCAATGTTTCGGTGTTGAAATAAAGGGGCTGGGGCTGGAGAAATATCCCAAGAAGATCACTCGGAAGGCACAGTTATTTGTAAAAATTCTGATTCAGATTTTATTCCTTTCATTCACTTCAATGAAAATTTCTTATTGCAGTTGTTGAGGTTTTAAAAATTGGTTTTGGTAGAAGAAATTGCCAACTTACTGGAATTCTGCTGAGTGGTATAAGCTGAATTTGGTTCTCTTATCATGAGTGTTCTGCCTTTTCTATTTGTGGTTTCATTCTCTGGATAAAATTCTCCTTGTGGAATGCGAATAAAGCATTTTTCTTTAAATTAGACAATTGGAATATTTATTGACAGACTTTTATCCCGTAAGTTAAAAAAGAACTTTGGGGTTTTCAGGTTAATATAATACTACAGACAAGGAAATGTGAAGGAACTAAAGTCTTATTGGAGGTGTAACGTCTTCATGTTATCGTCTTTTCTTATAATTTAACATAGTTTTTTTATGTTTTTTTCTTTTTTTTTTAAACAAGTCCCAAGGCTAGGAAGCTGTCTGGTCTAATGATAGGTCTAATGTTCTGCCTAGTTTTTGCTCACAAATATGTGTTTAAAAACAAAAAGCAAAATGAAAGTGAGTTAAGATTAGGAGTCGCTAATTAATCTAAGTACTCTGTTATCTGAACTCTGCCTGCCCGTTGGAATTACCTTGGAGCTTTAACAAACAATCCTGAAGCCCTGGTCCCACCCCCAGAGAAGTCTGACCTAATTGGCCTGAAGTGCAGCCTGTGTTGCAGGAGTTCTAAAAGCTCCCCAGGTGATTCTCAGGTATAGCCAAGGTTGAGAACCATGACATAGCTCCTTAAGGGAGCCCTGCTCTGCTGAAATCACTCTGACTTACTGGGTTTTCAGTGTTTTTGGAATTGAAGAATTGTGGTTCTACTTTTATCTCAGTTGGTTACGAAAGCAATTAATGGAAGCCCATTTGTATTAGGTTTGCAGACTTTTAATGATGATCACCATCAACATCATGGTAGATCCGTGGGAAAGGTAAAAAACAAAAGAATTTATTGAAAGTTTCCTAAATACTTGAATCTAAATGAGATGATCAAACCTTTAAAGATTCTTTTTAAACATTAAGAAGGAATCAAGTGATTGTAGTTTGCTGTCACATTCATTTATTGGACTTAAGAGGGGCACAGTTTGGGATGAAGGGAGTGGATGGTTGTTTACACTAATGTCATAGGGCGTCACAAGGAGGCCTGATGTTTGACAGTAGTACCAACCTAGCTGTAGTGTATTCTAAATCACCTTTTTCTTTCATGTCACAAACCAACTTAATTTCTGAAATGTAATCTAGGAGGGGGAAAAATATGGCAGTTCTTTCTCTGAACTCTAAATTTTTCATTCTCCAAAATAGGATCCTCAACTCCAAATAAACCAGCTTAGTGAATAATTCCATAGCTTCTGTCCCTAAAGATTCTGTTTTGATTAAATCAAATAATTATAAATTTCAAACAAGTATAAAATCTTAAGGAAACTACAACTACCTTATAAAACATGAAACAAATGAAGAATATGAAATATATCCTGGAAATAGTATTTGTAAATGCTTTTTGTGGAAAGTTAAATTTCCACTTAGGGATTTTGCCCCCTTTTCTTTTGTTGAAACACTTCAGAATACCTGTGTGTGCAGATGGTTAATGAAAGAATTGCCCGCACAGAGGAAAACTTAGGTTTCGGGCTTGATTGCAGTGTCAGTGTGTTTATGTGAGTTTAGGCTTGCTGAGTACCCAGTGGTTAATCCCTTGGAAGGGACTTTAGGACAATTAAGATTCTGGTTAGCTTTCATTGCCAGGCAGAACGAGCTCTATCAATTTATTGGGACAATTTGCTGTAACTTTTAGAGTGCCTAATTTGGAAGACGTTTTTATGAAACATGGCCTCTTACTTCAGTCATGGGCAAGAAATCCAACAGAACTTATTCTTCACAATATGAGATTCTTCTGAAGAATGCGTGTAAAGCATGGGAAAGAAGTGATGCAATCATATGCCGAATAGGAGAGCCAGGGGTAAATAGTCTTTTGTTTCTTCATAACATTTAAAATAACAAACAAAAAACAGAATAAAGAGGGAAGTTAAAGGTGTCTAGAATTTTGAAGCAAACTTTGAGTAAGCGAACTGGGCTTCATCCAGGTTCTTGAGATTTATCTACCATTAGGTTTCTGCTGATCTAACTGAAGTAGACTTACCTATCCCACAAGTGTCCAATGGGGGCTCCTCATTAGGGTTAACTCTTAGGAACATATTAACCCCAAAGTGACACTATTTGTTTCTGAGAAATTACAGTTATTTTTAGCATATAATCTTTTAATGTCTAATTAGTTCCCTCAGAGTCACATGGGAACTTCACTTCAGAACTTAAGCAAAGGGAAATGGAGTTTTATGCATGACTTGAGTTCTATGTATCTGAATAAGCAATGCACACTTTCTTTTAGCATGAATTCCACAAATATTTAATGAACATGGAGTCTGTACATTTTGTCCCCATCCTGTAAAACATTTTTACACTTTATTTTGTAGAACAGTTTTAGATTTACAGAAAAGTTGCAAAGATGGTACAGAGAGTTCCCATACACCCAGCCCCCTAGACTCCCCTAGTTTCCCTTATTATTAACATCATATATTATTATGGTATATTTGTTAAAATTAATGAACCAGTTTTGATACATTATTATTGACTAAAGTCCATCCTTTATTTAGATTTCCTTAGTTTTTATCTAGTTTCCTTCTTCTGTCCCAGGATACCATATTACATTTAGCTGTGTTTCCTTAGGCTCCCCTTGGCTGTGAGAGTTTCTCAGGCTTGTTTTTGATGATCTTGACAGTTTTGAGGAATACTGGTCATGTATTCCATAGAATGTCCCTTAATTGGTAATTTTGGGGTGTTTTCTCTATCACTAAACTGAGGTTATGGGTTTTGGGAGGAAGACCACAGAGGTTAAGTGCCATTTCCATCACATTATATCAATAGCATATAATATCAACATGACTTGTCAGTGTTGATGATGACCTTGATTACCTGGTAGAGCTAGTGTTTGTCAGGTTTCTCCACTGTAAAGTTACTCTTCCCCACTCCTCTTTCCATATTGTGTTCTTTGGAAGGAAGTCATGATGTGCAGCCCACGCTTTAGGAATGAGGAGTTATCTGTATGCTTCCCTGTGGGCAAAGTATCTACGTAAACCATTTGGAATTCTTCTCCATGGGAGATTTTTATCCCTCTCGCTTATTTATTCAATCATTTATGTCAGTATAAATTCATGGATATTTATTTTACACTTTGGGTAGTAATCTAGTACTACTTTATTCAGAGTGTTCTAGCTTTGGTGATGAGGGACTCTTTCAGTTGGTTTCTGTGTCCTTTCTACATATTCCTGTCATTGTGGGGTTTTATCTTAGGGTGGTGAATATATTCTTTATGATACTGTAATGGTAGATACATGACACTGCATTTGTCAAAGCCCATAGAACTTTATGGCACACAGAGGAAACTTCAATGTGTGCAAATAAAAAATTAAGAGGTTGGAGGATCCTGTGATGGAATGCAAAATGTAGCAGAACAACCTAATTGTACTAAGAACTTTGGAAACAACCTCACTGTGGAGGATGGGAGCGGGGTGCAGACCTCAGTAACTTTGGAAATGAGTAGAGTCTGTAAGAATAAAGGCAAAGGAAACTGTACATAAGCATGTCTTCTAGGTGCGAAAGTTGTTTCCCATAGGGGTACAGGTTAACATTTCTGATACCACTATTAATATATACTGGAAATAAGTAAGTCAATGGATGATGGAGAGTAGGTGTCAGGTTTTTCACTATTGGAGTGGGAGTTTACGGAGAAGCAAGGGGAAGAGGCCAGAATGATCCATGTGCTAATGAATGAGAGATGTGGACATCACTATGTACTCATGATTAGTTAAAATAGATACACATGGTTGTATATGGAAATATTTGTAGGTATGTGTATATACCTAGGTTAGGACACACATATTTCATTGCTCCGTCAGTTGAGAGGGCCTAGAAGCAACAATACTCCGGTAGCATACACAAGATATGCCCACCCTTTAAAAAAAACCCAAACAGGATTATCCATCACATTTTGTGTGAATTTCAGCTTCAGAACTGTAGGCTTGATAACACTTATATTAAAACGATTTAAATTCTTTGCTCTTTTAACTTATTTACATGTGAATGACCGTAAAAGTCTATAGAACAATAGGTTGAACTTTGATGTTAAAATTGATTTTAAAAAAAGTTTGTGAATAAGTCCATAACATGTAAGAAACTTTTTCAGAAGGTTTGGGAAAATTAAAATTGGAACATTATCAGAAAAAACTTCAAATGTAATCATAGATGTTGCTTCCCTAGGTGCCTCGGCTCGTCCTACTATGAAGAATTTTTTTTCTCCTCAGGCTGTAACAAGATACTTTCCTCCCCCTCCATCCTTTCTCTGTCCAGACTTATGGCCCATAACCTTGCTTCTTCCACCTCCACGGACCCTTACATTTACTATCCACAGCTGCCTCTTCAGGATAAATTCAAAATTCTTCATAATGTATCATTCAGAAAAACTTAGTGAATTTGTCCTAATTCTTTCCTTTCAGGTTATACCCAGGAACTTCAGTGTTTAAGACAAAAAGAGGTCCACCAAGGATCTTTATTTCCTTAAGAGAATCATTTAAGTAGAACCTGTATCTGTAGCAATACTAAATGCTGGTGGAAGCTTTGACAACATAATTCTTTAATATGTTACTTTGGTCAGAAAATCTATTATTTTCCTATCCTGAAGTGTTTTTGAGAATTTTTTTCTCTTTTTGTATTACATGTGGGTATATCATAATACAGGTAATTTCATTTGTTGGACTTCTAGGTTGTGTCTGGGTTTTTTTTTCCCCCTTAGATAGTAGGATGACATAAGGGGGCATATCAGAACTTTCGGAGGGGCATGCAGAGTTTTTGTTCAAATAAATCAAGGTAATTAAGGTAGATAAGAAGTAAAAATATTCTTATTTTTGAAGTAAGGTGGTATTATGAATGGTGGCACCCTGGGTTTCTAATTTATGACCACCATTGTACCATGCTCCTACTTCATGTCTATTTTATGTGAATTCAACTTTATAGGCTCTATTAAAAAAATACAACAAGGAGGGGAGATAGGGAGAAAAATAATAATTTGAACCTCAGGTGGTTCTACACTCAGTGAGTGTAACGGCGCTGAGTGAGCATGAGGCTGGACATGAATGTGCGCTTCCCTCCCTGGGGCTCACAGTGAGTGCATCTTACACGTGGATGTGAGCCGTGCTTTTAAGACCTTTGTTTTCTGTAAAACATGGCCTCTCAGTGAAAGCCAACCATTTCATCTGGTGCCCGACCGAGGTAACGATGTTCTCCAGCAAAGAACTGTTTCTGTTGAACTTAGAGTGATGACATGGTGCCTTCTAAGGCGTTTTTGAGGAAGACTTTGATCATCTCTGACTTTCACCTAATGCTAGAACTTGAACTACATGAAATTGTCACTGTTTAGGCTGAAATTATCCAGGATAGGCTTGTCCTTGCATCATGGGTCCTGCTGCCTTTTGTCTGTATTTTTTTATTATTTTTATTTTTTTCCCCAAGAATGGTGTTTAACAGTGTTAAAAACTGTAGTCTCTGGTGGTCAAACAATGGAGCAGAAAAGCAAAACAAAGCCTCCTCTTTCTGTCTCGGTATGATTTCCTTGGAACTTCTTTTCATGTTGTCATGTCTTGAAAATCAAGACATTTTGAAAATCAAGCTATTATTCTTGAGATAAAGATAAGAATCTTTCAGTGTCTATAATATAGGAGAGAAATATAATGAAAGGGAAACTTTATTTACAGTTAACATTTAAACTACAACTTAGTGAAAAACGTATGTTCTTTACTGTTATAATCTCATCTGATCCTTACAACCCTTTGAAGTATAGATATCCCATTTTATAGGAAACAACTGAGGATCAGAAGGTATGAGTGACTTGGTTAGGACCACTAAGTAAATAAGTGACAGAGTCCAGATATATAGATCTTCCTCGACTTAGGATGGGGTCATGCCCCAATAAAACCATCATAAGTTGAAAATATCGTAAGTGAAAAAAATGCGTTTAATACATCTAACCTGCTGAGCGTCCTAGCTTAGCCTAGCGTATTTTAAATTCTCAGAACACATACATTAGCCTACAATTGGGCATCATCATCTAACACAAAGCACATTTTATAATAAAGTGTTGAATATCTCATAATTTATTGAATACGGTAATGAAACTGAAAAACAGAATGATTGTATGGGTACAGAATGGCTGTAAGCATATGGGGTGTTTACCCTCATGATCGTGTGGCTGACTGGGATCTGTACTCGCTGCCCCTGCTCAGCATCATGACAGAGTGTCATAGGGCATATCGCCAGTCTGGGAAAAGATCAAAATTCAGAATTCCAAGTCCAGTTTCTACTGAATGCGTGTTGCTTCCGCACCATCGGTAAAGTCGAAACATCCTAAGTTGAACCATCATAAGCTGGCGACCATCTATATATGTCTCCAAAATCCTGTACTTTTTCTTTTCAGCTTGAGGCTCCTTAAAAATATGAATGTAAAACACAGTTTTTGTCCTCAAGGAATTTTGGATCCCATTGGAGGATAAGAAAGCTGTACAAATACTGTAATTTAAATTGAAATATAAATACTCTTCTAGGGAGGTTCAGTTTTATCATTGTTGAAAGGTAGGTGACAGCATGTGTCCTGGATAATTGTGACTTTATGGAGGTTATTTTCTAAGTAAAGGATTTTCTAATTAGAGCGGGCACAGTAAGGCTGATGAAATCATTTACATTCTTATGTTGTCATGGTTGTATGATATCTGGTGAGAAAGTGGCCTTGGGGATATATCATTGAATTCTGCCAACTGCAATTGCAATCAGCCAGTCAGAGGAAGCAAAGAAATTAAGCTGTTGAATATGAATGAGATGTAAATAACATCTTGAATTAATTTAAATGCAATCACATTGACCCAGTGCCGGGACAAACTCAATTACTGTAGAAAACAAGGAGGATAAATGACCCACATTCAGGAGAAATTCTTTGGTAAGAAAACGAGTTGGCCTAAAAAAGACTGTCAACTCAATATTTGATACTCCACTTTTTATGTTAACTCTGCACACTGCTGGTCAGTAAACTCAATTTATTCTTTAAACAATGTTGATAAATAATAAAGCAAATGAGGAGATTGGAAAGTCTCTTGTTGGGTTTCTCATATGTACTGGTTGGGTAATTCTAGTAGTTTTATTGCCAGAATAATTTCTATATCAACAATCAGTTGATATGGAATTGGTCAACAAGGACTGTGCTTTGGGAATAATTAGATTGAGATGCACCTACCTGGCATCTCAACTCAAGAACTGCATTTTACAAAGTTCTTTCATATCTTTGCATTGTCCTGAAGGTCTTCTGACCTGTCTCTGATGCTTAAGAGAGGAGCAGCCCACTCCAGTAGTTTGTTGACCTGGGATTTATCCTGGTTAAGTGGCTCTAAAACTTTACTTTGCGTGATAATGAGAAAGATAACAGTATTTCCTGACCCAGTACCTTCATTTCCAAATGGTGCTTGTCTACACTTATGGAGGTTCCCTTTCTAGGGTCTCTGGACATCTCTCAGGCAGCCAAGAGTTCTGTGTACACCCCAAGTATTGTATGGAGCCTTAGAGAACAAAGGGTTTTCTCCACCTAACAGTATTGCTCTTTGCAAATGTAGACACTGTTATGATGAATAAAATGCAAATATATATTTAAACACTTTACCAGAGTTCACATAGCATTTTTTTTTGGTCAAGATACACGCTTCAATTAGCAGCTATTTACCAAAAATATTACAGCTGTCATATAAAGATTCTTTGTCTACGGGTTGGGACTTAACTGTGTAAATCATTCATTCGTTTAGCAGCTGCCTACAGTGTTCTGAGTCCTAAAACTGAGAATGAATGGAAACCCATTCACAAGATTTTATCTATTTTCTTATAGAAAGTTGTGTATGGACTAAAGCTCTCTTATCTGATAGTGGAGTTGAGAGTAATTTTTCCTTACGATTGCTCCAGCTGAGTAAGAAAAATATGTACTTATTCTTCAAATAAAAGGTCACAAAGTAGAGAATATATTTTTTGTTTTAACTTAGTTGTGATGCTTGTCATTACATAGCTTATAGCTGATCTACTTGTATGCTGTATTTACATAGCAACCCATATGAAAACAGAGGTGACGTATGTAATTCTGATTTCCTTCGCATCTATCTGTACCCCTCACCCAACCCCAGCCCAATCAGACAGGATTAGCTATCAGGGAGCAGGTTATGCATCTGTTTTCTCACACAGCATGGCACGAGAGTGCCAACAATTTTTGAAATAATTGAAGTAAGGAGATGAATGTTAATTAAGACACATATTGTCATGTTCCAGATCTGCAGAGTTGAAAGGATCCTCATATTGTTTCCACTCTCCTTTAGTTTATTTGGCCGTCAGATGCCCTCAAAACAAAATACAATACTTCTGTGAAAAGAAACGCTTAAAAGAGACTCCCGTATGAGACTTGGGATATACTTTTTTTCCGCTGCAGACCTTGGCTGCTGTGCTTGAGATTATTTGGGGCCCATGTATCTGTGCGCCTGCCGGTCGGGGTTTAGAGAAGTAAGTTTGAGCAGTGTCAACGATTTATGGGGAGGCAGTAACGGGCTTCTACTGAATGCTAATTACCGGCGAGTTGTTCAGGGAGACTGTGTAAGAACTGTTGGTTTGTGGTAAATTAGTCGCTAGCTCCATTGAGATGGGCTGCAAGTTTAGATCAGAGCCCCGAAGGCGCCCAGCTCCTTGCGACTGACGGCCAAACTTGGTGACAATTTGAGAAAAAAATGCCCCAATTGTGCTAAACAGTAAAGTAGATGACTTTACATGAATTTAATAAGTACAATTCTGGATAAAAGTTAAAGCTTCCAACCCCTTTTGGATTAAAAGGATGGGGCGACTGGATTGTTAAATGAATTATCAGAGTTGTTTTGGCTCTTAGATCTGAAAAGCTGCCAAACCTGCCAGTGGTATGAAAGAATAGATTGCTCTGGAAAAATCCCTGCCCTGAGTATGACGGCCTTTATTTGTCTGTGTACTGGAGCTTTCTGGCTGTCCACACACATAAACCTCAACCTTTATCTCATGCTGTACAGGGTGGCTTTTCTGAGAAATGATCCTCTAGCTCCCGACCAAAACAGGCGTCTGCATTGGGAGGGTTTTCTTGAGTCTCAGGCGGCTCTCTTTCAATTCGCAGTTACCTTTCTTCTTCATTTCCATTTCCAGCAACGAGAAGAGAGTTAATGATTCATTTGCTCCCAGTGACCTTTTGAATAACTGGACTGCGGTGTACCAGTGCCACTCTGAGCTACTGTGCTCGCCTTTTACTTTCCCAGTTTGGCTTGCATATTTATAGCCTCCTTCTTGGTCTACATGCCTGAACGCCTGAAGGAAGCAAAACATTTATTGCCTCTCCCTCCCCGGTGTTCGCAGCTTTCACCCAGCCCCATTCCTTCCTTTTACATCACACGGGAGACTCGCCTCCTGGCTGGGGATGTCCGAGTTCTTCCTGAGTCTCTGCTGTTGAATCTGTTGATTTCATCAAGACAAAAAGATGGATTCTGACTCGGACTCACCTTTTAACTACTCGTGGCCTTCCTTCCCCAAAATGAAGATTCGACGGAGGGCCTCCAAACAAGGTAGATCATGCGATCTTTTACTACCCCCAGAGCCAAGCCGGGCATCTTCCTATTCTTACCTTTCTTTTCCTCGTTGCTTTGCGAGACTCTTTCTGATAAGTGCGTGTTTATACATGTCTTTATAAAACTCTTATAATATAAATACTTTACAGATAGACTTCTGAGGTAAACCTACTCATCCTTCCTGTGTTCCTTTCACTTTAAATCTTCCTTTGTGCTGTATTGTGCATGCGCTATTTTTTTCCTTTAAAAAAAAAAAAGGGAGTTTAGTACAAGGTAAATGTTTTGGATTCATTTGCTCAGTTACCTTGGTGTTACCTTGACAATAAAGTGTCTTGTTGATTTAAGTGTGTCTGGTCTTTGCGGGATGTGCAGAGAACTATGCGTGTGCTTAGTACCCGGTGTCCGCTGCATTTGTGTTTTAGTTTTCAAGTGTGTGCTAATTAAAAAAAATTTTTTATACCTAAGAAAATTCTTTCTTTTCTACTCTACTTTCTTGATTTTTTAGATGCTCTAAGGAAGGGATTTTAAGAAAGTAATTTCAATAAGAAAGCCTATATTTCTCCAGGGGATGCAGTCACACATTAAAAAGTTTATTAACAGTAATTACCAAGTATGCAAAATGCTTTACTGCCAAAGGCAGAAGAGCTATTTATTTGCAGCATGATAATAATGGAGTGGCTTCACGCTGCTTATTCCCCCTCACCTGCAACCCACTCTTGTGGTACGGGTCTTGGAAACCAAGGGACAAGTTGGTGTTAGGCAACAGCGGAGGTGGCCTGAGTATCCGGTGCACCCTCGCCAGCAGGTGGTGATTGTTGCCTTCTGAGGTTAATCAAAACTAGAAAGGTAGTGAGTAGCCCTTTCTTGTGTTGTAGAGGGACTTTCTGTGGTTATGTTTTTAGTTCAAACAGAAACATTTTTGTGAGCTTATAAGCAGAAGAGGTGTTTCTGAAAGTGGGCCGCCTCTG
Organism: Eubalaena glacialis; assembly: GCF_028564815.1. Classification (NCBI taxonomy): domain Eukaryota; kingdom Metazoa; phylum Chordata; class Mammalia; order Artiodactyla; family Balaenidae; genus Eubalaena; species Eubalaena glacialis. Next base: position 58,003,303 of record NC_083719.1, read on the forward strand.
TAGCTTTGTCCTGGGGGAGCAGAATTCTCTCTTGAGAACAGAATGACCAACCGTATCACTCTGTGCTTTACTTGGAGAAAAATGGAGGCTGGCAGTTGTCACCGTACCTGTTTCATTTCAAGGCTTTTTTTCCTTCTAAAATAAAATGGAGGGGTGTGTGTGTGCGCGCGCGTGCGTGTGTGTTTGCTCTTGGCTTGGGATCAAGGCTGATGCCAGGAATACAATGGGTTGACTCTCTAGGAATAGTAGAAAGCCTCAACCTGAACAAATCTCCCGTGCTGTTCATTGCCATTCTTGAAATTCTATCACTGGGGACTTAAAACATTTGTACAACATTCTATTTTCTTTATATTCTATTTTAAAACGTAATTGCTGCTTCTTTGGGGGTAAAGGGCCATGATATAAATGCAACTTACCATTAATTGTTTCGGGGGGAGGGGAGTATCTATAGGGCACACAAATGTGTGCATGTGAAAGCAAGCTCAGACTCAAATGGAAAATGGAGTAAAATGTTAACAATAGGTCAGTCTGGGTAAAGAGGATGTATTGGTGTTCGTTGTGCTATTCTTATTCTTTCAACTTTTCTGGAAGTTTGAAATTGTTTCCAAATAACTTTTTAAAAACTTTTAAATGACTTCTGAGAGGGGAGATACACGAAGTCCTTAATTCCTTAGAGTGAATATTATTAGTTCTCGTACATGGAGAAATTCTTGAGGGCAGGTAGCAGTTCTGTAAGACTACTAAATCTTTGTGCTAATTCTCATCCAGTTAAATTTGGGGAATGATCTGCTTTATATAATTTTGTATTTATATTGCCTGGCTGGCGGACTGGATGCCTATGTTGTAGGGAGGCCTCGGTAGCCTAACAGCCTGGAGAGATGTGGGATTAATGATTAGGAGGCCAGTGGAGAACCTTGAGAGTCCAGTGGGGTTGTAGGGAATGCGTTAATCACATTCTCCTTTGAAATCCAAAGCTGGAGCACAGCCAGTTTGAACTACAGCAGAAAGTCATAACATAGCCATGTATAAATTAAACTCAATTCAAGTGAAAGCAGGTACCTGGGATTTGAAAATGATTAACTATTTGCCACTAATAAACAAAGGACAAGTGAAACTAAGATTGGTAGCAGAGAGCTGGGGATGGTCAGACTGTGTCCCATGCTTCCTTTGTCTGTTAAATGATGACGACCTAGGTGTGAAGGGTGGGTTTGGTCACACTGTAATGTCAGCTGGATGGAATCCCAGAACCATAGACATTACAGCCAAAAGGGCCTTAGAAATGGCCGGGCCCAACCACCTCATTTTATAGGTGAGTATGATGGGGCCCGAAGAAGTGAAGTGATGGGGAATCATTTGAGTGTTCAGCAAGCATGTCCGGAGTGCCAGGTGCTTCCTAGAGGGTGGGACGAAGTAGTGAACCAGACGGATACTGTCCCTGCTTACAGGGATCTTAAGCATTTGGAATGGATCCTACCTCTCCCAGGATACAGATGTTCCACCTTCATATAGTAGAAGAAACACCAAGGAACCTGATTTTTTTCAGTTCCGTGGTTAGGTTGTGAAAAACTGTGGTCTCTTGTCCCTTATTCTGTCAGTCTTTAAAACTAAGGTGGCTTGAGTTTCTTCCTTAGTCTTTCCTTCCTTCTAATCATCACCGACATCATTCTCAGGATGTGGGTTCTGGTCTCCTGGGAAGTCGTGAAGGGGTGTTGAGGGCTTGGGATTTCTGGCTTATTAGCAAACCTTTCATATTTGGTCAGAAATATTTTTTATTCTCTCTTCTTTTTTGTGTCCTGATTCTCCTTGTTAGTATTCTCTTTCTTTTAATATCCCCTCCTGCCTTATTATCACTGTTCTTTGATAGACACACGTACACATTACTGGTTTGTTTCGAGAGGTGAAAATTTAGAGGGTTTGGTAATAAGAGGAAAATTGGATTAGCAGAAACCCATCAATACTTATATATTAACTAAAAACCACATCTACTACTTTCTTATCCTCATGCCCTCAGAAGGAAAGAGAAAAGGATCTCACTTAGAAGCAACGCCTTTGGAAATGACTGGTGTCTAGAGGGGAATGTGATGTAAGCAGAGGGTGAAAGCAAACTGCCCAAAATGTATTCCTGGGATCTCAGAGTTGCCCTTTGTCATATTGTGGGCAGCCCAGGACAGGCTGTACTGGAAACTGAGTGGTTAATGATTGGCGTGGGCCAGAATCCACGACTGTCCACTTCAAGGACTCCAGGAATGCCTGGATTTTTGTTTTGTTGATTTCAGTAGGAGAGTCAACGAAGAAATTTAATATTTATTAATGAAAAATTTTAAAATATAGGGATTGGGCTTCACCTAAGTTCCCCATAATTATTGTCTTTAAAATGCATTTTTAGTATGAATCATCAGGTCCCAGAAAGTGTTGAGCTCTTCTTCTCTTTGTGCCTTTCATCCACTTATGCCGTGTATCTCATTCTCTCCTACTCCAGCTCATATCCATCATATGCCTCTCTAATGACACAAAGTGTGAAAGACTGCTTTTTTTTTTTGCTGGTGCAAGAGGTGATGCCTATTTGAAAACAACCTTGGAGAGCTTAGATAGGACCAAACTTTCTGTAGTCATAGTCAAAATAACTAGTATGTATGTACTACTTTATTAATCATAATAACCATTGTTTACTAAGCTGTGGTAGGTACTTTATACTTATAACATCTGATTCTCAAAATAACTCAAGATACTATCTCTGTTTTACAGTTGAGGAAACTGAGGCTTAAAGAGTTTTAAAGTTATATCCAAGTCCATACCAAGAAGTACAGGGAACAGTAAGCATGGTAAAATAAGGTGAATGGCATTCATTCATTGTATGTACAAGGTGGTTTTCACATGTGTTATCTTATAAAAGGCCTGTATGTCAGGTGTCATCTTCATTTATTAGTTTGGGGCTCTGAGGCTCAGAGAAATGAGTTGCCCAAGATCAGGGCCAATAAATGCAGAGCCAGACCCGCAACAGGACATAGTCCTTGACTTTAAAGGTTTTGTTCTTCCCGGTGTGTTTCACCACCTCTTAGTAGAGGTAAGGGATGGTGAATTCAATGGGTAGCTGTCTTATATTCAGAAGGTGCCACTGTATCTCACCATCGTAGCTTCTCCCTGTCCTGTGCATCTTGGACTAGGAATAGAGGTGGCAGTGGAAACTGGGGAAGTAAAATGTTAGTGCTGTTCCTATGTCTTGTTACATCCACACACATATGTATCTAGTACTGACACACATCGTTGGCTTGTGAGGGAAGAGATGAATGGATGACTGGAGCGTGGGATAGTCGGGTGAGGAGCAGAAGAGGCAGGGTGAACTGAGAAAAGGATGGTATGGGAGAGCTTCCAGTGTATCCTGGAAGCTTTCCAGGTTTGTCCCAGACAGAGAAAGATAAAGTCAGAGAGAGTGAGTGTGCTGGGAATGGAGATAAGAATCATGAGACCACTGTCTTGGTCTATCTCATGAGCTCATTTAGTGTTTGGAGAGCAGGTACCCAATCTGAAAAATAATCCCTGACCTGGTACGTATTAAAGGTATGATGACATTTCAGAAGGTTTAATGATAATTTTTAGAAGTGACTTACTTTTGTCTCATGGACTTGCTTGTTTTCTTCCCGTTTCCTGCCCTCCCTCCCTCCCTTCCTTTCTTTCAAGAAGTTTTATTGAATACATACACAGTTTCATGTGCATGTATGTATTCCATCTAGAAATTCCCCAAAGGATGCCTGAATACCATAGGAGGAATAAGTCACTACAGAAATCCTTCTTAAGGAAGAGAAACATTTTCCTAAAGGTGACATAACCTACTAAGATTTCGTTGGCTCACAATGAAGATAGAGTTTAACCTCACGTGGAGCGGTTTCAATTTCAGACTCTTCCAGGAGGCCTACCTTTGTCAGCCTGGGAGAGGAGGCCCATTACAAGCCTGTTGCCAAACCGCATAGCTACATATTTGAAACTGATTTTTTCCCTTTATTTTGAGTTAGTTCAAATTCTTAGGCAAGATGCATTTCTGCATTAATTCCTGTCAGTGGAAAGGAGGCACTATTCTAATTTATCACCCCATGTTCAAGAGATTCCTGCCTACCACTCCAGTTTTGGAGAAGGACCAATGGTTGTTTATTCAGATATATTAATTAAGGCAGAATGTGATAAGTCCAATAGGGGAGCTCAGGGCAAATTACTGTCAAAGTTCAAGGTGAAGAGACCAGTTCATGTTGAGGGCATCATGAAAGGGATGTCATTTCAATAGCCTGTGGTGAACTGGTGGGGTTTTAATAGACAGTCCTTCCAAGCAAATGGGCAGAGTCAGGCATACGTAGAGTATATCAAGGTGATGGACGATAGCCCGGGCTTGTGTGCTGTTGATTCATGGAGCATGGAAACGTAGAGAGGGGCCAAATGTTAACTTGGCCTGGAGAGTTGGTTCTGTCTGCCTCATATTCTCTTGCCCTTCACTGAACAGCACACACATTCTTTAGTGGGCGGCCCCTCCACTGCTCTGGCCATGGGTCCAAATGATGCTGCCACCTTCTCATATGACCTTGCCTTACTGGATGCAGTGGGGTGGGCATCCCACCCAGGTGGCCCGATCACAACACTCCTCCTGCCTGGCCACAGCTGTTGTCCCAGGGTGGGCACATGATCTCAACTTGGTAAATCAGTGTGTTTCCTTGGTATTCTTCAAACTGGAATTTGGAGGGAGATGTCTTCCTTCTTGGGTAGCAGTGCTGGAAGGGTAGGAATGGAAGCCGTTAGCTGGGAGAAAGCAGTCTGTAGTAGGAGGAAATACTGTGCACATGTAAAGAGAAGCAGTCTTGTGGTAGGGTCCTGCTGGATTCCAGGCCCTTGTTCTAGTCGTTGGGGGCCTGTTGCTGCCACGGTGCCCCCCTCTCAAGGCTTGGGTATCAAATTCCTTCAGTTTTGGAGTTGCCCTCACATGGCTTCAGTAAATCTTTCCCCTCCCCCTTTTACTTTTTGTTTAGCGAATTCAGGTGACTATTTCTCCCACTTCTAACTAGAAATCTCTAACTTGCCCTTTAAGATGCAGCTTGAGGATGCTTTTTCTGGAAACCTCCCCTGAATTCCCTTGAGTTCATCGTTCTCTCCTTTGTGCCACTGTGGCTCATGTATATTTTTATAACAGCCCTCACATTACTGTATCACAACTATTATTTAATGTCCCTCACCCCTGAGACACTGAATTCCTTGAAGGTGGAGCCTAGCTGACCTGTTTTCACATCTCCAATAGCTGGATCACAGAAAGCAGGCAGTAAATAGTGAAAGTGTATTATGCACAGTTTTACTACACTACACTCAGATGCTTTTTATTTTGCTTTTCTTTCTTTGTTTTGCCTTTATTTCTTTATTTTATCTATAATAGATCTGATCTTTCTTATGAAGGTCCTACCCTCTAGACAGTGGGGACAGGAAAGGGTATATTTTAGTCTAACATAGAAAACTTGGTCCAATGCAATAATGAAAATAGTCATTTTTGGTAACTGCTCAGTCTCTTTAAGTAAAATATCTACTGTCTCAGATTTCTTCCTCCTCCTCTTCCTCCTTTCTTGCCAGGCTGGTATTGAATGTGATTTTCTGGTGAGGGTGGGGGGTAAGTTGGTGGTGGGGAGGAGGAGGAAGCCCCAGGGTCCTCCTGGTCTCTGCTGCAGATCTGCTGACCTGAGCTCTTCCCTGAGGCACCATTGTTTTGAGTGTTCTGGCATCTGTGACCACAGTCCTGCAGCTGGATCCTCTCCCTGGTGTTGGTTGGGACCCAGGACTCTCCTTCACTGAGTTGGCCTCACCTTGGCTTTTACACTACAGAGACCTTGGAATCTCTGCCTCTGGCTGCTGGCTCACACGCTTCCCTGAAAACATCTGGTACGGGGGCCTTTCCTCTGCAGCATGGTGGGCCCGTGGTCGGCCATGAGTACTCATCTCAGTCACTTCCTGTTCTTCTCAGAGGCCTGTGGGATCTTGAGGATCCATTCTCACCTCTCAGGCAACTGGGAGCAGCCCAGGAATGCTGGCCCTGGCCCTGCTGCTTGCCCTTGCTCTCTCACCGAGGGTGCTTGGTGGTGGTTGTCCTCGTGATGTGGTGGGGCAGTCTGCTAGGTGACCTCCTTCAGAGCCCCGAATGGAAGGGAGAAAAGCCAGGCCATCCCCAGAGTAGCCCCCGACCTATCTCACGCTGTTCCCTGCGGGCAGAGAAACCACGGGTCTTGTGCCTTTGGTCTCCATTGCCCCTGCCAATGGAAAGCCCTGGTTATGAATTGTAACAAATCTCCTATCCAGCTGTCATTCATGCTAACCTGCCCAAAGTTGCTCGGGCTAATGAAACAGGATTCAGGAACCAAGCAGAATTTCCCAACCAGGAGAAAGCCAGAACAACTTGCAGGTGTGCTGGGCAGTGCTTGGCTTCCACTATTTATGTGTTCACTAATTCAAAATGTCCTTTCACCCAAAATAAGTGAAAGGTATTTGAAAGTTGCTAAGAGGGTAGATTTTAAAAGTTCTCATCACAAGAAAAAAAAATTTTGTAACTATATGTGGTGATGGATGTTAACCAGACTTACTGTGATCACTTTGCAGCATATACAAGTATTGAATCATTATGTCGTACATCTGAAACTAATGTTGTGTGTCAATTATACCTCAAAAAAAAGGAAAAAGAAAGAATTTACATTTCAGTGGAGAAGTCTCTATTTTGCTAGTGTAGTTCCTTGTCTACAGTAGAACTCAGTTACTTTGGGGGATATTAAGGGGGGCAGAAGCACATGGCTCTAGGGCTACGTGCAGGAGAATTGGAGCTCCTGGTGACTTTTGAAGTGGGCACAATCATATTTATGTGCCTGGGTCTTTCCATAAGGTTATGCAGGATTCGAATTACTCATAGGGTTTCTTGTGATGATAGCATACAGGAGCATCTGCCTCATCAGTTTGCCCGTATTTTTTGTCTACAGTCACCTGAAGTGGTCTTGTCCACGTTCTGCCACTTTCTTTGAAGTCTTTCACTTCTGTCCTGGTGTTTGTATAACGTGTTAGTTTCTTTCCCCTCAGCTTACCCATTTTTCCTTTCTGTAGACGAATTGGCTGCAGGCTTTGGAGAACTGCATCAAGAAGGAAAGGAATTGCTGATTAAATCGAATCACACCAAAGTCTACATACACACCACACATGACTGAACATCTCCTTGATAGCTTGGGGGAAGCAAGGACAGAAGAAAGTTTACATATTTGAGTCCTCCTTTTTCAAACATAAACATATGTCCTCTTGAAGGCTACTTTGTGCTACTATAATTAGGAATGAGGACCTGGAAAGGGTTGGGAGAAAATTGTAGCTGTTCTCTGAGCCTGTATTTTCTTTCCCTCTCTTCCTTCTCTTTGCCCACCTCCCTCGGTGCCTCCAGTGTATTATGAGGGAAAAGGCTTATTTTCTTCTTCAATTTTTTTTTTTTTTTTTTAGCTTCTTCTCGAATCTTTTCTTTTTTTTTTTTTTAAACATCTTTATTGAAGTATAATTGCTTTACAATGGTGTGTTAGTTTCTGCTTTATAACAAAGTGAATCAGTTATACATATACGTATGTTCCCATATCTCTTCCCTCTTGCATCTCCCTCCCTCCCACCCTCCCTGTCCCACCCCTCTAGGTGGTCACAAAGCACCGAGCTGATCTCCCTGTGCTATGCGGCTGCTTCCCACTAGCTATCTTTTTTATATTTGGTAGTGTATATATGTCCATGACACTCTCTCACCCTGTCACATCTCAATATTTTTGATAATTAGATCTCTCAAAACAGCAGAAAGGACTTCTTTTAGGATCTGATTTTAGAGTGCCAAGTTGTAACTTCTTGTTTTGAAGGAGTTTTAAACTGCGGATCTGAGGAAGAGAACTGGAGAAACAGCGCTCACACCCAGCACTTCTGGAGTCCGTTCACTTGGTCCTCAGCTGTTACTGTTGTGAACAGGACTGGTTGAGAGGCCTGATCTCATCCCAGGGCTTACTTTCCTTTTTTTTACAGGATCCTAGGAGGGTGAGTTGAGTTCTGAGGGTGAATTGGACATTTGGATCCATGTTCGAGCCACTGTAGTTTGGTAGACAAAGGTTCCCTGGGTTCTCCCAGACACATCTTGGTGTGAACTAAAGTCTTCTGAGTAACGTTAGCTTACACATGACCCACAGGAAATTCCTGAGCTGAGGCTAATCTTGGAATTTGGATGGATCCCCTTTGTAACTTAAAGTCCAACTTAGAAGAGTAAGGCCAAGAGATGTTCCAGGCCAAGACTAATATCAGGAAAATCCTAAGAGAATTGTACAGAAAGAATAGGCAAGAAGAGAAATGACAGTGTACCCTGACAATGTTCATTTTCATTTGTGAGGGCAGGTTTGTTCTTTCCTCTAGAGCACACTTGGACCATGGGGAGAAAGGACTATCTGTACATTTCAGAATTTGGCAAAGTGCTCTTTGAATTTGGGAAATTGGGAGGTAGTGAGCTGCAGCGAGAAAGGATGTCTCTGTCAGTGCCGTGTTTGCGTTCTGCTTCTATCAGTTAATAACGTCTGAGGGTGATCACCCTCCTTGGACCAGAACTTTCTTATCTACAAAATGAACATAATAATACCTCCTGTGGTTATGGAGAGTGAGGTTAGCAGATGGGCAAAAACAATACTAGGTACTCTTGGGTAAAACATTTCCAGCTAATATGTTTACATTTGTATTATCTGATACGGTTATTTACTGATAACCTATTTTGCATGAGACCCTACAGCCGTTCTTTGACAATAGGAGGCAAGTTTTTAAACCATGACTTGTTTTTTTTCCCTTATTTTAGTTGTTAAAATGGTTATTAGAAATGTAGAAATTACAGACAGTAAAGTGTTGAAAGTAAAAACCACCTGTGCTCCGTCACCTAGAGATAGCAGTTAACATCTTAGTGTATCTTCCCAGTTTTTTCCTGGTTATCTTGCATATTGTTGTGTGGGTAAACCAGATGAAGTCATGTATTTTCTGTTGCATGCATGTTTTCTCAGCAAGGCTCACATTGTCATATTCTGGCAGTAGATCTCCAGGGGCAGATAGCACAGGCCCAGGAAGTGAACGAATACACTGAGGCACAAGTCACACTGTAACCGATTAATGAAACTTCCTAATGGGAAAATACCAGGCATTGCTCAAATACCATTTTCTTTGGCTCAAAATAGGATACTCAGTAACTCCCATTATTAAATAAAGTACTTTGAACTACCTAGCAGAGTACCTGCCTATCTAGAGCTGCCATTTACTAGTAGTGTGACCTTGGGAAGTTAATTAAATAGCACCAGAGTTTCCTAATCTGCAAAATGGAAATAACAAATAGTACAGCTTTTACTGGGTTGTTTTGGGAATCAAACGAGTTAATATATAAAAATCATACAGTGCCTGGCTCATAGGAAGTGCTATATTTGTGACAGCTATAATAGTAATATTAACCAGTATAAGTACCCAATATGGTACAGGTGTCCAATAGATGCTTACTCTTCAAGTACCTAATAGTTTGCTTCTACTCTTTCCCTTTTAATGTGTTTTTCCTGATCATCTTTTTCCAGTACCTTTACTTTGCAAATCGGCCTGATCATCCCATTATTCCTTTAAAAGTAACCTACCTGCTATTTTATAAAGAGATTAAGAAGTAATATTCCTGGGCTACTGCTACAGAGGGTGTGTCGGATGGTGTCACACAGGAAGTGCTTAGCATCTGTGTGGTGGTTTGCCCGATGGGAGAGTCTGTTTTCAGCTCAGACACCAACCAGGAAAGTTACTTGTTCTACCAGCAGGGGCAAAATGAAACTCTCATCACTGAAATATGGTAGACAACACAGGACAAAACACAGAGGTAACAGGCAAGAAGAGCCCAGAGAAGGAGGACAGCCTCGTGATTATTTAGAGTCTTGGCAGGGGACCTCCTGGGGGATCGTCCATAATGACTGTAATTTGAGGATGTCAGAGATGGAGGCTGAGGGCCAGGTAGCATAGTGACTGGTAGTCAGTAGACACTCAGTAAATGTTGAAAAAGAGAATGAATGAGTAAATGGGCGAATGAATGAGAGAATTAAGAAAGTGACACTCCCATCACAGCCTGAAGTAGCACAAGAACAGCTGGACAACAAGAAAACCTTCAGAATTGGAGGAAAGTTTACTAGGCCAGAAGAGGATGGTTTCTTAGTTGTACCTGGTACAAAGTTTGTGTTCTTTTCTTAATGAGAAAGTATTCACTCCTTCGGAGAATATTTATTGAGTGTCTACTATGTACCTGACCTGGTTCTAGGCACTGGGGGAGTGAACAAAGCATTCAAAGTCGCTCTTCTCCTGGAGGTTACATTCTAGTAGAAGGAATCAGACAATACACAATAAATGCATAATATGCTAGGTGATGTTATATGGTGTAGGAGAAAATAAGACAGGGCTTAGGGGATTGCTATTTGATAGATATATATATAATGGTCAGGGAGAGCCTCTTTGATAACATTTGAGTAGAGAGCTGAAGAAAGTAAGGGAGGGAGCAAGGCATCTGAGCATCCAGGAGAAAAGCAGTCCCGGTAGAACAGCAGGTGTAAATGGCCTGAGGCACAGAACAGCAAGGCCAACTTGGAAAGAGGAGAATAGGCAGCAGACTTCAGAGAGGTTGGTTGAGGGTGGAGGAGGGGCAGGTTATGTATTTGAGATATTTTGGTTATAATAAGAAATAATATTTGTAATAAGGACCTGCTGTATAAAAAAATAATAATATTTGGTCTTCATCCTTAGAATGTCCCAAGTGCTAAAAGTGATACAGGTGCTTTTGTTATGTTAATGAGGCGACTTTCAACCAAAGGATGGGGGCTGAAGATTGAGTTCAATCACCAATAGCCAAGATTTAATCAATCATGCCTATTTAATGAAGCCTCCACAAAACCTCAAATGGACTGGGTTTGGGGAGCTTCCAGTTGGTGAACACGTGGAGGTGCTGTGTGACTGGCCTGCCAGGAGAGGGCATAGAAGCTCATCGATCTTTCCCAATACCTTGCCCTATATACTTCTTCCATCTGGCTGTTTCTGAGTTAGATCCTTTTATAATAAACTGGTGATCTGGTAAATAAAATGTTTATTTGAGGTCTCTGAGTCGGTCTAGCAAATTAATCAAAGCCGGGGAAGAAGTCGTGGGAACCTCGGATTTTCAGCCAGTTGATCAGAGGTACTGGTGACGACCTGGACTTGTGACTGGCGTCTGAAGTCCAAGAAGGGGCTTGTGGTAACCTCCAGTCTGCAGCCAGTCAGAAGCACAGGTAACAACCTGAACTTGGAATTGATGTCTGAAGTTTGTGGGGGGCGGTGGGCAGCTTGTAGGATCGAACCCTTAACCTGTGGAATCTGATGCTGTCTCCGTGTAGGTAGTGTCAGAGTTGAGTTGAGCTGTAGGACGCTCAGCTGGTGTCCAAGGATTGCTTGAGTGTGTGGGAAACTACCCCCAACATTGGAATGGGGGCCCAGGCAAGTTCAGTTAGGCTCTGTAGGTTGTGCTAAAGTTTGGCTTTGACTCAGGGTGAGGTGGGAAGCCACTGGAGAATTGTGCAGAGGATGGCATGATTTGATTTCCTCTGTGAAAGGAGTGTATTGCCTACGCTGTGGAGACTAGGACAGAGGAGCAGATGCAAGGTGACCGGTGAGGAGACAGTACCTTGTAATAGTCTTGGCAGGAAGATGGTAGTGGTGTGCCCTGGGTGGTAGTGGAGGTGATGAGGAAAGGTCAGGTTCTGCATCTATTCGGTTGTGAGAGAGAACAGTCAAGGCAACTCCAAGAGTTGCTATTTATTGAGAGGAGCCAGTGTAGGAGGGAAAATGGAGAGTTGTGTTTTACACCTGTTGTGCTTGACCTGGCTGCTGCACAGCTCAGTGGAGATACCAAGGAGACAGCTGTATTCAGGGGAGAGGGCTAGGTTGGAGGTGAAAATTTGGGAGTCATCATTATATTATGGTACGTGATGCCATGTTGTCAGGTGACCCGGGGAATGAGTGCAGAGAGAAAGAAAAGACGTTTGAGGATTAACCCTGGAGCACTGCAACTTGCCAAATCTAGAAGTCTGAGAAGACTGAGAAGGAAAGGCAGGAAGAGAGAGAGAGACAAAGGGGCAAAAGGGCAATCATCTGTATCAAAGGCTGCTGTAGGTCACACAAGGTGTGAGGCCTGAGAACTGACCACCAGATTCTGTAATAGGAAGGGCAGTGGCGACCGTGATGGGCGTGGGTTCAGTGCAGTGCTGGGAATTGAACTCTAAAGTCAGCCTTACTTGTTTTTGTGGTGGTTAGTCATTCTAGGTTTAAAACAAAACTGAATGAATGAAAGAGAGAAAGAGACAAATGTACACACAAGAGAGATCTGAACTGAGAGGCCCTTCCCTGCCTTTCACAGCGAGAGCTTGGCACCCAGAGTGGGCCAAGCCAGGTCAGCAGCAGGTTTGCCGAAGGCTGCCTTAGCCGGGTTTGTTTATGTCTGGGTGTGGGTCTCTTACATAACCAGGCAAGTAGGCCACGTTTTCCCTTAGCTACTAGGCCCTTAGCTTCTTGAGGGAGAGTTGGATTTCATTAGAAATCGGGTTGCAGAGGCCGTAGGCTGGTCGCTGCTATTAACTGTTTCCTGCCAGAGTTGGGATAGGTGTAAATGTCAGAGAACAGGGAGGCATCTGCCTTTCCCTCTCCTCCTTACTAGTACTAATTCTCCTTCCTTCTCTGGGTGAAATGTATTTACTTTCAGTTGTCTCTCTTGTGTCACCTAACTAGAGCATCTAGTATAGCAAGGAAATGCTGATGAAAATTTCTCCTTCAAGGGAGTCCTTGTAGAGTTCCATATATCACATTACAGAGCAGTGAGAATAATGGGAGGGGGCAGAGCTGGGCAATCCCCTCGGAGTTACTGTTTATCCTCTAAGCATTCTGCAGGGAGAACCTGGCCGGAGTCCACTTCATCATGTTAGAACATCGTAGTTTCTGAAATATTCCCTTTGTTCTTGAGAAATGCTGTCTCTGATTGTCTGACTTTATGCCATGTTCGTCCCACTCTTATAATCTCTCCCATTTCGTAAGATCTCATCCTTACATCCTTGGAGGTAAATTTTATGGGCAGGTTGGCTTTGTTTTTTGGCTACTTTGTTCAGGATGGACTTTTCAAAGTTTCTTAACATTAGCTGAGTCTGAACTAAGAGTTAAAACATTTTAAAAGCTCTTCGTATAGTAAATGGAATGTTTTGTGCATTCCAGTTGCCTTGGGTTAGTTTTAAATGTGTAAAGTTATAACCAAAGTTGAAATCTTTTTTTTTTTAAGAAGCAAAACTACATGAAAGTATCAAAACTATACAACCTCATTTACTTGTATAATAATAACAAGAATTTACATAGTGCTTACTTTGTGTCAGATTAAAATCCTTCTTTGTGTCAGATTGTGTTCTAATCACTTAAAATGTTAAACCGTTTAATCCATACAACAATTCTGTGAGACAGATGTATTATCATTCCTATTTTATAGATCAGGTAATGGAGGTACAGAGAGGTTAAGTAACTTGCCCAAAGTCACCCAAGCTAATAGATGGTGGAATAGGGCTTTGACTCCAAGCATTCCAGGACCCTTGCTCTCAATTACTGCAGTACAGTGCTCTTCACTAATTTAAAATTGGCAGCTACTGGATGGGAGTTGAGTTTTAGTTACTTTTTTACCATCTCTGAAATATGGGTTTACCAAATATTAAAAATTCATACTATCAACAAAACTGTAAGATTAGCTTTTTGCTAAGACAAACTATTTACAAAACAGCATTCGTTTAAGACAAAGAGCTGATCTTTTAATTGCAAATTATTTCTATATGGTCATTGACGAAATACCTGAAGGACATTTTTTCTGGGGGTGGGGGCAATACTTTTTCACTTAATTTGCTACTAAAATGGTTACTTATGGAAGTAATGAAATCATATATCTTGAAAATCTTGAAAAGATCAGTTTTATTTTTTTTAATGAAACCACTGTGCTTTTTCTTTGGGCTGAAGCACAGTGGAGCGTTAACCACTTTAATATACGTAGCTGATGTTTATTTGAAGGTACTTTTTAAAACTTATTTTCTTTCCACAATAAATCTTATTCTGCTGGTTTGAAGCCCGTTATTTGCAGTGACTAGTGTTGAAGTTAATAAAGGCGTGGAAGTCTAGTAAGTCTGTGTCATCTTTTGGTTGCTAGTCTGTGTTCACTTTTAGATCCTATTATTTTTCGGTACCTTTTGGCAAGTGGAAGCTATGGATGCTCCAGACAGTTATACTGCACAAGATTTTGGGGCCAGTTTTATAAATCGTTGCAATGAGTGACTCAGAAAATCTACATGGCAGGTTTTGGATGACAGATCTAGAGAGGAGGAAGATTTTCCCTTCTCATTACTATCTTAAGATTTTGTACAGTTGTGTCCTCCCCCAACAAGACTTACTGTCATTACCTAAGTAACAGGATGAGGACAGGGTCTAGGCACGTTGTCCAAAGTGTAAGGTAAATTCTTCTGGGCATTGTTGATCTTGGAGATGGTGTCCCAGGCTAACACTAGATGACATTGAGTCACATAGTAAGGCAGGTATTTCCTTTTCCATTTTCTTTTGACCTTCTGATTCAAGGAGGAAGTCAGTTGGCACCATTGTCTCTTTAACACCTCTCAGATCCTTCAGACTCTCCCTTTATGACAGAGAACAGGCCCTGTAGACTCTCAGCTTTGAGAGGCAACTGTGTTTCGTCAGAATGTAGTTTCATTGTTTTGTGTTCCCTTGTTTTAGTATGTATAATTCCCTTCCGCTTTTGACAGGAAATACTGGCTTTCTGTTTACAGTGAGAATAAGGTATTTCTATGAAAATTAATTTTTTTCAAAGGAAAATGGTGAGTCGATCTAAAAACAACTACTAGAGAATATAATATAGAGGTGATCTATAGATATGACAAAACTAAATTTGGTAGAGGAATAACAAAATCTTGGGAAATACTGGTCTAATATCTGCTATGGTTAATTTTATAGAGATCTACAGTCTCTTCTTTGAAACTCTTGGGACCATATTTGTTTTGGAATTCAGAATTTTCAGATTTTATTGGCATAGTGCTTATATATGATATGACTTGCATAGTATACACTAGGGCAGTGCCATCATCTAGCATGGTAGTATTTCTGCAACAAAATGTATGAGTGTTCATACCAAGTGGGGTAAATAGAGATTCTACAGGGCCCCATGTGAGTTCAGGTCAGGCCACCAAATATATTTTTGAACCAAACTTAAGAAAAAAGTTTTGATTTTCAGAGATTTCTAGATTTCAAAATCACAGATAAGAGATTATAGATCTGTCTTTGTAAAAGAATTCCATCATTTTCTAAAACACTGATCAAACTAATCATGCGGAAAACAAATTAGACCCCAACTTGGTCCAAGTAACTCTACCATCTTTAAGTTTATTTAACTGCTTGTGTATGATCTCCTTATAGATTCTGATCTGCTATATTGGGCTAGGTAGATTTGTTTGTGGAAGAAAAAGTTGAATCCGAGTGACTTTTACCTGTGTGTGTGAAAAAGGAAGTAGTGCCTGGTCCTGCTCATCCTTGAGATATGAGGGTCAGTTTTGAATACAGAACTTGCTCTCTTGGTAATTAAGAACTTGGATATTGGGTAACTGGCCAATGCATTCATTGGCGCCAGAAAATTTGGGGTAATATTTCATTTGGTTCTATGTTCTTAAAACAAAATCCATCAAATGTTTGCAATTGTTTTGTTGAGTATATTGTTAGTTCTTAAGATAGTATAGTTATCAATGAAGTCTTAATTTAGCCATGATCAAAATGGTTAAAAAGGGGCACAACCAGCCTCCCAAGCCAGCTGTTTTATAGTCTGTGAACTTAAGATGTTGTAGAGCAGTTAAGCTGGATTAATTACAGTTCAGAGGGCCATGTTGAGTTATTTATGATTGTTTTTCAAACATTCTGGAAAATGATAAATGAGCAAGTATTTTCTTCAGAACACATTGGGTTTGTCAGATTCTTGATTTATACCTTTTAGAACATGCTTTTATTTTTTGTAATTAGAATGAAAATGTATAGTAATTGATCATAAAAATTATACTTATGAAGTATTTATGGGCTTTGTATGTTATATTGCTAGCTATTTAAATAAATTGATAAAACGAGACACTATAAACAATGTTTTCCTTTTACATTGTATATTTCCTCAAGAAGCTTAATTAAATCTCACTTGACTGTTCTGTGGGGAAGCGGTATACTTAGATGTAGAATCTGAGGCCTGGGCCATTTGGCTCATATATATTTGTATGTAAATTTTATAATGTCATCTAGGACTTTCCAGGAAAGAATAGAGTTTTTTACTCCTTTTACATTAGCGCAACAGTTATTAATGTTTTTCCATTTCTTGACTCATTCTCACAGGCTTACCTGGATTTTAAGCCATGACATAAATAAGACAGGTGGTAGGATTAGTGCCATTTCTGATGGAATAGACGTAACACTATCCCTTTTGTACCTACTCAAGAAAACGTACTGGAATGTCAGTGAGGGTGACATTTGCTATGGATATAACTTTCAATCTACCCTAGTAAAGTCATTTACAGATATTAAGAATCTGTTATTAGTATAATATACTATGATTAGTATTAATAACCTTGTACCTCACACTGAAAATGGTAAAATCACCATTAATAATAACAAAACATAAAATATAATAGTGACAATATTTATTGAGCAGTTGCTAAGTGCTAGGCATGTGTTAAGTGCTTTGCATATCTGAACTCATTTAATCCTTATAACTGCACTATGAAGAAAGCATAATAATTATCTGCTTTTACGGATGAGGAAACTCTGTAAAGGTATTCGGAGATCAAGTAAGTTAGCCAGAGTCACAAGAAATGAGGCATTCTGGCTCGACTGTGTTTTATTACCTTCAACTTTATGTTCCCCACAAATACAGTAACATCTCAACTCTCTGGGACTCAACTTTGAGCAACTTCATCTGTTTGGAACAAACCTGAGAACATGGGAAACAAGCAAAAACATTTCTGTAGTTAAAATAGAAGCAAAACTCTTTCTGAATGAGACTATGCATATTCAGCAGGCAATGAACTGCTAGACTGTGTCCTATCTTGGGTCCTTGAGTAAACGGTCTGGAGTCTGAACACTTCAATGCAATCCGAGGCTCACAGTATGATCACTAATGCTTCCACATTATTAAGTGAAATGAGTTTTAGTTTAGTGTTAGGAATTGAAGGCTAAAAACCTAATTGATTTTTATGCGAATCTCTCATGATTGGAAAAATACTGCTTGAAATGGGCACATATTTGTTTATGTAGAACTATTCATTTGCAGCGTTGATCTTAATATGTGAAGACAGCAAAATGCCATCTTGTTTTTCTTGTGGTTTGATTAAGAAGGTAAAGCTTAACTGTAAAATAAATTCCTTCTACTTTATTTGTCCTGTTTTCATTTTTCCTCTAGATCGTTCCTTTGATGTCCTCAAAAAATCCAAGCATCCCCCAACGTTCCTTGCTGCCGGCCGGCTTTCTGACATGCTGAATGGCGGTGATGAAGTCTATGCTAACTGCATGGTGATAGATCAGGTAAGGTGTGAGTGATGTTACTAGGGGGATCTGCCCTCTTTTCAAAACCTGAGCATGTGAGAAATACATTCTGCATTGCTGTGTTCCTCTGAAAATTTCCACCTAAGCGCAGCCCAGGTGATGTTGCTGTGAAATCTCGCCATATGAGCATTTAACGTAGGTCCTTCCTTGAGAACACAGCACACCGTAGCTCCCACCGAGAAGCACTGTGGGAGGAGTCTTAGGACACCGTTCAAGGAGAAGAGTGTGAGGGCTCATCCATGAGGCCAAAGCTGGAAATGACATTTGGGAGGCCAATTTCTTCTCTGACCTGATTAAGCAGTATTCATATTCAAATCCAGCAAACACTAAGAGCCAGAGCTTGATGCCAGCCCCTTGTGAAGCTGTCACATAAATTACTTGCTTAATCCTCACAACACACCTGTTAACGTGTACTTAGGTTATAGAGCTTTAATATTAAAACAGAATGGTGTCATGTTGTAGGGAAGCTGGAACCCTTTAGAATTCTCCATCCATTCCCTGATAGAGATTTGTGAGTTAAAACTCGTACAGGCAGATGGTTTGAATGTGCATCTACATATGGATTTATTCTTTGATCTTTTCTCTAGCTCGGTGATCCTCAAATTTTAATATTTATAAAAATTAAAGTATAGTTATAGATCTGAAAATTTCTGCATGCCCTAATTTATGAGAGACTTAAGGGATTTTCAAGAGTAATTCTGACAGCACACAATTTCTACTTTACCCCCTGGCTTTAAAACCTAATCCCTACATAAGAAACACTGTATAGATGTTCATTGAGCAATAATCTATTTTACCCTTTGTTATTGTTATTGTTAGTATGCATATATTGAACCCTATTACTTAACCAATGTTTTCTCTGATATAAACTTTTCTTCCTGTCTAGTAGGTCTCAATTTCAGCCCATTGGTTGAATGTCTTTGCTTTTTCCTTTGGGCTATGAAACATTGTTACATTAAATGCATAGTATAAATGGCATAGATTGGAATGATATTCAAAACGACAGAAGAACCAATAAATCAGAATGGACATCAGCTGTAAATAACTGGTATAGTCTTTTTGGTATAAAGCAGCTGATTGTCAGCCCTAGTTATAGAAATCTAGGTGAGACACACAGTTTAGGACAAAGTGGGAGTTCTGGGGACAGTCTTTGAAGATACAAGGTAATTGGACTTACTGTGCTCTAGCCACATTCTGATTTTAATGGTTTTATTCTGTTGCCATATTTTCTCAGCGTTTAAATGAAATACATTTGAGTCCTTATATATATATATATTTTTTTTTTTTTTTTCGTTCTGAGCCTCAGTGAATACTGCAGTACTTCCATTTACTTCAAGTAGCTAAAATTATACTTGACTGGACATTATGTGGAGGCAAACTGTGTCTTTATATGTTCTAAGATACATTAAAAATGCAAAACTTCCCAAACCAAAGATGAAGTTAGGATACAATTTCTGTTTGGAAATACTTTGAGTGAGAGAAGTATTGCTTTAATAATGTGAATCATACATTTAAAGAGAATACGAACAGCCTGATTGATAAACTGAAATGAGGAAGAGGATTGCTGAATTTGTGCCGTGAAAACAAAACTCAAAATCTGGATACAAATCACAAAGTTCACTATATCGGTGTAGTATAGTTACATCATTTCTTTTACTGTTCCTGTGTCCATTTGAATAGCAAGGACAAAATAAGGAGTCCAAAATCTGCATATCAAAAATAATTTCTAGCAATATCTGGAAAGAATTTTATCTAATTTTCTTCATCTCCTTCAACCTGGCACAGAAGCCTAAAAAGATTGCTAGCTTGTTTACGATGCTGTTTCCCATAAATTTTCAAGGTTATCAGCCTATCTGATGAGGAAACTCACATGACAAAAACTACTTTGAAAATTACTCTGTCATGTAAACTACTTTGAAAAAAAATTAATTTGGACATCATTTCAAGCCTGCATAATTCAGTACAAAGAATCCCTGTATACTCTTTATCAAAAAAATCTCCAAATTTTACCATATTTTACTTTATTATTCTGAGTATGTGTTGTGTATATGTACATGCAAATGCTTATGATATGTATATAAATAGTAAACATTTGGGAGTAAATTGAAAATATGGTGCCCCATTACCCCTCAGTCTTTCATGGTGTATTTTCCTAAAAGCATGGATATTCTCTTACTTAAGCACATATGGTTACCAAAATCAGGAAATCATCATTGACACAGTACTATCAGCTGTCTACAGACCTTATTCAATTTTAGTCAATTGTCCCAATAATGTTCCTTGTAGCAAAAGAAAATTCAATAACATGTCTTGCATTTAGTTGTTGTGTCTCTTTAGTCTCCTTTAATCTGGGACAGTTCCTTAGTCTTTGTCTTTTATGACATTGATAATTTTGAAGAATACAGACCAGGTTGTTGTTTGTTTGCTTGTTTTGGTTTTTGCTATACTGTCCTTTAATTTTGGTTTGACTTTTATTTCCTCATGATTAGATTCAGGTTATGTGTGATTGGCAGGAATATTACAGAGGTGATGTCATGTTCTTCTCAGTGCATTGTATCAGGAGGCACATGATAATAATTTGTCCCATTACTGGTGATATCTTTGATCTACCAAGTTTCTTTTCAGTAAAATTACTATTTTTTAAAAAAATTATTGCGTATCTTGTGGGGAGATAGTTTGAGTCTTTGTACATATCCAGTTACTGATTTGACTCTCACTCACTAGCATTCCTTGATTGTTTTTGCCTTAGTAAATTATTATTATGATGGTAGTTGATTTAGGGGCCTACATTTCCCCCTTTGCTTCTTTTCCCCTTCACTGTCTTATTTCTAAATGGTGTTACTCTCTTTGTTTTTACTGTCTTCTCCCCCAGAAGTGATGCCTTTTGATGACCACCACCTCAGATCACCAGTACTTTTAAGCCCCTTCCTTAGAGCAAGCGCTTTGATCAACCGGGACTTTTTTTTTCACACTGTCCAGAGGAAGCTGTACTTTCTCTTCCTGGTGATGATTTTAGATCAGTCTTAGGCCCTCCACTAGCTCCCTGTTCTCTCTACCATGCAGATTTTTCCAGACTGCCCTTACTCTATGCAAAGGCTTATGGCAAGTATATGACAGGTTTCTTGCTGAGATTTGATGTTTATTATTTACAGGTAATTTAAAGTTTGGGGCATTATCTGTCTTCTAGTTATGCTAAATCCATATGTCTTATGTAGCTTTATTTGGTTTTCTTTTTGTTTGGGAGACTCAGATTTACGTGACCACCACTAACTTGGTTACCCAGATTCCTATAAACTATTTTATAAGCTAAAATGCCTACTCTTTAGTTTTTCTCTCAGGTATTTAAAACATTTCCCCTCTTTTGAGTCAGTGGTTCATAAAATGTTAAAAGCGTAGTCAGTTTCTGGTTTTGTAATAAAGTTTATAAAATGCTCAGTCTTCTTCCTTTTGTGAATTATGGGATAGCAACCATGTGAACAAAAATATATCATGTAAGAATTCTCTGCTTACATAAAGCAAAACAAAAATAAGAACAAACAAAAAAGGATAAATAAGTTGGAAGGTTTTTAAATTGTGAAAACTTTATTCTTTGCTCAGCAAATATTTTTCTTTCAACTACCAGGTTGGTGATTTGGATATTAACTATATTAATATAGAGGGAATCACTGAAAACACTTGCCTTGAATCCATGGGTTCTACTCTGGGGCCTCAGAGCAGCAAGCCCATCCTTCCTACTGAAACCAGCGCTGGCATGTACCCACCAAATGAGAACACAGAAGTCACATCACACACCGAAGCCCAACCGTCTTTCATGTCACCATCTAGTTCATATGCTTCCAGTTTGAATCTTTCTTTTGGTCTTCATGGATTTGAAAAGGAACAAAGTCATCTAAAGAAAAGAAGGTAAGGTACTACATTCTAGAGGGAAAATGTAGAAAATCAAAGAACCTTGTAGCAGGACTTAGAAAATTCTATTTTCTTATTGTTATTGTCCCCACCATTTTTATTTCTACATCAAAATTTGCCCCCTTTTAGGTTCTTATATTCCTCGACTTGAAAGTAAGATACATAAGAAAAGTGACAAAAATATAATAGAGGAAAACAACAAGATACTATTTAATACTTACTAGATAAGCAAAAATTTTAAAGTGTAGCACCATATTTTGGTGAAAATGCATACGATAGAAACTCCTGTGTACAGTTCATAGGAGTGAAAATTGTATAATAACTTTGGAAAATACTTTGGCATTTCCTTATAAAGTTGGATATGCATATATGTTATGACCCGGCAGTTTTACTTCTGTGTCTTAAGAGACATATGTAAGACTATTTATTGCAGTAGGAAATAACCCAAATGGTGGGGAATGAATAGATAAATTACACTATAGTTACACAATGGAATACCGTACAATAGTAAATATGAATTAACTACGACTACATCTACATGCATAATCATATGCAACTTAGAAACATGAAGTGGAACAAAAAAGGAGCCACAAAATACTTCAGTTAGATTTCACTTTTATAAACTGCAAAAGCAAACTATCTGTTAATATAGGGCATGTATAATGTGCTTAAGCAATAAGGAAATCACAAATGAGAATGAAGAGGATAAAAATCCCCAAATTTAAGATAGTTGTTACATTGAGTGGGCAATGTAGAGAATGAGAAGGAATAAAACAATGGTGTGGCCAGTGTTCAAGTTGAGTGGGCTCATGGGTGTTTGTTTTATTTTTATGCTCTGTAACATAGTTACCTTACACTGTTTCTTGTATGTGTAAAAATGTCACTAAAACAATAGTTTTATTGTATAGGATATGATTGTACATATTTATATATATGTGTGTGTGTATGTGTGTGTGTGACCCTGTACCTTTGTATTCACGTCTTATCCATTCATACTGTTGTCTGTTTTCTTCAGGGAATAGGCCCATTTTTACTGATTTCGTTTTATCCTACTCTCTACTTTCCTTAGGAAATAGCTTATTTTCTCCTCATGCCTTAGACCTCTGATTATATGTCAAGTTTTACACATAAAATTATGAATCAAAATGAAAATAGAATGTACACACATATGTGTGTATATAAATATTTATCTGAATGAATATTCTACAGAGGCTTAATTGATCAGAAAGGAGTGAAAGGGAGGGGAAGCAGCAGTCACTGGGTGCCAATCACTGGGCTCCACTTTGCACTGATATACAATAACTTGAGGTTATAAAACTTTAACAGATATCGGTACCAAGAGTGATGTCTGGTGCATAAATAATAAAAGATTTTCTCTAGATTTTTATTGTGTGAATTATGGTTTTAAAGATACTTGCACGGTCATGGCTGCATATTGAACTGATGGGACATTTTGGGCTCTCCACAAATCTGCTTGGGACAAGAGGCTGATGGTCAAGGCAAGATTCTACAGAGCTCTGCAAAGACAGATTGAACCATGTGATTAATGCATTCTGGTAGGATCTTTAAGATCTGTTGAGTTTGTGACCCAGATCTCAAGAGGTGAATAAGTTCTTTATAGGAGCTTCTCTAGCGAAAAGGAGGAAAAGCCACAGATGGGCTCTCTGTACTGCATATGCAAATATTCACAGGATATCTAAATTGTATTTTCTGATCATGGTCTTCTCTGGGAAATTTAAACATCTCACTGCTGCAGATGGATTTGAATATAAGAAAAACTGTCCAGTTTGAGTAAAGGTAATTTGAAGCCTCTGTAAAAATGTCATAGCTCAGGTGTGGGGGGAGGGAATAAGGAGAGGATGATGATGTCCTATGAGAAAATGGTCCCTTCTGACTTTATCTCCTGTACATTCCATCTCCTCTGAAAAATAAAGGAGTGAGGAGAAAGGACTTGAGTTCCCCAGAAAGCTGCATCTTGGCCCTGGGATGGCCATGGGACCCTCCCTTCAGTGGGTGTCATGGTGGAAG
Source organism: Eubalaena glacialis (assembly GCF_028564815.1). Classification (NCBI taxonomy): domain Eukaryota; kingdom Metazoa; phylum Chordata; class Mammalia; order Artiodactyla; family Balaenidae; genus Eubalaena; species Eubalaena glacialis. The sequence continues at coordinate 58,026,928 of NC_083719.1, forward strand.
ACAAGGAACAATTGATAATGAACCCAAAGTGAAATGCACCCAATTCATTAATAAATGAATTTATTCCCAGAGGCTGGGAACTTCTCATGAAGGAGAAATTTTGGGGCTCACAATAAAAACTGAGGGGAGAATAAGCAATGCAACATTTATTTTAAAAAATGATGTAACAAAAATTAGGCGATAAAAGACAAGTATTTGTTTTAAAACTTATGTTTTTTAAACCTTTTTTGTCTTACAAAGAAATTCTTGAAAGAAAAAAAGAACTTCTTTTTTGTTTTAAAAAGAAATCCTTGTAACACCATGAACCTTCCCCTCACACACACACATAAAATTTAAACAGACGTTACATTCCACATGTTATTTTATGTATTCTGCTTTTTTCTATTCTATACTATTTGAAAAGAAAATTCTGGTCACAACCTATTGAATCTATTTTATATCCCACTAATAGGGTTTTGAAAAATGGTTATAAAATGAGAAACCTAGAGGTAATCCTGAAGAATATTATCACTGATACCAAATATCTTAGTTTAATAGCTTAACAAAGGAAAATAGTAGCCCAATTTGAATGAATAGAAAAAGGAATGTTTTAAAGTATAGTATAAAGAATAAAATAAAATACTTCTAGGGTGTATTCATAGTGATGGAGAAATGCTGTATATAACTGGAAAGGCTTGTGTTAAAACACGATATTCTCGTAGGCAGCCAACCATTTGAACCAATTTTCATTAGTATGGCGATCACAAGTTGAAAGACAAATGCAGAGGCACAAGACATCAGCAAATCTCCCCTCCACTCCCACCCCGGGTCTCTTTCTGCCCTCAGATTATCACTGAATTAAGGAACCTACATAGCACCTTAAAATATCTGTAGTTACATTACTGTAATACTTAACGCATCAGCATTTACCAGAAAGGTTTTCTTAACTAAGCTTTAGTTTTTTTTATGAGAAATAACTTTATGCTCTCCACCATCTTTAGGAGTTGAATTAAAGTGTGAAGTCCACCTCCAATTTGTCCTCTCCTCCTCAAGGTCAAGGTGGAGGCCCTCAATGAGTTCTCCAAGGAGAAAACCTCACGTTGGAAATCCTCAGTGGTGACGATCATGGCCTTTACTGCTGGGTTTGCTGGTGCCCAGGAGGGACCCTGAAATAGCTCAAGGATTAGAGATGAGTCTGAGTATTTGGATTAGAGACATATATGGTAGGATCTCTGTTCCAAATGCCATATAATTTATTAAGTTGAGATTCAGTGGCCATTATATAGCCTATGGTTTTTTAAGGAAAATAACCAAATTTGAAGTCTGTTTCTGGTTCTTTGTATTTCAAAATCAAGATGGTTTATTGTGTTGTTATTAAAATTTTAACTCCAGAATTGTAATAACCAAAGAAAAAATACATTTAAAAATGCACTGTGCATTAACATGCCTGTGGAAGCTCTCGGCCTCAAAGTTTGTGTGGTTTAAAATGTAGATGGATGGAAGGAGCCAGGAATGTGCAAGGTCAAATTCTTGCCTTTTAATTTTATGGTTATCAAAGTTAAATGAGGAAAGAAAAGCAGTAGATAAGCAGAATCACCACCTGTTTCTGACATGTAAGTTTCATGGGAATCATTTTTTTTAATCTCTAAAAATGATAATTGAATGTGACATATTTGGAACCTCACTTGACTCGTGCCTGACCCATTTCTTGACACCAGCTCTGGGATGAGATCTTTGCACGTCTCTCCTTGTTTTCTTACGTGTGCCTCCACCCTCCTGTGCTGTCCAGGGGTGAAAGAGGGAATGCCACGTGGTATTTTTCACGTGCAAATTGCCCCAAAGGCCCTCCCCTGCCCCCCCGACAGCTCAGTGGCTCTGTTTTGTCTGTGTTTTTAATATTTGAAGGGTAGCTATTTGGGGCTTGTAATAATTATATTTACAAAGCAAAAATCGTGAGGATAGTACTAAGTTGAACCAGCTTTTGTTTCTTAGAGCGCTTGAAATGGCTTTTGCTAGGTTGAAATGTTCATTTGGGGAAACATAAAATCTTGTTTAAAAAGAGGCTATTTGGGGGGAGAAAAAAACAATAAAAATCACTTAAGCATGAATTTTGTTAGATATTAAATGGGTGCCCATTGCAGCTGACGCCAATGAGAAAATCTGAATTCAGAGAAATAGAAACCTATGGCTCGGGACTTACCTGGTGGCACAGTGGTTAAGAATCCGCCTGCCAGTGCAGGGGACACGGGTTTGAGTCCTGGTCCGGGAAGATCCCACATGCCGTGGAGCAACTAAGCCTGTGCGCCACAACTACTGAGCCTGCGCTCTAGAGCCCGTGAGCTACAACTACTGAGCCTGCATGTCACAACTACTGAAGCCCGCACGCCTAGAGCCTGTGCTCCACAACAAGAGAAGCCACTGCAGTGAGAAGCCCGCACACCACAAGGAAGGGTAGCCCCCGCTCGCCGCAACAAAGACCCAACGCAGCCAAAAAAAAAAAAAAAAGAAACCCATAGCTCTGTCTTACTTGGTGATTTAGTTGTTTGTTTACTTTGTTCTCCATCCAGTTCCAGCCTTGATGCCCTGGATGCTGACAGTGAAGGAGAGGGGCATTCCGAGCGGTCGCGCATTTGCTACACTCCAGTGTCTCAGAGTTCCTCGAGAACTGGCATTCCTAGTGGGGATGAATTGGACTCTTTTGAGACCAACACTGAACCAGATTTTAATATCTCCAGGACTGAATCACTTTCTTTATCAAGTAGCCTGCAGCTAAAGGTATTCTTATTGGTATTAATTTGGTGTATCGTAAGCCTGAAAAATATGTTGTCTAAATCCACCCATCTCTGAAAGACAAATTATGTTACGGTCACATGTGTAAACTTTTTTTTTTTTGAAGACCCCATGAGCTGCCTGAGCTTGTCTTTTTACTCTCTCCCACTCTAATGTGTATAGTCCTTACTTACAGTGGCTGATTTGTTTTCATGAATCACCACCAATACAGATAATCTTTCACATACTTGGAAAATTTTACCATTTTATACTGTGATTTCTGCCATCACCCCTTAAGCAATGGGAGAAAAGCTGGTAGTATGAAGTGAGTTTAAATGATCAAACTTGTTTTGCACGCATAAAATTTTACTTGGCACTGGTGTTAAGGTAAATAATATTGCTAAGGCAGAGGTGACATTTGTTGAGCGTTCCTGGCTGCATGAACTCATCTGGAACACCATAGACTGTCAGTTTTTCCACAGGAGACAGCTTTTCTGTCATTGGCATTTTCGCACTGGAATTTCATTTTGTTGTGGTTTTTTAAAAGACTAAACTCTTCCAGTCTTGCAGAGAAAGCCCTTTTCTGTTTGGACCTATGTTTTCTTTTTGATTTCTGTTGTCCACTTGTTTTCTATTTCAATCGAGTTTACTACTATAAAACAATGTGTGCTGTGCCCAAATGTCTCATACCACAAACATATGGTGGTTATGGTAATGCTTTATTTTTGTAGTGTTCTCTACAATATACAAAACGTGCTTTTATATAAAATGTATAATTTTCTCATAACTCACTTAGGATATAAGGAGTACTTTTATTTTAATATTTGATCAGTTGAAGTTCTGGAGAGATTAGATGTCCACGTTGCCCAAGCTTGGTGATAGAGTCAGAACTCAAATCTAGGCCTTCTGACCCCAGATCCTGAATCCTCTTCCCTCAGCTCTGAGTCCTGTAGAGCTGTCATAATCTTCTGAACCTAAAGGTCATGTGATATTTCTGGATAATAAGAAACAGGTATGGTTGTTAATGTAGCTACTTCTCAGATTTGCATTTTGAATGGAACTGTGAAAAATTCATCATTACTTGGAATGAAAAGTAATTCTTTGTGAAACAGTTCCATGCTGTTCACTTTTAAGAAGAATCTGTCCTGTAAAATATGTCTTGCCTTGCCTCTGTAATTACCCTGTGTAACTTTTTGCCAAAGAATTCTGGATAATTTTCAAAGTCCTGTTATGAAAAATGATTACCATGCATGACTTAAATGCAGAGGGTGGTACTTGGCTAGGGCCCTTTGTGGCCAACTCACTGTTAGGGTTATAGGACAACTTGGGTTGGCCTTTCTGACATCCAGGACCACTGGGTCTTTCCCAATAAGTAAGTCAGGGAGCCATGGCTTAAGACCTTTTGAAGCAGAGTCAGGCTTCTGTTCTCAACTTTCCTCCAGGCTCTTTAACTAAACCGTAAGCCTAGGGCAACCATGTGCTTTCATTTAAGGAGAAGAAGAGACCAGTGCTTGTGAAAAGGACAGTTGCTGATGGCTTAAGTTTAGTAACACATTTTGCACCGCTTTCTTTCACCTGTAACCTTAAGTGGTATCTTAAAAATGGATGCGGGTGGGCATCAATCCTAAGGCCACTAGGCCTCTGTTGGATGGGATTTGGGTGCCATAAATGGCTTTAGTGGCATTCTATTGTGTATTCATTTAAATTTTCTAGAACATGTAAGAAAAGTATTTTTTAAATTATCTATCCATCTTGCATTTTTCATATATGTTGCCAATATAATAATAGAAATAATAGGTATTTGGGAAAACAGGAAAAAAATAGCAGGTCATTTAAAAGAAATAAAGTTGAACATATATAAATAAGTGATAATTCAAGCAAAATCCCAGGAAGTGCTGGATGGAAGGTCTGTTGAAAGATGAGCACAGACTAGAAGCATTTGTGTAATGACCTGATGCGTTCTTTCCTGGAGGCTGCAGCTAACATTGCAAACTTAAATAGCCATTAGGAACTTTTAAAAACTTGTAATTTTAGGTGACTGTTCCTCTACCTTCTAATAATTATGTATAGTGATCTCAGTTAATATGGAATTTTGCTTAAATGCCACAGTTTAAAGTAACAAAAATAAGTGACAACTCAGGTTAAAAAAAAAAAGTCAAACTCGTTGAATACGCAGAGAAAGTCATGTGACTTGATTTTTCACTTTTAACCAACATGGTTGGAATGTCATGATTGTATCCTAAAGTATATAGGAAATATAGAAACTATTCCCAAAAGCTCAAGTTTACTAAAGCATTAAAAAGACAATAACATTTTAAAGTTGTGAGAGGCAAACAGAAACAAATCATTAATAATATTACCTCAGAAATGTTCAAGTTGAATCCTTTTTTTAAAGGTTCTGATTTAGTAACATTGATGATGAACACATACTTTCAAGTCTTCCATAGAATTTTTTTTAAACTTCGTTATGATTTCTTTTAGGAATCATTGTTTTCTGGAGTCCGCTCACGTTCTTATTCCTGCTCATCACCCAAAATTTCTTTAGGAAAAACTCGATTGATCCGTGACTTTACAGTGTGCAATTCAGCTGAAGGTAAGCATTAGTTACCATTTGGCTGTGAAAGCATTCTTTTCTAGAGTGGATTTTCAGTTAGTAAAAGTGCATAAAGTATATAAGAGCAGCAGGCAAGTATTTTCAATTTCATTTTCACTATTGATTTTCCTAAGCTTAGCAAAATCCTTTTCTCATTGGATATCAGACAAGGTATAAATTTGATTTTGATGAAATCACAGATATGTACACACCTCTCTGTTGCCTTATTTTTTTTTAATAAAATGTTTTCCTCAAGGACAGTGTAAACTATGATTTATTCTAGGTTCTTTATTGTGAGGGCTTTAGAGAATTTTATTTAAGGAAATTATAAAAGTTACTTTTGTCCTACATATAAATTGCTGAAATAATCCAATTCCTCGCAGTTGCAAAAGCATTGCAAAATGGATTGTCTTCATTTCTTTATTTAACAAGGGACTTTAGAAAGTTAAAATAACAGAACATACTTGAAACACAAGTAAATATATCTCAAACATTTTTTTGTGGCCAATGTAAGCAATCAGAAATACAACTTTTATACAATAAAATTTTAATTGAAATATAGTATACCTACAGAAAGGGGTGCATATTACAAGCATATAGCTTGATGAATTTTCAAAAGTGAATTGAGATCAATAAATAGAACAATTGTGGCAACTCAGAGCTGCCCTTGTAGCCCTTCTTAGCCGCTACCCCAATTTTCAACTTAATTCTGGAATGTAATTATTTAACACTTTCTGTGTACCATGTTATGTAATAATTACATTTAAAGCTGTATTTGGAAGTATTAATGTCAATCTGTAATATATAGCATTATAACAAATTTTTTTCAATGTATTAGATACTGCCTTTTTTTGTCTATTATCCTTAAGAGCCTTAGAAGACTCAGAAAGTGAGAGATGTGCTTAAGTATTCTCAATTTCCCAGCATAGAATATTTAAAATAGGATTTATTTTACTCCTTCTTTTCCTTTCCTTTTTTCTTACTCTTGCTTTGTTACATTGCCATTCTTTTGCATCCTTATGCCATGTGGAACAACAGTGAAAGCATAATCTTTGTGCTTGGACCTGCCATCCTAAAACAATGTCTCATGTATGGAGATGTTCAATCAATATTTGTTGAATGAATGTAGCAGACAAAATACATAAAATACAAAAGAAGTGCTACAAGGCATTTTTTTTCCTTTTTCTTTCTGGGATGTCTTTTTGGAGAAAGAGAAAACAGGACTGATAATAAATGTCAGTTTTGATTTTTAGAATGGGAAGATGGAGAGAAAGGACCAAGAGAAAGAAAGGAGACAACTACCTTGAGGGGACAGGAGTAGAAGAGGATTGAATTTGCCCTGGATGTTTTTTCAATACCATAAGTCTTCCTAGGGTCTCCAGGTCTCCCTAACCTTAGTTTAGGTTGGGATTCCTTTTAATGGCAGCTTTGACACCTTTTCACTGATAGTCTTAGAGATGGTGAATTAACTTTGTACTGTAACTATTTGGAAAACACTTTTAAGTCTTCTGTGCAGTGTGCAAAATGGTGCCTTTGCCTTTATATCTGTAGTATCTCTGATTATTAAATTCCGACAGTTCTGATGTTTGAAATCTCAGACGACTGAGAGAAAAATGGATAGTTTATAAGGGGAAAGAGCCCTGATTTATGAATTCTTTAATGAATAAGGGAGGGTATTTTTGCTTTACATACATTCCTTAAATCTTCGCATTTGAATTAGAGAGAATAAAAAGCTGAAATCCATTCCTTTGTTTTTTCTGTGAATAAAAGCTTGTCTTTAGACAGTATGTTTAAAAATAGGGCTATGGAATGAAGTTTGACACTCTCCAGGAGGTAAGAATTACAAACAGGCAATTTAGGTTGAGGCTACACACTAAATGTACAAAAATTCCAATGGATATTCCTCTACGGTAGCAAACATTTGGATTGATATCATTTAGGTCAGTCAAAATCATAGGACTGTGAAGAATAAATTAGCTCTTAAGGAAGAAAAAATAATTTTAACTGAGTGTGTGTGATCAAAGCACAGGTGTGAAAGCTTGACTACTTCAAAGATGTATTCTAATGTGTCTTTGTTTAATCTGCTTAATCAGAGGTAAATTGACATTTGTGTTGTTATAAATCCTCTCTCAGTGAGTTTTGAATAGTTGTAAAATTTTTTTCTATTTGAACAGAGTCCAAGTCTTCCTTTCTCAGTGGAAAATTCCCATAAATGAGCTATTGATGTAATACAGATATACAGAGACAGGATAGTCTTTCAGTCCTTTTTATACTTATTTGTGATGTTCTCTCTTTCTTGTCACTTTCAGAGGGTTACTTACGATCATTTATCATGCTTTTGTTGTTGTTGTTTTTGGGGGGGCCAAGAGTACAATGGTGGCAGCTTTATTATTTAATGCTTTTTATATATAAAACAAAATCTAATCCTATATTTCCCTTGGGTACATCATGGATTTAGATAGAAAGGAATATTCTCCATGTTGAAATGATAATTACAGCATCACCAAGATGGACAAAAGTGCTCTACATTTAAAAATTTGAGGAGTGAAGTGAATGTACTTTTGAAAATTATTGTGCACTGATGGATGGAATCCTATTAGACTTTGTCCAGTTGTCTGAGTCTGATTCTGTTACTTTATTAGCTTGATTATTTTGGATATATGGCTTATTCTCCTGACACCTCAGTCTGTATACAGAAAGGATAATGATTTCTGCCCATGACTTAATTTGAAGTATATTTAATGGCAATAAAATAAAAGTCTTCGAATTCTTCAGAGTAGGTTTTCTGTTACCTACAAGATAGTCTTGGGTTCAACATTGATATTTCCACATTTCAGGAGATATGTATTCATTAGTTTTCCTCTGTATATATCTGGCCCATCTCCCTTTGCAACCTAGTTTTGCCTCTTCACTCCTCCGGATTGTAACGGTAAAGGATTTGTCCCTGCTCTGTAGATGGTGTGCTCCACAGTGGCCGTTCCCTCCTTCAGTCTCTCTCAGTGTCTAAATCAGTGTCTCTGCTCCATCCCTGTAGTAAGTACTCCGGTTTGGGAAACAATATGGCGCTAAGCTGCTTGCATGAGCCTGCCCCTTCTACCCCGCCACCCCAGTCCAATGAAGGAGGGGCTCTCCCTTTCTCATGAGCCACAAAGAACATCTCCGAACTGACTGCTCTGTAAAGGCATTACAGCTACATTAAAATGGACTCTTCCTTATGCTGGCCTTCAAGACTTTTCTTTTAAGCTTTGCTAAAAAGCCGCTAAGATATTTATTGATTCTGTACGTTGGGGAATTAGTGTTACGAATAAGGGATGAAGCTCTGGTGAGAAATATCCAGAAACATAGAACTGATTTTCTGCATTTCTGAAAATGTTTGCTGCCCCTTGCTGATGCTAACTTAGTTCACAAAATCATTAAATGTTTCCCTGTGTTGGCCTCCTCCCCATTCTCTCCAAATTAGGGAAAGTGATAAAAATATCCAGAGCAATGCCCTAGTTATATAAAATGACTTTTTTCATTATTTTCTAACTGGTGGTATGTGTAATGATAATGTACGGTTGAGTGTGTGCACTTCAGACTAACACACGACTGCTAGTTTGTCTGCCTTCGTTTTCATTTTATTGTTCTGTGTCTTGTAGAGCAAAGAGCTTACAGCTTACCGGAGCCACCAAGAGAAAAAAGGTATTTGAACCCTTCCAAATTTCCTGAGGGACTGCTTGATCCATCTTTGGAAATGTTTGCACATCATTTTTGATACCCGTTCAATAGTTTGTGAGAGGTTTCTGCCTAATGAGCCTGCCTGAATCCTTTGTACCCTTTGTGATCTGTATGGGTGTAGGTTTGCCAGCTGTTCCTTTCAGTCCCCAGATGAACAGGCCTCAGGATTGGGGACAGAGTAGTCTGGGGTTATTTTCAAAGCTAAACACTTCCAGTGTACAGCACCATGGGAAGCAGTGTGAGACCACCTGCTTTAGAAAGGTATCAGGTTCTCACTAGGTCTGTCCACTATGACAGGTCTGTTATTGTGGTAACAGACCCCTGGGGTCAGTTTTAGAAAGTGCCTAAACATCTCTGCTGCCTGTCGTTGTAGAGTATCACTTAGAAGTGTTAAGTGTGAAACAAAGAATAAGTGATGCAGAAAGTACTTTGAGCATTATTAGTTTTCTGATTAATATGAAGATTTGAAAGCTGTGTGCCTAAGCTGCTCTTTTCCCTAGAAGGTAAAACTGTCCTTAGAGTAAAGCTTGGGCAGCTGACTAGCAAGCAGGCTGGATTGCTGTGCTCTGTTGGTCTTGAGAAACTAACTGCTCGTGAATCACACTGTGAAATAGCCCTGGGGTTATGTCAGAAATGGCATAAATGCTTGGCTTTGAGAGACCATGGGAAAAGGAGGAAAATGGTTTTGATTTGGGTGCTATTAATGCTCAAACTCTGAAACCTTTACCTATATAGATCAAGAGGGATTATTTTGCTTTAAATCTTGGACTGAAAGTATGAAGAAGAAGGAAAAAAAAAAATCTTCTTTTGCTCATTCCTATTTTTTTTTTTGGAGACCAGAATAGAAATTCTGAAACGATAAAACAGAGGAAGACAAAGAATGCCCTTTAAGAATAAGCTGATGATGAAAGGACATCAGGACAATGATGATGGTGACAGCGGCAGCAGCAGTAACTGACCGTTGTTGGGTGTTTTTATGTGCCTGGCACTGTTTTAAGCTGCTTACGTTTATTACTTCATTTAAGCGATTTGTTGACTAATTCTGGAATTTGTTCATCATCCTGGTCATCGTTCTGGTTAGAAGTCTTATCCTTGCCATCTTTTTAACAATTGGAGAAGTAATAGACTGATTGTAAGGATTTTTTTTTTTTAAATAAATTTATTTATTTATTTATTTTTGGCTGTGTTGGGTCTTCGTTTCTGTGCGCAGGCTTTCTCTAGTTGCGGCGAGCGGGGGCTACTCTTCATCACGGTGCGCGGGCTTCTCATTGTCGTGGCCTCTCGTTGTGGAGCACAGGCTGTACACGCGCAGGCTCAGTAGTTGCGGCTCACGGGCTTAGTTGCTCCGCGGCATGTGGGATCTTCCCAGACCAGGGCTCGAACCCGTGTCCTCTGCATTGGCAGGCAGATTCTTAACCACTGCACCACCAGCGAAGCCCAGGATTTTTTTAAAATCAAAAATATTTTCTATTAGCAGAGGGATTTAAGACTGGAAGAGCCAATGTCAGAACTGGTTAAATATTAGCCTATAAAATGTGTTAACTTGGATGAGATGTATAGGGATGTATTGGATGGGATGAATATTTCTCTCATATTCCTCATTCTTGTTTTTTTTTTCCTGTTCTTGGGTCTGTCTTTGGTCTGCATCCCGAAAGCATCTGACTTTCTTAGTGATATCCCCTGGTGTATCTAGTAGAGTAGATATTCCATCTCCCCTACTATGTTCCTGATACCTTGTTGGATACACCAGTAAGGTCCCTGGCTAGACCTAATGCTTTGCTTTGGTCATGCTATAGACGTTTACTTGGGGGTTTGCCTTCTTTGGAATTCCCTTATTTATGTTGATCACTTCGTTTCTGGAAAAGAGTGCAGCCAGCTAAAAGGGGGGCTCACTCCAGACCTTGCAGGCTCATTCCTATAGGAGCAGGCACTTCATCTATCCCATCTTCTTAGGATTATATGGTACAACTCAGTTATTTTATTGCCACCATCTATCTTAAATCTGATACATCTGTTACCTTTTATTTTTTTAAAAAAATGAGCATCTGGCTGTTCAAAGTTGAAGTTTCACCTGTGTCAATTTTCAATTTGGATAGTTGGAGCTTTTTAAATACTTAGATGCCCAGTTCTTTTAAAAAATAGGTTATAGATATAATAGGTTAAGGATTAAGATATTGAGGCTATATCCATATTACTAAGATACTTAAAATATCTGTTTACCTATTGAAAAGGTAATGCCAAGAATCTCTGAAGAATGGGGCTTGTAAAACTTTATTGTGGGTAATTCCATTGGTCATCAAATTGATAATAGAGTTAGGCATTCTTGTTCTGGGATGTTGAAAGAGTTTAAATTTTTCCAGATTCTTATAAATTGAAAAGCTGTTTACATTCTGTTGTGAAATCAGTTGAGGATTTTTCCCTTCTGAGTTCTTCTCTAAAGTACCTAATTTTTACGTAAGTGAATGCCACATAGTTAAATTAGATTTGAAACATGGAATCAACCAACCTTCTACATCTGCCCAGAAGTTACACTGTGTTTCCCATTGTCATAATCTGAAAGTGGGTCATGTCTATGATATTCACGTGTCTACCAGGTTAGATGATTCACAGTTTTTAATATTTAGTGTTTCAGTTTTTTTGTTTGTTTGTTTTGTTTTGTTTACTTTGTCATCTCGGTTCTTATCAACCTTTGGAATTAAAGATTAAGTGGTACGATTTTATGTCTTTTTTTTTTTTTTATAAATTGCAGTGCATCTGTAGGTTTTAAATCAAAACTGTAACATTGTTCTTGATACAGTCTTCTGTAGCATAGGGAGTTGGGAGTAGAGTCTGGTAAACAGGAACTCATTTTCTTTCATTTGAGAGAGTGTAGTTGTGTTCCTGCTGGGAAGTAGGGGAGAGGGCTTCTTCACCTCAAAAATCACATTGACCTTATCATTCTTCAATTCTGAGATTTAGGTTTCCTTCCCATATTTTTCTTCTCTTAGACATTGGGTGGCCTTGGTGGGGTCCCAAAAAGTGTTCCAGAGAGGATTCTTTCTCAGCTGTCAAGTGTGCTTTTTTCCCCATTCCCGAAGTGAGCCTGTTGAATATTATTCCACGAGTTTTGCAAATTAGGATGCTTAAGACACAAGAGGTATGGAAATTTACAGATATATTAACCAGTGATTAATCTAAGGAGGTGGCTGTGGAAGTAGAAAGGAAATAAGAGGGTCTAAGTTTCTTGTGTTATTCTGAGTAGTGTAGGGCACTTTCACTTCTGTTTTCCATCTTTCCTTTCTCACTTTTTCAACTGTTTGCTCTCAGTAGCAAACCCAATTTCATGAACTGTGCAGGGTTCAAGTGGCAGGACACCCACTGTCCTGACTATACCTGCGTGACCAAGAGGTAGCTCTGAAGTAATTTATTATTTATGCTAAATGCATTCATTGAGGTTTGAACTCTCAATTATCTAATATAGAGGTCAAATAACTTAGTTTTGTTTAATATGTACCAGTTAAGTACTTATTATATTTAAGCGTGAGAAAGGGCCTTAGAAATAACTTAGTCTTTGATCAGATGAGAAAACCTGAAGTCCTAGAAGTTGTCTTTTAAGTCATTTTTGTAAAATGTAATCATATGTATTTTGGTGCATATCAATAGTATGATTGCTTTTGAAGGTATTTCCCAGAGATGAATGTATTAGCCACTAATGCTGACAAGTGAGAAGTTTGAGGGATAGGAGAGACATGGGTTATGAAATGTTCATTTTGGAAGTTGTCTACAGAAGTGTTATCTGGTTTGACATGATACTTTTGTTGGTCTTTAATATATTCACTCTTTCTTTCTCTCTTTGTAATAATATTAGAATACAAGACCATCAGAGAAAGTTCTAGGGGAAATATAAAAGTTCCAGGGAAATTTCCTCTTCATAGCTGGGACTTTTTTTTTCCCTAAAGAATGATTCTGTGGATTAGAGGAAAATCAGTGATGTTCAGTCTGTTCACAGGTGGGGTACAATTACCTCTAACTTGCCTCTTATTTTGGGGGAATTTCCACAATGTTCTCTCCTTTACAACTTAGAGAGTCTCAGATTGCAAATAGCCTGATTGAGTGGGAGAGATGGAACCATGAGGCAGACAGTCTGTTTCTCAGGCTGTATTGACAAAGGAAATGTGTGTCTGCTGAGTACTATCTCTGTTCCAAAAATAAATAAAATCCAGTCTGATGTCGTTGGTTATTTGGCTTCTATGTGCTAAGAAAATTCTATTAGCATAGTAAACAGGGAGATGAATGTTTTCAGAGTAAAATTATAAGTGTAAGATTTCCTTTATTTCTCTAATATTTTAATATGAAAATTTTAAAGTGTGCAGAAAAGCTGAAAGAATTATATATTAGAATACCTATTTCCACCACTTAGATTCTGTAAGTGTTAACATTGTGAGATAGTTGCTTTATCATACACTTATCCACCTATTCATCTATAAGATATATTTTTAATAGTTTCTATCCTTATCTTTAGAATAGCCATTAAAGCCTGAAAAATATATATGTGTAAAAATAATATCTACAAAATACATCTGTGTGTTTGTATGCACACACACATACATACACACACACATATGTATGACTGCTCTCTTTTGCTCCCTCTGGTAAGTTTTATAAGCTGTGATAACAGATTCTTTTTTGTAGAATTCAGGAAGAAGAATGGGATAAATACATCATACCTGCCAAATCAGAGTCTGAAAAATACAAAGTGAGCCGAACTTTCAGCTTCCTCATGAACAGGATGACCAGCCCTCGGAATAAATCTAAGGTAATTAAGGTTTTATGCCTATCGTCTATAAAGCGTAGATGCTCAGTTTCTGAGCAATTAGTATAGTTTCCACTTTCCCTTTAAAATCATTTACCTTAGGTTTTGTACACACATATTTGAAAAGCTCCATATTTCTTATGGGGTATTGTCCAAGTCATTGAAAATACTGAGACCACTTCATCCTGGGTGCTGTTACATTTTGGCATTATCATACTTCTTGATGTGTGGCCCTTCTGTCCTGATAGAACACGTAGAGACTTTGTATGACTTCTGTAAGCCGATTGGCTCTGAGCATTTCTCTTTTCTCCCCACTTTGCTGCTGCTGCCACATCTAAAGACAAAAGGCAAGGATGCCAAAGACAAAGAGAAACTGAGTCGACATCAGTTTGTCCCTGGAACATTCTCTGGGGCTCTGCAGTGTTCGGTTTGTGATAAAACGCTCCTGGGGAAAGAGTCGTTCCAGTGTTCCAGTAAGTTCTCGGGCCCCATGTGTGCTGTCTTCGTGCGTGCTTTGCCTCCCCAAACAGTAAGCTCCCTGAGAATAGTGCCAGTGCTAAGTGTGTTCATGTAGACTTTTGTTTTCATGTCTATGTGTGGTTTCATCAGCAAGCAATGACCCATGATGGTTGAGTCAGTATTTTGTGTCCACAAGCGATAGTCTCTCCTAGAACCCAGACGGTTATACCCCAGTGCCTTCTGATGTCTCCACTTGGATGTCTAAACAGCATCTCAAACGTTACAAGTCCCAAATGGAGCTCCGTTCTCCCCCTTCTGTGCCCACCTACAAGCTGACCCTCTCAGTTTAATGGCAGTTCCATCATTCCAGCCAAATGCTCGTGCCAAAAATCTTGGAGTATTTCTATATACCTCCCTTTCTCTCAGTCCCACACACTTCAGCATTCCTCTTGGCTCTGTCTTCAAAATATATATGGAAGTCAGCCTCTTCTCACCCCTGCCACTGTTATCACCCTGGTCTAAAGCCATCATTTCAGGAGCTTTGGAACTGGTCTCCTTGTGCTTTTTTACTGCAAAAAGCATAGTTCTCAAAATCTCAGTCCGAGCGAGTTTGTCAAGGCATTTGTCCTTGTGTTCCAGATCCTCCGATGGCTTCCTGTCATCCTGAGGATGGCCAGAGCCCTGACAGTGGCTGCAAGGCTCCCATGATCTCTCCTGTCATCCTCTCCTCCCACTCCTCTGCTTCAGTCCCTCTGGCATCTTTGCTGTTCTTCCAACACTCCGGGCGTCAGGCGTGCTCCTGCCATGGGGCCTTTCCTGCGGTCCACTCTGCCTGCAGTGCTCTCCCCTCAGTTAGCTGTGTGGTTTGCCCCCTCACCTCCTTCAGGTCTGCTTCAGATAACACCCCCCAGCCAGGCCTTTCTTGACCACCCTCTGCTTGGCTCATTTCCCCCCTTTTCCTCCTTTTAATCCCACTATAGCATTCAATGTCATCTAACTTACTCTCTGTTCTGTTTATCAATTTTATTATCTATCTCCTTCACCAGAATATAAACTCTACGAGGGATGGATTTTTGTCTGTTGATTTTGTTCTCTGCTATATCCACAGTGCCTAGAACAATGCTTTTGCATAGCAGGGGCTTAGTAAATATTTGTGGAGTGAAAGAATAATTCAGTGCAAAAGAATTCAGGCCCAGGCAGGTGAAATCCATTTCATGGTGTTTGTTGGTGGCCAGAATTAGGGGAACATTTGGGGGGTGGGATGGGAGTACAAAGGGAGGTGAAGAGCAGAGGAAGGTTATATGTAAAGTTCTTCATTAAATTCCTAGAAAATGATTAAATTAAATATTTAAATGTATCCATTCACACTGTCTTTAATGATGCCAGTTTCACTGCATGCTTGAACTTTGCTTTCCTTGGAGACTTGATTTCTTTCTTTTATGTGACCTGAGACAGCATCAAGCAAAAAAAATAATAATAATAATAGTAAGACTACTCTAAAAAATAAAGTCTACTAATTAAAAAACAAATAGCATCAAGCAGTTCAGCTGTGATTTAATTTGCTAAATCTTTAGAAGTTTGCCAAAAGTACTGTTTGTGGATTTTTAAAAAAATATTCATTTTATTCATTTATTTGGCTGTGCTGGGTCTCAGCCGCGGCACGCAGGATGTTT
The DNA here is from genome assembly GCF_028564815.1 of Eubalaena glacialis. Lineage (NCBI taxonomy): Eukaryota > Metazoa > Chordata > Mammalia > Artiodactyla > Balaenidae > Eubalaena > Eubalaena glacialis. Next base: position 58,042,910 of record NC_083719.1, read on the forward strand.
TAGTTGCGGCATGCGGGATCTTTTTAGTTGTGGAATGTGGGGTCTTTACTTGCGGCATGTGGGATCTCCAGTTGTGGCATGCGAACTCTCAGTTGTGGCGTGTGGGATCCAGCTCCCTGACCAGGGATGGAACCTGGGACCCCTGCCCTGGGAGCGTGGAGTCCCAGCCACTGGACCACCAGGGAAGTCCCTGTTCATGGGTTGTTAATGGCTTGCCCCCATGTCAGCAGTCAGTTTACGGGTTTGATGGCATATGTTTCATAGGTTGTGGCTCTTTTCTTGTTCATAGGGCTGGATCTCTTCAGCTGTACCCCCCAGCCACATCAATGACCTTTCTCTCCTCTCATTTTAAGACAAACTCCTCAAGTTGGGCAACCTCCACTCACTGCTCTGACGTCTATTCCTGCCACTTCTTCCTTAACCAGCTGATTTTGGCCTCTGTCCCCACTGCTTAACAGAAGTCCTGCTCTTGACCTGAGCATCTTTCCTCGTTGCTGTTCTCAGACTCACTGATCTCTCTCCTGTTTCCATGTTTATTGTCCCTTTGTGTAGGTAGATGTCCTTTTTTCCATGGCACACTACTCTTCTGTTTACCACCTGTATTGTCTCCTTTCTCCTAACTTTGAGTACCCTCCAAACTCAGTTCTTGGGCATTTGTTCTTTTCTCGGTATTGTTTCTAAGTATAGTCATCCAGTCTTTTGTTCTAATATACTGGACTTAAACCTGTTCTTCCCAGATTAACGTCTTTATTGCTCACTTTCTAATTCCATATTTCTAGTTGCCTAGAGAGGCTGAGCCCCCATGTAACTTGTGGCTATATTTGAGCATTATGGCAGAGCTACAGTATAAACCAAGACTGTCCCGGTCACACCCTGTCTGTGGGCATCAACACCCAAAGATCTTCTTGTCTCCCAGACCAACGTGTCTAAAACCGACCTTACAGTCCACACACAGAAGGCTGTTCTTGCTGTGTGGATGGTACCAGCTCGAACGTTGGGCATGTCGTCTCTTAGTTCCTCTTCCTCCTGGCACCCCAGTCCATGTGGTCCCTCTTTCATTTCCTTTCTCACTGTTCCTGCTCTGGTGGATTCTCATCACCACCTCTGGACTGCTGACAGCAAACTGTTCTAGTTTCCCCTCTCTCTAGGTATTTTCACTTACAATTGATTCTGGATACTTTCACCACCTTAATCTTAAGGAAGCACTGCTTCCATCCACACACATATGCTTGAGGACTTCTCTCTTTTTTGTTTACTGGACTAAGCCCAGGCTTCTCAGGTGTGCATTTGGTTCTACCTGCATCCTGCTGTCTAGTCCTACGGTTACTTCCCTGTTCAGCCTTGGTTTACAACCAGAGGCCTTGCCAGGCCTGTTGTCTTTTCTCCCACTGTGTATGTTTTCCTGCCTTTGTTCCTTCACTTAACGATAATCTCCTATCTCTCAGTTTTCCCTGCTCCTCTACTTCATCCAGATTTCTTGCCTCTTCTTGGGAGGTCTTCCTTGACCACTGTGGCCTGAGTTCCTGCACATCACACTTAGGATCTATTTATCCTATCCAGTTTAATACTGGGGTATGTACAGCCTCTTCTGATTTTAACTACTAGCATAGACTTTATGTTCTTGGAGGTCTATAATCACATAGTGGTTCTTTTGTGTCCCCTACAGCAGCTGTCGCAAAGCTGGGCCCTTAGACACTCATATGTAGTTAATGACTACTGAAAGCTTAGGGATCACTGAAAGGCAAATTCTTGCAGTACAGAATATGTTGGTTCATACTGAGTTGGTCAAGTGGGTTGTCATGAAAGTTATAGTGGAAGATGGAAATTGCTGAAAGTACATAGATTATATTTAGCTTTTAAAATGGTCATTAATTTTTTTAAAAAAGGCAGCGGAATTCATAGAAGATACAAGGTTTAAGGAGAAACAAAATTATCCAGACTTTTACCACCTAGAGAAAATTGCTATTCATATTTTTATGGAATCCCTCCTAATCACTAAAAACGTCAGCGTTGTATGCTAATGTCTCATTTGATGATGATATCAAATGTGTTTAATTGTTCCTTACTTATTGTGCATTTAAGTTTTTTCCAATTTTTTCACAACGTAAATAATGTTGCAAGGAACATTCTTTTCCACATATCACTGCCCACATCTTTGATCATTGCCTTAGATTAAATTCTAGAATCAGTTTGAATATACGTTTAATTTCTTCTTTAACCATAGTCTTTTAGAAGTTTTAAGATTTACAGTTTTGGGGGGAGGGGAGTATTGAGGGTTTAAACTTTGGTTATTAAGTTTTTTACATTGGGTAGGAGAATACAACGTTCAGACTGCCGTTACTGGTAAATAATACTACTTCATGGTGTATTTTTTAATTGTGAATATCAATATTTCTAATCTTAAAAACACAATATGATATAAAACAAATAATATAAATATTCAAAAGCTTGGTGTCTGTATTCTTCTTTATTAAAGCCTGAGTTGCTAATTTTCCACAAATATTGTATTTCTATAAAATTCTCCTTGTTTATAAATAGATTTCACTACCTATATTTTGATGTTACATTATTTGATGCACAGAAGTTTACTAATCACAGCTTCACTGCATATTTAACTTTTATAAACTTAAAACTACCCTAATGCGGTTAAATGCCGTTTATAAGAATTTTACTTTGTTTAAAATTAATATTCTTCTTGCTTTCCTTTTGTTTGTATTTCTCTTACCTATTGCTGTGTTTTTAATTTGAGGTGTGTGTCTTTAATTTAGCTATAGGTAATCTGTAATGTAACTGAGAGACCTTGTTTTATAATAAGGGTTTTTTCCTTATTTACATTTAATTTTACAACTGTCAACTATCTTTTATAGTTCTTTGCTGTTTTCCTTGATGTCTGGTTCAGCTATTTAGACCATGTGTTGTTGTCTTTTATCTTCTTCAGGGATTTGGCAAGATATGCTCTTTTAATACTTACCTAATAATAACTTGAAGGCTGTGTAAGGCTTATAATTGAATACTCTTATTTCCCTTATAGTTACCCTTTTTTCCCCCTTGCCTCTGTGAGTATACTGAATTCATTATTATTACTTTTATAATGTATGTTTAATCTTTCAGGAATAATTTTCTATTTCAACAATAATTTGATATTTGTATTCAGTTCTGTGTCTCTACTTAACAATAATTTTTTAGATGTGATTCTTTGGTTTCAGTGCTCACTTTTGCTCTTTTTTTTTTTTCCTTCAATAAAGCTGATCCATTCTGAACTCTTAATTTTGATTCTGCTTTTAATAGACAATAGGATTTCAGGTAATTTTTTTTCCAAGAAGGTTATTGGAGTAATCTGTTTTCTGAAATCTTGTGTATCTAAGGGTATATCTTTGCTTCTTTCACACAATAAAACCAATTTTATCTGGCTAAATAAATTCTTCAGTCAAACCTTTTCCCCTCAGGACTCTGCCAACACTGGTCCCTTATATCTGGGCATTTAATATTATAGTACAGTAGAAAATTCTGGGGCCTGCCTGTCCTCATTCCCTTGCTGGTAACCTGCTTTTTCTGCCTAGATGCTTGAGGACTTTTAATTTTTTGATCATAGGGATATTGTCAGACTGTGTCTATAGAATAGGTATAATTTAATGATTTTTTTCCTAGAAAACAGTAAGACCTTTTGATTTGCCTTTTTTTTTTTTTTTAATTAATTTATTTATTTTTAGCTGTGTTGGGTCTTCGTTTCTGTGCGACGGCTTTCTCTAGTTGCGGCGAGCGGGGGCCACTCTTCATCGCGGCGCGCGGGCCTCTCACTGTCGCGGCCTCTCTTGTTGCGGAGCACAGACTCCAGACGCACAGGCTCAGTAGTTGTGGCTCACGGGCCCAGTTGCTCCGCGGCATGTGGGATCTTCCCAGACCAGGGCCCGAACCCGTGTCCCCTGCACTGGCAGGCAGATTCTCAACCACTGCGCCACCAGGGAAGCCCTTTGGTTCTTTTTAAGCTTTCTAAAAGTTTTTGTCAGTTGTAGCTGTCAGTTGTTACTTCTGACCTCATTTTTCTGATTTCTTCCTTGGAGAAGTGTGATCTGTTATCTGTCATATTTGTATGACATCTTGTTTGATAATTATACACTTCTTTTTCTCCACATTCTGGAGGGACTCTTTCAAGTTTAATTTCATAGCACTGCTTTGATACTTTGTCACCTCGAATCTTCTCAATTTGGTTTAAATTCCGCTCTTGCTCTTTTTTCTTCCTTGTAGGACTTTCTCGTCTCACAAAGCTCCGTTTCCCTGTCATCCTGTTGGCCTATGGTCACATCCTATACTCCCTTCATGGCCTTTTGGTCCTATTTTATGTCTGTTTTGTGTCTCTTAGGGAGGACACATTTCAAATATCCAAATTTTTCTTCTCCATTTCTGGATCTCATAATATTCAGTGGCTCCCTCTTCCTGTGAGTTTTCAGTATAACTTTGTTCTTTGGTACCTCCTAGCTTCTACTTTTTTCCTTATCCTTTCATTCTCTTGTTCTGGGGTGAGGAGAGAGCCATGCCATTTTGATGTTTGCCTGCAGGACCAGTACGTGGACCAGCCTGGCTTTTACTCATTGGCCATTGAGGTGTTGGCTAGGTGCCGCCGGAGACCTACAGTGGGAGGAAGGTTGTGGGCTCAGCATCTTGCTCGATTCTCAGGGGGCTGCAGTCACTGTTTGATGGGCCTCAGTGAGCCCTGCCACCCTTGTGGAAGGATTTTTCTCCTGAAGTTTCTGATAAGCCTCTGGCTTCTCCATCTGCACACAGCGTCTCGGGGTAGGGGTGGGCAGGATGAGGGTGTGGTGGTAGGTGATGTGAAGGTGGGAGGGCAGAGGGGGCAAGAAGACAGCAGCCTGGCAGGAAGTAGTCCCCATGCAGGGAGCTCTCTGAGCCTGCGGAGACGAGGGGGCAGGCAAGGTATTCCCTTACTTCTTTCAGTGAGATGCGGCCACATTGTTTCGTGAAGTAAAATGTAGGCAAGCTGCTAACTTTTCTCTTTTAATTTGGTTTCCTCTAGTTAGTAGGGATTCTCTCGGAGCTTGACAGTACATTTTTTCTAGCATTGTTGTGCGTTTTTCTTTCTTTCTGTCTTCATAGGCATTTTCCCTGGGGTGCGAGCAGGCAGTTGCCATATGTCAGAAGTCCCTTACTAATATAGGGCATATAGTAGTACATGAGTTCTCAGGCAGACACAGAAGTGTATGTCATGCAAGATTTCAGGGTTCATAATCGATAAGACCCTGTGCAGAGGGGAAAAATCTCTCCAAGGAAATTAAAATATTAACAGTGTGTTCTGCTCCAGTGGTGGGGCTACATGTGATTTAAATATTTTTTCTTTCCTTCTTAAGTTTTCTAAATATTTTTAATGTTTATGTGTTATTTTTATAATGACCCTTAAAAGCATGATGTAGTCATATACATTTCACTTTGCAGATTAACTTAAATAAGATGGACACTTTTCTATCTTTTCCTTTTGTTCCAGACTGTAACGCAAATGTACATAAGGGCTGTAAAGATGCCGCCTCTCCGTGTACCAAGGTAATCCCTCAGTCGTGTGTGAATATTACATGCTTGTATGTAGCTTGTTGCTTCACGTTATCTGTTTAGGTTTTTAGATTTACTAGTTATTACTGTCTAGATTTATTTTTGAAGTGGTCGTTGTAGTGGGAAAATAACACATGCTCAAAGTGTATACCTATTCAGTTAACTATGCACTTGTAGAAGTAGAGGGAACGCTCCATTTGCGCTACATGATGTGGGTGGGTTAGGCTTTCCGTCAGGACCTGCTTGGTTTACCAGTGCAAACCCTGAGCGTATGTAAATGAAGTCTAGAGCAGTAATTCTCAAACATCAGCACACATCAGAATTGCCCGGAGGGCCTGTTAAAACACAGATATCTGGGCCCCACTCCCAGAATTCCTGATCCAGTAGGTCTGGGTGGATTCTGAGAATTTGCATTTCAGACATGTTCCCAGGTGACACTGCTGACCCTGGGACCACAGTGGAAGGCCCACTGGACTAGAGAATGTTCTCTGTGTTTGGGGGTGGGCTTGAGTAGATGGAGGTATTTATCATTGCGTTCCTTTGTCTCCCACTCTAAAGCCATGCCAGAAATGCACATGAGTGAGCATGATGATCCTTCAGAGGGAAGCATGGAGTCCCCAGCTCTGTGTTACTTGAAACACACATTGTGTCAGGTCACAGAGTTGAGGATGACATTTCAGTGCTCAAGGTCATTGTGTCCTGTAGGCAGGAGGAATAGCCAGGAACAGAAAGAACAAATAGGAGAAAGGCAGCGCTGATAAGAACTCCTTTTTGAGCCTGGGTTTGCACACAGGAGCTGGAGATTTTCGGTTCCATCGGGCTTTTACTAAAGCTGGGATCTTGCTGAGACGTGCTCATGAGGCACACCTTCCTTATAACTTGCTCCTCTCATTGTCATAACATTTTTCTCTTTGTTGTGTTTTACGTCTTTTGCTTTGAATTCCTCTGTTTGAAATAAGATAACAAAGAAAATGGTATAGATAAGAAACCTGTTCTTGTAGTCCAGTGGTGCTTTGATCTTACTTTTTGTGTTTCTAATGTTCTTTACAGAAATTCCAAGTGAAATATAATAAGAACAAACCGCAGACCATCCTTGGAAGTAAGTGATGTGGAAAACGGCAAGAACTTTTTTCAGTTTCATACATACACACATTTTTTCCAATGTAAAATACCCCCTTTTGTTCTCTCATTTGCCCAATTATTCCTTCTTTCATAGCATATGCTGGGTGTAATTGGCATAATTTTTAGTTATACAAAGAAGTCAAGAATGTCATAAACTCTGGCAGACTACTAGCCTTTGCGCTACATGTACTATATGATCTTTATATTAGGGAAGGCTGAATGGAGGAGGTATTATGATGTTGCCTCAATTTTAAGATGCGAACTAGTGTAATACGCACTATTGATAACAGCCTTTTGGGGGAAAAGAGAAACACTACATTAAGTGTACATAATTTTATGTTTTCCTAGCAGTGGCACATATTTATCTTGACCAATACATACCATATGCTTCCTAAGAATCACAAAGTTAGGAAAAAGTCTTCAAGTTGAGAATCTATAGATTCTTATCAGTCTCTGTTGCTCGTTGTCAGAGCAACCTGATACTTTTTAGTAGCCCTGCCTGAGGCTGTGATCTCATCAGCTGCGTTAGGATGGCAGTTGAAATTTCAGGGCATACCTGAGTTTTGTTTGCATATGCTTAAACTCAGTGGTTCTCTTTTTCTTGAATTAATACATTGTTGAAATTTAAACAATTTCTCTTAGATAATTGGCAGTCCATGACAGTCTTTACATTGCTCGCAAGGGTCAGTCACACCATTGTCCTCCTGAGTGAAAATCCTTTGATTTGATATGAGCAATTTTGCAATTTCTTTTGCCTCAAATATGACATAGCTTGCCTTGTGGCAGGCATTTTAAGTTTGTGGTCACTTTTCACTTCAATGCTGCCATAGTGTGACCAGTGTTTTAAAAGCCACTTGAATCGGGGGTCAATGAAACATGCAAATTAATCGCAACGTGTGACTGTGTGTGATGTTGCACAAGGGTAAACTAGTGCAGGCAGTAACAAGTGTGACATTGTTTACTCCCCTGCTTCTTCACCAGAAGTCCTTTTGACCTCAGTTGGAATGTACTCCTCAGTTTCATAAGGTTAAGCATGAAAATAATTTCAGAGCATCTTAGAATTGATAGAATACCATCTGTTCCTCCTCTTAACTTAGGAATAACATTAACTCATACATGTGTAGAATCCTTTGTAATATCTTAGGGTTCCATATAAGTATTTTTCCCCTTTACTTAAGAAAGGTGTGTGCCAAGCCCATAATATTATAGGATTGAAATATTTTCGGAGAGTCACTCTTTAGTACACATCAAATGTAAATGCGTGGATGCCCATAACATTTCAAACTGACCAGAAAGGTACTGAAGCATCATTTCATTTTCCATATGTGAGAGAGAACAGCCCAGCTTGGCTTGAAGGTTTCATCTGCCTGACATTCTTATACCATAAAGAACAGACTGGGGCTTCCCTGGTGGCGCAGTGGTTGAGAGTCTGCCTGCCAATGCAGGGGACACGGGTTCGAGCCCTGGTCTGGGAAGATCCCACATGCCGTGGAGCAACTAGGCCCGTGAGCCACAACTACTGAGCCTGCGCGTCTGGAGCTTGTGCTCCGCCACAAGAGAGGCCGCGACAGTGAGAGGCCCGTGCACCGCGATGAAGAGTGGCCCCCGCTCGCCGCAACTAGAGGAAGCCCTCGCATAGAAAACGAAGACCCAACACAGCCATAAATAAATAAATAAATAAATAAATAAATTAATTAATTAAAAAAAAAAAAAGAACAAACTCCCAGCATTGTTCCAATCTGTCTACATGCTCTGTGTGTGTGTGTGCTTGTTTATACCCACAGTGTACGTTCTAGTAATAGTGCTAATAACACCTTGTATCTATTTAAAGCTGGCTCTAGGGAGTACACGCCATGGTTTATGGGCAAGCAGTCCCAGTGTTTCCCCATTCCATTTTCTGGTCTGTTTGTGTAATTCCAGCCACCCACAGTCTCCAAGTGGATATGCTGAAGCAGGCCTGCAGCCTGGGTACCAGGAGGGTGTGAACTGAAAGGGACATTTGAAGCAGGTGTTGGGATGTGGCAGGGAGACTAGTTTCAAGTCTGGGCTTGTGACACATTAGAAGCGGCCATTGGAGTGTTCAGCTTTCTGGCTTTTAAGAGACCATCTTTACTCGTTGGGATTACTGCCCGCTATGGAAACCTCATGAAGCATCCATTCTGATTTCCAGATTCTTCATTTAGAGACGTCCCACCGCCTGGGCTCTCGTTGCACCCTTCCTCCTCCATGCCTATTGGGTTGCCGACCGGGAGGAAGGAAACAGCAGGGCAAGTCCATCCATTGTCCAGAAGCGTTCCAGGCACCACCTTGGAAAGGTAAGGCTCAGTGTGGTCTTACACCTTGACGTCTCAGAGCTGCTGCCGGGGCTGACTTTCCTCCCTGTCCTTCCAGCTTCAGGAGGTCAGGGGCATCCTTGGAGTCCGAAAGTGATGGGAGCACCTGGAGAAGCAGGTCTCAGTCTGATGAACTGTTCCAGCCCATGGGCTCATCTCCCTCCACGGACTCCTTCTTAATGGAAGGTGAGGAGAAGACGCCTTTGCATTTACTTGGGTTTCTGTGAGCATTTGCCGAAAGGAATGTTTTCTGAAGGATGTAAGATGGAAACAATTTTAAAATTCTTTTTAAAAGAATTCTGTTTCATGGTGTCACTTAGCTACAGGTTCTTCTGATTAAAAAGAATGAAAATTGAGCCACAGAGGAGACTCCCAGATAGTGACCAAGGAAACATGATACATTTCTTTAAAAGGACATATTCCCCAAAGAATATGTCATAAACGTCATGAAGAGAAAGAAATATGTGCTTGTTCTTCTTTAAAAAAGTTTTACAGCTATTGATGAATTGGTATAGGATCATACATTAAAAATATATATTTCAGTTACTTAAGACTAGACTTGCCTGGATCTCTGAGATATTTATCCCCATATGTTGCCTCCTACTTCTAGGGGAATAAAAGCATTTTTAAAAAACATGTTTTTGGATAAGACAATCTGGGGAATTGCTTGTTGTATCCTAGCGGTATTAATAGGCAAAGGAAGACCAAATGACGGGAGAGTAGTGATGCAAGAAAGGGGTGGACTCTTCCCCAGGAATCTGCTTATTTTAAATCCATTGTCATCACATCTTGACTTCTCTGAGCTAGAATCTCTCTAAGGAGTGCCATTTGGACAAACAGAATTTAGTTTTCCTGAAAGGGGTGTATGTGTGTTGTCAAATTCTATCAGAAAAATCTGTACTCACATGTGACTGGAGGCCTTATACCCTGCTTCATGTTTATATTAAGGACAGCAAGCCAAGTAAAGAGCAAATAAAGTGGGCAGGTACAAGATTCAGTTTTGAGTAAACAGTGCAAAGCAACCCAGGGCAAAAGAAATCAGTGGGTTTAAGATTCTGTAAGCACATCGTGGACTCTGCAGGTTACCAAAAATAAAACTAAAATAGAACAAGTCAAAAAAAGACCAAACAAAAGAATCTTCAATTTTTTTTTTTTTTTTTTTGGCATATGCACAATCACTATTTTAATACCTGATCCTGCTTTGCTTTCATGAGCGTGATCTTGATTTGAACCATTTCACTAGTTTGGTTTCAGATGTTTCAATTGCATATCACAGTATTTTGGCTTAGTTGTTTCTATGTTCATAGCAGGTTTCTTTAGGGTGATGAATCCATAAACATGGGCACTTGTGAAGGTGTGTTTGTGTTATGTGTGTTCACCCACTTCCGGCTTTTCTTTTCTTTCTTCAACGCACATTAGATGTCGTGGATTCGTCTCTGTGGAGTGACCTCAGCAGTGATGCCCAGGGGTTTGAAGCAGAATCTTGGAGTCTGGTGGTGGACCCTTCATTCTGTGGTAGGCAGGAGAAGGATGTCATCAAAAGACAGGATGTCATTTTTGGTAAGCATTTCAAACATTCTCTCTGGGCTCCAGCAGTGTGGTGCAGAGGAAAGTGCATGGCGTTTGAAACCATACATACCTGGATTCAAGCCTAGGTTCAAATCCCGGTTCTACCATTTCCTAGTTACTTGGTCTCAGATAAAATGTTTAACTCACCTGGACCTCAGTTTTTCCTTTTGTAAAATGGGGATAATGATACTCTGGATTAAAATGTTGTGAGGCTTCAATGAGGCATTGTCTGTACCTGGTATAAGCAAATTTTATGTCTTCTCCCCTTTTCAAGTTTACTTAGGCATGGTCTCTACTCTTTCACCTCTTCTGTTGTATGAATCACAGTGACTGTTCCCATATTTTAAGGTAGGGTAGTCAGGGCTGCCACATGCAGGGCCCTGTGGTTTGCCTGCACACAGCCAGAGACTGCGACTCACATAGACGCAGAGGGACTCGCAGCAGCACCTGGCTTAGGGCCGTGTGTGATTGTGTGCCTCAGTCCTGGGTATGGAGTTCAGCTGTGGGAGGTTTTACGATTTCATGCTATTTGAGGTGAAGGCCGTCTGAATTCAGGGAGGTTAGATTATAGACTAGTTAGGAAAAAATGAAGTTTAGAAAATTTTCAAGTATAAAGTAGATGCTAAAAAGTGGTTCCAAGAAGATACCTTACTTTAAATATGAGATTAACTCTTAGTTTTTGCTAATCCTGTGTGTGCAAAGCATGGGCCGCAAAGTCCGGTGGCGACGAGGGCCGCTTTTCTGCTGTGTGAGGTGGGGGTTATGTAGATCAGAGGAGCCGATGTGTAGTGTGCTGGCATCTAGGGCTGCGCAGGTGGCAGCTACTTTGGAAAGAGTGATGCTGTCCCCTTTAGTATTTCTCACGTAATTTATATTATACTGTAATTTTTCTTCGTTTATTTCTTGATTTCATATATTATTAAAAATAATCTCACCCATTTGGGATGAATTATCATGTCGTGTAGTTCACAGCATGGCCTCAGGGTCAGAAAGTCTTATGTTCCAGGGAAAATCCTTCACCTCTCTTCTTCATGTCTCTCTTTTAAAGATAAGGAAAATCATTCCTATTTTGGGGGTCATAATAGATAAATGGATTAACGGGTATGGTAGATGCTTAGTATGGAGTAGATATTAAAAATATGGTAGGATACAATAATTAATAATAATAATAATAATTTAAAGTTAGTTCCCAGTTAGAGTTTTGTTTATGATAAAATAATAAACAAGGCTACATTTAGATTTGTTTACCCTCCATGGCTGATGTTTTGTGTTCTTTTTCAAAACATGAACATGAGTTTGGAAATACTCATTAATCTAGAACTTGTACTTCTGATGCTCCTACAAATTGTGAATTATTATTTTCTCTCATGATGCCTTTTTAAAATTGAGCTATAGTCACAAAAAATTGAGATCAAATTCACCCCTTTACAGTGTATAATCTATATTGTAGTATATTTGTAAAGTTTTAGTATATGTATAAAGTTGTGCAACCATCAACCACTATTTAATTCCAGAGCATTTTCATCACTCCAGAAAGAAACCCTGTGCCCATTAGCAGTCACTCCCCTTTGTCCCCTCCCACCAGTACCTGGCAACCACTAATCTACTTTCTGTCCCTATGAATATGTCCCTGTGAACATTACAATATTTAGTTTTTTGGACCTGGCTTCTTTCACTTAACATATTGTTTTCAAGGTTCATCCATGCTGTAATAGAAATCAGCACTCTATTCCTTTTTGTGGCTGAGTAATATTTCATTGTATAGATATACCACACTTTGTTCATCTGATCATGACTTGATGGTCATTTTGGGTTGTTCCCACTTTGGGGGTCACATGGTACCTTTATGTTTAACCTTTTGAAGAACTGCCTGTTTTCCAAAGCAGCTGTACCATTTTACATTCACACCAGCAATGTATGAGGGTTTCAATTTCTCCACATCTTACCAAGGCTTCTTTATTGTTCATCCTTTAAATTACAATTATTGTAGTGTGTGTAAAGTGGTGTCTCATTGTGGTTTGGGTTTGTATTTGCCTGATGGCTAATGATGTTGTGCATCTTTTCATGTGCACATTGGCTATTGGTATATCTCTTTAGAGAAACATCTATTCAAATCTTTGGCCTATTTTGAAGTGGGTTTTTTTGTTGTTGTTGAGTCATAAGAGTTCTTTATATATTCTGGACTCAAGTCCCTTATGAAATACATGATTTGCAAATATTTTCTCCCATCGTATGGGTTGTCTTTTTACTTTTTTGATGATGTCCCTTGATCATGACACAATGTTTTCTCCTGGAGAAAATGGAATTTCAGAGACAGATCCAGTAATAGAAAGGACCTACTGTTGTATGCATTGAGGAACTTTATTATATTTAATTCAACATAATTCACCAAATTAATTGTGCTCCTACTCAATGCAAAACACACACACACACACACACAAAAATGAAAGAAGGAAAAAGAAAGAAAAGAGGTAAACTGAGTTTTATTTTATAGAGCATTCAGGGGAAAATAAAACCTGGTTCCCAACTGAAGATACCTAAAGATGTTAGCTGGTTATATTATGAAAGTTTGATACATTGGATTCTTACATCTTGGACTTGACATACATATCCTCATATAATGTCTGGAAAAAAGAGAATAGTTTAATATTTTGAGCTTACATTAAATGTTTAATCAATGCTGACTTCAACAGTAGAAGAATATTATTATTCCTAAACATTCCCTCTTTTTTTTTTAAATTTGTGTAACATACAGTGTTTAGCTACTAATTTAGGTCAATAGGGATACTTTTTTTAAAAATTGAGGTATAATTGACATACAACATTATATTAGTTTCAGGTGTACAACTTAGTGATAATTGTCTATATTGCAAAATGATCACCACAGTAAGTCTAGTTAACATCAGAGGACACTTGTTTTAAAGCTTGTTTCTGCTCACCTGTTTCAGAGCTAATGCAGACAGAAATGCATCACATCCAGACCCTGTTCATCATGTCTGAGATCTTCAGGAAAGGGATGAAGGAGGAGCTGCAGCTTGACCACAGCACTGTGGATAAAATCTTCCCCTGTTTAGATGAGTTACTTGAAATCCACAGGCATTTCTTCTATAGTATGAAGGAGCGAAGGCAAGAATCCTGTGTTGGCAACGACAGGAATTTCGTCATCAACCGAATTGGAGATATTCTAGTACAACAGGTGAGAAAGGTTTAAACGTCTTAAAACCTCAAAACCTAAAGATATGCAGACTGTCTAGAGTATTCAAAACCTGCAGAGAACTGGAATTGATTTCATTATGATTATTGACAGATGGGTTTAGCTGGTTGTCTTTTATTTGATGTTGGTGTGTATGACCGATGTCTGAGAGTTTTTAATAGCCAGTGACTCTTCTATGTGTCACAGGACTTGGCTGGAGAAAATTTACTTAGACTTCTTTTTTTTTTTTGCCATGCTGTGCGGCTTGCAGGATCTTAGTTTCCCAAGCAGGGATTGAACCCTTGCCCTCGGCAGTGAAAGCGTGGAGTCCTAATCACTAGACCACCAAGGAATTCCCTACTTAGACTTCTTGATGTGATGGGCTCTCTAGTAACATGCCTTCCTGAGTGGCCCATGATAGTCTCACCGATATCTCCAAGATAAGTGCTGCCTAATTTTAGGAAGAGTGAGGCAGATCTATTATCATGAAAGCCCTGGAGTTCATGCCTGGGGCATAAGACAAGCATATCTCACTCAAAGGAGGCACTTTTTAGGTGCTTGGGATGTTTGAAGCATCAGTGAGAATGGGCTGTGCCACTCTCCTAGTTTAAAAAAAAAAAAAAAACCTTACTTTTGACAATTTGTATTGGTCCCCGATCTCTCTGAAAGAGGCTCTGCATTTAAAACATGCTAATACAGAAGTTAAATAACATGTATCCAGCAGCCTTAACATGGCAGGGACTTTCAAGGTACTTCCATTATATTACCTCACTTAGCCATCACAACACAGTGAGGCAAATATTTATTTTCCCTCAAACTGAGGCATGGAGAAGTAATGACTTTCTCAAGGTCACACATCTCATAAGTGGCATAGCTGGGATCTGAGTTAAGAATATATCTTTGTGATATCCACAGTGACATTCTGGGGAAGCTTTCTACCATCACTAGTCTGTAAGTCCCAGTAAGGCAAGGAGTCTCGTCTGTTTGGTTACCACTGTATTTCAACACCTAGAACAGTGCTTGGTACTATAAATATTTATTGAATGAATGGGTCACTTGGGAAAAACACACCAGGAATTCACTCCAATGCTGTGTTTTGCAGTCACTTACAGCATTTGAGGAAAGGCATGGAGATCTATCCCTAATTACTTTAGTTTGGCGTTCTCTAAGTTGATGCTAAAGTGTCCCCTCCAGAATATTAATTTTGTATCAGTTTCACCCTGTCACACACACCAGTCGAGTTTAGCTGTTGGTCTATAGGTTAAACATTTAAATATGCTTAAATACAAATATTTTTAATACACAAAAAGAAAAAAGAATACTGACAATTGCCCAAAATCTTCTTCCTCATGTCTAACAATGTAAAAATCCACACTAGTAATAAGTTTCTAATCAAATCACTATCTGCTTTGCATATTATCTTTAAAGTCCTAGACCTGTTCTGTCTTCATAATTCACCTGAAACATATACAGTGCCAGGTTAAGAGACCGTAAAGTACTTGGGAAGACAGTTTGAATAAAAATGTCTGATTGTGTCTTGGTGAACTTGAATCCGAGTGAGTGCATTCAAAAATGAAGTGCGAGATTATTTTATCATTTGAAAGTATTTGCATAATCTCTCTTTCCTTGATGCAAACAATCATGACTTTTAATTCTAATCATTTAAAACATTTTTTCGTTCTTGTGTCACTTTCATAGTTAACAAAAATTTCACATCTTTACCAGATATATTTTTTATTTAATTTTATGGAATTTGAGGACAAGTTTTGGGAAATTGGCTATTACACAGGGTGAGCCTGGTGGTCTTTTGGATGAAAAGGAAAATCCTCGGTATTCAGAGAAAAGGATTAAGTCTGCTTTTGTGTTCCAGTTGGTGGACATGCTTAGTGGGTATGGCAAGGGCTTCCTTCCAATACTATGTAAATAAAGTTATCTCCTGAAGAATATATTAGCAAAGTCCTCAGACAATGGCTGTGGGAGTGGCACTCTGTAGGAGCAGAGGGAGAGCAAGCTGTTGAAGGATGTATGAGAGAGTCTGGGGAAATCCCACACTCCAACCTCTGGGACTCCGTAGATCTCAGGAGGCTGGGCTGGAATGTGATGGTAATTTAGTCAGTGGGAACTTGCGGTGTTGGTGAGAAATTGTGAACATGTGGAACGTACTTGATATATAGCAGTGGTTTTCCAATTTCAGGTACATAGGAATCTCCTAAAGCTTGTTAAGAACGAGGTATTCTGTGCTCCCGACCCCTAGTGTGTTGTTTGATAGGATTGGGTCAGGGGGTTGGCATTTTAAAATTATTTTTTCCCCAATGGTAATATCTTACAGAGCTATAATACAGTACCACAACCAGGATACTGATAGGGATACAGCAAAACGCCAGAACATTTCTATCACAATGAGGATTCCTCATCTGGCCATTTTATAGCCACACCTACTTCGCTCCTGTCCCCATCTGCTGGCAATCACTGATCTGTTCTTTCGATAATTTTGTCATTTCAATCCAGTTATATAAATTACATACATGTTATATAGATTATATACACAGTATGTATGTCCCTTTTGGATTGGCTTTTTTTCAACTCAACACAATTCCCTGCATCGTCTAGATGGCTGTGTATGTCAGTAGTTCGTTCCTTTTTATTGTTGAGTTGTATACCAGAGTATGAATGTACCACAGTTTGTTTATTTATTTATTTTTAAACATCTTTATTGGAGTATAATTGCTTTACGATGTTGTGTTAGTTTCTGCTGTATAACAAAGTGAATCAGCTATACATATACATATATCCCCATATCCCCTCCCTCTTGTGTCTCCCTCCCACCCTCCCTATCCCACCCCTCTAGGTGGTCACAAAGCCCAGAGCTGATCTCCCTGTGCTATGCAGCTGCTTCCCACTAACTGTTTTACATTTCGTAGTGTATATATGTCAGTGCTGCTCTCTCACTTCGTCCCAGCTTATACTTCCCCCTCCCCACGTCCTCAAGTCCATTCTTTACATCTGCATCTTTATTCCTGTCCTGCCCCTAGGTTCATCAGAACCTTTTTTTTTTTTTTAGATTCCATAGGCACAGAGCTTTTAAAACTCTTTTGAATTTCCTAAGTGCTGAGTGGTAAAAAGTGTCTTTTGCTATGTTAATGAGGTGACTTTTATTTTATTTTATTTTTTAACATCTTTATTGGAGTATAGTTGCTTTACAATGGTGTGTTAGTTTCTGCTTTATAACAAAGTGAATCAGCTATACATATACATATATCCCCATATCTCCTCCCTCTTGTGTCTCCCTCCAACCTTCCCTATCCCAGCCCTCTAGGTGGTCACAAAGCACTGAGCTGATCTCCCTGTGCTATACAGCTGCTTCCCACTAGCTATCTAGTTTACATTTGGTAGTGTATATATGTCAGTGCCACTCTCTCACTTCATCCCAGCTTACACTTCCCCCTTCCCGTGTCCTCAAGTCCATTCTCTACATCTGCGTCTTTGTTCCTGTCCTGACCCTAGGTTCTTCAGAACCACTTTTTTTTTTTTTAGATTCCATATATATGTGTTAGCATACGGTATTTGTTTTTCTCTTTCTGACTTATTTTCACTTTGTATGACAGACTCTAGGTCCATCCACCTCACTCCAAATAACTCAATTCGTTTCTTTTTATGGCTGAGTAATATTCCATTGTATATATGTGTCACACATCTTTATCCATTCATCTGTCAGTGGACACTTAGGTTGCTTCCATGTCCTGGCTATTGTAAATAGTGCTGCAATGAACATTGTGGTACATGATTCTTTTTGAATTATGGTTTTCTCAGGATATATGCCCAGTAGTGGGATTGCTGGGTTGTAGGGTAGTTCTGTTTTTAGTTTTATAGGGAACCTCCATACTGTTCTCCATAGTGGCTGTATCCATTTACATTCCCACCAACAGTGCAAGAGGGTTCCCTTTTCTCCACACCCTCTCCAGCATTTATTGTTTGTAGATTTTTTGATGATGGCCATTCTGACTGGTGTGAGGTGATACCTCATTGTAGTTTTGATTTGCATTTCTCTAATGATTAGTGATGTTGAGCATCCTATCATGTGTTTGTTGACAATCTGTATATCTTCTTTAGAGAAATGTCTATTTAGGTCTTCTGCCCATTTTTGGATTGGGTTGTTTGTTTTTTTTGATATTGAGCTGCATGAGCTGCTTGTATATTTTGGAGATTAATCCTTTGTCAGTTGCTTCATGTGCAAATATTTTCTCCCATTCTGAGGGTTGTCTTTTCGTCTTGTTTATGGTTTCCTTTGCTGTGCAAAAGCTTTTAAGTTTCATTAGGTCCCATTTGTTTATTTTTGTTTTTATTTCCATTTCTCTAGGAGGTGGGTCACGAAGGATCTTGCTGTGATTTATGTCCTAGAGTGTTCTTCCTATGTTTTCCTCTAAGAGTTTTATAGTGTCTGGCCTTACATTTAGGTCTTTAATCCATTTTGAGTTTATTTTTGTGTATGGTGTTAGGGAGTGTTCTAATTTCATTCTTTTACATGTAGCTGTCCAGTTTTCCCAGCACCACTTATTGAAGAGGCTGTCTTTTCTCCATTGTATATTCTTGCCTCCTTTATCAAACATAAGGTGACCATATGTGCATGGGTTTATCTCTGGGCTTTCTCTCCTGTTCCATTGATCTGTATTTCTTTTTTTGTGCCAGTACAATACTGTCTTGATTACTGTAGCTTTGTAGTACAGTCTGAAGTCAGAGAGCCTGATTCCTCCAGCTCCATTTTTCTTTCTCAAGATTACTTTGGCTATTCGGGGTCTTTTGTGTTTCCATACAAATTGTGATATTTTTTTGTTCTAGTTCTGTGAAAAATGCCATTGGTAGTTTGATAGGGATTGCATTGAATCTGTAGATTGCTTCGGGTAGTATAGTCATTTTCACAGTATTGATTCTTCCAATCCAAGAACATGGTATATCTCTCCATCTGTTTGTATCATCTTTAATTTCTTTCAACAGTGCCTTATAGTTTTTTGCATACAGGTCTTTTGTCTCCTTAGGTAGGTTTATTCCTAGGTATTTTATTCTTTTTGTTGCAATGGTAAATGGGAGTGTTTCCTTAATTTCTCTTTCAGATTTTTCATCATTAGTGTATAGGAATGCAAGAGATTTCTGTGCATTAATTTTGTATCCTGCTACATTACCAAATTCATTGATTAGCTCTAGTAGTTTTCTGGTAGCATCTTTAGGATTCTCTATGTATAGTATCATGTCATCTGCAAACAGTGACAGTTTTACTTCTTCCTTTCCGATTTGCATTCTTTTATTTCTTTTTCTTCTCTTGATTGCTGTGGCTAAAACTTCCAAAACTATGTTGAATAATATTGGTGAGAGTGGGGAGCCTTGTCTTGTTCCTTATCTTAGTGGAGGTGGTTTCAGTTTTTCCCCATTGAGGACGATGTTAGCTGTGGGTTTGTCATATATGGCCTTTATTATGTTGACATAAGTCCCCTCTATGCCTACTTTCTGGAGGGTTTTTATCCTAAATGGGTGTTGAATTTTGTCAAAAGCTTTTTCTGCATCTATTGAGATGATCATATGGTTTTTATCCTTAAGGTTCTTAATACGGTGTATCACATTGATTGATTTGCGTATATTGAAGAATCCTTGTATTCCCGGGATAAACCCCAGTTGATCATGGTGTTTGATCCTTTTAATGTGCTGCTGGATTCTGTTTGCTAGTATTTTGTTGAGGATTTTTGCATCTATGTTCATCAGTGATATTGGCCTGTAGTTTTCTTTCTTTGTGACATCTTTGTCTGATTTTGGTATCAGAGTGATGGTGGCCTCGTAGAATGAGTTTGGGAGTGTTCCTCCCTCTGCTATATTTTGAAAGAGTTTGAGAAGGATGGGTGTTAGCTCTTCTCTAAATGTTTCATAGAATTCGCCTGGGAAGCCATCTGGTCCTGGGCTTTTGTTTGTTGGAAGATTTTTAATCACAATTTCAATTTCAGTGCTTGTGATTGGTCTGTTTATATCTTCTATTTCTTCCTGGTTCAGTCTCAGAAGGTTGTGCTTTTGTAAGAATTTATCCATTTCTTCCAAGTTGTCCATTTTATTGGCATTTAGTTGCTTGTAGTAATCTCTCATGATCTTTTGTATTTCTGCAGTGTCTGTTGTTACTTCTCCCTTTTCATTTCTAATTCTGTTGATTTAAGTCTTTTCCCTTTTTTTCTTGATGAGTCTGGCTAATGGTTTATCAATTTTGTTTATCCTGTCAAAGAACCAGCTTTTAGTTTTATTGATCTTTGCTATTGTTTCCTTCATTTCTTTTTCATTTATTTCTGATCTGATTTTTATGATTTCTTTCCTTCTGCCAATTTTGGGGTTTTTTTGTTCTTTCTCTAATTGCTTTAGGTGTAAGGTTAGGTTGTTTATTTGAGATGTTTCTTGTTTTCTTGAGGTAGGATTGTATTGCTATAAACTTCCCTCTTAGAACTGCTTTTGCTGCTTCCTATAGGTTTTAGGTTGTCGTGTTTTCATTGTCATTTGTTTCTAGGTATTTTTTGATTTCCTCTTTGATTTCTTCAGTGATCTCTTGGTTATTTAGTAGTGTATTGTTTATCCTCCATGTGTTTGTATTTTTTACAGTTTTTTACCTGTAATTGATATCTAGTCTCATAGCGTTGTGGTCGGAAAAGATACTTGATATGATTTCAATTTTCTTAAATTTACCAAGGCTTGATTTGTGACCCAAGATATGATCTATCCTGGAGAATGTTCCATGAGCACTTGAGAAGAAAGTGTATTCTGTTGTTTTTGGATGGAATGTCCTTAAATATCAATTATGTCCATCTTGTTTAATGTGTCATTTAAAGCTTGTGTTTCCTTATTTATTTTCATTTTGGATGATCTGTCCATTGGTGAAAATGGGGTGTTAAAGTCCCCTACTATGATTGTGTTACTGTCGATTTCCCCTTTTATGGCTGTTAGTATTTGCCTTATGTATTGAGGTGCTCCTATGGTGGGTGCATAAGTATTTACAATAGTTTTATCTTCTTCTTGGAATGATCCCTTGATCATTATGTAGTGTCCTTTTTTGTCTCTTGTAATAGTCTTTATTTTAAAGTCTATTTTGTCTGATATGAGAATTGCTACTCCAGCCTTCTTTTGATTTCCATTTGCATGGAATATCTTTTTCCATCCCCTCACTTTCAGTCTGTATGTGTCCCTAGGTCTGAAGTGGGTCTCTTGTAGACAGCATATATACCGGCCTTGTTTCTGTATCCATTCAGCCAGTCTATGTCTTTTGGTTGGGGCATTTAATGCATTTACATTTAACATAGTTATTGATATGTATGTTCCTATTACCATTTTCTTAATTGTTTTGGGTTTGTTGTTGTAGGTCTTTTCCTTCCCTTGTGTTCCTACCTAGAGAAGTTCCTTTAGCATTTGTTGTAAAGCTGGTTTGGTGGTGCTGAATTCTCTTAGCTTTTGCTTGTCTGTAAAAGTTTTAATTTCTCTGTCAGATCTGAACGAGATCCTTGCTGGGTAATCTTGGTTGTAGGTTTTTCCCTTTAATCACTTTTAATATGTCCTGCCACTCCCTTCTGGCTTGCAGAGTTTCTGCTGAAAGATCAGCTGTTAACCTTATGGGGATTCCCTTGTATGTTATTTGTTGCTTTTCCCTTGCTGCTTTTAATATTTTTTCTTTGTGTTTAATTTTTGATAGTTTGATTAATATGTCTCTCAGCGTGTTTCTCCTTGGATTTATCCTGTATGGGACTCTCTGCACTTCCTCGACTTGATTGACTATTTCCTTTCCCATGTTAGGGAAGTTTTCAACTGTAATCTCTTGAAATATTTTCTCAGTCCCTTTCTTTTTCTCTTCTTCTTCTGGGACCCCTGTAATTCGAATGTTGGTGCATTTGATGTTGTCCCAGAGGTCTCTGAGACTGTCCTTAATTCTTATCATTCTTTTTTCTTTATTCTGCTCTGCGGTAGTTATTTCCACTATTTTATCTTCCAGGTCACTTATCCGTTCTTCTGCCTCAGTTATTCTGCTATTGATTCCTTCAAGAGAATTTTTAATTTCATTTATTGTGTTGTTCATCATTGTTTGTTTGCTCTTTAGTTCTTCTAGGTCCTTGTTAATCGTTTCTTGTATTTTCTCCATTCTATTTCCAAGATTTTGGATCATCTTTACTATCATTACTCTGAATTCTTTTTCAGGTAGACTGCCTATTTCCTCTTCATTTGTTTGGTCTGGTGAGTTTTTATTTTGCTCCTTCATCTGCTGCGTATTTCTCTGTCTTCTTATTTTGCTTAACTTTCTTTGTGGGGGTCTCATTTTTGCTGGCTGCAGTTTCGTAGTTCCCATTGTTTTTGGTGTCTGCCCCCAGTGGCTAAGGTTGGTTCAGTGGGTTGTGTAGGCTTCCTGGTGGAGGGGACTGGTGCCTGTGTTGTGGTGGGTGAGGCTGGATCTTGTCTTTCTGGTGGATAGGACCGTATCTGGTGGTGTGTTTTGGGGTGTCTGTGGCCTTATTATGATTTTAGGCAGCCTCTCTGCTAATGGGTGAGGTTGTGTTCCTGTCTTGCTCGTTGTTTGGCATGGGGTGTCTAGCACTGGAGCTTGCTGGTCATTGAGTGGAGCTGGGTCTCAGCATTGAGACAGAGATCTCTGGGAGAGCTCTTGCCGATTGATATTACGTGGGGCCGGGAGGTCTCTGGTGGTCCAGTGTCCTGAACTCGGCTCTCCCACCTCAGAGGCTCAGGCCTGACATCCAGCCGGAGCACCAAGACCCTGTCAGCCACACGCTTCAGAAGAAAAGGGAGGAAAAAAAGAAAGAAAGAAAAAATAAGTTATTAAAATAAAAAATAAGAAAAATATTATTAAAATAAAAAAATTTTAAAAGTAATTTAAAAAAAAAAGAAGAGAGCAACCAAACCAATAAACAAATCCACCAATGATAACAAGCACTAAAAACTATACTAAGATAAACATAAAAATCAGAATCTAGTCAGTCCCATACAGCAATCCCCATGTCTACAGTTGCTCCCAAAGTCCACCGCCTCAATTTTGGGATGATTTGTTGTCTATTCAGGTATTCCACAGATGCAGGGTACATCAAGTTGATTGTGGAGATTTAATCCGCTGCTCCTGAGGCTGCTGGGAGAAATTTCCCTTTCTCTTCTTTGTTCGCACAGCTCTTGGGGTTCAGCTTTGGATTTGGCCCCGCCTCTGCGTGTAGGTCGCCTGAGGGCATCTGTTCTTCGCTCAGACAGGACGGGGTTACAGGAGCAGCTGCTTCGGGGGCTCTGGCTCATTCAGGCCTGGGGGAGGGAGGGGTACAGACTGCGGGGCGAGCCTGCGGCGGCAGAGGTCAGCATGATGTTGCAACAACCTGAGGCACACCGTGTGTTCTCCTGGGGAAGTTGTCCCTGGATTACGGGACCCTGGCAGTGGTGGGCTGCACAGGCTCCCAGAAGGGGAGGTGTGGATAGTGACCTGTGCTTGTGCACAGGATTCTTGGTGGCTGCAGCAGCAGCCTTAGCGTTTCATGCTCGTCTCTGGGGTCCACGCTGATAGCCGCGGCTCGCGCCCGTCTCTGAAGCTCATTTAGGCGGTGCTCTGAATCCCCTCTCCTTGCACACCTTGAAACAATGGTCTCTTGCCTCTTATGCAGGCCAAACTTTTTCCCGGACTCCCTCATATTTTAAGGATCATGCTTTTGATTTCAAGTCTAAGACCTCTTTGTCTAGCCTGAGATCCCAAAGATTTTCTCCTATTTTTTTTTTTCTAAAAGTTTTATAGTTTTATGTTTTATATTTAGGTCTGTGATCCATTTGGAGTAACTTTTTGTATAAAATATGAGACTTTGGTCAAGGTTATTATTTTTTTTTTTTTGACCTGTGGATGTTCAGCTGCTCCAATATCATTTGTTGAAAAGGCTATCCTTCCTCCAATAAATTGTTTTGCCTTCTGTCAAAATCTGTTGGGCATTTTGGGTTCCTATTTTGTTCCATTGATCTATGTGTATCCTTCCATAGTCATAATTACAGTAGTTATAGAATAAATCTTGAAATTGACTAGACTGAGTTCTTTCACTTTATTCTTCTTTTCTAAAATTGTTTTTATCTATTCTAGTTCCTTTACCTTTTGATATAAATTCTAGAATAATCTTGTCTATATGTACAAACACTTGCTGGGATTTGATAAGAATTGCATTAAACTTGTACATTAATTTGGGGAGAATTGACATCTTTACTATGTTGAGTCTTCCAATCTATGAATATGGTATATTTATTTAAATCTTATTTGATTTCTTTCATTAGCATTGTGTAGTTTTCAGCACACAAGGCCTGTGTATGTTTTGTTAAATTTATACCTATATATTATTGGTGGTGGTTTAAGGATCATCTCGTAAGATATATTGGCCTCAAGCATAGATAAAACTGTGAACAAAGTTGAAAAGACCAGAGATAGGGATGTACTTTCTAAGGAGGTGTAAGTGTGTTCTGGTTTCTGTTACAATGATCTTCAACACCCACATGTATACATAGGGTCATCGGAATCTGAAACATTGGCATTCAAATTATTCAGCTGATTCTCTCCATACCATCTTATGATTCTAAGTTGTTCCCATGTAGATTTTTCTACAGAGATTTTTCTGCAGGTCAAGGTTATTGAAATATCCAGCCCACATCTCTACTTGTGTCCATCAGTTAATAAATTGGCCTTCTGGTTACTGATCTTTCTCTGTCATCTTGGCTAATGAACCTGCCTGTTGATCCATTTGTGATGACAAAAATTAAATTCCCAGCGAGGACTGAGTTCATGGACATGATCAGTTACCCAATGTAAATGTCAACCTTCCTGAGGATCCCCACATGTGCCCCATACCCTTCAATCTATAAGAGTATTAAAACTATAAATTGAAATTATAAAGTTGCATAAACACACAAAAATAGAAGATATCAAATGTTTTTCATTGGGCTATTGATAAATGAGTTAGTTCAATATAATATAATCACATTAGGTTGATGTCTTCCTCTTGCCTCTTGACTACTTCCTCTTACTTTAATTTAAAAAGTATATGGGGAAGAGAAGTGATTGCGGTCAGAAATTCCTGGATGTTTATTCTTTATTTGCAAAGAATGTACTGAAATATATGAAAATTGCATGTTCTTTTTAGTGTTTAGAACTGACTAAATTTATAAACCATCATTGAAATGTTTTTCTTCTCAGTTTTCAGAAGAAAATGCAAATAAAATGAAGAAAATATATGGGGAATTCTGTAGCCATCACAAGGAGGCTGTTAGCCTCTTTAAAGAACTCCAGCAGAATAAAAAGTTTCAGAATTTTATTAAGGCAAGTATTTTAAAACTCTATTACAAAATGGTAAGCCAGCATGAAGTTCATGCTTGTTTTTTAGATGATCTAACCAAGTTTCACATTAGGTACTGTTTTTCAGGGAAGAAGGAAGTGATAGGTTTGTGGCAAAGATAGAAAGCCTCTTTTTCTGTGTTAGTAAAATATTTCTCCCAAATCATTTACTTTTGTATTTATATTTGCGAAGCCATGTTCTCCATACTTCTGAGCACCTTTGTAATATCCTGTGAAGCTTTTCATGCCCTGACAAGTTATAAATCAGAAGAACCACAGTAAAAATAAAGAACCCACCCCACCCCCACTGGATTAATTTGAAGCAAGTCTGTGATGCACATCATTTCATATATAACTTGTATCGCTGAACAATATATCTTTTAAAAATTACAGTGGCATTATTACACTTAAATACACAATAATTCTTTAATATCTTCAAACAGCTGGCCAGTAATCAAATTTCCCTCATTAGCTCATAAAATTGGATCAGGATCTGACCAAGGTTTATATATTATCCATGGGGGGTTATGTCTTTTAAATCGCCTTTACATTGAATGCTTCCCATCCCATTTTTTTGGTGTCCTACTTACTTATTGAAGAAATTTGTCCTTTAGAGTTTCATAGATTCTAATTTTTTATCTACCATTTTAAGAATGCTACTGGATTCTCCTCCTTTTTTTTTTTTAAACATACATATGTATTGAGAACTTGAAAATAAGGCTTTGAGATATTTAGAAAAAAGTTGCCCGGATTAGAGGAAACTTAAATGCTATGATGAATAATAACAAATGTAGAGGAAAACTTGTTAGAAAAACAAACAGTTAATTGCAAACTCATGTTCAAAGTGTAACTTTGATTTCTGAGTATTTTTCAAAACTTCTGCTATTCATGAATCTTAGCACTTATAAGTCTTAAAACCTGCTCATTTTTGGAATTAACTCTAAGTACATCAGTGTAACTTGAAACTTCTTAATCTTGGAGAGTTGGGTTATTGAAATTAATTTCAAAGTATACAATTTAATGACAATATATCAAGTTTTAATTAATGATGCAGCCTGTTATGTCTGAATAGAATTATGCTGTTGCAGATTCTTTGTATTATTAAATTCCTACCTAAAAAGAAAATACAGGTAGTGTTTGTGTATATTAAAATTAAAAAATATATGCATATATATATATATTTGAAGCTCCGAAATAGTAATCTTTTGGCTCGACGCCGAGGAATTCCAGAATGCATTCTGCTGGTCACTCAGCGCATCACAAAATACCCTGTCTTGGTGGAAAGGATATTGCAGTACACAAAGGGTGAGTGATGACTTCTGGGATAAACATTTGCCTCTTTCATTAGTCTTAAACATAGCTGAGGTGTTGTAAACAGCTATAAATGCTTGTGGGTGCCTGATTCATAAAGATTTTTCATTATGGAAAAACTGTGAAGCCTTAGGATTTGGATCCATTTTGAAAAGTTATCTTTCATAATGTGACTTGGCCAATAGTCTGAATTCCTCCAAGCAGCCCAAAGCAAGTAGACTTCCTCATACTTTGACCCTACCCTTCCCATCTATATTTCCCCCATATCCAGACCTTAATACCTCTTCTTCTTCATCTTCCTATTACCTTCCCAGCAGTGATTTATTAGATTGAGAATGATTTATGAAGGAGCTATTTTTGACACTGTCAATTCATCAAGTTCAAGGACTAACATCTGGATGTCCTTTAAGAACCTGTTAATGCACATGGCTGGCCTGTAAGCTCCTTGAGGGGTCTAGATTCAAAACCTAGTGCAGAATAGGTTATCAATAAATAAATATAACAGTGCAATGAATGGACAGATAAAAGTGCCTGTTCCTCAAGCTAGCTTATTGATCGTGAGTAAATTATTAGGGTGGTAGTGTCTTCTGTTAACAAGGGCTTTGGTTTGGCCTTGCGTAAACTTGCATGGCCGTTGCAGATACTTGGCTCTGCCGCTCATTAGTTGGGCAAGGTAATGAAATGAGCCTCAGTTCTCCCCACTACCAAATGAGAATACTAATCTTTATCTTATGGAATTGTTGTGAGGATCAAGTGAGATTGTCTCAGAAAGTGCCCAGTACACAGCCTGGTATAAACAAGGTGCTTGATAAGTGGGAGCTGTTTTTATTATCTTTATTATGACCAACTGACTTGGAGATCATGAAAGTGGTAATGAGATCTTAAATTCCCACTCTAAAAAGTCAGCTTTTAACATCCTTTTTTTGGAAGGGGTCTCGGTGAATAGAAATGCATGATTTGGTCTTTCCATTTTTTTTTAAGTCACGTTAGGACCTAAGTTCAGGCAGGAATGGTAGCATCCATTCCTTATGTCCCATTTGTATTGCTTCCTATAATTTAACATAAAAGAAAATAGAAGCACAGTAGAAAGAGAAAAGCCTCATAATTTTGTTCTCAGTTAAAGAATGAAAACAAAATTAAGACTTTTAGTTTATATTATGGTTATATTCTCTTTCTTAAGTTGAACACAATACTCAAAGACTAACATCTGTCGGGCTGTGTTAGGCCAGCTAGTGCTCCTCCAAGAATCATCCCATACCAGATTCCAGGTAGGATGCATGACAGTGATGGCCTACTGTGTGTCGGAAATGAGAAGTGTGACTTACGGCTCTGCAGGCGTAGACGTCATAGTGGCTGAACGGACACTGCCTCCTTAGTTAGGTCAGACTTCTCCAACCTCTCTAGTTGCTGGGAACATTGGTTCATGTGACTCTTTATGGCAGTACTTTTGGAATTTCATTAGGAGTACCCCTCACCTGGGGATCTCATTTACATGCAGACTCCGATTCAGTAGGTCTGGGGTAGAACCCAAGGTAAGCATTCCTAACAAGAACCCCCGAGTGGGGCCAATGCTGCTGCACTTTGAGTTGCAAGCAGTTAAAAGACAGTAATTTATTCCTGAAGGTCAGAAGACTCGGAGCCTTTTCTTGGCCTTACTTTAAGTCATTTTGTAATTCAACTTTGATTTTCTCTACTCAACTTTCCTATATTTAAAATATGCTCTTTATAAAGAAGAATCTTTTTTTTTTTTTTCATGGTGGGGAGTGCTGCTTAGGTGGGTGGCAGGTATAGTAAAGTAGTGAAGTAAATGAAGTATATTCTTTTCATGGGCAATGAGAAAATCTTCCTTGTTAATGATTGGTGTCACGATCTATTCCTTGGTTTTCTCACAAAGCCCTCATGTACCTATTTGAGGCATTTAGAGCCTGGAAAGTTTAGACCCTTTGGAGGACTTGTTCTTATTCCATTTCACTGCTATTTCTGTGTGTTTATTTCTGCTGCTCTAGGCTCTTAGAGTATCTTTTATTTTCTCTGTTGTTTTTCTTTCTCCTCTCCTTCTAACATTTTCTGACCTCCTGAAACTTTCCCTTTCCGTTCCATTCACCTCAATAAACATCAATTAGTTTTTTTTTTTAAATCAGATATAGAAAATAGCTAAATTTGGTTTCATCTGGAGCTCCAGGAGGCTGTTGCAAAAACTTCTCCAGAAGTTTTTCTTAAGATAATCTAGAGATAAGAGATTTGGCCAGTATTTCAGAGTAACAGCTGGATTCGATGATCGTCCACTCTGTTGGCGTGAGCATGGCTGAGTTACCTACTCTGCACAGTGCCTTGGTCCCATTTTTTTTAGGTTGAAAAAATGTTTTAATATATATTATTAATATATTTATCTTTATGCTAATGCAGTTGTAAGTTATAATTTTAAATGTTATTTTTTTAGAGAGAGAGGGATCTAGGAAAGCAAATGAGTCCAAGGTCTATTCAAGTCACCCTTCAGCTCCCTTCTAGGAAAGGACTCCAGCTTGGGCTTGTAGCTCAGTTAAGTTCTAAGAAGCTAGGTGTGGGGTTTGCTTAATTACCTGTGTCTGGGAAGGTGGAAGGAAGGCCTAACTTGGGATATGACACATTCACTGCTCTAGGAAGGAAGGTCAGACCAGTCTCTAGAATTCAGACATCATACTGTCACAGTGTTTCTGCTGAAACATCTGATAAGTAAATCTTCTTAATGACACATTTTAACCATCCTTTTGGGGAGGAGTGGTGCGGAGTGATGATAGAATATTTGAAGTTAATCCAATATTTTTGCTCTGGGATTTTTGCTATTTGGATGATGTATTTAACTTTATTTAAAACTAAAGAAAAATTCTTTTCCTTATTAGCACTCTGGCTTATTTCATGGTGTCTGTTCTTTCTTTTTCCCATGCAGAGAACACTGAAGAACAGAAAGACTTATGCAAAGCTCTTTGCTTAATTAAAGACATGATTGCAGCTGTGGATTTAAAAGTCAGCGAATATGAGAAAAAACAAAAATGGCTTGAGATCCTAAATAAGATTGAAAACAAAACATATACCAAGCTTAAAAATGGCCACGTGTTTAGGAAACAGACACTGATGAGTAAAGAAAGGACCCTGTTATATGATGGCCTTGTTTATTGGAAAACTGCTACGGGTCGTTTCAAAGGTACCGTGGCTCTAACAGACCAGTTTCTCCCTTTTGTTCACGCACACTATTCATTTAACAGAGGACAGATTTTTCCAAAGAAAAATGGTTCAGCGATGCAGGCCCACACACAAACCCTAGGTCAGTGGAAAGATCCCTGTAGGATCAAGATGAAAACTTCCATAGGCAGAGGTGGCCCATGCTACAAACCTTAGGGCGAAGTTTGCTGCCTCAAGCAAAAGGCTTCCTATGTATTGCATGGGTTTTCAAGTTTGCGATGTTTGAATCAAAGGACCTGAGAATTCTGCTAATTGTTGGCATGGAAATATTATTCTGGAAAATGTGCCTACACACTCAGAATCTGTTGTGTGCCAAGCCAGCCAGGGGCTCAGACCATTGGGGGAAAAATGAACTCTAAACATCATCTTTGGGACTGAATGATATAATACATAAATATACATAGTAATGCATAAATATACACGTTGACATTGGTGTGCTGTTTGCTATCAGGCATTAACCTGCCTGTTAATCTGGTTAGAGTCTAAAATAGTTTATTCTGATCCTTAAGAAATGATTCTGTAGCTAGCACCTTGTCCGAGGCTTTGTCAACACTGGCCACTGGATTTAAAACCCTAGAATGGCCTCTGGAGTTTAAAAATTTTACTGATGCTCAAGTCTCCTCCTAGAGGTTCTGATTTTATTGGTCTGGGGGTGAAGCCCAGGCATAGGGATGCTCAAAGCACCCAGGTGAGTCTGCAGTCAGGGTTAAGCACCACTGGCCCAACCTTCTTGTTTCTGATATGTCTTAGTATCTTCCTTAGGTAAGCAATGAGAGGAAGAGGTGGTTAAATTCCAGGTACTCCAAGGTTGTTACGCACTGAAGGATTATCAAGTTTTGGTAGTGCTTGCAACAAATGACCAAAGGACTTATTGATCAGCAACTTGCAATGTTGCAACTAAACATGAACCATACTTAGAATATTAACCACAACTAAAATATTAACCACAGTCTGTAGGTCCTGTGGCTCCAAGTCATTTGCTCTTTATCTGTTTTGTGGAATGAACAGCTGGGTAACTTTGTGTTAGAATGTTAGTGGTATAGTGAAGGTGGGTTCTTGTGAACAGTATGTAATGGAGGTGTAGGACCTCAGACTTCCCTCAGATCCAGATGGAACAAAATAGCAGATTAGTATATATAGTATACTAATATTAGTATATATAATATACTAATATTAGTATAGTATATTAGTATTTAGTAATTCAAGGCAGAAGCTGCCCATGAACATTTTTAATTAAGCACTTTTTTGCCGTAAAGGTAAGGGCTTGCTCCATTCTATTAGAACCTTGTTTTTTATTGAATATTTCTCTTCCATTTGGAAGGCTACAACATTAAATTTTGCTGGAGATTTAGCGGTACCAACAGTGACACACACAAGCATGCACTTAAACACAGCTTACCTACTAAGTTATCTATAAAATATATCTTTAGCTATCATAATACAGGCATTTTAATAAAGGTTTTATAATTAGACTAAAAGTTAGTATTTATTTTTAGTATGTTTACTTAAATTATTTAAACGTGAAATTAGAATTTTAATAAAGGCATTTGAATTGTGGTTTGCTTCATTAATACTAGTAATATTTTTCCTTTGAAGATATCCTAGCTCTACTTCTAACTGATGTGCTGCTCTTTTTACAAGAAAAAGACCAGAAGTACATCTTTGCAGCTGTTGTAAGTATATGGCCGTGTGATGAATATTTTAATTGGTTTAATCCCACATCTCCTTGAAAAATGCCTGAAATTCCTAGTGAAATTAAACGGTCATTGGCAAGATCATGCCTGTGGTATATTCCCATTATTAGCGATTACAGTGTTCGGTAGCAAGGATCCAATTGGGTTTTACCAAGCATGATATGCGTTGATTTATCGCAACCAGGACTGGTAGTCAGCTGATGCAGCAATTTAACCAGTTGTGAAAATATTGAAGTACTTTGATACTGGTTGGTGAATAGGCACTGCCCTAAACCCCACAAGGGGACCCTCTGCTGTCTGGCTATCTTGGTCTTGGTCCAGAAACCCCCTCCCCCACCCCAGTCCTGACCTCCCAGCAACTCAAATGTTAATGCTGGGAATAACAAGTCACTTCTGGCACCTCACTCTCTCTATCCCCATTGGACAGTGCCTGCTGTACCAGTTGCCAACTCCATTCATAACTGTTACGATGCTTCTTCTGCCAGACACGAGAACACCATCTTGGTATCTAAAGTGTAAAGACGATTCTTTCTTAATTCTCCCATAATGGCTACTAATACTAAGGTTGTTCATATAACACTTATCTTTGTAGTGTGTTATTGTAATCTCATTGCCAGCACAGAGTGAGACTCAGACTAGCAGTAAAACCAGTACTTTATAGCATTTCTTACACAGCATCTTGTCCACAGTGACTCGCTTAAAGATGGAAGATGTCATGAGTCAACCCCTTGTCAGCATCATGGAGCATCAGGCCCTGTTATAGGAAAGAATCTAAGATGCAGTACCAATGTGGGCAGTATAATGGTGCTTCTCTACAATGTTAGTGTTTATCATCCATTGACTGATAGGATATTTGGGTACCATTAGCAGATATCCTCAATTCCAACTGGTTTTGGCAAACTCAAAGCTTAAGGAAGTTTATGTTATGCTGTTCAGAGAAAACAAAGAAGTGTGCCTGCTCAGTGATGGATTCCGGGGAGGAAGAGGCTGGAGCAGTGTCTCAGCTGCCTCTCCATCTTGTCAGGTTGGCCCAGTAGGCTTCTTCACCCTGTTCAGCACATTGCCTCTCATCAACACAGTGATGCCAAGTTGTATAAAGGGCAGAGATTATTTCACAAAGCTACACCAGAGGATAACAAGAGGCCTTAAACTAGTTCCATGGCCCTGATCCATTTGAACTGTATATATTGCAAATTTCATGACAACCTACTGATTTGTCCAACAACCTGTTTCTTCTATTATCTTGGATGCTCTGAAGGAACACAAGAGAAAATAAGCAGGAAGGAGGGAACATTTTGTTTGCCCTGTGGGATGGTGAGGGCCATGCTGGAAGAGAAAACATATTCACACCACATTTTTATAGAAACAAAGGTTTCTCCAAAAACTAAGACCAGAAAGAGAAGCAAATCCTGCTTCTTGGGTGGTATAAGGCCAGGTGACCTGCTGATGGATCAAAAATTCGACACAGCAAAAAGACAGCTATCTTGTTTTCTAGGACAATGTGCAGATGGATTCAGATCAAGTTGTGATGCTCAACTTAAAATATGACCTGAAATATGAATCTGTTCCTCTTACCTGATCTCTTTTTTTTTGGTGGGGGGCCTTATATACCATTTTTTTTTGAATTTTTGAATTTTATTTTATTTATTTTTTTATACAGCAGGTTCTTATTAGTCATCCATTTTATACATATTAGTGTATACATGTCAATCCCAATCTCCCAATTCATCACACCACCCACCCCCCCCCCCACCACTTTCCCCCCCTTGGTGTCTATACATTTGTTCTCTACATCTGTGTCTCTATTTCTGGCCTGCAAACCGGTTCATCTGTACCATTTTTCTAGGTTCCACATATATTTGTTAATATACAATATTTGTTTTTCTCTTTCTGACTTACTTCACTCTGTATGACAGTCTCTAGATCCATCCACGTCTCTACAAATGACCCAATTTCGTTCCTTTTTATGGCTGAGTAATATTCCATTGTATATATGTACCACATCTTCTTTATCCATTCATCTGTCAATGGGCATTTAGGTTGCTTCCATGACCTGGCTATTGTAAGTAGTGCTGCAGTGAACATTGGGGTGCATGTGTCTTTTTGAATTATGGTTTTCTCAGGGTATACGCCCAGTAGTGGGATTGCTGGGTCATAGGGTAGTTCTACTTTTAGTTTTTTAAGGAACCTCCATACTGTTCTCCATAGTGGCTGTATCAATTTACATTCCCACCAACAGTGCAAGAGGGTTCCCTTTTCTCCACACCCTCTCCAGCATTTGTTGTTTGTAGATTTTCTGTTGATGCCCATTCTAACTGGTGTGAGGTGATACCTCATTGTAGTTTTGATTTGCATTTCTCTAATAATTAGTGATGTTGAGCAGCTTTTCATGTGCTTCTTGGCCATCTGTATGTCTTCTTTGGAGAAATGTCTATTTAGGTCTTCTGCCCATTTTTGGATTGGGTTGTTTGTTTTTTTAAATATTGAGCTGCATGAGCTGTTTGTATATTTTGGAGATTAATCCTTTGTCTGTTGCTTCATTTGCAAATATTTTCTCCCATTATGAGGGTTGTCTTTTTGTCTTGTTTGTAGTTTCCTTTGCTTTGCAAAAGCTTTTAAGTTTCATTAGGTCCCATTTGTTTATTTTTGTTTTTATTTCCATTACTCTAGTGGGTGGATCAAAAAAGATCTTGCTGTGATTTATGTCAAAGAGTGTTCTTCCTATGTTTTCCTCTAAGAGTTTTATAGTATCCGGTCTTACATTTAGGTCTGTAATCCATTTTGAGTTTATTTTTGTGTATGGTGTTAGGGAGTGTTTTAATTTCATTCTTTTACATGTAGCTGTCAGTTTTCCCAGCACCACTTATTGAAGAGACTGTCTTTTCTCCATTGTATATCCTTGCCTCCTTTGTCATAGGTTAGTTGACCATAGGTGCATGGGTTTATCTCTGGGCTTTCTATCCTGTTCCATTGATGTATATTTCTGTTTTTGTGGCAGTACCATATTGTCTTCATTACTGTAGCTTTGTAGTATAGTCTGAAGTCAGGGAGTCTGATTGCTCCAGCTCTGTTTTTTCCCTCAAGACTGCTTTGGCTATTCGGGGTCTTTTGTGTCTCCATACAAATTTTAAGATTTTTTGTTCTAGTTCTGTAAAAAATGCCATTGGTAATTTGATAGGGAATTATTGAATCTGTAGATTGCTTTGGGTAGTATAGGCATTTTTACAGTATTGATTCTTCCAATCCAAAACATGGTATATCTCCCCATCTGTTTGTATCACCTTTAATTTCTTTCATCAGTGTCTTGTAGTTTTCTGCATACAGGTCTTTTGTCTCCCTAGGTAGGTTTATTCCTAGATATTTTATTCTTTTTGTTGCAGTGGTAAATGGGAGTGTTTCCTTAATTTCTCTTTCAGATTTTTCATCATTAGTGTATAGGAATGCCAGAGATTTCTGTGCATTAATTTTGTATCCTGCAACTTTACCAAATTCATTGATTCGCTCTAGTAGTTTTCTGGTGGCATCTCTAGGATTCTCTATGTATAGTATCATGTCATCTGCAAACAGTGACATTTTTACTTCTTCTTCTCCAATTTGTATTCCTTTTATTTCTTTTTCTTCTTTGATTGCCATGGCTAGTACTTCCAAAACTGTGTTGAATAATAGTGGTGAGGTTGGACATCCTTGCCTTGTTCCTGATCTTAGAGGAAATACTTTCAGTTTTTCACCATTGAGAATGATGTTTGCTGTGGGTTTGTCCTATATGGCCTTTATTATGTTGAGTTAGGTTCCCTCTATGCCCACTTTCTGGAGAGTTTTTATCATAAATGGGTGTTGAATTTTGTCAAAAGTTTTTCTGCATCTATTGAGATGATCATATGGTTTTTATTCTTCAATTTGTTAATATGGTGTATCACATTGATTTATTTGCGTATATTGAAGAATCCTTGCATCCCTGGGATAAATCCCACTTGATCATGGTGTATGATCCTTTTAATGTATTGCTGGATTCTGTTTGCTAGTATTTTGTTGAGGATTTTTGCATCTATGTTCATGAGTGACATTGGTCTATAATTTTCTTTTTTTGTAGTATCTTTGTCTGGTTTTGGTATCAGGGTGATGGTGGCCTCATAGAATGAGTTTGGGAGTGTTACTTCCTCTGCAATTTTTTGGAAGAGTTTGAGAAGGATGGGTGTTAGCTGTTCTCTAAATGTTTGGTAGAATTCACCTGTGAAGCCATCTGGTCCTGGACTTTTGTTTGTTGGAAGATTTTTAATCACAGTTTCAATTTCATTACTTGTGATTGGTCTGTTCATATTTTCTGT
This sequence comes from Eubalaena glacialis, assembly GCF_028564815.1. Lineage (NCBI taxonomy): Eukaryota > Metazoa > Chordata > Mammalia > Artiodactyla > Balaenidae > Eubalaena > Eubalaena glacialis. The sequence goes on from NC_083719.1 coordinate 58,078,594, forward strand.
TTCTTCCTGGTTCGGTCTTGGAAGGTTATCCCTTTCTAAGAATTTGTCCATTTCTTCCAGGTTGTCCATTTTATTGGCATAGAGTTACTTGTAGTAGTGTCTTAGGATGCTTTGTATTTCTGTGGTGTCTGCTGTAACTTCTCCTTTTTCATTTCTAATTTTATTGATTTGAGTCCTCTCCCTCTTTTTCTTGATGAGTCTGGCTAATGGTTTATCAATTTTGTTTATCTTGTCAAAGAACTAGCTTTTAGTTTTATTGATCTTTGCTATTGTTTTCTTTGTTTCTATTTCATTTATTTCTGCTCTGGTCTTTATGATTTCTTTCCTTCTACTAACTTTGGGTTTTGTTTGTTCTTCTTTCCCTAGTTCCTTTAGGTGTAAGGTTAGATTGTTTATTTGAGATGTTTCTTGTTTATTTGAGATGTTTCTTGTTTCTTGAGGTATTGCTATAAACTTCCCTCTTAGAACTGCTTTTGCTGCATCCCATAGGTTTTGGATCGTCGTGTTTTCATTGTCATTTGTCTCTAGGTATTTTTTGATTTCCTCTTTGATTTCTTCAGTGATCTCTTGGTTATTTAGTAACGTATTGTTTAACCTCCATATGTTTGTGTTTTTTACATTTTTTTCCCCTGTAATTGATTTCTAATCTCATAGCATTGTGATCAGAAAAGATGCTTGATATGATTTCAGTTTTCTTAAATTTACTGAGGCTTGATTTGTGACCCAAGATGTGATCTATCCTGGAGAATGTTCCGTGTGCACTTGAGAAGAAAGTGTAATCTGTTTTTGGATGGAATGTCCTATATATATCAATTAAATCTATCTGGTCTATTGTGTCATTTAAAGCTTGTGTTTCCTTATTTTCTGTCTGGATGATCTGTCCATTGGTGTAAGTGAGGTGTTAAAGTCCCCCACTATTATTGTGTTACTGTCGATTTCCTCTTTTAGAGCTGTTAGCAGTTGCCTTATATATTGAGGTGCTCCTATGTTGGGTGCATATATATTTATAATTGTTATATCTTCTCTTGGATTGATCCCTTGATCATTATGTAGTGTCCTTCCTTGTCTCTTGTAACATTCTTTATTTTAAAGTCTATTTTATCTGATATTGAGTATTGCTAACCCAGCTTTCTTTTAATTTCCATTTGCATGGGATATCTTTTTCCATCCCCTCACTTTCAGTCTGTATGTGTCCCTAGGTCTGAAGTGGGTCTCTTGTAGACAGCATATATATGGGTCTTATTTTTGTATCCATTCAGTGAGCCTGTGTCTTTTGGTTCGAGCATTTAATTCATTCACATTTAAGGTAATTATCGATATGTATGTTCCTATTACCATTTTCTTAATTGTTATGGTGCTTTTCTTCTCTTGTGTTTCCCACTTAGAGAAGTTCCTTTTGCATTTGTTGTAGAGCTGGTTTGGTGGTGCTGAATTCTCTTAGCTTTTGCTTGTCTGTAAAGCTTTTGATTTCTCTGTCGAATCTGAATGAGATCCTTGCCCAGTAGTGTAATCTTGGTTGTAGTTTCTTCCCTTTCATCACTTTAAATATATCCTGCCACTCCCTTCTGGCCTGTAGAGTTTCTGCTGAGAAATCAGCTGTTAACCTTATGGGAGTTCCCTTCTATGTTATTTGTCATTTTTCCTTTGTTGCTTTCAGTAATTTTTCTTTGTCTTTAATTTTTGTCAATTTGATTACTATGTGTCTCGACGTGTTTCTCCTTGGGTTTATCCTGCCTGGGACTCTGTGCACTTCCTGGACTTGGGTGGCTATTTCCTTTCCCATATTAGGGAAGCTTTTGACTATAATCTCTTCAAATATTTTCTCGGGTCCTTTCTCTCTCTCTTCTCTTTCTGGGACCCCTTTAATGCGAATGTTGTTGCGTTTAATGTTGTCCCAGAGGTCTCTTAGGCTGTCTTCATTTCTTTTTATTCCTTTTTTCTTTATTCTGTTCCACGGCAGTGAATTCTACCATTCTGTCTTCCAGGTCACTTATCCGTTCTTCTGCCTCAGTTATTCTGCTACTGATTCCTTCTAATGTATTTTTCATTTCAGTTATTGTATTGTTCATCTCTGTTTGTTTGTTCTTTAATTCTTCTAAGTGTTTGTTCTTTAATTCTTCTAGGTCTTTGTTAAACATTTCTTGCATCTTCTCGATCTTTGCCTCCATTCTTTTTCTGAGGTTCTGAGTATCATCTTCACTATCATTATTCTGAATTCTTTTTCTGGAAGGTTGCCTATCTCCACTTCACTTAGTTGTTTTTCTGGGGTTTTATCTTGTTCCTTCATCTGGTACATAGCCCTCTGCCTTTTCATCTTGTCTATCTTACTGTGAATGTGGTTTTTGTTCCACAGGCTGCAGGACTGTAGTTCTTCTTGCTTCTGCTGTCTGCCCTCCCCTCTTATCTGATCTCTTGAAGAGTTATCGGTGCCACCCTTTGAGCACATTTGCCATTCAGTGGGACACTAGGAATGCGTTCCACCAAATGTCAGAATGGAGGAAGCCACAACTTAGGTCCTCTTGGTATAATGTGTTTGGCTATGGACAGTAGTAAGATGGTGCTGATTCTGTTTCCTGATGATGTTAGTCTGCCACATAGCTGCCTTCATAAAGGCCAGTCAAGCCCTTGTCAATGTCAGGGAGCAAAAGAGAAAGCATTATTCTGAGAGTCAATGCACACTACTGTTCAGTCCTATGCTTTTTTTGCATCATGTACATTTAGTGTACACAAACCCAGGTATCATACTTTGTAGTTAACAGCATGAGAGAATTGATGCATTAGCTAGGAGTATACAAATATCTGGATTTCCTAGTACTCGCCATAGTATTTTAGAAAGTTATCTTCAAGCTGATGACCATAGGTGAGATGCTCTGCTCCTTGTGCTGTTTGAAACTTTTCTTTAGTAAATTCTTAACTTGCTACATCATGCAGAAGACATGATGAATTTGAAAATGGCCAAGAAGATAAGCAGCTGAAAGTAGCCAGAGGTTGGAATAGCTTCCTTACAAGAGAATTTTGTTGTTTTTTAAAGAGGACTCTGGAAATGGGAGTAGGACCAACTCTAAAAATGAGTAGGAAAAAGTACATGTGTTCACTAAATTCTGGAATACTAAATCTAGGAGGACCTCTTGAATATCAAAGAAGGTAGTTTCAAAATGAATGAACAATAAAAGAAACACAAAGTGAATGTGTAGACGTGCAAGTGCAAGTTCAATATGAAGCGACCTTAAGATCTTGTTATCACAGTGGAATCCTGAACGGAATGATTCACTAATAGAATCAGCCACTTTATGGAATTACCAATGGATATGGTGTAACAATGAGGCTAAATGTAGCAGTTCCTTTTCCTCTTTCCCTTGGGCAGAGGTTGTCAACTCCAGTGTCTATAGGGATTGGGCAGGAAATGTAAATGAATAAACTGGACCAGACTCTTGCTATCAAGGAGCTGATAGAGAGTCGTAGGACCACAGTGAACTGGTGAATTCATGCCCTGTCTCAAAGAGGGCAGGGATGGCTCAGCTGTCGCCTGTGTTTTAAAATGAAGCTATGGGCCCAGGATTGCCAATCTTCTGCTTTCTCCCAAAACCCAGAAATCTAGAGTTTTAAAAAAAGTGAAATGCTCAGTTTTTAAAGGCTGGCAATTATTTTTAAAAATCTTTTGTCAAAGTGCTGTGGCACAAAGAAAAGCTCTCTGCAGGCTGAGTTAGGCCTTTGCATCACTAGTTTTTAACATCTGTCTCCAAAGTAGACAGGTTACCTCGATTCCTAGAGATTTAATTTGAATTCTTGATCATCTCTAGTGTCCATATGTGATTAGTATGAATAATCATGGTCATGTCCCTGATGCCTCCTGGTCTGTGGTGGTTTAATTAATGCTATGTTCTACCCACTGACCTATTTTTCATTTTTAAAATATCTGACACCACCACGTCCTCTCCTGCAACACTGAACAACTAGTTCAAATAGTTACATATACATATGTTTGTGTGTGTGTGTGTGTGTATTCAAACCTACTCTGCCTCTTTATGTACAGAGGCTACGGACCTTGTAAGCTGAGGAAGCTAAAATTGTTCTTTGCAAGAAGGAAAGCAGATAAGGTCTTAGATAGTAGATCCATATTCGAATAAGGGATGTTAACAGTGCTCAGGGACTCTCCCTAATTAGAACGGGCAGTGTTCCAAAAACTCTGCCACAAAGTGGCTTTTACTTCCATGAGCAGAGGCAGCGAGCAGGACTGGGTAGACCAGTGGTCTGTCCCATCATGGGTTGCTTTTTTGTATTTGCTACTCTTAAGAATTGGATGAAGATAGAATGAAGAGGTCCTCTGGTCATACCCTTGCACACAACTTCAGATGTGGTAAAGCTGGGTGATGCTGGGAAAGCCGACATGTCAGCACCAAGGAGTCAGCAGAGAGGGATGGAGCAGTGTGTTCTGGATAAAGTCATCGCTCAGTCCAAGAGTCCAAGAAGCAAAACCACACGCTGCAACCAACTCTGTAAACAGTGGTAGAAGCCACAAACCAAAGAAGATTCTTCATATTTAGCCCCCAAACTGTTCATCCTGCCGACATTCTTTTGGCCATCATTTTCAACCATAGCTACCTACCCAAATTAGTATTATCAGTGTCTTATTCATCTTTGAATCCCCACTGCTTAGAATGGAGCATTGAAGGATCATAGTAAATGTTGATAGAAAAGGTGATTTAATCATGGCTTCGATGCCAAATTTTAGACTTTGTTGCTATTTCTCTCTGATGGAATTATGCCAAATATAGTTCTACTGACATTTATTGAGTTGCCTACTTTATTCAAAACAATGGGTTAGGCATATGAAGATGGATTAGACCCATTCCTGCCCACCAGGGGCTCACCTGGTTGGTGGGAACAAGAGGCATTTGCAGGTTGCAGTGAGGCTATTGTGCTCAGTACTACAATAGCAGTAGACATTGGTTCTGGGGAATCTGAGGTCTTGCCTCCCCATTCTTTCTTTTTTAATTAATTTATTTAATTAATTTATTTTTAGCTGGGTTGGGTCTTTGTTGCTGCACGCTGGCTTTCCCCAGTTGCGGCGAGCGGGGGCAACTCTTCGTTGCGGTGCGCGGGCTTCTCATTGCGGTGGCTTCTCTTGTTGCAGAGCATGGGCTCTAGGCACCCGGGCTTCAGGAGTTGTGGCTCGCGGGCTCTGGAGTGCAGGCTCAGTAGTTGTGACGGACGGGCTTAGTTGCTCTGCAGCATGTGGGATCTTCCCGGACCAGGACTCAAAACCCGTGTCCCCTGCATTGGCAGGCAGATTCCTAACCACTGAGCCACCAGGGAAGCCCTTGCCTCCCCAGTCTTACCTTTCATATTTACAGTTTACTCTTTGGTACTTGGGGTTCTGTACCCATCAGCTTGTTAAAACAGTGTTGCTGTTAACTGCCAAATCCAGTGGACTCTGTAGGTCTTCCAACCCTCTTAATCTCTTTGTAATATTTGTTACACTGTTTCCTGTACCATGCCCTTCTAGAAAAATCTCTCCATCCCTGACTACAGCAGTTTTGATATTTTTTTCTTACTGCTCTGATTGTTCTGTCTTTTTAGAAGATATCCTTTTAAACCACCAGTTCTTAAGGACATTCTCTTGTATCCTCTTTTTCCATCCTCTCTTCAGCATATACCCTTTTCATTGGAAATCTCATGAACTTCCACAGCTTTTCTGTGGAAGAGAAAAGGGTGAAGTGAAATAAGATTTGCCTAATACTGTTGCTTTCCTTAGCTACTGTGTTTTGTGAGACCCTTGCTTTAAATAGAACACTGTTTCATCTGCACCTCATCCTATTTTCTGTAGGATCAGAAGCCATCAGTTATTTCCCTTCAGAAGCTCATTGCTAGGGAAGTTGCGAATGAGGAGAGAGGAATGTTTCTGATCAGTGCTTCATCTGCTGGTCCTGAGATGTATGAAATTCATACCAACTCCAAGGAGGAACGGAATACCTGGATGAGGCGGATCCAACAGGCAGTAGAAAGGTAACATTTCCTTCTGTCCATTATTGAGGCAATGGACTTGTTCCATTGGGGAAAATATTCTGTGTCTCCCCTGCATGAAAACTTAGCCTCAGCCAGAAGGGTCTGCTCCCCGCCTCCTCCTCCAGCCTGCAGTAGCCCCTCATCTGCACCTTTTTTCTCCATGCCTTCCTGCCTGTAACGCCCTGTCTCCCTCTGCCTGTGTGAATCCTGCCCATCTTGGTGCAGCTCGTGGCTCACCTCCTTCGTGAAGACCTCTTCAGTTCCACTGGTCTCTTCCTTACCTGAAATTCCTTAACGCCTGCTCTCAAAGCATTTATTTGGTGCTTGTCATCTTCGGCCTTGCAGCTATTATCTTTTTTATGTATATATGTTTGGTTATTAGATTGGAAGCTCCTTGAGGGCAGGGACCATGTCTGTGTTTCTCTTTGTCCCTAATTCTGAAGAATCATTCAATAAACGTTTTTAGATTGGTGGATCTAAGTGTGCTACATCAACTTACTCCTCATTACTTGTGCAAAGACAGTTTTTATAAACGGGGGTGTGAGGGTGATCATTCTTGATGGTAACTTGATTAGTTAGATCTTGAATGATGTTGTATAAAATTCCTCCTCCTCCACTGCGCCCCACCCAACCTGGCACCCTACCACCATCCCCTCCAGTCTCTCTACCCTCATTAAGAATGGAAGTGCCCAAATGCAGTAGAAAGCAACAATTATGATTTGAGTTGTACCTACTGGTGGCATTGGTATTGTGTGCATGTATGAGTGTATGTTTGTGGATGTGTGTGTTTGTTGGAATATTTGAGTCATCCTAAACTGCTGACTTTGAGAGCTATGTTATATTATGCAAGGTCCATTATATACTCAAGAAAACCAAATCTCTTGGCCAGGGGGCATGATGAATTCTCTTTATGCTGAATTTTTCTTCTCCGAATAATTCTACTGCCAAGTTCCCATGTCTTTCTAATGGACCTAAAGATACTTGGATTTGGTTTCAGTTGTCTCTCTTGACTATTGTCTTTTAAAGTTGCCCAGAGGAAGAAGGGGGAAGGACAAGTGAGTCTGACGAAGAGAGGCGGAAAGCTGAAGCCAGAGTGGCCAAAATTCAGCAATGTCAAGGTATAGTGCAGGCGCCTCTCGTTCCCGGGTCGTGCGGTTCTCCTTGAAGGTTGGGGAAGCCCAGGTGTCATGAATGGGAATGTATGACTAAATGATTAGTTCTGTGCACTGGAGGCCCACCCCGACCACTCTCAAAAAAATACATACATACATGCATATATATATATCTATATAGATAGATAGATATCAATCAATCTATCTATCTATCTATCTATATATATACACACTGGCACTAAAGGTGCTCAAATAAAATGACTCCCTCCCTCCTTAGTGATTAAAAATATATTTTAAAAATTCTGCATGTAACATAACAGCAATTGTGGATAGTATGGTGCAGATGGGCATTGGAGCTGTTGTCTAGTGTTTTGATTTTAGATCTCACACTGTTAGGTCACGGTTGTATGACTTTGGACAAGGAACACAATAGCTCTGGTCCTCAGTTTCCAAATCTGTGAAGTAAGGAAATTAGATGAGCTCAGTGATTTTCATCTCTGGCTGGGCCTTAGAATCACTTGGGGAGGTCTTTAAAAATTCTGATGCCTGGGCCTCACCCTCAATCAGTTCACCCAGAATCTGAGGGCAATGGGCTGTAGACATCAGTATTTTAAACTCTCCCTTGGTGATTCTGAGGCAGACTGAGAACCCCTGAATTCGCTTCTGGTTAAGGTCCCTTTAAGCTCTAAGAATTCTGTGACATGTTGAAATTAGAGGAAGATGATGCATGTGAAGATGGTTAAAGACATTGGATGTTGAGAAACGAAAACATAAACCGGTATGTTTGGTTTTGACCAGGACTGGCTGAAGGCCGAGCAGTTCCAGGCCTTGCATTGTTTTCCCTCGTGGGAAGCGCTAATCGTGGACAGTGCCACCTCAATTTTCATTCCTGACCTTCATGTTTAGTCTTAATAGAAAACAGCCTGAATAAACAAAGATCGGCTTTGCAAGGTTTTCTGGAATTAGGGGAATGGGAAAGGAAATGAACATTTATTGAGTACAGCAAATTTACAGAAAAGACAAAGGAAGCTCAGAGATGTTAATCATTTGCTGGAAGCTACAGTCATCAAGCAGAATAGTTAGGATTTCAACCTAGGTTTGTCCCACCCAATCAATAACTTGTACTTGACCTGTTCAATGTACTGCTTGCTAACTAGCAACATCTTTATCTTAGAGCTTGGATTTTCATTAGTTGTATTCATGTGATAACTTTCGATGGTAAATACTATTTCTTAGAAATACTCAGTAACCAAGACCAACAAATTTGCACATATTTGGAAGAGAAGCTGCATATCTATGCTGAACTTGGAGAACTGAGTGGATTTGAGGATGTCCATCTAGAGCCCCACCTCCTCATTAAACCAGACCCCGGAGAGCCTCCCCAGGCAGCCTCATTACTAGCAGCAGCACTGAAAGAAGGTAAGTTGCTTCCAAAAGGATTTGGTTCAACGAATTCATGAGATGTTTATTGGGCAGCTACGATGTGCCATGTGCTACGGTCTTGGTACTGAGGACACAGCAGAATAAGACAAAATCCTTACTCTCCAGAAACAGAGAGTCCTTACTTATTCCAGAAACAGCAACATATATTAAAAAAAAATGTCAGTTTGGTTCAAGTGCTATGAAGAAAAATAAGGGCAAGTGTAATAGAGAGTGATAGGGCTGGGAAGTTTCTATTTTTGATAGGATGACCAGGGAAGGCCTCTTTGATATAGTGATATGTGAGCAGAGAAGAAGTAAGTGAGAAAGCCAAGTAGATATCTGGGGAAAGAATGTTCCAGATGTAGAGAACAGCAGGTGCAAAGGTCCTGAGGCGGGTGAGTGTCAGGCTTGTCTGAGGAACAGCAAGGAGGTCAGTGCTGGTAGAGTGACGTAGGGGTGGAGAGTGGCAGGAGATGAGTCAGAGTTACCTAGGACTCAGATTACATGGACCGGATCAAGGTAAGCACTCAGAACTTCATTCTGAGTGAGATGGGAAGCAGTACAGAGTTTTGAGTAGAGGAGTGACTTGATTTGTGTTTTAAAAGGAGCCCTCTGGGTGCTGTGTGGAGAATAACAAAGTCTAGGGCATAACCGTGGGAGTTGGTGGCTGAAGGAGCGTGGAGGACAAGCTCACTGAAGGGGAAAAAGTTAGGGAGATGATAGGCCAGGGTATTGGAAGGACTGTGTTCACAGAATTGAAATTACAGAGAATTCTGACAAGAGTAGCATTGGGGGAGGTGAGAGAACTTGCACCAGGTGCCGTGTCGTTTGAGGAGTCTGTAGATGAATGGCAACCAGGAGGACCAATGAGTGGTGTAATCTGGTGGCATGAACTTCAAGGGAAAAACAGGTTTAGGGAGGAAATGGGGCCAATAGTCTGGAAGTGACAATAGGGACAGAGGGTTTGGGAGGTAAAAGAGCCACCACCCGAGAGTGGCAGGGAATGCTGTCATTCAGCACATGGGTTGGTAAATTACAGACCACGGACTAAATGCGTCCCACCTCCCACCGCCTGTTTTTTAGCTGTAGTTTTATTGGAACACAGCCACACCCCCGCTTGTTTCATATTGTCTATGGCTGCTTTCTTGCTACAGTGGCAAAGATGAATAGTTGCAACAGAGACTGTACGGCCCACAAAGCCTAAAATATTTACTATCTGCAGAAATGTTTGCAGAAAACATATGCCAAGTTCTGCCTTAGGATCTCAGAACGCTACCTATGGAAGAGAATTTAGAAATGATCAAATCTATTGTATCTATTTCACGGTTGAAGAGACTGAGGTCTTAAGGAGGGCATAGAGGTTGTCTGAAGTGGAGTCCACTGATGGAATGAATCTCTTACTCATTCATCAAATATTCATTAAGCATCTACCTACTGTGTGCACTATTGTTGGTGCCAACTAAGGAAACAATAATGCTTTCATAAAAACTTCTAGTTGGGGAAGATAAACAATACACAAAGAAACAAGGTTATTTCAGAAAGTCACAAGAAAATAAGATAATGGGATTGGATGAGGGGAAGGCTTTGCTGTAGAGAGGTCAGGAAAGACTGCTCTGAGATTATATTTTGAGGTGAAAATTGACAGATGAGAAGCCAGCTGTTTGGAGATCTGGGGGAGGACCATTCCTGGGTAGACAGAATGTGAGTATATAGCCCCTGCATCTGGAATGGGCTTGGCATGTTCAGTGAAAGAAGGAAGGCAGGGTGACAGGAGGCAGAGGAGGCTGCTATAGGTGGGCAGGGACCAGATCTTTGTAGATCGTGGTTTAAAAAAAAAGAGAGAGAGAGACATTTTATTCCAAAATCAGTGGAAAGTTAGTTGTTGGAAGCTTTTAATCATGGGTGTAGCATGATCTTATTTATATCTTGAAAAGAATGAGGGTTGCTGAATGGAAAACAAGATCGGAAGGAGACTAGTTTGCCTGGAGACTGTTAGGAAGTGGTTACAGAGGCTGAGATGAGAGAGGCTGGGGCCTCGGTCTAGACCAGGACTTTTGGCAATGCAAGTAGAGAGAAGTGGGCAGAGGCAAGGTAGATTTTAGAAATAAAGCCAGAAGAACTTCCAAATGGGTTGACACAACCCAGGACCCTCTCATTGTCCCTGACGATGTCTTTATCAAATAAATCGCACACTTTCAATTTTAGCCTGTGCTGCTGGGCATTTTGTGATGCTCTGATACCTGGATGGTAGAACTTGGCACTGATCGTGCGCTGCCCTGTAGTAGAGCTAGTTGTGTGTGTCTCTTTCCTTCTGTAGTCTGCAAACTCTCCTTATTAGCTAGCAGACGCCCAGTGGCCCCCAGAACAGAGTAGGTGCTCAATGAGTAGTTGCTAGATTGAATCACTGGACAGAGGGTTTTAGAAATATTTGTAGAGTCCTCAGAATTATACTATCCTACGAGCTAGTTGCAAATTTTTAATCGTAAATAAGAACTTGACTTTCTTGGTGTGGCGTTTCCCAGTCTTACCAGATCCTAAGAGTAGCCACTGGTGCTTGTTTAAAATTCAAATCCCCTGTTTTCTCCTCTGGAGAATCTGATCCAGTAGGTCTAGGGTAAAGATTGGGAATCCGTATGTTATTTAAGGCACATTTGGGGAAATACTCTTTTGAAGAATAGCTAATATTTCTGAGTAGCAAGTTTTAAAATCCTAATGCCTGGGGACTTCCCTGTGGTCTGGTGGTTAAGACTGCCCTCCCAGTGCAGGGGGCCCGGGTTCAATCCCTGGTCAGGGAACTAGATCCCACATACCGCAACTAAGAGTTCGCATGCTGCAACTAAAGATCCTGCACGCGGCAAGGAAGATCCTGCATGCCGGAACTAAGACCCAGTGCAGCTAAATAAATAAATAAATAATAATAAAAAAATCCTAATGCCTAATATCATATTTAAATTAATTGATTTCAGGAAGTTTTTTTAGCATACTAATTTACTGGAAGTTGCATTTGAGTTATTTTTATACTGTTTGTTTTTTAATTGAATTAATTCTCTATCATAAAGTAATGCTAAAAGTATTGGTCTAGATTGTGGGTTGGTAAACTTTTTCTGTATAGGGCCAGATAGTACATATCTTAGGCTCTGCAGGCCATATACAGTTTGGGGAACACAATCTTCTTTGTGCATGTGTGTGTATTTTAACAATGCTTTAAAAAGGTAAAAGCCATTTTTAGCTCCTGGGCCATATGAAAACAGATGCAGATCAAATAGTTTGCCAACCCCTGAACTATGTATATGTATGTATGTGTGTGTATATATATATATATATATATGTATATATATATATATATATATACACACACATATATATTTTTTTAATTTACTTTTGTTTTCCTCCTTCTCCTTAGCCGAGAGCCTGCAAGTTGCAGTGAAGGCCTCCCAGATGAGCGATGCGTGTCAGTCACCCAAGGAAGGTTGTGGAGAACCTGCTTTGCAGGATGTGTTCAGTTCTCGGGACGCACCCGGATCGCCAACTGCTTGTAAGTGAGCATGTAGCCTTTGCAGTGAGCCTGGGCACAGTCCCTGGAGCATATAGGGGGCACATAAAATGAAGGCAGTGACTCTGTCCTGATTTGAAGGGTACTGAGTGTATTCTTTTGAAAAGAACCTGAGAATAAGTATGCTAGCCTCCTTTACCTATAGAAGTGACACTGGTGTTCCAAGGACAAGGACTTAAAGAATAGTTTGTAGGTTATACTGCCATTACCCAGGGAAGCTGTGTACTTTGTCCAAACCCTACCCTGCCTTGTATTTGCTATGACTTACTGAATACAGTCTTGAAAGATCTTTTACACTTTTTGGTTTTTTGGAAAAGGGTCCCTGCAGTTTATTAAAGAATAAGTCCTTTACCTTAATTTCATATCGTCAACTCAGAAAACATAACTCAGAAAACTAGAATCTAATGCATATATGCACACATGCACATGCACAGACACAGAGACAGACAGACACACACACACGAGGTTTGGTGTTGGGGTTAAAGGCAGAAATGCCGAAAGATTCTTGATCACTGTTGTCATACACTTTAGTTGAGGTCAGAATTCATTTATTAAACAGTGTTTCAGTAGATTTTAAATACAGAAAAATAGAATGTGGTGAATCGATTTAGGTAATTTCTCAGAACCGAATTATATGTATAGTTGTGAGTTAAATATTTAGTTCCCTAGAGGTTTCTGAGATAGGACCATAAAGGATATAGTTTTCATTACGTCCTGGTGATTAAAAACCTTACTTCCACCCGGTCTTCTGTGCACAAGATAAAATGTCTTTAGTAGCTAGAGATTGGAGGATTAAATTGTCTTAGAATTTCTTTAACAGCATCCCTTGGTTAATTAAGATACATGGAAGCTTTAAAATTCTATACATTCTTTTTTTAAACGAGAGCTAATAATTATTCTTAAGTTCTACTTTATCTAATCCTGGGTTTCTATTTTCAGAATGTGCACATGTGTTTTTCATTTCGACACAGCCCAGATTTGTCAGGGGAGTTGTACTGCCCCAGGTGATTTCCTTTTTAAAGAAGAGCCTCATTATGCCGTTGAGGAAGTTCTAGCTAAAAATACGTGCAGGGATCTGCCACTCTCAGCCTCAGCCCGGGGACAGCTGGACAGGCTCCGCTCAGCTCCTGCAGCTGCTCAGAGCACGGGCCGTACCTACCTCCTGTCCGACCAGGCAGTGGAGGCTCTCCCTGTCTGTATCCACATCTCCCCTGACATCTGCTAGAACCATCGAGAGGCTGTTTACAGTGGCCTGAAGTCAGGGTTCACGTAGAGGAGGGGCAGGTTGGTGGGGTCTTGTACTGGTTTAGTCTTGTGCTGGGGTTTAGTGCTGGGCTGGATTAGAACACGGTGCTACAAGAGTTTGATTCTCTTTATAGAGTTGATGAGGGTGAAAAGCACTGTCCTGAACGAAGGTCTGTAACTGGATGGTTTGGTTCTATGATTGACTTCGAGCAGTGGGTCCTTCGAAGTCAGGCCCCTGTCAGTCTGAGCTTACAGACCAAGCAAGGCCCTCTGTTTTTAGTCCTTGAAATACCTAATCACGTGGACAGGTATAATCTACTTCCTGTGAAATGATGAAATTCTGAAATAGGATACAGGAGCAGAGGGACCCGATCCCTCCCACTCTTCTGCCTTCATGTGGCTCACCATCAGCTTCCTTTCCCATCTGATGGTCCTCCTATCTACTGGGGGGAAGAGAGAATGGCTAATTCTCTGGTAGTGCTTTTGGCATCTCTCTAAGAGTTAAGAATAGCACCCAAGAGTCGAACCGTTTTTTGAGTGACAGAAAAATCTCTATAAAATGTTTGTTTGTTCACTATAGTGAAAAAGTGTTGACTAGCTTGGGCAAAATGAACTTAATTTTTAGTTGATATAATTTGGAGCTATTTCTGCTTAAACAAAAACGTCTTTGTAATAAAAGAGGCCTTTGGAATCTTAGCGGACTGTCATTTCCCAAAGACCAAAGTGTTTTCTAATTAATTTAAATAAAGAAAAAAAAAGTATTTCCTTCATCAGTAATGAAGTTTCAAGATAGCACTGTCACAAAGCGAATATCTATTTCACCAGGGTCCTGATTGGACATGGTTCCAATGAGGCTCTGTGTGTGAAAGGGCTTTGGAAAGTCTAAATTTAATATGTGCAAGATGAGCATGGTATAAATTTTAACTGAGTTCACACGGGTAAAGAAATAAAATCCCACCAATGGAGATTTAATGGATGGCATGAAATCTGTATTTGGTACTTAAACATATCTCTGGACTAGAAATATCTCTGTGTTTTCATGTGTTAAATATACAGTATTTACAGTATTTGTGAATTTACAGCATAAGTAAGAATTGTGAGGGAAAAAACACACTTGGAAATTATTTTGAAAATTAAGTTATTTGGAGATAAGGACAGCTTCTCAGTTTGTATGACTCTGAGCTCATAAAGTATTAGCCATCTTCACCTGCTTAGAAAGATGTTTCATTCCTGCCATTGGATGCCTCCCTTCTAACCTTGTTTACGGTCTGCTGCTCTTGTACCAGCCCTAAGGGAGCCTTTCCCAGACCTGTCTCCTTAGACCTGGCCTGCCAGCCCTTGATTTTCTTCTATGGTGCCTGTTTTCAATTTAACCCTCCCCAGGCGGCTTTTCCTATTAAGTGAAAGTGAGATGCAGAATCCTACCCTTTTGGTACCACAAACATCTCTCCGCTAGAAAGAAAGAAAAGTAAAAAGATGGGTGACAATGGATGCTGTGGGTCAGTTTGGCATCTACTAGTGTGTAAGCTCCCTGGGGGCAGGGACTCTGCACTTTGCTCTGTACTTTTTTAACACCTCTTATAAGAATATTCTATACATGTGATGTTGTGATGTTTCTTATCTTGGAATATGTGTCAGCTGAGTACAAAGAACCCAGTCTACTGGCTGATGTTTGATGATGTCCTTTTTGTTTCTGTCTCAATGGCGTGCTTCCAGCACTAGTCACAGAAGGGACAGGAGGAAGAGGCTGTTGGGATGTGGATCCTGGGACCCAGGGTGTGGGAACCGACCTGGCGGTCTCTGATGCGGGGGAGAAGGTATTGTGAACTGATTTGTTAGTAAACAGCACCGGTTACTTTGTGTAATAAAAAAAACAACCTCAGCTCCTGGTGTGTCCACGGCAGTGAATAGTCCACAAGTGTTTCCTGCATTGTTCTCAATTTCAGTATTCGTACTTAAACTTTCCAACTTTTTTCTTCTTAAAATGTTCTTGCTTTTCTGATATCGTGTAGGTGTAAACCAAGAAACAAATGAAAAGTTATTAAAAAGATTTAAAACTCAAATGTTTATTTGTGTGTCTGCGCTTTTGCTTCTGGTCTCACTTTCCGCCCTGCAAACCTCGAGCTTTTCACCCACTACATATAGTAACTCTTGGCTGAGAGGTGGTCCTGGGCATCCAGGCCCTTAGGCAACCAGGTGGTGCTAAAGTGGCAGAAACAATTTTGACTTTGGAATATTCTGGCTTCTTCACTTTCTTTTACCTCCCTCTCCTTTATGATTGTTTTCCTGTCAGCACCCCTGTTGTCACCTGCCTTTTTGTGATTGATAGACTTGTAATCAACCTAACCAATTTCTGCTCTGGGGCAAAGTGATTCCAAATGCCTCTTCTTTTTTTTACGTACTACACACATAGGTTATAACACACTCTTTTAAACATTAAATGCATGAAATTTTCTATTAACATCAAATGAAACTGAGATGTCAGAGAGAGAGAGGGAATAAGAATACGATTCTGGGAAGTGGCTAGTGGGCCTTCCCAGGATTATCTGGGGCTCAAGAGTTTAACTTTATCTAAAATCGAATTAGGCACGTTACCAGATACCACTGTGTGTTAATGTGGGAAGATGACATCTGTCAGATCTTTATATAACGTTTTGTATATCATATATATTTTTGTATATATTACATATGACTGAGAAACCAAAGATATTTTAAGAGCCATAGAAAAGATGGCTGTGATTTAGTGTTTTTTTAAACTTCATAGGCCAAAATGAAAATAGTCGTTAGAGTTTACTCCACTTACTCTGACTGTGAGCTTTCTAACTTATTTCTTCTTAAAACATTCCTGCTTTTCCATCCTTTTCAGGGCAGACTTCACTTTCAAGTCTGTAGCTTCCAGCTGCTTTTATGTTACTAGAGGGGGGAATTTGGGGGAGGGTTGAATAGGAACAGCTTTCTCTTGAATGGAAAGCTGAGGTGGCTCCCACCCCTAAAGCCCTCCCCTTCCATGGTTCAGTGACAGGTGAGAGGTTAAGTGTTCAGGGTCCTCTTTGGATGAACCTACCTGGAAAATGTTGCCGTTCATAAGGCATTTTGAAAAACGAAATGAACTGACATACAGGGCAGGATCATTTGAAATCACACTTTGAAGAAGCATATGATGGGTATTTTGTAATCATCTTTCTTAATATGGTAAGGTTAAAAAAAAAAAAAAAGAAAGCATTTCTGAAAGGATTTTTCAAAATTACTGATTTCGTAACCCAAATGGCAAAATATCCCGTGTGTAAAGCACCTACTGCAGCTATGCACATTCACCACAAGGTGGCAGACGAACTCCATTAAAAAGATGTTCAAAATTCCTGCCTGGTATCAAGCCAAGTGGATCTTGGGAATAAGTAACTACATGTAGCACAATCCAGCTCATTTCTATGTTTCTTATGTGTGTAGAATATAAAAATTATATCCCATACAATCTTTTTATTACAAAAGCAGTGGAATGTGGAGCAAGGACAGAACCAGAAGAGCAGAGAGAACTCCAGAACTTGCTACAGAACAGGGGTCCTCAGCCCCGGTTATCTTCCTGAGGGTTGGGCGCAGATCTAATGACTAAACTTCGTCTCCTTTCCCATCGTTTGTCCTTCCCCTGTTGGAGGTGCTGCTTAGTAATGACGTCTTTCGTGGGCAGTGTTGGGGACGGGTGAGGGGCGGGAAGAAAAGACCTGGCTAGCTTATCATGGCCTCATCAGCCTGAACTAACTGAACTCAACAAGTCTCAGGTTACCTGAGAACCGTTTCCTGAGGTTTCCATTTAAAGCTGCTCAGACAAGACCACAAGTGGCGTGCAGGAGACTGTAGGAGGGCAGGGAATCTGATGATCCCCACAGCGTGAGGTGTGGAGGGCCTAGTGGCTCCTCACTCTTTATCTATAGAATGGAGTATGCGTGTCCATCACATGCCAGGCAGCGTTTTTAGGTTTGCAGGTACAGTACTGAATACACAGATGAAATCTTGCTACTCGTTGGCTTACATCCTAATGAGAGAAAAGAGACAATAAACAAATAGACAAATGTTGAATTCTGAAAGCTGGAAACCCTCACTATCCACATGTGCCCCCAATGTGTGCAGTGGAGAGGCAATGAGTGAGGTAGAGATGCATCCCCCGGGAGCACATGGTCTCCTGTGGCCTCATTCAAGGCCTCTGCTGACAGGGCTTCTGCTAAGGCGTTCATGCATGGGCCCAGTGAGCTCTGAGAGGGAGGACCTGGAGCTGGCCAGCGGAGCGCTCTCCTTTGGGCTGCCTCTGGGTCTGGTTTCTCCTCCCAACCACTGTCTATTGTGGCTTTGTAAATCTCAAAGTGAGTTAGAGACCAGGCATGATGATCGCTAGCTTCCAAATCTGGCCTCCAGGATGGAAGCTGGGCCCAGGAGACAACTTCAGCCTGGGCGCAGAGAGCTCCATTTACAAGACGGTTTGCACGAGGTAAACATTGTCACTTAGAGCCTGCAGCGCTCCTTGACCATCTTCCCTGGGTGTTTTAAGAGATGGCTGGGTGGAAAGTTGCCATGCATCTCAGATACCAAGTCTGCACAGAGGGGGTTCTCTCTCATCAAGTGGTGGTTTAATTCTACAGGCTTTGATTTCTGGGAGGAAACAGTCACTATGGAAGAGTTTAGAGAGAGAGAGAGAAGTGATTTCCCTGAGGTCATATACTGTGGAACACCACAGTGCAGCTTTTCAAGAGTAGAGTGTGTTCATTTTCTTATGTTTTTATGTATTTTAGGTGGAATATAGAAGTTTCCCAGGTTCTTCACAGTCAGAGGTGAGCTCCGCATACCTTAAATATGTCACCATCCTTTGTTTGTGGGTAATGAATGCTTTTTCAAAAATTTGACACTCACAATCTTATTTTTCAGATTATACAAGCGATACAGAATTTAACCCGTCTCTTGTATAGCCTTCAGGTAACTATGCTTTGACCCTGTGAATGTTTCTCTTCATGCAATTCACTTTATTCGATGAGTCCTGGACTTTAAAAATTAGAACATTTGAGAGGTAGTGAATGATCTTAAAAGAACACCAAGCCTCACCCCAAGTGTAACTCAGCTAGATGCTTTGAACTTCACCTGGTTTTGTAATCACAAGGCATCATCACTACTACAGTTTATACCATTCTTCTCTGAAACCATAAAACAGTTCATATCTTTAAAAAATATTGATGAGTATGATCTGGCTTGAAGTTTACAATGAATCTCTTTCTTAGGTGAGTATAGCATGACTTCACATTTTCTGGTGAAAACTTAAATTCACACCTAAACTTTTTTCACTTCCACATGTGGCCTTAGGCCTTTGGGGCAGTTAAATAATTCATATGCCCTTTCATTGTTTTCTTGGTTCATCCACCTAACATTTATTGAGTTCCCTCTCTGGGCCTGGCACCGTGATGAGGGCCAAGCACACAAGGGCAAGTGGTCCACAAAGTCTACCATCAGACGGCTCACTGTCCAGGAAAGACAGGCATTGTGAAAATGAGAACTCTAAGGCTGGATGATCCCTTAGGTCATGCACAAGAAAGGCTGAATACATCCAGTTGCTTAATTTGTGAGTTAAAAAACATTTTAAAGCGATGTGAAAGCAATGTTTATAGACAAATTTATAGAAAATCTTGATACAGGTAAATAAAGTAAAATGACTTGTGATTTTGTGAGAGAATTACTGTTGTCATGGGGGTATGTATCCCTCTAGTTTTTTGAATCATTTTATACATACTCTTGGAACCTGTACCTTTCTATGTCATCACTTGTCTCTATAGCACGATTTTTAATGGTTGAATAATATTCAGGTCTATAGAATTTATCCATTCCTCATAGTTCATACTTTTGTGTTAATAACAGTCTAGTACACATCCTTGTGCACTGATCTCTTTGAACATATGTGAGTATTTCCTTAGGATAAATTACTGAAATTATTTTTTGAGGTTTTTGATAGACATTGCCAAAATAATAAGCACCCCTCTCTACTTGTCCTCAATTTGAAAATAGGTCAAGTTAGCTCATGATCTTAATTTGCATTTTTTTGGTTACTACTGAAATTAAACGTTTTTCCCCACTGGTTTATTGTCATTCATATTTCATATCTTATACCTGTTTAATATTAAAAGAAAATAAGGAAAATAAAAGTCTGATTTTAAGTGTTTTTTTTTTTTAGATCATAACACATTTCTCTTTATAATAAAAGCAAACAGAAAATAAGTTAGGATACAGTGGAATAACAGGAAGAGTAAACTTGACCTAATTAACATGCATAAAATAATACACACAAAAACTGAATAATACACATTCTTTTTAAGTATACCTGGAACATTTCAAAAATTTACCATATTATGGACCACAAAGTAAGGTTCTACAAATTTCAAGCAACTAAAATCATACAAAGTATATTCTAGGGTCACAGTGCAATTAATTTAGAAACCAGTATCAAATATTCTACTGGAATATCCCTGTTGATTTAGAAATTAAGAAAATATATGCTTAAGTAAATCAGGACTCAATGAAGAGAATATATTGAAGATTATAAAATAGTTTTAGCTGAAATATAATAAAATTACTAAGTATCAAAGTATGTAGGATACAGTTAGAGTCATGCTTAGAGAAAATTTAGAGCTTCAAAAAGCACATATTCAAGAAGAAGAAAAGCTAAAAGTCAATGAGTTATGCATCTATCTCAAAAAGTTAAAAAACAACAAAATAAAATCCAAAGAAAGTAGAGGGAAGGAAGAAATAAAGTTAGCATAAATTATATAGAAAATAGAAGATCAATAAAATTCAGATATTGTTTCTTTTAGGACATTAGTAAAATTTTTAAAACCTCATATTGATGCTAATGAGAAAAAAAGAAAAAGGCATGAAAAAATCATTGTCAGCAAGAAAAAGGGGACATGGACTAGATTACGTAGACCTGGAAAAGTTTACAATAGGGTAATATGGACAACTTTTTGCCAGTTTGAAAATGTTGAAGTAATGGAAATTTCTATTTGAAAATAGGTCAAGTTAGCTCATGATCTTAATTTGCATTTTTTTGGTTACTACTGAAATTAAACTTTTTTCCCCACTGGTTTATTGTCATTCATATTTCATATCTTATACCTATTGAATATTAAAAGAAAATAAGGAAAATAAAAGTCTGATTTTAAGTTTTCACCAGAAAAAAATATCATGCTACATTTGCTGTTTTCTTATTAATACTTTACATCAAAATTTCTTTTATGTTCTATTGATCATCTTCCTATTCTTGATCTAGTACCACTATCTTAATTACTAAAGTTTTGGATTACATTTGCATGCATGACAGTCTCCTCTTACTATTTTCCATGTTTGTCTGTATGTTCTTTCATAAGAGCTTTTGAATCACTCTGATAAATTTCTTAATCTTCTACTGAGACAGTTAAAATATTACTATATTTATGAATTAAATTGGGGAGAATTGACACTTTTGCAATAATTGGTTCTCTTGTCTGAGAACATGTTATTTTATGTTCTGCTGGAAAGCTTTGTAATTGTCTTCATGTAGGTACTTTTTTTTCTGCTAAGTTTATTCCTGGATATTTTTGTCTCTTTGTTCCTATTGTGAATGGAATTTTTTTTTTTTTCATTCTGTTTCCCCAATGTTGGTTGCTGGTATAAATACAGGTATTGGTTTTTTATGTATTTTTTAACTGGCCAACTCATTGAATTTTTGTTTTTTTGTTTTAATAGTTTTTCTGTTGATTCTTTGGAGTATTCCAAGTAGAAAGTAAAAAGTTGAAAGTAGTGGTATTTTGGCAACTCTTCAATAATTATATCAATTTCATTTTCTTGGCTTACTGCTTTGGCTAGAAATTCTGAAATGTCTTAAATAATAGTGGCGATAGTAAGCATCCTTGTCTTATTCAAGATTTAGTGGGAATGCCTTTAGTGTCTTATATTAGGTATGCTGGTCTGGGGTAGATGTTTTTAGAGATTAATTTCTCATGTAAAACAAATATTCTTTCTTTTAAACTTTAACCGAGAAGGGGTATAGTTTGCATGCAGTTCATTAACTTTTGGGAGATGAAAACATTGAGTGTCCCAGCTTGTGTTGCCTGATGAAAACACTCACAAGGTCATATCTCCTCTTTTCAACCTTGAATGCAGCCCTCTGTGGATTCAAGGTTCAGAAAAGCTGGATGACCTAAATGACCTAGTTTTTGCAACACTGAAGCAAATACCAAATTCTATAGTGGGTTCTCTTAACCAAAGCTTTTGAGCTGGTCTAAGGATATGGGCTCTCAAAGATTTCTGTTCATGGTACAGTCATCTCTTTTGAAGCTGAATGTTTTATGCATGATTAAAGTTTTTACAAAGGATTTTTGAATCAGATGAAAATGAAATTTGATCCTATGTTAGAAGAATAGAGTTAGAGATGAGGTATAGGCAAGGCAGAAAGGAAAGGACACAGTTCAGCTGAGAAAAATTGAGAGCGAATATACATGTATAACTGAATAACTTTGCTGTACAGCAGAAATTAACACAACATTGTAAATCAACTATACTTCAATATAATTTAAAAAAGAAAAGGAGAGAGAGTGAATTGGGAATTTTCCTAAACTTGAAAAGCAAGTGTTATTCTCTGTCCTAAATGTAAATGTAAACTTTAAATGTGAAGATGAATATCCAATCTTCAAATTTCACCTCTCTGCTACAGAAGGGAGTAGTCTTATTCCAAATGTTAAATATATATGAAGAACACTTCATGGTAGCATTTAATTAATCTAATTGTAATCCTTACATGAGAGTTACCATTGCCTATAGCAGTTTTGGCATATAAAATGTTGGAGTTTTTGTTTGTTTGTTTTACTCTGATGATGCCCTTAGGATTTGTTAGAATTAAGTGGTGATGTGCAGTCTACAGTTTGCTTTAGCCAGGTCAGCAGAGTCCTGAATGGCTTATTATTTCATATTTAAATATCAAAGTTATTAGTACCTATTCTCAATGGTATCATTGTTTTCTTTATAATAACTGCTAAAAGACATTAATCAAATATTCATGTGAATTTGAAATTTTTTGAATTGATTTTCAAATTTAAAAACATGAAGTTTATTTCAATAGGCCCCATTGAATACATTTTTGAGTCTTACTCCAAGACAAATACCAATTTAAAATATACCTTAGTTCTTTAACCTTCAAAAGCGTGGGAAAGTGCCGAGTTAACAAATAACTAATGGTCACATCCCCATCTTCCCAGCATCTGTTACATAGACAGCTTTTTAAATTTTTAGGAAGAAAAATGAGAATTTATCCCTAGGAGAGTAATAATTTCTCATAACGAGTCACAACATACACACACATACCCAGTATGTGGCCATTTTCAGTTTGTCCCTTTTCTGTTTCTTTGTGCTTTCATTAGGGACTTTTAAAATTAAAAGCTTCCAGGGGCATTTACAGATAATTTTTTGTTTTGTTTTGTGGAATCCTTCCAAAACTTGGCAGTTATTTCCTGTGATACTGCCAAACTTTTCGTAGGCAGATGCCGTAACTCAAAATGTTTTTTTAATCTGGTTGGTAATGTCCTCTGGGTTTTAGAGTATCTGTGTCCCTGGTTGGTAATGTCCTCTGGGTTTTAGAGTATCTATGTCCCCTGAAGCAGTCCAGCCTCCTTTTAGCACTCCATTAAACAAATGAATTTCAGCTTAGTGTTTTGTGCATGACCTTCCTGCTATAATACAAAGAAATAACAGTAATGAGACTAGCTTTACCATTTATACATCTCCTAAATATGATATTAACTGCTATTCTCGGGCATTATATTATAAAAAAGGTTATTTAGCAAAGCTTCCAAGTGGTTGACTTTTATTTTTATGTCTTCATGTATGTCATATAGCTTAAGTAATTTCTGGTTTGAGACTCAAAGGGTACTACCAGATTTATATAGATCCTTAAATTCTCCTGAATTACTGACTGTCAAGACCTCAGAAAGAGAATGAGGCATAGCACAGGAATGCAGAGTCCTGTGAATTTAGGTCCTGAATTCTTATTTAGAACACTTGCTTAAATATTATCCAACAACCAGCAACAAACCACATTTCCAAAAGAGGGGATGAGTATTGCTTCTGTGCTTTATTTCTTTTGTGTATAAATTCCAGGCCATACCACTAAGGAAATGCAGACAAGCCTATTTGAAGTGCCAAGGTCAGTCTCAGGAGGTAACTTAGAACAAGGACAGAAATATTCAGAGAAAATAATTTGGTCATGCTTTTGAGGTGGTTCCAACCCAAGGTGCACACGGTATGGACGCCTTTGCTTTTTCTGCCCTCTGCTCGGACAGGCCGCCTTGACCGTTCAGGATAGCCACATTGAGATCCACAGGCTGGCTCTCCAGCAGCAGGAGGGCCTGTCCCCCGGCCCCTCTTTCCGAGGCAGCCCCTTTCAGGACCAGGAGAAGCACCGAGGTCTGGAGAAGCGGCGGGAGGAGCTGGCCAACCTCCACAAGCTGCAGCATCAGTTCCAGCAGGACCAGCAGCGCTGGCGCCGCAGGTGCGACCAGCAGCAGCGAGAGCAGGAGGCCAAGGCCAGCCGGCTGCAGGAGCGCGAGAGGGAGTGCCAGGTGCAGGAGGAGCTGCTGCTGAGGAGCTGGGGGGAGCTGGACCTGCAGCTCCAGGAGTACCAGCAGAGCCTGGAGCGGCTGCGGGAGGGCCAGCGCCTGGTGGAGAGGGAGAGGGAGAGGATGCGGGCCCAGAAGAGCCTGCTGCGTGGCTGGAAGCACAGCCGGCAGAGGAGCCTTCCCGCAGCGTTGCCTCGAGGAGGCATGGAGGTACGGGTCTCCCTGTGCTGGCGGAAGCAGCGTGTGAGACGGCTGTGGTCATGGTGGTTCTGGAGCCACCGACCACATGTCTGTCTCTTTCGCTGCTTGTGTGAGAGCTCACAAGAGTTACTCGGTGTGTAGGTAACAAAAGCTGGGACCCTTTAGAGGCAATACATATGCACCTTGACTTGAAGTATGGACATGTGGAAAGGTCTGGGTGCTGCTGGATCATGGGTTCATTGTACTCTGAGACCCCCTTACCCGAGGGAAGAAATACAGAATAGAGTTGCACCAGTGAGGCAAGCTTTACCCTGGAGGCACGCTCACCGTGAGCATGCTGTAGCTCAAGCTCCCCTGTATATGCTCCAGTCTTCAGAGCTCTGTATAGATTTACCTTTCAGCAGATCAGTTAAGCTATTAATGTTCATAGGTACTGAATTTAACAAGTACGCTACTATTCCGTTATTCCAAGCTTATTCTCTTTTTGTAAATTTGACCTCATAAATTCAAAATCCATTTCACTAATGACAGTTAACATAAGTAGTATACTAATTAATCTTTGGGCAGGATAAAACCTTTTGAAAAGTTCCGTGTTTCATTTTGCACCCACTCTAACCATGCTTGACAATTCCATTTGTTCCAAGAGTTTACTTTTCTGTACTATGTGCACATAGATACTTCTTATTTTTTTTATATTCTTTTTTTTATATCTTTATTGGAATATAATTGCTTTACAAAGTTGTGTTCGTTTCTGTTGTACAACACAGTGAATCAGCTATAAGTATACATATATCCCCATATCCCCTGCCTCTTGAGCCTCCCTCCCATCCTCCCTATCCCACCCCTCTAGGGGGTCACAAAGCACCGAGCTGATCTCCCTGTGCTATGCAGCTGCTTCCCACTAGCTAGCTATTTTACATTTGGTAGTGTATATATGTCAGTGCTACTCTCTCACTTCGTCCCAGCTTACCCTTCCCCCTCCCCGTGTCCTCAAGTCCATTCTCTACGTCTGTGTCTTTATTCCTGCCCTGCCGCTAGGTTCATCAGTACCGTTTTTTTAGATTCCATGTATGTGCGTTAACATACGGTATTTGTTTTTCTCTTTCTGACTTACTTCACTCTGTATGACAGACTCTAGGCCCATCCACCTCACTACAGATAACTCAGTTTCGTTCCTTTTTATGGCTGAGTAATAGTCCATTGTATATATGTGCCACATCTTCTTTATCCATTTATCTGTCGATGGACATTTAGGTTGCTTCCATGTCCTGGCTATTGTAAATACTGTACGTAAAGTTGTAAAAGTTGACAAGCTTCTAAGAATGATCTGTGTTATATCTGACTTTCCTTTCAGTTGGCTAAATTATATTTATTGCAAATACTTTATGTATACATGAATGTCTTCAACTTTTATTTAGCAAAAGTGAAAATGCTATTCCCTTAAAGTAGAAACACTTTAATGGCAGTGAGCACACAGCTGCACTTGTCTTTTCATTTGATTTTCATTTCTTTTAAGATATGCTGTGCGTTGCCAATTGAAGTTTTTGGTACTAGCTCATTAAAAGGGGATGGGAGGAGGGAGTCAAGGGTAATATCCTTCTGGACCTCACTCATTAAAATCTTGTAAATATCCTTCTCCACCTCACTCATTAAAATCTTGATTGCTAAATTCTGTTAGGAATAAATACTTTATAAAACTGGTGCAAATTGCTGGAAGAATTATTGTGTTTTTTCTTTTTTCTTACACAGGTAATGGAACTTAATCAATCTGAGGGTTTATGTCATGAAAATTCATTCTTCATCAATGAAGCTTTAGTGCAAATGTCACTTAACACTTTGAACAAACCGACTCCAGCAGCTATCCATCAGGATGCCACTTACCCCCCAAGTATATCTCATTCCGATTTGGTAAGGACTAGTGAAAATCAAGTAGACCTCAAGATGAACATTTCTCAGCCCTTGGACGTCAACCATGAACTGTGGATAGCCGCTGGGTCCTGTCATCAGATACCCCCTCTCCACCAAAGCAGCAAGGATTCTTGTAAAAATGGTAATTAATACTTTAAACATCATCTGTATAGTTTCCACAAGGAGCTGTTTTTCTGAATGGTTGGCTCTTCTTTAGAGCGAATCAAAGTGGGCCCTAGAATGGGAATAAATTGGTGCTGATGAGCTGGAGTTCGTGGCATAAACTTTTCTTTGGGGAAGTCTGGAGGCCATCGCTTGTGAGTATTGAGACAACTAGACCATGGTTGGAGGGCTTAGAGGATGCCACTGAGATGTGAGAACCAGACAGGGTTTTTAGGTCTGTGGGTTAAATAATAACTTTTCTTGAAAAGTGAAGCAACTTGATATTTATTCCTCACTGTAGACCCAACCACATCCTGATACACATACTTGTTGACTCTCAGAAATAAAAGATAATGGACAGGGTTTGTGGTAGGGCTTTATTGTCTCTCGGGGCAATTTCCTGCAATGTTAGTAAAATCTTCTGTACTGCCGTTAAATACCCCAAATGAAACTGTTAACATCATTTGTCATTGTAAAAAAAAAGGTGTTGTGTCTCCATAAGTACCTCGTAATGACACAATTTGCTAATCCCATTAAAGCATTTGCCAAATATAAATGAAAGGCAGCTCGAGTTACCAACTCCACATGAATCCAAATGATTTAAATCTATGTCTATTATAAATTGTTTTCTGTGGGATATGAGGTAGGGAATGAGAAGGACTCGAAACCTCTCTACCGAAAAACAGATGGCATGCAATAGAATAAACAAATGGCTGGCCACATGGATGGGAAATAAATCACCGACAGCAAAATGTTTCAGAAACATGAAACAAGCAGTGGTATAGAGATCTTCAGAACTGGACAGAGATTTGTTTCCATGCTTCGTAGTTATTCTTAGTTTGTCAGTAGGATAATTTGTCAGCAATGAAAAGGTTTGAATGTGTTCAGCTTCTCCGAATTAGAGAGTAATAATTCTGACACTGCCTGAAAGTAGATGTATTACTCATCCAAATTATGTTGATTCTTAGCAGTGGATAATTCTTTACATTATTCAGTCACTGCTGTAATATTCTATTTCTTGTCAGCATATAAGAAAGAATGAAATAGTTCTTTAAGTATCGTTTCAAGTATTCCTTAAATAAAAAAGAAAAAATGGAATAGTGAATTGGGGTTTAAAAAATGGGCAGAATGTAGCAAAGTGTAACCCCTTTAATGTATTATGTTGCAGCCCTAACACTACAGAGACCATATTGCAGAATGCCTTCTCTTGATACATGTTGCTTTGCTGTGCTGGATTCA
This sequence comes from Eubalaena glacialis, assembly GCF_028564815.1. NCBI lineage: Eukaryota > Metazoa > Chordata > Mammalia > Artiodactyla > Balaenidae > Eubalaena > Eubalaena glacialis. The sequence goes on from NC_083719.1 coordinate 58,106,058, forward strand.
TTAAGTTGCTATCTGCAGTGCTTTCTGTGTTGTCACTGTGATTTTGCATACTGGCTTTGGGGTAATTCAGAAACTCAGTTTGAGTTAAACCACATTACACTTTTGTTTGAAAGAAGTATTTCTGCTTTTTCTGTATCTCCTACCTTTTTCTGTTGACTTGTGCTTTAAAGTAGAAAGCTTTTAAACATTTGGCAGCCTGCATGCAGGAGACAGAACATGTACTAAGGAAATAAACAGTAATTATATACAAAACCAGTGTCTCCACATGTAAGGAATTAAATATAGCCCAGGGAAATGCTGAGAAAACGTGCTTCAGCTTCAGATGTTGTGTCCAGTGTAGGCCAGGACACGCAGGACATTGATAGAAGAGAGCAAAATCAACTCTGGCCTTCCTCTCTCAGGAGCGTCCTAGTGTGTGCAGGAGGGATTAGATCAGAAATGCAGTGTGGGCTGTCCAGCGCTGGAGTTTTGCAACTGGTCAGAAAACCTTATTTACGTTTGTTTACTTAAGCGTGATAAGCAGTTTCTGGAGGAGAGAGAAGTCAGAGATTAGGAGGAGGTGGTAGGGAAGTGGAATGAAAATTGGATATATATTCTTAAGAGGGTTGTCAGGGCCAGATAAAATTGTTCAAGCTACTCCAGAGCTTTCACGGGTCTTAGAATCGAAAGTAGCTCAAAAGAAGCCACTGATGGTGGTCATCACTAGGCTCTGCCTGTGCTCTCCACGTAGGCTGGGGGGAGGGGGGGGGAGGGGGGAGGTGGGGGAGGGGGGAGGGGGGAGGGGGGAACAGGAGGAGGCCAGAAGAAACCAGTCCAGGCTATGCTGGTGGAGAGGGGGACAGTCCATGTGCTAGAACCAAGGATGGTGCCATGTCAACGTCCCCTGCTTTCACATTTGCTCCTGTATCTTTGTGTGAGTGGTCATCAGTGACAACTACCCTGGCTAACAAAATTTGCCTCTCCTGTTCTTGGCTGGTGTTTTTGTTAAATGTGTGTTTAACCGTGGTTTGGTTTCATTAGTAGGCCCTAAGGTCAGCTGTTTTCAGGCAGCTCCTTAAAGAATGCTTTGCTCTTTTGTCTGGTCTTGTGTTGGGTGCCTAAGAGCAGCTCAGATAAGTGGAAATGTGAATTTTGGGAACAGTAAGCCTGGTGGAAAAAATTGTATGTAAATAAAATTCTCTAACGTGTTTAGCTGTCGCCTAGATTGGAATTTTCATTTAGTTTGTTCAAGCCAGCTTCACCAGACATTTTACTGTGCTCTTTGTGTTCCAGTTGGTTTTTCAATATCTCCATCACCACTGCCACCACTGACAGTTATATGACACTTGCCAAATTTCAAGCACTGTGCTAAGGTTTTACATGGAGAAATTCATTTAGTACTCACAGCCATCCACTGAGATTGTTTGGTTATTATGTCCATTTGAGGGGGGAAACTGAGGCACAGAGAGGTTCAGTGACTTGCCCAAGGCCACAGAGCTGGTAAACAGCAGAGCCAGAGAGGAACTGGGAAGACTGGTTCTGGAGCCCGTGCTCTGAACCATTACACTGCACGTCGTTAATTTCTAGAATGCTGTTTTGAATTGTCCTTTTAAAAGAAGTTGGAGTAGAACTAGAATAAATCCTATTGTAATATCTGGCAGGATGTTGATGATGAAGGCCCAGTTCTTTGTTGTTGTTTTCGTCCCTTCCTTCTTTTTTTAATATTACCATTTGGAAAATATTTCTCAATCATTTGGGCTGTGGTGGCCAGTGCTGGCATGAGCTCCGAGGATCTTCAGATATAAATACTCTTTAGCTTCACTTTTTTCCCATAAGACACATCTTGTTAAGGATCATTTGTTTCTCTAGTGTTGCCTAACAATATCCCTGTGTTACTTGTAAATATTTTTTAAGGTAATACTTTATAAAGAACTTTACTTTCCAGTTTTGGAAGTTGTCTCATGAACAAAATTCTTGATGTTTGAACATTAGATCCAAATTGGTATTTGATTTTATTTATAGTGGAAGAGATGGTTGGTTTAGGAACTTAATCTGCTCTCCTCTGAGGGACACTAGCCAAGGCTACAGAAAATTTGAATTTCTTTAAACAATATAGTCCCTGTAGGACAATTGCTATGTAATTGGCCCGATGAAATGCTCAGCTGTTATTAGTCTTCTTAAAGGCAAAACCAACAAAAAACATTCTTTCTGTGCCTTTTTTTTCTCTCCTAGCTTTAGAATTCTAGGGCTATTTACTCAGTGTCTCTCTTAGTTTATATTTGCCTTTTTTTCATTAATCAACAGAGAAGATACTTTCTGGTATGATAATTAATCTGAAATCTTCTTAGTCTCCCTTTTCAGTTATATTTTTATCTGTACCTCAATATTTGCAGGTTACCTAAAAAGTTCCTTTTCAATGTAGTTAAAGCATCATAGTTTTGCTATAATGCATATGATAAAATTTAAATTGAGAACCAAATTTCATGCCTTAGTCGCGTAGTTGACATTGGAAAAAGAATAACTTTAGCAAGTTTGGATTCCAGAGAGTGTTTCGCTTTGCTGCTTGTTAGAATTTGGTGCCCGTCAAAATATTTTCAAATTCAAAGCATTGTATTTAGAATACTTCATCTTGGCAATGTTGTTATATTTTTTTAAATACAGACAGCTGCGTTAAACTTTCAATGACATGTTTTTTACATATGGAAATAGAATAGAAATTTTCCAAATAAAAAGCTATGCTGTAGTTAGTATTTAAGTAATAGTCTTTAAGAAGTGAGTATGTGATAATTTCTAATGTTTTAAAAATATTCTATAATTCAGAAATGGGTACCTTATTTGTGTAATCTGTGTGGAAAGAAGCTTTGCTAAAGACCTACAGGCAATTTCCCATAAAACTGAAGCTGGCGTTAGATAATATAAACTTCAGTGACAAAGAAGTATTTGAAAATGTGGATGTATAAGTTTGCTAGAGCTGCCATAATAAAGTTCTGGAGGCTGGAAGTCAAAGATCAAGGTGTTGGCAGGGTTGCTTTTTCTGAGGCCTCTCTTCTTGGCTTATAGAGGGTTGTCTTCTCCCTGTCTTCACATGGTCTTCCCTCTGTGCAAATCTGTGTCCTAATTTCATCTTCTTAAAGGACATCAGCCATATTGGATTAGGACCCACCTTAATGACCTCACTTAATTACTTCTTTGAAGGCTCTATCTTCGAATATATTTTGAGGTAATGGGGGTTAGGACTTTAATATATGAATTTGGGGGGGACACAATTCAGCCTTTAACATAGGATAAAATTATTATTTTCTCTTTGCTATTTTTAGGTGCCATGAAAGCTTTAATTTTTTAAAAAATGTACCAAACTTGAACTATAATTTAACAATCTGAGCTTTTTTTTTTTAACTTGGTTAGGGAAGTGAACTAAACTTTGTTTACAAAAATGCGTAACAGTAAAATTGTGATAAATGTCTATATTCTTTATATTTATAGATATAGGTATCTGTTATCAAGCCTGTGTCAATACAGAAATTAGGGCAGAAAAATGTCTATATATTCATTAGGACATTTTCCCAAACCTAGACCTTAATTAAAGAGCTTTGGGAATTTTAAACTCTCTCTATGATTGGGAGGGAATATTAGATGCCTTTATTTTGGATTGCTTAAATAAAACCAAAGCTGAAGGGTTGAAAATATTCATATGACATCAAATTATTATGCAGATATATCTATGGGAGTTTGTAGAAGTCAAAATTGGGAAATCATTGATCAGCTCTTTATCTTTTCTTCTAGAATCTTGGCTATCACTTTGGTTAACATTTTAAAGGAAATGATAATACTGCTTGCTCTTGGTCATCTGCGTCATGACAAGAGCATAAATAATTGGGCCCAAAGACTTAATTTTAATTTTTCTCACTGACAAGCATAGATGATTTTGCAGATTTTGTACCAGGAAAGGGAAACATGCCATTTGCTTGTAGAGCCTGGTGAGCCAGGGGTGCTGACTGCCAACTTCCTGACTGCATAGTTCTCTGGGGGCAGGTTTGCTATGTGAGCCAGCTGGGCCAGGGCCATCCCGCCTTAGTGAATAGAGCCCAGTACACAGCAGGAGAGCAAAACCAGCAGGTGGGTGGATTCAGAGGCAGCCAGCCAGCCATGTGGCTGGCTGTTCATCCCCGCCAAGCTTCCAATTTGGTTTGAACGAGCTGCTAAAGTGGGAACTTAACTCAGTATGAAGGATTCCAGGGGGTTAGGCCTGACCTTGGGTCATCCTTAGCTTAAATCCTGAAAAACAAAACCCCACCGTACATACAAGTACATATATGCATACATATACATACACACGTATGTGGTCTATAGGTTACATATTTGACCTCTCTAGTACAGTGTGGCTTTACTCTCAAAGTGATTAAGGGCTGGGTTTGCAAGGAAAGTTTGTAACCATTTAGGTACCAAACATACCTGAAGGATAAGGCATGCTCCTATCAGTCTCAATGACTCCTGGGACAATGATCCAAAGTGGGCAAAGAAAACATCACGCCTTCCACAAATCAGAATCTGGGGACCGTCTCCTCTCTCACCCCCATGTCCATCCAACCGTGAAAATTCAGTTTTTAGGACTTGCCTAAAATGTGGGGTGTTCAGCTAAGGACTGATGTTTTATGTTTGCTTAAGAAAAATATGACCATCAGGTTCAGAGGGTGTGGCAGACTTTTCCTTAAAGGACCACACAGTGAATACTTGAGTCTTTTCAGGCCGTCGGTCTTTGTCGCATATAGTCAACTCTGCCGTTATAGCTCTAAATCAGCCGTAGACAGTACATTAAGAAACTAACACACCACTGTAAAGCAATTATACTCCAATCACGATGTTAAAAAAAAAAAGAATGAGATTAGCTGTGTTCCAGTAAAACTTTATTTGTAAAAATAGATGGTCTAACTTGTATTTTCTTTTTCACTTAAATTGAGGAGTTTATATTCCTCTTGGCTTGGAAATTCCATGCCAATTAATTCACGTCTGGGTGAATTAATGTAATATTATATGGCACTTCATGCCATTCAAAAACAACATTTGAATTCATGGTCTCATTTGCCCTTTACAACATCCTGTGAGATGGTGGTTGCTGTCTCTGTTTTTCAAAGAAGACAACTTTTCTTTTTCACTTTTTATTCATTCAGTCTCTGTGAAAAGATGAATTTAGAAAAATGGAGTTGAGTGTACTGGATGGAGTTAAGGCCAGTGTATTAAAACCCAGAGAGACTTTTCCCCCCAACTCCACCTCCCCAAATCCTGTGATGGTGTTACGGAGGGCCACCCTCTAACTGTGAGGCTCATGAGAAGTGAGATGCCATGCGTGGGATTGGCTGCTAGAACCGTGGTTACTGTAGCTGGCTGGGTACCATGGTTTCTGGGAGAAGGCAATAGAAATATGAATTCCTCTGTGCAGAGATTCTGATTTGGTAGGACTTGGCTGGGCCTGCAAATTTGTGTATCTGACATTTTCTTTAAGTGATTCTGAAGCAGCCATCCTGTTATCTTCCCCTGCACTGCCAGCCTGGAGTGCTGGGCTTGATGTTAGAGAACCTCAGTTCAAATGCTAACTCAGGCTCCTACAGCTGCTGCGTGATTCCTAAGCCATAATTCCTCATCTGTACAAAAGAGAAGGAAGTGTTATCAGAACTTTAAAAAAAAAAATTGCCAAGCATGTTCTGGGATCCGGTGGACTTCAGCTTCATCCCTGCCTGGTGGAAAGAATTCATTGTAATTGTGATTCAGAGGTGGCCTGCTGATAGAAATGAAAGTGTCTCCTAAATGTCAGTAGGAAGCCAATAGTTTCAAAGGTGATTTTTTTAAAAATATGTAAATCGGGGAATTTTTTTACTCAGAATGGATATATATTAGAATATAAAGGGTTAACTACTTTTCCATATTCGTCTAAGAGGAAGTGTTTGTTAGTATATCACCAGAACTGTCTTAGGGAAAAAGTCACAGCATTTTGCTTCCCTTTGTTCCTCTCTGAAGAGGAAGAAGTTACATCAGTCAACCATGTTTTCAGAACCAAATGTAAGAGATATTTTGACAGCAAGACTGAACATCTCAACTTGGGATGTAAAACTTCCATATCTACAGAACATCCAACCCTCATGGGTTGCATTATATAAATGGTCGCATTATATCAATATATCCCCAGGAAAACTTCTAATAATACTTGAGTTCCCCGAATAGGCTTTTCTACCAGAAAGAAAATGTTGAGAACACCCAACAGGAGTATTTGGGTTTAAACCATTTCTCACTTTAAATTTAAAAATTGTGTTCTGGTTTATGACCTTAATCTCTTTTTGAGTTCAGTTATCCTGAATTTATTTGTCCTTGTTAGTCCTGGATAGACTGATAAAAATCAAGGCTCAGAATCACCAGGAAGCACCCCTTGTTAGCACTTCTCATAATTTGAGTTAATGACATGTGTAATAATTTATGTAAGGTCTGCCTGTCCCACTGTAGAATAAGCTTCAAGAGAGTGGGGCGCTCCACGTATCGCCTTTGTTCATTGCTCTATCACAATTAACAAAGCACAGTGCACAATGTTTGGCATCTAATGAACATTTGATAAAAATTGTGACATGAATGAAGGAGTCAAGGTCCACACTCTTTAGCAGAAATGAAAGCAACTATGAGCTTGAGTCACATAGCTTGACTTGACTGAGGCATTGAAACAGGTTGAGGAAAGCCAGTAGACGTGTGGGGTGTGATGGGGGTTAATACATGTGGACTAGGCAAGTGCTTCAGGCTAGCTCCCTGGATTGAGTGAGTTTGAAAACTTTTGTAAGATGGGTGTATGTGAGGTGGCATTCCTGAAATGTCAGGATAACTATAAAATTGCTTGCCATGAATACCTTTCTGGATTCTAGGTAGCAGACTTTAACAATTGCCAACTTTTCTTCCTCATTAATGTTGAAATAAATTTGTCTTCAGATGTATAGTCTCATTTATCAGTTTGATATAGGTACTCTTTGTTCAACTCTAGAGAGCATCTTCTTATGTGAGTTATTTTTCCCTTTAGAATATTGTACATATAGCCCCACATGGCCATGTGTAGCAAATGAAAGCTCAAACAGTTAAAACATATTCTCCATAAAATGCCTTAATTTATTCTAAGCAAGTAGAAATGAATTCATTGCTGTCATTTTAGGAAAATGGCACATAAACAATTTAGCATTTAATTGTTATATGAACAACAATTAGTCAGCCTATCTGTTCACTGGGGTATTTCTTTTTTAACCATAAAGTAGCTTGAACACCAGTAAATTAAACATGGGCAGCTAGCTCAACATCAGTGAAACACTTTCTTAAACCCTTTTTCTTCTGCTAAATCCTATTTAACAGTCCAATGTATCTCCCCAGGCAAAACAATTAGTATTTGTTTCGTTAAGTACACTCTTAGAATGTGAACCAATTTCCCTGGCTCCACCTTCTACTTGTCAGCCTTAAAGTATTGCCTGAAAGATTATATATTTATCATAGCAATCTTAAAATTAAATGTGATGGCATCTTAAGAAATATATCCCTTTGCTCTACCCCAGACAGACTGACTGAAAGGCACCTATGTGTCCTCAGCTGGTCAGTTCCCAGAAACAGCTGGCTGAGGGGGCGACGTCTTGTCCTGTTTCTCTGCTCAGACTTCGAGCCAGATAATAAATAAGCCGGGGCCTGGGTTTTGATCTGTGGAGATGCTAATTTGCCATGATAAACCACTGTGGAGTTTGCTTGGAGAAGGGGCCAGGGTATCCATTCTCTTTCTAGGTAAGATATTAATTCAATTAAATTTGAAATGTTAATGCTTGGTTTGAAGGTTTACCTAAGGAAAAATGTGGTCTTACAGAGGTTCCCAGTTCTGCAGGATAGGACTCGGAGCCTTTTGCTGAACAATTTCACAGTACGACTGTGCAGAATTTAATTATTTTCATGGCGACTCTTTTCCATAGCTCTCTTTGTACAAATTTCATTACACTACAGGTTTTTCTTCCTAAAACATAACATGCTGGATGTTTGGATTAAATATAGAATATTTGGATCATCCGCCAAAAATACAGGAGACTCTACTTCTCAGGTGAATTGAGGTCATTTTGTAAGGACTGATGCTGCTGTAAAGCTTTGGAAGAAGCATTTACAAGCAAAACATTGACAGAGTTTTAATTTTATTTAATGACCTGCTTCCTACCAGCGATCTTGGCACCCTGTGCAGTGATTTGCAATCAGTTAATCACACAGAATGTTATAACATTGCAATAAGGACCTTGCGTTCTAAGAGTCTTATAAATCCGCCAGCAACAAAAAACAGGAATTGCGTGCTCAGAGCCCTCTCCATGCAAAACCCCAAATCAGGAGGTGATTTTAATGCTCTGTTTTCTAACATGTCCTCAGAAGCCTCAGTACTTTCTTGTAGATTCTGAATTTTGAAGTTCCTATTTCTCAAAGATGGTTTGGGCTGTCAGTATAGGAGTCTGTAAGTGTTCAATTTAGACACCAGTCCTTTAGATGGGAGGGATTCTTGATTCTTCTGGATGACTGAAAGAAGACTATGGCTTTGGTTATTTCCCGTGAATTCAGGGCAATCATGCTCAATTGCAGTAGGCCATATTTTGGGGAGTCTTTTAGGAATGAATCAGAAAGGAAACATGTTTCCATCCTGGGAATCCACTGACATTTGCTAGAGGCAGATGGCAGAAGATGGGATGGTGAGATATTAGGAGTCAAGGAGAAAGAGACTTCACATACTTGGCTTTGCCAAAAGCTTCTAGAATCTGTGTTTAGGATCTTAGGCTTGTATTCTTGTCATTTCAGACGCACCCTTGCAGTTACCTGTTTAGCTCTGCTGGATTTTTTTTTCTTCTTATTTTAGTGTAGTAAATATGGAGCTATTAAGTATTCTTAAAATTACATAAGCCTAAACTCTTGGATAAATGTAGGTTGTGTTTTCTTGACTTGTTTCCATATGGCTCTGTTTTGGGGATGTTATTATATAACAAGAATATGGAATGTATAATTCTTAATATATATTCCATCTGATTAAAATGGAACCTTCTTTTAAGAAACGAAAGGCTTTTAAAGCTGCGTTTACTTCCAATGAGTAGATTAAACTTCTGACTCTTGATGAATTTATTCCTACCAAAAATAGTTAACCTGTTTTTGATTACTTGTTAATGTATCCAGATTGGCGTGATGGATTATACACAAAGTAGAGCTCATCCTGTATTTTTAGACGCTTGATGCTTCCGTTCAGCATGAGCTCTAAAATACACCCGCAAAGTTTTGCGTGTGCAAACTACTTTTCACTGGCACATAGCTTGGAAGGAGAAAACAAAAGGAATGTTTGGGCCAAAATGTGATGGTCTGTTAGTCAGCATAGTCATGAGGCCCTATTTTGCATTTGGGCTCCAGTGTGAGGAAGTACAGTCGCACACTGATGTGTCCCCGAGGACTGCGGACTGGAATCCCATCCCCCTTGAAAGGAGAATGCAGCAGTACTGCAAGGGGGAGGGTGTGTTTAGCTGCCTTTTAGGGTACTTCACTCAACTATCTGCAAAGATTTTTTAAAAAATTTTAGTTATTTTATGCTGAACAAGCAGCCTGAGGTAAAGCATCGCGAAAGATCAGATACTACATTTGTCTTTTATGAGCTGCCTCTGCTCTGAGCTGGGTATGAGGTGATTACCTTAGTGGACGTAGCGGGGAAAAGCTTAAATCTTAACTGTGTGAGCAAAATACTGGGAAAAATCACATTAAAATTATCCTACTCAAAGAAATTATCATTGCTTCTGATAGGAATATGGAAGGGTTTTTGCAAATGCTGCTGCCAGTGAGTTAAAATATTTCATCTTCAAATTAAAATATTTCCTCTTCAGATAAGAGATATAAGTAATATATAGATATGGTGGGTATTTTTTTTAGAGATGGTTATTTTATCTTTTTAGACTATTGGCTAACTTTGAGGATGTGTGGTTCAGGAAAATTTCAGAAAATATATTTCATGAAGGGCTTGATTAAATGACTAATTCAACAAGGACCCAGAAAAAACACTAGGGCAGAAACCTGCCTAGCAATATCATTTTTGACCAGAATGATCAAGACGAGACATATGTTCATGTGAAGAAGGTAGGTGATGTGATATTTCCCTGTCATTCAAAGATGAAAAGATAAAGAATCCATCTTCTCCCACCTCCTAAACCAAGTTTCAGCAAACATAGACTAAAACGATGCTTTTTCCAATGTAATGAACTTTAGGTGTATTTTCTGGTACTTCACTTTTACATGAGGGATTTGAATGAATGAATCAATGAATAGATTAACAAATGAATGCATGAAGGAATAAACTTGATGAATATTGAACAGTAGAGGTGGCTGAGTGGCATAGTGGTGAAGATAGAAGGCCTGGGTTCAGATTTACCACCTGTGAAAACTTAGGCAAGTGTTTAAACTTGGTGTATGTCAGTTTCCTCATCTGTAAAATTGGACTTCTGATAGTATCTACTTTGTAGATGGTATGAGGGTTTTATAAGACGAAACGTACGATTCTGAGAACTTTGGAAGCACTTAGTAGACACAGATATTGTCACTGTTACTGTTACACCTTGTGTTACAAAAGGAGCAGAGCATTAGGAAGAACATTCAGTTGCTTCATCCACTGGGCCGCTTCCAAAATAGTTGCTCTGGGGACCTGAAGGACATATTATGTCTCATTGGAGTATTATCTAAATAGACACTTCTCAAAAAACATTCCACCATACATGACAGAAAGTTCCCATAATCAGATGGTACTGGGAAATGGTGGTTTGGCGACTACACAACTTCTTCAAAACTTTCATTGTGCTCATGTGTACTGTGACTCTCCAAAAGTGGCACTTCCCAAACCTATTTAACCACAGCATCCTCTTCTCCAGCCCAGAACCTTGCAGGGCTACTATTCCTTAAAATATACTAGGGAAAAAACCAGTGATGTAAGTGGGTGTTGAAATAAACTCATTGTGCATGGCACACCCTTCGAATACATCCTTTCTCCCGTAGGAACAATTGAAATCCAAACGACATATGCCGACATGATTTACCACGTGGGTTGTCTTCTGAATACCAAATACAACACAATGAATTTTAGATAGAGTTTTGTTTAGCCCCTAGGCCAGCATTTGGGCCTGTGGATAAGGATTTGTGTCCAGTCCTCTTAGGGCTTTTTTGGGTCACCTTCCTTGGGCTTATTCAAATGCACCGTGTGCTGAAATTAGTCACTGCTGTTGAAGCGCAGGAGGTTATGTGCTTGGGCCTGGAGGCCTGATCTGACCTCTGATCTCTAAGCCTCATCTCATGCTGCTCTGTCCTTTCTCTCCCTGTGGTCTAGCCATAGGAAGTTCTTCCACTTATGTGAAAGGCCAGCCACCCCTGCCCCTTTTGTACATCTATTTCCTCTTTCAGGAATATCCTCTCCTCCACCCTTTATTCTCAACCTGGTAAACTCTTGTTCGTCTTTCAAGACCCCAGCTCCAGGGTCACTTTCCTCCAAATGCCTATCCAGACCCTCCCAATCTCGGTTAGGAGCTTTCCTTGTGATTCTATAGTGTCCAGTAAATCCTTGTGTTACTTTCCACCATATTTTGTCACTTGTTTTCCCTCTGGACTCTTAAGTTGCTATATATTGTTTGTTTGAGATATTTACATACATTGAATGCTCAGATATTAACTCTATTATTCAATCATTTTTGTGGAAAGAATTTCAAGGCACAGAATACTGCCATCACTCTAGAAAGCTCCCTTATACCTCTTACCAACCAACCTTCACTCCCAGAAGCAGCTACTCATCTGTTTTCCATCAACCACAGGTTAATTTTGCTTATTCTAGAATGACATGGAATCAAATACTATGTACCTTTATGTGTCCAGGGTTTTTTCTCTCAACATACTGTTTTTGAGATGCATCCATACTGTTGCATGAATCTGTAATTGGTTCCCTTTTATTACTAAGGAATCTTGCTTAGATGAATTTATCACAATTATCCAGTCTTCTGTGGATGGATACCTGGCTTATTTCTAGTTTTTGGCTCTTATAAATAAAACTGCTATAAACAGTCTGTACAAGGCTTTTTGTGAATTACGTTTTCATTTTTCTTGGATAAATACCTAGGAGTAGAATTCATCCTAGAATTGGTGCCTATTTAGCTTTTAAGAAACTGGAACAGTTTTTGAAGTGATTGTATGGGCTATAAGCTTCCTGGGTGCTGAGACAAAGTCTTGTTCAACTCGGTTTCCCTGGTGTCCGACCCAGTGCAGGGCACATACTAGGCACTCAGTGTTGATTGAAGAGTGAATGGACAAGAAACTCAAAACAGTTTTCCTTCTGACACACCCTCTACTAACTGAAAAAGTAAATAATGCTTTGTCCATCAGAGGGATGGAAACTTGACTGGCTAAATGTGGGCTTATTCCAAGCAGATGAAAAATGGGGAATAACTGCTCCCTTCTGACCCTGCCCTGGACCTACATGTGCAGGTGAAGCCAAGTATGTAGATAGACACGGGACCATAGAAGGGTCCTGATCACCAGCAACTGCAAAACTTACCTCCTAAAGTTAAAACTCCCAGCATTCCCATTCAAAACCCTCCACAACCTACTCTTCCAACACATCCCCACCCCTTTGATTTATCTGCACAAACTCATAATTCCACCAGACCCAACAGCTCTCTTTTCTTATGGCATCCAGCATTTCCTCCCCTTTGCAGTAGGGGTGAGCTCTACCTAAAATACCTCCACCCGAGGCCACCTCTTCCTGTTGACATTCTGGTCAGCCAGGCTCAATTCCAGTTCTGTCTTTGCTCTGAAGCCTGTCCTGGCTACCACATCTAAAAGTGCTCTCTTTGGAAGATCTCTGAAGTGGTGTCCACCTGTGGACAGTGTTCATTAGCCTCTTCTATAGTTATCTGTGTCTGCATCTTCCTACTCCGTGAGGTAACAGGCTATCAGAGGGCAGTGTGCTCAGTGGCCCTTATTGGTCTGGAAGGCGCTGGGGCCATTGGTCACTAAGTCGCTGAGGCTACTTGCTCTTCGCTCTTGGTGGCTGATTCCACTAAAGAGAAGTTAAATTGTATGGTAATGCTATGGCTCCTTCTTAAAAAGAGTTGTTTACAGAAGAAAGAGATCTGTCTAAAAGGAGGAGGATGTAGTGCAAACTTGGGAATTTGTGTCACCTGGTAGATAATTAAAGGGCAATTCGTTTCTTAGGCTCCAGTGTTAGTCATAGGTCACAAGTCAGGAAGCACAAATATTAATATCTAGAGTAGCTCCACATGACATTTGTATGCATAAGACAATGTAAAATCATCTCCTGTAGGACGAGATGGCTCCAAGGAGTAAAGTAATTAATCTTAGTATATATGTTCTCATTTGATTCCTGTTTTAATAAAGTCCTAATTTTGCCTCTGTTCTGCAAACTGCCTACTTCTCTAATGGTACAATTTCTAAAAGTATTTAATTTCCAGAAAGGTAATATAGTAATCTTTGCTCTGATTGCAAACATAAATATGAAAAGAATGCTGAGTGTGAAAATTTACATTGAACAAAACATTTTCTATATATTATGTTGTACTTTTAAATTTTTAATCATTTTTGAGTGACATAAATTCAAAGCTGCAGTTGGAAAAGATATTGCAGGGTTTGGTTTCTCAGCAAATGTTATTTCAAACAGATGAGAATTACAAAGTGTTTCTCATTTTTAAAAAGAAAAAATTTTATGTTGCTCTGAAAACTGTAAATACCAATTTCTCAGAACAGAAGAAGGCATGTTAGTTCTTTGACATCTCATAATCTTGTAGTTGATCAAGAGAAAAAAAAAACACTCATTTATATACCTTTAAAGAATTGGGTGCCTTTTTAAAAAAGTCTGGTAATAACATAATTATTAAGAAGTAGGTAGAACTAATTAGCTTGGGTGTGTTTGATCTAATTGCTTGCCTTCTTCTGGTTTAAAGAAAAACACTGGATCTGGTATGCTTAAGAATTTTAACATCTGCTTTTCCCTCTACTGAACCCGTAAGAAGTAAATGCAGCATTAAAATTCCTAGGTTGATTTCCTGCATTATTCACCTGGCAGAGAAATGAATTCAGTTCTTCTTTCAGCAAAATGAGAGGCATAACTCTTTCAGTGTGGGTAGGGTCATGCAGAAGGCAGTTTCCAGTTTTATTGCCATGGTACTTAGGAGTCCCTGGTCTCTACAGCCTTAAGAGGAATTCAATGCCATGAAAATACTGCCCTGTCCTTGTAGCTGGAGACCTACATATTGTTTAATTCAGCGCAATCTTAAAAAGCTGTTCCTGCTTCTTAACAGGCACTCTGAGGAACATGATAATTTGTTTATCATGGTGAGGAACATCTTAATTTGTTTTGATTTAAAATTTGAGCTTGACATACTCCCTGATTACCTGAATGTATGCACAATTTGAAACGTACAAAATTAAGCAGAGGAGTATAATAACCGCTCATGTACCATCACCCAACTTCAAAAAATTAGGAAATTACGGCCAGTGGTGTTTTATCTAGATTCCTACCCACCAATCCCCCATGCCCAGCAACAACACACACCCTGTGCTATTTTGAAGCAAATTCTAAAGATCATCTGTAAACATTTACTGATACATAACATTTCAGTATGTATCTCTGAAAGATAAGGCTCTCTTTTTTAAACTATTATCACACCTAGGAAAAATTATCAAAACCTCCATAATATCAACATATAGTCAGGGTTCAAGTTTCCAATTGTTTTATAAATGTAGTGCATGTGTCCTTTTTCCAGCTTGTTTTTTGGACTCAGTATGCAAATAAAGACCACACATTGCAATTGGTTGCTGTGTATTTTCATGCATTTTTTAACATAAAAGTTTTAATTATGAAAATTTCAAACTTACAGAAAAGTATAGAAAATCTGTATCAGGCATGCATTTAACAGATGTTAACTTTATACCATATTTGCTTCAGACATCTCTTTGCCCTTTTTTTTTTTTTTGAAAGAAATGTTAAATATGAAATCCCTTCCCCTTATCTTCTTCTTTTTTCCTATTCAGAGTTATCCAATATCCTGTAATTGGTGTATATCATTTCCACAGTATGTTTTTATGCCATAAACATATATATGTATCAATAAACATATTTTTTGTTTTGTTTTAACAAAACAAAAATATGACATATTGTTTATCATTTATGGATACATATAAATGTAGTGGAAAACAAAAAAAATGATATATTGTTTATGGATACATATATACGTAGTGATAGTATAAAAGAGCCTGCCCTCCTTCCCTTTCTCCCCTGCTCCATGTATATGTGTGTGTATATGTCTATTTGCAACTTATTTTTTTCACTCAACGTGCATATTTGTACATGTAGCACAAATAGTTAATTTTAAACTGCTGTATGCTCTTCCATTATGTGAATAAACACCAGCATATTCATTAACTTACTAATGAGCAATTAGGATGTTTCCAATATTTTTTTTATTACAAACGCTTCTCAGTAAACATCCTTTTATGCACATCTCCTTGTGCACCTGAGTGAGAGTTTATGTAGATTATGAACACCTAGAAGTAGTAGGGATGTCTTTGGTTTCGCTGGGTATTACTGATTTCTCTCTAAAATTGTATAGTATAACTCTCAGCAGCAATGTATGAGAGGTCGAGTTTCTCCAGATTCTCCCCAACACTTAGCATTGTTAGGCTTCTCAATATTTGCCGATATCATGGGTATGGAATGGGTAACCCCTTTCTTTCAATTTGTACTTCCCTAATTACCAGTGAGATTTAGTTCCTTTTTAATATTTATTAGCTTTTTAGGTTTCTTCCTCTCTGAAGTGCCTGTTTATAAAGGTTTTTTTCTAACAGCAGATATTAGAACTTCAGAAGTCTCCAATCTTAATTATACAGACACGTTCATTCTTTTTGAATGGGCTCAATATATTTCGTACTTTGAGAAGTAGTTTTCCAAAAAATCATATTTATAGTTATATGTAGACATTTAAGATTAGAAAAGGACATTTGTGAGAGCTGAGCCCTTTTAAGATGGAGAAAAATCAACTGTATGAACAGAAGCTACTAAAAATAATGTCATTGACTGTTCTATCCTACTGAGACTTTGACCATCTGCCTTATTTTTTCATTTGCTCACTTTTTTTCTACCTCCTATATTTTCCTCCAGAGTTCCTATACTTCTCTCAATAACTGATCAATGTTATTTTACACACACTCAACACATTCTAAAATCTATCAGCTTCATCTTCCTTCCTGGAAATTTCCCTTCCAGAATCCTCTGTCCTCTTACTCTAATATGCCCTTGTTGCTCTCCTGGCCAGCAGTGTAGCTGTCACCTGGGACATCTCTTCATATCTCTCCTGTGTTGGATCCTATTGTCCTCAATCCCAATCTTTCTCTTTTATGGCATATTCCTTTATTTGATGGAGCATATCTCTAAATCTTCCTAAGAAAAGGTCTAATAATGAAAGGATTTTTTTTCCAAATCAGTTGAAATGTCGTTTTCATTTCATTTATTTATTTTTGCTACTTTTATACTTGGTTTTTATAATACATCTGGGCTTAGAATTCTATACCAAAATTATTTTCCTGGGCTTCCCTGGTGGCGCAGTGGTTGAGAATCTGCCTGCCAATGCAGGGGACACGGGTTCGAGCCCTGGTCTGGGAAGATCCCACATGCTGCGGAGCAACTAGGCCCGTGAGCCACAAGTACTGAGCCTGCGCGTCTGGAGCCTGTGCTCCGCAACAAGAGAGGCCGCGATAGTGAGAGGCCCGCGCACCGCGATGAAGAGCAGCGCCTGCTTGCCGCAACTAGAGAAAGCCCTCGCACAGAAACGAAGACCCAACACAGCCAAAAATAAATTAATTAATTAATTAATAATAAAAACAAAAAACAAAAACAAAAACTAAATGAGTACTTCTGTATAAAAAAAAAAATTATTTTCCTTCAGAATTCTGAAGGATTTGATTCTTCCACTTCTCAGCGTTGCTGTTAAAAAGTCTGATGCCATTCTGATTCCTAATTCTTTGTTTGTAACCTGTTTGTGCTTTAGGAAGCCTCTAGAATTATCACTTTATTAATTCTTGGATGAATTTTATAATATGCCTTAGTCTGGTCTTTTGTTAAAATCATTTTTACTGGTTATTCATTAGACTCTTTCAATCAAGAAATATATTTCCTTCGAATCTGTGATATTTTCTTCTTTAAAAAATTGCTTCTCTTCAGTTTTATCTTACTGGGACTGTTTCCAGTTATAAATTGGACCTCTTGGAGCCTCTGATTTTTCTGTTTTGTTTTTTCTGTTTATTTCCATTTCTTCATGTTTTTGTTCTACTTCCTGGGAGATGTTCTCATCCTTAACCTCCTACTTTTCCATTGATTTTTTAAAAAATTCAGCCAGCATATATTTAATTTCTAAGAGATTTTTCCTTGTTCTCTTATAGTTCCTATTTTATGGAATCTTGTTTGGTGGCCGAAATAGCTTTAAAAATTTTTTTGAAGATGTTAATTATGGTTTTTGGATGTTTTCTTCAGCTTCTTGTGTTCCTGAGTTGTGTTCCATTTTCAGGTTAGGTTTGTTTTAAGCTCTCCTTTTCATATTCCATGGTGTACCTACCATTGTGGATTGGTGTGAGGTTTGAATTGAATGCTTGACTCAAGGTCAAATAATGTTAGTGGCTTAAAGAGAGAAGCCCTATTATGCAGTTCTATCTTGACTACATTTTCAGCTTCATTCCTACTGAGAAGACAAGGATTAGAATAAATGAAATTGTAAGGTACTTTCTAAACATAAGAATTCCAAATTGGTGATTCCCACAACTCTAATTACAGTAGGTAGAATTTTTGAATAAGGTATTCACTAATTCATTCATTCATTTGACATTATATATTGACACCTACTATTGTTAGGAACTGAAATTTACTCAGATATTGTTGGACTAGATGTACATCTTTTAGTTCCTATTTCTTAAAAAATGTTACTTTTTAGTTTTAAGTAAACTCAGAAGACTAAAGTATAGGAATCCAAATTCTAAAAGAACATTATCAATTCACTGCTATGGACAAATGGACTCAGGGTATAAAATGAGATCTTTTCTGAATTATATTTCACTGAGGAGATGTTAGATTTTCCAGGCAAGAGCAAAGACCATACCTGAATCTGTATCATTTTTATGGGGAGCTATAAACTCAAATGAACCTCATCTATTTTCTGGAATAGGTTAATAGAAATTGTGTATCTTTCTAAATAGATATAACCCCCTACACAGCACTTGCCAATGACTTGTCATACAGTTGTATTAAAACTGATCTATACATATTTCACATCCAGAAGAGACATCTAATTTATTGCCACAGTATTCTGTTTATATCAGATATGTAGAAGCTATGCTATTGGAATAACAGAGAGCCCTTTATAATTTTATAGTCCAAGTATATGAAAGAGTATGGACTTTTTAAAAACTTACCATGGAACATGTACACAAATAGAATCATTTAATGAATTAACGATTACCGACACAGCCAATCCTGTTTCGATGCCCTTTTCTCTTGTCCTCTCATGTTAGGTTATCTTAAAGCAAATCCAGGATATCCTATCATTTCATCCCAAAATATTCAATAGTTCAGTATCTTTCTCTAAAAGATATGGACTCTTTTTCTTTTTTTAAGCATCACCACAGTATCATTTTTTTTTTTTTAATGTGGACCATTTTTAAAGTCTTTATTGAATTTGCTACAACATTGCTACTGTTTTATGTTTTGGTTTTTTTGGCCATGAGGCATGTGGAATCTTCGCTCCCCGACCAGGGATCAAACCCGCACCCCCTGCATTGGAAGGCAAGGTCTTAACCACTGGACTGCCCGGGAATTCCCCACGGTATCGTTATTACACCTTAAAAAATTTAACAGTTTTTACTTAAAATCATACTCTCAGTACTTGAATTTCTCTGATTGTCTCAATT
Source organism: Eubalaena glacialis (assembly GCF_028564815.1). Classification (NCBI taxonomy): domain Eukaryota; kingdom Metazoa; phylum Chordata; class Mammalia; order Artiodactyla; family Balaenidae; genus Eubalaena; species Eubalaena glacialis. Next base: position 58,125,048 of record NC_083719.1, read on the forward strand.
TTTTTTCCCTTGGTTTGTTTGAATTGGGATCCAAATAATTTCATGTATTGCATTTGGTTTGTGTATCTCACAAGTCTTTTAATCTAAAGTTCCGTTGCCTTTAAAAAAAATCTTACAACTTGTTGAAAAGACTGGGTTGCTTATTTGGTGAAAAGACATTTTTTTTTTCTGAAAAAAATATATTTTCTGAAAAATTTTCTACATTCTGGATTTTGCTGATTGCATCCCTGTGGTGTCACTTAACGTAGTCTTCTGTCTCTATATTTCCTGTAAACTGGTAGTTGGGAATAGATATTTGATATTTGACTAGATGCAGGCTTTATTTTTTGACATGAAAAAATCTTCATAGATGGAGTTGTCTGTTTCCTATATTGTAGATGTTGTATATTTCCTCTTGCAACCCATCAGGAGGCTTGAGGTGTCCGTTTCTCTCTTTGTGATATTAAGATTGACCCGTGGGTTCGGATGTTGTCCATCCATTATAAAGTTCCCCATCAGCTCTTCTCCTAATGCTTTTAGCAGCCATTGATGATGATTGCCCGAGTCTGCTATAGATGTTTTATATACAGGGTTAAGAGTCTCTGAATTTGGAAAACCTCACCTATTTCCAGCTTCCCACCCCTGATTTATTCTGGCATCTTGGTCATTTATTGTCTCTTTCTTTCTTAGTCTATAATAGATTTATTATTCTCTAGTGCACTATTCCCCAAAGTATATTACATAGAACACAACACTGAAAAGTACACTGTGAGAAAAAGCTCCCCGAGTTTGGGACCTGCCACATACAGTTTTTCCCTCTCAGAGATTAATAATACATGTGAGCCTATTAAAGTTCTGAGGAATCTGTCAATAAAGAAACTTGATTAACCCGGAGTTTCATCAACTTACTTGATCACTGTGTTCTTTTATCATTAATACCTATTAGAATCCTGATTAGAGAAACACACTTTGAAATGCATCTCAAAGAAGAGGGGAAGGTGGAGGCACTTGCCCCGTTCTCCCGTGGGACTTGCTGATGTTAAGGTCATGACTCAGTAACACGGGCACCCTTCTGGGTGAGAGAGTGTGAGAGCAAATCAAAGTTCACACAGAGACAATTGACGTATCATAATGCATCTTGTGTTAACATAATTGTAACCTCATTGTATTGATTGCTTCAATTGCTGTGTTTCTTATCAGTGTTACCTACATAACCAACATAGATTATTCCAAATATGTTAATTACTGGTAAGAAAATAAAGTCCAACTCTAACAGTCACAGCTTAAAAAAATTATGAGCTTGCTTTCTTACATTACACATTTACACGTATACAACCCCAGAGTACACTTCGGTTATTTTATTTCAGGTGCAGGATTGGTACGTGAGGAGTAATGAAGGGAATCCTAACACTCATTGAGATCATTGGCTTCAGATATCCAGATTGGTTTTTATGCCAGATGCTCACATGCTGTTTGTGGCCCACTATGGGAAATGCAGTTGAGCAAAAGCAGTGAGGGAGACCAACTTTCCTTAGCTCTGAGGACACCTTGAGTTTTGTACAATAAGTGTTTTCCATTAGAAGGAAAATGCTGTGCATTAATGCTCCTGAGAAAAAAATAGTGACTGCCAGTAATGCCATCAGGAAACAATTTTGTAAATGTTTCACAGTATAAGCATGAATCGATCATTAAATGGGGGAATACAACTTATTTTGCAGACTTGGAATATGAATGACAATTTTTTTGAGGTGGTGTTATTCTAGGAAAGTGTGCATTTTGATTATAGGAACTTGCACGAGGGATACAGTAGTACAGAGTATGAGTCGGAACACTTCATTAAAATAACCAAGAACAGAACCAAGACCCAGAGACATGAAGCTCTGTTTTGTGAGTCTTCTTGGGGAGAATGGATTGGGATAAGACACGGAGAGGGCTGACACGCATCATCAATGATCCGAACATTGACTCAACGTGCTTTTGTAGCACTGGCCTGCTGTCTGCCTGGCCATTGGGTAATGTGGAGTTAAATTCAGACCTGGACAGTTAATGTTTATGATGGAAGTTATCCTGGTGCTTTTAAATTGAAACAAAGCTTTTCTTTAAAAATTATTAGGATTTAAAATGCTTTTCTATTCAGAAAATCCAGAAAAAGGCAAAGACTACATGAATTAAATATTTTAAAACAATAGACAACCGCTTTCTTTATGACAAACTACTGTTAGGTTTGCTGTTCATAGAAGGGAAGATCAAGTGTAGATTTTGACTGTGGACCTTATCTTCCACTCATTAGGTAGTTTTCCAAATCCTGTGCTCTGAGGGCTGTGTGGGCTCAACTCAAATACGTGTTGTAGGGAAAGACTGAAAGTAGAAGCGTGGGGCATATGTCCGGAAATTACCCTAAAAACATTATTTTAAATGCAACTTAAGGTAATAAATTTGTATTCCTTGAGCAGAAAGCAGTTGAAAAATGCATTCATTTGTTGCACTTCTAGAATAGTATTTGGTGCATTACTGAGCCAAAACACAGGTGTAAACATTCTCCTACAGTACAAGAAGTTTAAGAGGCCTGAATGATGATTTCAGTTCAATCCTTCATGAACTGAAGCCCAGAGAACGGAAGTGACTCACCCAAGGTTACATTTACCTTGTGGTTTAAAAGATTTCATTCACTTCTCAGCTTGGGAGGCACTTCATTCATTTTCAGTGTGACACATGGTTGCATTTTACACCTTGACTTTACAGTCTAGTCTTGCAAATAACCAATTATCCAGTTGGCTCAAAAGAATAATAATGATGGTGAGCTGATGCAGGGAAGGCCAATTTTTCTTCCCGCTCGTGTCAGCTTTTCAGGTGCCGATACCTACGGTTGTATGTCATCCAGATCCCACATTCTCTTCCTTCATAGTTTGAAATTCCAATAGCAGGTGAGCAAAGTGTGAAAATGATAAATGTAAATGTCAACAAATGCATTTTTAGCCCTCCAAGGCTGCAATGAAGGGCTAAAAATAGGGGGATTTGGGGAACTGTCTCTGGGTATCAGCACATCATACAGCCCATGGCCTGGGTGTTTTCCGCCCCCTGCCCATAAGACAAAGGGGATAGTACCAGCCAAAATGTGTATACTTATCATTTTTAGAAACTTCATGAGAAGACTTACTTAGACCCTACAGTGAGACTGAGGAAATTTCATGTGAAGGAAGAAGTTTTAGGCTGTGAAGAAAAGTTCAGCTAAATAGGAAAAAAAATCCTTGCACCAAGATTCTACTTCTCCACTTGGTTTAGCTAGGCTTTGATGTGTTTTAGTCTATTTGTCCTTATTTTAAGGTTAATAATGCTCACTCTGTTGAGTTTCCAGAGGTATGGGAAGGATCAAATTATTTCTTTTATGTCAACTAAGAGGGACAGTTGTGTTGAGACAGTAGATCAAAAGGTTCTTTGTAGTTTGAAGTTTTGTTTCATCATAAGAGCATTTGGTTTTTTATCTGACCAAATTATGATTGTGTTAATGTTTCTTTGCTTATTAAAAAATGAGGTATTCTATTTTTTTGAATTTTTGAATTTTATTTTATTTTTTTATACAGCAGGTTCTTATTAGTTATCCATTTTATACATATTAGTGTATACATGTCAATCCCAATCGCCCAATTCATCACACCCCCCACCCCCCCCACCACCACTTTCCCCCCTTGGTGTCCATACGTTTGTTCTCCACATCTGTGTCTCAATTTCTGCCCTGCAAACCAGTTCATCTGTACCATTTTTCTAGGTTCCACATATATGCGTTAATATACGATATTTGTTTTTCTCTTTCTGACTTACTTCACTCTGTATGACAGTCTCTAGATCCATCCACGTCTCAACAAATGACCCAATTTCGTTCCTTTTTATGGCTGAGTAATATTCCATTGTATGTATGTACCATATCTTCTTTATCCATTCATCTGTCGATGGGCATTTAGTTGCTTCCATGACATTGCTATTGTAAATAGTGCTGCAATGAACATTGGGGTGCATGTGTCTTTTTGAATTATGGTTTTCTCTGGATATATACCCAGTAGTGGGATTGCTGGGTCATACGGTAATTCTATTTTTAGTTTTTTAAGGAACCTCCATACTGTTCTCCATAGTGGCTGTATCAATTTACATTCCCACCAACAGTAAAAGAGGGTTCTTTTCTCCACAAAAAAAGAGGTATTCTATTTTTATTTCCAGTAATTTACAGGCATTTTGATCACAAATAAAATTGGATGATTAATTCTACTCCCCAAGAATTCTGCTTTCTGAATCAACGAGGGTTTATTTTAACAAATGTTTTTTCAGTTTAGGGTTCTATATGACGATCATACTCTCTAGGGTAGAGCGTGTGGAAAAAGGTGGCTGACCTTGAGAAATATACAATTGCTGTGCTGGAGTTCTTTCAGGGTTGAAATGGAGGAATAAAATCAGAAATCACAGAACGGTTTCTAATTTCAAAGACAGACTGTCTGACCTTGCCTAAGTAGTTCAGGTAGAAACCAAGAAGGAACGTGGAGAAGGAAATTGAGTTCCCCTCCAGGTGACACACAAGCTCAACATTAATACATATGGGATTACAATGTGGACCATTCATTCGCTTTAGGGTCCAGGAGATGTTTTTCTCCTGTATTTTTATTCTTATTTGAAAAAGTTCTGATTAAGTCTCTCTCTCTACCCGCCTTATACTCACACACAAATGAAAAATCTCCCCCCATGTTTACTCTTGGTTCTCTATCTTCCTGAACTGGAGCCTACAATTTAAGATAAAAGAATTCTTTCTGAAATGTATTTGGTTCTTTGGCTCTTTTTGAACAAGTCTTTTCTTGAAACCATGAAGGGGACTTCCCAGATACCTAGAATCACCAGTATTTTGGATTCTTTGCTGCATGTTTCATACCCCAGAGGAAGGAAACTTACATGAATTAAGGACTTCCGTTCTGCCCGCTTTGTCACATTTGTCAGCAATCACCTCCCAACTGCCTCTTTCAATGGATGATTGTTCATTCTCCCTGTAGTGCCTCTTGCACCCTGGCTGGACCTTCTGTGGGCTAGGAGGCAGCGCTGTGGCTGGTGGCTTAGGTGAACCGTTCTCCAGTCTGTCAGCCTCTGCTAGATGGAAGTTCTGAGGCATGTTTTTGTTTTTTAGGTTGTACAATATTAAACATCAGTAGTTTAACTGGGAATGTTTATTTTTAGAGGTGAAATGGTTTTATTTCAATGGCTAGGAAAAGGAGTTAAAAGTGTGAAAATGTGTGATGACCACAGACAGGCGAAGGACAGAGAACATTCTAGGTTGATCTGTATTGCCCTGATAATGAAATCATTGCCTGGGTTTTTTTGTGTTTACCTGATTGAATGAGGGAGGTTCCTAATTTTATAATTAATTACTGTGTCGTAATTACAGTAATTACTGTGTCGGTTTGGAGGAGCTCAGAATGTCTTTTTCTTTCTTTTTTTGGTAAGTGACTGTTCAAAATTTGGTACTTAGGGAGGTTAAGCATTACACATCCAGGGTGTCTTAATTCTGCAAAGATGGTCAAGTCATTTCCAGCACAACGAGAAATGGGGACCATGAGAATCTTGAGCAGATGAGCAAGTGGGAATGATCCTCTGAGTTCAAATCTGGATTACTTCCTAGCTGCACGATGGGCAAGAATTTAGCCTGAGCTTCAGTTTCCCAATCTGTAAATTGTGCGTTACAACATTTTGAGGCTTAAGGAGATGATGACTGTAAAAGGCCTGGAACAGCTGCTGTGCTCAGAGAAGGCACCGTACACATGGTGGATTTAGAGGCATTTTCAGTAGTCATGTTTTCAGTAGTGAGTGAGAGCCCAATATTTGAGGTACGGGATTAGGATCAACAGAATCAAGTCACCCCAATGTAAATGGATTTTTTCTTTGTGCCCCATTGATACCTAGAGTTAGGGGTGGCCTAAACCTTTGAGCAGAGCTGTGGAGTGCAGCCTCACCTCCTTTCCCCAACCCCTCCCTTCCCCTCCCCTCCTTTCCCTTCCCCTTCCTCCTTCCCTCTCCTCCCCTCCCTTCCATTTTCTCCCCTCCCTTCTCCTCCCCACCTCTCTCCTCCCCTCCTCTCCCCCCAGGGTCCTCCTGGGCTGGCTTTGGAGGCACAGGTCAGCTCCTGCAGGTGACCTGTGTCTACTTCCTGCGGCCCTGACTGCCCCTCTCCCACTGGCTCTGCCTCCTATTGGAAGAAGTGATGAAAGGGGGTGTAGCAAAGGAAGCCGCATCCCTGAAGGTGGAGCCTTGTGAGGACATTTTGCTCTTCATTCCAGCCAGGCCTTGCTTCCTGTCTCCGCTAATAACCAAAGATCCTTGTCAGGAGTGTAAAAATGACAAGCATTTTTGTCACCACAGTGCTGGCAGTTATGTGTATCCATCTAAATAATAGAGGCTTTGAATAAAATGTGGCAAGGATTAGAATGACCTCTTGTTAATGACTGAAAAAAGAACAGGTGGGCCTCAGGGCTCTGCATCTTCCCCACCTGGGTTTCCATGTGGACTGCTTTTTGCTCCAACTGAGCTGGTTATTTGTAATTTTCCCACATAGCCAGGCTTCCGGGAGGGTGGTCAGTGGAGCAATGCAGAGAATATGGTTTGCAGCAACAGCCTTGCTTTTTTTTCAAATCAAAACCCCCCTTTGCCTTTCCTTTAAACCATGTATTAGAGGGTTTTATCAGAAAAGGGAAAATAGGCTGTGCCCTGCTGTTGCTAGGTAACCAGAAAAATAACAAACCCAGTCAGAGTTGTTACCAGAACGATTTTCCCCAGGAACCTGGCTCCTTTTGCTAAGTGATTTGTGTGGTGTTAACAGATTTGCATAATGGTGAGGCTGGAGGGTCTCCATCCTTCATCTCCTTTCTCCCCTCCCCTCCCCCCATATCAGGAAAGTCCCAGGTACGTTATTTGAGTCTTTCCGATCAGTTCTTGACTTTGAGTTACTCTGAGGGAAGATGCTGTGCAGATGCAGATATGGCTTATTGCACGTAGCCGGAGTAGATAACTGTATTTCTAAGAGGTTGAACCCATTTTTAAAAATAACTGGGCACCCCCTTCTCAGCAGGTGCAGTGTTTGAACAGCCCACAAATGGTAACACGTTTTCGTTTGACGGTTTTGCTGGGAGTATTTTGTAAAGGTTATTTTTAGCCACAGGAGATGTTTGTACACCCAACCAACCATTTTAGTGATTTTGATTAAATCATTAGATATCCATTTCATTCCTTTCTCACTGGACTTCCTCATCTCTCCATGGCTAGCTCTATGGCCACAGCATTTCCCAATCTTCGAGGGCTCTGACTCTGATTCATGGTTTCGCCTGACTTGTAGGTCTCAAGCTGACTCTCCTGTGACCTGTGCTGTCTGTTGCAGATTTGGACCTCTCTCAGACTGCATACCCGCCCCCCCAGGACTCAAATCCACATGGCCCTCAGCTGCAAACGTTCATAGCAGAAGCAAAGCTAAATCTACAGAGAGTAACCAGACAAGACGGGGAAACTGGAGATGGAGCAGAAGAAACTATTGTTTACCTCTAATTGTGTTGTTATTTTTCCAAATGAAACAAAGTACTGGCATTTTGGGGAGAATTTTTTTTTTCCTTTCCTGATGTGTGTGTGACTGTGTCCAAATTGCTTTAGGAGTAATGTTTAATATTTCGTGCAAGTTTATTTTGGGGGCATTGAGTCTAATAATTAAATTATTGAAAGCAACTCTGTTTGTATCATCATTAACTTATCACACCTAATTCCAGACTCCTGGAGGAGAAATTAACTTAGAGAAGCAGAAGTATGTTCAAAGTTGTTATGACCCTAGAGTAAAATTCCATATTGTATTTTCTACGGGATCATTTGTTTTTTGAAATGCCTTTTAAAATCTAGGTGAAGCACTTCGGATGGAAGAGTGATATAATTGGCAAATTTTCACAATCACAGCAGCTGATTAGGAGGAGTGACCTCAGGGCCCTCAAAGGCGAGGAGGATGTGGAAAAGGACTTTTCTTTTCTTGGCTAGTCTTTGGGACATCAAAGGGGTCACTCCTGGTAGTGAACTATCACAGTCACCAAGCAACCGAGGTACCCTATTTGGACCCCTGTCCTAACCGGGTGGCCACTCTGCTGTGGACACAATCTGGACTCTTGGGACCTGGGCCAGAGACTCTTCAGATGCATCTTCGTGGTCCTAATGCTTGTGGGCTTTGAAGTCATAGTTCAGCAGCATCTTTCAACATAGCCCAGAGGCAGGGCCCCAGCAAGTCGGTTCGAGGTAAACTTTAGTAGCGACACTTTGCTACTGAAGTAAGACTTTAGTAGCCCTTGCTTCTCTCAGCTGGCCCTGCCTCCTTCTGGTCCCGGGAGCACCAAAGACGACCACTCACTGGAAGGATCGCTGCCCGCAGTTACTGAAGGACAAAAACTGCTCTCTCGGGGAAGCCTGCTGCCTGAATGTGCTTTTCCACAAAGGAAAACTGGCACGTCTTGCTTTCAGGGTAATATGGGTCTCTGTGTGAGAAAATAAACCAGGAAATGTTTTCAGTTTGTTCTTCAGAAGTATTTGTGTATGTTTTGGTCAGTGTCAATAAATATCTTTTACCTCGCTATTTTACTTTGAAATTTTAAAACTGTTTAGAACCATAGTAAAATACACATTTCACACTCAAACACAATCTCCCTTTATTAAAAATGAAAATAAAGGAGGAATACTAAATTCACCCAGGCTTGCAACACTTACCAGGAGGGAGCTGTGATAGGAAGAGAAAAAAATTTACCCCGATTCCGTTATGTTTTTTTCCCACTTAAGTTACCAGGGGAATAACTAACCTATATTTTCACTTGGGCAAGTCTAATCTGAGTTTTAAAAAAAACCTTTTGGGGGACACTGTTTTTTCTGACTCTTGCTGCTTCTGGCCATTTTGGTCACAATCATATTCACAGATTCAGAGACTAATTTTCACAGAATGGATAATAGCTTATTAAAATTTTAATCAGTCTCTTCATCTCCAAGATGAACTCCTAAATTATAAGGTGCATCTTCTATTCCTAAAGACATCTACCAAGAAAGATCTATCTTCCCTCTCTCTCCAATAATGTCTATTCCAGAATTCTCTATCCTTCAAATAAAAAGCATATAGATATTTCAGTATAAATCCTTGCTCTGATAACTATAAATATCTTTCCTTTTTTCCTGACAGAGGCTATGGAAATAACCATACGTGAAAACAGGTAAAGATGTTCAAAATCTCCATGGAGTTCTTTAAAAATACATGTGCTCAGTTGATTTTCAAGCCCTGCAAACTCGGGGGCTTTGTGTAGCCACCCAGGGGAAGCTTCAGCATTATTTGATATATCTCTATTCATAGGTTCCTCTTGGTAATTTTAAAATTTAATATTATGACTTCTCGACTGAATCTAAGTCTCAACACTTTCTTGCTAAGTTCTTCCTTTTCACTTTGTCCTCGCTATATAACGAGCTCAGATCTCATGGAATTCACTCTGTGGCTCTAACAGAAATTCACTCATCTTAGGAGAAAACCACCCTGTTTCTCAGCAGCATAAATAAGTTTCCCTCAAAGGATATTTCCCACCAACTGAAGATCTTAAGGAAACCTTCATCCCTTTAGAGATTTGTTGCAGAAAGGAAAACGACATTTTTGCCCTGTTCCTTCCCGGTTTCATAAATTCGTGTGCGTCTCATTTGTTGTCCAAGCTTCTCTGCACTTCATCAGGGCTGCAATAATTGCTGGAGTCCTTCCTGCGACACTTCCAGCCCACTCACAAATGGAGCCCTGCTCATTCAGAAAAGGGGAAAAATAATCGCTGCAGAGGTGGTGGTGGTGATGTTGAGCGTAAGGGGTATATAAAATGAAGAAGGTGAGCAAGATGGAATCATGCGATTAGCGAAAAGTGAAAAGGAGTATGTTTTCCTTCTTATAACCTAGGACACACCATTCAAACTCAGGATCAAACTGAGGTTATTAAGGTTCAACCTTCTCTGTCTTTCTCAACAAGAGAGGCATAGCAGTAGAGTATCTATTCTGGAGCCAGACCTTCCACTTCCTGGCTGTGTCCTTGGCCTGTCACTTACCTCTCTAGGTCTTAGTTTCCTCATCTATAAAGCAGGGATGATTACCTTACAGAACTGTGAGAATTAAATGATTATGCAATGTGCTTAGAACAGTACCTGGGGCATAGTAATCACTCAACATATGCTAGCTATTATTATCCTATCATAAGCTCTTTTAATAATTGGTCAGCCTGGTCCCAGTCCTTAGGCAGATTGCACCTGCACAGCCAGAAACAGTGAATAGAGGGGTCAGGTGCCTGGAGATGGCTAGCTATAAGAGTGGACTAAGGCTTCATAAGGTTAGCTTTCAACTCATTTGCATCTAAACCTCCATTCAACTCATTCAATAAACATTTATTGACCCTCTACTAAAGGCCAAACAATCTGTTAGGAAGCATGTAAAGATGAACATGCCTGCAAATTGTTGGAAAAGACAAACACATGAACAGATAACTGAGAAATACAGATCACCATGGGAGCTCAGAGAAAGGGCATGTTGGGGCCAGTAATATGTGGAATGAAGGGAGTTGTCCTAAAGTAGAAGACGCCTGAGGCTTGAAATATAGAGTCAGAGGGTGTGGAAGAGACATTCCAAGTAAGGAGGGAAACCCAAGCAAAAGTCCAGAGACACAAAAGAAAAGACCACTGGAGTACACATTTGGAGGTACTGCAGAAGGTGTTCCTCCCCTCTGGATCGAGGTGTCCAGGGAGAAAATCCATCTATCTCGGACTCTCCCAAGCACTCTGGTACAAGTGGTGGGAAAACATGGAAGTGTCTCTCTCAACTTGGTAACTGATCAGGTTCCATAGAGAGCTGGGTTATGGAGGACTGCTGAATCCCTGGGGAAGCATTAGTCAAATCCGTTTCACCTGCCTTCACTAATCAAGGTCATCTACAAAAGCCTTGCCTGTCCTCCAGGTGGCACGGAGCCTAAACAAGATGTTTGCCCCAGTTGTTTTCCGCGAATTGGAGTCAGCTGTGTCTAGTTGGAGCTGAGCTGGTTAAGACTGGATAGGACCAGGACCCTCCAACTGGGCATGCGTGAGTGTCCGCTCCGTGACCTTTTGACGTCAGGGGGCTGAAAACTCCACCCTCAGAGCGTGCAAAGCGCCTCCGTTTTAGAACGTGCAGGGACCTGGAGCTTAGTTACACCTGAGCAGAGCCATGATTACCGCAGATTTTTCCAATCCTTTCCCCACGCTCCCCACGCCTTTGCTGGCCCTGCCTCTTTATTTGTTATCCCATAAATATCCCACCCCCTAAGCCCTTTGTTTTTTGGGAGGTGGATTTGAGATGCGCTCTTTCGCCTTCTCCCTTGGCTGCCTTGCGAATAAGCCCTCTCTTTGCTGCAAACCTCGGCGTCTCAGCATTTTGGCTTGCTGAGCGCTGGGCAAAATGATGACACCATGTCCCCTCACCCTTCCACATCCGCCTCCACCATAAAGCAACTGGGTTCTGGTCAAATGGCCAGTTGGGTATCTACCTACTGATCCTAAGCCACAAGAAACCAAAAGTAAAGGGGCTCCTGGGGGCTACATGAAGATGCTTATTGGAACAGAGGGAGCAGTTTTAAGTGGAGGAATAAAGTGGGGATGGGGAGGGAGAAAATCTCACTTTGCTCTTCTGCTTTATTTTCTTATCTCCGTTTCAGTAAAGTTTTCTTCCTAAGGGTTTATCTTTTCTTTCCTTTGGAACATATTCCTGTTTTCTCCTTTTACCTGACTCCGTGGGGTTTCTATATATTAGATGAGACAGCCACCTCTCCAGATCTTACAGGATTGCTCTTGTTGTAGGAGATGAACCTTATTGTTCAAACCTGCCCTAGCTTTTGGTTGTCTCCCAAACCTTCGTGATCGCCCAAGCAGCCTATTTTATTTTTCGTGGCTCCCAGAGTTTGAGGTGTGCCAAGACCTATCAGTGTCCTCAAGGTGGGCGGGGGGACCGCAGTCAGCACCTAGGTTTAGGCTGTTTACGAAGCCAGACCCTCAGGCAGCAGCTTTAAAATATATAAATACAGTAAAATATATACAGTGCCATGGGAACGCAAGCAAAAGCCCTGCTGGCCAAGAGAGCCGGGCGATCTGGAGGTGTCCTCTGGACGACAGTTGCAAAAACTAGGGCGCCAGAAGAGTATCAATTTCTTTCTGGGGGATACTGGTGAGCTGGAGCCAGGCAGAGGGAGGGCGCAAAGATGGCGGCATCCCTGCCTGTGTTCCCCTGGGCTGCAGCTGCAAAAACCTGGGGCACCCTGTGGGAGATGCTAGTGCAGGGAGAGGGGAGTCGGCTTTAGGGAGGCGCCAGCCTGAGGGTAGGCGGCACCTGCAGAGGGGAAAACAACTGGACTCCACTGGCTTTAGGGAGTGCCAGTGTCTCCATCCCCATTCCGGAAAAGTACGGGGCTCCGCCCTGCAGGCCGAGGCTTTAAGATCAGCATACAAATCTCTTTCACATAAAGTCTGCGCGCTTTTCAAAGGGCTACTTCTGCACCGGGCCCTGGAGAGAGTGAGGCTGAAGCCCTTTAAAAGCTGGTCCTCAGGTCCCTACAGCCCTTTGGGTCTTGGGGTTGTGAGCCCCATTGGTTTTCAAGCCAGATGTTTGGGGGACTTGTCTCAAGTGCTGATATCAAAAATTGGGGTGCCTGATGTGAGGGATAAACCCTTTGTTCCTTGGGGAGAAGTTTGTGAGTTCCGTCCAGATGGTGGGTTGCCACGCTGGGGGTTTAGGGTGAGACCACATCTCAACCTCTCCTACTCGCCTCCGTGTGGGCCTTTTCTTGTTTTCTGATGTGGTGGAGCTGTTTTGCTAGTCTTTAGGTCTTTTTCAGAGGAAATTGTTCCATATGCTCCTATAGATTCGGTGTGTCCAGGGGAGGAGGTGACTACACGGGATCTTCCTATATCACTATCTTGACTACTGCCTGCCTTTTTTTAATCAGCTCGGATGCCACCCCTCACCCCATCTTCATCTACCACTTAGGGCTTTGTGGAAAAGAAAAAAGAGTAGAGAGGACACATGGAAGAAAGATTCCACAGTGATCTTGTGATTACCACCAAGAGTCCACCGTGTTCTTTCCCGACAGCCTCTCAGGCACAGAGCTCCCTCTACTAAGCGTGACATAGGCAGTGAAAAGGTATGGAAAAATCAGACTTGGGCTCTGCTTACTGAAATTCCCTAGGACCACAGGGTCACACAACGCCACTTACATTGTCTGGATTTGCTCGTGGAATCCAGCGTGAATGGAATCTCTTGGCGTTGCACAATCCTGCAACCTTGCTTCTGAGCTAAGTTCCCTTATCGATGAAAGGGGATAATAATAGCCATGCCTTGCAGGGCTGTTGTGAAAACTAAATGAGTTAAGCCTAGCACAGTAAATGCCACACAGTAACCACTCTAAAAACGATAGCAGGGATTACATGCTGGTGATAGGGATGGGAGGAAGGCGAGCCTGAGATTGCTCAAGAGCTAAATTAGCTGGGGCATCACTGCTTCAGTTTTTCACAGCCCATCTTCCTTTGCCCTGGGAGATGTCCATGATCTAACAAAGCCTGCCATGATGCTGCACTCTAAGAGCTTCATGAGACTTATTCAGTTGAGGGGATGAGCGGATGAACAGGAGCCTTTGGAAATCTGAGATCAAAGAGGCGACAGCACTAGAACCCTGATCCTGTTTCCATTCCATTTCTTTGCCTCTGGCTTGTGAGTTCAAAGCCGTTCCTTTAAGTTGGGGATTGAATATTGTTTTGGGTGAAGTAACTTGAAGGGGGACCATGGTTCAGTAGTTTTGTGGAGGCTTCATGGCTGAGAAACTTCAACATGCCCTTAATCGAATCCTAGTAGTCTGCCTACCAATAAAACTCTCTGGAGAGGAAAGTCAGAAGTTTTAGTTACAACAGCCAAAAAGCTCATAGAGACAATTGTCTGCGGACGAAGAACGAACTTGGTGAGAAACAAGGATTATACTTTCTTTGCTAATTTCACTAGATACCATAGTTACATTAGAGAAGTGGCCCTTATTCCTGCAGGAGCCCCCAACCCTCCCTTCCCCAGTGACTCCTCTTTCATTCAGTTTGGAGATACACCATCCCCAGGGCCAATGTCCCCAGGCTCCACAGAGTTCTAGTCACTGGGGAAGGTTCTGGAAGTTCCCCTTCTTGTTCAGAGGCTCAACTGGGTGTCCCAATGTATATCATAGAAGGGATCTGATTTGTCTACTAAAATGAGTCTTGACTTACCCAACAGTTTGTCTAAATTCTTCTCTTCTCCCTCCTCAGTGGGTTTTGGGTTGTTTCCCTTTCACTGCTTCCTTCTTTGAATAGGCAAAGGAGCTGGAACCCTGATGAGTGGTTTACTTCTTGTTAGCAACCCAAGTTCAACATTTAATGCCGGAGCTGGTATGGACTGAACCGCTACTTGGGGGTAAACGCCTGGCTTCACTTGTCCATGCTCTCTTTACCACCGCACCCCACAACACCACATGTAAGGTCTGAGCAGGTTTTCTGGGGAGTTGTCAGTGTTTCTTTTTACTATCGCTAACGTAACAGCTTCAAATATAAACGCAAATACAGCCAGCGTCAAGGAAAGCATCTGTAGAGGCCATGGAGCTAAAAGAGACTCTAAGAAATGTGCTTGACGTTTCCCTTGGCAGCGTTCATGGCCCCCTTGGAAAGGCTCAGTGAACCTCTCTGCTGCTGGCAAGCTCTAATTTGGGGAAGAAGTTGGCAGGTGCCCGCAAAGAACATAGGCTTTTAATTAAGGTCTGTAGGGCCAGAAGCTCAGGAAGCCCCCCTCCTGATGAATTTCTTTTTAACACTTGCATTTCTTCAAAACTGCCCTACAAACAATAATTGTATGCTCCATCAAGGTAACTGTGGTCATTAATCTTCTGTAGCACAGGAATTTCTTGTAACATAAAGGCAGTAATGGGATTTTTTTTTTTTTTTTACAATACCTTGAAAAATTAGTGTTAACTTGTGTTCCCGGTTTGAGGCAATTGATTTTACTAAGGTGATGCTGAATATGATCTCATAACTTGGTCTTTCCATGCAAACACCCTCCGTGCAAAGTTCTCATTATATCTGACACTAGAATTAATGTAAACATGTTTCTGTAATGGCCGTATTTTGAGTCACTCACTTAGGGGAAGATTTCTGCATGCAGAGACTGAGCCTGCTAAGCATCGTTGCTATGGAGACTGTGAGAGTTGGATTAATTAAGGCCTGAACAGATGTTGTGAAGTGTGCAGAATGCACTGTTTTTTCTGCTAGTAATTGAAGAGGGTACGTGTGTACGTGAGAGAGGAGAAAAAATACAGACAATCGGAGACAAGGCAGTCAGACAGATAGATGTGCTTGGCACTGGACACGTAACATTTCCTCTGGTAAAACTAACCACTGATCACTCTGCTGGCACTACTCTATTTTCTCCTCCACCCATGCCAGGCTGAATAATTGCTTGAAATGGACAAGTGGTCCATTCATGCTTCCTTTCTTTGGTCTGATTTATAAGAGGTATAGGAATATACAAAAACATGTTCTTGGATCAGTGGATTCAAACAACCCATCTTTCTGAACACTCAAAAATCAAACTGGACCGTGTAAATGGTAAACTACCTGGCAGGGATGCCAAGTGTGTGGATTGGAGCTATATTAATTGTCCAACCTGCCGGGCGTAGTGTCATCAGTGACTTGGCAGCCAGGAAAGAGATTGGCTGCCCAATGCCATGGAGAAATTGTCATGGGAATGCCTTCTAGATTAGAAAGTAAATGAAACATCAATCTAGTTCAAGTTTGATATGGAGGATATTTGATTGTTTCAGTTGGAACTAAATGTTGATTTTTAAAGCTTTGCATTTCTAGTTTCACTTGAATGATATTGTTAAGTTGAGGTCCAAGTTCAGCAAGTTAGGTTCCATCTGAATCCTGCTTAGTGGCCCCGAAGATGAGTAGCGTCCCCACGTTGCGTCCTCCTGGTCAGCAGGAAGGAGTTAATGGCCTGAAATCATCCTAAGATTTTTCTGCTGGACTGACAGCAGTTTGACTAGAACTGGTGTCTTTTGAAGCGTGATCAGTTTTTTCTTTATCTCCAAGCTGTGGGGGCAGTGTTGTCTGAAAATGGGAATCAGAGCATCACACGCAGAGGTGCTTGTTTCCTGGGGGATAGTGTCCTAGCGTCTTAGTGGCCAAACTCAGCTTCTTCCCATTCCTAGACTGTGGAGCTGAGTCAGAATGGGATGATGTAATAGGGCATTGCAGGGCAGGGGTGGGAAGAAAGGGAGACAAGGGAAGAGGGGGAGAAAAGAGAGAGAGAGAGTGACAAAGCTGTCTCATCCAATGTGACGTAAGTGTCTGATCATATACGTATGCCTCTAAAGAGTCAGACATCCCGTGCCCCAACCCCTGATGTACCCTTTACCCAGTTTGGCTGTGCCACTGATAACAGCTTGGTTCTGTCTATGAATGGGGCTGTTTCTTTTCTTTTTTGACGAGGTGAAGGTTGCAGGTGGCACTCAATCTTAGCGAAGGTCAGACACCTTATGGTTGTGTGCCATTGAGAGCTCTAGAGATAGGGAAAGAGGGACAAATTGGATCAGTGTGAATTTATCACCATCTGGGGGGAAAATGCAAGTGCACATCTTCCCTTCTGTATTGTCCTCTCCAGACGTGACCTGTAGTTCATTCACCCTTAAACTTGATTGTTGAATCTGTTTGTATTTTCCACTTTTCCTCTTATTTGAGGATTATCTCCATTTATCTCATGGGAGAAAGCACTACTGAGGCTACAGAAATAGAAAGGATTAGGATTTGCCTTTTGAATCAATTGTGGTCTGTTTCTGTCTCTGGTCATTAATGAGAAAAATGACATTTAAAAATATAATTGTCTTTTTCTTCTCCCTGACACATATAAAGGGAAAAAATATATTCTGGGTAATTTGTTTACTGAAAAAGAAATAGAGATGGGAGAAAAACCACAACAGTGGTTTGACGCCTTTGGAGGGACATCTGTTAGGTGCTTTACTACAAGAGCAACAATGGAAACCTTGAAACAAATAAAAATAGAGCCAGTATTGGGAGTTAGGGGAAAATCTACTTTCCCCCTAACTCATCAAATTTTGAGAAAGTGTTTTATTCTTGTTACCTGTTAATATGTATTCTTTCCGTGGGTATGTATGTCATGGTCACTTCAATATACCTGCTGCCCCAGCAACAAACTTTACTCTTTGCCTTCTATTGTGTCCTGCCCTATGTTAGTATGAGGCCAAAAGAACCCAACTGCCACCATGCTGCAGACACAGTCCACAAGCCTGGCAAGCCAGGAGGACGAGAAGCATACAGAACTTCTTGGATTTCTTCCTAAGCCAGTGGCCAGGGGTCCAGGATTTAGGTCCTCTCTGTCATCCATCCACCAACTATTCATCTAACAAAGTCAATGAGCATCTGCTGTGCCCAGGACTCTGCCTGACACGGGGTCACCACCAGATGTCTATTCTAAGATATCTGCCCACCAGCAGGGCACCATTTATGGAGCCAGATGAGACCTCTATCTACAGCAAGAGAACAATATAGTTCAAGCAGCATCACGGAGCGGTGAATCCCAGCAACGAAATGAGCAACCCAAGCACACAGTTTTAGGAGTCAAGTGAGGAGAGACTTTGTGGGCTGGTGAGTATTTTGGTTGGTTTTTGTCCGATGTGAGGGTTTTGAAACTCTTGATTTAGTCTCATCTCACCCAGAGCATACCACAGCTCGGGAGGTGTTTGGAAATGAGTGGAAGGTTTTCCGGTTGTCACCATAACTGGGAAGAATTATTAGCTTTTAGCGAAGAGGAGGAGCAGGGACACTCAGATGCTGCAGTGGGTGGGACCGTCCTGTAAGGACAGTCATCACCTCCGAAAGCCCACCGAGAAGCACCGATCGAATGCCAGCTTTTTAGAATATTTTTTTATTCACAATGTGAATTCAAAGGTGGGGAAGCATTTAGAAATCTTTCATACAGGCTGAGAGGTGACTATTTTATAGATACTGGTATCTGGAGCACCTTGATTTTTAACCAGAGTTCAGATTTTTAAGGAGCGTATCATGAAGATTCAAAGAGGAATTTTAGGGCAAGAGTTCTTAAAGAAATCATTTCCTTAACGTTGTCAACCCGAAAGTGAGAGACGAGACCAACCCAGAACCGAAGTTAACGGGCTCTGACGTTCTTATAAAACACATTCTAACTTTAGCTACATTTAAATTAAAAAGCCCAGCAGTGTAGCAGGGAGCTGATGGATTTGGAAAGCATGGATATGAGATAATGAGGGCTCTGCCATGCTTTTCGTGGTGAGGGGTAATAGGTGATCTATTCCTGGCTGAAAACAAAGGAGATGAGGCACTTTCTGCATTTGCACTGCAGGAATTTGCATCGCATTGAGGCTAAAAGTCCTTCAAATACTGCTTACCTTCTGCTCACTATAGCATATTCTTATATTAATCTTGATAATGAACAGGAAAAAGACCCTGGTAGGCATTTCTTGTGTCAAAGACACTAGTGGTTACTGTCTTAAACTTCCCAGTGTGCTTTGGACACACCAGCCCTGTAGGCAGACAGGCAAAAATTGGTTCTGTATGTGGGTTGGTCCTGCTTTGACCTGCCACATGTGGGAGGTTTGAAAAGCTCAGGTCAGAAAGCTAAACCAACCCCCCCTCATTTGGAAACTTGTCATCCGTTTTGGGAAGAGTGCTGCCTTTGGGTTGCCCCGAGGTGCAGTGTGATTAAAGGCGAACTGGGAAGTGGCAGGGACAGAGAACAGGCCTCGGGCCCTCCTTGATTGCCTCAGCTCTTGTGCTTCAGTTTTCCCCATCCATAAGATGGTCTAATGAAATTCGCCCTCTCACTGAAGATTAATGAAGTGAGACTTGTAAAGGACTTTACGTCAGGGATCAACTCAAGATACTTTTAAATCCTTTGGAATGAAACCACACTAGGGGACACTTATCTGGAAGCCAGGTTGACAGAGGCCTTCTGGAAGCCCAATAAAAATTAACAGGAGAAGAGAACCCTTAGTCTCCTTTCAGAAAAAGTAGGTGCTCATTTCATTTTGCTAAACAGAGATAAAAGCACAAGATTGCTGTCCTAAGAGTCACGTCAATAGACACAGAATTTGATTGACAATGAGGTTTGTCCTTTTAATCAGATCCCATTCATTGCTCTAAATCAACTTCAGTTCTGACTCTTGTTAAGAAGCCATTGACTCCCCAAATCGGAGTGATATTTTGCCACCAAATATGGCTCCTTGTCCTTCCTTTGAGAAGATATGCTGCTCCTGAACATGAAAAAAGAATACACACACACACACACACACACACATATATATATATATATATATATATATATATATATATATATATATATATATATATATAATTCCCTTAGAAACAACAATGGCAAAAAAGAGTGAAGCAACACAATCCCTATGGTCCTTGAAATGTGGTGTATATTATCCTAATTGGACATTTTCTAAACAGATCTATGTGGACTAACTCTTGGGGTATTTATATTAATTAAATATTTCTCCAAGGAGCAAATTATTCTTTATGTGCTTCTTAAGTTGGTTGCTGTTGAACTGTATCTGAAAACAAACTCTTTCCTCCTTGATTTTTCCCTCTGGGATCCATCAAGAGATTGACTTTCGGGCAGCTTAGTGAAAGACAAGGGTCCATCAACATTGCTTAAGGAACTGAAAGAATTGTGTGCTAATTGCCAGAGGCTCTGCGTGCTGGCTGGCAGCTTCATGCAGCCCACTGGGGCACGAGTCTCCCACCCTTTGCTCCAACCTTGCCTGCAGAGAAAGAAAGGGCTTTGGGGGACTGTGGAATTCTAACAACTGCCTCTGACAAGCCTGCTGATGGACTCATTTGGGCAACCTCAGGTTACAAATGGGCATCTAGGAATGGCTGGCATAAATTCAGTGAGTGGAATTTCATTGCTGGTCCTGCTTATGCATGGTGTCAGGGTTTACTCCGCTAATGCAGGCATTTTGCCTCTAATACATTCAACTGTTACATTGAAGTTCCAAAGTACTCCTCCAGGGGGAGCAATCTGAAGGTGCCAACTAAGCACTTTGGGGGTACAGAGGCGAGGTAATTTAAGGTTAATTCATCCCAAACTAATTAGATGGGAGTTCATCAGCTGGCATGTGCCAGAGAGAATCCTAGCCTTGTAGAAAGAAATTTAACCCCATCATTTTCTCCATTTCGTAGAAACAGTTTAAATAGGATACAGTAGACCCAGTAGGCCTTAACAGATCTAAGGTGAATACAAAACACAATATGAAGTAGCGGTGGTAAGCCTGGGTTCTAGAGTCAGACTACCTCAATTTGAAGCCTGGGGCTACTGCTGACTACTTGTATGAACTTAAGTGAGTTATTGCCTAACACTTCTGTGGCTCAGTTTTTCATTTGTCTGTTTGGGTAATGATGCCTACCTCATAAGGTTATTTTGAGGTGTATACAAAGGTCTTAGAACAGTGCCCTGTACATAGGAAACCCCCAAGAGACATCCATGATTACATTAATAGCCTTTACTGGAGCTTGCTTTCAGATACTTCATTTGTATCACGGCATTCACCATCCCCATTACTCCCTTGAAATGACTTTTATTCATAGGTTTTCTTTATCTGAGAAGTTAAAAGTGGATGGCAGACCCCTCATTAATTCTCACAACATCATCAAGAAGTAGAAAAGAGAACAAGTATAAGCCACTTTCCCACAGTGGAAAAGAGAAGAGGTTCCTCTAATAGCATCATTGTCAAAGATGGGGAAATGATGCTGTATATACCTAGGTGGTCATGAGCTGGCTGGTTCTCTGGATTTTCATAACCCCTCTCTTTTCACCATGGCATCAAGTTCATGAACTTAGTGACTTCCCCTGGGAAGTGCTGATGGTCATTCACCACCCCCGAGAAGGGAAGATAAAGGGAAGAGGGATGGAGAGACCTCAAGCTGTTGTCACTTGAGAGATACTTAAGTATGACCTTTTTTGGTTTTCCACTCAGGAACTGCTGCTAGAGTCACCACAAAAACCCACAGAGCAAAAGGGAATGGCATTTGCCATGGCTTTGGTAAAAAGCTACCTCTCAGGCAAGATGCTAATTTTAGTAGGAATATGACCTTCTTGTCCCAGCATATTACATGTAATCAACAGGGATGGGACTCTGGTGGTTAAACACACTTGCCCAAGACTAATTCGGTTTCAATCCGTTTCTCTGAACCAAGATTAATACAGCCCAGAATAGACTTGGAGAGAAAGGAGCCATTTCCCAAAGGTAGAGGTCTCTGGATGCCTCATATTTAGGTATCACAGAAATTCCTATTGGGTCTGTCTTCTGACCCAGTGGATTCTCAGGTACAATTTGTTGGGCCCAGTGTGATGGGTTGTTGAATGAGACATAAAATCCCGAGTCTCTTCAGCTGGATTAGAGGCCACTGGGTCTAGCTCTAATGTTCTTCTTGGGCTTGAACTTGTTCCCACAGACTCCGTAAAGAAGACCATTTTGAATCCACAGGTTATACACTATCAAAAGAAAAAAGATACCAGAAACTTGATTGACTCATTAATTGAACCCAGTACCTTTTCTTAAGCCAGTAATTCCAACAGAACCATTTGGATGTTATAGGGTCCAAAATTTTTATTTTTCTTGAACCAAAGTGAAATTGTCCCATGGCCCTTGTTACTTCTGCCCAGCATGCCCATGTCACGATGGTGTATTCTTAGCTGCCTTAGCTGCTTCCATGTTACCGCTGTGGTCTGTTTGTGCAGCGTGGGTTACCCCACACAAGCCGAGCTGATAAACTCTGCTGATCTCAATGCAGAGAGTAAGCCACAGGAGGCAACTTAGGAGCCTGGGAGGTATAGAGCCGGGAAGATGAAAGAGAGGAGTGGGCCTTTGATGTTCACCAAAGAAAGTTGACATGTTTGTGCAGATTTTTCTGCAAGATGACATAACATGATTCCCAGAGCAACATGTAATCTGGCTGCAGTGGGGTTGGTGTCGCTCAACTTCCCACTGGGAAAAACAGCAGACAGACCAGGCTCAGCCCAACGCCTGCAGACATTTCGGCCTCAGCTGTACCCAGTGGATGCTTGTTGGCTCTTTGCACCAAGTTCTGAAATCCATCTGCATCTAGAAGGAAACATTCTCTCTTTGCTTCTGTGTGACCCTTCTACTGAAACCAATTAATATTCTCCTTCATAAGAGCCATTTGATGTCCTAGAAACCTAGTAAGTCTTTTAATTAAAACAAGCTATTTTATTTTGAATGAGAAACAACCTGCCAAGAATTCTCCAACCTCTGAAACCCCAAAACCACAGGCAAAGTAAGAATTCTAAGACCAGCCAGATCGCCTCCCAGATTTGCCTGCCATGAAACAACCAGCCACCTAACAAAACTGGCCAGTGGCCGGCAGCACAGTAAATCCAGGACCTCCAGGCAAGACAAGTCCTAGAATCTGGGTGGGAGATGGGTCAATAGACGGAAGATAGGAGGGCGTGCTTATCTACTGTTCTCTTCCTATACAAGAGTTGCTGTGGCTTCGTGCTGGGAGCTGGAATTCGTGCGCAGGCCTGGGTCAGAATTGAGATCCAATCAGCATGTAAGGACTACTATCTATTGATCACTCACGACTTGTCATGTGTTGTGCTAACATGTCACAGGCAGTATTTCTGCAGGTACTGTTATTATCCTCAGATAATCGATAAGTAGGCTGAGGTTCAGAAAGTTTGAGTGATATGCTCAGGGTCATCCAGTGGTAAAGGTAGATTCATTCAACCACTGTCTGGCTGACTTCAAAGCCTGGGCATGGTTTTAAACATATGCTCCACTCCTGCTTGAGTTAGATGGAGATAAAACAGCTCACTGAGGGCCGCATACTACTTGGCATCAAAAGCGTTTCATATGTAGTGAGGCGGATGGACCTAGAGTCTGTCATACAGAGCGAAGTAAGTCAGAAAGAGAAAAACAAATACCGTATGCTAACACATATATATGGAATCTAAAAAAAAAAGGTCATGAAGAACCTAGGGGCAGGACAGGAATAAAGACGCAGACCTACTAGAGAATGGACTTGAGGACACAGGGAGGGGGAAAGGTAAGCAGGGACAAAGTGAGAGAGTGGCATGGACTTATATACACTACCAAACGTAAAATCGATAGCTAATGGGAAGCAGCCGCATAGCACAGGGAGATCAGCTCGGTGCTTTGTGACCACCTAGAGGGGTGGGATAGGGAGGGTGGGAAAGGGAGGGTGGGAGGGAGGGAGATGCAAGAGGGAGGGGATATGGGGATATATGTATATGTATAGCTGATTCACTTTGTTATAAAGCAGAAACTAACACACCATTGTAAAGCAATTATACTCCAATAAAGATGTTAAAAAAAAAAAAAGCGTTTCATGTATGTCTAGGACTACCTGCCCAGTGCTTGTTCTTAGTGTTTTACTATCAAATTTAATTCCAAAATGTTTATTCCTAAAAACTGTGGATAATAATAGCTAATGTTTATTAAGCATTTACCAGGTATGAGACATTATACCAAGCACCTTAAAATCTGTGACTTCATCGAATCACTACAGCACAGGAGGTGTTATCTCCATTTTACAGAGAAGACAACTGAGGCTTGGAAAAGTAATGTAAACTGTCTAAGCTCTTGTGATATCAGGTTGAACCATATAACATTGCCATTTTGTGTGTCAAAACCAACCAAATGGGAGGTCCACTTTAACCAGCAAAACTCGGACTTGAGTCCAGGTCTGAGCCCAACTAATGAGCAAAGGAATAGTCTATGGGGGGAAGCTGGACTCAACTGTCCTTGGCATCTCTTAGAAACAATGCCTCAGATCAGGGAGTAATAACCATCAGAAACCCCTTGTGGCTTTACAGTGCATGAACCTATATATGCTTCTAGAATGAACAGACACAAAATATGGTTGGGATGTTGTCTAAGTGGTGGAATTTACTCAGCCCTTGGTTATCATGCCACACCCCCTACCCCCATCTTCTTATTGTTTTCCACTTGATTCCTTCCGCTTCCCTTCAACTCTGCTGTTTCTGCCTCCCGATTCCTGTCCTTGGAGTCCCCTCAATCCTGTGCTTCTCCTGTCGTGACTTGTTTTGACCTGGCTCCTCTGGATTGGCCCTGCGCGTTGGGTTGTGACTCATCCCCTCACTTGGTTCCCACCTCTCACTCACTCTGGGCCTATGTGCTCTTCTCAGGTTAACCCTCTGGGGCTTCTGTCTCTTGCTCTCAGGCCCAGCCCTACCTGGGCAGCTCTTCACCCTGCAGCTGCCCTTGACGTTCTCTTTAGTTCCCAGTTTTCCATACCGGCCACTTTTCTCTTCCAGACCCCAGGTGATCCAACTTTCCCCCCTTTCCCCCCAACCCAGCATGTGGGCTGGGGCAGGACGGACTTTGAAGGTGTTGGGGATAAGTTTGGAGGAGGTGGGAAAGTTAGCTGTCTCTGTATGGTTCCCATGAGTCGGAGGGGGCTCTTCAGAGAGTGGGCAACTCTGGCAAAGGCAATGAGAAGCTGGTGGCTGTGATTTCAGGAAAAGGACAGCTGTGGTGATGAAAGGGTATGATGGGGTGAGGCCAGTGGGGCGGAATACAAGAATTAGGTTCTTTTGGCTACCCAAGCATGTGAATCACTTAGAAGCTTAGTTCTCAGAGGAAACCACGAACCAGGCAAAAGAAACAAGCGGTGATGCCCTGAGAAGAAAGGTGGTGGGAGGAAGAAGTTGATTCCCACAGTTTTAACTAAGAAGGAGAATGTATTAGGTCTTCCTTTTCCTCTGAGCAATGGTGGTGACTGGGGGTGGGACAGAATGGCGTACAGAAGGGGAGGTCAATTGTTTTTCCTCCCTCCTTATGGACCTTATTTCTTCTTCCTGGCCAGCCCAGGCATTTGGCTTCATCTGTATGGGCCAGCTAATTAAAGGGATGAAAAATTTTAAAGATCTGGGAACAAGGACCCAAAAGAAAGTGATGCTGCTGAAGGATATTGGTGGAGAGAAACCAATCAGCTTTACAGGAAAGTAAGAAGGGTCTTAGTAGACGTATTTGAGATGATTGGGAGGTGGCTAATAGGAAACCACAAAGGGTTGTGTCAGCTTACCTCAGGCTTTTTAATACCTGGCAGCTGTAGGACTAGGCAATTGACCTTCTACATGTGTAAAGACAAATTCAACAAGGAAAGCCCTTTCCCTACAGTTCAATCATTCTTGCCTTCTATGAGGTATAACTACGTGGATAGCTTGCAGTTGTACCACTTGGGCATCGCTGTGAAAGGAGTCATGAGGGGCTAACATGAGCTAGGATAGTAATTGGGAAGTACAGAAGGCCAGAGAGCAACAAAGACCAGAATCTGAGCCACAAAGTGTTGGAACCCCTCCATTTCTATCCCGATGCTGCTCTTAAACTAGGCCAGTCCTCCAAGCAGGACTGAGAGAGTTTCCTTGAGCCTGACTCTGTGGAAGAGGTTGGAGGGTGACGTGGTTACTTTGGTGAGTGTAAGAACATTGATCAGCATTTGAGTTGTGGCCTTTGGAGTCAGATGCCTGGGTTCATATCCCAAATGCTACCATTTTCTACCACTTAAGCAAGCCTCTTTATTTACTCATCCATTTCCTTAGCAATAAAAATGGGAAAGTAATAGCTACCTCATAGGATTAAATAAGAGCTTGAGCTTATATAAAATGCTTGGCATAGGGCTTCATTCATACTGAAAAAGCGGTAGGTGATATAATAAGCATGATGATGATAACAATGATGCTGATTCCTAGTTTGAGAATGAAGGTTGATAGCAAAAAAAGAGGCGTTAGTTTTCAACCTCAGAAACCTTCTTTACCTATCTCTGTTTAACCTTTCAATCTCCGGATGCTCTCTAAAACCTTGGTTTTCCTGCAGATGCTGGGCCTCTTATTAGACTCATAGATGCAGGCAAGATGCGCATTGCCTCTTCTTCACATGGCCTCCAGAGCAATGTTCTTTCCCTTGCTGTCTACCTGACTCCTGGGGCAGGTGGCACTGCCAAGCCTGACCAGGAGCACCTGAGAGAAGGCACTTGATAAAGTCCAACCCTTCTTCCATTTAAGTAGGAGGAGAAAGCACACCCTCTATCAAAGAGATATGAAAAGAACCAATAGCCAAGTAGCTCTATATTGCTTCCTGTTGAAGTGTCAAACACCATATAACATATACCCTTTTAGGCAGCAGGGTTATGGAACAGAAGAGTAATTGAGAAGGGCCTGAGTTTTGAGACTGTTAATACTTCTTTAATGGAAAATATTTAGTGACCATTTACTGGAAGTGATGTGTCTCAATACTGTGGTTCAGTTGGACCGAACTGAACCACATTCATAGACTATGAATGACTATGTTTCATAGTCATTAAAACATGCTTGAGGGACTTCCCTGGTGGTGCAGTGGTTAAGAATCTGCCTGCCCATGCAGGGGTCACAGATTTGATCCCTGGTCCGGGAAGATCCCACATGCCACGGATCAACTAAGCCCGTGTGCCCGTGAGCCACAACTACTGAGCCCCCGTGCCACAACTACTGAAGCCTGTGTGCCTAGAGCCCATGCTCCGCAGCAAGAGCAGTCATGCAATGAGAAGCCCGTGCACCGCAACAAAGAGTAGCCCCTGCTCATCGCAACTAGAGAAAGCCTGCACGCAGCAACGAAGACCCAAAAGCAGCCAAAATAAATAAATAAAGAGTAGTAATTAAAAAAAAAACAAACAACCACGCTTGAGTGTTCCATATGCTTGTGGTGAATAAGCGTTATACTTTGGTTGTTCTGTTTTCCGTCCTGTAATGTCTAGTCTTGCCTGTGTTATATGTGAGAGGAAGGGGGTTTGGAATGATTTGGAGGCAATTTGTATAGAACTCACATTGACTTAAGGAGTTAGTATGGGTCAGTAAATATCCTGGAGCATGTTTATTTCATTCTGTGTTCAAGTATGGCAATATTTACAGCTTGACTCAAAATGGATTATAATTAGAAAAGGATGGTTACCTCCTAAACATTGATCGTTTTCTTATGTTTTTACAAATTGAACATATACACATAACTTCACTCTATAGATACAATACAGTCACATCTCTCCAGCGTTATTAGGGAATTAAGTCCTCCCCAATAAGAATTTTCCAGATAACTGAAACTTATTCCCTTTAAGATTGAAAACATTTATTTTAATCATTTATATGAAAATCTTTTTTGAAATGTAAAACACAGCTCTCTAACTTACTAAACAGTGACTCTCAACATAACTTAACCTTTTTTTGATGAGTCAGAATGAGGGTTAAAAACCACTGTTCTTGTACTGATCCAAGACTGGCTTTTTTTTTTTTTTTTTTTTTTTTTTAATAGAGTAACAGACCAACCAAGATGAACCACACCCTTTTTTTTTTTAAAGGGAACGCTATTTATTTATTTATTTATTTATTTAGGCTGTGTTGGGTCTTCGTTTCTGTGTGACGGCTTTCTCTAGTTGCGGCAAGCGGGGGCCACTCTTCATCGCGGTGCGCGGGCCTCTCACTATCGCGGCCTCTCTTGTTGCGGAGCACAGGCTCCAGACGCGCAGGCTCAGTAGTTGTGGCTCACGGGCCTAGTTGCTCCGCGGCATGTGGGATCTTCCCAGACCAGGGCTCGAACCCATGTCCCCTGCATTGGCAGGCAGATTCTCAACCACTGCGCCACCAGGGAAGCCCAGTAGGTCTACTGCTATGATGTCTCTTTAAATCAGCCATTCCTACTTAACTTTAGACTGAGACCAGAATACCAGTCTTAGTGAACTTTTAAGTAAAGCAAGAGTTCATAATTTGAGTGAGGTTTCCTTAGGAATAAAACATTTACATTTCAGTACATGGACTTAGTGAGTTCTCTTTTGGCTATTCTAGTAGCCTTTTGTGCTTGTTTTAGTGTTTTTCCGAAGTGTTCCAGATAGGGGAAATTACAAGACGTCTGAATTCTAGGTAACTGAGATGCTGCTATTATCTTGGAAAAGAGGAGTCCATCACTTGAACTTAGTTTGCCTGTGTGTCCATTTGCTCCAGCAATGAATGACGCAAGTCTTCCTGATCAGTCCAGCCCGTGCTAATCCCTCCCCTGATTCCCTAAGGGTATGGCTTTGATCTCTACCACACAGTAATTTATTACACACAGTAGACCCCTGGAATTCACAGCAGATACATCCTAAAGCCTTAGCAAATCTCCAGAATTGCAAATATTATTGTAACATAATAATATCCCTCACACAATGCAATAAAATGTGGTAGAAAAATTTAAGTGTTCCTTTAGACCCTTAATGACTATAAATATAGGACTTAAGTTACTTATAAAGCTGGTTGTCTTTCATTTCAGGGCCCTTTCTTACAAAGAAATAAAATTTTATTATTTCACCAACATTACTGTGTGGGCCCTGACAGAGGGAAGCAGAGTCCAGATCTGAGGGGGATGCTGTGGGTTACACTGGGCTCCGACATCCAGCTAAGTAGTTCCCCATACATACCAGGCTCCCACCTTGAATGGTTCAAGTTTGGGTTTGCAACAATTACAGTAGGTCGTGGACCAGGGACTGCAATCTCAGATGCTTCCAGGGCCGTGCAAATGAGTGCAGAGGGCCAGGTTCATCAACGCACTCTGATGGCATTTCCATTTCTGTCTGTTCCAAACACAGCTTTCCGCATACTGACTGTGGCGATAGCATTGAAGGGCTCACTCAACCCCCTTCTCCCTTCTGCCTCACTTCTAGAGCCAGAAACTTGATTTCCCAGTTTCCTTGCAATTAGGAGTAGGTGTGTGACAGAGTCCTGGCCAATGGGCACAGGCAGAGGGCTTGGGGAAGGTTGCCTTGTATCCCTTTTCCTTCTTGCTCCCTGAAATGTGCAAAGTAATTTTCAACCATGGGCATGAAAACTGCACAAAAGATGGAAAAACAAAGACAGGAGTCTGTCTCTGACAGCTTTGTGGAGCTGCTGACCCTCATACTTCAACCAATATTTTTTTTTGTTTTTTGTTTTTTAAACATCTTTATTGGAGTATAATTGCTTTACAATGGTGTGTTAGTTTCTGCTTTATAACAAAGTAAATCAGTTATACATATACATATGTTCACATATCTCTTCCCTCTTGCACAACCAATATTTTTGAGTTTTCTGTTCCTTGCAGCCGGATGTATTCTTGACCAGTTCACAGATCATAGTTCTCATCACATTTTGTTTCGTAATGGAACATTAAGCTGTGTTATTTCACCCAGACACACTTTTTCCTGTTAAACACATTGTCATAGTCTTCCTTTCCATTAGAAATGTACCTCTAACCCACTTTTTGAAAAAAAAAAAAAAAAAAATGCAGCCCTCTCAGTCTGCTTCTCTTTCTTGTTTTTTGAAAAGAAAAATTCTAAAATTTAAAGAAAGTAAAAAAGATGATAAGTGTTAGCTGAGCTCTGACTTAGTGTTGGAAGAAAAAGTAGGAAACGATGAGCACTAGGGAAAAATGGAGGACTCACACCCCATCCAAAGGCATCTTGGAATGGGAATATGGGTTCAGCATTACCTGTTTTCCAAAAAGAGAAACTTATTTGATTTTGTAAAGAAAAGCTGGAAACAGATCTGCAATATGTTCTATTTTTACAAATCTCTTGGCAGCCAATTTCTAAATTTTTAAACACTCTGTGAGCCAACAATGTGTAGGATAAGCTCTACGTGTATGCCTGGATGATTTGGCTGATTGCCAGCATGTATCTTCTATCATGAGGAAGCTCATTAAAATTGCACATTGGCGAACACCAAGGATCTACCACACTAACTTACATGGTTTGTTATTCCATCTATAAAATCTTATCTCTCCAACTCAATTGCAGGCAACCTGCAAAAAAGGAGCAGGCTATATGTTTTTTCATGTTTTAGGACACCCTGTCTGTGGCTGTCTGGAGGGTCTTTGTAGGATATTTTCACAAAAGCGTGTGGGAGACACACAAAAGAAACTGGCAAACCCCTGGAGTCTAATGGAAGGGGCCACGCTCTCGTGACCTCGTAATCCACGAGAAATAGCAACCACACACTATCAACTCGGGAAAGGGAGTGTTACATAACCGCACAGTAGATGTGTTATTACTCAGGGAAACCTTCATACAGGGTCTGAATCTTAAACTGGATCTTGAATAGAAGGAGGACCCATCACGCTGGAGGAATAACTATTCAGAGTCAAAACACAGAAGCTGTTGAAGAAAGAGAAGCCTCTCTCCTAAAAGAATCTGAAACCTGAACGTCTTTTCTCAGACACGGTGAAAAATCATCCCTGCACGAATTGTTGATTTGTATACACATAGCACGTTTCATGACAGGTTAGGTGAAAATGGGAACCGTGAATGCTGAGAATATGCCAGATATGTTTGTTAAACATTCAAATGATTTCTGTGATAATGAAGGCATGCTCGCCGAGCTGTGAACATTTTGGGTAAGATGAATTACCAGGTACCTTGGTCCATTTACCAGAGCTGGGATGTTATCAGGGCTGGGAAGTTAAATTTAATGCTGTACATTGAACATCCAGCCAAGCACCCAAAGAATGTGGAATGAAAGCTAAGGGAGCCACACCGCTCTAGAAAAATGCCCAAACTTGAACAACATGTGCTTGCTTGATGCCTCAAGTTTCAGCAGGCCGGAAGCCAAATTTTCTAAATTCATTTCATACCTGTGATGGCTTCCAAAACTAATAGTTCTTGCTTTTGTTTGGTATACAGTAGTCGTGGATGATATGATGACAAGAACAGAAAGATGGGGTGGAGCCAGAAGTGGACAGGGCAGCTGTTGGAAGCTCAGCGGGCCTGATGGGAGGAAACGCAAATGAGAAGAGGGCTTTGTGAGGTTCTAATAGGTGCTCAGCTCTGTGCTGGGGGCTGAGAGGGGGGGCCCAAAGTGATCTGTGTTTGTCCCCAAGGAGGCTGCAACATGGGCACTTTAAAAATTAAGGAGACTGACTATGGAAGCAGACACCTACTTTAAGTTTTGCTTTCCTCATGTCATATATCAGCTGGATGACCTTGGGCATGTTACTTAGCCTCTTTGAACCCGACTTCCATGTCCTCATACCCGGTATGGGGCTGGTACATCATACCTCAGAGGGTTATTGTCAGGGTTCAATGAGATAATGCAGGCAAGGGCTTAGTCACCTGATACAGAATCCCCATGCATTAAAAGCTGGCTAGTATCTTTGTGGCTATTACAATTAATTTGTATTATGCAAAAAAATGGAATGAATTAAAAGTGATTCCTATACAATGGCCTTATTACCCAGGCAGATAGAGATAAATCATATTTGGCCCAGATGGTACCTTGGATTGTGTCGTGAAGGCATTCATGATGGAGACTCCATTTGGTGGGTACAAAGCAGGCTGTGGCCTGACGTGGTTTTGTATTTTTGGAGCCCAGCACAGGGTCTGCCTTGGGTTGTAAAGTGTGTGAACAGATGGTGGCCCTGGGAATTTAGAGTGGAACTGGTTGGGAGGCATGTCACCAGATCTCCCAAACCCCTGAGTCCTAGAAGTTTGTAGCTGAGTGTGAATGTAAAGGTCACACAGCCTGAACACCTTATCTTATAGAAGAAGGTATCTACTCCCCTTTACCCCAGCTCTAACACTCAGCAGAGATTGCTGGCGGGGGCGGCAGCCTGGGGCATGGTTGGACGGTGTTGCTCTCCTTCCAGAACAGTTCTTCCTCTGCCCAAACTCCACCCCCATCTCCACCACCAACATTCCCCCTGCAGCTGCCCCATCAGTGCAACCCTGGTTCCCTCTGAGGGCAGAGCAGAGGAGGTGGGAGAGGGTGGGCTTCTTGTAGGGGTGGGGTGGTTCCCTCAGGGTAGTGTGGCTGCCCACCTAGCCTGGGATGGTTTTGATAAAATTCTGGTGAGAGGTAGAGGGATGAACCAAGATGATTTTCCTAGGATGCTGCCAATACCACTGAGACCCAGGATTTACCAACAAACAGCAAAGTAGACCTCCTTTAAGAGGGTCAGGGAGAATGGGAACCCTGACATTTCCCTTGGGATTGAGAGGCGCATGAAAAGAGTCATCTTATTTGAGTCTGTGCCTATCGAGCCACTCTGTGCTTTCTAGAAAATGATTCTGGCAGAAGATTTCATTAACTTTAGGTCATTTGCCCGGAAATAACAACCAAAACAACAATAATAATAATGGCTTATAATCTCTGAGAGGTAGGTATTCAATACTATTCTAAAATTTTTGTGTTTTAACTCACTGAATCCTTACACAACCCTTCAAGGTAGGTGGTATTGTGATTTTCATTTTGTGAATGTGGAAACCGAGAAATTGAAAAATTGACTTAACATAGCTAATACACAGTAAAGCCAGTCAGAGAGATATTGCCAACCTCTTCCCTGCAATGGACGCACATGGGGTGTGTTGGTTTCCTACCCACTTGTTTAACCATGTGGGTTTTCATTTGGCTTTCATCCCTCTCCACACACGTCCCATGTGTTAGGTTGGACCATAGGAAATTACTGTTTCTACAAGTCAAAAATTGACAAATTGACTATTAACAGTTTCAGATGGTTCAACCTAATAGTCCACGGTCCAGGGGTCATTTTTATTTAAGTTAATTAAGACAATAAGCACATCCCATTTTCTGCTCATTGTCATCTATTCAGGAGGAAGGCATATGACCAAAGTGAACCAATCGAGGTGAATCTCAGGACTCTTACCTAGAATGTTAGGATGGAGGTGGTCATGTACAGACATAAGATCCAGAATTTCTGTAGCTCTCTCGATAAGAGCTCAAAAATGAAAACTATTCGTGGAGTATCCATACCTATCTGAAGCCAAGAGAACCACGAACTGTACAGCCCAGACCTTGTATAGACCACACCTGATCCCTGATCTCCCTACGTTCTTGCTTAGATGAGTCAATCAAACTTCTTTTTAGTTTAAGGCAACTGACTTGAGTTCTTATTCCCAATCACAGTTCAGTCATTCTTGAGTGGAGAGAGACAGGAGAGGATAACCACTTTGCAACTGACATGAGTGGCAGAGAAGCCAGAAATGTCCATGACCCTTTATAGCTGAGTCCTCTGGCTCTTCAGCCAGTAAGCCATGTAATGCTGAGACAAGCCTGTTTCCATTACACAACTTGCTTTTCCTTTTCATTGACGATCCTATGAACTCCATCTTTGTTGTCTCTAAAGAACAACTGCATGACAAAGACACACAGTGACATGAAGTCCCTTCTAAATCCAGGTAGAGGCATCTTAGTCAGAAGAGCTGGAAGGCAGAAGTTATGGAAGACAGTGGGCAGTGTGAAGTTCTATATCCAGTGGGTGCTTTATTCAGGAAAAGCAGGAAGTGGGGAGTAGAAGGCAGCATCCTGGTCTTATGTTATGAATTTACCCTGAAATTTATAGTAAGTCATTTCCATGTAGTATTTTTCCATTTGGAATTAGCGGCCACCCCTATTTTCTTCCACTCCATGGGGGTGTGATGAAGATTAAGTACGGACAGCATCAGTGCTCTGGTGCCCCATGAAAGGTCAACACTGTTGGTTGCCTACCCAATGTCCATCCCATTCCCTATTTCTTCCTAAGAGAATCCTAATGTTGTGCAGAAATCCATGTGTTAGAATGTTTCACAGTGCAATGTACAACCTGGATAGGGACTTTATTGAGCTAAAGGAAGCCAAATCCAGTTTCGAAGATGGAAATGATTGACCCAACTTCTTAAGAGCATTACTTTTCTGGTAGTTGATGATTGCTCTGTCTAGGAACATAGAGATTGTGTATTTCAGTGGTGATATGAGTAGTGTTCTTTGATCAGAAGTGATTTAATTATAGGCTCAAGAGCCTTAGGATATGAAGGAGAGCCTTTCAATGTTATTCCACTGAAAGGGTGTTAGAAACCACATGCCATTCAAAATGGGACTGGGTCCCAGAGAGACCCAGTCCCATTTGGTCATGAGTGGAGATGGGAAATTGAGGGAAAAAAATCTCCTGAAATTTATTGGCCTAAATTTATTCACGAAAAGTGAGGGCCCAGCAAGCTGAGGGTTTAAGCTGAGGAGAAAAAGGGCTGAGGTTCTCATTTTCATTCTCATTTCCCTATGGGACCGACCCCCCCCTCCCCCAGTACCCAAGACACTTTTATTTCTTGTGAGGTAGGAAGCACCAATACTTCAGTTACTGAGCTAACACCTTTCCTGTCTATTCACTGATTGAAACATCTCCTAGGACAGCAGTGAGGCAGAGGACATTGTCATTTGGGGGGGAGCACAGGAACGATCTGGGAGTGAATGAAGTAAGATAGGTCAAGGGCGGCCTGCAGAGCATGTTGCAAATACTGGCCATGGCGCCTGGTGGCCAAGGCAATTAGTGCTGGAGAATGTTCTAGATCCCTAGAGTTGCATGGGAAATAGTGAGGCACAGGTCTTTCTGGTGATGCAGGATGGCCGGGGTGAGTACGGAGGGAAGGAGAGTACGTATGTTCAGGATTCTCCTTGGGGAATGCAGGCCGCCTCTAGCAGCACACATGGAAGCTTCTGTAGGCAGTCAGTTAGAAACGAACTTGAAGGGAAGCCTTTAAAGGTAAATAAGAAATTCCACTTGCTGTCTGAGAAGATATGTAGAATTGAGCCTGCGAGGCACCATCCAATTGGCCTTGGGGATAGTGGGGAGTGATTATAAGTCTCAGAAATTTGAAAGCACTGACTTTCATCATATCTTAAAATTTCTCCAGAATCAGGAGAACAGTCACTACAAACACTGATTCTGTGTCCTGGAGAAGTAGGAAAAGGAGAAGATAAAATGAAAGCTGCAGTTGTATTGTGTGAAAGGCAGGCCAGTTACAGTCAGGTATGTGAACTGCTCATTCCTTTGGCTGCATGAGGGGCCACATGATGAGGGCACGCATAGCACTTGATCGTGTGGGACTCAGTGTTACTTGATTCTGTCAAAAAGTTTTTATTTACGTGCTCAGTGTGTGTTACTTGTATGTCAGGGACGTTTGTCTGTGATGTAAATACTTTTGAGCGAGCATTGGCGGGGAGACCTTAGTGCTTTACATTCTGGGATGGGCTAAATTTCCTGACGACAAGGCTTTTGGCTCAACCTTGGGGCCAGACAGGCACCAGAAGAAGCCCTGCAGTAAGCACAGACCCTCACCCATGAAAAGACTGAGGAAGCCACCAGCCCAGAGTCCCTGGGAAGCCATCACAACGTCACCATCATACCAATGGCAGCGATAACTGGTTTCTCACTAGGGCTCACTCTGTGCTTGATATCACTCAAGAGATTATACACACTGTCGTGTTTAATTCTTACAATTACCTTCTGAGGTTGATAGAAATATCATTTCTATTTTACAGATGAAGTAAAGGGGGAATCAAATCACATAACTGATGAGAGGCAGAGCCGGAAGGCAAAGGCATGCGTGTGTGACCCTACGGCCAGAGTGGCACAGTCACCAAGCACCAGGCTGGGTGGGAGCCTTAGGGGCACCCTCAGTTCTTGAAGCCACTCTGACAGCAAGTCCTGTCTGAGAGCCACCCTGGGTTCTTGGCACCATGTGACGTTTAATACCCCAGCTTAATACCCCAGCATGGGTCAGAAGGGAGGGAGTCTCCTGAAACCCCCAGACTCGGCAAAGGAGGCCTCACCGCTGAATCCCAACAAAGCCCCCATGGGACCATTTAGTTTCAAAAGTTCACTTCTTGCCCCAGAGTTGAGGAGAGGGCGACCTCCCTTCCTGCCAGGCTTGCGCACCATCAGCCCGCAGAATGAGGTGTCGATCTCTCCAAAACAGGGCGGAGTGCCTTTGAACCATCTCCAGCTCAGGCTTGGAAATGCCCTCCAGGAACTGCTTTTTCTCAGCCAGTGGTCAGTCACCGGGGCCAAACAAAGTGGCTCATGCAGAGCTCATGCAGAGTTGCCAATAAGATAAGGAATTAGCGAATTTCGGTTCTTCCTCCCTTTGTTCATTCTAGGATTGTTTCATCTTGAGTTTCACGATGGGGGACAGTGCGGGTCACAAGGAAATTTATCAAGCTACTGCCCAGGGCCATCTGCAATGACCAGCCATAAATATTTTCAAGGGGATGAAAGCGGCTACTCCATCACTACCTGCCTACACACAAATGGGCCTTGGGGGGGAAGCAAAGCTGCCAGCAGGGAAGTGTGGGAAGCAGTCTAACCCTTCTCTTTCCTGGGGGGGGGGGGGGCGGGGGGAAGGGAGGGAGGGAGGGGGCCGATGGCTGCTGTTGCAAGTGGGGGCCCAGCCCCTCCCTCCCTACTTGTACTTAATCTCTGGAGACTCGCCTGTGCTTCCGGAGCCAGGCCCGGATCCACGACAAGGTGCCATTTCCGCCCCCCATCTCCCAAGCAGGGAGCAACAAAGGAAAGACATTCTAAGAGCCCATGAAGTGCTTTTACTGAAACCCTGTTCTCCAGAGAGAGATTCAGGAAGCGATTTAAGCAACCTTATTACAAAATAAAAATGTATCCTCCTACTCCATGACAGGAAATGTGAGAAAGAGAGACAAGTTCGTAAAAAAAGCTCTAAAAAAAAAGAGTGTGCAAAAGGACTGGAAAGAAAAAGATGTTAAATAATTATGTGCAAAAGCAGCAAAAAACAGCAGGAGACTCAAAAAGACCTTTTTTTTGAAAAAGTCTACACATAATATTGCCCCAGGAGGAACCTTCTTTGGGATAATATGCATTATTTTTCATATTTTCTAATTAGAACGATTCATCAAGCTGTGTGTAATAGCTGGGAGGGGAAATCCCTTATCTTTACCTTTATACCTTATGAGAGCGCTCTGATGCTGTGTCATTGACAGTATTACGAGAGCCTTTGGCAACGCTTCCAGAAGATTTTCAGGTGCTTCATATTTTGCTTGCATAACACTTGTTATACCATAATTTAGCGTCATCTAAATAAATCTGCTCATTAATGAGGCTGATTAAAAAGCAGGCACAGGGCTTCCCTGGTGGCGCAGTGGTTGAGAATCTGCCTGCCAATGCAGGGGACACGGGTTTGAGCCCTGGTCTGGGAAGATCCCACATGCCGCGGAGCAACTAGGCCCGTGAGCCACAATTGCTGAGCCTGTGCGTCTGGAGCCTGTGCTCCGCAACAAGAGAGGCCGCGACAGTGAGAGGCCCGCGCACCGCGATGAAGAGTGGCCCCCGCTTGCCGCAACTAGAGAAAGCCCTCGCACAGAAACGAAGACCCAACACAGCCATAAATAAATTAATAAATTTAAAAAACAGTGCATTTCTATATTCATGATAAAGAAGTGAAAATACTGAATTAAAAAAAAAAAAAAGCAGGCACAACAGAACACAGCTACATTTCCAGACTGACTATCCACGGCTGCCTACCTCTCCAGCCCCAGATCAGCCAAATATTCCACTGATACTGAAAGGAACAGGAAGTATGCCCCCGCTGAGCTCTGTTTTAGGAAACTTTTTTCTTTTTCTTTTTTTGCTTGGCTTTGACATTGGTTATTGATGGCTAATCTCTCACTAGATCCTCCAGGCATTTCAGAACACATGGATAGGGTGCATTTTTCACAGGAGAACCTCTGCCTGTATTTTAACCCACAGGTGCTTAGGGTTTCCACCTGAGAGTGGGAGAGTGGGCTGGGCTGGGTGTAGATACTCGGAGTATGTAGGTGCACTAAAGCCAGCCTTTTTGTCAGAGGGGCTCATTTACTTTTCAAGAAACACTTCTCTTGGGCTTGGTCTCCTTGGCTCCAGGAGTCCTAAGTGCCTTTTCCCTCCTATGGGGAGTGAGGGTTGAGGGTGGACTGGGGACACAGGCCTCTCCTTCTGCCCCTTTGGGTGCCCGCCTGCTGGAAATGGAACTTGGGACTCTGCTGGTATCAGTGTTACCTGTGAGTGGTGGTCACGGGGCAGGAGGAGTATAAAGGCCTTGGCGGTCCCTGGCTGACCCCCTCGGTGTGTTGGCTGGGGAGTGGTGGGGGGAGGCGGAGGGAGATTGGATAAGTATACAGGGGTAGGGAAGGGGGCGGATGGGTGGGCTAGGGTGGGATGGGATGGTGGGGTGGAAGGAGGCCAGCAAGGTGAATGACACACACACACAGGGTGATGGGTCTCATCTACATAAGGTCTTGTCTCCTGTCTCATCTCCTACTAACCTCTGGGGGTGGGTACCATTCAACCCCCATCCCCCCACAAACATGCTTGCAGATGTGGCAGCTAACCAGTGACATCCACACTAGTTAGACACAGCACTCCCCAAGTCTCAAAGCACCTATAGAAGACATGCAGAATCTGAGCAGTACTTGAGGTTCCAAATAGCCTGATTTCCCTCTTAAGAAGCGTTTAAGCTTTTAAGAGCACTAAGTCTGCATAAAATTGAGGTAGCAAGCAATATTATTCCTCCAGGCATGTTTGAGTCAGAAGGACCCAGAATTTTAAAACTAAAAACTGCTGCCTCGCTTAATATATTCACTCTTCTAATAAGCCACCAAGCAGCCATTGCACTCTCCCACGCCGAAGGACATATATCTTGCTGAGACCCATGTGTCCAAAGTCAGGATATTGTCTGGGAAACCTGAGCCCGCAGCCTGCACAGCAGCAGACATCACCGCATAATTCCTTCCAGAAGAATAGAAACCCAGGCACAAAGCAGCATGCAGAGTCCCCAAAGGATGCGTTGCCATTTCTTTTTTCTGTGATTATTTTCCATTACACACTGCGGGAGGGGCGTTTCCTAATGCTATCTTACTTTCTTTTCATGTCCCTTCATTTACTGCACCCCGAGAGGCAGTCAAAGTCTCCAAGCTACACTCTGCAATAAAAACTCAGCAAATTTGAAGGATACAGCATGAAGCTTCGCAGACTGCCAGAAGTTCTGCTGACGGTACTAAAATTCAGGAGCTCCATCTAGCATCCCAGGCAGGTGTGTTTATTCAGCAAAGGGGCAGCTGGAAATGCTTCCTTTGGGGATGCTTCTTCCTCTTCCTGGTGTGTTTTCCTCCTGGGCTGCCTTGATCCTGGACTTTGCCACTTTTGGGTCTCAGACTAGTTTCTGGGGCTTTATTTGGATTCTGGAGGTTACTTCCCTCAGGATCCTTTGTACTGTTGAGTCCTGAGTCCTTTCAGCCGGGGTCGAGGGCTCTTTATGAACTGTGATCTAAGATCAGAGTGTGTTTCTACTCAGGGTTTTTCTTGGGCTGTCCCTTAGTGCATGGTGACAGAACACAGTCACACGTTGGTTCCTGATATGTAAGTGCAAGGCACCCTCTAAATGTGGTCATAGAAATATAATATGTTTCTCCACCAAAATAAACTCATAGTTGCAATCTCAGATGAAATGGCCCACTTTGCATGTCACTGAGGATATTCTCCTATGTCTGTGAATTTCTGAACTCTGAGTCAAGGTCACTTTGGTGCATTTTGGAAAATGCCTCGGTTGTATCAAAATCAGTGCTTCTCAAAACGTCCAAGCGTCAGATTCACCTGGAGGCCTTGTTAAACTAGCTTGGTGGAGCCCTCCCCGAGAGTTTCTGATTGAGTAGGTCTTGGGTGGTGTCCAACAATTTACATTTATAACTGATTTATGGGAATAATGAGTCACTGTTCCTCACCAAGCCCCCGCCCCCCAAATTCATGCCCTTCCCAGAACCTCTGAATAGGACTTTATTTGGAAATAGGGTCATTTCAAATGTAAGTAGTTAAGATGAGGTTATACTGGAATAGGATGGATCATTAGCCCAGTTTGACTGGTGTCCTTATACGAAAAGAAGAGAGACAAAGACACAGGGGAGAAGGCCATGTGACAACAGAGGCAAATTGGAGTGATGCGTCTACAAGCCAAGGACGGCCAGTGACTGGCTGCAACACCACAGACTAAGAGCGGCGTGAACATATCTTTCCCTAGTGCCTTCAGAAAGAGCATGGCCCTGCCTACACCTTGATTTTGAACCTCTGGCCTCCGGAACTGTGAGATAATGAATTTCTGTTGTTTTAAGTCACCAGTTTGCAATAATCTATTTTGGCAGACCTAGAAAACTAAGACACCCTAAATCACACTTTGAGAACCACCAATCAAAAGTAACTCATCTCCCTCTTCAGCAATTTCTCCTTACAATGTCCATGATAAATTTTTTTCTGGACTAAGTCCTACTTGCATCTGCCAGCACCTGCTTAATTCCCTAAGAAGAATTTTCACAAGCTCCCGGTTCCTTAATACTTCCCTGTTTCTCGTTCCTAATCTTTTTACCCCCAAATAACCCATGGGGCTCTCTTTAGCTACATTGTGGTCAAACAGAATCTCTGATCCCTCCCCCGCCCAAGCTGAGAGAATTGTGACTTCATGTGGTTGAGTCTTTATATATTCTAGTAAGAGACGCGGGTAGCAGGAAGCCAGTGCAGGAGACGCCAGGGAGCTGCAGAGATGTGGGGTGAGGGGATTTCAGCCTCAGGAAGACAGGCATTAAGAGGGATTTATCTGCCTTCAAATATATGAAGTGCAACTGTGCATACAATGCAGACAGCCCGCCTTCTACCCCTCCAAGAAGGGGCCAAAGGAAAGCAGGCTTAGGAAGGAGACCTTCCAGTGGACAGAAAGAACTTTCTGAGGTTGAAGGTTTTAAGTCGCTGGAATGTCAAGGAAGAGGTTTAAGTAAAGAGTAGACACCCTTCATTAAATGTGATTTAGGTGGGGCCCTTCCTGGAGCCGGGAGGATGAAGGAGGTAGACTCCTGAGGGGCTCTCTGCTCTTCAAGTTCAACAATCTTGCAGAACAAGAAAAATGCCCCGTTGGGAAAAAAAATAACTCAAAAGGAAGAAACATCTCTCTGTTGGTATATTTGTGATCCTAGGTAGGGAATCTGCCCGAATTTCTTCTCATTTTTAACTTGATGCCTGGAAGACACCCTTTTGGGCTAAGTTAAGGAGTCAGATTAGTTAGAAGGTTTGTTTTTTAATCCCTCTGGAACTATCTAGTCTTGTCGAGTCCAACTTCTCCCCCTGCATGATGACAAAAGCAGTGCATCTTCATTTTCTATTGCCGCATAACAAATGATCACAAACTTAGAGGCTTAGGCCAGCACATATTTGTTATCCCACAGTTTCTGTGGGTCAGGAATCAGAGCACAGTTTAACTGGGTCCTTTTCTCAGGGTCTCACAAGGCTGAGGTGTCAGTGGGATGTGTCCCTTTCTGGATCTCGGGGTCCTCTTCCAAGCTCACAGGGCTGTCAGCAGAATTCAGTTCCTTGTAGCTGTAGGACTGAGGGCCCCACTTTCTTGCTGGCCATCACTGGGGTCTTTGCATGTGGCCCCCTCTCGGACCCTCTCACAACATGGCGGCTTCCATCCTCCAGGCCAGGGGGAGGCTCTCTCCCTGGTGATATAACCACAGGGGTGACATCCATCCATCACCTTCACCATTCTCTACTGGCTAGAAGCCAGTCACAGGTAGGGGAGGGGATTGTGTAAAAGTGTGACTCATTGGGGGTCATCTTAGAATGACCTGCCATATGGGGGTTGGGAAGAGGCTCTTCCCCCAGGCCCAGCTGCCAGGGGCCTGAAACCCAAAGGCCTCTACTTTATTTGGAATTTATCTGATTAAATAAATATACATGGAATTCCAAAAGGATTACAGAAAGTGTGACTGATGCCTATTTTACAGACCAGTTGTGCTCTAAAGTTTAATTAAGCAATCAACTGTTGGAATTTTAAGTTCTTTAATCAAGAACATGATATAAAAATTCGTGGTTTTCTGCATTTATTTATTTGTTTGTTTGAGAGTATAGCATAGAGGATATGTAGCTTTGTAGCCAGACTGCCTGGCTTCACATCCTCACTCTGACATTAACTGTGTAGTCTTAGGCAAATCATTTAGTCTCTCTGCCCAGTTTCCTTCATTTTTGAAATGGTGACAATAATACTTTATGGAATGCTGGTGAGGATGAAATTAATAAGTATAAAGCATCTAGAATAATGACTGTCATATCATAAACACTATATATGTGTTATTATTTGAGTTTGGACACCAGATGTCACATGCCACTCACATGCTTGGCGCTCTGTGGGCATTCCTAGGACTCTGAGCATTTCTTGGCTTGTAGCTATGGCTCTGCTCCTTTCTTTTCCACTCAGAATGCAAGAAAAAGTGACATTAAAGTATTAAACTTGAATCAGGACTGATTGTTTTGAAAATGAAGTGATTTCTAAATTTCAGTCTTTGTAACTAGTAATAATAAGAATGATTATGGTAGCTGAAATGTGTTGTGCATTTACTATACGCCAGGAAGTCTACTAAGTGTGGTGACAGCATCACCCCTCTGAGGAAGGTACTATTATCTCCTTTTACAGAGAAGGACCCTGAGGCTTAGAAATTATTCACTCAGCTGGTCAGGAGCAAGGTCTGCCATAGGAAGGAGCTTAAGCAGCTGGACTCAAAACCCTCAATCTTAATATCTATCCTATACTGTTTTCCCATTTTATTGCTGGCAACTTAGCACTCAACTTTTGTGTCATGACATGACAGCCAAGAAACACCAACATAAATGACATAAAAAGGAACCCTGGGTTCCTGTTTATCTAGGTGGGCATCGTGTAGAAGGAGGGAAACGACTTGGAAGATACACACTTCAGATAACCACCTGCTACGAATCAGGCATATACAACGTTCCTCACTCACCATTCTCTCATTGACTCCTTGGAAAACACTGCAGAGGGCTAGTATTACCTTCTTTTAGCAGCTAAACAAATTGAGGCTCAAAGGTTGCCAATGAGAGTCAAACCCCAAATCTTCAGGCTCCCACCACACACTGTTGTCTGAGTGGTGAGCCCAGAAGAGGGGAGAAGGGACCGGCCTGGGGTTTGTGTCTTCCATGCGGAGGGAGAAGGCCCCGGGCAGGCAGCAGGGGGCCCCATCGGCCTGTTCTGATGGATTTGCCATCAAAGGGCTTTGCCGATTTCTAATTCTGCCAGGTACCACTGCTGTAACCCAGGGCACGTTACTCAGATACCTTCAGCATCAGTTCCTCACTTTTTCAAATCAAATTGATCTTGTTGGAAAGACAAAGTGAGATAATGGATGCTAGCACTGGGTAGATGCTATAACACTTTTCTCATATAAG
Source organism: Eubalaena glacialis (assembly GCF_028564815.1). Classification (NCBI taxonomy): domain Eukaryota; kingdom Metazoa; phylum Chordata; class Mammalia; order Artiodactyla; family Balaenidae; genus Eubalaena; species Eubalaena glacialis. The sequence goes on from NC_083719.1 coordinate 58,168,268, forward strand.
CAGATACTCAAAGTGTGGAGGGAGAGAGTAGGAGAGAGAGATTGAAAAGGAGAGGAGCTGCAGGCAGAGAGGGACAGTGCTGATGAGGAGCAAGCCCCATCTGTGATTTATTATTATACCCCTTTGGATAAAAAAACAATTTAATCCTGGAGCGTCAGAGGTCACTCCAGAATGCTGTTTCAACTCTTTTTCAGTTTGCTTTTAGAAGATAGACATTAAGTGAGCAAGTAGAAAAATTCCTGACAAACAGAAGCCTATTAAACACGTAGTAGAGAAAACAGAGGCACAGCCCAGTGACTGGTACTGGGCGGGGGCTCAAGAAAAGGCTTCTTGACATCACGAGTTTCAAAGAGCAGAAGCTGACAGAATGGATTTGGAATCACATGCACCTGGTTCCATTCCCAGCTCAGTGGCTTAGCTATTAAATGGGATAATTGAATTCTATTTTCTCATTTTTAAGATGTAGATAGGAACAGCAACCTTGCAAGGTATTTGCAATAATTCAATTAGGCAGTGATTCGATTAGCGCGGTGTGGGCCTCATGTGAAGCGCTCATTAGCGGTACCCGGTGCTCCTGCTGTATCATAACTATTAAAATAAGGATACAACCTGGAGGAAACATGGCTGCTTCAGTTTAAGTACTTTACAGAGAAGTTCTGATTTGAGTCCCACCTTTGGATTCTGCCACGTAGGATAGGAGGAGAAGTGGGGCCAGGCAGAACAGGGCAGGTCCCAGATGCCATGTCCACGTGTCATGTCTGGTGCTGGAAACAGGGTGGTGTGGAAAGACAGTTAGGAGTTTCAGGAATAACTGCGTGCTGACCTTAGAGCCCATGTGTCATCTCTTGGTTCGATAGAGGTGACAATGACAGCTGTGTGGGAATGGGGTAGAAATGGAAAGAGGTCCTTTCCTAGAACGTATGTCAACAGGCCTAAGAAAGTTGTTGACAGTGTCACTCGGCCATTAAGGGCACAGACTCCGGAGGCAGGTTTGGTACCTATGGCCTCAGACACTTCACTTAGCTTCTGTCTGCCTCAACTTCCTCATCTATAAAATGGGGAAGAAGGGTTATAATAGTGCTGACCACACAGACTTCTGCAGTGATGAAATGAGACGGCACCCATCCAAAAGCCTTAGCACAATAAGCCCTCAGAAAACATTAACTCTCATTATTACTACCCCTGTAATTCAGAGGAAACTGAGATTCAGCAAAACCAAAACAATCAGACAAATAAAAAATTAGAAGCCAGTAAAGGTGGATTTTGCACCTGGCTCTGTGATTCCACCTCAAGGGTATTCCTGCCCCTCTTGTTCATCTCAGAGTTAAAAATTCCCTTCATGTTCTGTTCCCTGTATGTCTGTCCACACTGTTATTAAAACACAGATTGTTGTAGAAGTGTGTCCGGAAAGGGGACCTGTAAGGTGCTCACATTGTCTACCGTTTGGCAGCAGAAGGGACTCTTAATGACTTTGACTTTTGGGGGAATTTAGTTGGGGAAGGTCAGTTGTCCTTCAAGATCATGCTATCATTATGAAAAGGTCCCATCTGACCAGCTGAGAATCGCAGGATGTTAAGTAGTTCCACCAGAGCTGAAAATTGTTAGTTTCTGATTCCTGTAGCCTCTCAAATGTTCTAAATACGACCTAGAGCTGAAAGCTAAGTTCAAAAGGAGATTTCAAAAGAAACCATTAGGCATATCCTGAAAGAAATCAGTTGATTTCATCTGCTTGGAAAAAGCATGTCGGCACAAAGTGGCCTAAAACCGATGGCTTGGCCTTTTGCAAAAGGCCAGTTTTTGCAGGGGTCAGAAGGAAAAGCAGAGAGGCGGGTGGGCTGATGGCTAGAGATAAGTCTGAGGGAGGCTGTGCAGGCAGTCTGAGCATGTAGCCTTGTCCTCATGTTAGAGGCATATCATCCGGGGAGAAAAACAGAAATGGGCATCCCGGGCTTTCAACCGAGAGCAACTGTAAAGGAGAAACACGCGTCTCCTGTGTGTCTGTCCCTGATTACTCACACAGAACACTTCTGACACTTCTGATCACCAAACGTATGGGGTTTCTCCCCACACCAGGCAATTCCCCGAGACACCAGCTGCATGTCATAGAACGCAATTCAATTCTGACCCTGTCTACCTGGAGATTCCTCACCCACATACCGCTGCGAATCAGAGTTAGTAGATCTGTGCGCAGGAAAAAATCTGGAGTTTTGGACTCTTTTTGGTTGATTCTGATAATCATCCAGCTTAGGGAGCCTCTGGTCTGCAATGGAATCTGTTTCTCTAAGGAACTAAATGGAGATTAATCCTGTAACAGTGAAGAGCTGAACGCTACCTTCATTTAGAACATCTGACCCCCTCAAGCTTCCCTGGAATAAAGGAGACTAAATTAAGAGGAGCCAGTGGCGGGCACACACTATCCGGCAAGGTGACAACATCCAGAGACTGGAGAAAACCATTTATCCTTCTCCAGGAAGACGCCAGACAATCGTACCCCACTGGTTTTCCGACGAACAGATGCAGTCTTGGGGCAAAGGCCTTACATCCTGTAAAATCAGAGTCATGAGCAGGATGGACTCACTCAGCACTGCAGGTGAGGCAGGACTTGGGGTGAACAGAGCTGGATCGTGGGCTCCGCTTTAGAGCAGGTGGAAAAGTCCTTCCCCCCAACAGGCTGCTCCCATGTACCCAGCGCAGGCAGCTCACTGAATTAGAAGCTCTAATCTGCACCCCGATGCTCCCCACCCTCCCCCTCTCCGTCTCTCTGGAACAGACTGAGTTAAATTCTGAGCACATGCTCCTTTCCTTCTTCCTCTGCTGATGAATGGGGCTTTATTCCCAGTGACCTGAGATCCTAAGCCCACATCAAAAGCGACAGCTCAGGGAGGCCCTGACCAAAGCCTGTGGCTCAAATGTTAATACGGTATCTTCCAGAGAGCTGGGAGGAGCTCTGTGCAAATGGGCTGGGAAGGAGTTCAACAGCCTGTTGTTCTGGATGAAGGATTCTGTTGGCTCAGGAGGGGAAACCCTCAGCTTCAAAGCCACAGATATTGATTTTCCCACACACTCAGCAACCATTTTTCAGGTAAATGCACACTTACTTCATTCTCCCTCTAGGTGGGTGAAGACATTCCCGCTTGTTACATGCCCACCAGGTGCCAGGCACTGGGTAAAACTCAACACATTCATTCCTTTATTTTACCTTCCAGTGACTCTCTGAAGAAACCATCAGTACATCATTATTGTCCCCATTTCATGGATCAGTACATTGAGGTCCAGGGAGGCGAAATGATTTGACCTTCCTTAGGCAGTAAATAGCAGAAGAAAGACTCCAACCCTGGTCTGTCTGCCTTCAGTGCCCTTGCTTCCTTGGTCCTCCATGTCTTGAAGCACAAGTAATGGGTCAGGTTAAGAAAAATATTGTAAGAGCTGTGAAAATTGCTAGCATGCTCAATGATGAGAGCCTTTTAGTAATATCCAAGTCCAATTCATTATGTTGTTATTTGAGCATATTTGGTGGTAAAACTATAAATGTCCATTACTTTCCAAAAGGCTTAGAGGTAACTGCCTGCACATAAGCATCTACTGGTGTTTAGAAGACATTGAGAGAAAAACACAAATTTATCAAACCAATTAACATGAGCCTATTTTTGCCATGAGGAGTCCTAGTTTACAGAAGGATTTCCTTTAAATGGGAGTGGCGGTTAGCAGCCCCATTCTTCCCCCACCAGTTGGTAACTTGGTGCCCACTTAGTGCTCAGTGATTCCAAACCCTGGTGCCTGATGCCTGGGACCTACACTCAGAGCTTGTGATGTGATGGATGGGAGGCGTGGCCTGGGTGTCGGGCGTTTCCAAAGCTCGCCAGATGGCTCTGACGTGCAGCCAACCTGGAGAACTACTGATTTATACTGGTGGGGAAAGGAGACGAGTGGGGGAGGAGAGGACCAGAATCTAAAGGATTAGGAAGCATGAAGCAGTGACCAACTCTTCCCAGTTTACTACGGACAGTCCCAATTTTAAAACCAAGTCCGATGTCCTGGGAAACCCCTCCACCCCAGGCAAACTGGGACTGTTGGTTGCCCTACATACCACAAGTGTTAAGCAAAGACAAAGCTTCTCAAATGACAATCTCTGTCCATGGGAAATGGATCTGTTTGCCAAACTTCTCTTTATATAACCCTTTAAAACCACATGGCTCTTACATGGAAACACACAATGCCATTCCATTTGAAGTCTATCACAACAAATGTATATCCCTGGTTTCACGACCTGCATTCCCTTTGCTTTGCACTGTGGTGCAAGGCATAACTATTGTCCATAAAGCTTCAAGCACCAATCTGGCCCTGTGGATTCATTCCACAGTCCTGTTGTTTGAGAAGAGACATGCTGAGAGCCCTTTTTTTTGTTTTTCTATTGCCTTTCACTTAAAAATTCCCAATGCCTGAAGATTATCAGGGCTCTTTGAAGCATCCTATGATTCTGAGTCCCATCAAGTTATGAGCGATGTGAGATAAATCTGAATTTACCCAAATTAATGTATAACTCTTAGAAGCACTCCACCCCTGCGAGCATCCTGACTGGTTTCATGGAATCTCATGTGCTGCTGACTTCCCACGGGCTCTGGGATCTGGCCATGGAGAGACGGAGGCCGTCATTCCTTCTCACTGAGCATGTTTGGCAGCTTTCATAGTAAACACCAGGGAGACTGATCTCTGCTCAGACATGTCTCAGGTGGTGAATCAATCAAACTATGGGTTTCTGGTGGGCTCTGCCTGCCCAGACTGGGGCTGGTCTCCTGAAAGCCCAGGTATTGGCAAGTGACCAGTAGTCACAGACCAGAATGTCCGTCTTCATTATCAACATGATGCCACATTCGGAAACACATGACACGAGTTCCAGGGTGTTTCTCCGTGATACATCCCATGTATTGAGGGCTCCCTCTGTGCTAGCCGCCATGCTAAGGGCAGCACAGACATGGCCATTCTTCATGTGAGAGGGAGATATTATTACCTCTGGTTTACAGATGAGAGAGCAGGCTTGGTGAGAAGGAGTAGGTTACCCAGCCGGTGACAGAGAGGAGAGATGGCAGGGCTTGATCTGCCTGTCACCAGGCCTACTGCTGTGGTCTCTAAGAGCACACATTCCAAAAAGGGCAGAGAGAAAGTGATGAAAACACAACACATAAAACAGACATTTAGATAGAAAAAATTCTTAAATGTAGCGTAATTGTTACATGTTTGGACGTGGATCTACACTGCCTACTTCCCAATATTGGCTCCGCTTATCTGTAAAATGGGTTTAAATGAGTTAATCTAGTTAGAATGGAATTCAGATCAGTAGGCATCCTCTCAGTGATAGCTGTTGTGTGGCTCTTATTATTATCTTTATTGTCGTTATTGCTATATTATTTATTATTGCTTCCTTAAGTCTTTGACCCCATACCTTGAGCTCTTTGGGTCATGATAATACCAGGATTAACAAGCTCCTGGGAAAAGAAGCCATCCAGAGCAGGGCACACTATTTTCTGTCAGATCATGGCATACTTATTTTCTTAAAAGTTTTTTTAAAAAGAAAAAAGGTCCCCAGGGACTTCCCTGGTGGCACAGTGATTAAGAATCCGCCTGCCAATGCAGGGGACACGGGTTCGAGCCCTGGTCCGGGAAGATCCCACATGCTGACGAGCCACTAAGCCCGTGTGCCACAACTACTGAGCCTGCGCCCTAGAGCCCACGAGCCACAACTACTGAGCCCACATGCCACAGCTACTGAGCCCGCGCGCCTAGAGCCTGTGCTCTGCAACAAAGAGAAGCCACTGCAATGAGAAGCCCGCGCACTGCAACGAAGAGTAGCCCCTGCTCACCGCAACTAGAGAAAGCCCGTGCGCAGCAATGAAGACCCAACGCAGCCAATAAATAAATAAATTAATTAAAAAAAAAAAAAAAAAGATCCTCAAACCTCAGACTCTGCTAATCTTCATTCAAGAAATGTTGCAGCCGTTCAAGAAATGTTGTCTGTTCAATACTCACAGCTGATGCTGAATAATTTGCAGCTGGAGAACATTTGCAAAGGGGACTTTGAATCAGCCCCCACCCCATTCCTGGGTCCAGGTTCATTTTATTTTATTTTATTTTATTATTTTATTATTATTTATAATTTTTGAATTTTATTTTATTAATTTTTTTATACAGCAGGTTCTTATTAGTCATCAATTTTATACACATCAGTGTATACATGTCAATCCCAATCTCCCAATTCATCACACCACCATCCCCACCCCCCAGAGGCTTTCCCCTCTTGGTGTCCATACGTTTGTTCTCTACGTCTGTGTCTCAATTTCTGCCCTGCAAACCGGTTCATCTGTACCATTTTTCTAGGTTCCACATATATGCGTTAATATACGATATTTGTTTTTCTCTTTCTGACTTACTTCACTCTGTATGACAGTCTCTAGATCCATCCACGTCTCAACAAATGACCCAATTTTGTTCCTTTTTATGGCTGAGTAATATTCCATTGTATATATGTACCACATCTTCTTTATCCATTCGTCTGTTGATGGGCATTTAGGGTGCTTCCATGACCTGGCTATTGTAAATAGTGCTGCAATGAACATTGGGGTGTGTGTGTCTTTTTGAATTGTGGTTTTCTCTGGGTATATGCCCAGTAGTAGGATTGCTGGATCATATGGTAATTCTATTTTTAGTTTTTTAAGGAACCTCCATACTGTTCTCCATAGTGGCTGTATCAGTTTACATTCCCACCAACAGTGCAAGAGGGTTCCCTTTTCTCCACACCCTCTCCAGCATTTGTTGTTTGTAGATTTTCTGATGAAGCCCATTCTAACTGGTGTGAGGTGATACCTCATTGTAGTTTTGATTTGCATTTCTCTAATAATTAGTGATGTTGAGCAGCTTTTCATGTGCTTCTTGGCCATCTGTATGTCTTCTTTGGAGAAATGTCTATTTAGGTCTTCTGTCCATTTTTTGATTGGGTTGTTTGTTTTTCTAATATTGAGCTGCATGAGCTCAATATTATATATTTTGGAGATTAATCCTTTGTCCGTTGATTCATTTGCAAATATTTTCTCCCATTCTGAGGGTTGTCTTTTCGTCTTGTTTGTAGTTTCCTTTGCTGTGCAAAAGCTTTTAAGTTTCATTAGGTCCCATTTGTTTATTTTTGTTTTTATTTCCATTACTCTAGGGGGTGGATCAGAAAAGATCTTGCTGTGATTTATGTCAAAGGGTGTTCTTCCTATGTTTTCCTCTAAGAGTTTGATAGTGTCTGGCCTTACACTTAGGTCTTTAATCCATTTTGAGTTTATTTTTGTGTATGGTGTTAGGGAGTGTTCTAATTTCATTCTTTTACATGTAGCTGTCCAGTTTTTCCAGCACCACTTATTGAAGAGACTGTCTTTTCTCCATTGTATATCCTTGCCTCCTTTGTCATAGATTAGTTGACCATAGGTGCCCAGTTTCATTTTATAGTCAGCAGAGCCACCAGGGATTATGAGGAAACACGTTGATCATAGGCTTAACTAGGCAACTGGAAGTCCTCCAGTTCAATTTTCTCTGTTTCAGGAACCCCTCCTCTAGTGTCTTTCTTGGCATTTGAATACCTCCAGGGCTGGGGTGCTCACCACCTCAGGATGAAGTCTGTGTCACTCTTCACGAGCTCTAAGTGTTACACATTCCTTTCTGGGTTAGTCTGCCATCTGTCTCCCTCCAATCACATTGACAAATTGACTGCAGTCCCGCCATCTTGGCAACATGGAGCACCCCACATCCTCTTCCACAAGAGGGAGACATCCCCTAAACCTGTAGTTTAGGTAGTTGGCAATACTGTCCTTTTTCAAAGTTTGTTTTCTGGGGGAACATGCTCCAGTCTTCGAAGTCAGGTCTTAGCATTATGCTGGGAACAATGCACTTATGGTGTGGACTGTTTTTTGGACACAACCAACCAGCATCGCTTAACAGTTTTGTGCAAGCATGTTCTAATGGGCTTAAGTATGAGATTTGGTCATTTCAGCCCAGGGCTAGACTGGCCACGTTTCAGGCTTCCAATGGAATCACTAGCTCATAAACACCTTTATCACCTGGCTTGTTCAAGTTGTTCCCTGTATATGAAATCTTTGACCCATTCAGATACCAGTGGGGCCTGATCATTTTTGACTATTTCCATTTTCCAGGAGGAATTGTTATTTTCAGTCTAATGTCTTTGTCTGAAATCTAGAGATAGAGAAGTTTCTCGATGCAGGAATCTGTAAGGCCACTGCTTTCTAGGACTGAAATTAATTATGAAAGGAGACTTGCTCTGATTTTTGCAAAAAGGGTTGTCCCACATTCATACTAATAATAAGTTTCCTTTTTATAGTCACTTCCCTTCTGTAAGAGAGTTCAAAGTGCTTTATAGGCATGGCCTAATCATTTTTATTATTTTTTTAAGTGCAAGTTATGTGCTATATCATTATCCCCACTTTGTAGAGAGGGAAATAGAGGAACAGGGAAGCCCAGGGCATGGGAAAGGAGGAGGAGGAGTTGGACATCTGGACCCATGACCTCATTCTGCCTGTTCCTCACCTTGGCAATGTCCTGTCACCCACCTCCTTTCAACCATTTCTCAAAGGCCATTTCATGTGATCTCAGCTGATGGCGATTTTTCTCTTCCCAATGGCTTGTTGCAATGCCATATGACTCTTGATTTAACTCAGGTCTTTTTTTTTTCTAGGTAGGTGTTTTGATTCCTAACAATTTATTCCAATTGTTTACATCTTATCCTTCAAATATGGAGTAGGAGTTCCTTAAGCCAAGGGGCCGTGTAATCTATTTCTTATGTAGCCCAGATAGCTCTTGCATAAGGGCTGGGTGCATAGTGTGTACTTAACAAAATCTTAGCTCTCTCCCTAGGACTTCTATGATGGGATATGCCACAGCAGGAATGAGTGATTGTTCATGCCTGGAATGTGGCCTAGAAGGGGACAAACTTCGATCAGTCAACATAGTAATTGAGTAGCCTCCATGTGCAGTGCATTGTGTTATGTTGTGAAAACAATGCAAAGAAAGGAAGGATTCTGCCCCTGCCATCAGGAACTTGAGAGGGTAAGGACCACCTTACAGTGGCTGATGGCAGGATTTGCAGCCTACATATGTGGCTTTGAATCTCTGCTTGACCACTGATGAGTGGCCTTGAGTAGATCTTTAAACTCTTGGAGCCTCTGGAATTTCTTTTGTAAGATGAGAATAATAATAGCATAGTGATGATAAATGAGGTAACATCTACAAAGCATGTGGCACAATGGTTCCTACAGAGTTAAGAATCAATAAATAGCATCAATTTTAACACAATTATTAAATGGCTGGTAATTCTAAGAAAAGTAAATAAAAATAAGTGGCACAGCAAGGACATGTGTGGGAGTTCAGCAGAGTTGCCAGTAAACCGTGTGATGAAGGAGGGACCTGCAATTAACCTTGAAAGATAGGGAGAATTTGGGTTTTGAAAAGTGTGAAGGATGGGGAGGCCTAGGGAAATGTGTGAGTGTGAGAAAGAGAGTGGGCTGTGCTGACGAAGTAAAGGTCCACATGGAGAGAGCCTAGCAGGTAACGATAAGATGAGAGCAATGCTATTGCCCTTAGTGGTAAGTTCTTTCCTTTTAATAATTTCCTTTAATAATGATCAGGAAAGAATTATCATAGCCATTTTAAAGATTAGGAAGCGGAGATTCTGAGACAAGCTGAAGAGTTAGCTGGAAATAATTGCAGATGACTTGGCTGGTGTTGGTGCTCATGTATCCTCTGGCAAGCTGTTGGTGGAGGGTGAATTAGACACAGCCTTTCAGAGAGCACTTTGACAGCGTCTGCTAAAAGTTGGGTAGCTTTTGTAGGGTCCGCTACCCTCAAGGTACTGATTCAGGAGAAACACTTGCGTATGTACCCAAGAGGCAGGAAGAGGGATGTTCACTGAACTGTCCAAAAACTTGGATATGATTCACATGTCTACCAATGATGGAGTATGTCAGTAAATTGTAGCACATCCTCATTGTGGTATATTATTCAGCAATTAAACATCGTGAGGTAAACCTACATGACTGACATGCAATAATCTCTACAAGAAGGGTGAGTTTTTTAGTGAATGAGAAAAGCTGCAAGTCATAAAACCATTATAATACCATTCACTTTTAAAATCCTATGTGTGTATGGGTATATTGGTATATGCATTAAATGCATGGACAAAAGGTCTAAATGAAGACAAATCAAACTTTTAACAGTGGTTGTCTCTGGGGAGTGGAGGGATATCTATTGGGGAGCGTGTGTGTTTAAAGGAGGATTTACATTTGAGTCTGCGTATTATTGTCTTGTTTATAAAGAAAACATATCCAGCTACTACCCAAATTCAGGAACTAAAATTTTAAAATATATATGCTACATCAATATTGTAGAACAGTATAGGGTCATCAAAATATGCTATAAAATATATTTATTGATTTGGAAAAAATTTTCCAATTAAGAGGGGGCAAAAGTTTCAAAGCAGTATGGACTATATATATAGCTTTATAAAAGTTAGCATACACATAGGACAAACACACATATACATGAATAAATACTAGGAAAGAAACACACACCAAATATTGGTTATCTCTGGATAATAGGTTATGGGTATTTTTTAAAATTTCCTATTTATACTTGTAGCACTTAGCTTTTGCCACAGTAATGGTGAGTTAACAAACCACCCCCAAATTCAGTGCCCGAGGATAATGATGGCTTTTTCTTCACTCACAGCCATGTGTCTGGTCAGCTGATCCAAGTGGAGCTCAGCTTGGCTGGCTGTGGCTTCAAGCTGGGTCCAGCCTACTCTACGTGTCTCATCTTCCTTGGACTGCGGACCAACCAGGGCAATGTCAGAAGGGCAAGGGAGCCAGTGGAAACATTTGCTCTCTCTTCAGCCTTTGGTGTGGATTTGGTACACTGTCTGTTCTGCCCACAGGGCCAAGCCGAAGCCAATAGGGGAGGGAAATAGACTTCATTTCTAGTGGAAGGATCTGCAAATTCTTTGCAAAGGGCATGTATACAGGTGGTGGTGAAAAGTGGTAACTATAATGCTGGTATATCACAACTGAAATGGGTTTTCTAATTTCCCCCACTGTGAATGTCTATTACTTTTGAAATAAATATCTTACTATTTAGTGGGCAACACTGCAAAAAATGTGTGACAAAACATGGAGTTGGGAGCCATGGTACTTTGTTTAGTCCTTGTCTGACTCAGCTCCAATCTATTGGCTTTGTGGGTCATCTCTAATTTCATCCGGCCAGTCAAGGTTCCACCAACATCTTTAGGACATGCCTGAGAATAACTTGTCTTCTGTTTGGACAACCTTGCAGGACTCATCTTTCCTTATCAAACTCTGTGTCCAGAGAGTTCATGCACCTTGGGAGAATAACTTGGAATGCTACATGATTTTCTGAGTAATATAAAACTATGAGCAAGAATGGCAGCCAGTCACTGTATTCTAAGGTGAGTACACAACGAAGTTACCTGAAACCCTTTTTGTATTGTTTGGCAAATCTCAAATGAAACAATGAAGTGCAAATCAAGTCTTCTGGCTTCACCATGGCCGACAACAATGGTAGCCAATCATTGCACACAGCAATGACAACAATTTATTATCTCAAGTTTTCTTCTTCCATGTCTTACTGCACCAAAAGCATCAATTACAGGAATGAGAGCTGATTATAAACCCCAAAATTCACCTACACTGCACTCCTTGCCATCACACCTGCCCACAAAAGAGAACACCACTTTCAGATAATGTGCTTGGGAGAGAAATCACTCCCTGAATTCCCCTCTGCTTCCCCCAAGCTAAACTTCTAGTTCAGTTCCCCTGAGAGAAGCCACTAGACCCTTTCAGGTGTGCAGTAAATCTTCCACCAGCCTATTTTAAACTCCTAAAAGGAAAGGCATTTAACCCCATCTCTGGGGTGTTGGTCTGTGTGTGCGTGCGTGTGTGTATGTGTGTGTGTGTGTGTGTACCCATGAGACAGAAACTTTTTTATGATACAAATATTTATGGACTTTTTAACCTTGCCCTCTAATCTTAGACATGTCTTGGCCAAACTATCGTCTAACTGCTTTAATCTTTCTTTGTAAATCACTCAATGTCTCTTCCTTTTCTATTCAAATCTATCATCTTTTCCTTTTTTCTCAGGTGCCCAAAGTGGAGTGTAGAATTGTCTAGATCTACTCCCAGATTATGTCAGGTTTCCACATAGTTTAGTCTCTATCAGAAATGGACCTGAAAGCTTTAACAGCAGGGACCTTTCTCCTGAGACTTTAGACTGAAGTGCTCATTTAACGCAAAAGAGACAACATTTCCATCCCGAGTGGTCAAGCAAAAACCATAAAATCCCTTCAGGCTTTTGCACACAGAGGCTTCGCTCGTTTTAACGCCTGGGGAACCTGTCTGAAGCGGCTGGAGTGTGAGGGGCTTTGTGCCTGTGGTTGATGGGGGAGAGAGCCCGTGACAAAGGCTCCACATTTTTCCGTTTCTCTGTCCCCAAATTTGTCCACGGGTGATTTACTCACATACTTCACAAAGGTTCACATCTTATTACCTGCACTTCTATACCTCACCTTAAAATATGTAGGAGAGGGAACCACTTTTGGAAAATGTGCTTGGGACAGAAATCACATACCCCGCTGCCCCTACCTCCCCTCCACCTCCCTAAGCTAAGCTTCGGTTCACATGTTGTAGTTCAGTTCCCCTGACAGGATCCACTGAGCCCTTTCAGATGCGCAAGCTGTGCCCACCCCCAGCTGCCATCCCATCTCTCTTTGCTGGTGTTTCAGCCGTGCCCTGGGTGTGTTTCTCCGAGGCAGGAACAAGATTCTCAAAGAAACTCAATTGCTCGGTTTATGGTCATGCTCAGTTCCAAATTACTATCCTTTTCAGAATTGTTCAAGGTGGTCAAATAGCAGAGGCAGGAACAGGCTGAAAGAACCTCCAAGCTAGCTTGAGGAGGACCCATCAGGGGACCTTCCAGGATGGGAAGTGATTATGTCAAAAAGAATGAATGAACCTTACCTGATCCGGTGCTTATTAACAAAACAAAGAGAGCTAAATGCTTTCTGGAATCTTAAAAATGAATTGAGAGAGAAAGTCTAGGAGAGGCCAATATTTCAGAAGGTACATTTGGAACTCTGCAACAAGTCACCTAGAGCAAGTCCTCTGATTCTCTGCTATCAGAAGACATCATTTCGGGAGTTTCGACTTTTTTCCCACAATAGTTAATGCCAATAAAGAGAGCTCAGAAAGTTATTTAATTATTCCTATTACAGTTAAAGCTAAGGAAAAAGTTCCATAAAGCAGAAAATGCAAAAACTTGCTCTATTTGAAGAGGAAGCGTTGGTAAAAAACAACGAAGTGGTAATTGACTAAAAGGGTCCACCTTCCTGGGCTGGGATTGTGGAGTAAACACACCACATCCACCACCCTACCCAGGCTGGGCACAAGGTACCTCAGGTGCTTTGGAGATGGCATAACTACAATACTGGTAAAATTTAGATTTCATACGGGGGCAAGAAATGGGCCAGTTCACAGTATTTCTGAAGGATTAGGACTTAGGAATGAAGACAGAGGGGAAAATCTGCTAGCCCCTCCCAATGTTTCAGACCAGGAGGTTTCCTGGGCAAGCAATAGATATTTATTTCTGAGTCTCATCTTTGGCCCAGTAGTCATTTTCATCACCTGTTTGAGGCCAGTTTCAGGCAAGGAAAGACTCGTGGGAGTTAGAGCGGAGCATTTCTGAAAGTGTGCTCTGAGGAATACACGTTCTATGGAATTGTCATTGAATGTAATAGAGATTCTGTGACCATACAGACTTGGAAAATATGATTTAAACAACCTTAAATCTTTCTTTGCCAGAATGTCATTGAACGTAATAGCAATTCTGTGGTCGTACAAACTTGGAAAATATGATTTAAACAACCTTAAAAGCTTTCCTTGCTGCATGGTTTCTCAGAGCCTTTTAAATTCTGAGCTGCCCTGTGAACCTCCAGGCAAAAGTGGGGCTGGGGTAGGGGGCTTGGCTGGAGGGAGTATAGTGCATATACTGCTTCAAAAACTTAGCTCATCATAAAACCCCCTTCTGCTTTCCTCTCCTAGAAAATCTTTTAGACCTGGTGCTCCGTGAAATATTTTGTGACCCACACTGTTTGCGTGGGAAAAGCCCAAGACTGGGAATCAGTTTCTTGGGGTTCCAGCTGTGGCTGCTTATCTTCGGGCATTTATTTCACCTATCTGAGCCTCAGTTTTCTCACCTGCAGTAAGAGTGAGTTAAGTCCTAATGGTTCTAGAACCCTGTGTTCCTTTATCTCTTTCTGACCCAAAATGTATTCTGAGGACTCCATTAAGGGAGAGTCAGCTCACCACCAGTTGAAGACCTCACAGGATGAACAAATAGTGGTAGCCCACTACCACTTCTGTGGCTTCCCTAGGTATTTATAGAACCAAGTAGGTTTGCATTAAACCAACACACCACTAGCCGAGCCTTCCTGGAAAGAACAGTTTATACTGTTGAATGCCCTCTTAACAGATTACTTGCAAAGAGCATGAATCACACTTCAAGTCCATTGCAAAACTCATCACATTTTCCACCAGGGCCAAGGAGAGTCTTCAGTGTGGAGGGAGATATGGTCATTTACCCTGGGGCTGTTTGTCAGAATGATAAAGAAACTATTCTAGGGCAGATAGGACCTCATAAAATAGCTGTCTGTCGGAGGCTTTGTGGTGACTTTGATGTTCTGCAGGGGAAAACCATCACAAGCGTGGGTGGCCCAGGCTAAGTCCAAGCTGAACTGGAAGGCAGAATTTCTTGAACTTCTCATTCATTCAACAACTCTTTATTTAGCACTGACTAGGTAGCAGGCTCGCTCATGAGCAAGATCGTCATCATCAACAGAGGCTTCCTTTCATAACACTCTTGCCAAAACTGGGTATTGCCCTTTAAAACTCTTTGCTAATTTTGGAAGTGAAAAATATTTCACTGTGGTTTTTAATTTGAATTTCTGATTCTTGACATTTTACAATTTTTAAAAATTAATTGTGTTTTCTCGTCTATGAATTTTCCACTTACACATTAGGATCTTAGTACGAGTGGAGGGAATAAATGCCAGGAGAATACCTAATAATCCATGAGCATAGGAACGATGTCAAAACTGTGGGGTAGATGATAGGGTATGCAATGTGTGTGAGCGACACTAAGTACCCCCCAGACACCAGGCACGGCCCTGGGTCTTCTCTCTGCCCAGCCGTTGTGCTAGCTGTGACCACCTCATACCAGTTGCCCCTCTGCCTCTATGAGCCCCTCATGACCTCTCGGGGTGGTTGGTCTTCTGGATTGGGTTGGGGTCTGGGACCCTTGCAGGGCAAACCATATTCTGTTTCTGCAGAGGTGGGATACACCTAACACCCAACAATTTTATTTAGGTATTAGAAATTTTTTTCCCCTTATTTGTCTTCTCTTCCTCGTGTCCTAACGTGAATTTAGAATCCTTATGGGAAAGGAGCAATGGAAACAGCCCATCTGTTTGACAGAGCAGAGGGCATGCTTGAATGACTTCCCCAAGGAAACCAGATCCTCAGCAAACTTGGAAGCCAGTCTCTTTGCCTCATTTTATTCTTCCCACATCCTTTATGTCCCACACGAGGCATACTCCTGCGTCGTGTCACAAGGTTTACACAGCAGCAGGCTCATGTGGAGAGTCTCAGTGGCCCAGGGGATCTGGATGGCCAGTCACCTTCCTAACGGTGACATTCTCCTCAGCTACTTGGACCCCCTCCCACCAACCTATTTTTTTCTCCTGCTTAAAAAAAGAGTTGAGGCTACAGTGAGCCCTTTGCTTGGCCTGAAGACAAAGGAGCCTCCCAGTTTCTTTCTCCCCCTACTCTCAGCATGAACCAGTGAGTTCATCAGTTGGCTGGCCTTCTCTTAGTGATGGGACAGTCACAGACTTAGGGTGATTTCTGTGCAGATGTAAGACATCCAACACATCCTTTTGATGAATGAGGACCGAGGACATTCTAAGGCTGGAAAAGTTAGGAGAGTCCAGCTTGTGAGGCACGGTGTTCAAAGTGCAGTTTGCTTGGGGTTGAACAGACAGTCCCCCAGATGTTGTTTCGTTCACTGTTTGGGTTGACCATAGCGTTATTCATGCTGCTCCTTTCTCCTTCTCATCACCCATGACTGAGGATAAGAAATGGTAGAAGTTTGAAAAACGAAACGGAGGTTTGGGCCATTGCCCCAAACTTTCCTTTCTTTACACCTCTCTTATCTAAGGAAGTATTAGTCAACTCGTGGACCCAGACTTGGCTGCCTTTGGAAGATGCCATGCTTACTGTTCACACAGCAGAGGAGAATGGATGGAAAGATGAATGTGCGAAGAGAGAAGCAACAGGTCCAGAGAGCTGCTCCTCAAGGTTAACTCTGCCAATCTCAGGCTCTTGACCATGATGCTTTACTACATACCAGTTGTGTGGCCTTGGACAAGTACCGCATTATTCTGATGTTAGTATGGGAGTAATTATTGTCCTTATCCCATAGAGCTGCTGAAGGATTGAATGAGTTATACATGTAAAAAACGCAGAACACCATCTGCTTATGTAATAAGGGCTCAATAATGTTAGCCATTAAATAATCAGAGTGGCTCCAATAAACTGCAAATGGAAGCCTCTGGTCTCCCCAAAGGAGAGGAGGATATTCATTGAGAAAGTGATTCACGGTACCATGAACTACTGCTTTTGGAATTACTGAGCAGCTACAGCAAAAAGCATGTTGCTTCACCCTCCTTTATGCCTTAATCTCCTAGTAGATAAAGCAAGTTTAAAGTATTGTACCTCTGCCCATCTCCTTGGTTTTCCACAAAAATAAAATAATTTTTGCAAAGCACGTTGGCTAGAAAAATGCAAGTGGTCAACATTGTGGTTTTCTTTTCAGCCGTGAAGGAGCTCAGAATTTTTTCCCTGTCACCAGCACAAGTGAAATGGACTATTTTTTCTTTCTTTTACTGTCCTTTTTTCTTTTTAATATTAATTAATTATTTTTATGGCTGTGTTGGGTCTTCGTTTCTGTGCAGGGGCTCTCTCTAGTTGCGGCAAGCGGGGGCCACTCTTCATCGCGGTGCACGGGCCTCTCACTATCACGGCCTCTCTTGTTGCGGAGCACAGGCTCCAGACGCGCAGGCTCAGTAGTTGTGGCTCACGGGCCCAGTTGCTCCGCGGCATGTGGGATCTTCCCAGACCAGGGCTCGAACCCGTGTCCCCTGCATTGGCAGGCAGATTCTCAACCACTGCGCCACCAGGGAAGCCCCTACTGTCCTTTTTTAAAAAGTAGCCTTACAACGTTTGGAAGTGAGAGAGTTGCCTTTAGGGTTTACTGTGTTAAGAGAGATCATGCAGTCATTCACTCATCACTGCAGGCTGTGTCCCAGAAGGTCCCAACACAGAGACAGTAAGCAGGCAGTAAGAATACAACACAAAGGAACATGTGAGATCTTTGTCCAAATGATAGCAGAAAACACAGTAGGTAACAAAAATGGCCTACCTGGGAAGAAAGAAACTAAATAGACACAAAATACTGGAGTGGCTGCCTGGGGAAGTCAGATTGCCTCTCTGGAACAGGGAAAAGAAAATTGCCACTCACTGTGAACTTATGCAGCAGCCATGGTCTTCATCTTCTAATCATATCTGCTAAAATTTATTGGCTATTATCTGTGCTCTACGCACTCTCCTCAGGGGTCTACAGTGTCTTATCTCTTTTAATCCTCATTAATAACCCAATGGGGTAGGTAAATTATTCCTTCCATTTTACAGTTGAGCAAAGAGAAGCCTCGAGAACTTTCTGCCAATGATAGCTAATAAGTGGCAGAGCCAGGATTTAATCCAGATCTATGTGACTCTAAAGCTCACACTTAGAACCATGGTGCTATCCACTGCACACATCAATGACTGGTACATCCCACTAGCCTCTAGGGCACCCGTATTGGGAAGGTAATAAAAATGTGTCCCTCTAAAGGAGGTCATCAGCTATAAGAGGAATCGGGACACATCAGATCTTATACTAGAGTTGCTCTAGATCTTCATTTCAGTCTTGAGTTTGTGAACCAATGCCTTTAAGGAAGAGGCACTAACAGAGGAAAAGTATATCCTGGGCCCAGTATTTCCATGGTAAGTGATCTAAAATGTGAGCCCACAATGAGCTATGCATCACTGCTCCTCAGCAAACTGTAATAATAATGGCAACTGATAAAATCAAATGCGTGTGTACAAATGTGATTCCTCGAGTGTTAAACTTTCCAGGGAGAGCCCAGCACATCTACTGCTCTAACTCAATAGAAATCAGACTCCTGGTATTTCTAGTGGGCAGTGCTGGATAGCTACTTTTTAAGAAGTCTGGAATAATCTTACATACTTTGGTGACTATGCAATTGACAGATAATTTACTTCCTATTCATCAACATCCTCAATGAAGGAAAATGTTGGAGTGATTAATATGATGATTTAAAGGGGGAGGGAAGGAAAAAAATCAGTCTGGGAACTTGGTATTTGGATAATTTATGGGCAGTATGGCACGGAAAAGGCTACATCAGTTTTCGAGCAAGTACGAGTTATGTGCCTCAATAAGGAGCTTATACATAAACATGAAGGTCTAGCAATCTTGAGCTTCAGAATTAATCTCATCTGAAGCAATAAGGGACTCTGTTTCAAAGACGGAAATCTAGGGCAGAATGCCCAGCTCAGTAGACAATCTGAGGAGGGGAAAGTTTTTGGAGAAATTAAAAACCTCTCCTACTAGTTATTTTTATTTTTAAGCTTTAACATAAGAGTACCAAAGTTCTTCACGTGTAATCTCCAAAAATTTAAGATAGATTAATTCTTATGGTGAAAAGGGCTTTAAAATCCATCTAGTCCAACCTCTCCTCATTTTATAAGGTGAAAAAGAGAGAGCCCAGGGAGCTGAACAGACTTGTATACAGTTGCATGTCCAGCCAGCCTTCATTTCTATTCACTAGATTTAAAAAATAATCATCATTTTATAATCTTTCTGATTATAAAAATGACAAACACTCGTTGGAGCAAAGTGAGAAAAAAAAAACCCGCACAATTCTACCACTCAAATTATTGTTCCATGAATATTTTGGTATAGTGCCACCCATCCTTCTTTTCTATACATTTATATTGAGTTTGTATTTTATTAAAATGAGATCATATTATCCCTTTTTAATTTAGGATTTTGCTTTGGATAGTTTTACTAAATAGCTTTATTGCTTTTTTATAACTATAAAAGTAATACATGTTTATTGTAAAACTTTCAGACAACACAGAAATTATAAAGAAGAAAATAAAAATCACCTGGAACTCCAGCATCCAAAGATAAAAGCTGATGATATTAGTTTATTTTCTTCCAGAGTATTTTCTATGGTACCCTTGTCACCTGAATGTCTCCATGTCTCACCAACTTAAGGGTTCATACGAAGACTCTTAAAAATGAGTATATTTATTGGCTCATCCCTGCCAGCTGAAGCCTGTGGGATCTCCAGTGCTGCCCCAATCTCTCCCCCAATCATTTCTGGGGTACCTGGGGTAGCTCAGGGTCTCCCATACTCACCCTCTCTTGTTTTGCTCTGTGACGTCCCCTGATCACAGAGCCTTGAGGGAGGCACGTGGTCACCCCAGCAGGAACCTCTGTGAGAGGAGCCCGGCTTCCTTATCCAGTGTGCTGTCTCCTGGGACCTTGAGTCTGCAAAATATTTGTGGTGTCCAGAGACCCTGTAGCCTCCCCAGGCCTCCATATGGCCTGCTCAGTAGGGAATACAAACCCTCCCTCTCCACCCATGCTTTTTAGGTTCTGAATTCCTGTCTCTTTGAGGGAGGCCAGTGTGCTTAAAACCAGCTTCTCCCAGAAATTCCAGTCCTAATGCAAATTAACTCAGGCAAATTAATGACTGAAGACCTCCTGGCTTCAACTACCTTTAGCTCCCCCTGTGATCTATTTTGGGTTGAATTTTGGATATTTTGAATAAATTTTTCAATGTGGTATGAGGTATGGGTGAAAGTTCATTTTTTTTCACATATGGATATCTAATTGTTCCATTGCATTTATTGAAAATACTATCCTTTCTCTACTGAATTGCCTTTGCACCTTTGTCAAAAATCACTTGTCTTGTTATGTGGGTGTCTATTTCTCAACTCTATTCTGCCCCCTTGATCATTTGTCCTTCAGATCCCAATCCGATGCTGTGATGATTAGTGACCCTCATAATAAGGCTTGAAATGGGTAGTGTTAGTCCTCTAACTTTGTTATTCTTTTTCAAGGTTGTTTAGACTATTCTAGGTCTTTTATGTTTCTATGTGAATTTGAGAATCAGTTTGTTAATTTTTACAAAAACAGTGCTGGGATTTAACTGGGATTGTACTGAATCTACAGTTCAATTTGGGGTGTATTGACATGTTAATATTAAATCTTATGACTCATGAGCATGATAGCTCTCTCCATTTATTTAATTTATCTCAGCACTATTTTGTACTTGTCTCCCCTTTTCCTCTTTGTTATGCCTTATTTTAGATTAATCAAATATTTTTAATGATGCTATTTTATCTCCTCTGGCTTAGTAATTAAAACCTTTTGTTATTTAAGTGGTTGCTTCAGGGCATATAGTATACATCTTACCACACTCTAGATGGTAGTATATGTGTTGTATTAAGTGACTTCACATGTAGTATAAGTGATATTATGTGACTTCAGGTGCTATTATATGATTTCACATGTCGTACAAGAATCTTACACTAGAATACTTTCATTTCTTCTCTCTCAACTTTTGTGGTATTAGTGTCATACAACTTAACTTGTACATCTGCTACAACCCAACACTTCATTGTTATTATTTTTGTTTAAACTGTGAATTATCATTTAAACATACTTTATTAATAAGAAAATCATCTTATATTTTTACCCATGCAGTTACCATTTCTGGTTCTCTTGTTTCCTTTGTGTAGAGCCGTATCTGATATCATTTTCCTTTTCTCTGATTGACAGCCTTTAATATTTCTTTTAATGGAGATTTAATGGTGATGAAATCTTTCAGATTCTGTATGTCTGAAGAAGCATGTATCTTGACTTGGCTTTTCAAAGATATTTTCCCTCGATATAGAATTTGAGGTTGACAGTTTTGTTTCTTTTAGTATCTAAAAGATGTTGCTCCACTGTTGTGTTTTGCTATGAGAAAACTGATGTCATCCTTATTTTTGTTGTTCTATAAATACGTCCTTTTTCTCTTGCCGTTTTGAAGATTTTTCTCTTTATCACTCGTTTTGATAACTTGTGCTTATTTAACTCTTGGGCTTGAGGTTTGTCAAGCTTCTTGGTATTTGGGGTTTATAATATTCTTTGTAAAATTTGGGTCATTATTTCTTCAAACCTTTTTTTTTTCTGCCCTCTCCCCTTGGGGGACTCTGATTATACCTATATCAGGTTACTTGAAGTCCTACACCTCACTGATGCTTTGTTCACTTTTTTAAAAAGTTATTTTCTTTTGATAGTTTCTATTGCTCTATCTTCAAATTCACTGATTTTTTTCTTCTGCAATGTCTAATCTGTCATTAATACCATTAAGTGTATTTTTCACTTCACGTATTATAGGTTTTATCTTTAGAAGTTTAAGTCTTTTAAAAATCTTTCAATACCTCAATTTTTCTTTTCAAAGCTGAAAAGAAGAATAAAAATCTCCAGTGTCTTAATTTTTGAAGATATGGAATACAGTTATAACTTTCATGTTTTTGCCTGATAATGCTAACATCTCTGTCAGTTCTCATTCAGTTTTGATTGATTACCCACCTCATTATAGGTCATGTTTTCCTGCTTCTTTGCATGACAGCTATTTTTTTTTTATTATGTTCCAGACATTGTGAATTTTACCTTCTTGGGTACTGGATATTTTTTTATCCCTATCAATATTCATGAGCTTCGTTCTGGAATGCAGTTAAGTTGATCAGAAATAGTTTGGTCCTTTTTAGTATCTTTTTCAGTCTTGCTTTTAAGATTTGTTAGGCAAGACTGGAGTCGTGCTTTGTCTAGGGCTTATTCCCCACCACTGAAGCAAGATCCTTCCATGTATCTGTCTAATGAACTGCGAGGTTTTCCAGTCTGCCTATAGGAACGTGCCCTGCATCCAGCCCTGTGTGAGTGCTGGGCACTGTTGCCTCTAATCCTGTTAACTGGTCTTTGCCCGTCCATGGGTAGTTTTTCACATGTGGCATGTGCTGATCACTGTAAGGCAGACTCAGCAGACCTCTCTGTGAAGCTCTTTCCTCCCCAGTACTTTGTTCTAAGAACTCTAGTTGCCTTGGTCTCCCCAGATTCTCAGCCCCCTCTCCTCAACTCAGGGAACCTTCTGGGATCCACCAGGGAATGCTCTCCCTGCTCCATGGTCTGGGAACTCCCCAGGGAGTAAGGTGAAGCAATTTTATAGGGCTCACCCCATTTGTTTTCTGTCTTACAGGGAGTATCTTGAAAACCACTGTTTAATATATTTTTTGTCTAGTTTTTTCTAATTCTCTTTGGTAATTTCAGGCAGAAGAGTAAATCTGGTACCTTTTACTTCATCTTGGCTGGAAGCAGAAAGTGCATTAATATTTATAGATTTTTTTGTCATTTATACATTTTTTTCATACATATTGCCAAATCGCTCTCCAGTAACATCAGACTATAAGTGGCAAAGCAGTTGAACCAAGTTTATGTACCTTCAATGGCCATTCTTTTATTCAAAATGCATCAGTTTGGTAAGTGGCAGATATTATGTTGTCACATACCATTCTTTTAATCACTATTGAAATATAATGTACTTTCTTTATTAGCCACTTGCATTTCCTCTTCGGTGGGTTTGACTGTTCATGATCTTTATCTTATTTTCATTAGTTTCAAGGACCACTCACAGGATCTGAGTCAACACCAAGGGCAGAGAGGCCAAACACTTCAGATTCCTGTTCCAGAAAGTTGCTCTGTGTGCAGAGAGGCTGTGGAACAAGAGACGGGGTGGAGTAGGATGGAGAAGCTAAGCCAAGGTGCTTTGAAAGCCAGAGAGAGCCTTTTACCTAACCCAGAACATTAACCAGATCTTTGTTAGCAGCAAACAGAAGTGTAAGTAAGCTCCAAGAACCAAACTCTGTTCACAGTTCCTTCAACAGTGAGCTGCCTTGTGTGTTTGCAGGTGGTAGCCAGAGATCTGGAATTACTGGCAACCTTGTAGAAATGACTCGGGGCGGGGGGAGGGGGAGGTGGTGGTTGGCCAATAGAGCTGTGTTGGTCAGGTCTGAGATCAGTCAGCCCTGGTCTGTAATGTCTACATAGGCTGAATAATACTCCCTATTTATAATAAAGTTTTGCTCCTCTTTGGCCCATTTCATGAAAAAAAAAGTTCATAATTTAGTTGATTTCCCTTATCATCTTGCTTCAGCAGCAGGTAATAGATCAAAGGTAAGTGAGAAAGGGTTATCTGAAACTCCAGGTTTAACTCAGCAAACTTCGAAAGTTCTTTTTAATAGCCTACATATCTTTGATTACACTGGTCTCATACAAGTATGTGCAAGAATGTGTTATTTTAATCATGGCAATTCTCCAAATGAATAAATTTTTTGAATGAAACTGACAGTTACATTTCATCTGGCAGGTCAAGTCGTAATTATCTACAGATTGTCCAAGATCAACCTTCTCAACCATCTTTAAATAAGTAACCTGGGTACCAAATTAAAAAGAGTCATACGTAAATTTATGCATACAAACATGTTCGCACATATCCCAGGGCCATTATTAATTTGTGCATTTACCATGAAGAACTAGGAGATGTTCAAGGTTGTTCCAGCAATTCATTTGTGTATTAGACTGCCAGGGCTGCCATAACAAAATACCAGAGATTGAGTGGCTTAAACGACAGACATTTATTTTCTTACTGTTCTGGAGTCTGGAAGTCAAGCAAGATCAAGGTGCTGGCAGGATTGGTTTCTGGTGAGACCTCTCTTCCTGGCTTGCAGATGGCCGCCTTCTTGCTGTGTCCTCAAGTGGCCTTTTCTCTGTGTGTGTGCCTCCCTGGTGTCACTTCCTCTTCTTATGAGGACATTAGTCATATTGGATTAAGACTCCACACTTATGACCTCATTTAACCAAAATTACCTCTTTAAACGTCCTATCTCAAAACAAAGTCACGTTGGGTATAGGGACTTCAACATATGACCTAGGCGGGGTGGGGTGGGTAAAAATTCAGTCCTTAACAATTTGCAAGGGAGCTCCTATGCTTTTGGGGAGGTGGAAGAAATACAGAAGGATTTAGGCTTAGTTTCAGGTCTCATGATGTTTCTGAAGAATACTCCTAAAAAGGTGTGAGGGGCCTGCTATTCAACCCCTGGATGTAAGAGTGGTAGTGGGGTTGGGGGGAGTATTATTTTTGGGAAAAAGAGAACTCGCCAAGATATAGAGAAGGGACGGTGAATCAGGGTCTGCTCTAGAGATATTATGAAATATTATTAAGATTTTATTTACTATCTGAGGGCAACTCTAAGGAGCTTTATATGATGTACATGAGATTCTTAATTATTGAATCCTGTAGGTTATATTACAATACGAGGTTTACTAGGAAGGCAAATGTCATCACAGCATGGAAATATCCACTAAAAGCTAACCAATTTAAAAATCGGTGACCACTCAAACCTCACTTTCTGCTTAACCCTGGTATTTATCCAGTGGGGTGCTGGAGCTGGCTCATACAGGCTCTCAGAAGCAGTGTACACGTGTCTTCTCAACTCCTCATTCAGTGACATCACATGGGTCACTTGGAATTGACCATGGTGCAGTAACTGTACTAGGCAATTGGAAAACACTCTAAATCAGAGCTCTTTGTTTTTCTGAGAACTGGTTGTTCAAGATTTACCAGCAAATCACTGGATTGATTCATGCCCTTTGAATCAATATCATTGCTGGACCACTTATTGCCTATTGTTCAAAATAAAAATTCAGTGTAAATAAAAGGCAGAGTGAAGTTCAATATCTGGTAAAGGATGTTAGATTTTATGACATTGCTGGAAGTGATGTTGTGCTGCTATCCACAACACACACAGAGCCATGGGCAAATAAAGATGGGAGAGAGTTTAATCAGTTATCAACTAAAGAAGGAAAATGAACAAAGAGTTACATGTCAAAATATAAGAGAGACCCTAGTGAAAAACGATAAAATCTTGATTATTTTTTTCATAAGTATTTTTATTTTACTTGGGGCACAACAGTCCAACCTGAAATTGCAATGGCCTTATAGATGCTGTCAGGTTTTTGAGAAATTTCATCCCCCAATACTATTTCTAAAAAATAGTGCCTACTTAAACATATTCTAAATTTTTTAATAAAAGAACTTATTTTAAGAATTTAAATTTTATTTTTAACATAAAATTCAAGTTAAGTTTTCCTTTGTCATTTATATTTTAAGTGAATTTACCTAAAGGAGTCTTTCTCCAGCTTCAATTAGGCTCAGGGAATGAAAACATTAAATACTTGAAAATGGTCATTGACCAACTCCGAGGTGAAATGCCCTGGCTGGCAAACTTTGCTGGGCCCAGGATCACGTAGGGACCTTGTTAAAAATGAGAATCTAATTCAGTAGACTTTGGGGGAAAACAAGGGACAGAGACTATGAATCTGCATTTTAAACAAACCGCCTAAAGGATTCTGATGCAGGTGTTCCATGGACCACATTTTAAGAAGCACTGAAATAAGTTATAGCAATGCTCAGGCTACTAGGCTACTATTGGAAACATAGTTTTCTGAGGTTTAAATGATGTATATGTGCATAAATGATTTAAATGATCATATTAGTTAAAATATGCTATGTATTTTTCCTACTGAAAGAGTTATCTAAAAATCATCCCATGTTGAATTAAGTGCTACCAATAAAATGTTCAAAACTAGGAGGCAAGGAATGTAATGGATGACCAAGCAATAGCAATTATGATTCTCTCCTACTGGTAGGGTGCAGCACCCTTTAGGAGTTACCTTAAAAAATTATGTCATAAGTCCCCAAATTGATGGGTGTAGAGTTTATATTATTCCTGTAATAATTTCTATTTCACATTATACTTTTCTCTTTTTTAAAATAACTCATGGCTCAAAAGCAATACAAGCTTTTCTCTAACATTAGAGTCAGGCTTAATGTTTTAAGATTTAGAGAGAAAAGACCATAATAGGGTTGCCAGGTGCTGTTCAGATCTTGCGACAACCAAGAAAATTACAAAGACGTGAAAACAAGAAGAGAAGCATTGGGTTGATAGTAAACACACTGTTACAGAGCAATAGATAATGGTGAAATCAGTCTAAAAATGTGGATTTACTGATCTGTTGAAGCATGTTGGCTTCATTTTTAGTGTAGTGACACCTAATGATGAAAAGACCTGTCAGGATGAAGCAGTGGCAGAGGGTTTGGGTTTGATGTTTGGTGGGAGTTAAAGGAGAAGGCTTCGTAGGTTCTGAAGATAAAAAGTAAACCTCTATGATGCCTTTTTGTCGTGTTTCTGCTCATTGTTATGGGGATATCATATGATTTCTGTTGGAATTCAATTTGTTTGTTGCTTCCTGTATACTAATTTTCTGTGAGCTACTTGATTTAACTGCCCAAATAACTATGATATTGACATTCCTTCCAATGCAATAATCTGCTCCTGTATTTTGTTCTAGTTTTTAGTGGAATATTTGTTTAGCTACATGTGCTGCGACTCCCTGTATAGAAATTCATTCAGATTTATGTTGTTCCTTGCTTTGTGCCCATTTTTATTGATATATTTCCTCTGTCTGTATAGACTATGCAGAAATTTATTCTAATGTATTTCATGTTGTAACTCACTTATTGGTACCAACATTTAATATTATTCTAATGTATATCATGTTGTAACTCACTTATTGGTACCAACATTTAATAAAATACAGTCTTATTAAAAAAAAAAGAATATGGTCATTGAGCATTCATCCATGCATCCATTCATCTATCCATCCATCCATTTATTCCTCAAACAGTAATTGAGTATCTCCTATGTATTAGACACTAAAAGTGTCTAGGAACACTGAGATAAATAAGACAATGTTCTTGTCCTTAACTTTTTGCTCTAGGATGAAGACAGATATATAATTAAATTACAGTACAACCAGAGAGGAAGTGACGATAAGATCATGTACAAGGTCACAGAAGTTTTATAGTGAGGAAAGTAATTGTCTCCATGGTGTCAGCCTAGGAATGACCTGAGATAAGGAAGGCTGAATTCAACCATCACTCCAATGGAGAGCCTTCTCTAAACACCTGGTCTGGTCCCTTTTGATGTCCCTCATCTGTGCCCTGACAGCATCCCATTCAGTTTTATTGGAAATGTCAGCTCTCTTGTCTCTCTCCATCTAGACAAAATGCATCTCGAGGGTAGAAATGGTTTTTATATCCCTAGGATGTAGCAAAACTCTGCTACATGCTTGGTACTCAGTTGAGGTATGAAGAATGAATGAATGAAGGATGAAGGGCATTGAGAAGATATTGCTTGGAGGAGTATCTTAGTTCAAGCTGCTATAACAAAATACTAGAGACCGGGTGGCTTAAACAACAAACGTTTATTTTTCTCAGTTCTGGAGTTTGGGAAGTCCGAGATCAAGGTGCCAGCAGATTTGGTGTCTGGTGAGGGCCCTATTCCTGGTTTGCAGATGGCCATCTTCTCCCTGTATCCTCGTGTGACTTAGAGATCAAGATTTCTTTCTTGCCTTTTCTTATGAGGGCACTAATCCCATCGGGGGGATCAATCCTTATGACCTCATCTAAACCTAATTACCTCCCAAAGTCCTCACCTCCAAATACCATAACATTTAGGATTAGGGCCTCAACATATGAATTTTGGAGAGGCACAAACACTCAGCCCGTAAAAAGAGTTTGAAGAATAAATAGGATTTTCCCAGAAGGTCTGGTAATGCAGGGTGGAGAGTGGCGGCTGAGGGAGTAGTATTGAAAGGCAAGGAACCTTAAAACAGCATCTACAGCATGGCCGGTTTAGGAAACTGCAAGTTGTTTTGTTGTTGATGAGTCTTAGGACAATACAGTAGTCAGAGAGAAGGCAGGGGCCGTGTTCAGTAGCACATGTATTTTACATATTTTTCTGTGCAGGAAATGGAAATTATTCAAGGATTTCAAGCAGATCATTATCAACATTTTAGAAACATCACTATGGACGAAGTGGAGAATGGATTGGAAATGGAGAATTGAGTAAGAGGCAGGAAAACAATTCGGAAGCTATTGCAACAATTCAAGGAAATGATAGTGAAAGTTTGAACCAAGGGTTTTTTTGTTGTTGTTGGTTTTTTGTTTTTTTCTTGCGAGCAAGAAAGTTGAATTATCCCTTGTAGATCAGCAGAGAGTGAGCAGGAGAAGCTGGGAGTAGAGATTGTCTCACCGTGAGAGGAAGGAATGTTTCTTAGTGCATGTTTGGCCTGGACTCAAGTCTTGGAAACTTGGGATGGCAACAGCAGTAGCTGCCATTCAATGAAGGTTTACTAGGAGCCAGGTGCTGTGTAAGATCTTCAAGCACATTATCACACTTGGTGCTCACAGACGAGGAGAGGGCTGTGATTTCAAGCCAAGTTTAACCCTCAAATTATGCTCTTGACCATTAAGCTCCACTACCCCCCCTAAGCAGCCAGAGAAATTGAACTGAAAGCTTCAAACATCAGGAGATTTTGTGAGGAAGCTATGGCCCGAGAAGCAGGGCATCATGTACTCCTGCAAATGCTTCTGAGTATTTATATGTTCACACACAGAAGTCTTGGGAGGGAACAGCATTGCCATAGGAGCAGACACTGAGATGGTGTTTGCCAGGTGTTTATTAGGGATCAACACCTGTGAAAGGAAACCGGAGGGAGCAGGACTGGAAAGAGGAAAAAGGTGTTCTGTGACATGGACCTGACAAGGTCTTGGTCAGTTTGGGGTAAGTAGCGCCCATCAGACTCATTCAGCATTGGCTCAAAATGGCTGGCCTTTATGCCTCTCCAGGAAGGATGTGACCTCGGGGGAGGGGGGTCTCAATGCAACTGAGGTAGCCCCTGGACTTGCCGAAGCTGGAGGCTGGACCACACTCCTCCAGCTAGGCAGCACGTTTCTCCTTGAAGAGAGATTGGGGCAGTGTATCTCCATAAGTACCATGGGCTAAAGGGTTCATCTTATCACTTTTGGGAACTGAGAGCCTTGGTTCAAAGTCTGGCTCTGACAGTGGTAGTTTTCTTAACCTCTCTGAACCTCAGTGTCCTTGTCTGTAAAGCATGTGTGTGTCTGTGGTAAAGGCTAATAATAGTACCTAGCTAGTGAAGTTATGGTGAGGATTAAAAGAGATAATACTCATTAGAGGGCCTGGCACATGAAAAACATTCCAATAGATGCTAGTCATTATTCAAGACATCATATGCTTTGAAAATTTGAATGTTCTACATTGAATGATTGAGACCCCATACCCAAAACATTTTATGGCACATTGCATTTCCTTCTTATGGAATCAAAAACATAAATATTGGGACTTTCCTGGTGGCACAGTGGTTAAGAATCTGCCTGCCAATGCAGGGGACATGGGTTCGAGCCCTGGTCCGGGAAGATCCCACATGGCGTGGAGCAACTAAGCCCGTGCACCACAACTACTGAGCCTGCGCTCTAGAGTCTGTGAGCTGCAACTACTGAGCCTGCATGCCACAACTACTGAAGCCTGCACACCTAGAGCCCGTGCTCCGCAACAAGAGAAGCCACCGCAATGAGAAGCTCGTGCACCGCAACGAAGAGTAGTCCCTGCTCGCCGCAACTAGAGAAAGCCTGTGCGCAGCAACGAAGACCCAACACAGCCATAAACAAGCAAACAAATAAATAAATTTTAAAAATTTAAAAAAACTGTAAATATTGATTCTACTTGACACAGTTTACATTGATTGACTTCTGTTATAACAGCAGGAAGAGAAATAAAAGATCGTTGTGATTAATTTTGGAAATATGCTAGAAGTTAATGCATGTATTTGTAAATGCCTTTCTTAAATAGAAAGTCAGAATGACAAACTTAAAAGTGAAAAAGTAACTTCAAGCTGATCATAGTTCCCTAAATTCATTTCATTCTCTTCCTTTATCAGCCCCTGAAAAGAAGAGCACGAATCTCCTGTCCTCTGAACTCATCTGCTTCGTGGAGGTTCGTCCAAGTGTATGCTGCCTGTATGGTTCTCTGGGCATTCCCCATAAAGTTCTCTCTCTCCCCTGCCTATATAAGATATTTCTTATGGCCTGAAACTGTTCATCGTCTTATGGAAGTGCATACGTACATTTTGTCAGTTAAGATACAGCAATGCAAACGCATGATTTAGATGCATCAGGGACTGATGTATTCCCACACCAAAGGAGCACAGATGACCATAATTTTCTGAAGCTAAGGTACTCAATATTTCTCTTCAAATCCATCCTATTTGGATTCCAACGTTTGGTTCACTAGCAAATTCTGTAAACCCATACCACCAAATCAGCCACCTGTGGTAGGAGGCCGACTAACACTCCATGGCCGAGATCGTTTCTTCTTCAAAATTTAAATCGACTTTTCACTGGATAGCAGATTCCTATAAGCGTCTCTTCAAGGAAGCTTCTCTTTCCCCATGCACACAAGCATCTTGCCTCCTGACTACAGGTCTGAAGCTGTGGGAGCTGAGAGATCCAGGGTTGAAGCCTTGACCAGCTGATCATGCCTGGACCCAGGCATCCTGGCACTGCCCGAATCAGCCACATGGCTGTCAGGAGCAGGAAGGGGGCCCACGGAAGTGGTGGGTGGGAAGAAGCAGAAGTCCCAGGCACTTACAAGAAGCGTAATTACTAGACATCTATGTCTCATTAACATCGTAGTAATAGTATCCATTAAATCTTGTAAAGAGTAAATAAGCATTCAGAAAGAGACATTGTCCAACATCCTGATGGTGGGAAATGCTTTTCATCTTGTGTGTGTTGGCTAGTGCATTTCTTCTCCTCCTTTCTCCTGATGCGATTCTGCCTCTTTTGCAGCAGCTCAGAACTTCTCCACCTCCTGCCTCAATAGACAGGTTTTTGCAACACAGCCTCCTTGTGAAGGTCAAAGCCTCTTGCCACCTGCTGCACCACATAGAGCTGAAGTTCCGTCTCTCCTGTTGTCCCCAAGCTGAAGATGCCCCGGGGGCTCACAGACTTCCCAGCAAAGTGAAATTATCCTAGTTTCCCCAAATTGTCTCATCCTTTCCATATCCCTGCTGATTTTTGAATATACGAGAGTACTTTTGAAGAGGCATTTTGAAGTCTAATTTAAAGACTAATTATGAATACCTTGGGACGTGCACTGTTAGGAAATGAACGACCTTACACACCTGGGAGAAAACCTTCTGCCTTACTCAGTGGGGCCCCTGGGCACATGTTAGTGGGTTTCCTGGGCTTCTCACCATACAGAATTGTTTGAAAAGGGAGGCTCTGCCCAGGTGATCATTGCATAGGCTGTGAGTGTGGTGAAAACTGGCTCCAGAAAAGCCTCTCGCAAGATGTTCTGGCTCCAGCAGCTACAGTTTTGCACCTCTTCTCTCTGACCTTGAAGCAGATGAGCCAAAGGCATTCCCTGTGGATTCCAGCCTTTAAGCGACCTCCCCAAGCCCTAGGCCTGCTGCCCTCACCCCTTCTGCTTGTCAAGCTGGGCCTCCTTGAATCAGCAGGCGCCACGAGATGCCAACCAACCCAGAGCCCTGGGGCCCAGCTTTTGAAGGCAGGGAGGGCCAGCACATGTGTTTTGGTACCTAGCGCTTGTTTCCAGATATCTAAGCAGGAGGGGCCTGGATTTGGGGCTCGGGAATTAGGTTTGGACTCTGCTCTCCAGTGATGAGCAGCTGTGGGACCTTCAACCCCTCCGGGCTTAGGGTTACTTCAGTTTGAAAGTTAGGGAGTTTTACCAAGAACGCTAAGATCTCTTCCAGTTCTGAAAATATACGATGTTTCAACTCTGACCCAATGTTAAATTCACTTGGGCAGCTTTAAGGCGTGCTGCTGCCCAGACATTCTGATTGAATTGGATTGGGTAGGGCCTTGATCTAGCTTTGTAGGTCCGGAAGAGCATATAGTTTGAGGGGACCCTGTCAAGAAGAAGAACAAAACAGTACCTTACTTTTGCAAATGTTATAAAAATGTGACCCTGTGAACACATTGCAGGGTCCCTCTCCTCCCAGGGCCTCCAGAGGGGTCTGTGCAAGTGAGTGTCCCTGAAGGTTAACTTTACTGCTTCAGAGTAAATCTAGGGGTGCCCAGGCATCAGTAAGTCATAAATGCTTCCCAAGTGATTCCAACATGCACAATTGCAGTGTGAGAGTCTTGAGGTAGGGTCCAAATCTTGAGGTGAGGATGAGTGTGAGAGCACATGGTAATCCCGCCAGCTCTGCCTGAAATATCCTTGTTTAGAAGTTTCCCCTCCATGCGTCCGTCTCCTAACTAATTCCTACTCACTAGTAAGGCTCAGATTCAAGGTCACCTCGTCTGGGACCCTTTCCTAATCCTCTGGTTAGGTGCCATCTTCTGTATTTGTCTCAGACCTGTGCATGGCTCTGACGTGGCCCACAGCACATACTATTATAATTATTTCTTTATGCTTCTTTCTCCCCCCGTAAGCTGTGAGCAACTTGAGGGCAGAGATTGTGTCTTGGGCGTCTTTTCATCCCAGGACCTAACGTAGTGCCCAGCACATGAAGCCTTCATGGAAAAAAGGGAAAAAAAAGTAAATTATTATTATTTTTACACAGAAGACCTTTTGGTCCCCCCTCTCCATTATATTTTCTAGTCTCTTCTCTCAATAGCCAGTGAAGATACCACACTGGACATGTAGTCAGATTCTCCATATTTACAAATGTAAGCTCTCAAAACCCCTCTCAAATGCCTACGAAAAAGCTAGATTAACCATTGGATGGTACTGGTGTTGGAGCAGAGGGCATTTGCACAGCATATGGGAGTATCAGACAGGATCCTGGCAGGAACCAGGAGGCACACCCGGCTAAGATTTTGTAGATAGAAGATGGTAAGGACTATTTACAGAGGTGCGTGCAGAATGAAGGGAACCGGTAAGGGAAGTTGAGGCCCCCAGGAACCCATTATCCTCCAAGTCTTAGAAACCATGTTCCCCAACCATGTTGAGGGTTGGAGCCCAGAAGAGGGGCTGCCCAGTAGGAGCTCTATTTCGAGAAGTGTGGAGGCACCCGAAAGATGCTGTTGACGAAAATAGGAGCACAGGAAGAAATACTTTGATCTCTCTCCTGCCCTCCAGTCTCCTGCTGTTGCTTGCCACTGACCCACCGACTGGAAGCCAGAGGCAATGGGGCCCCAGTGAGGCAGTACACAGGGATCACTCGCCTGAACCCAGCTCAGAGTTGGGGGATGAAGGTAGAGATGCATCTGGGGAGGGAAGGTTAAACAGAAAAATCAGCACAACGGACTGGGTGATGTCATATTACAGGGAGGGGAGGAAATAACTGGATGTCTTTATCTGTAATAACTTGATATAGTTTAAAGTAGTTCTGCTGTATGTATTTGAAGTGAAACCAAACTCTAGGCAATTTATAACTAGCCTAAAAGTAAAGGGCAGACAGCGAAGATGACTCTGCATATCCAGCTGCTCTATTCTAGGAAAGAGAAGCAGCGGCAATATTGACTCCCACCTGCCGACCCCTGCCCCTCACTGTTGACAGGTAATCACTCTTGTTTCTAGTGACATCTTATTTGCTCCTTGGGTCCCACAGCTGTCGGCACCCCATTCTTTCCCTTACCACCTCCCACGTCACCTCGGGTATTTCTAAGGGACTCTCCTTCTCATCGTGAAGGTCCAAGCTTGCCGGTTCGGAAGAGCTTACCACTTAGCTCTCTGCTGCCATGCACGGCTAATTACCTCGGCGACTATAACAGTTGGGGTCCACCGGTCCCCTCCTCGTCCTGAAACCTCACACCCACCTTGAAAGGGGGCAGAAACAGCACTGCAGGTTGTGTGTCCCCAGAGGAGGCCTCACACTAGGTCTGCAGGGTCTGCAGTGCTGGAGGAGGCCAGCAGGGGCGCCCTCGGCACACGCTCCCCTATGGACCCCCTTCTGCCCCGCCACTGCTCCCAGGTCCCCTTCCCTCCGGTGTTCACCTCACTGACCTGTCTCCTCACGCAGAGGGTCGTCAGAAGCAGCGAGAGGCGCATGTTCTGAGAGGATGTGCCAGGGGTCTTCTCTGGCCTGAGGTCCACCGTCCCCCCCCAACCCTGGCTGCCCACCATTTCTTCTCTGTGTCTCTCGTTTTTCCACAGCTGGGAGATGACAACGTAAGGGGGAGGTAGATGGGATTTGCTTGTTTCTCTGGTTCTTAAAGTACCTGTGGGGGGAGTTTCAGAATAAGAATGTGGCTGACCCCAATCACTTTTGAACTTTCTAGTCTCTGACTTGTGGGTGAAGACTGGAATCTGGGGTGGGCAGCCGCATTTGTGGAGGAGATATTTTTCTCTGCAGCTATCTGGAAAGAACAAGGAGGGCTCTAATGCAGGTGGAGAAGGGATCTCAGGAGGGCTGGGGAAAAACACAGAATTCTCTTGGCTGAGGCTGAGGGAGGGCTTCAGGAGGAGCCGAGCAGCTGAGTGAGGCTGCGGCTGCCTAAAGAGGACGCCGGAAGGGCTCACGAGGGAGGAGCCAGAGGGGCCAAGCGCTGGGAGGCTGCGCCTGAGCCTCCTTGTGCGGGGTGAGGGGTGGGTGGGAGGAGGGGGGAGGGGTAGGGGTAGGGGGTAGGGGTAGGGGTAGGGGTAGGAGTAGGGGTGGGGGAGGGGTGGGGGAGGGGTGGGGGAGGGGTGGGGGAGGGGTGGAGAGGGGGAGTGGCGAGTGGGGTGGAGCCTGAGTTTTCCTTCCTACTTCTTCTGGGGATTTTGAGTCAGGGGGTTACCTGCAGGGGATGACCCCAAGAGATTAGGGAGTCACTATACACGTAATACAGGTACCCTCTTAGGTTGGGACTTCTGTGACGGAAGGGGCTGTGGTGCCTTCTTCATAACTCAGCCCCAGCTGACTTACAACACCTGATGTAAACGTGGGTGCTAAAGGGTGGTTGTTGAGTGAATGAATGCATGAAGAAGGAAGACAGCTGGTGTTTGGGGTTAACTTTTTCTTTAAACACTGTGGTCAAAGTGCTCACAAGCTGGCTTGCCAAGCCGATAGCTGAGCTTTTCTTTCTAGATGCTGAATGGGAGTAGGGGCCGAAGTCAAGTCATTCCCCCTGCCGCCTCCCCTGCACCCACAATAAAAGAGAACCTGCGCAGGGTCCAAGCCAGCTTGCTGAGTTCCAAGCTCCAACACATGTCTTTCCCCAGGTCCTCTGGTAAACCTGTGCCTGAGAAAAGCCCATGGAGGTGGGGGGGGGGGCGGGGGGACTGTGAGTCCGATCTTTCTTTTTACTCGGCTCTCAAGTCCAAGTCTATGAAACCAGACCCAGAGCTCTAGACAGGGGTGCATCCTGGGTGTTTGGGGCATATGCTTCAGCAAGCAGAGCCTTCCAGGCCACAGGATTTGTCCAAAATCAATCTCCCTCTAGCCAGGGGATAACTGTGAATAACCATCCCATGCCCAAACTGGAGATTTTCAGGGCCTTAAAAGCTAATTAACAATACCCTGGAAGTACCGAGTACATTGCCATAAAAACCAATGGCCCCGCTGCCAGCTCCAACTCAGAGGGTTCTGTGACTCACAGGGCTGCTGACTCAGAGCGCTCCCGGGCAGGTTTTAATGGGTTTCATGAGCATATCTTCTCACTGCTGTCTGAAGATGGGAGGGAGGCTCTGCCCAGGTGATAATTGCCTTGACCTTGAGTCTACTAAAAACTGGCAAGAAAAATGCTGTTGTAGCCTTGGAGTTTTCAGTGCTTGAGAAGAGTGGAAGCAAAGCCAGGGCACATGGAGACAGAGTAAAATCTGGTTTCACAACTGGGTTGGGAAATCAAATGATCTCAGGAGACCCAGTGGAGAATCCTGTGGCTTCCATGATAAGCCCAGTTCTAGTTAGCAGGCATGAAGCCATAGAGGGGATTTATTGTAATAGCTCAGAGTGGAACTTACAGCCTCAGACCCCCTAGCTGAGCTCCTAGCTGATCACGACCTACCTTAGCCTTCATTTACTCATCATTCAGATGGACATAATCATAGTATATATTACATAGGTTGTTGGGAGGATTAAACAACTTGCATGGTGCCTGGTAGATAATCAGTGTCTGATAGCACTCAGTTTCTTCCTCAACAGTAGGAAGCCAAGGTGAAGTCAATGGCTGGGCAAGAAACTCTTTTGGAACATTTATATTAAATGACACATTTTCCTCTTTTCCCACCACTGATATCAAATCCAGCAAACAAAGACAGACAAATACAATATATACATTGCAACTGGACAGTCGATTCTTTTACTGATGTGCAGCAAAATTCTTCACAGAATCACTGTACTTAAGCAGTACTCCAGGCCACACCAAGATACAACCAGTGGCTACTCAACAAGCTTGCATTAAACTCCTATGCTTACAAGATGGGCCAAGCATTATGACAAGCCCTGCCCTCAGGAAGGTCATAGTCTATGTGGGGAGACATGTGCAAACACATAATATTGGCACCAGGGCATGGGTTCTAACACAGTTGTGCTTGAACTAGCCTGTCTCACAATCATCTGCCAAGCTTGTTAAAACAAATCCTGGACTCCATCCCCACTGATTCTAACTCAGTAGGTTAGGGATCAGGCCCATGAATTTACATTACGTTCCTCACAAAGTCCCAGGTGCGGCTGATCCTTTGAGGAGCCCTATTATAATAGAAGTCAAAAATTACAGGGTGGATTATAGCGGAGCAAGAGAGTAATGAATTATTTTTTCTGGCGGGGGGGGAGTTGCTATCTGGGGTGACTTCATGGAGGAAGTGGTATTTAAGCAAAGCCTAGAAGTATGGCTAGGCCTTTAGTAAGTTGCAACTCGAGGAAGTGTTTTCATGGAGAAAAAAATACGAAAAAGTCAGGGAAAATGCAGAGTACCTGCAGCAAGCTGAAAAAATACCAGGGTGTTTGTATTGGAGAAGGAAGGGTAATAGGAGGAGATGTTGGACACTGGTTTCTAGAAGACCTGGGTGCTCAGGCTGAGGAAGTTGGACTTATTCTGTGAATAACAGGGGGGCTGCCAAATGTTTTTGAGGATGGGAATGACGTCACCAACTCAATGACCTGATGCTTTACGTCTGTGTGAGAGACAGGTTAGAGGAAGTGATGAGAAAACCAGTTGGCTGGCTGACTTCTAAAATTCTCTAAGTGAAAGGAGGTCATCTGGAAGTCTAAACTAGGCCAGTGGGGATAGAAAGAAGGATTCCTCCATGAAAGACAAAGTGGAGGGAATATCATCGGAGTTGTAAAATTAAATTGCATGCGGTTGATGAGCGAGAGAAACAAGTCAAAGACGGTCCTAAGGAATGCAGCCAGAGTACCAATGCCAGCAGAAGACTTAGGGGTTTTAGGAAGAAGAAAGATTTAACAAGGAAGATAATGACTTTGGCTTGTGCCTCTTGAATTTGAAGTACCTACAAGTTATCTAGTAGTTTGCAATGCAATCCTGGGTTCAGTAGAGAGGCTGGGTCTGAGCATTTATATCTGAGTGCATCACATATAGAAGATTGTAGAAACTGGGAGAGTAGATCTTCATGGAGGGAGAACACATGGAGAGAAGGGTGTAAGCAACAGAACCTTAGCGAATGTCTAAAGTGGTTGGCGAGGAAGAGCTAGCAAAAAAGACTCGGAAATTGTGGTCTGGGAGGCATTGGGGAGGTAGTTGAATTCTGTCAGTGAAAGCACTGAAAGACAATGAGGAAGATTTTAGGAAGGGAGTGGCTCACAGTGTTAACTGCTAGAGAGGAAAGAGGCCTTTGGATGTGTGGATTGGGAACCTCAAGAGTGCGCTGTCCAAGGTGGGGCAGGGTCAGGCTGCAGAGAGTCGAGGAATAAATAGGAGGTGAGGAAGTAGAGGAAGCGGGAGTTGAGTGGTGACAGGAAGAAAATGGGACAGTAACTTGAGAGGGAAACAAGTTCATGGGCGGGGTTTGTTGTTGTTTTAGGATCTAGGGGACCAGAGCAAGTGTGTAGGCCAAGTGGAAGGAGCCAGTGGAAAGGGAAAGATTAAAGAGGTAAAACAAGAGGAGATGATTGATGCCACAGGGTCTGGGAGGAGATGAGAGGGTGGGAGGGAAAGCCCTGGGACAAAGGACCACTTTATAACAAGGTCCTCTAGGTGTTCTGGCAATGAGACAGCCTTGGATGGGCTCCAAGCAAGACTCTCCTTTTACTAAAACAAAGAGCATGGTGGCACCAACGCAGCCCTGGGAATCTCAAATCCAGAGCTGTCTGCTTTTGCCCAAGACCAACCTCTCCACTTTCAAGCATTCAGAAAGGACCAAAGGTTAAATGAGAGTTTCAGTATTCTAATTTTCCAACAAATTTATTTCCTCCCTGTTAGCCAAATCATGGAGTCTTTTCCCTCACCTGGGCTCCCAAATTTAATTAGCAAACTTCCTTCTTTCCCTCTGAGAGTCAGAACAGAGACTTCATTTCTCTCCTTCCCTTCCTAGCTTTTGCTTATCTAAACTAAGGGCCCACGGGAGCTTTCAGTTGATTTATTTCAGCTGGTCCCTCACAGCCACACGGACTCTGGGTTAACCTCCTTGGCCCCTCCGGGACCATTTTTAGGAAGGTCTGCTAGGTATTCTGACCTACTAATAGGTCCCTCGAGGGGAAGTCCACACTGTCACGGTAGATCTTACTACCTAACACCTTGTGAAATCCTAGGCTTTGCTGAGCTCAGCCAAGACACTGCAGGAAACACATGGGCTGGGGTTCCCAGAGAGACTGTCTAGGTCTTGAAGAATAATGCTAAACAGACAGCATACAAAGCCATCTGCACTAGGAGCCTTTAACTAATAGCAGGAGAAAGGGATGAAATGTGTCTGTTTCTTAGAGTTTGTATTATTTTCAGATAGTACCACGGCATTATTAATTATGAGATGAGCCAGGAGTTGTTGGGCGAAAGGATATTGTCAAAGGTGTTTTCCCCTTTTGTTTACCTCCTCACCTTGGCCTTGCTCCACGTGCTAATGCTTTTTTAGGGGCATGTCATTAGTTTGAGCGACAGGGCCCTGTTCTGCAACCTTCATAGAACCACATTAATCTCTGCACTTCAAACACTTTCTTGAACATCTAGTTCTGTTTCATACAATTTACACAACCCTAGCACTGGAAATTGTAACTCTGTCTCATCTTTCATGTTAAATTGAAGATGTCAGGAGAAAGAAAATAGCCAAACATGATTATAAACACAGCAAGTGGGATATGAACTTCTGCTCGAAGCCATGTTTTTAAAACTTTGTTATAACACATATAGGAGTTTGTTTCCTACTGTCTATAATTTTTGTTTTGGCCTTTAAAAATAAGATATGGATGAAAAGTATGGGAAATATAGTTAGTAAAATATAATGAGCTGTGCTTTAAAGTTAGAAATGGAGTAAGAAATATACATCATTGCATGAGAGATGTACATTTTGGTGCAATAGCCTTGCCAACAAGTCTTTCTTCTTTTATTTTCCGAAGTGTTGGTCTTAGTCAATCTTCACGTGTTGCAGTAATGAAAAAATATTTATTATCTCTTCGTAAAATGTCGTAGTCATTTTACCTGAGTGGGTGAGACTGCTAACCTAAGTGACTCAGTGACTATGTAAGGAAAAGGATTTGCCCATTTATGCTGCTT
This sequence comes from Eubalaena glacialis, assembly GCF_028564815.1. Taxonomy (NCBI): domain Eukaryota; kingdom Metazoa; phylum Chordata; class Mammalia; order Artiodactyla; family Balaenidae; genus Eubalaena; species Eubalaena glacialis. The sequence continues at coordinate 58,208,151 of NC_083719.1, forward strand.
CAGATCTTCCCATGAAAAGAGCAGCTCCGTATGGAGGCTAGGCACAGGTGCTCAAGGCAGACCATCTTGGTTTAAATCATGGTTCTGTGTGGACTTCACCAATTTACTGCTCTCTGTGTCTCAGATTCCTCTTCTGTAAAATATGGATGGTATCAATAATAATAGTAACCTACCTCCAATGGTGTGGAAATTAAATCATTTGATATCTGTAAAGTGATAACAGATACCGTTCCTACTCCACACAGACCCCTTATCCAGGTACCCACACGCATCCCACCTGTTGCAGGTCTGGGCTACTCACACCTGCACCTCCCCAAGAGACTTGCTCTTGGCTGATGGGAGCTGTCTTGCTGGCCATGCTTGTTAGGTGCTCTCCCCATCCGACCCCATTGGGGGTGGCTCAGAGCCAATGACCTTCTGGTCCAGGGATAGAAGAGCCAGCACCGTTGCTTCTGGAAGGGATCAACACTGGGGTACAACTCGCCATCCGGAGCTCCCCTGGAATCGGGCTGAGGCTAGACTTCTCTAGAAAACACACTTTGCCTGGCTTCTCTCCCTGCCCTGCCCTGCTTCTCTCACTCCTTTACTGGTTTCTCCTCAATAAAAGTTCTCCCTGGCGGGCCCAGGAATCCCCATCTCAGGCTCCACTAGGGAACTTGACCTGAGACCAGTACTTCAAAGAGTGCTTGGCACTTAGTACTCATTCAGTAAATGTTAGCAATGATTAAGGATTGAAAATAATCAAATTTTTGGTCTTCGTCAGGTGTATGAACTGGAGAAGCCTTTATTGTTTAGAATTGAGTGGCCTACAAATCTGTCATCAGAGTTGAAAACTAAGGGCTTCCACAATCAATTGTCTTTTAAACTATGTTTCTTTTAGTGGCTGTGCTTGAGTGCCTAAAAAAGGCAAGTGCCAGAGCTGTCAGGGGTGGTCAGTCAGGACTGAAAGTGAACAAGCATGATGGAGGAACACCAGGCCCAGCTCCGTAAGTGATGAGCGGTGGGGTCTCAGGTGTCCTAGGTTTCAGGGTCCGAGGGATGTACCAGGAGAGGAGGGAAGCAGAGGGAGAAGAGGCAAAGCAGTAGTGACTGGAAAGGAGAAATTGTCCAGTTCTCGCTCATTTCTTGAGAGACAGGGGATAGGTTTGAATCTGGGGCTCAGGTTTTTTTGGTGGGTGGTGGGCGATAACCAGGCCTGATATATTGTTTTGTTCAAATCATCATTGAACAAAACTCCTCTCAGCATTGGGAGGGAAGAGGGAAAGGGCAAGGGAAAAAGGAGAGGAAAGAAGGGAGCTTTAGCTGCCGGAAGATGGTGACCCTTCTTGCATTGCAGGGGAGAGACAGGCACTTTCTAGATTTAGGAGAGTGGACAGAGAACTTTGAGTCAGCTTAACTGCTCAGTGTGTGTTGAAAGGCAGGCGGTAGTCCTTCCCGGAATGTGTTGCTATCGAGGAGAAAAGCCACTGTAAAGCGCGCAGTGGGCCGTGCTGCAGGAGCATAGCACCCCGGCAGTGCCGTGCCACAGCGCTTAGGTGGGAGAGAGGGCCAGAAATGACCGTCAAAATGGGCCGCTGAGCCTGGGAATTTCAGCTTCCTAAATTCAAATGCAGTCTTGAAGAAGTTCTTTTCCATTTACCATCTCACGGTCAGGAAAGCCGAGACCTGGGCAGGAATTTGCAGGTGCATGACATCCATTTCAGTAATTGCCAACTACTGGCTTTTTCTCCCGGAAGATGTGCCATTGTCACCAACATCATTTATAGCAGATGAGTTCGAGACACCTGCATTAGGTAAAAACCTGGCCTCCTAAGACTTACCATGAGATATTGATTTGCTTTACTACCAGGATCACTCATGTGACCAGGTAACAATGGGTTCACCTGGCGGTAAGATGGTAAGGCTGGTTGCATCATTAGGACAGGAGGTACAGGAGGAGCACTGCTAAGTGTCTTCAGGTCCATTCTAGTGAGGCTTCTTAGAGAAGGTGAAATTCAAAGCCAGAAGAGGAGGAAAGGGGATGCTCTGGAGGTTGGGTTCATGACATTCAGCAAGGCCCAGGCTCTCAGGGTTCACTGCATTAGAATGGTTAACAGCTACTATGTATTGGGACCATTTTAGGGTGAACTTTGCACTTTTACACATTATCTTGGTCTGCTATCAACACAGTGATATTGTCATTTCCTCCCTTTTTTATTTTAAGAGAGAAAACGGAGGTTCAGAAAACTTAACCCAGTTAGGAGGTGGGAAAGTCAGCATTTGGACCCTGGCCATCTGCCTGGTATTTCTGAGTCTGGTATTTCTCTTTACTAGAGAAAAGAGCACAGCCCTGCTGTAAATACATTCTGAGAGAGAGTGCATCTTATAGCATAGGATGTGTCATTTTTCTCTTTTGATTTATTTCTTGATTACTATTAACATTCACATGTATGAAAACCCAAAAAGGATAAAACTCTTCCTACCATCCTGGTCCCTCATCTGCCAAGTTCTTCCCCCCAGCCCCACAGGTGCCCGCTGGTGTTGGTTTCTTATACATTCTTCCAGGGTCTCCTTATGTCCTAAGAGGAAATATGAGATTCTTTTCTTCTTTCTGCTTTCACACAAAAGTTAGCATATTAAAAACATTGTTTCATCCTTTTTTCAATTAACTCTCCTTCCTAGAGATCTTTCCATATCATTTTACAGGGAGCTTCCTCAATCTCTTTCACAGTTGTATTGTCTTCCATTATATGGACGTCCTGTCATTTATGGAATCAGTGCCCCACTGATGAAAATTTGGGTTGTTCCTTATTTTTTGCTATTAGAAAATGCTGCAAGGAGTAACTTGTACATTCATCCTTTAGCACACATGCAAGCACATCTGTCAGTTAAATTGCTAAAATTAGAATTGCTGAGGTAAAATGGTTGTATTTGTAATTTCTTGTGGATACTCACCAGAAACTTAGATAAGGCCAAAGTGAGACAGAAAGTACTTGCATACAGTGGTTGCATAGTAGGTTTGCCAAGGACATACCCAGCTAACGAGGACCCCAGCTGAGTTCCTTCAGAGGATTAAGTGTTAGGTGGGCACCCTGACCACTCACTGCAGCCAAGGATGCCCGGGCTTTGGCCTTTAGTTCCCCTTCCTTCCTGCGCCGGCTCTAAAACCAGGAAGCCGATATACCCTTGAAGTTCCTCCTCTTGCCCTTGGACTTATCATACTGGGAAACAGAACTGAGACAGGCAGCCATCCTCGACCTGTCTTAGAGAAACAGAAGAAGCACAGGCTCTGGGCCCAGAAAGACCAGAGTTCTAATCTTGGCTCAATCACTTTTTATCTGTGTCATCTTGGGTGAGGTTTTTATCCTCTCTGGGCCTGGATTCCTTCATCTGGGAAAAAGGGGAAATAGCACCCATCAGAAGTGGTCATGGTGAGGATTAGAGATAATCTGTGGAAAGCACACCCCGTGCTCAATAAGTGGTTGCTATGATTTTGGGGAATTATCCTAAAACCCATGCTTATAAACATCCTCTTTGTGTCACTGAGGCCCAGCACCGGCCTCTACCTGGCATGCACATCAATGACTCATAACCTCAGCTACAAAACCATCTCATTATGGATGGTTCACCTCTTTGTAAGCAGTTCCCGAGTGGATTGCCACATCCGTCGATGATGCGGGATTCCTCACGAAGCAGCCACGCTAAGCTCCAACCACACCCTTATAACATCAAAGGACCCTGGCTCATTAATTAGTCAGAAAGCAATTTTTCACTGTTCGGTCCAGCACTTAAGCTGGCCCTTCCTTGAAAAACACCAAGGTTTATCTAGAGTCAGATGAGCTTGGAAATCCTACAGATAGGGCCACCCACAGTGTCCCAATCCATGACAGGTGTCTGGACACACAAGAAGCAAAGACCCACGGAATAAAGAGCAGACATTTTCACCGCTGATCTGAGAGCTGCTGCGCCCAATTCTCTTTGTTCATCTTTTTCTGGTGGTTCTTGACCCCCAAATCAGCACACAGAGGTCTGTGTCCTCTTGGTGAAGGGAATGAACGTTCTCTGAAGTACAAACTCCAGTGATAGCAGTAATGCCATGGTGGATTACCCTTATATTTCCTCATGTTCTGAATCCATTAGAAGGGGGGGATTGAATTCTATCTAGTCAGGACCCTCATTCCTTTCCTTAATTGCTTTTTAAACTACTGAAATGAAAAGTTGCCAACAAGGCACATATTAGCCATTCCTCCCCTTCTCGGCCCATTCTTGCTACACTCCCATCTTCCACCCTTCAAAGTAGTTCAGCAGCAAAGTGTTCCAAACTGTGAGTCACTCATGGATTGTTCAGGCGACCGAAGGAAAATCTGTTAATGGGATTCGCAGAGCTTACAGCTGAAAAGAGTGAGATATGGAATGGCCAATGTGTAAAGGATTCTTCCATGTCATTCAGAGTAATGAGATTCAGTTGCAGCTTCATCCTGAATTGAAATCACTGACAATGTATTTGCCTATTCATTTTTGGACACTTTGAGCTAAAAACCGGTCATTGGAGGAAATCAGTCTAACATCTGAGAATTGTAGGCACTTGAAAATAAAGGAAAAATTCTCTAAGTTTATCTCTTTCCCTAATATTTTTGTGGTCTTGAAGCAGAGGCTGAAGACTGAATATCTTGGGTGATAAGCTCACTGCCTATTTAAAAAATCTGATAAAGATTTGTGGCAGGAATATTAACTTATAGTATTTGCAGTTTTTGACTTTGAGGTCATCAAGGATTAGTTGCAGGCTTTTATGTCACTGTGGAGATTTGAGTGGAAATGTTCTTATATCTGCACTGTGCAATATGGTAGCCACTAGCCACATGTGCTATTTGAATATAAACTCGTTAAAATGAAATCAAATTAAAATTTCTGTTTTTTGGTAACACTAGCTACACTTCTAGTGCTCAATACCCACATGCATCTGTGGGGCAGTGCAGCTCGGAGGTGTAGAAAGTGTGATGGACATGGATCTACCAGACTGAATGTGATGGAGAGCTCTACAGTGGTTAACTGATGAATTAGTAGCTCCTCATAAAAGCGTTTCCTCCTCATTAGTGTGGCACTTTACTCAGCCCTCCTAACATCACTAAACATGGTTAGCTACAGAGGAGGAGACTTACAAATCAAAGTTCATGCATTTATGGTTCAAGAACTAGTTAAGCATAACTGGGTTATGTGTAGTAGTCAACCCTTCTGAATCACCAAGTTTATCCAAATTTCTTCATTAAAAAAAAAAAAAATTGAGTCGGGACCATAAATGGACCTGCTTTGGGAGAAAATGTTTCCCCCAGAGAAAAAAAATGCATTGGTTTTGCATATTGATGTTATTCAATGTACAAGCACATGCAAATTTCCCACCGTTTGAAATAACACAAGAGTTGGGTCAGATATATGCAAAACTGAGCAAACAAACAAAACCCCCCTAGCCTAAGAGTCTGCATTTTCCGGTAACGAGTTCACTCTCAAGCCTGATGACTTGTCTACCTTGCCTTGATGCAAAAAGGATATGAGGCAGTATTACAGGTGTTTTATGAGTAAAATCTAATCATTGTTCCATGATCATATGTTCTTTTGGAGATATCTCTTAGGGAGGTAATAGCTGTTACCTCTCCCCCCTCACCCCACTCCCTGCCCTCCCAACTCCACCTATTGCCAGCATTATAGTCTAGTAGAAACCATCAAAATGAACACCACCAAAGGAAGTCTTGGAAGGAGAACAAAAATTCAAAGGGTTAAACATGAACATTAGTGTGAATTATTCTATGAGCTTCATCTAGGGGGACAAAGGGTGATAGAGGCTTATTTGATGTCTATAAAGTAACTAACTTTTAGAGGGTTTATTCTGTGCTAGGACTGTATTCCACACTGTATTTACTCATTTAATTGTCACAGAGCAGCTGTGTTTTTCTGATGAGGAAACTGTGACTGGGAGAGGTTAAGCAATTCACCCACGTTCACATAACCAGGCTACAAAACCAGGCAGTGTAGGGCTGCAGCCGGTACCTTTACCCATGAGGCTAACTGCTGCCCTATTGTGTCTTATGTCTGCTTGGGCACTGGTTGGGCTCCGTCCTTTGTCCCGAGTACAGCCTGCTAGGGTAAGCTGGTCCCTGGAGCTCTGTGAAAGCCTCGGAATGTAGGATGTGAGGTCTGTGCCATGTATCATGACTCATCCGGAAGCTGCAAGGTGAGCTGAGCAGTCACTGGAATGCTTACCTCCACTCTCTCTCCCCTGGGGTTTATGGCTTGGCCAGGTGTGGAGGAGAGAGAGGCTGCTCCACTCGTTCCTCCACAGGCCGTCCGCTCCTCAACAGCCTTTCCCTGGTCCAGGTCTAGGCTTTGCCAGGGGAAGCCAGGAGAGGTGGTCCCAGTCCTGCCATCTCACTCTTTTTTGGCTCTTTGGTGGACTTGGGGGCACCAGGAACTGGTGAAGGCTGGAGGGTATGCGATGTCCCTTAGGAATAGAAAATTGTTTTTGGTAGGGTCCAGCCTGGGTCCCCAGTCCCTTTGAGTAAGTGTCAACGGGCTCCCAGCTCCAAAACAATTCTGCTTTAAAGCCCCATATCTGGCAATTAAAACCCAAGATACAGTTGAAAAGAAAAGGAAAAAAAGCTTTCCTTTGTAGAAGCACCAAATTATCCCATTGCCAGTAGCCTCTAAGGCATATAGTGAAAGCACAGTGTCATTAAAAAGTGGCCCAGCACAGTGTCTATCCAGTTAGCAGACACTTAGCTGGCTTAGAGCCGGGCTCCTTTGTTGAGGGAAGCCATGTGGTTGGCACGATGCAGGTGCCCTCAGCGGTCCTCGTGTGTTTGTGTGGCTGGGCTGGGAATTTACTCCCCTACCCCTTATCTGTAGCGGGATGACTGCCAGAAGGTAGGGTTACGGAGCCAGACAGAAGGCGAGAGGGCTGTCTCTTCTCTGCCGGGTGGTCTCTTTGTTCCTATCTTCCTAGAAAAGATGATTAGATACAGCTCCGGGTTAGGAAAGAACCTTGAGATCATATAGACCCACCCGCATTGCTGCTTTGCAGATAAGAAAACTGAACCTTGCAGTGGTAAAATGACATGCCCAAGGTCAGTTTACTGTCAGAGATTATGATCATGGATGTCATCCAGAGAAAATCCCAATTCTTGTCCCAAGCTACAAAGTGGAACCAGTTTGTAAGATAGCTTTCTTAAAGGTCTTCAGTGCAATTTCTTGGTAAAAAAAGCCTCCATTTTTGTGGTTCACGCATGGAGCCCTCTGTGCAGAGGAAACTGAGGCAGAGGAAAGTGTTTTTATTATTATTTATATTGAGGACTCCGCTAACTGTCTAAAGGATTTGTGGTGGCTTGTAATGAAAGGGAGGCATCTAATAAAGCTGTTAAAATTAAAACGCATTTTATGTAGAAGGACAGTAAATAACCATATTAAACTTCTAAGTTAAAGGCAGCCAAGGGGAACAGTATGAGTAACTCAGCTCTCATCATCTGTTGAAATATATTAATTCTTCAGGTACAACATTCTTAAAGAAAATTTAGATGGTTACCTTACCATTCCTCACCCATTGCAGAGTTTTTTGTTTTCTTTTGTTTTGAATCCACTTAGGGACGTGCTCTGGGGCCAGCAATGATGCTCTGATCCTTACTGGCATGAACGGATAGTGCTCAAGAGGGGGTGCCCGAAGGCATTACTACCATGCTTCGCCATTATTCTGAGGCACTGTTTTCACGGTGCACTATTTTGACCCCGCTATAGCTTTTATCTGGGAGCATATATTGTCACCTAATAACTTAGTTTGTCTTTTTAGAGACTGTCAGGGTCTTTACCTCTAAATACAAGGGCACATCTGGGCACACCAAAGGCAGAACTTCCAGCAGGGAGATCTCATCAGAAGCCATTTACTTGAATTCCAACAGCATATATTGAGTACCTACTGCATGTCCCACTCCTGTTGAGGAGCAAGGGATAAGATGTGAGTTGGACCAGATCGATAGATAGATGTGGGTCTGATGACTTATAATACAATATAATGACAAAATATGGTGTGATATAATGGAACAGTGTCCAGAAAGGCATGTTTTAGGAACACAGTAGAAGAACAGACTCTACCCAGGAGCGTGGGAAGAGTCTTCCCAGGGAAGGTAACATTTTATTCATTCTTTCAACAAATGGTTAATGAACATCTGTTTTCTTCCTGAGGTTGTGTTGGGTGCTGGGATGATCAAAACAGTCTTGGTCGCCTATCTATAGAGGGAGAAGGGGACTCCTAGAGTATATTCTAGAAAAAAGGAACCCTATGAACAAGTATGGAAAGGGCATAGAAGTTAAAGGGTGACCAGGTAATGTGAGGGGCATGAAGGAACTTGAACTTAATCTTATAGGCAATGGTGAGGCAGGGAAGGATTTAAGGAGGAAAGTGGAATGATCTGATTTGTGCTTTCGAAGTTAATTAGTCACAAAGATTTCATTTTTTAAAAAACAAAACCATGAAAGTACTAGAAAAAGACACAGGTAAATATTTATATAATTTTAACTTGGGGGAAAGCTTTGTCAGTGTATGACATGGAAAAGTTAAAACCATACAGAAAAAGATTTGAATAGGTAAAGATTTAAAAGTTGTATACCACCAAATCACTATTAAAAGGACAAAAGTTAAAAAAAAAAACTTTAAAAAAGTTAAAAAGGACAAACTCGGGAGAATTTAATAGCCTTAATAGCCTGAATATACAAATGGCTCTTGCACAATAAGTAAGACAAAGAACACCTCCTAGAAAATGGGCAAGAGAAGAAATTCAAATGTCCAATAAAACAGATAAAAAATATTCAAGTGCACTAGCAACCGAAACATATTCGATGCCATTTTTCATTTACCAGATTGACCAAAGGTTTTTTTAAGAAGGTAGTGCCCAGTGTCAGTCAAAGGACTAGAGAAACAGGCACTTTAAAGTACTAATGGCTTTTAGGTGGTTTGGAAGAGCAATTTGCAATATGTGTTACAATGAATCGATACACTCACTGACTCAGCAAATTTACTTTTAGAAACACATCTTAAGTAAATAGATTCATTCACAAAAATCTTTGTTCCAAATGATTCATTCCAATGTCGCTTATAACAGTAAAAACAAAACAAAACCTAACACAAACAATGACCAAAAAAACTCCACAAGGAAACAATGTAAACGTTCCACCCTAAAATAAAGGACTGGTTAAAAATACAATGGCCCAGCCCTGTGCCATGTGACCAAGAGAAAGGATATGGTTCTATATTCACTGTCAGTGAAATTTGCCCACAATAGATCACTAAAGAAGAATTAAAGATTATGGAGAACTATCGTAGCAGGAGCTCATTTTTGTAAATATATATTTTATATACAAGTACACAAGAAAAATCTGGGAAAAAAAACAACAAAATATTGAATGTTATTTCTGATCATAGTTGTTATTTTTTTCATCATGCCCATCTTTATTTTCTCATTGTGCTTTAGGAAACATGAATTAATAAGAGAAATAAATCAGCTACTGTAACTAAGACAACTCAGGTGCAAAAGCCTGATGGCTTTGAGGAGGCCTTTGCCATAATCCAAGTAAGAAAATGAGAAAGGTCTGTGCTGGGCTCCAGCGGTTTCCAGACCCTGGCAGTACTTCAGAATCACCTAGGGAGGTATTAAAAAATACTAATTCCAAGGCACAACACAGACTAATTAATTTAGAGTTTCTGGCATGGGGTATGTTTTAACCTCTGCTCCCCTAACCCCCTGACCCCTTCCAAGTAACTACAATGTGCGGCCGGAAATAAGACCACCACTCTCTAGGGCAGTGGCAGTTGGAAAGGAAAGAAGGATTTGATGTTTCGTGGGTGGGATCTCTGAACAGGATATTAATCGAAAGACACCCACCAAGCTAGCTTTAGTGGGTTTCCTTTCATGCCATGTAGCTTTCAAGGTCAAGTGTATTGCTGAGGAATGCAGAGGCACTGAAAAAGTCCTCTGTTGATCTCTCCAGGCTAAGCTGCCGCTGGCGTTGCAGACTGAAGGCTGCATCCAGTTTGGCACACATGGGGTGCACCGCTGCTGCAGGGACAAGGCGCCCATCTTCCCAGGGCCTGCACGTGAGCAGTCAGAGCGCCGGAGTACTCGCAACACAGAGAGCTGCACAGTTCAGAGAGAGGATGACATTTCATACACATACGTGAATGCGACTGTTACTTACATGATGCTTTTTTTTTAGGGGAGGTTTTGTTTTAAAGCTTGCTGGAGCTGGCGTTCCATTACTAATTGCAGTTTATGTAGGTGTTAGCTAACATTCCAATAACTGACTGTTTCCAGCAACACTACATGCAATAGCTTCCCTTAAGGTTTAAAAATTATGATTTGCTTTTAATTACTACCCTTCTGAATAGGCATTACTCAAACAGGAAGGAAAACGCCACGTATTCTCACCAGTCTTTGATGTGAGAGGTTACTGAGGCAATTTGGAGAGATATCTTAAAAGGTGTCAGGTAAATACAGAGGAATTTTAATACATGGCATGCATTGACAGTTTTATTCTAGCTAGCAACAGAGAGACTTTTGTACAGCTGGGGAGGAATTATATCAGATTTTGGCTAAGGATACAGGATTTCTCACTTCTTATTGGATATAAATAAATAAATAAATAAATAAAGCCATTATAAACAGTATTGAAATATGACTCATGCCTTCCATAATTAAACACCCCTTCTAAAAATAAAAGTTACACAATCTGTCTTTCACTTTCTTTGACTTTCATTCCAACACTAGTGGGAGGCAATGAGCTCTGACTGGAGTCAAACTTGGAAGTGATTTTGACTTTGCAGGAAGCAACAGTGTTGAGGCAGAGAACTTGACTATATCTTCTCTCCCGCTTGGGGTCAGTGTTTCAGTAGATGATGGAGAGGCTGAGGAAATACGACAGGAAATGGCAGTGCTTCCACCAAAGGTCAAAGGAGGATTAAGATAATGGCCTGCATCGCAGACCCAATGCTGACATCCCCCTTCAAAGTTCAGTCGTGTAAATACAGACTCAGACCCGCTCCCCCAAGGCACGACGAGGTCAGGAGCATTAGGGAGAGAGACGATGTGGGGAGTGGGAATGGGGGATTCATGGAGCAGCTCTGAAGTTCTCCTCCCAGGCAGTCTTTGACATCAAAGGGCATGTGTCTGCTTTGCATGGCAGGTGAAAGTGCTGTGCTGGTGACACCAGGCCTCTGGGAAGATTAGAACAGAAATCGCTGAGCTTCAAATCGTTGATCTTTCTGCTTCACTAAAACTGGTCCTCTCCCCCTGGGGTGTCGGTCCCAGCTGGGACTGACCACAGAACCCTGAGGGCAGAGGCTCAAGTCCTAATATGCCCACAGAGTGACTTCGTAAACTCTATCGACATCATGTCCATTTTAATTTTTAAGGATATAAATAAAAGTCAAACAACACTAAAAGGTATACAATAAGGAGTAAGTCTCCCTCTGTTCCCCTCCCTGTCCTCTAGACCCCCTTTCCCATGTCCCTTCCCTGGAGACAACCACTGTTTGTCATTTTTAGACATCCTACAAGAAATATTTTCCTCCTCGTCCTCCTGAGCCTCCTTCTTTGTCTTTTCCCTCCCTCCTCCCTCCCCATCCTCTCTCTCTTACTTTCCCTGTATGTGTGTGTATATATATATATACACACACATACATATATATACATACACGCATATACATACATACACACACATAAATATATGTGCACACTTTTTTTTACACAGGTGAAAGTCGACTTTACACACTGTTCTCTGTCTTGCTATGTTCCCTTATGCTCCCTTATGTTCACTTATCAATAGCTTCTGGAGATCATTCCACACAATTCCACATACGACCTACTCATTCTGTGAATGTCTGCACATCACTCCACTGTAGAATTGGACTGTAATGTATTCAGCCAGATCCCTAACTGATAGACTTTAGATTATTTTTTTTCTTAACCTTTGTTAATGCTTCAACCAATGTCTTTGCACAACTGCCTTTATGTGGGAACGTTTCTGAGGGATTAATTCTTGGACATAAAATTTCTGAATCAGAGTATATGCATTTAAAATTTTGGTTGATAGTGACACATTTTTACCCAAATATTGAGCTAATTTGCACCTTATCAAGAATGTATGAGAGCTTGAAAATATTATGTTAAGTAAAAGAAGCAGGTAACCAAAAGGCCACATATTATATAAGTCCATTTATAGCGAAATGTCCAGAATAGGCAAATCCACAGAGATAGAAAGTGGATTGCTGGTTGCCAGGGGCTGGGGGGAGGGGACAATACGAAGTGACTGCTCATGGGTACACGGTTTCTTGTTGGGCTGATGAAAATGTTCTGAATTTAGCTAGTGGTGTTAGTTGCACAATCTATTAAAATCCACTTAACTGTACCCTGTAAAAGAATGAATCTTATGTGAATTATATCTCAATAAAGCTGTTATTTTAAAGAAATGAATGAGGGCATCTGTTTCCCCCTCACCCTTGACAGTGTATGTTCAAATTTTTCCATCATCCTTCATTCTAATTATAACAGTTTTTCTCCATTCTTCCAAGGAAGTGGACCAAGCAGGAAATAAGTTGCAAGATCTAAAGGGCCAGCCGGGGATCTAAGGATTTGGGCTGTCAACTTTACAGTCTAACGACGGTGGAAATGACCGAGATGGCAACAATCAAAATAACCAAGTTGTCAATAACTGTCAGTGAATTCAGCAGTCCTGTAGGAATGAGACTTAAAACAAAAATTCCAGAAAAGATGAAGGACACATTTCTCTCAGCCTAAACTGTTTTGAGATCTCCTTTTGTTTACTTAACTAAGGATCTCCTGAATCTCTTAACCACATCTCCCGAATGCAAAACTTCATCCAACAACCCAACCTGTCTCCAGTAGAAAATATATTTGAAACCCTATGGATGTAAAAAAAGGCTTCGAAGCCAAATAAAAACTATTATTTTTGAACCCAATTCCAGAGCTACTGTAAGTCGGGCTGAAAAATTATCCATTGTCCATCTCTAACTGGTATTTTCATCAAGGTGGGGTTCCTTGGGATTCCATTTCACCCCTTTTCACCTCTCACCTCTAGCTTAACCCTACTAAATTCTTCTTTTTCTATGATGTCTTATATTTCAACCTGCTTGTGACCTGTGGGATTAAGAGCTAAACACTCTTTAACAGGAGTAATCCCCTAAGTGGACATGTTTCCGAGACTGTTAGGCATTTGATCACAAAGGAAAGAAGAGAGGGGTATGAAAGCAAAGAACATAGAGAGGTTGGAGATTTTCACCTTAGTAATAATTGATTGCAAAGGGACTCTCCAAGCCAATATCTGCATGAAAATAGGCCTGTTCCTAGTTCCTAAGAATAAGCTCATTTTCTCTCTTCCTTTGAGAGACAATGTGCCCAAAGGCACTGAGCTCCAGTGAGGAAAGTCTTGATGCATTTGACATTTTCCAGTTTTTGATTCAGTTTCTGTGACTCTGATAATAAAAACAGCTAGCACCTGCAAAGAGAGCTTAATTAATACGTGGCAATCATGGGTGCAGGCACCTGACATTTATTGGTTCATTTCATCTTCATCAAACCCTATGAGGAAAGCATTCTTCGTACCACTGCTATGGACTGATTTGTGTGCCTCCCAAATTCATATCCTGAGGCCCCCCTAACCCCACAATGTCTTGGTATTTGGAGATGGAGCCTTCAGGAAGTAACGGGTTTCAGGAGGTCAGGAGGGTGGGGTCCTCATGATGGGATTAGTGTCCTTATAAGAAGAGACACCAGAGAGCTTGCTTCCTCTCTGTTGCAGGTGAGGGCATGGCGGGTAGGTGGCCAACTGCAAGCTAGGAAAAGTGCTCTTGCCAGGGAAACAAATCAGCCACTACCTTGATCTTGGACTTCTCAGCCTCCAGAATTGTGAGAAATAAACTCTCATCTAAACCACCTGGTCTGTGGTATTTCGTTATGGCAATCTGAGCTGACTAATACAACCACCATTTTACAGAAGAGGAAACTGAGACCCAGAGAGGTTAAGTAACTTGCCTCCTAAGAACTAGAATGTGACAAAGGCAGGATTCAAACCCACTTAGTCTGGCTTCAGGGTCAGCGTTCTCCACTATGGTTGATTGCCTGTGATAAAGGCCACGATCTCCATGTGTTCTAGCCACCACTCTTTCTGCCATCTTGAGACTCCAATCACACCCTCCTTTAGACTGGAAAAAGATTGTGTTGTGCCTCCACTGAAGCCCTATTCACATTGTTTCAGACGCCTTGTCCTCTACCCACCTGGGAGTCCTGTAAGGCCTGGGACTTTTTTTCACTTTTTCATCCCCTAGTACAGTGCCTGGGTAGGTGTTTAATAAGTCTTTATTTGAGTGAATACGTGGATAATAAAGATGAAACTGCCTCACCTCAAGAAGTTTTACCAATAAGAAGAAATCACCGTGAGTTCTTTGAAAATAAGAACATTGTAGCATGGGAAGCTATTTTGGTAATAATGCAGCCAATCAACAGACCTGGTCAAGCAGTTGCCCAAGCCCCAAGGTGAGAGATTTTGTGCTGCTCTGTGACAGTCCAAATGGACTTGGGATAAGGCCAAAGGGACACCAGTTTTCTAGTGTGCTCTTGGCTCCTTGCTCATAGCAGTTCTCTTGCAGGTTGGATTGCTGCAGAAGCAGCCCCGAGGTTGTATGTAGCGGGCAGGATATTTATTAAGGGGTGTCCTAGACTTCCACACCTGTGGTTGGGAGGAGCCTGCAGCAGGTGGGGATAGAGGAGGAAGATGTGATGCAGGGCCAGTGAGAGCCTTGGCCATCCCCACGGGGAACTCTTGAGCTAGGGTGGCCTTCCAGGTTGTCCTGAGTTGAGCCAGATGGTCAGGTCTTCACACTCCATAATGACTAGGCTACTAGGTAGGGGCTTCCCGGGAAGGGGCATGATCTTGATGGAGATGGCTCATTGCAGTGAGGCTTTCCCTGAAGGGGCCACCAGATGAAGGCTGTCCACTGACAGATGCCCAGAAGCTGGGACAACAGGCCTTCTCTCACGGGGAGATCTGAGTGGTGTAGCCCGGGTCCTCCTCAGGAGCTGTACTTGAGAATGAGTGTTTTTGCAGCACAGGAGCCCAGCAGGCCGAGTTTTCTCCTTGTTACACAATGTTACTTTCATCTCTTGAGCCAGATTTCCTTTTATGATTCTTGGCAGATGCCCAAAGATCTATGTCTGTGGAGGATCTTTTTAAAAGGTTTCCTTGCAGATTATCTCTTGTCTGAGATTTCCTTTTAAGAACCCTCCGCCTCTGAGTCGACTTGGAATTTGTTGTCTCATCTTTCCTTGTATCTCAGAGGAAGGAAGTTCCCTTCTCCTTTGTCAGGTGATTTGCCCTCCTGTACCTTTGACCTGACCCTTCTTGACCTCCCACAGAGCCTTGTCCTCTCCAGGATTCTCTCTCAAGCCTTCTCACTCTCTTTCCTCTCCTGCGCAGGGGAAGGCTCTAGAACATTATCACATAGGTGATGGGGTCTTAGTAGGGGAGTAACACAATGACAATGGCATTTGGGGAGGAATGCTCTGGCAGCTGTGTTCCAGATGGGTTTGTGACTCTAGGCCTGGAAGCAGGGGACAAGAAGTGAGCTGCAGCTCAGCTAGCAAAATATAATTTAACACTTATGAGCAGGTTCTTCTAGGAAGGCCTAGCTAATGATTCTTTGTTGCTTCTTACTCTGTGCAGCCCATTAGGGTAGTATCTGTAGGGAGTCTCATGGTGAAGTGGCGGAATGTGGTCTGGGGTGTTGTTCAGGCCTGGATTTGACTCCTTGCTAGGTCACTTCTAGCTGTGTCACCCCCAGCAGTTCATTTATCTTCTCAGCCTCTGTTTCCTCATCAGGAACACGTGGCTTAATAAGGCCTCCCTTAAAGGGTTGCTGTGCGGGGGACACTTGCTGGGATGACATAGATAAAGACCCTCGCGTGGTGTCCGGCACACAGTAAGCCCGGGTATACATCAACTGCCTCCCTGCTTTCAGGCGGTTCCATTAAGGCTGTTGATTCAGAGAAAGCCCAGCTGGTCAGGAGCTGCCTCTCCTTTTGGCTCTTTCTAACAAATGGGCCCAGTCACTTTCTGATTTTACATTGAAACCCAGTGTCCGAATCCCCAGCCTGCCTTTATTGGTGACAGGTCCTTCTTAATGGCAGTTGAGCAGTTGAGTTGGGCGAATGCAAGATTGAACGAATAAAAAACCCGGCAGGTAAGGAAAACGTAAGAAATGCTTTGCGTGCCCTGAACTCAAATGGTTTGTGCTCTTCCACTCAAGGGTGACAGGTTATTTCTGCTGTCACTACCGGACCGACTCTGACAAGATGGTTTCTTGGTGCTGAGAAGAGCCTAACAGGCTCTACCTGTCATTTGCCAACCTCCTAGAGCATACCAGTCTTAACCAAACGACTTTCTAAAAATTTGTCCCTGCCTTTGCAGTGTGCCTTAGAAGAGTTAAAATTCTTTTTATACTGTGAAACCTTGGAAATTCATCTTAAGTCAACAAGCAAAGCTACAAGGAAGGGCAGAGCAAAAATCAGCTTTATCATGCAGTTGTATCTTAGGTGAAGAATTGGCCGGGGCTTTTTCCTTGTTTCAGTCGAAACTTCAATAACAGCAACAGAGAGTTAGGGGACAGCTAGATTAATGCTTGTACAGGCAAAAGGAAATAGCCAATATGCTTCATCAGATTAATCAAATACATATCTGTAAGTGAATTTTGAACAATGACTTTGCTTTGAGAAAGTTGATTCTTGTTTTGGTTTGTTGTATGATTGCCTGATTTACTCTCTACCTTGTATGTCACCTGGTTTGTTCTGACAGTAACCTGACAGGAGGCAGAGAAAACGCCACAGGCCCAGGTGTCAGGCCTGGGACAGGACTCTGGCTTCGCTCCCTTGTGGTGGTGAAACCTGGGGCAAGTTACTCAATCCTCTGGACTCCGTTTCTCCAAAAGTAAAATGGGATTTTAGTACTTATTTCTTTGGCTTATAGTGTGTATAAAGTATCACAATGTATACAAACTGCCTGAAATGAAGTGCGTATTAAAAATGCTGTAGGTCCTCTTTCCTTGCCTCCTAATTCCCAAGATATCCAGTGGTTTTTTGTTATGCGATATATGTCAGTTGCTACCATTTCCCTGTAAGTTACTACTTCCTGGTACAGAATAGTCCATGCTTAGTGCCACAAGCAAGTCCAGGTACAAAGAGAGAAAATTGCTGAGGCAGTTTAGTTCAAAGAGTTTGAAGCCAGGCTCTGCCACTTACCAAACTTGTGACCTTGGGCAATTTCCTTAAGCTCTCTGTGCCTCAGTTTCCTCATCTGTAAAATGTGGATAACAAAACCCACCTCCTAGCATTGCACTGAGGATTAAGTGAGTTCATGTATTTGAAGCGATTAGCAGGGTGCCTGGCAACTGTAAGAGCTCTGTTAAGTGTTCGTTATTATTATTGCTGACTCTAGTAGACATGTTTGTGGCTGCCTGCTTACTCACAGCCCCCATCCTTGGGGACTGCCACCACCCACTACCCCTTCTGCCCCCAGTGATGTTTGTATTCCAAGTCACAGTTGTTTGGATCAGGAGTGGACGTCTTATGTGAGTTGGACAAATCAGAACCCTCTCCTTGGTTTGGGACCTGTGAGCAATTGAGCCAGTGAGCTGTGGGTTGCTGAGCTGAAAGGTTGTGTAGATTCAGGTCTGAGGCCATTATCTGAGCCCTGATAGGTAGATATAAAAAGCTTTTCTGCTAAGAGAAGCAGAAAAGCGGGGGCAGACATGAGAGAAAATCAGAGAGGAGAAACTACATGGCCCATAAGAAATGGTGCGAAGCCTAGGAAAATGAGTTTTCGGGTTCCTGAGACCAGCCTATGCCGAGCACTCTGGGCTTGAATTCCTGAGAGCTCGATTCTTACACTACCACCCTCCAATGCCAGCCCCTTCC
The DNA here is from genome assembly GCF_028564815.1 of Eubalaena glacialis. Taxonomy (NCBI): domain Eukaryota; kingdom Metazoa; phylum Chordata; class Mammalia; order Artiodactyla; family Balaenidae; genus Eubalaena; species Eubalaena glacialis. Next base: position 58,226,147 of record NC_083719.1, read on the forward strand.
TTGACTAGTTTAAGCAATCCTCTCTGTTCTGTGATGAAAACACTGAACTTCAGCTGAAAATGGTCTGCATCCGTGGTCTACAAATGTTTTTTGCTCACATTGTTGCAGAATTTTGAAAAACTATGTATCCCCACACATTTTCAAGTTGACATCTAAAATTTCTATTTTCAGTTTAAATATCATATATTATAGAATATGAATATGTGCATTGATTGCAAGCTATTACTCATCATATTTATATGCTGTGTTATATTACATGTGGCTAAGAAAGAAAAAATACTGTCAAGCTATGACCTACCATCATTGTAAGATGCACCCTAATTTCAGAGATATTAAAATGTGAAAAAAAATTGTGTCTCTTAGAATCTTGAAATGCAATCATTCCCAAGGATATCATTGCCTTTCTTCTTTAAAAACCAGAGAAAGGCTTTTGGGAACATAGGCATGTTAGTCTCAGACCAGATTAATTTTAGGAAAAAGTACAGTCAGAAATTGAGGATCTGGGGGAAAAAAAAGTCTCAGAACTGTATGTGATCACATAGCCCTTGAAAAACATGTATCTGTATGAAAAAATCACTGGTTTACATGTTTGTTTATAAAAATAGTTTCTTCTTTGCTTTCTTTCTTTAAAAAATATTATTAAATATTATTAAAGCTATTAGAACAGCAGTAAAGGGAATTTTGAAAAAGAAAAAATTTACATTTTACTGGACAAAATACTGTCTACGCTCCCTACTAGACAGTGGTCTTAGTAAACCTGGAGATTCTCCTTTGCCACGTAACTTATTTACAGGTTCCAGGGATTAGGGCATGGACATTTTGAGAAGCCATTATTCTGCCTACTATAGACCTTAAAATCTGTTCGAGTGCCACTATATTCCCCGTTTTTTTTCTGGAAAAAACAAGAGGACCATTTGGTGTTATTACCATTCCATGTTGTTTGCCTGCCAACAACACACTGGGCTCTCCACTGAAACATATTTCGGAACAGTCCTGTTCAACGTGCTTACAAATGTAATTATTGTTAACATTTTCAATTATTTAACATTTACTGAGCACCAACCATGCACTAAGCACTCTTCGAAATGTACAATTAGTCATGGTTGATGCCCAAAGGGCTTACAATTTAAAATTAGACAAGTCTAAAATCAGAGAGATGCGAACATCTATACCTAGCAACGCTTCCTGAAAGAATTGACTGTCCCAGACAAGTCAGATGTAGTGCTTTGTGTTATGTATTCCCCAAACTCACCTTTACTCCCATGAGACCTAGAAATATACACTCTTCAGAAAATACACATGGAAACGTTAGGTAAGACAGGAAAACAATATTGTGTAAATGCCGCTTACAAGCACATTTTTAAAAGTTCGGGACATCTGCCTTGCCTTCTTATTTCAGATCTTATGACAAACAAGATTTTTTGTGTGTGTTCCACGATTAGTAGGATTCAACTATGAAAAGAAAATATCTCACAAAAGATGCACAGTATAAAATTTAATTGCTAACTGGAGAAAGAAATTTTCAAAAGATGCTGTTGAGAATGACAAGCCAAGTTCTTGGAGGCCCAGAATCATCTAGGAGACCATTTCACACTATAGCCTAAGAGCAAGCAGAAACCATTTTTACAGTTTAGACGATCGAACCAACCACGGTGTCCATGTCTTCTTACGTCAGGTGGCTGAAGTAGAAACTCCTTTTGCCTATAACTCCTTAAAATAAGAAAAGGGGGAACATTTCTGTAATGCCACGTGTCTGTGATCATTGGCTTTTCCCCAGTGTTCCTCCAAGGTGTCAGGTACTGTGGAAGCATCAACCTACGGCTGCAAGGAAAGGAAAGTCATAATGTTCCCTAAAGAACAATGGCATGGCGCTCCCCTGTCAGGATGGTTGATGAGGGTCTGAGCGCACCTGGCTGACCTGGCTGATTGGCACTTTGTGCTCAAGCATGGGTGGAGGCTCCACCTGTTCTCACCACAGAGCGTGGGGCTGCCATATTCAGGGGTCTCACCAGGGCATGCCAACAACATCTGGATGTACAGGACAGATGGTTACCTACATGAAAATAACTTAGTGTTCATCTGACCGTCTTCCCAGAATTGACTAGTAAATGAAAAGGCTGGAACATGGCCTTTTGTTTCTAGGTACCAGTGCTCTTGTTGGAGAAGGAGACACGACAGCCAGTTTTACCCCTTCTGCACTTTCCCCGCAGACTGAGAATGGTATCTCCACCCATACCGAGTCAGTTTTTAAATTGCTTGAGGCTACCTCCCTCTGACTATACAGTGACACTGCCTGGGTTTAACTGTAGCTCCATCAAACTAGACTACATTCTCACACCATGTACAAAAATAAACTCCAAATGGATTAAAGACTTAAATGTAAGACCTGAAACCATAAAAATCCCAGAGGAAAACGTAGGCAGTATACTCTTTGACGTCAGTCTTAGCAATCTCTTTCTGGATCTGTCTCCTCAGGCAAGGGAAACAAAAGCAAAAACAAACAGATGGGATTATATCAAACTAAAAAGCTTTTGCACAGCGAAGGAAACCACCAACCAAACAAAAAGGCAGCCTACTGAATGGGAGAAGATATTTGCAAATAATATATCCAGTAACAGGTTAATATCCCAAATATATGAAGAACTCATACAACTCAACCTCAAAAAAACAAAAAACTAGATTTTAAAAATGGGCAGAGGCCCTGCATAGACAGTTTTCCAAAGAAGACATACAGGTAGCCAACAGACACAAAAAAAGATCCTCCCATCACTAATCATCAGGGAAATGCAAATCAAAACCACAATGAGATACCACCTCACACCTGTCAGAATGGCTATCATCAAATAGACAATAAATAACAAGTGTTGGTAAGGATGTGGAGAAAAGGGAACCCTGGTGCACGGTTGGTGGGAATGTAAATTGGTGCAGCCACTAGGGAAAACAGTATGGAGGTTCCCCCCAAATTAAAAATAGAACTACCATATGATCCAGCAATTCCACTTCTGGGTATTGAAGTGGAATATGCTTTTTGAAAACAAAAACACTAATTAGAAAATATATATGTGCACCCCTATGTTCACTGCAGCATTGTTTGCAATAGCCAAGACATGGAAGCAGCCTTAGTGTCCATCGATAGGTGAATGAATGAAGAAGATGGTTATATATAATGGATTATTATTCAGCCAAAAAGAAAAAAAAAAAGAAAAAGAAAAAGAAATTTTGCCATTTGTGACAACGTGGATGGGTCTAGAGGGTATTATGCTAAGTGAAATAAGTCAGACAGAGAAAGACAATCACTGTTTGATTTCACTTATATGTGGAATCTAAAAAACAGAACAAAACAAAATGAAAACAGACTCATAGATACATGGAACAAATGGGTGGTTGCCAGAGGGGTGGGTGTGGGGTAAATTAGGTGAAGGGGATTAAGACGTACAAACTTCTGGTTATAAAATAAGCCCCAGGGATGTAATATACAGCATAAGTAATATAGTCAATAATATTGTCATAACTTTGTGTGGGGACAGATGGTTACCAGACTTATCACGATCATTTTGTAATGTATGCAAATGTGAAGTTACTATGTAGTACACCTGAAACTAACAGAATATTGTACAACTATATTTCAATTAAAAAATGTATATATACTGTATATCTGAAGAGAAGGTATGCTGAGGCAGTCACTGAACATATTGTTTTGATCCTCTAAGGCAGCACTATCTGATAGGAATGTAATTTGAGCTGCATATGCAACTTCAAATTTTCTGCTGGCCACATAAAAAAGGAAAAAGAAAAAGGTGAAATAAAATTTAATAAAACATTTTATTTAACTCAAAATTACAAATTAAAATAAAAGTAAAAATAAAATATCACCAAAGAAGACATACAGATGGCAAATCAGCAAATGAAAAGATACTCCACATTATATGTCATCAGGGCACTACAAATTACAACAGTGAGATACTACTACATACTTATTAAAATGGCTAAAATCCCAAACATTGACAACACCAGTGCTGGTGAGGATGCAAAACTCTCATTCATTGCTGGTGGGAATGCAAAATTGTACAGCCACTTTGGAAGGCACTTGGGCAGTTTCTTACAAAATAAACATTTTCATACCATACAATCCAGTAATTGTGCTCCTCAGTATTTACCCAAATGAGTTGAAAACTTATGTCCACACAAAAACCTGCATATGAATGTTTACAGCATCTTTGTTCCTAACTGCTAAAACTTGGAAGCAACTAAGATACTCTTCAATAGGTATGGATATACAAGCTGTGGTACATCCATACAGTGGAATATTATTTAGTGATAAAAAGAAATGAACTATCAGGCCACAAAAAAGAAAACCATGGAGGAACCTTAAATGCATATTGCCAAGTGAATGAAGCCAATCTGAAAGGCTGTGTCCTATATAATTCCAACTATATGACATTCTGGAAAAGGCAAAACTATGTATACAGAAAAAGGATCACGGATTCGGGAGGAGGGAGGGATGAATAGATGGAGAACAGAGGATTTTTAGAATAGTTTAACTGTTCTGTATGACCAGTGGATACATGTCATTACACATTTGCCAAAACCGATAGAATATCAAACTCGAAGAGTGAATCCTAATGTAAACTGTGGACTTTAGTTGATAACAATGTATCAATACTGGCTCATCAATTGTAAGAAATGTATTGAACTAATGCAAGATGGTAATAGTAGGGGAAACGACGTCGGGGTTGGGGGGTGAGGGGATTAATGGGAACTCTGTAGTTTCCTCTCAAATTTCCTGTAAACCTAAAACTGCTCCAAAAAGTACATTACTTAAAAAAAAAAATCACCATTTCAACATGTCATTAATATAAAATTTTTCCAAGAGATATTTTTGTACAAAGTTTTTGAAATCTCGTGTGTACATTTTATACTTACAGCCCATCTCAATTCATCCCAGCCACATTTTAAATGATCAGTAACCACATGTGACTAGTGGTTACTATATTGGACACTGGAAATCTCAAAGTTTTAGTTAGATTAGAGATTAAAGGAAAAATACATACTTGAAAATATTTTACCTCCGAAAACAAACTCACATAATTTGGAGAATGCTGTATGTCACACACAGTTCTCTTAACAGCAAAACGTATCAAGATTGTTTCAGTAATCCCCTCGCCAACAGTTTTTAAAGAATAAAAGCAAACGCAAATCCAGTCTGACGACTTGCTTGACGGGGTGATTAAGACGTATGGGTGAGCATAAAGCAAGATTTCCTCCTACAATCAGTCTTCCAGTGACCTTCATTAAGGACAAAGAGCATTTTAATGGATGAAGCCTTCACCTTTAATAAGCCTTTACTCTGTTATTTCCTATGGAACCATTCATTAGATTGACAAAACAATGGTAGCTGGCTAATGACGGAGCCGTGGTCAGAACCCCAGGGATAGCCTATGTCACCATTAGCGCCTCAAGGCAAAATGTCACTTGGTCCACCTTGTCCAATCCAGTCAAGAAGACTTTGACCTATAATTGCATGCAGAGTTCAAGAGCTCAAGAGGTTACAGATGGGGGTGAGCGGATCCATGATTTGCATCTTTGTGTCAGCTTGAGAAGAGGATGTATGAGAGCATAAACAGAGATGGAGACGGGCAAGGGTGAGCATTTTGTTTCTGCTTCCAAATGATATTCCTGTTTATTAGTGACTGCTTTAGGGAAGGTGTGTTTGTTTGTTTGTTTACTGTGTCGACAAAAAAATTAATCAGTAGATCTAAGAAAGAAGTGGAAAATTTTATTGGAGCCAAATTGAGGATTATAACCCAGAATAGCCTCTCAGATAGCTTTGAGAACTGTTCCGCCTGTTAGAGGTCAGAGCACAGTTATTTAAGATTTTGAGACAGACATTAAATGTACGTCATATGTACATTAAATGACATATTATTGACAGTTTACACAATCGAGGTTTACACATACAAAACGTGGGTCATCATGGTCCCATACAAGATTAAGCAGAAAGGTTATCTCCGAAGGAGTTATCTTGTTGATGCTAGGAGAATATTGCTCTGTATGGTTGAGCAGGTTTGAGAGGGGGCAGGGGAGGGCGGTTTGGTCGATGCACAATGCAGATACACAATGCACAGTAGAGAGGAGAGAGGAAGCCAAAGGGCAGAGAAAAATGTTTATGTTCAAATTTTCCTTGACTTGCCTTAGCGTATCAATTTTTCTTTCATCAGTTGTTTAAATATGTTTTTATTTTGGAATAATTTTAGATTTACCGAAAAGTTGCAAAGATAGTACAGAGAATTCCTGTATCTCCTCACCTAATTTCCGCTTACGTAACCACGGTGCACTTGTCCAAACTAAAAAATCAACACTGACACTTTACTATTAGTTAAACCGCAGGTTTTGCACTGACTTTTAAAAAAATCTCAGCAGGGAGAATTGTGTAAAAAATGAAATATCAAAGCACCTTTTGATCTTAATTTAAAAAAAACAAAACAAAACTATTTTGGAGAGAAGATGGATAGAAATGAGGATGACAGCTTCCCAGTAGGGACATGCACATGAACTTGCATCATTCAAGTCAGATCAAGGCGACTTTCTTCAAGAAGCCTTCTCGGATTTTACGGCAGTAGTTAGTGTTCACATTAGAGGACAAAGCTCTATGACACTTTCCATGTTGCATCACCTGGAACTAACAGACATTCAACTGCCAGGTGATAGAGGGAAAGAACCCAAGTGTTCAAGGAGAAACTATTGCACCTTCCCCTCTCTCCTTCTTGCCACCCCCATCCCCCTAGTATGTGCTAACTCATATGCTTTCAGAAAGTACCTCTGAAGTCTTTATGCATGAGGAAAATCAGTCCTTTCCTTTCTGAATTATTGAAAGGGAGCTATATATCTCTAAAGATGTATAGTTTAGGAATCGTCATAGATAACACATCTTTGCGCCCTTAGGTAAAGCTATTATTACTCTAAAGTGAATTCAGGGGGAATTGGGCTTACTCAGTTTACTACTGACTGTAAATTCAACCAATATAAAAGGATGAAACTCTAATTAGAAAAGATACATGCACCCGAATGTTTATAGCAGCACTTTTGCAATAGTCAAGACATGGAAGCAACCTAAGTGTCCATCAACAGATGAATGGATAAAGAAGATGTGGTACATATATACAATGGAATATTACTCAGCCACAAAAAGAATGAAATGTTGCCATTTGCAGCAACATTGATGGACCTAGAGATTATCATACTAACTGAAGTCAGAAAGAGAAAGACAAATAGCATATGATAACACTTATATGTGGCATCTAAAAAAATGATCCAAAGAACTTATTTACAGAACAGAAACAGACTCACAGACATAGAAAATAAACTTATGGTTACCAAAGGGGAAGGGGGAGAGGGATAAATTAGGAATTTGGGATTAACAGATACACACTACTATATATAAAATAGATAAAAAAACAAGGACCTACTGTATAGCACAGGGAACTATATTCAATATCTTGTAATAACCTATAGGGGAAAAGAATCTGAAAAAGAACGTATACATACATATATAATGTACAACTGAACCACTTTACAGTGCACCTGAAACTAACACAACATTGTAAATCAACTATACTTCAGTAGAAAAAAAAAATTCAACCAATATAGTTTGAGTACATGCCATGTATTTGGCTCTGTTCTAGGTGTGCTCTGAGGGCCACTCCTATGGGAACACTGATACACAGGATGTTTCTCTATTAGACTCAAAGTTCCCTGATGATAGGGATGGAGAGAACTGTGTCTTATTTAATCTCTCTTATCCTTAGATCCTCAATACCTAAAACGTCCCTCAGTGTCTGGTAGATGCTCAATAGTGTTATTGAATCAATAATAGACAAATACCTGTTGAACGGGTAGATGGTTGAATGAATGAATACATGAGTTCATAGATGAGAGATTCCTGATCACTGCCCTTAAGGCGATTACATTCTGGAAAGAGGCAGAGAGGGGCAAGCACACAAATGATCATGACGCGTGGTGGAATGAGGTAAGGGCCATCAGAGGTGAGCCTGCTAAAAGAAAGCACTGTTTAGGTTTAGGTGCAAATGGCAAGTCCTGGGAATGTAAGCAGAAGTAAGTAGTGCTTGAGATTGTCCAGGAGGATGGATAGGATGTCATAAGCAGGGATGGGATAGGAAATGAGGGAGGACACTCCAGCCTGAGAGAACAGAGTGAACAGACATGGCCAGGTAGAAAGTCATGAACATTTTGAGGAGTTGAGTTTGGATAGCTTATATGGCATGTGCAGGTCAGGAAGGGAAAAGAAACAAGATTCACACACTGGGTCCTCATCATATGGGTCTTGGATGCCTGGGTTTGCTAATTTGGAAGTGATCACAGACAAATCATGAGGAGAAGCTGGCTTCTCATGGGGGCTGTGAGGTTTGTTTAAGCACATCTACCAAAAACATGATAGTTCTAAGGAAAAAGGTGGAAGTGCAGGAAAGAAAAAAAATTTGTGATAATATGATGATACAATTTGTCTTTAAGTTCTGTGATGACAAATCAGAATTCTCCTATGTTTGTAATGTAGGAGTCCATGCTCTGATTAAATCACTCTATCTGCCCTGCCAATAACATGCAGAGAAAGCCATTGACGCAGTTTTGTTAAATAAGCAATTAAAACAGTAGTAGGTTTTGAACTTAATGCCTTTTCTTTATATGTTACATTAAAAGCTGTGTGATTAAACTGACCTGGGATTTCTGAACAGAACCTGACCAGTCGACTTCACATTTTTAAGAAGTGAAAGATACATGCTGAGTTGCGACATGTACTTGCTCATGGAGTCCCAAGGATAAAATATGAGCATCTCCCGGGGACAAAGAGTCCTTAGTGAGAGCAAAGAAGGCTCATGAACATCACATTAATGTTCTGTATTTCAAGACCTTCCACTGCTGTGGAGTACCTCTTTAAGCTTCTGTGAACATCTTTGGAAAAGACACACTGAACCACATTGCTGGGTGGTTCCTGTTTATTTCCCTTTACAGGGGCCTTCTGCTGCTCTTGCTGAGTGCCTGGTGGCTACTCTGTGACCGGCAAAGCCCCTCGGTTCCCAGATCCAGGCTCGCCTGGTGTAAAGACAGATGCTCTCATGGCAGTAATGGCTGGATGTGCTGTGTTTGCACATCTGCGGTGGCCTCTTGAATTGAGTTTTGAGCCCAAGCCAGGCAGCCCCTCCTTTATTTTCACTGTCACACCATTAAAGGAAATGAGATTATGGCAGAAATCATCATTCACATGACTCTGACATAGAAGGTTAGGGAGGTATTGCCGAGATAATTCCACAGCCGCCATCGCCCCTGACAATAATTACAATGTGACCACAGGGGATCGCCTTCTAATAGGCTTTTGTTCAGTCAATTCAGAGTCTGTTGTGTGCTCTGAGTTTGGATAATTAAAGTTGTGTCTCAGAAGCCACATGTGGTAGCTCATAATTATGTAGTCGAGTCTAAGAGGGAACTGAGGTGACTGACACCTGTGCTGGCGTGAGGAACAAGGGCCCTGGTGACGAGGAAGAAAGAAGCCAGTCCCCTCACTGAGGAAGCGGGGGATGGCATTCACTCCATAGCATCCACTGCTTTATTTATTTTAAAACGAAAATGAGTAATTATAGCCCTTCCCAGTCTAATTGTTCACCCTCCAGAGGGATTTTGCTAACCCTTTCCTGCAGCCTCCAACAAAAGAATGGGAGCTGACTGGACAGGGAAGAAAATACAAATGGCTTATTGAAACACCAGAATGGTTTAATTATTTAATCATTTGCATGTTGAGAGATTTGCATAAAGGCAGGAAAAGGCCCATGTTGGAATTTGGCCTGTATCTCCCCCTGTTTCTCACTGGGGCAAAGATCTCGAAGTGTGGCCTACAAGCTCTTGAATTTTAGAGAAATGTGAACTTTGGAAAGCTTAGATTTGTTATTTCAAGGACACAATATTTGAAAGGAAAATAAACCCAAAGACCATATCCTGCTGGGCCATGTTTCCCAAGTCAGTCTCTGGCTGTCAGAGAAACAAAGTAGTTGCTTTTCCCCACCACGCAGGACACCCTTGGAGAGCCATTCTTCTGAGCAGGTCGAGCAGAATGCTGGCTAAGTGGGTGCCTTTTTACCACTCTCAGACTGGGTCCCAGATTTTCTAGCTTCATCACATAAGAGATGTTGAAATGTTAGTATAGGACATCTTTTATCTGAAGTCTTTAGACTGTTTAGCAAATTCTTGGAATATACGTGTAAAGGGTTTTCAATTTCTGAGCCTTGAAAGTAGATTTCTGCTGTGTCCTAACATGAGATATCTTTTCCTCCAGGTTTTGCCAAGTAGAGAAAAAGCCTTCCCTTCTTCCAAACACTGTTTCCCCTTTTGAAGCACAGCAGATTAATTCTTCACCCAATGTGGGAACAACAATTGCTATTCAAAACCCTGCCCTTTCCTCCGGCTTTGCCTTCATGAAAATGAAACATATTTCGCGCTGAGCACCATATGGTGTTTGGGAAGAGTGGACACGCAGATGCTTCCTAATTAAAGCATTCAAGTTTGTCATGAGAAATGACAGCCACAGATGACTTTGGCTGGGCGCGTGTCCGGGAGGGGGTGGGTGGGAAGGGATCCCGGAGCGTGGATGAAGTGCGAGGCTGACGCCCAGCTTTTTCAAGCACACACTCTGATTGGTCCTCGGGGAACAGATAATGGCAAGAGGCAGTTAATTTGAAGATAATTGAGAGATCTCTCTCCTGTCTTCACACAATAAACCAAGGTGCCGGGCCTCAGCTGGCACTTGCGCTCTGGCAGGAAGAAAAGGGCCCGGAATGGGTCTGCTAAAGCTGCCACCTCATTTTCACGTCTCACACAAAGCTGGGAAACGCCTCTCCTGGCCTCCCCCAGCCCCAGATGCTGGTGCCCATGTTTATTGTTTCAACACATCAGACCATAAATAAAAGTTTCCAAAGAGAGAGGCCATCAGAGGAATGGGGATGGTCTATTCTTCTGGAAAGAAAGGGCCGTGCCTCTAAAAAGGCAAGCTCACCGACCAGTCAGAAGAGACGTGCCCTCTCAGATGGTGGGTTTCTTGGAGAAGGTGAACTATTTTTTTGTACCTTTTTTTTTTTTTTTTTTTTTTTCTCAGCATCCTTAGTGCTCTGTGCAAAACTCTTTCCAAACCACTGAAGTCCAGGAATCGTGAGGGCCCTTCTCATGTTAACTCAGACACTCGTCTGCACACTTCTGCATGCACAGGAACCACAGAGGTATCCCAGGCAAGGAATGGACTTAAAAGGAGGCTCTCCCGTTGCCTTAGCAAGCTGCGCTGAGAGGAGGACGAGGGGGTCAGAACAAGTAAGGGTTTTTTTTTTTTTTTTTTCTTTTTGAGGGATCCTTCCCTCTGTCCTGCCTGCCTTCCCAGCCCCTTTTCATTCTCTTTTGGGGCGACTTGCTTATAAATTCTAGGAAACCCTTAAGCCAAGTAGGTGGAAAAATAATCTGATTTCCTCTTTTAACACACAGAAGGACTGGATATAAGGGCTACCTAAGTGTGAAAAAGAATGCTGCTCTTTTTCTCAGGACTGGGAAACTTAATGGTGTCAAGCATATGGGCATAACAATGATAAAGAACTTAAAAAAGTGAAAAGAGCCACATTCGACAGATTTATTCCTCATCGGTAAAGAAAAAGATTTGAAGGAGTGGGCACACAGGCAAAGAGGAGTGGCGGGGGCAGACTGAATGAGAAAACCAGTCAGGGGAAGCTGAATTAGGTGATTAATGCCGGATGGCTTGGGGCTTATTAAAGGTAGCTAGACAGCTGGGTTTGCTAATCTGATTTGAAATTTTTTTGGCATAAAATACATTTTCCTGTTGTCCTGGTAAGTTGGGGCCAAGTAAGGTTTTCTTCCCTCTGAACAAGAGGATTGTGACGGTCTCCCCATGGAGGGCTACCTTCCAGCTTTTTCCTGGGGGGTGCTGTACAGGTGGAAATATTGATCTGTATTGTCACTTCTGTACTGTAGTTACACAGAAAAGGCAGAATGGGGAGAAACTGCTAGGAACATAGAAATAAAGAATAGTAAAATGAAAGGTGACAATTTCCATTTATCAAATGAAACCATAAAGAAAGCAAAGACATAAGATCCAAACTTGCAGAAGAGATTTCCAACACATAGACCAGCAAGTGTTTAGTATCAAGAATACTAAAGGTATGAAATCAACAACAACAACAACATAAATAACCAAATCGAAAAACTAGGTAAATGACAGAAATGGACATCTTATGGCAAAGGAAACACAAATAATGGATATATACAGGAAAAAAATGCTCAATTTCAGAAGTAGGCAGGAAATGCAAATTAAACCCAAATGAGAACCTATTTTATACCCACCAGATTGGCAAACAATTGAGAAGTTTGACATCAAGCACTGACACGAGTCTGGATGAAAGGATCGCTTCTACGCTCTGGAGTGTTGGCACAGGTCCCATGACCCTGGAAAATGATTGGGTTTAATTGACTCACCCAGGAATTCTAGTCCTGGACATATCCTCTAGGTAATTTCTAGCACATCTACAAGTGGTCATAGCACACTGTAAGAGCAAAAATTATCCAAACAATCCAAAAGGTCATCAATAGGCAAATTTAAGAACAGATAGTGATAGTAGAGTACCACACAGCAGTGAAAATGCATAAATTAGAACTATACACATGATGCAGAATCTCACAAATATTGAGTAAAGCAGAGAAAAAATAAGTTTTACAAGATTGCATATAGTATGTTACCATTTTTATAAAGTCCGAATCAAGCCAATTCAATTAGCAAATACTGAACCATTGCTCCTAAGGAAAATATACATCCCCACCCCCGCCTCAAACAGATTATAGTCTCAAATTCCAAGAGCAACTCATCTGGTGGATTCTATTTTCTTGATTTTACAAAAGAGAAAATGAGGTTCAGAGTGTGACGTGACGTGCCTAAGCCCCCACTACTAACTGCGGAGCTGGGATTGAAACCCCCTTCAACTGACCCCAGGGCCGGAGCTTTTTTTCCCCATGCTGCACTGTCCCCTACCTCTCCATCCTCTGCTCATCTCTGTGTGAGAGCTGAAACAAAGCACAGCGTCTTCTTGATTGACCCCAGATGGGGTCGTGCTCATCTGAGTCATCTGGGTGACTCAGATTTTTCTCTGCTCTGTGGATGTCCACTAATGACTGTGAAAGTGCTAATTCATTCTGTCTGGCTGCTGTCTACCAGGCTAGTGGACACATATAGTTATGTAGTGAGCACTTTCCAGATACAACCCAGTCTCCTTATATGCAGGGGTCTGTGTGTGTGTGTGTGTGTGTGTGTGTGTGTGTGTTCAAACAAAAATATAAACATTGGAATCATGGAGTGGGATGATCCCTCTCGATCTAAATAATCTTATAAATTTTTCCTTTATAGTCTCCACCATATAGTACATTTAAGATGGGAAAAAGATATTAAGTATAATGATCCTTAACACTCTCAGAGAAAAGGACAAAGCCCTAAGTAAATACACCTATGAGCTTTCCCTCTCTATTATGAAAAGAAAGTGTGTTATAATTTTTATTTGCTTTTGAGAGGAAATTTTAAAACCAATTTCTCCCTAATTATTAGAATTGAGAGGAGAGGATAGTAGAGCCATGAATAGCTAACATGTCTACAAACATCAGAGACTTTTCTGTAGATCGACAATAATGCTACAAAATAAAATGGAAAAATATCCCACCCACCATAGCAGTAAAAGATATCACACAGTTAGAAAACCTTAACAAGAAATGTGTGACACCTAAATGAATAAAATAATGCAACTTTACTGAGAGACATACAATAACGCTTGAATATCCAAAGTCACGCACTAGATGGCTAAATGGCAGTGTTGCTTGTTATGAACATGTTAATTCCTCACAAATTAATTTATAGTTTTGAGACAATCATGATTAAAATCCCAGAGGGGTTTTGGGGGAAAAAAACAGACAAAATTATTTTTAAAGTAAACTACAGGTGTAATGAGTAATGAATAGCTAAGAAAATGTTGAAAATGAAGAAGATTTCTGGATCCAGTGTACCCACAGTGGGTCACCATGATCTGTGGCTGCATCTTCTAGTATCAACCCTAGAGAAATTAGTGGAATAAGAAGAAGGCAGGGATTTCTGGTTAGTTCCAGAAAAAAAAAAAAAAAAAGCGAGAAATCCTTAGGGAGAGTGAAACCTCTGTGTGTGTGTGTGTGTGTGTGTGTGTGTATGTGTGTTGGGAGTGGAGGGCCTGAGGAGGTGGTGGTGGCCGCAGGCAGGACACAGGGCCACCAGAGGCACCTGGGAGAGGATAGATTGGAGAGACAAAGCTCTGTTTTCCTGTGTGGTCTCAGGATCATCCTTACCGGCCCCAGGGTTGTAGAAACAGGCCCTATAGCTCAGGCCACTGGCATCCCAGTGATATCAGGGCAGCAAAAACCCTACTGGAAAGAGCAGTTAATGAAAGAACATTTATTCTCTCCCTCTTTTTCCAAATCCCCAAATTTGGTGAATTTCCCTATTTAAAAAACTGCCTTCTAACAATGCTGCTTGTTTCTAAAAGTTCAAAGGGACTCAGATGAAGCAGGTCTGAGGTACATGTAGCTTTAAGTATATTTATCAGGAAATAAAATGTTTAAAAGCAAAAGTTAGCCAAGGGTTTAACTCACAAGTTAGAGAAAGAGTAACAGAACATTCAAAGAAACAAGAAGGAAGGAAATAATAAAGATAAATTCAGAAATAAATAAAACAACTCATGTATATACAGTTACACACTCACAAATGAGGAATAGAGATTAACCAAGCTAAATGTTGTTTCTTTGAAAGTATTCCTGGACTTCCCTGATGGTCTAGTGGTTAATACTCCGTGCTTCCACTGCAGAGGGTGTGGGTTCGATCCCTGGTCGGGGAACTAAGATCCCACATGCCGTGTGGCACAGCCGAAAAAAAAGTATTCCTAGTATTGATTGACTTCTAGAATAAATGATCAAGAAAAAAATATGCAAGTATGCCAAATACAGAATGAAAACAGAAAAATTACTATAGATAGCAGTAACATTATTTAGAGATAATGTGAAGAAAATGAATAGAAAAGGCACAGTCTGGGAGAAAGTATTTGCAAAACATATATCTGACAAAGGACTTGAATCCAGAATATGTAAAGACCTCTTATAACTCAAGAATAAAAGGCTAAACAGTTCCAACAAAAACTCAACAGAATCTTCACGAAGATATATACACTACCAACAGGTAAATGAAAAAGTTTTTAATATCATGAATCACAGGGAAATGAAGATTAAAACCACAATAAGATACTATACACCCACTACAATGTGTAAAATTTTAAAAGACATGATGCCAACTGTTGACAAGGATATGGAACTACTGGAACTTTCCTAAATGGCTGGTGGCAGTGGTGACCCAGGGTAGCAGGAAGGAGTGGCTGTCCTGGGTACAAGCAATAAGCGGGTGGCTCATTGTCTGCAGATAATTTAAAAACAGTAATAAAACTAACTATAAGTCAGTCTGCTTTTTATTACCAACATATGCCAGCAATTCTAAACAACATTAGTGATAAAACACTTTTCCCTGAAAAATATTTTTTGTTGGTCTAAGCGCTAAACAATTGTTGAGGGTTACTCTTGAGTTTTAATGATGTACATGTAAGCTTCAGATTAGCACATTTTTATTATTTATCCTTTAATAATCACTGCACTTTACATGGAAATAAAGTCCAATTCTCCCAGTTGCGTCAGTCTCCTATGCACTCACACTCAGCTACGCGTGTTTTGAGAACAAGCCTCTTAAGGTTCAAGATCTTTTCAGCTGCCTTCAGAGCACGTTTTTTTGTCTCAAACTCCTCTGTACTACACATGCCTGTATTTAAAGAATAGATTTGAAATAACGAAAACATAGCGATCGTAAGTCAAAGAAACAGAACTTTAGTTACTTGAATTCTGTTATTCCATGTGACCACTTGGAGTTTTTATTTGTGTTTAAAATTTAGAACAGGAATAGAGGCCAGACTGTAAGTTATTATATTTTTATTTAGAGAAATGAACTTTTAAATTCATGTGTGTAATATTTTACTGGATTTGATTTACATTTTAAAAATGGAACATTGGATTATTTTTAATTTATTATTTATTTGTTCATTTATTTTAAATTGAAGTGTCATTGACATACAACGTTATGTTAGTTTCAGGTGTACAACATAGTGATCCAACATTTATATACATTGCAAGATGATCACCACAATCAGTCTAGTTAGCCTCTGTCACCATTTAAAGTTATTACGATTTTATTGACTATCTTCCCTATTCTGTATATTGCCATGACTTATTTATTTTATAACTGGAAGTTTGTACTTCTTAATCTCCTTTACCTATTTCACCCATCCCCCCACCCCCTCCTCTCTTGGTGACCACCAGTTTGTTCTCTGTATCTATGAATCTGTTTCTGTTTTGTTTGTTTGTTTGTTTTTTAGATTCCACATATAAGTGAAATCTTACAATATTTATCTTTTGCTTATTACATTGCCTTTCTTTTGCTTAGTTTTCTATGTGCCTATTTATATTATATTTTAAAAATTAAAACTCCAACATATCTTATTTTAAAAATTTTTATTGGAGTATAGTTGCTTTACAATATTGTGTTATAAAACTCCAACATATCTTTCAAATGTCATTTTATTTTCCAAACCCCCCAAACCTTTGGGGTCATTTTTCCCCGGGAGACCTCCTCACTCAGTCCCTTGTCCTTCTTCCGTCTGCTCTTGATCTCAGAGAGACAGCGGTGAGCAGTGGCTTAGAGAGAGATCTTAGTTCCCTGCCCAGGAATTGAACGTGGGAAGCCGGGATGAACACCAGGAATCCTAGCCCCTAGTCCACCAGGGGCTGTAAGCTAGAAGCATGGTTGGCTCTTACCCCATTTGAAAAATGAATTTCTCAAAGAGGCAAAACCTGTAAAAACAGGTACAAAGTTTATTATTAGAGACAAGCACAACAAGTGGGAAAGCACACAGAGAAGTAGTTTATTTATTTAAGATAGAGGCAAGGCAGAAATATACTCCTGGAGAGTAAGGGTGTGGGCGTCCTCCCTAATGAGGAGGTGCGCAGTAAGGAGGCGGTTAAATCATTTATATAAGGCAGTTCTTCCAGGTCTTTGTTTACCTTTGACCAATTATCTCACTTCTTTTCCCACATCTGACCTGCCTGAGGACCCTCCCCAGTATGCATGGGCAACTTTTTGCCAAGATGGATTCCAGTGCAGACGCCTGTGGGAGGTTTGACAGCACCTATTATGGGGTGGTGCCCCCTCCCTTTTTGACCCCCGAGGAGCCTTTCTGCACATGTGCAGTCAGGGAGGTTTCCCTGGCCTCAGGAGTGATAGATGTGGTCCTCTTATCTCTTCACTCCAGCAGAGCTCAGCTCCTGCCATTAACTTTGTCCTTGGAGTGTCAGGGAAAACAAGGCTCCAGTTACTCCACTTGACAAACTTCAGCTGCTCGGCCCAGGGGCCCACCTACCTCCTACCTCACCCTGATCTGTATCCAGTGCCCTCCTCACCTGATGGGCAGTGTCAATGGGGGACTTCCTCTCAGTAGGTTCTTGTGCTGTGTCTCTAAGTTCCCTGGATACCACGTTTCCTTTCTCTTTTTCTCATTTTGGTGGAGAACAACCTCTAGTAGTTTCCTAAGAAAGGGTGCCTGGGAGGTAAATATTTTGAGACCTTGCATGTCTGAAAATGTCTATTTTATTCTCACTCAATTATATAATTAATTCTAGATAGGAAATAATTTTCTCTCAGAGTTTTGAAGTGCTTCTTCAGTATATTCTATCTTCAGATACTGATCTTGTGACATTGGTCATGTGAATATGATTCCTACAATTTCTCCCCTCCATAGAAACTTTCAATATTTTCTTTTTATCTCTAGTGTTCTCAGCTTTCATAAGGATGTTCTTTGGTTATGGGTGTTTTGCTTACACTGTGTTGCGATTTTGATGATCCCCTTAAATCTGGAGACATTTTTTTTATTGCTTCTTTGAACATTTTCTCCCCTCTGTTTTCCTACTGTTTCCAGAAGTGCAACTAATTAAGCATTGGCCCTCTTGGATTGGTGCTCTAATTTTCTCTTCTATTTATTTGCCTTTTACTTTGACTTTCTGGGAGATTCTTGTCTTAGCTCGGACAACCATAACAACATACCATATACTGGTGGCTTAAACAATAGAAATTTATTTCACATAGTTCTAGAGGCTAGGAAATCCAAGATCAAGGTGCTGGCTGATTTGGTTGCCTGGCAAAGTCCCTTCCCTGCCTTGCAGGTGGCTGCCTTGTCACTGTATCTTCACATGGCAGAAGGAGGAAACTCTGGTGTCCCTTCCTCTTCTTATAAGGGCACTAATCCCATCATGGGGGCTCCATCCTCAGGCCCTTATCTGAATATAATTACCTCCCAAGGCCCCACCTCCTAACACCATCACATTGGGGGTTAGAGCTTCAATATATAAATTTGGGGCAGAAACATTCAGTCCATAATAATTCCTTGACTTCATTGTATAATCCTTCTATTGAATTTCTAATATTTCTAATTTCAGCTCTCATATTTCTAATTTCTAAACCCCCTGTTCTTTGACTGTTCCTTTCCCTTATTTCCTGTTGTATTTGCAGATACCATACCTTCTTGCTCTGGAGAAAGCAGATCTGTTTTTAAACTCCTAGGCCTGGAGGTGACATCAACCTCTCTGCACACATGG
Source organism: Eubalaena glacialis (assembly GCF_028564815.1). Taxonomy (NCBI): domain Eukaryota; kingdom Metazoa; phylum Chordata; class Mammalia; order Artiodactyla; family Balaenidae; genus Eubalaena; species Eubalaena glacialis. Next base: position 58,244,957 of record NC_083719.1, read on the forward strand.
GAAGAACCATCATATGGCCCCACGAGTCACAAGGGGCTGGACAATGTTGTGCAGCGGGTGTGGAGGAAAAGAGAACATTAGCAGCCTCTTCCACAGAGGATTTCCTTGTTGTGTGATGATCTTTGGTTTTCTGTTTATTTTTAAGTGTGAGACACCAGAAAACTTATTGGAAGCTCTGTGTGTGCAGGTAAAACATGTCGCTCCTGAAGGTGATTTTGGTAGCAAGCCAGTTTTTTGTTCAGGGACCCTCAAATACCATTCTCTGAAGTTCATTTCTCCCAAGGCATGTGTTGTTTTTTTTGTTTTGTTTTTTTGCAGGAAAGAATCCTCCATTCTTCTGTCTAGGGGTACACGTCTGGTTGTCAAATTTTTTGAAGCAGAAGGAAAAGAGAGCTAGAGAGTTCTTACAATTCAAACACAGAATTGCAGCAATTCTCCTGAAATGATGTGCATGCTTCTCTTCCACCCCTGCTGTGTCTGGTATCCCTGAGTCCAGATTCTCTCTGGCTCAATTTATCCAGAGGCTAAACGTCAGATTTCCTGTGGGAGTGGAGAGAAGGGGCAGAGAGGCAGGGCAGAGAATCCAACAGCTCCATGTTAAGACTTCAGTCAGTCCTCCTGTTTCCAGCTCTGCCTCTCACTCTACCCTTCAGTGATACCTGTTGCCACCAAGTCCTAAGCCTGCCTGAGTTCTGTAGGGTGAAGAGACCTTCTTGGGCTATTGACCACTGCAGGCCTTGGGACTGTAGCCCCCTCTGTTCTAAAAATTTATTACATTGCTTCTCTATCTGCTGTCCTACAAAAATTTTTCAGTCTTTTTTTTTTTTTAACATCTTTATTGGAATATAATTGCTTTACAATGGTGTGTTAGTTTCTGCTTTATAACAAAGTGAATCAGCTATACATATACATATATCCCCATATCTCCTCCCTTTTGCGTCTCCCTCCCACCCTCCCTATGACACCTCTCTAGGTGGTCACAAAGCATAGAGCTGATCTCCCTGTGCTATGCGGCTGCTTCCCACTAGCTAGCTATTTTACAATTGGTAGTGTATATATGTCCATGCTACTCTCTCACTTTGTCCCAGCTTACCCTTCCCCCCCCGCCGTGTCCTCAAGTCCATTCTCTACATCTACGTCTTTATTCCTGTCCTGCCCCTCGGTTCTTCAGAACCTTTTTTTTTTTTTTTTAGATTCCATGTATATGTGTTAGCATACGGTATTTGTTTTTCTCTTCCTGACTTACTTCACTCTGTTGTAATAGTCTTTTATTTGCTGTCGCCTCTCATTTTCTTTGTCCCTATGATTGCATATTTTAAAAATTCTTTTACTTTCAAAGTGGGTTTTAGAAGAGAGAGGAGAGAAACACTTGTGGTCAATATGCCACATTTAATGAGAAGTTTAGAAATAATTTTGATAATATAGATGAGTTTATAATGCTTAATATAAAAGGGACAACTTCCCTTGTGGTCCAGTGGTTAAGACTCTGTGCTTCCAATGCAGGTGGCTCAGGTTTGATCCCTGGTCAGGGAACTAAGATCCCACATGCCACACCGTCAAAAGAAAAAAAAAAAATCTTTTGTAGAAACGAACACAATATTGTACAGCAACTATACTCCAACAAAAATTAATTTAAAAAATAATAAATAAAAGGGACAAAAAACCGGTATAAATAATGTGATCTCAAGCAGGTTAAAGAGCATAGAAAAAATAAAGGAAGGAAAATGTCAAAATGTGAATTTTTATTGCTGACAGAAAATAATGGTGATTTTTAAGCTTCTCTTTAGTCCTTTTATTTCCAAGTGTCCCTACTGAACATGAAAGACTTTTGTAATCAGAATAAGTACTTTTTTACGGAACTGCAAAGAAAATAAGATCACAAAGTAGAGAAAGTATTCGAAAGAAATTAAAAAGCATCTCAGCTGGAAATGTTTTTCTTTGGGCATAGTGTGTGCATTTGAAACTGGACGCTGATTGTATCACCGATGAATGATAAGTGGACATACACAATGCCATGCATGTGCTGTATGCCAAGCTCTATACAGTATCTCATTGAATCATTACGGTGATCACAGAGGTAGATATTATTTTCTTCCCAATTTATAGATGAAGAAACTGAGGCACAGACGTAGCACACTCATGGCCCTCTGTTGGTACATGACTGAGCCAGACTTGGGACCCAATAAGTCTCACTCCAGAGAGGCACCCTTACCCATCACATTCCATTTCAGTCTCTCACATGTATATACATACATGTCAGTACCTATGTCCTTATCTAACTCCTTGTACACATTTGTGCTTATGTCTACACATGTGTCCATACAGTCAAGAGCATGCCTTGGCTCTTGAACAGATTATAAAGTGAGGGCAAGAAAGGAGGTCAGCAGGGCCTCTCTGGGAACTGTGAAATAAACACTAGAGGTGGCCATATAACTGCTTGGGTCTGAATTCCCATCTCCTTCTCTTTCTCCCACTCTTTTCCATAGCAATAAATCATGCCCCACACATGGGAGAAGGGAGCCTTGGGCTTCCGAGTGCATTCAGGAAACAAGCTGCTCTCACACCTGTTTAGGCTTATGCTTTCTGACAGCTTTAGAGGCATAATATGGCCCCAGGTCTTTGTTTTGAGTATGGTGGGTGGAGGGGGGCTTCTTACCAGCCAGGATGCGTTAAAAGTTCATGGCAGCTGCCTAGAAGCCACTGCAGTGTTTCTCATTAAAGACAAACTAGTTTAAACTCTGTGGTATTTCCAGGAATGTAGGAGTTTTTGACGCTGTTGTTCTTTCCATCCTATTGTTTCAGAGCTCTAATTAAACAATGCCACATGTAATACTCCCCAAGGCCCTAGGAAAGAGGTCATTTGAATGCTTTGGGATGGTCTAATTTTCTTTAAAAAGTGCCCACAAGTTTTTAAGACGTTTTTATTTGCAGGCAGTAATTCCTCATGTGGCACCCTGGGGCCACATGCTGGATTCTAGCTGGAAAAGAATTTATTATGCACAGTTTTTGTCTATATAGTTCTCTTTTGCTTGTGAAAGAGTAATCCCCCAGACTAATTTTCTTTTTTTCTCTCTTTTTAATGAGAACTCTACTGAGATTCGCATACCGTACAATTCACCCATTTAAAGTGTACAGTTCAATGCTTTTTAGTATATTCACAAAACTGTGTAACCATCACCACAGCCAATTTTAGAACATCTTTATTTCTCTGCAAAGAAACCTAGCACCCAGAATGTGGTTTCCAACACCATTCTCCAATAAGAGAAACCAGAGTTCCTTGGAAAAATGACTGATTCTAGTGCTGGGCAGGAAATATATAAGATGAACCTGGAGCATCTTCTAGTGCCAGGAAGTAAAGAAAGGCTAAAACAAACAAACAAACAAAAACAAAACAAACAAAACCCATCAAACCCTACATTCACGGGGGTACGTCAACTGAAAGAGCTTCCAATGGACAAAACTGGAATAATTTGAGCAGCAAAGTGTAGGAGTATTGAATTATAACCCAAAGCATAGAATAAACTAAATATCCATGTGTTCATACTGATTCAAAGAAATGATTAAATAAATAAATAACTGGGGAGAAAAGGCGAAGCTCCATTGTAAAAGAATTCCAAATAATTTATTAATATTCTCTATCGATGAGACACCGTTACCACACCTCCCTTTATAGCCTAGTTTCCTTTCTTGTTTTGAAGTCTTTGTCTGTTAAATCCAGTATCTGTGCTCTCTCACAGGCAGTTTCTGTTTCTTTCTTCATTCCCTGGGTGTGGGTCATACTTTCTTGTTTCCTTCCATGTCTCATAATTTTTTGTTGAAAACTGGACATTTTCAGGAGATATAAAATAACTCCTCTGGGATACTGACCTCCTGCCCCTCTCAGGGGCTTGTTTTTGATGTTGTTTATTTGTTTATTTGGCTGGCCCCTTGCAGGGATGTCTATTTCCCCCTTAGTATGAAACTTATAATGTCACCTCTCAGAGGGTGGAGCCTTTGTCATGCACACAACCGCCCTAGGATGACAATCATCTAAGCAGGGGTCTCTTTGTTTTTTCCCTTGGTTTATCTGTTAAGGTGTCCGGCTTAGTATCCCACCCAGCTGATAGTTTCCTGTAATTGCTGGCTGATTGCACTAGTGTTTTTGACAATGTTTAGGGCATGAATTGCTCCTCGGTCTGATCCTATTAAATCCAGCACCTTTGCAGGGGCAGGCTTTGAGGTTTGTTCTGACCCCAGGAGGGCTTTTCTTAGCTACCTCTTTCCCTTGTTCTCTCTGATGAACCAGCTGGCTTACAGTTTACTTTGGTTTTCTCAGAGAGCTACCAGCTGCCTCTAAATTGCTTGCCACCAAAAAGTTGTTTTTGAGAGCATCCTTAGTCTTGAACTTCCCCACAGTCTGTTTCAAATAAAGTTAGCTCCCTTAGGAAGAGATTCGGAACTCTCCGTTCTTGCGGTCTGCCTTACTCCCTGGAAAAATCTCTGAGCCACTGCTCCAGAGCTGGGAAGAGGGTGACATTCTTGCCTTATGAGCAGGGTGCTGGGCAGGGGCAGTGGCCTATGGTCTTCTCCGTGTGTTTCTCCCAGCATGGGATCTCCGCCCGTAGAACAAGCTGAGGTGAGGGCAATTGGAGCTCCAGTATTCTGGACCTTCCATGTTTGAGGTAGGACCTCTCCGTTATGAGTTGGGGCTTGAGGGAAGGAAGGGAGCAACCTCTTGGCTGCACTGCCAGAAACTTATTCTCTGCAAATCAGAGCTGAAGGAGATGAGAAATGCTGGTGTCTTTTCCCTCTCAGTGAGATACTCTATGCCTTGATTGGGAGGTAAGGGGAGAGGGTCTCCCTTCTTGGCCACACCTGCCCAGAGTGGCGTTTCCATTTCTCTGACTATGGGGGGAGGTGGGAGAAGGGAGAGATGGCTTGTGGCTCAAGTGCCACAGATTCTTACTGTTCTTACCAAGATTTAGTAGAATTTCTCAAATAAATGTTTCTTAGTTTGCTGTATGCCCTGAGGACAATTTCCAGAGACTTTATATGATTGCTTTTTAAAATAGTTTTCACTAGTTATGGTTGCTCTGCTGGGGAATGATTCCATGGAGCTCCTTACACCATCATTTTGAAGGTGGAACTCCTTTTATTTTCTTGCCTTGAATCGAAACCATTTCTTGGTATTCACGGGGGATTGGTTCCAGGACCCGCTGGGATATCAAATCCCTGGATGCTCAAGCTGTAGTATTTGCATATAACCTATATAACCTACACACATCCTCCCAAATACTTTAACCAACTCTAGATTACTTATAATACCTAATACAATGTAAATGCTATGTAAATAGTTATCAGTTCATGGCCAATTCAAGTTTTGTTTTGGGGAACTTTCTGGAATTGTTTTTTAATATTTTTGATTCGTGGTTGGTTGAATCCACAAATGTGGAACCCATGGATATAGAGGGCCGACTGTATTTCCATGAACTCTCTGGTGTTTAAGGAACTGTCTCCCCACCTGACATGAATCCAGATTTTCTGTATGACAGTTTCTCAAGGGAGTCCAGTGGGGCCAACTTCCCTACAAAGAAAAATGAACGGAGGTCTGAGACCAGGTCCTGCTATGTCTACCCAAATCGATCAGATTAATATGCACAATATTCCCAGGGCACCAGGTTCGGTGATTGGATCTCCAGGACGTGAGGAGCAGTAAGGTTGGGAATTCAGTGATAGCAACCTGTTTGACTGAAGTCACACATCAAAATACTTTCCCCTACACCTTTCCAATTAACCAACTAAATTCATGAACCACTTTTTTTTTTTACAAACTGTAGAACATAGGATGATTTTATATAGTACACGAGTAACATTTTTTTGGTTGGTTATTTATAGGTTTACTAGGAAAAATACAGATAAAAAGATGAATAAATGTGAATATGGATATTGATTTATGGAGAGTGTTTCTGAGCACACAGACAGATGAAAGATTCAAAGCAGGTGGTAAATACCGCAGGGTTTCCCTTTCAAAAACAAATAAACAAATCCGTTTAGACTCCCACACATTTCCAGGAAGGTCAAAGGTCTCCAATACTGTTTTTCTTTCCATTTTATTGTTTCAGTGCTCTAATTAAGGAGTGCCACATCCATATTTTATTATTCTCCAAGGCCCTAAAAAATTTGCATGGTATGAGATTATACACTATAAAAATGATATATGCACACACACACAAAGCATATCAAAATTGTAATTTCACAATGCTACTGCTTAGACAAGTCTAAAATAGCTATTTACTTTCATCAAAGTAAGCCAATTTAAAAGTGATCCAGGGGAAAAAAAAAAAAAAGTGATCCAGGGACATAGCCAAAACTGTAAAGGTAGTATGAAAATGACTGAATTTTGGGGGAAAAAAAAGTGTAAATATCAGGTAAAAATTTTACATGATAGCAAATCTGTTTACACAAAAAAAAAATTGGTTGTTTCATTATGAGCATGGCAAGAAGATACCTTCAGAATTCTCTCTGCTAATTAGTTACACTGGACAGCTTGAAAAAGAGCGGCCTCAGACAGACAAAAGGGGAAGATAATGGCTCCTCTCCTTCCACCCACTCAGGCTTCTCATTTGTAGCTTCAGGTATGGCTAATCTTTTCCTTTTCATTCTTTGTGAAGCATCAGGAGAATTAGCTTGAATGAGCCGACAGCCTGAGTTAACTTAGAAGTAGAGCATCGTAGGCCTCCAGTGAGTGATACAGTCAGCAGGACACAGGTGACGAGGAGTGGACCCGCAGAGCCACAGTTCAGATGATCCCAAAGCTTCTGGTCAGTTGCTGGTAATATCATTTCCAAATAGAAGAGCGACCTTCCAGAGAAGGCCTGGGAGCGTGGCCACCTGTACCATTTATGTGTATGAACTCAAAGCATTGTTTTCTGGTTGTCATCTCTTTTGTTGTCAAATGTTGGTCCTAAAGTCGTTATCAAGTTTATGAATATGTCAGAACAGGCTGTGAGGGAGCTAGTTAATATTCCAGGTCTACACATCTCCTGGCAGCCTTCTGCGCGGCTTCCCAGCGACAGAGACTGTAAACATTTGTGTCTCTCAGTGCCTACGTGCCTGGCCATTGTCACCTCCTCTTCCTGCCCCTTCCCTGAGAAGAGGATCAAGTTTCAAGCAAAGGGACACACTCGGTCCCAAAGCCCCCCATTTAAAAGAAAGCAAAGGTGTTGCTGAAAACCAAGCTTAAGCAGACATGGTCTGGAAACGACTTCTCCCCCATCCCTCACCTTAATGCCATCTGTCCTCATGCATCTGTATCTTGCTTAAGCAGTTTTGTCAGTGAGCTTCTAAGTGACAGCACTAAATGACATGGGTTTTGCTTCCTCTTGTCTTGTGTTGCCCTTGTAGAAGATCTAAATGAATGGGCAGAGTAAGGATACAGAATGGAGAAGTCAAAGAAGAAATGGGTCTGGAAATTTCTTGGTATAAGGGAAGGACTGACCACAGTTATTATGATATATCTGTGTGGTAATAATACATCTAGTATAGAACACATCCTGTGGGCCTCAGCAGAGTCTCCCGGCCTTACCTGTCCCCTGGGCCCTCAGCTCCCGGCCTGGAAGCTGGGGCGAAGACTCCATGCAGGACTCACAGAGCCCTGTGTTGTCTTCACCTCTTCCCCCTCTTTTGATCCCATAAATGCCACCGCCATAAGTTAGAGGATCTGCTTCCCCGAAAGAGGTCTGCTGCCTGAAGAGGCCAGGGGACCCAACCCAGAAATATAGGGGGTTAACTCCCATGGCCTTCATTTTGATAAATGGGAAAGGGAAGGAGGAAAGGAGTCATTGGCAGGACCTTCTCTCTGTTCCTCCCTCTAAGACATTGTTCTGAGTTTCATACAGCTTGTCTGGAGACATCCTGCACCTGCCTGGACACTGGCTGTGTTTCTTCTTGGCTCGTTGTGACGCAGGAATGCACGTCCTGGCCTCAGCCTCCCAGCCTTCCCTCCCTGCCTTTCTATCACTCTTGCTTCCCTGTGACTGTCCTTCCCAGTAAAGCATGGGCACTTAAACCCTGCCCCACAATCGCAAGCATTCTGCCTCTTTATCTCAAATGTTTTGGTGTTTGCCAAAGCACGTGATGCCTTTTTGTTTCCCTTCAGAAAACCCCGGAGATGCGATGTATAAAACTAAAGAAGATGGTGGCAGCTCTTTAGGTCATTTTTTAATTTGCTGGCCTAACTCTCCAATTAATTTTTTTTAATTAATTTATTTAATGTATTTATTATTTTTGGCTGCATTGAGTCTTCATTGCTGCGCGCAGGCTTTCTCTAGTTGCAGCGAGCAGGGCTACTCTTCGTTGCGGTGCACGGGCTTCTCACTGTGGTGGCTTCTCTTGCTGCAGAGCACGGGCTCTAGGCACGCGGGCTCAGTAGTTGTGGCTCGCAGGCTCTAGAGCGCAGGCTCAGTAGTTGTGGTGCACAGGCTTAGTTGCTCCGTTGCATGTGGGATCTTCCTGGACCAGGGCTCAAACCCGTGTCCCCTGCATTGGCAGGTGGATTCTTAACCACTGCACCACCAGGGAAGCCCTCCAATTAATTTTGATCCTCTGCTTTTTTGTTTTCTTTTTTCTCTGTCTGGCAAAATTTGACTTATCCTTCCAAGCCCAGTGAAATGCCATCTTCTGGGTGACACCTTTCTTGCCACTTGTGCCCACGCCTCCCATGTCAACCTGTGCTGTCGCACGCCAGATGGAATAGAGCCTGCACCCCTGCTTCCCAAAGTACTGACGGCAGTGTTCTTGGTTGCTGGATACAATGTAACCATAAGTTTTCTCCACCCCCCACTAAATCTTACTGACTTTATCTCCAGGACTGGCCCACAGAATGTGTTCAATAACGTTTGCTGAATGAAGGTGGTACGAGTTCTCCTTTTTGCGTCCATCACTGTTGCATCCATCTCAGCCCAGATAGGCCCACCTCACCCCTGGAAGGGACAGTGGCCTCTTAATCTCCCCGCTGCCAGTCTCCTCTGACAATGGAATCTGCATAAACCACCAGGCTGCTCTTCCTAAAAACTGCATCCTTTCACCACTAGATCTCCAGAGCCTATAGAAAAAAAGATAGTGTAACACAGGAATAATATAAATGCACAAAGCCCAGAGAGACTGTAGTAGCCCTTAATAAATGTTAGATACATCATCTCTGATGTAAATGTCTAGTGTTCAAGGTCCGGGTCAACTTAACTCCTGGACCCACACTCCCCAAAACAAACTCTCCATTTTGCTCAGGTTTGGTTCCTCAGCCTGCTAAATGGTCCCCTGCATTGAAGTAACTCAGGACACCCCTGCCTCTATCCAAAGCCTGTCTATTTTTCAATCTCCCACCTTCATAGATGCTAGTGGAGTTGCTATAACGAGACAGATCCCCCCTTATCTCAACCTCTATAATCATCAGAGATGCGCCATCCAATTTCTAAGCTTGAGACCTGATCATCTTAGGCTTTCCCCATCTCTTTCCTCAATAAGATTACAAACTTTCCAAGGGCAGGAACCACGTTCAAAATTTCTTCAGGAATCTTCCTGGCCCAGGAGAGAGTCAACAAATATTAGCTGATTGATTCTTTGCTGTAGAAATTAACCTGACCAAGTCAGGAAGAAGAAGTTAATGATAAGCTATAACCTGGTAGTTAGAGGGTATCATTAGATTTTAAATTAAAAAAAAAAGTTGGGGGGGGATTTTCTGTAATTTTTACTTATGTCAGCATAGAAGGAGAAAAACACAACACAATTTTTCTATATGTCTAGAGAGAAAACCACTACTATATGTTATAATAGTTCATTAAAGCATTTTTCTGCTCCCTTTCCTAACATATGCCATGAATCTTCATAGCAGTCAGGGTACATTTTTTTCCAATTAGTTTTTCTCTTTTGCTGTCCTGGCAGTCAGTTTTTCTTATAGCCATTTTTCTAAGTCAAACCCTTTAATTAAAGTTGGAATGAAAAGTCTGATTAAAATCTAAATTAGCTCAAGGAGTTGTGATCTTCTGGTCTGCTCTATGCACTTACATAATTTATGCCCCAAATTGCTACATTAGGACTTTCGGTCCACTTTCCTTACCTAAGGGGTTTTTAAAGGCCTGGAGCTTTGAACCAAATAATCCTGATTTGGGAGCTATTGCATACCCAATGTCAAAAATTTCAAGACTAGCAATAGGTTATGGAGTGAGTTTCCAAAATGATTTAATTTTTGAGCAATTCCAAAAGATAGGCACACAATTTCTTTCCTGTTGGTTGCCTTTCCTACCCTAACCTGTTACTTAAATATATCCAATACTCATCCTAAAACTCATTCTTGGTGATAGATGCTCTGCCACAATCCAGAAGAAACCAACTAACTTTGAATATCTAAATGAATAGTTTAAAAAAATGATGATGTGGGTTATCTGGGCTTAACTTTTTCTATTTTTCAGAAATCTCTCTGATGATACATTTTTAAAGGTAGGATCTGAAAACCCAGAAAAATTCATGTGTCCAAAAGAAAAAACCAAAACCAAGAAAAGAAAACACCAAAAACCTGAACCACAGAGTAAGTTGATAAATCTGATTCCCATTTAGTGGCTCAGGTGGGTGAATTAACAATTTCATAAAAAATGTATAAGACCATCAGGGAAATGTGAATGAGAACAAAGGCTGTCGAGAACAAAGATATCGAACATGGGGAGCATTTATGAGGAAGAAATCGAAGTTACTTGGGCGTCTTGTTTTTCAAGCTCGGCCCTTAGGGGTCAAACAGGGTAGCTGGCTCTATTGCCGTCTCTGCAGATTGAAGTTGGCTGCCGAGGGCAGAGGTCACCCCACAGTATCAATTACTTGCTGCTACCTGGAAAATTTAATTTCATGCCCAGCAACAGATCTGCTTTCTTCTCTAGCATGAATGGCAACTGTCCCCAATTGATAACAAGAATAATTCATTTCCTCAGAGTCATTAGACTCTAGAAGCTTCTGCATTCAGAAAGGCCTCTGCAGACTGCTGAGTGAACAGAATAAAAGCTATGTGTTTGCCCTTTTCTTAACCTTTGAAGATATTGTTTGATTTCTGATTCGTAGTAGGGTTAGTCCAAACTCTTGTGTGCGACTGATATTTAGATGAACATCGGTTTCTCCGTGGAATTCCTCAAAGAAGAGGCTGTCTGGGGATGTTAGCAAACAGAAAAAATCTGAATTTTCAAACAATGGGGAATCTGGTTGAAGGGAAGTTTGTACTGGGCTTATTTTTTCCTGGAAATATTGTAAAGGTCTAAAAATAATCTCTCCCTCTTCCCATCCCCAAATCATAGTCTTTGGAAAGACGAGATAAGGGCTGTTTTGATAATGAGATTAATATTATTCTAGGAAGTTGATAGGAATATTTAAAACAAACAAAGAACAAACACTTTCCATGTAGTCTGCTCCACTATTGACCTGGATCTGGATGCAAGCTAGAAGAGTGAGAATGCAAAACTGCCAGAAATCCTTGATCATAAATGACCAAAGGAAAGCTTTTTAAAAGGATCATATAAATGCTCTTCATTTTTGTTACCTTTGTTCCCTTGGCCTTAGTTCTAATTCAAAAAAGTTCCTAATGGTTTCCTCAGCATGGCAAAGAAAGAATAAAATTATAACAATTAAATAGCAATGTACATTCCACAGTATCTAAATTTTTTAAGGCAGAAATGAAAATTAACATTATTAATTGGTGTTTCTTGCAGAGTATGTATAAGGGCATGCTTGCACGTGTGCACACACACACACACACACAACACGACACTCTAACCACACAGTAGTGCCTGTGCTTGTGAACAGAAACCTTAGGCCAGCTTGCCTGTGATAGAATCACTGGAGAACACAAAATGGACCTCACGTGCAATTCTTCATCTCCAAATCACCCTGCCAATTCCCGTTAATAAAACCAAATCTACCCAGGTCATAAAATGATGAAAGGGAAAAAGAACAGCTAGGGCTTTAGGTGTTAGGCATCTCAGTGGGTGGGGAGATGATGGGGGAAGTAAGGGAAGATAAAGAGGTAGGTGAGAATCATTTCTTCTCCGGCCATTAGTTCCAAGAACAATGCCCCATCTGAGAAGAGCTGCCAGTGTTAGAGGAAGCAGCAAAGATTTCCTGCTGAGGGTCACAGGTCTTCAATTTATTCCATCCTTTTTGATACAAAAGGCCACACTCCACTCTTTCTTCTCCCCATGCTAAGAAATAAATGAACTAACAATGTGTTTCTTTTGACTCGTTGACCACTGTTATGGCTATTTGAATGATTTTTAAGTGTAAGTTGAGTAAAAAAAATTCTCAAAACAGAAACAACCATGAAAAAGAGGCCTTTAGAAAAGGAAGAGAAGGACAATTATGTATCTTAGTTCTTTAGACCTACACAAAGAGAAAGAAATGAAAGGTTTTCTAGTATAGCTCCCCTGTAATTCAAAATGGGAAATTGGACTCAAAAAGCACAATGACTTGCCCCAGTCCACATAGCTTCTTAGAGTCAAAATGTTATTAAAATTCATGTGTCCTAAATCTGGGACAATTTGAACATCAAAATGAGGGATCATAGTACATTATAACCCACAGAATAAAATGAAAATCCCGATTCTGTATTGAAAAGTTCTCTTTAACTAGAATGACAACTTGTAAATCCAGAAGAAATGATTTATAAAGGTATCAGTGGATGCTAAAATTAGAGAGTGGAAGTCTTGATGAGAAACAAGTCATCTACATAGTCTAAAAGGATTTTACCATAAATTATATCTTAATTACAAAGGGGAAAAATTAACTTTATAATGGAGAACCCTAGTGAGCACCAATAACCAAGTGACAAAAATTAACATCACCAATACTGGGATAAACTGACATGTCTCTTCTGATTTGATGCACTGAGAAGAACACAACATCACTTCTGTGGAACTCCTGCCAAGGCTGCATCACCAGAATCTAGTCATAAGGAAAGATCAGACAAACCCAAAGTGAGGGACACCCTGGAAATTAACTAGCCTGAACTCTTACAAATATCAAGGTGAAGAAGGACAGTGTTGAGGGAATTGACAAAACTTCTATGGCTTAGGTAATTGTGTTCTATTAACATCAATTTTTTAAAAGATTTTGGTAATTGCACAGTGTGTAAGAGAATGTCTTTCTTCGTAGGAATATACACTAAAGCCTTTAGGGGCATAATATCTCCATTTACTTTCAAATAGTTCAGGGGAGAATGCATGTATGTACAGATATAAAAAGTACATGTATGTATATATTATATAATATATATTATAGACAGATAGGTGTTAGAATGATAAAACAAATGAGGCAAAATGCAAATCGGTGAATCTGTATAAAGGGCATATAGAATTCTATGTACTATTTTTGTAATTTTTCTGTAAATTTAAAATGATATCAAAATAAAGAGTAACATAAAAAATATCAGGGCTCTTGACTCCAAGACAGAGGCTACTTCAATACATTTAAGAACCAAGATCTTTTAAGATTCTCAAGGTTTGCAGTTATGTAACATAACTGCCTCAGTCAGTCAGGCTGCAATAAAAAACTACCATAGATGGTGTAGCTTAAACAACAGAAACTTATTTCTCACAGTTATGGAAGGTAGGAAGTCCCAAGATCAAGGCAGCAGCTGATATGGTGTCTGGTGAGAGCACTCTTCCTGGTTTGCAGATGGCCGTCTTGTATCCTCACATGGTGGAGAGGACAGCGTGAGAGCAAGCTCTTGTGTCTCTTCTTATAAAGGCACTAATCCCATTCATGAGGGCTCCACCCTCATGACCTAATCACCTGCCAAAGGCTCACCTCCCAATATCATCACATGGTGGGCAGTGGGGGGGTGGTTAGAATGTCAGCATATGAGTTTGAGGACACAAATTCATACGTAGTTCATAACACTAACCCTTACCAGGGTGGCCTGTTGAGCAGATTCCTCCCTCTGCTCAGCCTGTTATTCCTTTCATGGGATCAGGCCGCGGGGATAGTCCTGACATACTGACTTTGGGCTCTAATTCATGTTTGGCACAGGTTGAATTCAGGGCTCTGGGCAACCAAAGGTCCATCATCAATTCTTTCCTGTAGCTGCGTGTTGGGCTCATGCTTCTGCTCTCACCCATCTGAGTTCCAACCATGGTGCTGCCTCTGGGCTGTAGCACCCGAAGGTGCAGGGGTGGCAGCAAGCTCCCGACTACCACACAGGGCAGTCACCCCACCCTCTGTGCCACATATCACGTGGTTCCCCAGGATGCTCACACCTGTGTCCATAAGGGCTTTCAAGGCCTTTGCTCCATGATGTCAACATACCTTTCCAGTGAATGACCTCATGTTCTCCCAGGTGGGTCTTAATCCCTGCCAGATAAATGGTGGACATTCTTTGTGTGAATGGGACCATTCTTCTAGCTGCCCAGGCCACCCGTCCATCGTCTCTACTGATGGAAACGTGTGGAAGTCAGGAGTGCAGTCAGCATTGAAAGAGACCACAATCCATAAAGGCATTGTTCGTGACCTAAAGCGTTCAGGAGAAGGTATGCTTGGAATATGTGCTGTTCTCTGTTGTTGCCATAAAATTCTAAATGGTAAATTTAGCATGACCAGAAAATAAATTATTGTTCATGCATTCTTACATACTCTGGGCACAACTTGCATTTGTGGTCATCATCAATGAAGCCCAGTAACAAATTTGAGAGTGTCACTGGAAGCCAATATTCACAAACAGCAGAACGAGAGAGGCAGTGTCATGAATGAAGATGTCACTGGCCTTAAATCAGCAGTACTGGGGATGGCAGAGGCAGGCAGAACTAAGTTGTTTCAGTACAAACAGTTTCCGAAGAGCTATGACATCATACGTAATAACAGCATTGTTACATTTTTCTTGTGGTGACAGATATGAAATTAGCCAGAAATAGTGCATTTGCGAGTAAAGAACACAAAGAGATAGTTTAGTTCCTGGGCTTGAACAGGAAGAGCTGGTGCTTGGACACTATGGAGAATCTTCATGTGTGCATATTAAACAATCAGCAAATGCATAAGGAATGTTTTCTGTTGTTCCAAATCTCCATTGTTAAATCAGTGTACCTCACATGAGCCCATGAATTTTGTAATATACATATACATATATATTATATATGTATATATATATATTTATTGAAGTATAGTTGATTTACAATGTTGTGTTAGTTTTAGGTGTACAGAAAAGTGATTCAGTTATATGTATATATATTCTTTTTCAGAATATATTTTTGTAATTTTTTTGTAATATAATATTTTATAATATGTTTTTTAATCAAATTGTTTATAAAGATAAGGGCCTATACAATCTGGGGGGTGCCCTGCCTGTGGTGATGGCTTACACTGAAGATGATAATTTAAGAAGGATTACCAAGAGAGTTCTTGAGAATTTGTAGTGCCTCTCTGAGCCTCAATTTTCTCACCTAGCTGATGTAGGAAGCTAATTTATTATTTTACACTGAGGCTAGAAACTTACTATTTTATGCTGAGAAATATTATTGTCAAGTCCAAGTAGGTATACAAATTGGCTGGGCAAAGCACTCTCTTTTTTTTTTATGTATATATTAACTTTTTGTTTAATTCAGACTTATTGAGGTATTATTTACATAAAGTTCACCCTTTTTTGGTCAGACATTAGCTCCAAAGCCACCTGTTTCACAGCACACAAGGAGAACATGGAAACTGCTCTGGGTGCTATCCCTTCCCTGTAACTTCGTTTCTAGAGAGGTTTTTAACCCAGGGTGGATATCAGAATTACCTGCTATATTTTAAATCTCTCCTATTGTTCTGAAATGATCTATTTCATGTTTCTTTTCCCTGTGGACTACATGTTCCTCCAGGGCACCAGGGAAGCCCCAGGGCCTCATACATTGCCTGGTACATTGAGTGCTCAATACAGATTTATTGAAATGACCTCGGCATCTTTCTCGAGAAATTCACTTCTTTAACAGCACTATTCAATAACAGCACTAATAAAACAAACAAAAAATCTCCCCACTGGAAGAAAAAAAACCCTGTAGTTGTTTTTTTTTTTTAACCAAAGTAAAGAATATAACCATAATCCTGGTTTCCTGACCCTTTCCCCTTATCTGCAGTAATTTCTCTCCATGTGTACAGGGATATTGTCCTGCCCTATTCTGAAGGGAAGGATCAAATGATTGAAAACCCTCTCCTTACAGACAAGATCCTGGGGAAGCAAAGTTATGAGATCAGAAATAGGGGAGTTTGTTTTACCATGGAAATGTTGAACGTGGCCATGAGGAATTCACAGCCAAATGTTGGGAGACACATTGGTATAAAAGCTTTGGTATAAAAGGGCATACTCTTTCCTGAACAGTGCCAAGAGGGGCAGCACCGATCTTTAGTTCTGAATCTCTCCTTGTCTAAAATCATCAAACATGGATGATCAGTCTTCATAGTTAGAGTGTCCCTTATTTATCTATGTTAATAATTTCAGAGAGGTTTGCCCTGCAAGGGAGCTAGAGTCACATGGACCTTGCATATTTTTATTGTTATAGACTGACTGTGTCCCCCCAAATTCATATGTTGAAATCCAAAGGCCACATGTATTGCTATTAGGAGATGAGGCCTTTGGTGAAAGATTAGGTCATGAGGGCAGAGGCCCTCTTGAAAGGGATTAGTGTCCTTATATAAAAGACTCCAGAAAGCTCCTTTGCCCCTTCTGCCATATGAGATTATAGCAAAAAGATGGCCATCTCTGAAACAGGAAGAAGGCCTTCACCAGACACCCAAGCTGTCAGCACCTTGATCTTGACTTCCCAGCCTCCAGAACCCTGAGAAATAAATTTCTGTTGTTTATAAGCCATTCCATCTATGGCATTTTGTTATAGCAGGCCCAACAGACTGAGACTCTAACCATGAACTTGTGGTTACCAGAGGGAAAGGGTAGGGGGGAGGGACGGTTGGGGGATTTGGGATTGACATGTACACACTGTTATGTTCGAAATGGATAGCCGGCGGGAACCTACTGTATAGCACAGGGAACTCTGCTCAATACAATATTATGTAACCACCTAAATGGGAAAAGAATTTGAAAAAGAATAGATACATGTGTATGTATAACTGAATCACTTTGCTGTACACCTGAAACTAACACAACATTGTTAATCAACTCTACTCCAATATAAAATAAAAAGTTTAAAAAAAAATTCCTCACATCTGATACTTTAACTCTCTGCAGGCAAGGTTTCTCTCATTTATAAGTTCCTTGGCATGGCTTATGTCTGTCTGACCAGCGAGGGCTGACCTGTTCCACAAGAGAGATGAGTTGGTTAACAATGATTTCAGCTTTATTTTATTTTATTTTTTTTCAGTTTCAGAAAGCCTGAGGGTAATTGAAGTTTGTATCTCAGCTTGGATGCACTTTTCCTTTGACTCACCAGTGATCTCTCTGATGCCCATCCTCTAGACCAGGCAGGCTGAGATGCTCTGTCCTCTCATGCTATTTTCAGAGCACATTCCTTTGGGATAACATTTCTTTTTCATTGTGCTTATTTTATATTTCTGCTTCCTTTTCCAAACTATGAGCTCACGAGGGCACAAACCATGCTTGACTCACCTCTGAATTTCCCGGAGGCAATGTAGTGTCAAGGTCAAGATCTTGGTCTCTGGAGTCAGACTGTCTAATGTGGGATACCTGCTTCTCCTAACTTCCCTCAGCCTCCATCTTCTCGCCTATAAAAAAAGGATATTAATAGTAACTGCCTCCTAGGCTGTTGGGAGGACTATGGGAGGACATGGGTAAAATGTTTAACATAGTAGCTGCCACTTAACAATACCCCCTAAATATTAGTATCTAGTTAGTAGTAGATGGTGCGCCTGAACAGAGTCACTCAAAGAAATGTGTACTGAGTGAATGAATGAATGCAACCAAGTCTGTGAACTGAAGTCACAAACAGAGCTCCAAAACCACAAAATGGGTCCCCGTGACATACAAAGACATTTACTGAATGTGACTGCAACAGAAGGAGGAATTCTGTGACTGCCACAGATGGGTGGATGAAACTCTGGCTTCCTGAAATTTTCAGCATCTCCTTCTTTGCCCAAAGGGACTTTTCCTCAGAAATCCCCTGGTAAAGACCCAGCCCCATTGGATGACAGAATTAATATGTGAGGAAGAGACATTAGAAAACATGAAATCCACCCCCATTTAATTCAGAAGTAGGAGGTTTAGACCCAGAGGACTCTTGAGGCTTCTGAGGGCTAAACAATAATATTCTTCCAGGTTTTCTGCCATCCCTATTAAAGTCAGGGCTCCTCTGGTTGGTGGCGGGGCTAGAGGCACACAGTGATGAGTGCCTTCATCTGTAAGGTCAGAGGTTAACTACAAAGTTTCCAGGCCCTTTTTTTTAGGGGGGAGGGGAGTTCTTAAAAGGGCTGCTTCAGTGCATACGCACTGGCATATGTCACTGTGACAGGTAGACACATCTTAAAACAAGCCTCACAAATACAATTCAAAACAAACCGAGTCAGTAGGAACTGGTTCCTTACATGAGCTCATTAAGTCCATCCCCTTGTGAAGGAAAATCGAATCTCCAGGTAGAAGACCAAATACTTGATCCTTTCCATAAGGCCACGTGAATTTCACTTCTTTCCCTTCCAGAACTGATAAGATCTCAAATAACCACATCGGCCTGGCTCACAAGAGGAGCTAGACCTTGCTTTGCTAAGAAGCTGGTAGTTGTTAGTGAGGGCCTGAGCCCCCTCAACGAAGAGATTTTCAACTGTGCGACTGTACTTGTGTTTGGTTTCCCATCAAGCTCTCTAACTCAGTGCTTACGTCACCTGCCTGTTATGTAGACCAAATGAGACATGTATAACAGCGGGTTGAAAACCACTGCAAGGCCCTGTGCAGGTGTGATCTGTCCCCCTTCTTCAGGGCATTGTTAATTCATGATCCTTAACCTCAAAGAGCTCTCAGTTTGAATAAGTTTATGATCTGTACACAGGCTTTGCCTGTGTGTGCGATTCTGAGAAATAAAGTTGGCTTGAGCGACAGCCCTTGGACACAGAGAGAGAAGACACGGGGAGAGGGCACTAGACACGGGAGCTTGGAGTTCAGAGGAGCAGTTACCTGTGTAATTCAAGTCTCCCAAGCCTGGGGATACATGAACAAACCCACACCAAGCCCACCCCCTCTTGATCCCTCTTGTCGACGAAGGGCCCAGGCCCTGTTAAAGGCCCCTCCAGTATTTTGGTCTGTCAATGGGTATTGTTCCTAAGCTGCATCTCCCACTGGACACCACCTTGTCCCTCTGCCAGGTCACGCCCTGGGCACCACATGCACGGCCCCGTGGCACGCCACGTTGCCTCTTACTTTCCACTCTGAATCACACTCAGCTCAGCATTATCACAGCAGGACTGCCTGAGCCTCTCCATTTTCCAGAGACTTCATTCTTATTTGCTGCCCACGCTGCTCTCCACTGAGCCCCACACTGAGTCCAATGGTGCTGCCCCAGGAGCAAAACTAGATGATGGGCTCCATGTGCACAAAATCACTCTTCCCTCCCCATGGCTGAAGCTATGCTTTAGGGCTCACTGGCTGGACCCTGCTCTTTCCTCAAGACTTCTCTCTCTCAGGAGACTTGGTCTCCCATGGGCTGTGCTGTGGACTGAATGCTTGTGTCCCCCATGAATTCCTGTGTTGAAATACTACCCCCCAATGTGATGGTGTTAGGGGGTGGGGCCTATGGGAGGTGATTCAGTCAGGAGGGTGAAGCCCCTGTGAATGGGATTAGTGCCCTTAGAAAAAGAGACTCCAGAGCTTGATCATTCTCTCTGCTCCTCACCAAGTAAGGACACCAGGAGAAAACAGCCCATCTGCAAACGAGGAACAGGGCCCTCACCAGGCACTGGGTCTGCCACACCTTGATCTTGGACTTCCCAGCCTCCAAAACTGTGAGAAATCAATGTCTGTTTTTTAACCCTCCCCATCTATGGTGTTCTGTTATAGCAGCCAGAGCTGGCTAAGAATGTCTGTCCCAGCAGTTTGACTGTTTGTTTATCCCCAGAAATGTCTACATCTTATTTAGACTTAACCTCCCTCTTCCCCTGCCTCACCACACCTGCTTTACAAAACTCTCCCTGCTTTTCTAACGTTCATTTATTCCATAGATTTAGTTGAAGAGTAATTACTCTGTGAAAGGCTTCTCAAGCTATAAAATGAAATTGCGTTCCAACTCCAAGCTGTACTAAAAATGTTCTGTAACTTAAAACCCTGTAACTAGAGGCACTAGGCTTATGGAAAATTGAGGGACTTGTGACTATAATTTATCATGTATATTTGGTTTTAAGAGATGATTTAAATCCAAACACTGAAATAGATTTAAAGGGTTTTATTAAAAATATTTACTCAAAAATAACACCTTAATGAAACTGCAGTATATATCATTTTACAGCTCCAAATTGCAAAGCAAATGGCTAAAATGTATGGATACTTACCTAGTTCTCCCGGAGGTAAGCTCTGGTAGGAACTGGAAGTTGGCAGAAGCTGGAATGGAGAGTGGTCCTCGGGTTTGCTGGAGGCGGCTGGGCTGGGTGGGGACAGGAATGGGCCCCCCACTCCTCTCTCTTCACCTCCCCCCTCCCCCACCCTCTTAGCCTCTCTAGTTCCCTAGGAGGCCCTAGCTGACCTCTGTCTGCCCACAAGATAATCTCCACTTGTGTGTGGTGGGTGGGATAGGGTGTTGGGAGACAGGACAGGATTCAGAGAGGGAAGAAAGAAGGCGTTCAACACGAATCCCATTTATTTTGAAAGTTTTTCAGCATCCTCTTTTTCCATAGGGGAGCAGATCCCAAGCTGACCCCACAGCTCCTTATGCTGCCTGGAGAGTCTGGTGTGAGAATAAGGGAGGGAGGGTGGGCATAGTTCTGCTTCCCTACCCCCACTCAATCCTGCCCCTCAAAATCTCTCCTCCCCCCCACTCCAGTCCACCCCTCATTTCACCTTTTAGAGAGCCGGGCAGCAACTCATCCCCGCTCAGGCCAGCACCCTCCAGGAGAGTCACTGGCCTTTGTGATTTGCTGTAATCAGAACAACGAATTCCTGTGCCTGATTAAAATCAGTGGGGGTGGGATGGTGTTGGGGGAATGAAGAGGTCAGTTTGGGGCTGTGGTGTTTTGGAAGAGAGATGGGGGAGGGGCTACGGCTGAAGTTTGGCAGAGGTCAGCGTGAGGCCTCTGGGCCTTGGGAAGACTATTCTGGTGCTCCCAGTTCTGGGTTAGGTGTACCCTCCTACACACCCCCAAAGGGCCTCCTCCTTACCCCTAGCACTTGTCCCACTGCCTGTTTCTTGTATGACCCTCCTATGACACAGTAAGCTCCTCGACGGTGCAGACTGCATCCTGAGTGTCAGGGTATCCCCAGCCCCTAGCCCTAGGTCCCAGGAGGAACTCAGTAAGGTCGCTTGTCTATGAATGAACTGGGCTGCCATATTGCAAAGGTCACTGGACTGAGACTTAAAAGACAGGAGGAATGCCTGCTCTATCATTTATTAACAGGGCTGGACACTTGGTCTCTCTAAACCTGTTCACTTCAACAGCAGAATGGATTCAATTCATCCCATCCTACTAAAGGAATAATGGAGCAAAATGGGATGATGGATGTAAAGGGGATTTATAGACTATATAGCGTTAGTCGCATATAAGATATTATCCAGACGAAGCTTGAGCAAAGAAAAGTGTGATTCTGGTCATTTTATGTAAATCAAGTCCGTGTACTCATATACAGACTTTCATAATACTAGCTCTTTAGCCTTAGAGTAAAAATTTAAAAATGAAGAAAATTACAATAATAAGCAATTACGAGGTAATGATACTTCAATATTTTGTGAATATTGTATTTGCTATGTGTCAGGAAATTATTTGAAACGCTTGGCATGCATTGTCTTATTTAAAACTCTTCATGATTGTAGAAAGTAGATGCTGTTATTACCCTCATTTCTCTGAGGCTTAGAGGGTCATGTGACCCATGGTGGGCCCGAATTCAAATGAGATCTACCTGACTTTGGAGCCCAGCTCTAAATCGGACCACTGAACTGTCAAGTAACCACAAGAACTAGTTTGAACCTCCTTAGAAATGAGGTCTTAACTAAAGACAAGTGGTCCTGTGCTTAAATCTTGCCACCTGTGAAACAGCAATAAGTTGGTTTTCTCAAAAAACTGTAGGGAACGATTATTTCCCAAACACCAAGGGCACTCTGGAGCGGAGGGGGGGGGCAGCGTGTGGGACAGTGAGGGTGGCTCACAGGCCAGGCTAGATGACGTTCTAGGTCCCTTGCTTCCACTTACATTAATTCTGTTTCTTTTCTTTTGTGAGAATCTTCTAAGGCCCAGGGGAGATTTCATCGTCTGAAGAGGATTTGCATTGGTTCCAACCAAATGTCCCAAATGAGAGCTTCTCATTTGGAAAACCTTTAACTTCTCTACTTCAGGTGTTCTCAACCATGTATGTGGTGCAAATTCAAACCACAGACCCACAGAATGACAAGCACAAGGCTGTAGATTTTCCAGGAAATCTATTTTTTCTCACCACTCAAAACCCAAATCAAGGCATGCATGTCTCCTTGTCATCTCCCTTTGCCAATACACCATTTCCCCCCTTAATCTACACTTTGACTTTAGAAGTCCCAGATTTTGACAGGAGTCTCAGCTCCACCTGCTTAGCTGGCTCAGACCCTGTCCCCTGCACAGTCGATAAGACCCAAGGGCACCAAAATCTTATAAGACCCTCAGCACAGCCTGACTTGGAACTTGCTTCCCACTCTGGGTTCTGGCCCCCCTCTTCATTTTTGGCCCCTTGGGGTTTCCTTAACTTTCTTGTTTGTTATATTTTCCCAGCATTTTAAGGTATTTTATAGTAGGAGGGGTATTCAGAATACATAGTCGAATACATAGTCTATTACAGTAGGAGGGGTATTCAGAATACATAGTCTAATACATAGTCTATTACAGGAGGAGGGGTATTCAGAATACACAGTCTAATACAAAGTCTGTTACAGGAGGAGGGGTATTCAGAATACATAGTCTAATACATAGTCTATTACAGGAGGAGGGGTATTCAGAATACATAGTCTAATACATAGTCTATTACAGTAGGAGGGGTATTCAGAATACATAGTCTAAACAGAACCTCCACAGATACTTTTACACAAGTAGAAACTGGCTAACGGCTGACATGAGAAGAGAGAAAGAGAACCACCCGAGTGGTCAGTGGTCCTCCTCTTCAAATCAGAAGTCAGGACGGACAACTACGAGTTTCTTCAGAGTTCAAGGGATGGAGCATTAAAAATAAGAACTGGTCCAACAGATCTGTGAATATAGGGTAGACAGGCATCACTGCCAGCAGGGCTCAGCATGAACCCTGGCTGAGGAGAATGTCTCCAGAGACCAGCACCAGAGTGAAACTACCCCTGCCTTCCCAGCCCTGCCTCTCCGAGTTGTCCCCAAACAGGGCAGGGCAAAGGCGGACAAGAACCCCCATCTCCTGCCCTGGGAAGGGTCTCTGCCATGGCCTCGAATGCCTCCAAGGACAGGCTCTGCGAAACACATTGTGTGTTCAAATGTTAAGTCTTTCTGCCACTCTCTTATTGTATGGCAGACTGGGAAAGAACTCAGAGAAATTGGCTCTTGCTGTAGGACACAAAAATTAAAACACTTGAGTCCAACATCCAGCTCTTTGGTCGCATTGCTTAACATAAGGAGCCAGGGAATGTTCTTGATTGAATCACATCCATTCAGTCAATCCCAGGTGTCTTCCTAAACAAGCAGATGGACTGACTTTGGGAGGCTTGGTGGTGGTGGCAGCGGTAGTGGTGGGTGGGGAGTGGGTGGGGAGGAAGAAGAGCCCTTGTTCACTGCTCACTGCCCATTGGACTGACATCTGAGCTGGGCTGACTTCACCTTCACCTTGTACATAGTCACCCATGAAGCCCACTTGTCTCAATGAGCTCTTCTTAGACTTCACCCAGTGGATTTTCACCTTGGTATGAAATCGGGGCCACACTTGGCATGCTTATTGTGTAAGAACCATCTTACCTCATGTGAGTCCTTCAGCTGGAGAAGAAATGCCCCCGCAAAATTCATTAGCCTCAGGTGGCACTGGGAGCACTTGCCATGTCAGACATGCTTCAGCAATTGAGAACAAATCCATCTTTATTCTGGAGATGGGAAACTATGGGCCTCAAAAGGCAGTGCTCTTAGAGTTTACATTTTCTCCTTATTCCCTTTAGGGCTACCAAAGTGTTTTAGCCATTACAGAATCCACTTTGTATTTTAAATCCACAGTCCTTTGGTTAATTTTAAGACTGGAGGGGTTTCTCTCTCCTCCCACCTCTTTTTTTTTTTTTTTTTTTTAGTTATCTGTTTTATACATATTGGTGTATATATGTCAATCCCAATCTCCCAATTCATCCTACCCCCCCCTCACCCCCCACCCCCGCTTTCCCCCCTTGGTGACCATACATTTGTTCTCTACATCTGTGTCTCTATTTCTGCCTTGCAAACTGGTTCATCTGTACCATTTTTCTAGGTTCCACATACATGTGTTAATATACGATATTTGTTTTTCTCTTTCTGACTTACTTCACTCTGTATGACAGACTCTAGGTCCATACACATCTCTACAAATGACCCAATTTCATTCCTTTTTATGGCTGAGTAATATTCCATTGTATATATGTACCACTTCTTTATCCATTCATCTGTCGATGGCCATTTAGGTTGCTTCCATGTCCTGGCTATTGTAAATAGTGCTGCAATGAACATTGGGGTGCATGTGTCTTTTTGAATTATGGTTTTCTCAGGGTATATGCCCAGTAGTGGGATTGCTGGGTCATAGGGTAGTTCTAATTTTAGATTTTTAAGGAACTCCATACTGTTCTCCACAGTGGCTGTATCAGTTTACATTCCCACCAACAGTGCAAGAGGGTTCCCTTTTCTCCACACCCTTTCCAGCATTATTGTTTGTAGATTTTCTGATGATGGCCATTCTGACTTGTGTGAGGTGATACCTCATTGTGGTTTGATTTGCATCTCCTCCCACCTCTTAAACCAAGGACCAGAAAGTTCTGGTGATAGACCCAGGATCACATTGGTCACTTAAGGTGGAGTCTTCAATTCCTAGAGCAGTTTTCCTTCCTCCATATCCTCAGGGCTTCCCATCAAATAGTAACAGAGGAAGCAGACAAACAGCTGGGAAATATTCCCCCCAAGTAGTGGAAGGATAGGCTGTGGGGCCTGTCTTGCCTGCCATGGAATTTTGTTGAGTAAAGACACCAAACAGACCCTGGGCTCCATCTTTAAATTTTCAGCCTAACACATGCCATGTCCAGTGAGGGGCTTAACAAAACAAATACTTGCTTTTGATTTTCATCATAGGATGAAGTCACTCGGGCTACTTGTAAAGAGGGACCAACATTTTATAGGCACATAACTTCTCCAACTCTGTTCCCTTCTTTCCTTCAAAGGATGTCATAGCAACAGGGCCCATACCCGCCTGTGCCAAAAGGTCTTTATGTTAACTTCCCTGGACAAGCAACCTCAAAACCGATTCTCCTTTGAACCCAGGCCAGAGAAACCTAAGCCTCCTGCAAAGTACAAAAGGCCAGCCATCTATACCAATCTTTGGGCTCGTTATGATGTTAGGGACTCCTCATTCTTTATCCCTCTCTGGGAAGAGGAAATTCTCAATTTTAGAGAAAGCTCTGTTGTAAACCCCTGGCAAGTTTGCCTTCCCAGCACCCGAATCCCCAAAGATTTGTTGGAGGCAGGGCTCACCTCTCATCTCAGAGCAGAAGCAGGTCAGATAGTTCCTCTCTCAGCAGCCTGGCCACTGACATATGGAGTTGGATGCAACTGCCCTGGCCTTGGGACCTGAAGCTAGTGACACAGAGAAATGTGGGGTACCTAAAGATGAATTCTGGCACCACCAGCAACAGGAGGCTGCAGTGACATCCAGACCCTTCTGTGGCACCACCTTGGCTGTGTATCTAGCATCTGGCCTCCCTTGGAACCTGTATATCACCCAAGCCTAGTTCTCCATGTGGCCTTCTCATCGATTTTGCAAGTTATCCAATCTCCTTCCAGTAAATTCCTTTTCTGCTTAAGTTAGTCAGAAATAGTTTCTGTTGTTTGCAACCACAGATCCTGACTAGCCCAGCCTCCTTGAAGCTGTTTCACTGAATGGATGAGTATTTGAGGAGTGAGCTACGCTCATGGCATCTTTATTGAAAGGGAATGAGGGCGTGAGAGCTTCGTGATCAAGGCCTGAAGGACTTTTACTTCTCCAGCTGCTGGCAGTGGGGACAGGAAAGGGGGTCATTTAAAGTCAGCAGGAGGTGGTGGTCTATGTTCAATCATCCACGTGACTTTGCTACAGCTCCCAACCCCAAACTTAAAAACAAGTACTGACAGAGGTCCTGTGGATTTGTGTTTCCAGCCCTGGCCTCCCTCTCTCTCTGGCCCTCCTTTCTAGCCAAAAGTCAGGTCCCACAGCTGGATGAAATAAAATGGTTCTATTGGGGGGCCTTAAAATTAGCATGGCTCAGTATGTTTTAGACTTGGGGCCATTCCCTGAGTAGAGAATGGAGGCTTTTCTCACTTTCTCTGCCGCAGCTGCTGGGGATAAAGTCAGGATCTGTCTGCTGCAAGGGCTCCCCCAGCCCAGATCTAATACATTCCCCTACTCCGACCCCCTCCAAATCCAGCCACCCAGACACCTGCCATGGACCTCAGTGAAAGGCAACCCCACTCCATCAACAGCACATTATCATGTGGCTTTCCATTTTTCTTAGTCACCTTATTCCTTTGCCCTTCCAAAGTTGAGGATAAATTATTTAACAAGTCTCCAGGGGTTAGCTTTATGAGAACCTAAAGCCGGTGCCCATATGCTATAGGTTAGGGTGAGCCAAACGCTGCAAGTCAATCCTTCTCATTCCACTCTGGAAAACACCCAGCCATGCACACACACGTGTGCACATGTGAGCAGTCACAAACTCACACAACCCACAACAGCACCTCCCAAACCACATGGCCCAAGCAGTAAAACATCAAGGCTCGAATCACCCTACTCAGGCCAATAAAAACTTAACTTTGAGCCCTGATGTAGTTGAGCCTGTGCTTGCAAGGTATCCTGCACACGCCTGGCTGTGAGTGAAACACTGTCTTGCCTTTCAGACAAAAGGATGGGTTCTATTTAAAAGTTTAAACATTCATTTGCACCTATATCTTTCTGACACATGCAGTGAAGTACAGAATATCAGAGTTGAAAGGGAACATACGTGATATATATGATACCTACACCATATTGTATCATTTTATAATTTATTAATTCCACCACATTTTATTTAGTTTTAATCTAAGGGACAGAGATAGCTAATGGAATAGTTTTCAATCTTTTGCAGAAGAAGTGGGCTTCAATGTTGGCTCTGCTGTATTCTTACTGGATGACCTCTTTAAGGCAGAGCTGTTTCTTTACCTGTAAAATGAGGACCGAAAATAGTATCTACCTTGTATTATTGTGACGACTAAATGAAATATCAAATGAAGTCTTAGCACAGAGTCTGGCAAACAGAAAAGGATATAATTAGCTAGAAAAATGGTAGCTTTTATTGTTATTATTATTATTATTCACCCCTGAATGGATTCTATTTTGAAGGAGATGGGCAACAAAACTACATTTATGAATTAGTAATGAATTCACTCTCCCTATCTTTTAGTTTTCACACACATTAATATCACCCCATCAGAACTTCTCACCTAAGAAATCAGTTGCTATAACTCTGGTAAAAGGTAAAGACCATTCTAATTAAGTTTAACCCAAGCAGTCTTATTGTCAATGGGTGATAAACATTAGAATTAAAATTTTTTAACATTCGAATATAAAATATTTAAAAATATTTTGACTACTTATGTAGAACCAGCCTAATGAAATTTCTCTGTTTTTCAGAAAAAGAAACTGATATCTAGAGAAGGGAACTTGCCTTAGACCATAAAGCAGAAACAAGAACCCGAGTCTCCAACTCTGAGACCAATTCCAATCTCCTTCATCCTGAATCCAACTAAGAACCTACAGCCCAATTTCAAACTACTAGTTGGTACATTTATAGGCCACGTCCTAAATCAGGAACTGTGATAGAAACCTACTGGGTTATGTGTCCAGCAAGTCACCCCTATTCCACCCCCAGCCCTTTTTGGGAACTGCTTCCCCCCTCCCCCTACTGCCCACCCATCCCCCACCATGGCTCTTGGCGGCCGTGTTTGTAGGATACAAATCAACCCCTGCCCATAAGAGTAGGTACCAGGCCCAGACTAGGTCAACAGGAGCATCTCTTCTTAGGAATATGGAATGAAGTGAGGAAAGAATTAGTTTTTTCCAGGTGGATAGACACCATTATTGGTTATGTTTCCAATGGTGCTATCCACAGAAGCAGAGAAAGCCAGGGTATAAAAAGAAAAGAACATGAACTCACTAGGAGGAAGAGATAGAAGAGTCAGATTCCTTATGGCTTTTTTTTTTTTTTTTTTTTTTTAACAGCTCTCTGAGGTGAAACTGAGGTTTGGAACTAAGTGACTTCTATTTATTTATTTATTTATTTTTGGCTGCGTTGGGTCTTTGTTGCTGCGTGGGGGCTTTCTCTAGTTGTGGCGAGCAGCACGGGCTTCTCCTTGTGGTGGCTTGTCTTGTTGCGGAGCATGGGCTCTAGGCACGTGGGCTTCAGTCGTCGTGGCTCGCCAGCTCTAGAGCACAGGCTCAGTAGTTGTGGCTCACGGGCTTAGTTGCTCCGTGTCATGTGGGATCTTCCCAGACCAGGGATCGAACCCGCGTCCCCTGCATTGGCAGGCGGATTCTTAACCACTGCGCCACCAGGGAAGCCCTCCTTATGGCTTTTGAACGGCAGGTTCTAGTTTATTTTGAGGTCTGCTGCCTGCTTAACCTTGGGCTTTTGGAAATACTGCTGAACGGATTCTTTCCTGGTTGAAGCCAGCTTGAGTCATTCTCACCTCCCTGTACCCCCATTGTGGTTACATTCTAGGAGGTGGGAGCATCAGGGAACCCACACTACATTGCCCATTTGAACATCGTCCCTACTGGGAGATATTTTCTCATCATTAGAAATGGCTCTTCCACGCTTCAAATCTCTTTAATGCATGGTATGCCTCTGGCCGTGATCTCTGAAGTTGCTGGGTCTACCATGGCCTGTCAGACCTCCCAGCTCCTGGGCTATTTCCCTTGCAGATGTCTAAGGATGCCTACCAGACCCCCACAAACTTCTGCTCTTTCTTTCCTCTTTTACCACCACTGCCTTGAAGGCCCCTTGGGCTTCCATGAAACTTGCATTTTACCATCCAGTAGAAAGCCCTGTGCTTCCACTGGGCAGCTATGGCTCCAGCACTTGTGCATCTCCTGTCAGCCCTCTGGGGCCAAAAACTGTTCCCCCAGATCACAAGATGAATGGCTGGAAGAGAGATCACAGTGGAGCAGACAACGTGCATTACAGGACACTCTCAACCAAGAAGCACAAGGAGGAGGGCGCGTGCCCACTGCCGAGAGCAGGGAGAAGGCTGAGCTGCGGGCTCTGCCTGGTGGCCGAGCTTGCTCTGGTCCTCAGAGCACAGGGAAAATGTAAATGAACACTGACTAAAATGGAAGGTTCAGTGTGAATATGTAAATAAGTATATGTGTATACAGATGTTTTACAGAAAACATTTCCGAGGCAAATATCATTTTAGCAAGTCAGTCCTGTGCAGCACATGGGGAAACATGGGCATTTGCAGTCCAAGACACGTTTCTTGTGCAGGAGCTAGAAAGCTTGTTAAGAGCTATGAGGAATGATTGGACTTGTTCACTCAGCAAATAATTCTCGGTTGCCTACTATGTGTTATTCAGCAGTGCACGAAATAAAGACAGTTCCTTGCCATTCGGGAGCTTCTATCTGCAGGCATGAAAGCCCTAATGGAAATACTAGCAATGGAAACTAGTGATAAAAGTGTCTATTCAGTACCTTTTATTCCAAAATATGGTGTTTATGTGGTTTTTTTTTTTTTACATTATTTCATATGTTCTACCAGGTGATAAGTTATAAACTCCATAAGTGAAGGAACTGGCTTTTTATTCATTGTTATCTCTCTAGTGCCTGATGCATAGTTGGTCTCAGTAAATATTTCTTGATTATATAAATGAATGATTCCCCCCTTCAAAAATCCTGTGAGTTTGGTATTATTATTCCTATTTAACAGATGGTAAGTTGAGGATCAGATAGGTTAAGGAATTTGGCCCAAATCACACAGCAAGAAGAGCCAGAATTCCAACCTAGATGGTTTTCCCTTACACCAAAATATTCCTTTTGCATGCATCAGTTGGACCAAGTTTTCCTGGAGCTCAGGTCACTCTTTACTATAAGCTGGACCTGGAGGGATAAACTATAGTACTTTCAGTCCCTGGAATACTATTTTGTGCTAATAGGAGAACCTGATTTCCTTATAAAAGTGTTAATTTTGTGTTCCTTGTGTGTCCCAGGCTTCACCAGGCCAGGCAGGGACCACCAGTGAGCTTCGGTTAACATCAGTGACCCAAAGCCCTTGTTTTTGCCCCAGTCTGCAGCCTCTCCAGCATCTCTTTCCTTAAATAAAGCCCCCCACCTACCACTCCATTTACTCTACCTCCGCCATGCACGCACAAACACCTCTTGAAATTTTCAAAGGTTAGTTTAGGTAGTTCTCAAACCCACCTGTGAGTTGGTCGGCAGCCACCCTGGGCCACCCACAGCTTTTACCTTCTGCTACGGTGTTGTGCGGTCAACCTCTGCTGTGCAAGAAGCTGTTGAGGGCACCACACTGAGGCTGCTGTTAATGGTGCCTTTTGGGAAAATAAGGATGATGAATCCCAGTTCTCCCAAAGTTTCCAGCCCTGAGCTGGCTTCTTTGAAGAGATCAGGAGAATGACCCCACAGCCAATCATCATGTGAGCTGACCATGAAATAGCCCTCACATGTCCTGAGTCTCACAAAGTCCCTCCTCTATGTACAGCCAAACACTCTCTCCCTATGAGCCCACATCCAGGCGGAGGAAGCCTAGAGTCAGAGACCCTCGCACACGTTCAGCTGGCAGAGTACCAGGAAGACACGCGTTCTTTGTGGAAACCCGTGAGTCATTGATCTATTAACTTAGAGTAACCAAGTACTATGATTTTGCTAAGTGATGTATCATCTTGGATTCACATCCTGACAAATATTAGCAGAAGCTAGAATGTAAGCATATACCCACAAGTACACACACACAAAGGACTTGCAACAGAAGAGATGCAACTCATTAACACTGTGTGTATGCGTATGGACACACAAGACAGAGAGAGAGGGAGAGAGAGAGACTGAGGTTGGGAAAATGTCCACATATGGATACGTCCATATGTGGCAGGCACAGCTCATGGAACACCAATGCTTAGAAGGAACCGGGTTGGAAAGCACTGGAAAATGGCTGAGTCTCTGGGGGTCGGTCATTCAGGTGACCTGATGTGTGTTATTTGCAGCTCAAAATCCGTGTAATGTCATTCCTCAGAAGCTCGGCTCCTCCTCTGTGACACAGAGTGGTTAGACTTGAAGCTCTACTGGTTTTCCTCCAGTTTTAGCCTTCGGAGATTCCGACTAAAGTTGGTAGGCCAGGGCCCAGAAGGCTTTGGGCTAAAAGCAAACGCTTTAGGGAGGGAAATGCCAAGAGAGGAGATTTATTAGGAGGGAATAAGTTTATGATACAGCTTAGGACCTCACAGTGGTCTATGTCTACAAGAGTGGCACTGTAATTACAAGGTATTTTAAAGGGAACATTCTCAGCCAGGAATAATATAATTCCAGTCTTTTTCCCAAGCTGCTCAGTGCCTATGCACAGGAACTTATTAAGCCCTACAGACTCCCAGAATGGGTTGTAAGTATCATTGTATCTTTCAGGCAATAAAAGGAGCTGTGGCCACAGAGGGTGTTGCCTCTGTGCTCCCAGAGTTACCCACCAGGCCACTGGTGCTCCGGTGTGGTCCAGGCCTCCCTGGTGTGGTCTGCAGTGGACTTCCAGGGGTCTGTGGGTTGGTCTCCTGGAGTAGCTATGCTTTGTCTCTGCTTGCGCTCCAGAGGGATTTATAATTTACTTATGCTCTCTCTTCTGATAGTTTGCCGGATTTTAATGCCATTCTTCTCGCTTCCCCTTGTGACGTCGTCCTTGCCCACCCTATGCCTCATTTTTAGGATGTTAAGTTACTGAAGGTGTTAGGTGGCCTCAGTTTTCTCTGGTTCTGACAAAGTAGCCCTTTAGTCTCAAGTGTCAGCTTCTCTGGTTCATCCTGGCTTTTAGTTAACATAATATCTTATGGTGCTGAATTTCAGCCCCATAACTGGGCACAGCATTGCTCAGAAGTTATCTCCTCTTTTAACAACAGCCGTTTTTCTCCTCCAAAGGCAGGTGTTGTCAAGACATCATGCAGGGACTTCCCTGGTGGCACATGGTTAAGAATCCACCTGCCAATGCAGGGGACACGGGTTCGAGCCCTCGTCCGGGGAAGATCCCACGTGCCGCTGTGGAGCAACTAAGCCCGTGCACCACAACTACTGAGCCTGCGCTCTAGAGCCCGAGAGCCACAACTACTGAGCCCGTGTGCCACAACTACTGAAGCCTGCACGCCTAGAGCCCATGCTCGGCAACAAGAAAAGCCACTGCAATGAAAAGCCTGCGCACCTCAACGAAGAGTAGCCCCCACTTGCTGCAACTAGAGAAAGCCCACACGCAGCAACGAAGACCCAAGGCTGCCAAAAATAAATAAATAAATAAATTAATTAATTAAAAAAACAAGAAGACATCATTCAGACTGTGCCTAGTAAAAGGCCAAGAAAGAAGTCCATGAAAAAAAGAGAAATTATTTGTGGATCAAGGCTTGTTATTCAACATCAAGGTTTCATTTTAGTGGAGAGACAGGAAAAGAACATATACATGCCCACCCAGACAGTCTGTTAATAAGCACATTTGTTTTCCTTTGTTATTTCAAAGGCTCTTGAAAGTATACACAGAGTCATATACTCTTTTTAAAGTAGTAACTCTTTGCAAAATTTTACAGAAGCTTCTACCTATTGGCCTAATTTTTCAACGAAAGAACACTTAAACCACAACAACCTGAGAGTCCCAGAACGTTTTCAACTTTTTTTGGTCTGTTTGACAATGAAATTTCACATCTGGGCTGGCAAGCCTGGTGCCAAGTTTTAACCTAATGCACTTTCAAATGGATGCGCTATTAATGTTCGAGCAGGAAGACCCAGGCTCCTAATGGGCTTGCTTGATAGCCCCTCGCCCACAGCTTGCTGCTGTAACAACAGCATCGTCACTCTGCTTAGTGGCCAGTGAACTCGGATTCCTGCTCCAGAGCATCTTCCTAGAGGGAACAGATGACTTCTTCATTCACTCTTTGTCAGTGAGCTGTCAGGCAGGGCCCAAACATCCAGCCCCGCCCATTTATGTCATCTGTGCCAATGTGCTCCCATGAACCTAGATGTGAGACTCATGTCAACACAATCCAGTTTATTCAAACTTGTCCTCTTCAGAGGGCTACTGCTCCCCTATTAATTATGCACATCAACAGTACCTCATCCGAAATCTATCGTAAAGATTCTGGAACAAATAACCCCCCACAGGCTAATGGCTTAAATGTGATCAAGGTTTATTATTTCTTGCTCATATCAAGTTCAAAATATGTTCCCCAATCGCAGCCTGCTCTGCTTCAATGTGGGACCCAGGGACCCAGGGTGGCTCTGCCATCTGTCTCATGTGGCCCATCTGTAATAATCCAGCACAAAGAGAAAGAACAGGGCAAAGCACATCTGGAGGTGTTTGAGGGCCAGGTCTGGAGCATCACATACCACTTCTCCTCACATTTGTTCAGTCACAAGGCCAGACTGAATCAGGAAGAGCCACGAAGGAGGAAGAGGAAATGGGATTGGTGAGCTGGTCCCTGCCCCACCTCGGCTCTAGCCCTAAGGCTTAGCTTTATAGCACCTCCCATCCCCACCCCCTTGAGATGATAAGGGCCTCCAGCACAGGAACTGGAATAGAATCCTGTCTACCCTTCGTACTCATCCTGGTCTCTGGGGGAATGAAAGGATGAATTTCAGCCAGAAGAGTGGTAGTGTAGACACGTTTGATGAATCTTGGACCTTTTGATGGCAAGGACAGATGGTGAGGCTCAACAGATGTAGCTGTTAAGGTCATCTTGTGCAAACTGAAAAAAGATTCTTGTCTTTTCTAATTATAAAACTAATATGCGCTCGCTGTACAAATTCCAAAAAATGCTGAAATTATTTTAAGGAAGGAGAAAAAAAAACCACCCATAATCTCTTTTCCCAAGAGATGCTGACATTTTTCTTGCTTATATATTCTGATGGGATCTTTATGTGCATGTCATTTAAATTAATTTGTGTCTGCAAAACTGAGATCATACTGTATAGTATACACTACATGCAACTTGCTTTTCTACTTAACAGGATACATTAGGAATGTCAATGCATGTAAAGAAAAATAGATCTTCATCATAATTTTTGGCTATATATTATTCGATTGTGTAGACATAGATGAGAATAATTGTATAATACACTTAGCTGAACAGGTGTAGACTGGGTGGTCAATGAGACCTGGGATTATGTCTACTTTATTGATCAGTTTATTCCCAGGGCAAGATATGATGTCTCACTCATAAGAGATGCTCAATAGTGGTCTGAGGAAGCTGACCTCAGCAAGGTGGAGAGCGCCTCTCAGACCTTGGTGTGCACACACATCACATGGGGACCTTGTTAAAACACAGAGAATCATTCAGAAGGTCTAGGTGGGCCCTGAGATTCTGCAATTTCACCAAGCTTCCAAGTGATGCCCATGTTGCTATACATTGAGTAACAAGGATCTAAACCAGTAGTTCTCAACTGGGGGTGATTTTGTCACCTGGGGACATTTGGCAACATCTATAGACATTTTTTAGTTGTTATGACTGGGGTGTGTGTGAGAGGGGGCAGGGGATGCTACTGGCATCTGGTGGACAGAGGCCAGGGATGCTGCAACACATCCCACAATGCACAGAACAACTCCACATAAAGAATTATTTGGCCCAAGTTGTTAATAGTGCCACTGCCAGAAACTCTGAGCTAGTCTTTCTCAAACAGTATTTCTCATCTGAACCACAGACAAAATAATGATTTGTGTGACCATTTTCTCAATTCTCCCAAGGGTGGTACATGACTAGTACTAAACTCTATACGTAGGAGATAAACTGATTGATTACATGCAATGGATGCTTTAGGTAGTTCCAGCTTAATTCTTTTCCAGAACCTAGATTTACTGTGCTGGC
Organism: Eubalaena glacialis; assembly: GCF_028564815.1. NCBI lineage: Eukaryota > Metazoa > Chordata > Mammalia > Artiodactyla > Balaenidae > Eubalaena > Eubalaena glacialis. Next base: position 58,280,358 of record NC_083719.1, read on the forward strand.
TGTGCTGCTATCTTGTTTCAGGGATTAAGGGAAGTCAAAAACTTCACAGTTTCATTTCTCTTCCTCTCTCCCTTCTCCCTCCCTCCTTTCTTCTTTCCTTTCATGGAAAGAGGGATTGGAAATTACTGCTTGCACTTTAGGCTTCTTTGAGGGCTAAAGAAATAACTTATTGGAAAAATAGAGAATGCGTGGATTATTTAGTTGGAGGATATTCATAGGAGCTTTTTATAAAGCCGTGACCCCAATGTATTAGTCTTAACACAGAGTTGCAGCCAATAATGCACAGTTCAGCCGCCAAAAGGTACTCAAGTTCTGTAAAAGAATTTTTTGAACACCATGAAAGAAACAATAGAACACAATAATATTTGAAAACAAGCAAAACTTATATACCTGTTTCCTCCTTTTCTTGATGCAAATGCCCTTCAACTCCTCCACCAGCCTTAACTCTCAGGCCTTTTCTATTTCTCCCCAGTTACTCTTAATTCTGTGTCATAAAAGGCCAAAAGAACCTGCCTTGATGAGAATCATGTTCCTTGAAGGGTACAATAGATAAGAATCTCTATGAACAAAGCCAGAATTTTCTTTAGAAGACAGGGGAGAGGATATAGATAAAGATATAGCTACCGATATAGTATTAGAATTCCTCGGAGAAATACAACCAATATATGTACAAAACAAGGAATTGGTTCACATGATTATGGAGGCTGAGAAATCCCAAGATCTGCAGTCCACAAACTGGAGACCCAGGAGAGCCGATGGTACACGTTCCAGTCTGAGTCCCAAGGCCTGTGAACTAGGAGGACAAATGGGGTAAGTTCCCATCCCAAAGCCAGCAGTCTCCAGACTTAAAAAGAACCGATTTTTCAGATTGAGTCCAAAGGCAGGAAAAGACCAGTGTTCCAGCTCAGCAGTCAGGTGGGAGGAGTTTTTTTGTTCTATTCAAGTCTTCAGCTGATTGAGTGAGGCCCACCCACATTAGAGAGGGCAATCTGCTTTATTCCGTCTACAGACTCAAATGTAAATCTCATCCAGCAACACCCTCACAGACACACCCAGAATAATGTTTGGCCCAATGTCTGGGCACCTTGTGGGCCAGTCAAGTTGACACATAAAAATAAGCATCACAGATATAGATATAAATGTGTGATATTGATAATATAGATGATGTTGGCCCGGTCCCATCAGTGTGCACTTATGAGAGTGTTCTGGGGCTCCCATGAGTGTCTCCAGATGGGGTTACTTCTGCTGACCTAAATTCTTCTGAAGGTTTCCTCCAAAGTTATGTTATTTTGAGCCAAAGCACAATGGTATAATATTGCTTTCCTACAGTGCCCCTCAGAGAAGGGGAGAAAAGTAAAATTTGTAAAAGTTGGGACTATCCCAACTATGATGAGAGGCTCAGAGAAAAGTGACCTTTTTCGGGGCCTCTGCCTAGAGTTGTACACAGAGGTCCTTGGCCAAAGGGAAACCAAACCCCTACTCCTCTCACCAAGCCTGGAGCAGGGACCGTTTTTTGATTGGTCTGCCAAGACGGACGCCTTTTTCTGATTGGTCTGCGGAGACCAATGATTCTGTATAGCCTTGGGCAAATCACTCTTCCTAGTAGGGGAGGGCTTTTTGTAGCAGCCCCCTGTTCCCACCTGGGGAGTGGGATGTAGCTTGGCTTTACTTTGCTGTCCTTTAAAATGGGACTAGTAATCCCCTCTGACGATCTCTCTAAGAATGAAAAGGGCGAGTGTTTTTGGAATGCCCAGCTCCGTGTTTGAAACAGCAGTCACGGCTCAGTACACAGCAGGTGCAACGGGAGGAGGGCGGGCTGGTGAGCTGATGCCGCTGAGGGAGACCGTTAAGGTGGTTACGACTTGTCCTCGGGAGGGGCACAGCCTCCTAGGTTCGACTCCCAGCTAACGCCTTACGGTTGTATGGCCTTGAGCAGGTTGCACACTACTAAGTCTCAATTTTTGAGCTGGTAAAATGGGGTTGTCTGGGGATTAAACTAGATATGCAGGTGACAGACTAACATAGTATTTAACACGAAGTAAGTCCTTCAGACACTTTCAAATCTAAAACACAGTGTATTGATTCTTTAACAGCTCCTGCACATCTTAAGGCAACACGTATTCCAGACTTACTGGAACAAGGGTGGGACCCTGTTTTAAAGGAACCCCTGGGGACTTCCCTGGTGGCACAGTGGTTAAGAATCCGCCTGCCAAGGCAGGGGACACGGGTTCAAGCCCTGGTCCAGGAAGATCCCACATGCCACAGAGCAACTAAGCCCGCGTGCCACAACTACTGAAGCTCATGCGCTCTAGAGCCTGTGCTCTGCAACAAGAGAAGCCACCGCAATGAGAAGCCCGCGCACCACAACGAAGAGTAGCCCCCGCTCGCCGCAGCTAGAGAAAGCCCGCGCGCAGCAACGAAGACCCAATGCAGCCAAAAATAAATTAATTAAATTAATTAAAAAATAAAATAAAATAAAGGAACCCCTGGTCAAAAATCAGGAGACGTACCCTGCTCCTTGCCAGACCCCAAATTAACTAACAGATTCTTATTAGGTAGCAAGTGAAAAGATTCAGAATTCTAAGAAACAGGGATCAGGCTGAACGGATTTTCAACAAACTCTTAAATTGCATGTCTCCTCAAGACATCATTAGGTAAAATTAGTCTTCTGCTGGTAAGACAGCTTGTCTTGAATAATTTCAAAGGTCCAAGTTGATCTGGAGAATCCTCCTTTGAGGAGGTCCTCAGAGAAATAGGTCATCTAAGGTCACGCTCCATGGACACAACCTCAGAACAATTTCTCTCTCTACAAGATGACCAGCTGGCATTACCAATAATGAGGATGACTGATAGAGATGACACCAAATTACAGCCCTTCCCTTCCCATTTGGCACAGAGAGGCACTTCCTCCTTTAATAAACAGAAATGTTACAAAGTAATCAGCATGCCAGAATGATCATTACACTGAGTAAGACATATAGAGGGATGATTTCTTTCACTCCACTTCTTCTACCGTATGTAAGTGATCTAGTGGTCTAGTGGCATAGAATGGTCCCAGCTTGAAGTCCCATGTGCACCTGATGGCAGGTTACCAAGGTTGCATGTTCACCTTGCAGAGGAAGGAAGCATTGTAACTTTGCAGCTGACCTAGCAGTATTGTCACAGGGTTCCTGTCATGAGACCAGACATATTAATGCTCCACAGTGACTCTGATGTGTGGTCACGGTTGAGACCAACAGATTAAAGTCTCTTGGATGCTCAGGATGGTCTCATTCCTTCCTAACATGGGCCGTGTCCTCATTTAACCAAGTTCCTTGCTAGTCTCTGTCACATAGACATTCTGTCCCTTCTAAGAAACTGTGACCTCCATGGGGCCAGATGGCCTCGTTCCTCTGGGCTCCAGGTGTCTGGTATTTACCCTAGAGCAGAGCTGGAGTCCCCACGGTTATGTAAGCCAGGGGCACTTCCAAACATGACATTAGCTAGAGAATATTTGCTCAGCAAGTTAACAGTGTAAATAAGATTAGAGGGAGGCAAGGAGTGGGTTTAAATGTTAAAATGCCTGAGAACAGACTGTGCTTGAGCATCTTAAAAGCATCCATTAATACTTAAGTAATTTAAAATTACTTGTACATGCATCATACCTATTCCACCAGGCCGTGCTTTACTAACCTACATATATTTGTATATATAGCTGGAATAAGAAAGCAGCTGCTTTTCCACTGTTCAAGGATCCACACGTTTCATTTGTATCTCAAACATCCTCAGCGTACCAGCCAGCCTATGGATCCCAATGAAATGACATGACTGCTACTGCCCACGTCTTGGAAACCCCGAACTCCCATTGTTCATATAGTACCTTCCATGGTCCCCCCACGTATGTATGGAATTCACAGAGAGTGCTTACATCCATCTGTGAATCAGCTTAGGGACACTGCTTTCACTGCCTCTGCCTTCCTTGCTCCGCCTCCAAGGGCCCCTGCCACCCGCTGCTCTGACCTGCCTTGGCCTGTGTTGTTTGTGGCTGTGGGCACCTGTGGACCCTGCTTCCCAAAACCACATTCCTGCTTTTGACCTGGACCCTTTCCAAAGGACTTCTGTCCGCTGTCCGGCCAAGGTTCAGCTAATTCACCCCGGCCACCACCAGTGCTATCAGTCAGCACAGGACCGTGACAGCTTCACACTCTCCTGTAAATTAGAAAGGAAAACATTCACTCTCTGTATGTCCCCTTCCGATGGGGGTCCCACAGCATGGTTGCTTGGCCCTCGGATTATTACAAGGTTTATTGCAACACCTGTCAGTTTACACACTCAGCTCCTATTCTTCAAGGAATGGACAAATGCCACCGGGACATCAGGGATGGGAGGATTTCACACCCAGGCACCATGATGCATGTTCCAGAAACATCTACTGTTTCTGGAAGGAGAAACAGTACTCTAAACTGCAGGCAGACCCTGCTGTTGGGTCCGGCTGGCTGGACCATATTTATCCTTTTATTCCAAACAGTAAATTCTCCCTTGAGGAATCTGCTTTTCTCTCTGCTCCCCACCCATCTCCCACCACCTAACCCCTCCAAATACGTCCACACACATTCGAATCCCCTGGGAGACACCATTCAGGCAGCAAGTCACCCTCATGTTAATCAAATAGACTTGGGGGGGTGGAGTGGGTAGGCTGGGGGCAAAAGAAGGTGGGGCGATACCTAGCACATTCCACAATTGAATAAATATTTAGTAATCTCGGATTTTAGCTAGCCAGGACCCTTGTTATTTATGAATTCATTTTAGCATTTTCTTCAATTAGTCTATATCAGGGAGGTCATGCACTTCAGAAGTTTATCTACTTATAAACTTCTAACCTGGGAGCGCTAATAGAAAAACCCAAGAGTGTTGGGATAAAATTTTGAAAAATTAAGGTGTATATTTTCCACTGAGATAATAATTTTTAAAGCTGAAAATGATGAGAAATGACAAGCACTTGCATGTGAGATTATTTATTTAGTACAAGTAATCCCAAAGCCCAGAGACTGAATAATACAATATGTAACATAATAATATAATACTTCTCTGTGTATTTTTCTAAAGGCTCTTAATTCCAAGTTTATTCTGATTTCCCAACTCTGTATTTAGAGAGCAGTTCCAAGAGAACTGTGGAAAAATAAATAGTGAGAGACTAAAGCATTTTAGGTCTAAGTCTTTGAGCACCACCTACGCCCCATTCCTTCCCCCTAAAGAAAGGTTTTCTAGAATGCTTAAGAAGTCAGGAAAAGAGCTACCCAGACTTTGTCTTTGATTCTTTGGTTTTGCCAGCTACAGTCTTGCCCTTCAGATTTTATATTTGCCTTTGGTTTCAACTATCACCCATACGAAAATGATGCTTTGATTTCCATCTCCAACTCTGATCTCTGTTGAATGCTGGATATGCAACTCTCCAGAGCCACACCTAGTCCTTTCCCCCTTCATCTAAAACACAAGGTCTAAAACCAAACCCTCTCATTTCTTTTTTCCCAAACTATGTCTGTTTCCGGACTTGTCCATTTCAGTCAATCGTTCTATATTGTAAGTTCAGTTACTATATGAAAACTTTTCAAAGGATTGGGAGGCTTTAAATATTTTTCAAAAAACTGGAGCCTTTTTAAAAAAGTTGTTTTTTCCCCTAGCCCTGAGCTGGAAGTGTTTCCATTTCTCTCATTTCTCTTCTGAGGGAAGGAACAAAGCTGAACGGCCAGCAGACATGCATGGTGGCTGCAGGAGAAAGCGTGAAGGAAGGCAGCCACCATCTCCGTTGGCTGAGATGACGAGTGAGCAAGGAGTCCAGCACCAGCTGCCATTTCAGAATAAGGTCAGTGGCCTAAAGCCATTGCTCCCACATTCCCAGCATCCCAGGGGAGCAGGAGGTGGGTGTGGTACCTCTCCTGGATGTGATGCAGTGTTTCCAGCCAGCACGGCCACGTGCAGATGGGCACTAAGAATGCAGATGATGTCACAAGCACAGCTGCTGCCGTGTCCACCCTGGGGTTTTCCTCACAGCCTGGCTTATGCCTGGTACTGTAGCTGACTGGACCTGAGCACGTTCTGTTGAAGTCTGAGCACATTCTGTGCTTCCTGATCTTCTCCAGGCCATGCCTTGCGTCTCCCACCTATTTACTCCCAAGAGGGAGGCTGCAGCTGCCGCTGCTTACAGCCTGTTTCCATGGTCTCTCTCCAGGCCAGTGTCAAGAGCGGGAATGTGGACTGACAGCTGACCCTGGCTGGCTCTTTGTCTTCGTGTAGAATGGAACATATCAGGGGGCAGCTGAACTATCTTAACTTTTCTTTTTATATTATTCTCCCAACTTCCAAATTTCTCTTAGTGGCTGAAAGCACAGACTCTGTCGCCAGGCTTTCTGGGTTCAGATCCTGTCTCCACCATTTTACAAGCTGTGTGAAAATTGGGCAGATCACTTAACCTCTCTATGCCTCAGTTTCCTCATCTATTAGAAGGGGATAATAATGGTACTTATAGAATGATTAAGGGAATTAAATGAATTAATATATGTAAAGAACTTAGGAGAGTGCTTGACCTATAATAAATGCTACCTATTCCAATTTGATTACTGAAAAGATGTTCACTCCACAGCAGTGATCCATATCATGATTGAAATTCTATCATTTCTAAGAGAGGTGTTTATTCATAGTAGCAAACATTTGTTAAACACTTTACAATGTTAAGGCAGGACATTCACTATTTCACTAAATCCTGTAAAACAGACAAAGCAGAGGTTTTTGTTATACTCATAGAGGAAGCTCAGAGAGTTTTAATAGCTTGTCTAAGATCACAGAGTTTATAAGTACAGAGTTGAAACTTAAATTTAAGGCCATTTGACTCCAAATTTCATACTCTTTCTACTATATCAAGCTGCCTCAATTTTTTCTAAGACTTTTTTTTTTGATGTGAACCATTTTTAAAGTCTTTATTGAATTTGTTACAATATTGCTTCTGTTTTATGTTTTGGTTTTTTGGCTGCGAGGCATGTGGGATCTTAGCTCCCTGGCGAGGGATCGAAGCTGTACCCCCTGCATTGGAAGGCAAAGTCTTAACCACTGGACTGCCAGGGAAGTCCCTCAAGCCACCTCAATTTTTATTGATCTGTTCCATCAATATTTGCTGAGTAAGGACTTGGTACTAGAACAGGTGAAATGAAATTAGGTGTGATGAAGAAACGGCCACCAAGAAAAAGACAAGTAGACAAACTGATGTACAGCCCTGCACCCAAGAGCTGTCCTCCTCAAACGTATAAAATTTGTTACAAGTTGAATAATGGATTGGATCCACTTACTATTTAAAGAAACTTTTCTAAGAAGGTGCCCTCCTGAATCAGTCAGGGTTTGGTCAGAAAATCATTCTAAATATTTTAGCAGGAAGGGATTTAATAGTAGGAACTATGTGCCTATAAAACTATTAGAAGAGCTTAAGGTGTGAAAGTCACAGAGATCCTCTGCTGCTTTTAGGAGATCACAGAGAGCTTCTAGCAGGCTCTTTAGAAAACAGGCAAATCACAAGAACTCACTGGGAAGCCACTGCAAACCTCATTCACCACTTTCCATAGTCTGCCTACAGCTTCCAGAGGGAAGTAATTCCTGATTCTCTTCTGCTATGGAAATCTCATATCAGTGCCTTTCACTGGCTGCATCTGAAGAAGAACTCTACTGGCAAAGGACTCTGGGAAGTGTAGTTTCTAGGCTTCCAGCTCCTTACTAAGGGAACAAGATTAGAAGGGCAAGGATATTGCTGGGTATCTATAAATACTATACAGTACTCCTCCCACTGACTTGTAAAATGCCTAATGATGGGGATGATTTTCTTCTTCAGGTTGAGGAAACTAGTAATGTTTAATGGAGACAGGTGTCACATTGTCTAGCCCCACCCACATAAAAGAGCTGGAAGTTTTTCCTTGTCACCATCTTAATGGCAAAACCCCATTTTTTGCCATTAAAACCCCGACAGATGCTCTTTGAGGGTATTGCTTTTAGACAATTGGGCTCATATAAAGGAGGAAGTCCATCTGAGTCTCAGAAGATCTTGGGGTTTGGGATGTTGTCACTTGTGTTAGATGATAAATACTTCGGGCGATTTGCAAGCCGAGGTCAGGGGAAAGCCCTCACACTGTGCATCACTCATGTGGCTTCTCAGCCCCGGTGGTGGGTCGTAGTCCCTGGAATGGCGATCTGGAAACAAGCACCTGATCTCTATGCCATTTGTGCTGATCTTTCTACATGCCAATTCTTTCCTCCCTACAAGGTGCTTTGGTCCACTCCCCAGCCTTCAGGAGCACGTGCCGCATCCCATTCTCCTCCTTCCTCCCAACCCTGGCCCAATGTGAGCCTCATGGATAGGGGTCATCAGCTAGGGTCTCTCTCTCTCTCTCTCTCTCTTCCCTCCAACTCCAAGTTAACCCAGTGCCGATTTCCTTTCAGTTCCCAAGGGCTTTTCCTCTCTGGACCAAACCTGCTCTAACAAATAAAAAATGTTGGCTTTCAAGACAATTGTTTCTGGTATGGGCTGCAAGAGCTTACTTTGGAAGTCAAAACCTGCACATCAAATACTTCCCTCTAAAAATATTTCCAAAAACAGACACACACATATACAGTCACTTGATTTATGACAGAGGCACGATTCAATGAGGAAAAGATGACCTTTTTCATCAGTCATGTTGGAACAATTAGACATCTATGTGAAAAAATTAACCTTGACCTTACCTCACACTAAAATATTAATTCAGGATTGACAATAGCCTTAAGTGTGAAATAAATTAATAAATACCCTAAAAGAAAACGTAGAAGAGTATCTTCATGACCTTGGCACAGGTCACAATTTTTAAAAGTCAGGGCACAAGATGGACTAACCACAAAAGAAAAAGCTAAAAAATTAGAGTTCATTAAAATTAAGGACTTATATTCTTCAAAAGGCACCAGTAAGAGAGTGTAACGGTAAGCCACAGACTGGAAGAAGATATGTGCAATACATATGTCTGACAAAAGATTGACATCCATAATATGTAAAGAATTCCTATGAATCAATAAGAAAAAGAAAGATAACTAAATTTAAATATACACAGAGAGAGAGACTTGAGCAGGTACTATGAAAAAGAGAATGTATAAAGGGCCAATAACCATATGGAAAAGTCTTCAATATTATTAGTCATCAGGATAGTACAAATTAAAACCACAGTGAAATACCATTGCACACTTACCAGAATACAAAAATTTTTTTTAAATCGACAAAACCAAGTGTTGACAAGATTGTGAGCAAGTGGAACTCTCATACATTGCTGCTGGGAGTATAAAATGATGCAATCACTTTGGAAACTCCTTGTCAATGTCTAGTTAAGCTAACCATACATTGTTTTCCTAGATATATGCCCAAGAGAAGTAAGTGTTTACATCCAAGAAAAACATTCACAAGAAAGTCCTTAGAAGTTTTATTCATAATAGAAACCAGAAATAACTCAAATATCATCAACAATAGAATGGATAAATAAATGTGATACATATGTTACAGTTATATATGATATATATATCACAAGACATCAAACGGGTATATAAAACAACATTTTAACAATTTAATGTAAGTGAACAAGAAATGGATTATATATATATATATATAAAACTCAGCAATAAAAAAAAGAATGAACTACTGCTCTATCAAACAACATAGACAAACCTCAAAGACATTATGTTGAGTGAAAGAAGCCACCAAAAAAGAGTGTATTCTCTCAGATTGCATTTATATGAAGTTCAGGAACAGGCAAACAGTTCTATGGTGATAGAAGTTAGTATGGAGGTTAACTCTTGAGAGTGGGTGGGTGCTGACCAGGAAAGGGCCAAGGGAGCCTTCTGGAGTGTGTGGGAATGTTTATGTCTTGATCTGGGTGGTGGTTACATGCATATATACATTTGCAAAAATCCACTGAATTGTGTTCTTGAGATGAGTGCACTTACTGTAGGCATGTTATACCTCAACTTAATAAGAAGGGGAAAAGGTCCTATTTAGGAAATTTAAAAGATAAACATCAAATATTTCTGTCTCTTTTTTTCTTCTTAGAACAATTTAAATTCTTCCCCAAGAAATGTGTATACCTCTGACTGACTTGGGGAAGGGCCACAAACGAGAGAGTCTGGAAAAGAAAAGAGCACACATTTGTTTTTGTTGCTGTTTCATTTTTCTTTTGCCTTCTGCTACCTATGGAGAGACATATGTGCTCCAGGATTGGGGGTGGAAGGGAGAAAGAAGAAAGCACCACCAGTCAGGCTGCCCCCTAGAGCCCTCATACCCAGCATCATGGTGTACACACACAATAGTAAATAAACATTTGCTAATTTTCTGATTGGGTCTTTCTAGGCAGACAAAATATACAAACAGCTTATGCAGCTCAATAACAAAAAAACAAACAACCCAGTCAAAAAATGGGCAGAAGAGCTAAACAGACATTTCACCAAAGAAGACACACAGACGGCCAAGAGGCACATGAAAAGATGCTCAACATCACTAATTATTAGAGAAATGCAAATCAGAACTACAATGAGGTATCACCTCACACTGGTCAGAATGGCCATCATCAAAACATCTACAAACAATAAATGCTGGAGAGGGTGCGGAGAAAAGGGAACCCTCTTGCACTGTTGGTGGGAATGTAAACTGATACAACCACTATGGAGAACAGTATGGAGGTTCGTTGAAAAACTAAAAATAGAACTACCATTATGACCCAGCAATCCCACTACTGGGCATATACCCTGAGAAAACCATAATTCAAAAAGACACATGTACCCCAATGTTCATTGTAGCACTATCTACAATAGCCAGGACATGGAAACAACCTAAATGTCCATTGACAGATGAATGGATAAAGAAGATGTAGTACATATATATAATGGAATATTACTCAGCCATAAAAAGAAATGAAATTGGGTCATTTGTAGAGATGTGGATGGACCGAGAGTCTGTCTTAGAGAGTGAAGTAAGTCAGAAAGAGAAAAACAAATATCATATATTAATGCATATATGTGGAATCTAGAAAAATGGTACGATGAACCGATTTGCAGAGCAGGAATAGAAATGCAGACGTAGAGAATGGACGTGTGGACACTGGGGGGAAAGGGAGAGTGGGACGAATTGGGAGATTAGACATACACTATCATGTCTAAAATAGATCGTTAGTGGGAACCTGCTGTATAGCACAGGGAGCTCAGCTCGGTGCTCTGTGATGACCTAGATGGGTGGGATGGGGGGTGGTGGTCCAGGAGGGAGGGGATATATGTATACATATAACTGATTCACTTCAATGTACAGCAGAAACTAACACAATATTGTAAAACAATTATACTCCAATAAAAAAATGTGAAAAAAAAAGTTTAAAAAAAATTAATGACAAACAGAGAAGAAGAAGAAAAAAAAGCCCAAAGAAACAAGTCTGATTGTGTGAAGGTACACAGGCTTATTTCACAAGATGCCCTTGGGTGGACTTCCCCCTTTGATGCAGAGCTGGACGTTGTGCTCAGAGTAGCCCCTCACTCTTAGGTTAGCTTCGAGTGGGTCAGGATAGCTCTCCTGTTGGAGACTCTGGGCTCAACTGATTCTTGCTGCTCTAGCCTGGGAAAGTCCCTTTTATTTAAAATTTCCTGGCAGGCCTCCCACTCCCCCTCCTGCTCTTCTTGGTGGCCTCTGGGTAAATTAGACATTGTACATTTGCACAAGCCGGCATCAGCAGGCAAGCTTATCTCAGTCTGGCTACAGACTTAAAAGTACCTGCACTTTACATTTTGGGCAATCCATCCTTTGTCAATAGAAATGAACATCCCTTCCCATGAACTCCTAATAAATATCTGGAAGATTTCAAGGAATGAACCTTGGCTGACCCACTCATGCACATCTTTGAAATCCCTCCCTTCCGCACTTTCTGTGGAGCTGGGCTAGTGGTCTGAAAACCCTTGAACACTTTTATGAACCATAAATTCAGGGAACTGTGAGTTTGGGGATTTGAGGAACAGATTTCGGGAAGTAGCAAGGAATAATCATGTTTTGGGTCATTTCATCATGGTCCATTCCCAAGAGATTACATATGTTCTCTGCCTGTATCCCTACAGATCTGCATTTCCTGTTGGAAGGAAAGAAACCAAGTCAGTATTTGATTTGCAAATGATATTAATCAAAATTTATTTTAAGTGACAACTCTTGGTAATGTGGGGATAGCTCCATCTTTCACAGAAGATCGATTCTGTCTGTTTGAATGTGCATGTAGAACAATGTATGTCCTCTCTGCATAAAGAATCATCTCATAAATACATATTCCTTTCCCATATGGCACATCTTTTCAGCCCTTGTTATGTGTGCATTCAGAGGAACACCAAGCAGTAACTTTGAGCAGCATGACCAAGTTCATGTTATTTTAAGAATCTAAGGGTTTGACCTCAGTTCAGAGTCATACTGAAAATGGATAGGTTCTATGTCTTGCAATTGTAAAATGGGAATTCTTTGCTTGATGAGTTTATTTCACCATTGCTATGGGATGGAATAAGTGACGATAGTGATAATTAGGGAGAGAATCATTCATTTTTCTCCATGTAGAATTTACAGAATCTGCAGGGTTTGGGTTCTAGCCTAGAAGTAGAATCCTCTGGTGCTTGAACTTGTTTATTTTGGTCAAAAATGTGACTACAGGGGAAAAAGGATTAGAACATTCTTTGAACGACTTCCAAAAGCATCTTAGACATCAAAAGGATTATATGAAGCAACATTTTACTGATTTAATGTAAATGAACCAGAAATGGATATACTGCATTTCCTTTAGAGGTACACAGGGCTTAAAATTAAAGGGGAAATGCTTACAGATAGGATTTCTGACTTTATTAAATCACAAATGTTTCTAAGACCAATCCTGTGCTGGATAAGATTAAAACAGAATTGCTTGCTTTTCCTAAAAAATAGTAATCTGTTATATTTTTAACTCATAGAATTCCATATTAGCTAACAGTGTTTAAATACAAATCATCTCTACCCATCATTGAAAATGCTGAGGCTCCCATGGCAACAATAGATTTCATTTTTTTCATGCTCAATAGCGACATTGTAGCAACTCTGAAAAACAAAGACTGAAATGTGGGTATCAGCAGAAATTCCAAGGATGTGTCAAGGTGGAGGTCGCAAGCTCATGGCCCATGGCTGAATCTATTCCGCACTCATGAATTATTTAGCCCAGAGAGCATTCAAAATGTTTTTGAATTATTTGCCAGCATTGAAATAATCTGCTGATGGGATCAAAAAGTCAAGATTTCTGGTTTCTCTGGACAAGTAGAAAATCTGGTGCCAGGGACCTTGATTGCCCCCTGGCCACATTGGCAGAAGCTGAAGCCAGGCTGCCTCTTCAGAAAGTGAGTTCTCCAGTTTGCCACAGTCTCTCCTGAGCTGCTTCAAGCAGCCAAATCACCTGGCCCTTCTAGGCTTTGAATGTGAACCAAACTGAAGAATAGAAGTAGAATGCAACAGCCCCTGAAAACTGCACCCTTCTTAAAAAGATACAGAGCACTTCTGCTCTATGCTCTTTAAATACCAACTTATTCAAGGTTATTTTGAATAATTCTCAAATGCAGGTTCTTTCCTTTACTGACCCTCAATCCCAGATCTCCCAGTTTACTGTTCGTAGACCCTCCATGGAAGGGGCAGGAAAACCACAGGGAGCCATATCTCTGGTCAGTACTTTAGCTCAATTCAGCGAATAAAAGAGATGTCCCTTGAAACCAAAATTGAACTATGGCATTAACTATGACAATTATTTCTCCAAGTTCTAGCCTCAGCCACTGAGAATTGGGAGCTACATATTCCACTGGGTTATTTAATTATTGCCTGGAATCTTTGGTAAACACAAGATAACAATTGATTCTGTTGGTCCAAGTTTTTAATTGATTTAGACATTGTCCTAAGGAGGGCAAGATAATGAGGTCAAGAATGGCATGGACCATTTACCTATTATGACCACAGACAATACCCTTAAATCAAGCCAACCACCTTGCCTAAGTGAATTGCTTATTATAAGGAAAGAAGTGGTTAGAAAGTGTACCTGAATCACTATGCAAACCCATCATCATTATGAATAAATAACTAAAAATACACTTGTAAGCAGAGAGGTGTCATTTATACTTGCTTCATAACCTTGATTTGAGTAACATGGCTAAAACTATGCAATATGTCCAGTTATAACTCATAAGGCAGCCACTAATTACATCCTAGAATCAGTCCACATAATAGAAGGATGACACAACCCCGGGGTTATGACTTACAGCACTTAGGTCAAGCTGACACTTGATTTCAGTAGAACCTGGAGGTAAAAACAAAAAGTCGATGCCCAGAGTTTGCCAAGATTCACCTTCCTGGCATGACAAGAGTCAGCATTCAGTCCCGAACTCCTTTCTCTCCAACTAAAACTGATGCAGACAAGACTCACTGTCAGCCCTGCCATGAGAGGATACAGTTATCTCCTCTGCTTCTTCTCGATCTTTTTTGTGTTCAAATCTTACCACTACTGCTCTTCAAACAATTCTTTGGAATTGCCTCTTCTCTCCATTGTGCAAAACTCAGCTGAGGGGCAGACCTTGTTGTCCCTTCTTGATGAGAATCCCGGGGGCAGGGCAAAAAATTTGGTGTGGAAGTGAGTCCCTAAGGAGATAAGTAGCTGTGATTTGCCGTCATAATTGATGACATCTGTTTGCTTCCCCACTCCAGATTTATTCAAGAAATATTTATTGACTATGTATTCCAGGCCAGATAGAATTCCTGAGCTATGGCATTTAAATTAGTTCATCAGCTATTTCTCAATATCTCTGGGGATGGAGAATGAAACCCTCACTCTGCAACCCTTGTTAGTACATGATCTTCCACTTAGTGATATACTTTCTCATGACTAGTCAAAAATCTTCCTACTTATTCACAGCATATCTGTTGACTTAACAATACTCCTTGTCTTTTTTTTTTTTCTGTTCCTGAAAATACTTTTCAAGAACATATCATGGGTAACAATCAAGTCATCATTTGGAGGCCCTTTCATTTTCTTTCAAATGATTTAAATCCATTTAGTAGGAATATTTTTGGTAGGTATCTTGTCCCCTAATGGAGAAATAAGATAATTCTTTTGTTATGTTAAAAACACTTTGTTCCACCCAGATATGCAAACTTGTTCCTTTGTTGTTACCAATCTGTGATGTGTGAGCTGGGCATATTTCAGGGATGATGTTTTCATTGTCAGCTCTCCCAGTCTATCTCAGTAGTTACTGTACCTGTCCAGAGTTAAAGAAGAATCTACATAAGACAGAGGTTCCAACCAGTTAAACTACCAGCTGAGGAGTCAGATAACAAAGCACAACTGTAATGGTGTCAGGGACCATGACAGGGACATTATAGCATCATGCTGGTGCATGTGACTCTGCCTCCTCATGATAGGCTGACAGAGCCTGACTTTTTTTTTTTTTAACTTTATCTTATTTTATTTTTTTAACATCTTTGTTGGAGTATAATTGCTTTACAATGGCGTGTTAGTTTCTGCTTTATAACAAAGTGAATCAGCTATACATATACATATATCCCCATATCTCCTCCCTTTTGCCTCTCCCTCCCACCCTCCCTATCCCACCCCTCTAGGTGGTCACAAAGCACTGAGCTGATCTCTCTGTGCTATGCAGCTGCTTCCCACTAGCTATCTAGTTTACATTTGGTAGTGTATATATGTCTATGCCACTCTCTCACTTCGTTCCAGCTTACCCTTCCCCCTTCCCATGTGCTCAAGTCCATTCTCTACATCTGCGTCTTTATTCCTGTCCTGCCCCTAGGTTCTTCAGAACCTTTTTTTTTTTTAGATTCCATATATATGTGTTAGCATACGGTATTTGTTTTTCTCTTTCTGATTTACTTCACTCTATATGACAGTCTCTAGGTCCATCCACCTCACTACAAATAACTCAATTTCATTTCTTTTTATGGCTGAGTAATATTCCCTTATATATATGTGCCACATCTTCTTTATCCATTCATCTGTCGATGGACACTTAGGTTGCTTCCATGTCCTGGCTCTTGTAAATAGAGCTGCAATAAGCATTGTGGTACATGACTCTTTTTGAATTATGGTTTTTCCGGGTATATGCCCAGTAGTGGGATTGCTGGGTCATATGGTAGTTCTATTTTTAGTTTTTTAAGGAACCTCCATACTGTTCTCCATAGTGGCTGTATCAATTTACATTCCCACCAACAGTGCAGGAGGGTTCCCTTTTCTCCACACCCTCTCCAGCATTTATTGTTTGTAGATTTTTTGATGATGGCCATTCTGACCGGTGGGAGGTGATACCTCATGGTAGTTTTGATCTGCATTTCTCTAATGATTAATGATGTTGAGCATCCTTTCATGTGTTTGTCGGCAATCTGTATATCTTCTTTGGAGAAATGTCTATTTAGGTCTTCTGCTCATTTTTGGATTGGATTGTTTGTTTTTTTGATACTGAGCTGCATGAGCTACTTGTGAATTTTGGAGATTAATCCTTTGTCAGTTGCTTCATTTGCAAATATTTTCTCCCATTCTGAGGGTTGTCTTTTCGTCTTGTTTATGTTTTCCTTTGCTTTGCAAAAGCTTTTAAGTTTCATTAGGTCCCATTTATTTATTTTTGTTTTTATTTCCATTTCTCTAGGAGGTGGATCAAAAAGGATCTTGCTGTGACTTATGACATAGAGTGTTCTGCCTATGTTTTCCTCTAAGAGTTTTATAGTGGACAGAGCCTGACTTTAATGATGCTTCTTGGTGTCCATAGGACTTTCCAGCAAAGACACCTTGCAGAGCCCTCCTGGAACTCAAGTGCAGATGGAGAAAAAAAGAAAATCGCAGGAGATGTTGGACACCAGAAACTTGGACACAAGAAAGACTAAGAGAAACATGAGAGAAGAAAATTCTTTTACTCTTCTCTCAGGATGGATGGTTGGTTACTTTGAGATGCAGCGTGTTGACATGGGAACTGATGTACTGCAATGTTATAGTGAAAGCTAATTACTATCAACTTTGGTTAAAGATGAACCTTATAGAGAAATGAGATACATAGAATATTGATAGAATATTGACACGTGATTGAGTGGAGAAATAAGTATCTATTAATTTAGACTGCAAACTCAATAATCACTTATCCTTGTTTTCATGAACATACATTTTACTAAAAAAGTCACGTGATAAGTGCAATAGAGACAAATATACAGGTGAGAGGCCCCAGAAGCAATTTCCATACCACAGCGTGAAGAGGAAGAACACATTAAGCATATTTCAGCTCTGCAGTCTGCATCCCCAGCTTTAGGTCTGTGCAATACTCTGGCTAGCTACCAAGAACTAGACTTAATTTTTACCCTTGAGTATAAATTAGTCCACCACACCGACTGCAGGACTCCAGAGTTCAGCTCAGACTCAGCTTGCCTGAGCCCCACCATGCACTACAGCCAGGTCTCTCAAGCCCACCAGCTAATTAAGCTCACTTCCTGAAGGGAGAATTCCAAATGTGTGGTGATTGTGAAACAGATATAAGTGAGATGCTACTGAGATGTTAGGTAAGAGGAAGGGTCTTACCTTCTCTAGAAGTCTGATACGGTTTATAATTTTGTTTAAGTATATATTTCTTGAACACATGCGGGGTGTAACTCATGTCTAAAACACAACAATTATATTAAGTCTTTATCTTTTATTGGAAAACACTGTCAAAGGAAAGAATTGTGTTTATCTGACTCAGCCAAAGAAAATGTTCAACCCCAAACTGTTTCAGAAGCGTTAGGCCGGTTCATGTGAAATATAATTAAATTAATGACTCATTTTTATTGAGAGGAAACTAAGACACCATCCTGCTATGGTTGCCTTTCTTGCATACTGGGAAATTCAAGAATAGAATTATAGTCGGAACAGAAAAAATTATATGGAGAAAACCTCAGTAACCAGCAAGACACCTTAAAAATCATCTGAAACATTGCTGTTAGGAAATAGTGTAGAAAAAAAGGGTCATCAACAAAATAAGGGTCAGGGATTTGGGGAAAACATCAACTACTTTGCGTTGGTACAATTTCACACTAGCTATCATGTGAAATGTGATGATGGCTCTGTTCTTGTGACAGCTTCATAAGGAAATACCAACACATGACTGAATGTTAAAATTAATCAGGAAGACACCAGTGACGTGGGGTCAGCTGGAGGGGAGAATTAAATGGCAGCCTACAAAAGCTCAGTAAACGTCATTCCAAACAAGAAGTCTAAATGGGAAAAGGACCCAGTGAGCCTTTCCGCAGAGAGCTGAAAAAGGGGAACTTGTACAGGGAAAGGAAAGGTTAAATACAGCTTAAGTTTGATAAATTAGAGGAGACTGAAACCAGTAAATTTCAGCGGTGTGAAAGGGACAGTGGGGTGAATGGTAGTTTGCCTGTGAAACCTCACCTGGGGGTGATCTGATGAAAGCAAATGACACTACAAAATATTTAAGGAATTGATGCACAAAGAAAATTGAAAATGCATGGGTATACCTAGGTCAGAGGAGAGAAGGCTGATAAGTGGAGTTGTTGCAACTCCATAGGTACTCCCCCCAGTATTGTCTATAGATTAAATTCATAGATGTACCCTCAGGAGTATTATTTTTCAAATGTATGCATATGGAAGCACGAGGATGTCAGGAACTGAGAGGAGTCTGAGATTGTACCCTATTTACAAGCTATCAAGTTAGCCTGCTGGGTTCATGGATGCTGGCAGAGGACACTGAGAATCCTGGATCAGAGACATAGGACATTTTATTACTTACAGCAATAGCTAGAGCTAGAATATTGTCATTTTCTTGTGTCAGTTCCCTGAGCCCCAAGTCCCATGGGGGTGACAGGCGAAGGGCCAGGCTACACCTGCACACGCAGTGGGTTGTCTTGTAGGAAAAGGATCTTGAGCTTAGGAAATCTGGATCACTGGAGTGGGCTACAAACAAATCTTCCTCTTGCTGCAAAGGGAGACATTATTTCTATCTTCCAAGACTGATCTCTATACCAATATTGTGTTTGTGAGATTCATCCACATTGTTGCATGTAGTTTGGGATTATTTATTCTCATTGCTGTATAGTATTCCATTTGTAAACATTCCACAACTTATTTCTATCCATTCTACTGTTGATGGCCATTTGGATAATCTTCCGTTTGGGGTTATTATGAATAGTGTTGCTATGAACATGATAGTATGTCTTCTGATAAACAAACAAATGAATTTCTGTTGGGTACATCCTTATGGGTAGAATTGAGTGGGTCATATGTATGCTT
This sequence comes from Eubalaena glacialis, assembly GCF_028564815.1. Lineage (NCBI taxonomy): Eukaryota > Metazoa > Chordata > Mammalia > Artiodactyla > Balaenidae > Eubalaena > Eubalaena glacialis. Next base: position 58,299,692 of record NC_083719.1, read on the forward strand.
ATACTTAACTTTAATAGATGTTGCCAAACATTTTTCCAAAGTGGTTGCAAGAGTTTACACTCCTCAGAAGTATATGAGAGTTCTGGTGGCTCCACATCCTTGCCAACACTTGATATTTTCCATCTTCTTTTATAGTAGCCATCCTAGTGGCTATAAATGGCTATAAATGAGTGTTAAGCTCAGTGTGCTTTAAACATGAAGCAATTTTATTTTTCTAGCCCGTGCTTTCAAACATGCTGTCAAACCCTACTTTCCCATCACTTAATGGTATCTTGAGAAAAATCTCATAACTTTTAGGTCTTTCTCAGTTATTAAAATTTAGTTTGGTTCAGTGTGAAATTTCAGTGTCTATCTGATTCAGAGCTCTTTCCCTTCTCCAGTCCAGACTTAGGCGCCTTGCGGCTTAAGAGGCTTGGAGTAGAGAGGAGTGTGGTCTTCTATTTACAGACTACCCTCTCCTCCCTTGAATAGATTCTGGTTCTGGTTTGGGGGCAGGGAAGAGGGTAGAGTTTTATTAAATGTCTCCTTTTCTTTGTAGCTGCTTCTCTGGCTGTCACTGTTTAATGGGGAATATATCCAATGTCCCTAGTTCCTGGCACAGAGCTACAAAACCCCTTGGAATTTCCTGAGTGATAGGAATGTCTTTGTTATGCTAATGAGGCAACTCTGGTGGGTTCCTAGATTGCTTCAGGGTGGAGGCTGGTCCCCAGAAAGACCAAGAATGTGCTTAGGGAGTTGGAACTCTCAGCTGCCCTGACCTCTGTGGAGGTGAGGGGAGTTGGACATTGAGTTAAATCACAGGGCCAGTGATGTCATCAGTCATGTCTATGCAATGAAGCCCCAGTAGAAATTCTGGACGCCAGTGCTCAGTGGAGCTTCCTGGTTGGTGAACACATTGATGTGCTGGTAGGGTGATGTGTCCTGATTCTGTGAGGAGAGGGCATACAAGTTCTGTGTTTCCTCCCAGACCTCACACTATGTGTATCCTTTATAGTAAACCTATAGTCGTACGTATAGTCCTTCCTTGAGTTCCATGAGTCATTCTAGTGAAGTATTGAACTGAGGGGGTTGTGGAAACCCCCAGTGTGCAGCCAGTTGGTCAAAATTATAGGTGGCTTGGGGAACCCATAGGCAGCTGGTATCTGAAGTCAGGACAGTCTTGTTGGAGACCAAGCCCTTAAACCTGAGGTGTCTGATGCTGTGTCTGGTGGTTAGCATCATAACTGGATTGCAAGACACCCCAGCTGAAGTGGAAACAAAACAACTGAGTCATCACCAGTCCTCTCCATGGCCGGTGCCCAGAGGCGGGCTCGGCTGTGGAGCCGCACGTGGAGTTCAGCAGAAGCTTGTGAGGCCTCCTATCACGTGGAAGCTCTAGCTCCGGCTTGACCGCACCCGCTTGCTCTCAACACAGCGGCCTGCCCATCAGCCTGTTGCTCCTAGAATATCTTGGGCCGCACACAGCCCTCTTAGGGGAGAAGCTGGCAATGCAGGTCAGGTCCAGGTCCTGAGGCAGGAGATAGATGGGCCCCAAGCTGAACAGTTTCTCCTCTGGGGCCAGAAACTCCATAATAGCAGAAACTCCATAAAAGCAGGATGACGAAGGAGGCTGGGCCCTGCCCAGATAAGAGATAAAAAGACCACGTAGTCCTCATTTTCCAAGTCAAGGAGACCTTCCCGACTACACATGCACAGAAAGGCTCCTTGGAGGTCAAAAAGGGAGGGGGCGCCACCCCATAGTAAGTGATGCTAACTACCCATAGGCCTCTTCACTAGAATCCATCTTGGCTAAGAGATGCACATGTGACATGGGAGGACCCTGAGATAAACCAAATACAGACTCAGAACCAGGCAAAGCAAGATGATTGGTCAAAGGAATCCCAGAAGAAATGCCCCATAAAAGTGATTCAAACTACCACGAGGGTGCGACTCTCTCTCTCTGAGCCTGCCTATGTGTCTATCCATACGTACTGTACTCTTTTTCCTCCTAATAAATACTTTACTTGCTTCATTACTTTCCATCTCTATGTGGAAATTCATTTCTACACAGCCGACAGCCCAGGGCCTTGTCTCTGGCCACTGGTCCCCGGTGGTCTGGTGGCTAAGATTCAGCCGTCTCATTGCCACTGCCGGACCTCAGTCTCTGGCTGGGAACTGAAATCCTGCTTCAAGCTGCTGCAGGCCAAGGCCACCAGAGATCAGTCCCTTCCTCTGTGTCCATGATACCCCCAGGAACTTCACATGTGGGAATGCAGAGAGCTCCACCAATGCCCCTTCCTTCTACTTTGCCATCACTCTCCTGATGGCACAGGGGCAGGGCATTCAACCCATTGGCTAAGCCCATGTCCAATCTGGGACATGAAATGCCAGTCACCCCTTCTTGTAGGTACTCCAAAATCTTTACAAATAATTCCCTTGGGGCTTCCCCATTCCCTACTTGGATAAGAAAGGGAAATAATGTCCCTGTCAAATACCCACCTGAAACAGGAGGGAAGGGAGCAGGGCACAACCTTTAAAAGAATGACATAAACATAGGACATGACAAAAACTGGTTAGAACCAACTAGGTCGAGATGGCGGAAGATTCGACCTCCAGTAGACCTTGAGCCTTATTATACACTGATTGTAATATATCAGCCAAAGGACACACCCACAGGTGCCATGACAGTTCTGAGGCCGACCATAAAAGGCTAAAAAGTGGGCGGTGGCCCAATTCCTGGAAATCTCCACCCCTTCCCCAAAATAGCTGGAATACTCTTCCCACTCATTAGCCTATGAAATTACCCACTCCTGTAAAAACTGACAACCCCATACCCTGATGCCTCTCGCCTTCTGAGATGGCCCACACTCTGTCTATGGAGTTTGTTTCTCTCTAAACAAATCCACTTCTTACCTATCACTTTGTCTCTCACTGAATTCTTTCTGCAACAAGACATCAAGAACCGGGGTTTTGTCCGGGTTCCAGTCCCAATCTGAGGTGCATGGTTTCACATCCCCACCCCCGCCAAATTAAGGTTTCCCACAACTCTCTTCCTGATCTCTTTATATGGGCTGTGGAGGGATTCTTGTCTGGTGTTAGCAGGGCTCGATCTGCTTGTTATGGGTAAAACCTGCAGGGAGGTGCCCGCCTATGTGAGATCTCTCACCAGAATGTTCTAGAATGAACTAGGTGTTCTTAGAGTCTCTTGTTTTCAGCTTTGGGCCTCAGCCATTATTCCTGAACAGAGAGTCCTCTTATGAATTAACAAACAAATAAACAAAAACAGGTCAGATCAATCAACAAATATATTTTGAGCACCTATTTCATGCACTAGACTATGGAATGAAAATGGTAAAAGAATCACATGGTTAGTTGCGAGAGACCTCAGTAGGGAGGGTAAATATCTATAATAAGAGATGGGATTTGGAAATTGCAGATAGAGAGACCTGGTCCTCGCTGGGGACTAGATGTAATTCTACGTTGGTAGTTTATCCGGTTTTCTTTCTCTGCTTTCTCCATTGCAGCAGCACTAATTACAGGCAGGGGAAGGTGAACCCTGCATAACTAAATTGGATTATTTTTATTGTTTCCACAGGAACCACACCATGTGGGGAATGTTTGTTCAGGGACTATTCTGCGTTTGCATTCATTTTATTCAGTTGTCCACAAGAGTGATTGAATTTGATGTCCTATAACTTTAATACCATGAAATATGCCTAAAGTACATTGATTTTAAACAGGATATGAATTTCAAAACTCCTGAGCTTCCCACTTCGTCGTGTTCTGTCATGATTTTATTTAGTTGATCTCCACTCTTGATATCCCATGAAGCTTTTTTAAACTATAAAAGCCTGAAGGCCATTTGCAAACCCCTGCTGTTGGAATTGGGGCCTCAACCTTTGCCTGGTGGCCATCCCCCTGCTGAGGAGTTTAATGCAGCGGTGCTTCTGTTCCATCACACTGCAGGTCCTGGGAGGGAACAGGGCAGCAGGCAGTGGAAAATCCTGGTTGGATCTGGGACGCACCCTGTCCTCTCTGGCTGGAGTCAACAGCACCATCGCCTTCAAGGAGGCTGCACCTAACTGCTACATGTGCTGTGACCACGTGGCCTAATGGATAAGGCGTCTGACTTCGGATCAGAAGATTGAGGGTTCGAGTCCCTTCGTGGTTGGCTTCATTTTGATTTAAAAAAAAAAAAAAAAGAAAAGAAAGTCATGGCTTAACCTGAGTTCACGTTCAGGTACCACCACTTAGCAGCTCTATGACCTTGGGAAGTTGCTTACCCTTTTCTGACCCTCCATTGTGTGACATGTACAATGGCAATAAAAATACTACCTCCCTAACAGGGCTGTTGGGCAGATTAGATGAGATAATGCACGTAAATCCCTGAGGGCAGTGCCTGACACATAATAGTGCTTAATAAATATGACATACTATTCCGAGTAAGGGGGTGGGGTGGGAGTGGAGAAGGAAAGTTCTCCGTAAATGTGTACAGAGTCACTACAAATGTTCTAAGTACTAGAGCATTTTTGTAGACTATGCTGTCTCCAAGAGGGATATATAGCTTTTCATCAGGTCGGAGGACCTTCCTGGTGAAGAAGGGTTTGTGTTTTTCATCAGGGTTTGTGTTCCGAGGTTGCAGTGCCTGCTGATGTTGATTTAGCTCACTTACCAAGCCACACACCACGCTGCAGTGCTCACTGGCCTCCACATTAGCTTATTAATCCTCGAGTTATTCCTCTATGGTTCAAGGGCATATTGGCTTTCCAGCGGAGGCACCAGGAGGTGAAATAATGTGCCCCAACCAGGCCGAAAGGGAGTGGCTGAGTCAGCTGTGTTTCTCCTGCCCCCACCACACTTGGAGGCTTCATTTACACTGAAGATTTTTTCTCCCTAGAACTGGTGTTTTCTTTTTTTTTTTAACTGTATAAAAATGAAAAACTTTAGTACGCTTTATAGAGTAGAGTGGAAGAAAATAATCACTGCAGATAAATGATTTCTGTCCATCCTGGCCAATGAGCTCCTATAAATTGCTAACATCTATCAGGCATTTCTCTCTGTGCCTGGCATTGTTCTAAGTGCTTTTTAATATTTTTTTAAAATAGATCTTTATTGGAGTAAAATTGCTTCACAATACTGTGTTAGTTTCTGTTGTACAACGAAGTGAATCAACCATGTGCATACATATATCCCCATATCTCCTCCCTCTTGAGCCTCCCTCCCACCCTCCCTATGCTACCCCTCTAGGTCATCACAAAGCACCGAGCTGATCTCCCTGTGCTATGCAGCTGCTTCCCACTAGCTATCTATTTTACGTTTGGTAGTGTATATATGTCAATGCCACTCTCTCACTTCGTCCTAGCTTACCCTTCCCCCTCCATGTCCTCAAGTCCATTCTCTATGTCTACGTCTTTATTCCTGCCCTGCCACTAGGCTCATCAGTACCGGTTTTTTGTGTTTTTTTAAGATTCCATATATATGTGTTAGCATATGGTATTTGTTTTTCTCTTTCTGACTTACTTCACTCTACATGACAGACTCTAGGTCCATACACCTCACTACAAATAACTCAATTTCGTTTCTTTTTATGGCTAATATTCCATTGTGTATATGTGCCACATCTTCTTTATCCATTCATCTGTCAGTGGACATTTAGGTTACTTCCATGTCCTGTCTATTGTAAATAGTGCTGCAATGAACATTGGGGTGCATGTGTCTTTTTGAATTATGGTTTTCTCAGGGTATATGCCCAGTAGTGGGATTGCTGGGTCGTATGGTAGTTCTATTTTTAGTTTTTTAGGGAACCTCCATACTGTTCTCCGTAGTGGTTATATCAATTTACATTCCCACCAACGATGCAGGAGGGTTCCCTTTTCACCACGTCCTTTCCAGCATTTATTGTTTGTAGATGTTTTGATGATGGCCATTCTGAACTGTGTGAGGTGATACCTCATTGTAGTTTTGACTTGCATTTCTCTAATAATTAGCGATATTGAGCATCTTTTCATGTGCCTCTTGCCCATCTGTATGTCTTCTTTGGTGAAATGTCTGTTTAGGTCTTCTGCCCATTTTTTAATTGGATTGTTTGTTTTTTTGATATTGAGCTCCACAAGTTGTTTGTATACTTTGGAGATTAATCCTCTGTCCGTTGTTTCATTTGCAAATATTTTCTCCCATTCTGAGGGTTGTCTTTTGGTCTTGTTTATGGTTTCCTTTGCTGTGCAAAAGCTTTTAAGTTTCATTAGGTCCCATTTGTTTATTTTTGTTTTTATTTCCATTACTCTAGGAGGTGGGTCAAAAAAGATCTTGCTGTGGTTTACGTCAAAGAGTGTTTTTCCTGGGGCTTCCCTGGTGGCGCAGTGGTTGAGAATCTGCCTGCCAATGCAGGGGACATGGGTTCCAGCCCTGGTCTGGGAAGATCCCACATGCCGCGGAGCAAGTAGGCCCGTGAGCCACAGTTACTGAGCCTGCGCATCTGGAGCCTGTGCTCCGCAACAAGAGAGGCCGCGATAGCGAGAGGCCCGCGCACCGCGATGAAGAGTGGCCCCTATTTGCCGCAACTAGAGAAAGCCCATGCACAGAAACGAAGACCCAACACAGCCATAAATAAATAAATTAACTAATTAATAAATTAAAAAAAAAAAAAAGAGTGTTTTTCCTATGTTTTCCTCTAAGAGTTTGATAGTGTCTGGTCTTACATTTAGGTCTATAATCCGTTTGGAGTTTATATTTGTGTATGGTGTTAGGAAGTGTTCTAATTTCATTCTTTCACATGTAGCTGTCCAGTTTCCCCAGCACCACTTATTGAAGAGACTGTATTTTCTCCATTGTATGTTCTTGCCTCCTTTGTCGTAAATTAGGTGACCATATGTGCGTGGGTTTATCTCTGGGCTTTCTATCCTGTACCATTGATCTATGTTTCTGTTTTTGTGCCAGTACCATACTGTCTTGATTACTGTAGCTTTGTAGTATAGTTTGAAGTCAGGGAGCCTGATTCCTCCAGCTCTGTTTTTCTTTCTCAAGATTGCTTTGGCTATTTGGGGTCTTTTGTGTTTCCATACAAATTGTAAAATTTTTTTCTTCTAATTCTGTGAAGAATGCCATTGGTAGTTTGATAGGGATTGCACTGAATCTGTAGATTGCTTTGGGTAGTGTAGTCATTTTCACACTATTGATTCTTACAATCCAAGAACATGGTATATTTCATCATCTGTTTATGTCATCTTTGATTCCTTTATCAGTGTTTTATAGTTTTCTGAGTACAAGTCTTTCACCTCCTTAGGTCGGTTTATTCCTAGGTATTTTATTCTTTTTGTTGCGATGGTAAATGGGATTGTTTCCTTAATATCTCTTTCTGATTATTCTTTGTTAGTATATAGGAATGCCAGAGATTTTTGTTCATTAACTTTGTATCCTGCAACCGTACCAAATTCATTGATTAGCTCTAGTAGTTTTCTGGTGCATCTTTAGGATTTTCTATGTGTAGTATCATGTCATCTGCAAACAGTGACAGTTTTACTTCCTCTTTTCCAATTTGTATTCCTTTTATTTCTTTTTCTTCTCTCATTGCCATGGCTAGGACTTCCAAAACTATGTTGAATAAGAGTGGCGAGAGTGGATATACTTGTCTTTTTCCTGATCTTAGTGAAAATGCTTTCAGTTTTTCAGCATTAAGGAGGATGTTTGCTGTGGGTTTGTCACATATGGCCCTCATTATGTTGAGGTGGGTTCCCTCTATGCCCATTTCCTGGAGAGTTTTTATCATAAATGGGTGTTGAATTTTGTCAAAAGCTTTTTCTGCATCTATTGAGATGATCATATGGTTTTTATTCCTTAATTTGTTAATATGGTGTATCACATTGATTGATTTGCGTATATTGAAGAATCTTTGCATCCCTGGATAAATCCCACCTGATCATGGTGTATGATCCTTTTAATATATTGTTGAATTCTGTTTGCTAGTATTTTGTTCAGAATTTTTGCATCTATGTTCATCAGTGTTATTGGTCTATAATATTGGTCTATAATTCTTTTTTTGTGATATCTTTTTCTGGTTTTGGTATCAGGGTAATGGTGGCTTTGTAGAACGAATTTGGGAGTGCTCCTCCCTCTGCAATTTTTTAGAAGAGTTTGAGAAGGATCGGTGTTAGCCCTTCTCTAAATGTTTGATAGAATTCGCCTGTGAAGACATCTGGTCCTGCACTTTTGTTGCAAGATTTTTAATCACAGTTTCAATTACATAACTTGTAATAGGCCTGTTTATATTTTCTAATTCTTCCTGGTTCAGTCTTGGAAAATTGTATCTTTCCAAGAATTTGTCCATTTCTTCGTGGTTGTCCCATTTTATTGGCATATAGTTGTTTGTAGTAGTCTCTTATTATCCTTTGTATTTCTGCAGTGTCAGTTGTGATTTCTCCTTTTTCATTTCAATTTTATTGATTTACATCCTCTCCCTTTTTTTCTTGATGCGTCTGGCTAAGGGTTTATCAATTTTGTTTATCTTCTCAAAGAACCAGCTTTTAGTTTTATTGATCTTTGCTATTGTTTTCTTCATTTCTATTTCATTTATTTCTGCTCTGATCTTTATGATTTCTTTCCTTCTACTGACTTTGGGTTTTCTTTGTTCTTCTTCGTCTAGTTGTTTTAAGAGTAGGGTTAGATTGTTTATTTGAGATTTTTCTTGTTTCTTGAGGTGAGATTGAATTGCTATAAACTTCCCTCTTAGAATTGCTTCTGCTGCGTCCCATAGGTTTTGGGTCATTGTGTTTTCTTTGTCATTTGTTTCTATGTATTTTTTTTTATTTCTTCTTTGATTTCTTCAGTGATCCCTTGGTCATTTAGTAGTGCACTGTTTAGCCTCCATGTATTTGTGTTTTTTACAGTTTTTTTCCTGTAATTGATTTCCAATTTCATAGCATTGTGGTCAGAAAAGATGCTTGATACAATTTCAATTTTCTTAAATTTTCTGAGGCTTGATCCGTGACCCAAGATGTGATCTATCCTGGAGAATGTTCCACGTGCACTTGAGAAGAAAGTGTATTCTGCTACTTTCGGGTGGAATGTTCTATAAATATCAGTTAAATCTATCCAGTCTATTGTGTCATTTAAAGCTTGTGTTTCCTTATTTATTTTCTGTTTGGATGATCTGTCCATTGGTGTAAGTGGGGTGTTAAAGTCGCTTACTATTATTGTGTTACTGTTGATTTCCCCTTTCATGGTTGTTAACATTTGCCTTATGTATTGACGTGCTCTTATGTTGGGTGCATAAACATTTATAATTATTATATCTTCTTCTTGGATTGATCCCTTGATCATTATGTAATGTCCTTCTTTATCTCTTGTAACAGTCTCTATTTTAAAGTCTATTTTATCTGATATGAGTGTTGCTACTCCAACTTTCTTTTGAATTCCATTTACATGGAATATCTTTTTCCATCCCTTCACTTTCATTCTGTATGTGTCCCTAGGCCTGAAGTGGATCTCTTGTAGACAGCATATATATGGGTCTTGTTTTTGTATCCATTCACCCAGTCTGTGTCTTTTGGTTGGAGCATTTAATCCATTTACATTCAAGGTTATTATCAATATGTATGTTCCTATTACCATTTTCTTAATTGTTTTGGGTTTGTTTTTGTGGGTCTTTTTCTTCTCTTGTGTTTCCTGCCTCGAGAAGTTTCTTTAGCATTTGTTGTAAAGCTGGTTTGGTGGTGCTGAATTCTCTTAGCTTTTGCTTGTCTGAAAAGCTTTTGACTTCTCTGTCGAATCTGAATGAGATCCTTGCTAGGTAGAGTAATCTTGGTGGTTGTAGGTTTTTCTCTTTCATCACTTTAAGTATGTCCTGCCACTCCCTTCTGGCCTGTAGAGTTTCTGCTGAAAAATCAGCTGATAACCTTATGGGGATTCCTTTGTATGTTATTTTTTGTTTTTCCCTTGCTGCTTTTAATATTTTTTCTTTGAATTTAATTTTTGTTAGTTTGATTAATATGTGTCTTGGTATGTTTCTCCTAGGGTTTATCCTGTATGGGACTCTCTGTGCTTCCTGGATTTGGATGACTATTTCCTTTCCCATGTTAGGGAAGTTTTCCACTATAATCTCTTCAAATACTTTCTCAGATCTTTTCTTTTTCTCTTCTTCTTCTGGGACCCCTATAATTTGAATGTTGGTGCATGTAGTGTTGTCCCAGAGGTCTCTGAGATTGTCTTCAATTCTTTTCATTCTTTTTTCTTTATTCTGCTCCTTGGCAGTTATTTCCACCATTTTGTCTTCCAGCTCACTTATTCATTCTTCTGCCTCAATTATTCTGTTATTGGTTCTTCTAGTGTATTTTTCATTTCAATTATTGTGTTGTTCATTTCTCTTTGTTCTTTAGTTTTTCTAGATCTTTGTTAAACATTTCTTGTATATTCTCAATCCATGCCTCCATTCTATTTCCAAGATTCTGGATCATCTTTACTATCATTACTTTGAATTCTTTTTCAGGTAGATTGCCTATTTCCTCTTCATTTATTTGGTCTTGTAGGTTTTTACATTGCTCCTTCATCTGTGACATATTTTTTTGCCAAATCATTTCTTTTTTTTGATGAGTGGGATTGTGTTCCTATCTTACTGGTTTTTTGGCCTGAGGCTTCCAACACTGGAGTTTGTAGGCTGTTGAGTAGAGCTTGGTCTTGGTGCCGAGATGACGACCTCTGGGAGGCCTCACTCTGATGAATATTCCCTGCAGTCTGAGGTTCTCTGTTAGTCCAGTGGTTTGGACTCGGAGCTCCTACTGCAGGAGCTTCGGCCCAACCCCCGGCTCATGAACCAAGATCCCACAAGCCAAGGAGAACAATAACAAAGTAAAAAATAAAATTAGACTAGGAAACTAACAGATATGTTAGAAAGAATATAAAAATAAAAATATATCTGAAACAACAACTGGAAGGTAAAACAGAACCACAATAGTAAAAAAGAGGAGGAGAAAAAAAAAAAGAAAGAAAAAGTGGAAGAGGCCTTGGCTGTGGAGGGCGGGGCCTAAGCAGGAGTGAGGTTTAGGCCGTGGGCAGGGCCTATGCCTAGGACCCACAGGGCTGGAAAAGGCGCTGGGGTGTGTGTGGGGTGGGGCTTAGCCTCAACAGAACAGAAGGGGCCCAGGCGTGCCTCCCACCTCTGGTCTCAGAGGGCGGGGGACCCCACCTGGGAGCCCAGCAGGCTTCCTGGGCTCGAGTGGGTGGGGCCAACACCCTCCATTCCTCTCCTGCTCCTCCTGGAGGGCCCCTCCTACCTGCCTCTCCTGTTCTCCCCTCGGCCTCCTTCCTATGCCCCCAGGACCAATGTGGCCCAGAGGGGCCTCTGAGGGCATAGGACCCGGCCCCAGAGCCTGGCAGACTTCCCCAGCCAACTGGGCAGGGGAAAGGCTGGGCATGCTCCACCCTGATCTGAGCCCCTGAGGGTCCCTCCAGGCATGGGAACCCCTCCCCCTTCTCAGCCACCCCTCAGGGGTGCCAGTCCTGTCCAGCCTCCACTTCTCCTCCTCACTCAGTGCCCCCATGCCCTACCAGTTCGCTTGGGGGTTCCTCCCATCTCCTTGGGCGTCAAGGTCCCCCACCAGCATCCGGCAGGCACCATAGTCATGGAGAGATGCGAACTCCACGTCTTCCCACACCGCCATCTTCAGAGCTGATGTTTCCATTGTAGACAATTTATTTGTTAAGTGAGAAAGAAGCAGTGGGGATCAGAGAGCAAAAACTGGACCAGTCATCGGCTTTGGCTTTTAGTCCCTCCTCTGCCCTCACTGCTCTGTGACTGGGTACAAAGAATTGGTAAATTTCCAGCCCTCATTCCCATGTCTGTACCATGCAGGATCAGATCGGAACAATCTCCACGTTCCCTTCCAACACAAGCACTCCAGGATTCAAGTTTTTGGAGAGAGGAGATGGCCGCTTGTGGTGACCCTAAAATCTTATTAAATTAGAAGAAAATTTAATTTTAGAATTTTCTTTGTAATTAAGTAATATTATGCAAGATTTGACCCATCGGCAAGTGACAGTCAAGTACTGCTCTGGGCATCTTTAGACCCAAAGGAAGTGCAAGGCAAGCAGTCAGAGGGTGTCTTGGCTGCATCGAGGCTGAGCATCCCATCCTGGGCCCACTCTGACCCTCTTGGCTTTATCCAGATGTCGTGGGTGGTGCTACTTCCTGCAAAGCTTTCTGGCAGCTGCTGCCCTTGAGCTGCGTGTCTGATGGTTGCCAAAGACAGTGAGCTCATGGCATGGCTGCCTGGCCCAGCATTCAGCTCCAAGGGCTCTTTTCAGCAAAGGCGTCTCTCCATTCTCCTCTCCGGCAAATGTACAGCTGGCTTAGGGAGCACCTAGCTGTAGTATAATCACCCAACTGTTCTCCAAGAGCATCAGTGGCTCACTTCTACCCTCCCCGGCACAGGTTTTTGTACCCCGACAACGCCAGGGATTGTTTCTGGGAGCCGCACGTGGAAATGTGCTGCTGTTTCTCATGAATATCTCTGTAAGGCAGAAGCTCCAGAAAGTGATTTGCTAGTCTGGGGTCATTGTCTCAAATGCTGCTTTCCCTGGCCTCTGAGTTTCTGAGGGAGAAGTCTCTGGGTAATTCTGCAGAGATTTCTTTATCCCTCATGGCCCCCTGCAAAGTGGGGTGGACTCCAATTTCCCTGGCCTTCCAACAGCCAGCTCTCCCGTGAGGCCAAGTACTTGGCTATTCGGACTGGAAAAATCTGTTTCTGATGGGAAAAGGGAATAAGGATGGTAATAGCAGTAGGAATACTACTGTTTGAGCATCTTGTTTGTTGAGTACCTTGTGTGTCCAGCACGCCTATTATTATCTCCATCTTAGAGAAGAGAAAACTAGACAGCTGGAGAAATGCCTTTCTCAAGACCACAAAGCTTGTCAGTGGCAAAACTGGCTCAAAACCAGGAGGGAATGTACCGATGGCAGGGGCTGATTCTTACCCAGCAGTCGACCCCTGCAGCCCTGGAGAGACCACACAGAGTCTTGTTTTATGGACGGTCGCTGTCTTTATGCAGGGCATGTGGTGTTTGTTGATTCACATGGGCGCTCACCTCTGGAAGTATCCTCAAGCTTCTGTTTGAGGTCACTTGAGGGGTGGTAAACCCTGCCTCAATGCTGGAGAAGAAAAGGAGCCTGCAAATGAAGCTGCTGCTCTTCTGTGGAAAGGGCTCCCCCATTATCCACTATGCCCACCCACTCCCCTGCAACGAACTGTAGAAAAACCCTGCAGAGCTGGGGCCAAGTGCGCCAACCTCTATGAGAGAATTAACCAGCATTTGTTGTAACTCCTCTGGTCCAGACTTTGCTTTCTCAATTTTAGATTTTTCCATAGGTCTTTGTATTTTTTTCCAAGTGCTCTTTTTTTTTTTAATGCAATTCTTTTTTTTTTTTTTCAATTAGGGTTTTTTTCCCTCCTGGTTTGTCATTATGACTAGTCCTTTATCTTGTTTTGGGGGGGGGGGCAGGGCACACCACACAGCTTGTGGCATCTTAGTTTCCCAACCAGGGCCCTCAGCAGTGAGAGCTTGGAGTCCTAACCACTTGACCACCAGGGAATTCCCCCAAGTAGCTTTTTATTAAAGTATTATATATATGCAAAAGTGCCCACATCCTAAGTATGCAGCTTGATGACTTTTGTTTGTTAACAAACTGAACACTCTTGTCCTAATCAGCACCCAGCCTGCAAAACAACATCAGTAACATCCCAGAAACCCCTGTCTGCTCCCTATCCACAAAGATAACAACTATCCTGACTTCTATCACCATAGATCAGTTTTGGTTGTTTTTTCACTTTGTAAGAATGCTCCAAGTACATAACAGACTAACACACATGTGCTTCTTTATGTTTGATTTCTCCTGCTCAGCTTCATGTTTGTGAGATTCGCCCACAGCCTTGCATGAGGTTGTAGATCATTCATCCTCATTGCTATCAAGTATTCCATTGTGTGAATACAGCAGTTTATTTCTCCATTCTTCAGCTGATGCACATTGGGGTTTCCATTTGGGGGCTATTATGACTAGTTACATGACTTAATTTTGAAAAAGTATTTGAAAAAGCCTCACCCTTTGTTGTTGAGTAATTAGGATTCCTGAATGATCACCCCTGTCATCAGTTCAGCTCCCTGGATGCTTGGGATTGGCAGGTGAAATCAGTGAGGACTGGGAAGCCTACAGTGCCAAGTTTATGTCAGACAAGAACTGCATTAACAAGCCTAGGTAAGAAGGAATATGGGGTCAGTTCATACCCTGAGATGCTATCAAAAATATCATTGGGAGCCTTCTGGTGGCCAAGAATCCTGCCGGTTCTTGGGAACCGGGAAGACCATGTTACAACCAAAAATCTTTGAGACAATTAGGAATATTATAATTAATGGCCCAGATCGCTCAAATGTCATGACACAGTTGGAAGATGGGGATCTTGGGATCTGTAGATTACATTTTGAGTTAAAACTCTGTGACCACAAATTCAGTGTGGTTCTCTGCACTAAACATTTCAGGGAAAGCTTGGCTGTACGTGACCTGGAATGGCCAGCATTTTAAACTACATATTTTAAGTTATGGCATAGCTTCTAAGTAAGAACTGCATAAACAAAGGATGTTCTAAAGGTCGTCCGTCTTTGGAAGATACCCAGTTACATACCCGACTGTGCTCAGAAAAGCAGAATGAAACCAACAGGAGCCAGAGAATCTGATAATAACAGAGTGTGGGAACGGGTACTGTAAACTGAGGCTCTGGGGTGCCCGAGAACTCTCTGAATCATGTACACGACTGTTGGAAACAGAAATATGAATTTTATTTTGTAAGATTTTAAAAAATTTCTTATTTTAAAAAATTTTTATACAATTTTTAAAGGTTACACTCCATTTACAGTTATTACAAAATATTGTCTGTTGTCCCTGTGTTGGACAATACATCCTTGTAGCCTGTCTTGCAGCCAGTAGCTTGCGTCTCCCGCTCTCCCACCCCCGAAATTGTCCCTCCCCGACCTGTTCCCAGTAAAAAAAACTAGTAACCACTAGTTTTTTTTTTTTTAGTTTTTTGGGAAACCTCCACACTGTTTCCACAGTGGCTGTAGCTGTGGAGAAAAGGCAACCCTCGCGCACTGTTGGTGGGAATGTCAATTGGTGCAGCCACTGCAGAAATATGTATTTTAAATTATTGCAATTTCATAAATTAACTTTTCCTTTCTTCCCTGGTCTCCACACATTTTCACAAAAGTGGTAAAATGTATACAATTTCTTTGACTTCATGGCATTAGAAATTTGTTTTCTGACGCTTATTAACATATGATCATTTTGGCAAAATTGGATCATGAGAAATGTATAAAGAGGAAAATAAAAAAACACCCATCCCACCATCCAGCTAGTCTCTGTTCACACCTTGATAAACTTTCTTAAAGCCATCTTGGTTTTCACTTCTCTCTCTCATGCAGTCTATTATACGGTGTCATATTGTATAATAGCAATTTAAATCCTCTTTATAACTTAATTTTATATTGTGACTATCTTCACATTTTATAACGAGACTTAAAAGAAGCATTTTTGTCTGTCATATGGGCGTGTCAAATTTATCTAACTTCTTCCTACCCATATTATGGCTGATAATATTACCTACCTTGCTGCATTCTGGGTTTCACTTTATCAGTTAGATTCTCCCCAGATGATAATTTAAACATATGAAAATTACCCCCATTAGTTAGTATAGAGTGTGGCTGTATGCCTTCCTTCCTGTTTTCTCTGAGGGATGCAAAACTATGACTTGTGGCTTTTCCTTTGGCAAACGTGTCTGCTCACAATTGTGAGAATCCATTTACTAGAGTTCTCAGTTAAAAAGCCCATGAACTTGCTACCCAGAATCACGACACCGGCCAGGAGGGGGTTCAGGGGGTGAGTGTCCTGGGGGCCAGATGCAATGCGGATGCAATGTCCAGGGTCTCCTCACCACTCCCCAGCCCGAGCCTCTCTCACAGGAGAAACCGAACGCTGCCGCATCCTGTGTGCAACTGACAGCGTGTACAGCATAAAGTGCATGAATGCATTGCCTACCATGATGCTGTGATATTATCATCTGAACTCCTCTCCCCCAACAGCCAGCCCACAGCCCGCAGACCAAACAAGTGAAACAGATACTCAGAGGAGAGTTAGTTCCAGGAAGGTACGGCAGGTTAGTGGCCCAGCAGCTGCCCCTAAGAAAGGAGGGAAACTAACTTCTCAGGTAGGTGGAGTGGGTCTCTCTCTAGAACGAGAAGGGGACACAACTCAGCTCAGGCAGCTTTGTGCTAATCCACCATCCACGACCTAACTGCTCAGAGGATACAGGCTAGTCCTGGTGGGGTCTGAATGACCCCCATGAATCGTCCAAAGTGTTATAGGCTTTCAGGGCAAGAATTGGGGTTCTTTTAGTGTGTGTGCATGTGTGTGTGTGTGTGTGTTGTGTGTTTTTCTTTTTTAAAAAATTTAACTATAGTTGATTTACAATATTGTGTATGCTTCAGGTGTACAGCTTCAGATTCTTTTCCATTATAGGTTATTACAAGGTATTGAATATAGTTCCCTGTGCTATGTAGTAAATCGCTGTCATTTATTCATTTTACATATAGTGGTATGTATCTGTCAATCCCACACTCCTGATTTATCCCTCCCCTTCCCCTTTCCTCTTTGGTAACCATAAGTTTGTTTTTCAAGTCTGTGAAAACGTTTTGTAACTAAATTCATTTGTACTATTTTTTAAAATTCCACATATGAGTGATATCATATAGCATTTGTCTTTGTCTGATTTACTTCACTTAGTATGATAGTCCCTAGGTCATCCATGTTGCTGCAAATGGCAATATTTCATTCTTTTTTAAGGCTGAATAGTTTTCCATTGTATATATGTACCACATATTCGTATTCATTCATCTGTCAATGGATGTTTAGGTTGCTTCCATGTCTTGGCTATTGTAAATAGTGCCGCTCTGAACATTGGGGTGCATGTATCTTTTGGGATTAGAGTTTTCGTCTTTTTCTGGATATATGCCCAGGAGTGGGATTGCTGGATCATATGGTAACTCTATTTTCAGTTTTTTAAGGAACTTCTAGACTGCTCTCCATAGTGGCTGCACCAATTTACATTCCCACCAATAGTGTAGGAGGGGTCCCTTTTCTCTACACCCTCTCCAGCATTTATTACTGGTAGACTTTTTGATGATGGCAGGGCAAGAAATGGAAGTCACTTATTCTACACACAGACCTGCACACACTCCAGGTTCTAACTTCAAGCTGGCTAAGATGTGCAACCTTGACATGCAGACAAGCAGAATGCAGTGAGAATTAAATGACTCTTTCCAGCAGAAGCTGTGGTCTCTCAGCATCTGTGTCCTTTTTTGACGGGTTGAGCCATATCACTTCAGCCCTGGGCTGTGCCCCCTTGCTTTCCTACCACTTTCTCTGCTCCACCAGCCTTGCTGGCCTCTTCTCAGCCTCCTCATACGATTGCTAATGTTTGTTCAGGAACGTTCCTGCCACCTGGAGTCATCTCTCTGTATCTTTCTCTTTGTTTCACTTTGGTTCACAGCAGGGCACCACAATTTTCTCCCTTTCTGTTAATAAAAGTTAAGCAATCAATTTCCTTCCCCTCCATTACACCTAATTCCCTCTGTAACTCAATTGTTATTGCAACTCTGGCAAGTGCTTTGCAAGGCAGATGGCAGGAAAGATACCTCGCCAAAATAAAGGGTATTGTTTGCAGAGAACATTGTTTACATGGAGGTGATGATACTCTCCTTCCAAGGATAGATTATTTTTTCTGAAATCAAATTCATGTTTAACTCTATTAATGTAATAAGTTTATGCAAGTG
Organism: Eubalaena glacialis; assembly: GCF_028564815.1. Classification (NCBI taxonomy): domain Eukaryota; kingdom Metazoa; phylum Chordata; class Mammalia; order Artiodactyla; family Balaenidae; genus Eubalaena; species Eubalaena glacialis. Next base: position 58,317,533 of record NC_083719.1, read on the forward strand.
CTGCCAAGGTTAATACAAGCACATGTAACAAACGATAGCAACCACTAAAAATACTGAATATGTAGTATGTTCCTTATTCAGGGATTGTGGGAAGTTAGGATAAACCTATTATATGACCTTTATTCAAATAACAATAAATACAATGAGTGCACTGCCTTTTGTGAGTGCTGAAATATCTGATTTGTAAAAGTGTTCTAGATTCTATGTATTGTATTTGTCACAGTGGAGAGCAAGGCTGGCAAGTTAAAAATATGGTTCTTTGTAACGAGACTCAGGAAAATTCAGTGTGGCCAGGAATGGCCAAAGGGTCCCAGCACTAGTGCAAACTCCAATTGATTGACTGATTGATTGATTGCCAATGATGGGGTGGGAGAGATATCCCAAGAAGGATAGGCATCCTTCTTCCACAAGAAGAGGACAGGCATCCTTTGTAACTTTCCTGACTCCTGGGGATGCCCAGAAAGAGGGGAAGGGAGATTGTCCTCAGGTGGTCCTCCTGCCCCCAGATCAAGCCCTCCTAGGTTTCAGTGGGCTCTTCCTGTATTATATTAGGTTTGACTATAAAATAAAGAGGATGTTTTCTATGAGTCAGCTATAAAACCAATCTTCTTATTTATAATCACACTACATTTATAGCACTTCCTGCCATGTGTGTAGAAACAGTTCCATTTCTCCCTGCCCCTGTCTTTTGGGTCTGCATCTAGCAATTTGTTTGGGGACTCCCAGAAAACAGGAGAGTCCTTGAACTATAGATCTCAGAAGCAAGACTTAACCAGTGTAGAGGGCTGCTACCACATCTCCCTGCTTTCAAGAGAAGCTGGACATCTGTGTCCCATTAATTTCCAGAGTGGATGTGAGCTTATCAGGACACATGAGGCTGGAGCATCTGGCCAGAATTCCCCTCTCCTAAAATCACTTGGTTAAGAAATACATAAGTGATTAATGGACAGAAATGTAAAAAGAGTACATTTTCTTTGTTTTAGGACAGCGGGAAAACGTATTTGTTGTTGAAAGCCAAAGCATATAAGTAAGCCTAAAAAAGAAAATAATAAAATCACCTATAATCCTACTCCATGAAATTAACAGCCACCGACACTTTATTGTATCTCAACAGTTTTTTTAAAATTAATTAATTAATTAATTTATTTATTTTTGGCGCGTTGGGTCTTCGTTTCTGTGCGAGGGCTTTCTCCAGTTGCGGCAAGCAGGGGCCACTCTTCATCGCGGTGCGCGGGCCTCTCACTGTCGCGGCCTCTCTTGTTGCGGAGCACAGGCTCCAGACGCACAGGCTCAGTAGTTGTGGCTCACGGGCCCAGTTGCTCCGTGGCATGTGGGATCCTCCCAGACCAGGGCTCGAACCCGTGTCCCCTGCATTGGCAGGCAGACTCTCAACCATTGCGCCACCAGGGAAGCCCCAACAGTTTTTTAAAATGTATACATGCTCTTAAAAATGGAATCGGCCATATGTATTCCATTGTAACCTGTTTTTTCCTGTTTTAATATTCAGTAGAATATTATCAATGCTGTTTCCATTTTATCAAACATGCTTCAGCATCATTTTTAATGGCTACAAGGTACTCTGTTACATGGATATACCATAATTTATTTTAACCAGTTCCCTGTGGTTGCACGTTTAGAAGGGTAAGTGATTATACATGCTGCAATTGACTTTCCCATTGTGAAGACTTTGTATGTTACGTATCTGCAATTATTACCTTGGGACAAAGTGCTAGAAGTGGAACTGCTGCGTCAAAATTATTCAAAATTTCAAGGATTCTGATATTTATTGCCAACTGACTTCCTGAAATGCTCTGTGATACTTTGGAAATTATAATTTTTCAAGGCTGCGTAGTTTGATTTTTATGTTCACTATCCGAAAAGGCACTGCCTGGGTACACGTTTCACATGTGTGCAGCTCTGTGGCTGGACATCCCAGGCACTGGGGTTCTTTATAAGCAATCGTTTAATTAGGACTCCTTTTAGTGCAACCAGTTTTCCAAGGTCACCGGTTATTTTGAAACGCATCCCTCAGTTATACCACTATTATCATGCTTAGCATTACAAATCAGTGGCCCTAGGCTTGCAATAGGATTCAGATGTCTGTTCCCTTAGATTCATTTTCATAATTTATTTGAAGAATTTTGCTCAATATTCATAAAGCCAAATGTTCAAGCAGTTGATTTGCTGGGCTGTTATGGCCCTGTCACTGCACGTGAGGCCCTTGTGTTGGAGGCAGGACCCGCCTGGCTCCGAGAGGCACAATACAGGTAGCGTTGCTCTGGCTCCATCCCAAAACCACAGCACACAGATGGGGGAGGACAAAAGGCTTGCGTGGCCCATCTCCTTTCAGCTGTTCCTCCAGCCTTCCCCCCGCCCTCCCGGGTCTGCTCCCTCTCCCCCTCTTCTCTACTCCGCATCATATTGACAAAAGGCCATGCTCAGAATACCCCAAATGTGAGTCCAATGTGGTAAAGCTGAAAGGGGAGTGATCTCATGTCACTCAGTCCTCTCATTAGACTTTGTCTCTCTCCTCCTCTCCCAGTGTCAGAGAAATAAAGTCCGTCTAGGTGCCAACAAATCCTTCTGAGAGAACGGTTGCTATAGCAACTTTAGAGCGACAATTAAGGAGCAAACCATTCAGTCGGAAGGGGTTGGCTCGGAAACTGCTCTACGTGGGACCCCACCTTCTTTTGAGACAAGATTGTCCTCTGTGACCCAGCATCTCGGTTTTGTTACTGTGTTTCAGGCACAGTCCTTTGTTAAGGTATTTGATTTACCGTGGAAATCAGACTCCCGGGGTGCTGGGGTGGGGTGTGGGCGGGAAGAGGTGGGGTGGAGAATAGCTGAAAGACTGGAAAAATATGACAAATACAGGAGGATGACTTTTTAAAAGGGCGGGGGGGGTGGAGCTTAAATAGCATCAGTTCATTCAAAACCAGGTGCAGAAGAATAACGTAAATTCTGTGCTCTGTGAGACGGTCAAACAAAAACAGCTCTATCTAATGGACGGGCTGGTTTAAAACAAACCTCGTGTTATTATTAATATAATCCCTGCTTTGTAAGCTGTGGCATTTAACCGGGTAATTAAATAATAATTGAATACGTCTGCGAGGCATAAAACCAGGCAGAAAGGCAAAATCCCCCGAGGCGATTTTGATCAAATATTGACTTACTCTTCAATATTAATGATGGGAATTTAATGTTATATTTTATATTTACATACTAACTTTGTTTGAAAGACCTTCTGTAATTTATAAATTCTCAAGTTACACGTGTGACTTGAATTAAAAGCACAAAGGAAGAACGCAGGGGATGGGGAGCGTGCAGATGTAAGGTGTGTGTGGGGTGGTTGGCAAACCTTCCCTGCAGTTAGTCTTGCATCTACTGGGCTCTTTCACCTATCGTGGTCTTCACATATGTGCTGTAAATACTCTCAATGTTCCTATTCTACAAAGACGCTCACTTCATGCTGGGCAGAAACGGAGCTCCCTTTTCGAGCAAACTCCTTTCCTTTTCTGGCTTTCCAGGCAGGCCAGAGAGAGAAGGGTAGGGTGTCCCAACCCCAGTGGTGTGCTGGAAAGAGTTAGCACCTGGCTCTCCAGAAGGAAGGTGTGCATGTGCACACGCACTTCCGTTTATTCTAAATTTTCCTGGTATAAAGACTATGTGGCAGAAAATTTAAGAAGAATAAAATACACAATACTCCAGTTCTCTAAATTCATACAATCAATTTATTCTCACAGAGTGCTTTTTGGTTTTTGTTTTCTGCTCAACTTTTATATCTGTAGTCAACCTACAATGATCACCAATTTGTTCAATGCTTGCAATGAACAAACAAGAATAGTTCTTACATGAATGCTGACTGATAGCTTTGTTTCTGTTGAGTAGGATGAAAGTAAAACAACGTGTCTGGTCAATGCGTGAGTGACCTCTTTGCTGAATCGGACTGTAGCTTTCCAATGCTGGAAGAATAGTCCGTCAATGTTTGATGCTATTCACAATGCAATGGCTACATACTTGACACACTTTTAAGTTTAATTTGCCTTGTTGGCATCTTTCATCACATTCTTAATTCTAAGCATCTACAAAACAGTAAGTTAAGCCCTGATTTGTAGCATTTGCAATTTGCACTCTCATCCTGGCAGATTTTCAGCTACCAATGTGACGCCACCAAACACAGCGCTAAGAAGGCAGGAGCAGAGGCACACCGCTGTACAGTATCCCCGCATGCAGGCACAAAAGAATTCAATAACCTCAAGAACATAGCTGATAGTAAGATGCAGTAAAATAATTCGGAAATGACGGGTTTTGGGTATTTATTGCTTTTAATAAATTCATTAATTAACAAAATGATTTCATTTCAATAATTGCCATGTTTAACAATTGTCTCACAAAATTCCTGAAAACTTTGCCCTTGACTCTTGGGAGCTGGGAAGGACTGGCTCCAGCACACCAGTGCTCCCTGACCCCCCTACACTCACCCGTCCCGGCAGCCTCCGCCTAGGGTCATGCAAAGGCTGGTCATACCCTTGGTATTCCCTGCCACTGCTTGCCCTCTGGTGTCCTCCACCAAAAAGCATACCATCAGCTCCCAGGGACTGAGCACTTGCTCTGTGCTGTGCCCCTCGAATGCCCAGCCAGGCCCAGGGGCTCTGCCCCGGGTGGCCTCTCAGCTATTCCATCCTGTAGGAATGGACTGTGCTTGGCTCTGCCCTGAATCTCCACAGCCTGCAAATGTGCATCCGTGGAGAGAGCACATTAGCGCCCGCAGCCCTGCCTTGCCCTGCCCTCCTGCCCGACTCAAGACCCCCATCTACTCTTCCTGAGTTCCCTCCAACCGGCCGTGTAGGCTCTGTTCTCTCCACAATTAGGGAATTGGAATTAATTATTTTTTTCCACTTTGGCTCTCAAGCGTGTACTCTGTAAAAAGGGCTGGAATGAAAGCTTGTATGCTCTGGGCTCCTTTCCAGAACATCCTTTTTCTTGCTTGGGACACTCTTTGTCACAGTGCCACCACCCCCACCCCCCATCTTCAATTTGGGCTACACTGCTTTGCCACTCTCAGGTGGCATCAGAGACAGCGAGCTCAGCTTTCTAGCAGGTATATGATTCAGGGATATATCCAAACCCCCTGTGTGCACACGTGTTACAGGGGGAGGAAATGGCAGAGAAAAGCCATTGCTATATTAGGCCAAACTCTTTCGGTTACAAATAAAAACTGGCTAAAGCAAGAAAACAAAAGGAATGTACTGGTTCATATTTAAGATGTCCAGAAATGAAGCTAGCTTCAGGTCAAGCTGGATCCAAGGGTTCAAATGAAAATAATATGACTTCTCTCTCTCTTGTTTTCCATCTCTTCCTCTTGTCTATTGGCTTCATTCTTTCCTCCTGCAAATAAGCTTTCCTAGGGGGTCAGAAAAGGGGCCTCAATGGCAACTCTAGGCTGACCCAGCCTCACTCAGCAGCCATAGTGGAAAGGCAGCATCTATCTTTCCATGCACAGAAATCAGGGAAGGACTTGCATTGGCCCTGCACTGGTCATGTGCCCAAGCCAGACCAGTCATGTGGGCTCTGATGGACCTGGCTTCTAGCAGAAGAAGAGGGAAGGTATAGCAGATGCTGTCAGTATCCCACCCTTTCCCCTTGACCTTGTCCCTTTCAGTGCTCACCTGCCACACATCTAAGTGTCCGGCCCTGTTTCTTTTTGCCTGAGGGCTTTGTCTGGCCTGCATGCAAGCTAGGCCAGAAGTGCCTGCAATCTGCCCTCAACCAGAGAGTCGGTGTATAAAGACCCCGGTCTTCTTGCCCTGCATGTGGCCAATCCCGGGTCTTGTGCTCCACGCTGCTCCTGAGTTTCCTAGCAGGTGTCAGCTCCATGCCCACAGATGTCACTAGCTTGAAGACAGAGCCTTGGCTGCACTCCTTCCCTCTCGTCTCAGGGCCTCACTCTCTTACCAGTGTCAGCTAGGCTTGCCTCACAAACTACTTGCACTTCAATCCTTGTCTCAGGATCTGCTTCTGGCAATCTCATGCTAAGACAGAAAGGACCCACAATTAGCCCCTCCAGGTCCATATGGAGTGTGAGAGACAACACCCCACCCCCACCCCAAGGAAAGAAGATGCTGGCAGACCAAAGCAACAGAGACCTACAATACCTCCAACCATTCTGATCGTGCTCCTGGCACCTAGGGTCTGCTCCTTCCCTCCCAGCTCTCAGGGTTAGGTGATAGGACCTCATGTCCATGATCCCTGAAATCCCCCTTGTCCTTTGGTCCTGGCATCCCAGCTTCCTACACAAATGGCTTCCCGGAAGTTAGTCTCCACTCTGCCCCTCCCCATCATGGAAATACTGAAGCCAAGAGAGGCTGGACCATGCACCCACCAGAGTCCTCCAGCTCACCCATTCTTTTATTTAAATTTCAGACAATTAAATAAACACTTGATTTCTAAGATTTCTCAAAGGATATTTTTAGGTTATAAGTAAATATATATAGGGACAATTCATATAAACTTGCAATTCAGGAAATTTCTTTTTAATACTGCTTTTTCCTTCACTTTGCCCCATGACTGTCTATGAAACACCAAACTGTTGGTTGACGTTGCAAAAGAGAGTCAACAGAGAGGCTTGTTGTAGACCAAGGAGAATACACACATATGGTGCTCGCCCCTTTGTGTTCTGTGAAGGATCCTGGGTTTTTCTTAGGTTTTGATTTCTGCTTACTCTTTCCAGAGGTTCAAAATCATTCACAGGTTGGTTTTTTTTAACATTAAAATTTTTCTCTCAAAATTCCTTCCAAAAATCTCAGCATTTCTCAGAGAAAGCCAAGCCCAGGGCAATCATAAAACCAGCCAAAACTGTGGTTTAACTCTAGGTAGATTTCCCTACTTCTGGGGCTCTGGCCTTTAAAGCCACATAATTTCCCACAATGGTTAAAAAAAAAATCAGGAAGCTGCTCTATACGAGTAAAGTTCAGAGAAAGCTTCAGCCCCGTGGGGGGCATAGCGCTGTCTACCTGTCTCAGAGGCAGTCACATTATGTCAAGCTGCATCTACAAAATCCCAGGGAAGTGTGGGTGTCAGAGGATGTGATCCTTCTAGCTATAAGCAAGTGGATGTGAGCAGAGTGACAGGTGTGCCATGTGCCTTTGCTAATGTAACAACTTTTCTATCAACTTTGCTAATCTGCTGTCATAGGGCTAAATTGTATTCTACATTTGTGGTTGCAGAAATGTAAAATTTAGAAAATCTTAAATTTAAAAAATTTAAAGCTTAAAACAATCACAGTCATAGTTTTGGAAACGATTTTTCAGATAGTTTGCATTTTTTCGGTGCCTTGAAAGGAGGATAATGAATGCATTTTAATTTCTATTTATTTTGGTGTCTTGATGATTTAAGGTTATGATAAACAGCCACCCTAATCATCATCATCATTTAAGCTGTAAAACAATGACGTTCTCAAGAATTTTCAAAGTATGTGGAATTTTTTGATACTACTTAAACTGTTCTTAGACTAGAGTGCTTTATGAGGTCCCCTCCAGCTGTTTCCTTTCTCTTCTTCTTCTCCTTTTTTCTACCATTCCTTAGCAGATGGTCCCTAAAAGCCAGTGCTTTCAATTGCTCTCATTATTTAAGTCAGCAGGTATTTACTTAGCACCTCCTCCATGCCTAGGACTATTCTAGGTCCTGGGACTTCAGCAGTGAACAAAACAGACCAAGTCTTTGCGCTCAAAAACTTATATCCTGGCAGGTAATGCCTACCTGTCTTCTTCAGACTGCTCTTTTTTCCTTGTCCTCGTTTCATCTTCCAAACCAACGATACTTAAAGCTAAATGGAATTTTGTTCACAACATGAGTAAATCAGCTCATGTTGCCCAAGGGGGCAGGGATCTAGCCCATGACTCAGCTCATGAAGTTCAGTGCATGAACTACACAATAGGAATTTTTAGGTAGTGAGAACTCTACTTCTGGTTTCTCAGCAGTGTGCCAGATGGTTCAACTTACGAGACAATGGCCTCTGGATAAATACCATTTTATTTGATTCAGATGAATAGACTTTCAGAGAGAACCATTTCTCTCTCTAGCCCAATGGAAAAGGACAGCGATACATTACATAATAAGTCATATGAACTTTTGCTTAATATCCAAAAGGACTTGTAGGACATATGACAAGAGGGGAATCTTGGGTCAGACTCTGCTGGTACATTCTGAGTCGGTTCAGTATTGAGCTTTGATTCCAAAGTGGAACCGTAAAGGACACACAGTAAAGAACCAAAAGCCAACTTCCAGCCCTACGCCAACTATGACTCCACTGTAGCTTAAAGAAAGTCAGACCACAAGACCAAAACTTTACTCTTTAGAGCATCCCATTTTGAGGAACAGCCTGGTGGATGCCACCTGGTTGGTCCCTCCTGATTTGGCACCTGGAATAGGGCAGTCTGCCAACCTGCCACCTGAAGGTTATTTTTCTTTGCTGTCTTGGTCACCGATTTTTTTTTTGTTTTTTGTTCATTTGTTTGATTTTCTCATGTGTTCAAGTTTGGCCAAATGGGAAAAAAAATTAGTCTTCAGTTAATCCAAGTAATTGTGTTATGTGCATGGGAGAGAGAAAACCTAAATCTTTTTCTGGCTGCCTTACTGACTGCTATAAATTGTCCTCCAACACATGTAGAGAGAGTGGAGCCAGAATTTCCATAGACGGACTCCAACCAGGAAACTCTGGATGTGGTTCATTTTTTAGAGGACTACTCTGGCTTCCAGGCCCCCTTGCCAACCCCACACCCATGGGAGACAGTTGACTTGTTTTTAAGGAGACATTGTTGACTTCAGACAGAAGCTAAAATGCAATCCAAGGACTAAGAAGGGAGCAGAGCTTCTAGAAAGTGAGTCAAAAGTAAAGGAGCTCACACACTCTCTGTTACAAAGGCAAAAAATAAAAGCCTCCTGAAAATATTTTCGAGACCAGACATGACATTCTATTCCTTTAAACTATGTACCTATAAGTAATTAAAAATGATCCATTCCCCTCCCCCAGAAACTATGTAGTTTAATCCTACAATCTGAGAATCTGAGGTTTTAATTATGGAAAGGCAAGGGGAGGGGAAGGGGACCTTGAGATCCTATTTTCTTCCCTCAGCACCTAAGTTGCTAGTAGGTACTCACTGCTTCAGTCAGGGGGGATGCAAAGACCCCTCTAGCTAGCTTTTGAATCCATAAGACTTCTTGGTAGTACAAGATATGAGGCCTTTTTCTACGAGGGCTTAGGAAGAGAAAGAATCCAAGACTTCTCTGCAAATACAATTAAGTTGTCAAAGACAAATACCAGTTCTGAATTAGGACAATAAATCTTCATTCTGGGCCCACACTGCATCGAATGGCGGGAAAGGAGCCTCTAGCCCAACCAGGGTTGAGTTTGGCCCTGTAGCCTTTGAACACGAGGAGGCTGATGCTCACACACCTGAAGCTCTTGTAGGCCCAAAGCATGATGTGAGATGAATGGGAGTCCCGCCTAGCTTACAGCAGCACACCAGTCAGGGTGAGACAGATGGGGAAAGCTTTGCGCCCATAATTGAACCCCGGAATCATCAGTTAACCTGAAGGCTCAAGTTGAAAGTTTCAGTTTGAGCATTTTCCCATTCTCCACCCCCTAGCTCCCACCTTTGCATCCTCTGAGTACAGGTAAAAGGGATAAAGAATTTCCATTGAAGAGAGGCAGTGTTGCCAGGGAGTGATAACACACTTAAATGAAAAGGCAGCTCAGCTCTCAAAGCCTCTTTCCTTTGTCCATCTAGACAGAAGGGAGGTGACCTCAGGCAACTAACTGTGCCCTGGGCTAGAAAAGGGAGAAGCCCTGGCTCTGGTTGACTGGGAAGGTGATGGGAACAGCCACGGAAACAGGGACACGAGGAGGCAGCTTCACAGGAATCTGATGAGCATCTGACGTGCAGATCCAGGGCCCCCAGGGATGAGCAGCGAAGAGGTCCTGGGAGAAAGGCCGTGGTTGAAGTTCATGATTCCACATATCCTACTCAGTGCTGTGGGTGGAAGTCCATGTTCCCGGCATGCTGGCTGGGGGCTTCTCCTCCCTGCAAACTCAACCTCCAGGCCTGCACAGACCCAATAGGTTGTACCTCTAATGTACAACAAAAACACACTGAATGAACGGATGAGAAGATAGCATGGAAGCAGCAGAAAGCACATGGACTTTGAGTCCAAGAGACCTGGGTTCGAATCCTGATGGAGCTACTGGGTAGCTGTATTAGTCTGCAAGTCTTAACCTCTCCAAACGCCACATAAGAATAATACGAGTAAAAATCAGAATGAGAGAAAGAGAAAGAATACCTACTTTTAAGGTTTGCTGTGAAAGTTAAATGAAATAATGCCTGTGGAGGGAAGCATCTGTTATGGTACCTGCCTTGCGTGGAACTGGACCAACCCTAGTGCTTCATCCACTGCTTTCCATTTCCCTGGGGACGCATACTTGCTATCTTACTATTTCTCTGAGCATCTCCACAGGCCTGGCGTTATTCTGGCTAGCCTAACCAAATCTTCAGTTTATCTAGATTTATTTTGAGCACAACAAAGACACGTTTACAAATTATTCATTGTACCAAGCAATGCTTTTAAAATACAATTTACTCTTTCTATAGATGACTGAGCCATTCCAGCCTTTGGGACACGGGTGCTTTTTGTTTTTTGTTTCTTCATATTGCTGCTTGTTAAAAAGCTTGCAATTCTTTTCTTAGTGGTATTATCCTCTTTTGCAATTCTATACCAAGTTCCTCTTTAAAGGAGCTCAAAGTATATTATTATTATTTTGTTCATACAAATAAACACAATTTTCCTGATACAAGTGAAAATATCGTTTTGCTCAGTTATATTGTAATTACATAGACCACTCAGATTTACATATTTTCAAAAGTCCTTATGTGGTCCAGAAGAAACTTGAGCTAATATTTATTATCAGGAAAGAAGTAAGTTAATTGTGTTTACATTTACGTCATCAATTTGTATTGACGAGCTGCCTCAGTTTTACAGTTGACGTTGCCTTTGAAGGTCTTTGGCTTTTACATTTATGTGTTAACTGTATATCTCACATTTCCTAGCAGAGGTTGGGGCCCTCTCTATGATTTCAAATAATACGTGGTTTTTAGACAGATACAATGCCAATGTAAGCTAATAAAATGTTTATAATGACATTGCAGATAGAATGCAAATGAATGGATTTTAAATAATTTTCTTCCCCCTTTGGAGGACGATATTTTGCCTCTAAGCACAAGCACCTTCTAGACACAAGCATCTCTAACTCAATAAATGGAATTGCTAACATAACCTCTGGGTCCGATGACCCAGTACATTGTGGTGGATGTAATCACTGTTGATAAGGGAGGATTGCAGACCAAGAGCAGATCAAAGTGATGAAAAAATAACTTGCCCTGATTATCTGAAAACTTGTGACTTCTTAAAACATCTCCTAGTGGCTTCCCCCAACGTATAAGATAAAACACTAGTCCCTAAACATGGAGTGCAAACCTCTCCATGCTCTGACCTGGCTTGACACTCCAAACTTAACTGTCTCTACTCACTGCCTGCTCAATGCAGTTGGAAGGTGAAGCAGAAGGAGGGTGGCTGGCAATGTGGCCAGGCAGGAAGAGCTACGTGGCCTTCCACCAATTAGGCACTCTACCCTCATTGAGGGCTGCAGGAAGGGCAGCTGTCCTGAAGAGCTGGCGTTGATGGGGTGGGTCATCAGGTACTCTGCTCACCAGGCTGTGAGGAACTTGAAGACAAGTCATTGGCCTTGCTGTGGGATTTTTATGACTTATAATTCACACACAGTGAAATGTGCAGATCTTAAATGCACAATTTGAACTGCTTGGACAATTACATACTCCCACGTAACACACGCACCACCCCTCCCATTATGGCAAGTATTTTCATTACTCCAAAGAGTTTCCTCATATCTAGAGTGGTCAGATTCAGAGACAGAAAGTAGAATGGTGGTTGCCAGGGGCTGAGGGAGGGAGAGAATGAGGAGTTAGTGTTTAATGGGTACAGAGTTTCAGGTTGATGAAAAAGTTCTAGAGATGGATGGTGATGATGGTTGCAGCCCAGTGTGAAGGTACTTAATGCCAAAGAATTGTACACTTAAACGTGGCTAAAGTGGTACATTTTACGTTATGAATATTTTAATACAATTTTCAAAGAATTTTAAAAGTCTCCTCATGCCTCTCCCCAAGCAATACCCCCTCCTCCACCCACAGAGGCAACCACTGTTCTGATTTCTATCATATACACTAATCTTACCTATAATAGAATTTCATATAAATGATATCATACAGCATTTACTCCATTGTATCCGGCTCCTTTCTCTCAGCAGAATGTCTTTGGAATTCATTTGAGTTGCTGTATGTGTTGGTGGTCTGTTCCTTTTTTATTGCTGCGTTGTATTCCATTGCATGGTTGTACATAGTTTGTTTATTTATTCTTCTGTTGATAAACACTTGGCTTGTTTTTCCAGTTAGGGGCCCTCATGAATAAAGTAGCTATGAACTTTCTGATACAAGACTCTTTATGAGTATATATTTAAATTTCCACTTATCCTGGATAAATATACTGAGAAGTAGAGTTGTTTTTCAAAGTTTTTCAATTGCTTTTCAAAGTGGTTGCACCGTTTTACACTTCTACCAGCAATGTATGAGAGTCTTGGTTGTTCCAAATCCTAGCTAACATTTGGTGTTAGTAGTTTTAATGTCTGCCATTCTTGTATCACACTCACAATACCCCACTGCGGTTTTAATTTGTATTTACCTGATTAACGATGTTGACAATGTTTCATGCACTCATTGGTCATCTGAATATCTTCTTTAGTGAAGTGTCTGCGAGATATAAATTTGCCCATTTTATTTTGGACTGTTTGTCTTTTTGTTATTGATTTGTAGATCTTTACACATTTGGGATACAAGGCCTTTGTTAGATATATGTATTGCCAATATCTTCTCCCAGTTTGTGGAGTATCTTTTTATTTTATAAATGTGTTTTCAGTGAACAGGAGTGTTAATTTATCCATTTTTTCTTTTATATTTAGTAATTTTTCAGTCCCTCTAATAAATCTCTTCTTAGCGCTTATAATCATGGAGATATTCTCCAACATTTTCTTATATAAGCTTTATAGCTTCAACTTTATATAGTTAAGTCTATGACTCAGCTTGAATTAATGTTGGGGAGTGGCATGAGATAGGAGTAAAAGTTCATTTTTTTCCACATATTTATCCAGTTTTCCCAGCATTATTCATTTTAAAAAATTTAACTTTTCTCATAGGCTTGCTTTGATAGCTTTATAAAAATCAGTTGACCATATGCATGCAGGCGTAATTCTAAACTCTTTATTTTGTTTTATTAATCTATTGGACAGTCATATGGCAGTACCAGAATCTTCCAGACTTTATAGTAAGTCTGGAAATCAGCCAGTGATAGTTCTTCAATTTTTTTTTTTTTTCTTCAACACAGTTTTGACTATTCGAGGTCTTTTGCTCTTCCATATGGATTTTAGAAAGAACATTTCAATTTTTACAAGAAGTCTTGTAGAATTTTTATATGGATTGCACTGCATCTGTACAATAATATGAGAAAAATTGATCTTAAATTATTGGGTCCTTCGGTCCATGAAAACATTAAATCTCTCATTGGAGGCAGTCCTCAGGAGGATGTGACTACGGGTTGACCCTCGAGCTGGACCTTGGCAATCAGAGGCTCCTCACCCCCTCCCTGGCCTTGGAATGTACCCTCTGCCCACCATTCCCACTGCGGGAGCCATTTTCAAGGACACAGCCTTGAGAGAGTAAGGTGTTGTTAAGACCACCTGGATGGTATACATGACTGAACCCCCATAAGGCCTCTATAAAAACTTTTATGGTTCTGGTGGCTGGGTGTGGCTATCTATTCATCTTGTGGCCGCCTAAGACAAGCCTCGTATATAAGTTCCCTTGCTTATTAAACCTGTCACCGACCAGTCTGGAATGATGTGCCTCTTTCTTCATTCTCTCCTTGCCCTGTGTGTAGGGGGGCCAGTTTGTGAACCAATACCTCTTTATTTATTTAGTTCGTCTTTAATTTCTGTAGCAATGTTTTATAGTTTTTGATATAAATGTATTATATGTCTTTTGTTAAATTTTTACGAGTATTTAATTTTTTGGATGCTATTATAAATGGAATTTTTTAGATTTCATTTTCCATTTATTTGTTGCCATTATGTAGAAATACAATTGATCTTGTATTTTGGTCTTACGTCCTGCAATCTGCTAAATTCACCTATTGATATAGTAGGTGTTTCATAGATACCTTAGGATTTTCTATGTAAACATTGATGTCATCTGAAAAAAAGTCTGACTTCTTCCTTTCTGATCTACATGGCTTTTATTTCTTATAAATTGACTAGGATCTCTAGTCCAATTTTGAATAGAAATCATGAAGATGGGCATTCCTGCCTGGTCTACATCTTAGAAGGAAGCATTCAGTATATCATTCTCAAGTGCGATGTTAATTCTAGATTATTTTGTAGATCTTTTTATCAGATTAAGTTTTCTTCTATTTTCAGTTTGCCAAGAGATTTGATTATAAATAGATGTTGAGTTTTGTTAAGCCCTTGTTATACAGAAGCCTACAGCATGCTCAGTTGATACTTTCCGAGGGAACCCAATCAGCTTAGTTGGATCAGTCTCACAAAATCTCCCCCAGAGCAACCTCTCCCTCTTGCTGTGAGAGAGCACAGACCGAGAAAGTCCTTCTTCCTGCCTCGTGTCCTTTCTTCTACCCCATGCTTTTCTAATGAAGGGCGCAGAAAGCCAAGCACCCAGAATTAAGAGGATCCTTGCGTCCCTCGGCAGTTCTCCAGAGGGAGGATTTGCACATCTTCAGGAATCCGCAGTTAGAGCTCAGATTTTTATATGTTGCGTATGGATTTCACAAAGTTGAAAAATGGAACACAGCCAAAGCATAAATGAAGCAAGAGGTGGGCAAGAAAAGCTGGTCCTCCATTGCCGCACCTCTCGTTCTTCCTCTCCATATCATACACTCTCCTTTGCTTCATCACCCACACCCTGCCTCCTCACACATTTCCAGAAACATACACATGCGGGCCATTTTCACCATCTGTTTGGAAATGTAAAATCTAAATGCTTTGAATAGATTAGAAAATCTCTAAAATGCTTAATAAAAGTGCTTAGCTATTTAACAGATGACTAGGACACCTTGTGAGAAAAATGCGGCTGGCACAGTACTGTCGTGAAGTCCCTCACCATCACAATTTTGCACCTGCCGATCTGCTCAGTCAATGCTGCTGACAGTTGGCAACGCACTCGGGTGCAGTTGGAAAGACCCACAACTTCCAAGCAGCTTTCACTCTTGCTTTCTGTGCATAGTGGTGACTTTTTGGTTATTCTCCCATCCATTCCTATGGCTTCAGTGCAGTCTTATTTCTTTTCCTGCCTTGCCAAATGCTCGCTTCTATCACTTCCATTTTCCAGTGACACGTGAATAGATTTTATGGTGCGTTCAAATGAGAAGACACTTCAAGCTGTGCAAAGAGTCAGGGTTAAGACAACGGAGGGGACCATTGTACAACCCACTGGGCCCTGACTTTAGAGCGATGTAGCAGAGTTGTTAACAGCAGGTTCCGAGTAGGTCTACCACCTCCATTGCTGGTGGCTTTGTGACCACAAGTCACATTAAAAGGAACAGGGCTGGTTACACAATTTACAGGGCTCAATGCAAAATTAAAATGCAGGACCCCTTGTTCAAAAAGCAGGAAAAAAATGTCATTAAAGGCACTAAAATATAAACATTTTTCCTTTCTCCTGTCGTTTTGAGCATTACCTTGGGCAAATTATGCTAGTTTCCTCATCTGGTTGCAAGGTGGTGAGTTAATTCACATGAAGGACTTAGAGCAGTACCTGGTACATGACTGGCCTCACTCAGTTATGGTTGTGTAGTTATGGATATGTGGTGGGCAACCATAGGCTCTCAGAGATGTCTGGGGGTCCCTCCCTGTGCTCTGGCACCCACTCACGGCCCACTGGCTGCCAACTGTCAGCTGGGGGGGAGGAAATCGGACCAGGCATCCTCCCTTCTCATGGGTCTTCTGGTCAGCCCACTGCAGACAGGTGATTCCCTAAGGCACTGCAACCTCTTTGAAGGGACTCAATTAGTACCTGCATCAGGGCTGGGCAAGAAACTCTCCCCAGCAGAGTCACCTGACAAATGCTCCTGGGGCTTCAAGTGGCAGTGGGGATGGTTGCTGCCAGGCCCCAGCCCAAGAAACGAGAGCTACACGTACTGAACCCCACCCCTCCTTGTGATGGGGGTGTGGAGGCCTCAGTGGTTACTGTGTGGGAGTGGAGAGGTGGGGCAGTGTCCCAGGCACCAGGGAGCAGGAGAGTGGGTGGGTGAGAACCCACTGATGGGGAGGTAGGGAGAAGGTGAGAGGCAGAAAGATGTTTGAGCTCATTCTCTAAGACCCTGGTGCATGCTTCCTTGTCTCATTGGACTTCACTTACAAAATGCAAAGATAAAATTATAAAGAATCTTGAAGGAATGCGGATTGTTAAACCCCAAGTACAGCGCTCTTCTGAGCATGGGACCCTGTACAACGGTACTAATGACATACCAATAAACCAGCCCTTGGTGTAACACCTGAGGCAGAGTCAGGAGCTGAAAAATGTGAGCTATTAGTATTATCATCATTAACTTGGTGGTCTGTATGGGACAGAATATACCTTACATATTTCAGGCATGTTTATGTATGCAGATAAGTCGGCGTCTAGGAAAGCAAAACTAAAAAGACCACTTGGTCCTAGGAGGGTTGTGATTCTTGGCTTCCCAGCAAGCTGTTGACCAAGCCCAGCACCGGGTTTATGACTTCTCACTGACCCGGCAGCCAGTCACTGGGGTACCTGCAGTGATTTTAGTCTGATTTGGAAATGCCAGGGAAGCTTCATCTATTTTAGGTAGAGAAAAATGTTTTCCAAAGTCGACTGCTCAAGGCAATTCGACCTCAGCTCCATCTTGAAAAGCAGTGATAGGGTGACGTTCTAGCCGTCATGGGATTGAGCAAAGCCTTTTTTGTTTTCTCTCATTTATATCTGTAGCCTCCTTCGGCATTGCTGGGTGAGGTGACTTTGAACTGCTAATCTATAAAGCAAACATATCCTCTGGGAAGAACCACCTTGGCAGTAAGTGTCAATCAAACTTTTGCTGGAAGCAAGTGAGCCCAGGTGAGGTGCCAGCATGCACCCTCAAAACCTCCAGACTTTGAGGGCCTGGCTTGAAGGACTCAGGCTTTCCACAAGCCCGTGCAAGTGAGTTCACACGCTTTCCAAGCACGTCTTCTTAGATGTGCTTAGACAATGTGCATTACTCAAGCAGCAGCTCTCTTTCGCAGGATTGAGCCCTCCTTTCTGTGCACACAGATACCCACTCACTGTTGTGACTATGCTGGGTATGTTTGTTTGCACAGGCTTTTTGAATGTGTGGCCGGGATATAAAGTGACTCCTGTCATTCAGACAGAAGGATGGTCTTCCGTATCCAGAAATCAGGCAGGCAAAAAAGGAAGCTGTCAAAGAAGAAAATCTGTGAAACACCAAGAATTCCCCTTTGAAGATACATGGGAAAGGGTATCAAATGGGAGAGAATACCTGTTGTTTCCCACCCAATAATTCACTTAAAGATAATTTTCTGTCCTTGTAAACTCCCTCTTTTGCGAAAGTTGACATTTTCATGGTTAAGTTCCATGACAAATCCCCCTTATGACCAAAGGAGGCAAAAAAATTCTGGTCTGCAAAACAGCGAGTGTAAAAAGATGCACAAGTCATTCTGTAATATTCTGAACTGAACAAGAGCTAACCGTCATATCTATAATTGAGCAAGGCCAGTTATGTGCCAGGTACTTCTCTAAGTCCTTTATATCAGCAGTCCCCAACCTTTTTGGCACCAGGGACCAGTTTCGTGGAAGACAGTTTTTCCACGGACTGGGGGTGGGGGGATGGTTTCGGGATGATTCAAGCGCATTGCATTTATTGTGCACTTTATTTCTATTATTATTACATTGTAATATATAATGAAATAATGATACAACTCACCATAATGCTGACAGCAGGCAGAGCTCAGGCTACTGCGAACGATGGGGAGCAGCTATAAATACAGACGAAGCTTCGCTGGCTCGCCCGGCGCTCACCTCCTGCTGTGCGGCCCAGTTCCTAGCAGACCACGGACCGGTACTGGGGCTTGGGGACCTCTGCTTTATGTGAATTAACCTTACAACCAGATGAAGAAACTAGCTTAGAGTAACTTGCCCAAGGTAATGGCAGAGCAAAGATTCAAACCCTCCAGTCTGTCTTCAGAGCACACCCTCTCAGCTACTAGGCCCAAGTTCAAATTCTAGGATAGTGAAGAAGTTTCATTTAAAAACTAGCCTGAAGGAAGTATTTCTAAGCTCAACCACTATGACATAGGAATTATGCTTTGCTGGTCTTTTTACAACAGAGTTTGTTATTTTTATATATCGAATCCATTATTCACGTAATGGTCACTCGTTATAAATTTAAGAAAAAACAAAAACAAAACACTGTATACAAATGAAGTTGCAGCAAAAGCTTAAGGCAGGATGTACAAATGCTTCCCCTCATCTCAGGAGCACCACTGGATGATGCTGAAACATTTGATGGAGCAAAAGGGCTTAGGCCCACCGATCATTCTAATTGCTTCATTAAGAACAGACTGTAGAGAATGTGGAAGGTGAAAGACCAGTTAAGAAATGATTATAATAATTCAGTAAGGAGATGACGCTGGCTTGGACCAACGTGGCAGCACTGGAGATGGTGAGAAATGGTTGAATTCCAGATATATTTTTACATTAAAGCCAGTAGGGTTATTTGAAGGATTGAAGTGGGGGTATAAAATTAAAAGAGAAATCCCAAATGACTCCCAGATTTGGGACCTGAGCAATGAGAAGGCTGAAGTTGCCATTGACTGAGGAGAAAACCATGGAAGGGGTAGGCTTTGAAAGGGACTCCCAGAAGCTCAGGGTTGAATATATTAATGCTGAGTTGCCTATTTTAGCCAACCGAATGAGGAGATAAGTTAGGCAGTTAGATACATAACTCTGGAGGTCAGGGGAGAAGCCCTGCCTGAAGATATAAATTTGGTACTTTTTGGCATGTAGAAATATTTGAAACTGAAAGTGCGTGCTATCATCACTAAAGTGAATAATGATAGAAAAGTTTAGGCAGTGCTACTCAGAATAGGATGCACTGATCAACATCAGCATCACCTTGTTAGATATGCGAATTCTTGGGCCCACCTACACCTATTGAATCAGAAACTCCTGGGGTGGGGTCCTTCCCTGCAGTTTTTTTTTTTTTTTAATAAATTTTATTTATTTATTTATTAATGGCTGTGTTGGGTCTTCGTTGCTGTGTGCAGGATTTCTCTAGTTGCAGCGAGCGGGGGCTACTCTTCATTGCGGTGCTCGGGTTTCTCATTGTGGTGGCTTCTCTTGTTGCGGAGCATGGGCTCTAGGCACGGCAGGCTTCAGTAGTTGTGGCACGTGGGCTCAGTAGTTGTGACACACGGGCTTAGTTGCTCCATGGCATGTGGGATCTTCCTGGACCACGGCTTGAACCTGTGTCCCCTGCATTGGCAGGCGGATTCTTAACCACTGCACCACCAGGGAAGCCCCACTTCAGGTTTTAACAAGCCCTCCAGGTGATTCTTCTGCCTATTAAATGTGCAGAACTGCAGAGTTAGCAATTAGGGAGCTAGAAGGAATCTGATGAGAACCAGCCAGAAAGGAGAAGGAAAAGCAGAGTTTGTGGAGTTTTGGAAACATGCAGAAGAGAGCGGCCCACAGCATCACATGCTCCTGTGCACCGTCCAGTGGGTTCAACAACGCGAGGCCACTGGTGACGTCCGCTGGTGACGTTTTGGGGGAGTTGTGTGTGGACACAAGCCTGACTGGATGACTCCATGGAGTTAAAGAGGGTGCGTGTGGGGACGGGTGGGTGGGGGGATTGGAGACCTTGGAAACAGGTCTTTGGAGGAGTTTTGCCTCAAAGGGTAAGGAAAGCAATGGGCAGTGTCCGGAGAGCAGAAGTGGAGTTAAGAAAGAGATTTCTTTGTTCGTTTGTTTTTAAGAAGGGAGCTATAATCATATATTTTCATGATGTTGGAACAGATCAGGTACAGAGGCGGAAAGTGAGAATTCGGGCGAGAAGGGGAGGTTTGGAGGAGCAGTGTCTCGGAGTAGGCGGGGAGGATGGGCCGAGGGGCCCGGCGGCGGGTCGGTGCAGCCGAGCACGCGCGCTTCCTGCGCAGGGACCCGTGGAAGGAGGGTTACAGGGGCGGGACGCTGAGAGGTGCGGGGGACGCAATGCCGAGAGTCTCGGAAGTTCTCTTCTGCTGGCTTCCGTTTGCTCGGCTGTCATCTGCGGGTGAGGATGGTGGAGGAGTGTATTCATTTCATAGAGGGGGAGAATGACAGGACTGGGGAAAACGGTATAACCGCCAGGCAGCACGAAAGGCCCGCTCAGGCCATTCGGTTTTCATAGACTTAGCCGTGATCAAAGTGGCATTTTTTTTTCAAAGAAGGCGCTCTGAAAAAATTGAAACCGGTGCACTCTACCGCGCGCACGCACACAGACACACAAAATCCTACCCACAGAATCATATACAGAAGAGGGAAGAAACATCAGAATGCCACTGTGGAAAAATACTGACCATTGGAAACAAAAAATGGGCTCTGAATTGCCATAACATAGGAAAAAAGGAAGGTCACTGGCCCAAAGGATGGCCTGAAAGGGGGCATTTGAGCATGTTCCCTAGATAGACATGAGGTAGGGGAATGAGGAGGTTGGGGTCTGTCCTCCTTGTCAGCCACACCCTCCCCAAGGGAGGGTACCAGAGACCAAGGCAGAAGGGAGAACTTAAGCATGTGTTCTGGGGCATAATGTGGGTGTGAAGAGGGAAGTGGAGGTACAGACAGGGGTAGCACAGGCGAAAGGCGGTCAGGATGTAGAAGAAAGAGTGGGACAATGGGTGTGATTGGAGGAGATACAGAATGGGGGCCTGGGCTCCGGCAGCAAATGCGTCCATCTGAGCCCTAGCTTCCCCTTTCCGAGCTGTGTAACTTGGGCAAGTTACTCAATTTCTCTGAGTCTCATTTTTCTCCTCTAAAATATGGTACCATGACAAGTAAAACACCTAGCAGAAAGCATGGCATATACTAAGTACTCAGTAAATGCTAATTACTATAATTATGGAACAATAGGATTAAGGATGGACAAAAAAAGGAGAGGTAAAGAGAAAATATAAATATATTGAATAAATACATTTTAAAATATAAAACATATAGGGGGAAGTCAAGGGAAGGAAAAGAGAGAGAAAAAGAAGGGAATTGGTGTGAGGAGGAAAAGTAAAATAGAAGAGAAAATGAGAAAGAGGAAATAATAGAAGTAAATAAGGAGGAGAGGAAAAGAATTATGGAGACAGTGAAAATGAGAAACATACCAATAAGAAAGTAGAAGGAGAAAAAAAGGATCAAAACGCTCTTTGTGCAGGATGAGGTCATTTCATACTGACATTAACAAGATTCTACAAGTCCCTTTCTGATGGGGAGAGGTGTAAACAGTTATCCAACTCATCCAAAGCCCTTGAGCAAATCAGCCATGCCACCAGACGGCACGTTACCAGGAATCTGAGAGGGATGTGCTTGCTGGTTCCTTCTCTGGGTTCCTCTAAGAACCAAAGAGGCAGGCTGGTGCTCTGAACTGAAGGGGCCTTAGGAGACCTCGGACAGAAGTGTTTTCCAACCTCAGCACCTTGGCCCCAATTACTTTTTAACATGAACTGTGTTCCGCTTAGAAACTTTCTAAAGCTCATAATAACATACTAGAAATGTAAACATTTTCTCCTTCTTCAACCTTTCTGAACCTCTCTGAGCTTCATATCCATTTTGAACCCTCATTCCAGGGAGTGGCAAAATCCAAATCTCAGGCAATTCAGGTTTCCTGTCCCCCTGTCCTGGGATTGTGTCTAAGTCCCAGGTGATCGCAGTTCTAAGGCCTTGGGGGATGGAGAAGTGAGTCTGGGTCCTCTTTTCAGGCTGACATTCTCTGAGATGTATGCTGTCCCATCCAAACATCTGACATCCATCCAGACAGTTCACTTCTCAGCCATTTCCTGCTCCTGGACATATGTGGCTGTTGTCCCACAATATTGGGGGCCTAAGAGATGGTGGGGCTGCTCGAGGCCCTTCATTATTTCCCTTGCTTTCCCTGTGCTTTCCCAGGGACCAGGGCACAGGCCCCATGTCCACTGAGATCCTCAAACTCAGCTGGGACTTGACCAGTGGTGGGGAAGGGACCCCACAGTGACCCACTGGATTGGCATCTTCCTTCCCTCCGTCTGGGCCACTTTCCCTAGTCCTGGGAATAAGGGGTGGCGCTGGAGGGAATAGAAAATAACTCTAACTAATTACATATTTATCCAAATCTTTTGTCTGTGTCCTGGGCCTAGGCTTCTGAGAGAGAGAAGTCAGGAGTTTGGTGCCTTTGTCATCCTTGCTTGGGCAGCCGAGAGGCACCAGAGACAGGATGCCTAGGTGCTCAAGCATTGCAGAGATGGGTGAGTGTGGGGAAGCCAGGAGAGACGACAATTACCTCAAAATTATCCGCCCCACGGGGGATAATTAAAAATTAATTCTAAAGTTATTTCACCCTGAGTGATAAAAACCAGCACGCTGACCCGTGTGCAGTGGTATTTGCACTGGGGTGACCACACGTGGGTGGTAAGGAGCCCACAGGCCCTGGAGGGCAGCAGGATGGTCCTGATGGCAGGAGTCTGAGGCAGGAGACCCAAGCATGGAGTGCAACATGCTCTCATATGAGTCCTGGAATCTTGCTCAGAGCACATTTTCTAGTCCTGGGGAAATTTGCTTGTATGTTTCCACGTGATGCGGTCTACCTGGGAGGCCCCATCCCACTTGGCACTGTCCCACTTCAAAGGGGCCCTGCTTGGAAACCTCATTTCTCTTACAGCAGATGCTGAATTTCAGTCCAGATGCCTTAGACATTTTTGCAGTGTGTGTGTGGTGCTCTGGCTGGGATGGAAACAGAGCCAACAGTGCTGAGAGCGTGCCTGAAGGCCTCTACACCATGCCTGGCTCTTCGAACGTGTTTGTTTTCTCCTAGAAACTTGGCTTGTGGCAGCCAGGTTACCAAAGTGGGGTGTGGTAGACTTGTTTCTGGATCCCCCTTAGTTTTCCAGGGGGAACACTCCTGAGGATCTTAGCGGGACTCTTCTTTGGGGTGGCTTTGTTGGCAACAGCAATTCCAAACTTTCATCAGCATAAGAATCAGCAGGGGAGTTGATCACTAATGCAGATTCCCAAGCCTCACCCCAAGATCCAGGGTGCAGCCCAAGAATCAGCATTTTTAGTAAGCCCCCCACGTGATTCTGATACAGGTATTCTCAGATCACACGCTGAGAAACACCGTGATGGGGCCTCTCTGGTGGCCTTTCATGAGGCCAGTGGTAAGGACCCGTGGGTTTTGTGAAAATAAGCAGAAACCTCAACTAAAATAAAGTTGGGAGGTCAGAAGGGGGAGCTCTCATGCCCTGTGACTATAGCGGAACCCAGCAGGAAGAAGAAAGACTTCCCCTTCTTGCCTGGCAAGAGCTCAGCCAATGAGAGACTGTCACAACTCAGCCAGTGAAAAGCCACTATTCTTCTAACTCTCAGTTCCTCCAATGGACTCTGTTTACTAGCCCTCCCAGCTTCCTTTCCCCTCTATATAAGAGCCCTCTCCTTGCGGCACGGGGACTTGCGGGGCTCACCATGGTTACAGACCCTGAATTGCCATTCTTTGCTGATCCTTAATAAACCCATTTTGCTGTAGAAACAACTGGCCGTCTATTTGTCAATAGTTTTGTATCTAGCCACCTGGCTGTCGCCCTCCTATAGTTAATTCCTAAGCCCAGAACCCACCTATTCTTGTTACTAAACAGCCAGGTGAATACAGATGCCTCCTATACCTGCCCACCCCTTCCCGGTTAACAGAAAACAGCTCCTGGGTAATTGTGAACAGCATGTGTCCATGAGACCTCTGGAAACAGGTGTCTGGGAGCTGACGTAAATAAACAATGAAAAAGAACTTCCAGGCTTGCTTTTACAACTCTGAAGCCCTTACTGGTCAATCTCACACAAGTTCAGATTTGCTCATAGACTGCCTTGCCTGCTTGTTGTTTCTTGTGTTTTTGTCTCTCTCCCAAAGTATAACTTCTTGGGAAGAGCACACAATCATATTTTTTTCTCCTACTTACCCCACAGCATCTGCTATATAACTGGTATTCAACATAGGAGAAGAGTTTCTAATTTATAACCAGGTTGCTTCCAAAAGTTCATTCTTAAGTCAGATATTTGGATCTTGTTTCCCATTAGGAGAATGTTATAAAAGGTAATTATGTTCCCAGAGCAGCCCCTAAATGTTTATTTAACTAGCAATGTAGCTGAACTCTAGTTCCAATAGTATTACAGAACCTAAAATCATCTATAATACTGCTTTTATGGAAAAATGTGTTCCAGATTCCAGTGGGAGATGCCAGAACTCATTTTTCTGGCTACAGTTCCCGAACAAGACTTGACCCATCTGCAGTTAGGACTCGCACACACACACACTGGACTGGCTTTCTTGATGGGGTTCCAGAGGCGGGGAAGGGATGGCACAAATTCCCGTTGGGAAACTGGAAAGGGCAAGGGGTGCTCGTGTCAGAAATGCTTCCAGTAGGCTTGACTGAGTCAGGAGGAGGGATCTGGAAGAAGGTGGAGTTCAAGGCTGTGGGGTTGAGGAGTGGTCCTCACGGGAGGCTGGAGGGACCCAGAGGGCACTGACTCCCTTGGCTGCGGTAGCTGGGGCTGTCACGGCAGCCACCACAGTAGCAGCACAAAATGTGGTGGCCACATTGGCCAGAGTCCCAGCTCAAGCCTGTAGATGTGCTGGGGGAAGTCGTGGTGTTTGGTTATTTATTGCTAAGTACGAACCACCTCAAAATGTAGTGGCTTAAAACAACAACCATATCATTTGCTCATGATTCCATCTGGGCTTGCCTGTGGTCCTTGTGTGGCTTCATTCAGCTGGCAGGGATGCTGGGATCTGGTCTTTGCTGGATGCTGAGACTACTGGACTCCTTCTCAGGTTTCAGGGAGTCTCAGGGCTTTTCTTTCTCGACGTGGGCTCTCCACAGAATCTCTGCACATGGTTTCTCTGGCAGAGTGGCTGGACTTGTCCATGGCAGCTCGAGATGGTCAAGAAGCAAAAACAGAAACTTCCAGGCCTTCTTAAAACTAGTCTGGCCGCTGGCACAGCTTCACTTTGGTTAAAGCCATCACAGGGCAGCCCAGATTCACGGGAGGGGAATACACAAAGGCATGAGTTCCAGGAGGCACGCTTTGCTGTGGGCAATTAAAGCAACAGACTGCCGTGGTCGGTGCTGTCCCATGTGTGAGAGGCTCCCAAACCAAGAGCATTTTAGCTAAAGCTTCTCCATTACAATCACCACAGCTGCATTGCTGGCATTCCTAGAAGGAGCCTCGAAACAGTTTTCTCTACTTATATATTTTCATGTCTAAAAGATAGATATTTGGCTGTAAAAATCCATCCTGTCACTTTGTCCATTACATCTTCTCAGCCCTCTTTCTCCTTTCATAGACACAGCTACCTACTTTATATAGGCAGTGCTCTCAGACTTAATGTCAACACACCTCGGTCAGTTACAGTGGATTCTGATGTACATCCAGAAAATAGAACATAAAGCCCCAAAGTTTGCAAATGCCTGATTTTTAAATCACAGATTCAAGGTCAACTGAAGCAGATTCAATGTTGGCCCTATAATAATGTTCCTGTTAGATTCATGCACGTACCTGAGGGAGGGAGAAAGAGGTAGAGTTGGTGTTAGTGCTTTGGGAATTATGTATAACCCTGGCAGAAACAGACCTAGCTGCTTCCCCAGTTTCTCTTCTTCAGGTAAAACTTCTGTTTTATTTGGGGTGGCACTATGCCCAGCCTCTCTTCCAGCAAAGTATGGCCAAAGGACTAAGTTCTGGCTAATGAAACAGAAGGGAAAATAGTGCCTGGGACTTCCAGAAAGGTTGCTTAAAGGGAGCTGACTTAGCTGAGAAGGAACCCTTGGGTCCTACTTTGGATTCCTTCTTCCTCTTGTCTGCATTGTGGATGCAATGGTTGGATCTCCAGCAGCCATTTGGGATCATGAGGTGACCTTAGACTAGAAGCCACACTTCAGGATGGTAGAGTGTAAAGACAGATGAACCCTGGGTTAGTGATGACCATGGAGCTTTATTCCAGCCCTGAACTCTAGAAATAGACATAGAGATCTAGATCAAGACGGAGACAGAGAGGTTCTTGTTTAAGCCATTGTTATTTGGTGTTTCCTGATATAAATTAATGTTATCTTATGTACCTGGTCATAGCCCATTATGAGTGCCATCTGTTAGATGTATTGCATCAGAAAAATGATCAAGAACCACTTGTCAAGGCCATAGGGAATTCTCACCTGGACCATTTCCCAATCTCTCTCTGTGTTCGTTAGTTCTCTTGTCTAATTAATCCTTAGTGGATTGAGTAAGTGTTGCCTCTTTGGGCTCTAATGGTCCCTGGCAACCACTGATCTTTTTCCTGTTTCCATAGGTTGCCTTTTCTACCATGTCATAAAGTTGGAATCGTACAGTATGAAGCCTTTTCAGATTGGCTTCTTTCACTTAGTAACATACATTTAATATACATGTCTTTTCATGGATTGATAGCTTATTTCCGTTTAGCACTAAATAGTATTCCATTGTCCATCCAATAAGGGTATACCACAGCTTACTTATCCATTTACCTACTGAAGGACATCTTGGTTTCTTTTAAGTTTTAGCAATTAAGAATAAAGCTGCTTCAAATATCTATGTGCAGGCTTTTTGTGTGGGCAGAAGTTTTCAACTACTTTGGGTAAATACTAAATAACTTGATTGCTGGATTGTATGGTAAAAGTATATTTAGTTTTGTAAGAATCTGCCAAATCTTCTTCCAAAGTAGCTGTACAATTTTGCAATCCCACCAGCAATGAATGAGTGTTTCTGTTGCTCTGCCTACTCTCCAACATTTAATGTTGTTGTTGGTCCAGATTTTGGCCATTCTAATAGGTATGTAGTTGTTTCACATTGTTGCATTTCCCTGATGACATATGTGGAGCATCTTTTCCTATGCTTATTTGTCATCTGCATATCTTCTTTGGTGAGATGTCTGTTAAGGTCTCTGACCCATTTTTTAATTGGGTTGTTTTAAACAACCCAATTACAACCCCAATTAACTCAACAATATTGAGTTTTAAAGGTTCTTTGTGTATTTTGGATAACAACCTTTTATCAGATGTGTCCTTTGCAAATATTTTCTCCCAGTCTATAGCTTGTCTTTTCATTCTCTTGATATTGTCTTTCACAGAGCAGAAGTTTTTAATTTAATGACATCCAGCTTATCAATTATTTCTTTCATGGATTGTGCTTTGGTGATGTATCTAAAAAGTCATCACCATATCCAAGGTCATCTAGGTTTTCTCCTATGCTAACTTCTAGGAGTTTTATAGTTTTTGCATTTTACATTTAGGTGTATGATCCATTTTGAGTTAATTTTGGAGAAGGGTGTGAGGTCTAAGCCTAGATTCACATTTTTGTATGTGGTTGTTCAGTTGTTCCAGCATCATTTGTTGAAGAGACACTGTTTTGTTGTATCTGTATTTCCCTGTATCTATCCCCATTGATTAGCACAGTGCCTGATAGAGAATATACATTTAATATTTGCTGAATGAATAAACGAAACTCCAAACTTTCCCTGAGGCTGTGTGCTGAGTCTGAAATGCCTTTTTCCTTTCCTGTTTACCATTCCGTCTCTCTGCTGTACAGCTTGTGTTCGCCAACCCCAGGGATGAGCCAGATAAGCTTGGTGGCCAAATTCCTGTTAGAACATATGAGCAATACTTGCTGAATGAGTGATGTGTTTGTTTCACGTCTAAGGCATTGTTTCACTTGGACTCTGTAAGAGGAAGGGGCAGAGTCTCACCAGAGGGGGAGGGGTAATTTGCTGCAATTGGCCATTCTCCTAAGGCACGCAGAGGTGGGCATACAACTTGAATCAGGGCAGGGGGAGGTGGGATGGAGGTGACTAGAAGAGATGGCTACTCAAGCAACTGGAAAAGAGGGATCTCGTCTCGCCATGGAGGAGACAGGGGATGGGGAGGCCGTTCCCAGAAAGCAGGAAATCAGATGGCAGCCTCTCTATGAACATATGAGCCAAGAAGCAAGAAAACTATTTGGGTAGTGATTAAATCTATGGCCCATCCAGGTAGGCATCTGTGATGGGGCCATTCACCTGGCTTCTCCCTTCTTCATTCATATCTTCGCTGTAGTAGTTAAGGGACGGCTTAACCTTGGTGTCTCTTTATGTTTATTCCTATAATAGGATTTTCCCTTCTTTTGTTTATGGTTAAGACATTTCATTTCAGGTTTTTGAATTATGAAGGTAGATACCCACTGTAACAATTCAAATAGTAAAACTGATAGTCCCTCACCCCTGTTTTATTGTTTTTTTAACTTGGGACTTTATGATAAAAAGACTTGAGAGTGACTGGACCCATACTCCAAAGTACAAGCCAATGTAATTTAGATATTATGCAATTAATGAAAAGGTACTGCCTAAGTCCTATATCTGTCCCGAATCTTTTCTTACTGAGGCCAGAGGCAACTTTTAACCCATGTGGCTAAGGGAACCATCTTTGTGTAGGTCTAGTCTGGAGCCTCTTAGACGTTCCATGGTGATCTTGTCTTGAGCAATCTTGTCTGTGTGGAATGTCTGCTTCTTGTTTCAGTGTCCTCATAACTAAATTTTACTTTTGGCTTATAATTTGTCAAAATGCAGGTTTTGAGGACTATGTTTTTTTGAATTGATTTATACAGAAGATTCTGCTTCTTTCTAATATGTTCTGCAAAATATTGACTGTCACTCAGGGATATAGTGGCTCTCTGTTTCTCTAACTCAAGGGCTCATGGTTATTTTACAAAAATCAGCATCCTCTGCCCTGGTACCATTTTGAAGCCCCGCCCATGGGAGAAGCCTTTAAATACTCATTGGTTGGAAAGAGGCTCTCCCTAATGGAACTTTGAACTAAAGAGGGAGCAATACATCCCTGAGGGCCAGCCTGGTGGGGAAGAAAGTGGAACACATGGGCCACCTTCCTCCCCATAAAGAGGGTCTCAATGAAGTGTTAAGACCAGGAATGTGCGCGCGCGTGCGTGTGTGTTTGTGTGTATTAGTTCTAAAGAGATTGTTCTTTTGGAAGCTTGTAATACCTACCACTGCCCCTTATACCACAACATGTACGAGTTTTGCTTGTTCATAATGTTAATATTTTTATAGATGTTTGTTTATGTTTGTGTCCAAATATGGTTTGCCTGCTCGTATATATTTCTCTACTGCCCATCTTTATGAGTGCTATCTCAAGTTTTAAGCTGTTAGAAATATAACTATTTCTATACCGCTAATTTACCTGTTATATAGCACAGAGCTTCCTATAAACAGGGTGTTTAAAAATGAATTTCAATGATGATGATAACTTATCAGCAACTTCAGTGACAGATACGGAGATGGCTTTTGAGCAAGAGTAGAGGTTTCAATATGGCTTCATGGCTGGGGTTTCTTCCTTCAGGAGGTGTAGGCATTTTGGAAACAGACAAAAGCACAGTGTTAAAAAAAAAAAAAAATGTGGCCACACTTTCCAAAGGATCAGTTGAACTAGAAGAGAACATAAGCATCTCACGCTGACTGGTGATGCTGCTGCTGAAGACAGCGATCTCAGTTTTTTCCTTGGAGGGACCTGGACGTTTCTTGGAGATACGCACATCTGGATAGGCTGCAAGCTAGTCATGTAAATAAGAACTAGCCCCATGCTCCTGTCCAAAACGAAATCTAAAGAGGCTGGTTGAGATTTGCTGAGCAGGTCTTAAAGAAGCTGAACATCATCTGTCTTTCCTTGTGCTTACCTTTGTTGTTTATTTGATTTCTTTTCATAGGAATCTGTATCATCACTCCAACATGTGCAAAAAAACCAGCCCTTGGGTCTAAACATATTTACTTCTCAGCTCTTGTCATACAGTTAGAGCTGGGAAACGAGTGTCGAACGTTATAAATCCCTGTGTGCTAAACGCTGCACCATCAACAGAGGCGTGGCAAAGTCTGGGACTCAGGATGGAGGGGCTTGTTTGGGGCTGTAACCTCCATGGAGAGGCCCTGGCTACACTTTGAACACTGGCTGTAACCCACAAAAAGACAAAGTAATATTTGCTTTGTGCTTTGTTGCATGTTAGAAATTATAATTTAGAAATTATTATCAAACATTAAAACACAATTGAAAATCCAACTCTTCCCATGTGTGTGAGAATGTGGACCAGTTTTCTCCATTTTGAGTCTGTCAACTTTTTCGTGTATTTAAAAATACATTTATTTTTAGTTTCTTCACAGCTTGCTTTCAGAGATTAGCTAGCTTTCAGATATCGTTTTCTCCAGGTGGCTTCTAATCTCGCAAACTCTCAGAATAAACTCATCTTGTAGTAATTAAGGCCGTGAGAGGAGATGGTAGCATCTCGTCTTCACCAAGTTGTCAGTTTCTCTAGTAAGAAAACCAGTCTCAAAGGCAGCCCACTCTGTACTATGTTGACCTTTTTGAAGGAACCAAGATGTTCATCATTGAATTATTATCCCCTGGGACCACTGTTTGACAAAAACGTTTTTAAGAGGAAAATTGGTGTTTTCAGGGTCAGTTCTCCAACCTTAAACATCATTTTTTAGTCAGTATCAAATCCCCTTTAGAGATGGAAGGTGACCTCATCAGCAACCCACTGAGATTTAAGCTCAGCATACTCTTCCAGAAAATATGGATCTTGCTCTTGGCTTTCTAGCAGTGATCTAATTCTGATGGCTGTATTAAAACACACACACACACACACACACACACAAAGGATTGGAAGAGCCTTGTTTCATGTTGGGAAAGCACTTCAGTTTAGGGCCATGCACTTAATCAAAATGCTCTGTCTTGGTACAGGGATTATAGGTTTAATTTCAAAGAGATATCTGAAGAGCCCCACCGATTATCTGGGAAACTTACAGACATGTTCCGCTGTTGGTAAAAACATGACAGTGCAGCCTCTTGATAACTCTGGTCCTGGGGGACAAGACTAAGGTCCATGCTTCAGAGTCAGATTCTAGATCTGTGGTTCTCACACTTGAACATGCACCTGAATCACCTGGAGGCCTTGTTAAAACATAAACTGTGGGCTCCACCCTTGGAGTTTCTTGGAGTAGATCTGGGGTGGGGCCTGAGAATATGAGTTTCTCCCAAGCTCCAAGGTGTTGCTGATGCTGACCACACTTTGAGAACCACTGACCTAGAGCTTGGGCAGGTGATGCCCATCAGTGGTTAAAGGAAGTCAACTGGGTGATGTCAGAGCCTGGAATTAGATGCACCAAGGGATCAAGGAGACACAACTTGACAGGGGAAGTCAGGTAGCAAAAATGAGTGGGGAATCTGGAAAGAAGATGAACAAGCACTGAGATATCACATCTGCTAAGGCAGCTCACGCCAGTGATGAGGAAACCTGAAGGAAGAGGTTCTCGGTAGGCCAATGGGGGTTTAGCAGAGAGATAGGAGACCTCAAGGTTCAGGTCACCCAGCTTGGGGTAAGGAAAGGTCTCCAAGTCCAAGGGGACAATGGTAACAGCAGTGCTGGGGCCTAGTCCTCAGAGACTTGGAGAAACCCAACAGATCACCAGAAAAGAATTCAATGTAATGTTTAGAATAACTCTTGCTCATGTAATAAATCTCCGAGTCACAGCGATGCAACTCGTAAGAGTTTATCTATTATTGCTCTCCTACACGTCAAACCAAGTATTCTTAATTGGTAGGCAGCTCCCCTCCAAGTAGTGACTCAGTGATCCAGGCACTGTCCAACTTGTGGCTCTGCCATCATCAAACATGACTTTTAAGGTCACTGATGAGAGGGGAAAGCATAGAGAATCACACACGGGAGGCTTGTAATTGGCAAGACCTGAAAGGACGCATGGCTTCTGCCTAAGATCCACTGGTCAGGAATTGATCACATGGCCACATTAACTCAGCAAATCTAGCTGTGTATCCAGCTAGCTATGTGTCCAGGAGGAAGAAGAAACAGGTATGGTGGCCAGTTAGCCAGTCTCTGCCACACTCAGGTACAGGGGAGCAAGCAGAATTATGGTTTTTATAATTCAGTCATGTAAAGGCTGTTCTCCACCAACCAATGTAATGCCACTGAATGTTCTAGCTGGGGGCCTTAGCTCATTCAGTCTGTCTCATCTCTGAACTGGTCCTGCAGGTGGGGGGCAAAGAAGAACGCAGAGGCTGCCAGCCAGACAGGACCTAGAGACCAGCCATGAATTACCGGCTTTTACTGAATATACTTGAGGGACGTTGTGGTCTCTGAACTCAAACCTCTCTCATCTAAAAACATCGTATCAAGGAACATAGTCGTGTTCTGCAGCTACCAAAGAAGATAAATTCTTTATCCGTGTTATATCTTTTGAATGAACCCATCCAAACTTTCCTGGAGAGACCAGTTCGTGTTCCAAATGTGAGTGCACATTTCTTGCTTTGGATGTATTCTTAGAATTTGGTTGTACTGTTTGGAAATATTAATTGAACGAGCCTACCACTGACCGTCCCCTGTTTAGCACATTTATGGAAGATGGTCAAGGATGACCCAATTGCAGATGAGAGGTTTTTAATGGACTGAAGGATGGCGGACTGTTCACTTTGGGAAAATGAAGACAGGGTGGGAATACAATCACACACAAAAAATCTGGAAGTATCTGATCTGGGAAAAAGACTGGGAAGTGTCCCAATTCCCCTTCTCATCACTGCTGGGGAGAAAGAGCCCTCTCCCTACTTCTTTAATTTGCCTTACCCCAAAAGCATGTAACCCCCAGAATTATTCTATAAGGATTTTTAAAAATGTTCAGCCATTTAAAAAATATCACCCCATTGAAATAACGGAGGGATGATTTGATGCTGGGCATGGCACAGGATGGAGGTATGATCTGTGGGCTGGAGCAACGTGGTCAGGCCTGAGTCCACGGTGAGACCACAGCAGTCTCACTGATAACTCGTGAGTTTTCATTGTTTTTTTAGTTTTAGTTTTAGGTATTTATCATTTGTTGCTATTTATATTTGGGGGGTGAGAATATTAACTGGCTTAAGGCATTAATTTTTTTTTTTTAATTTTATTTATTTATTTATTTATTTATTTATTTATTTATTTATTTATGGCTGTGTTGGGTCTTCGTTTCTGTGCGAGGGCTTTCTCTAGTTGCGGCAAGTGGGGGCCACTCTTCATCGCGGTGCGCAGGCCTCTCACTATCGCGGCCTCTCTTGTTGCGGAGCACAGGCTCCAGACGCGCAGGCTCAGCAATTGTGGCTCACGGGCCTAGTCGCTCCGTGGCATGTGGGATCTTCCCAGACCAGGGCTTGAACCTGTGTCCCCTGCATTGGCAGGCAGATTCTCAATCACTGCGCCACCAGGGAAGCCCAAGGCATTAATTTATAGTTGTGTAACAATATTACATGAAAACATCTTTGTCAAGTCATAGTGTTCTTTTAAAGTTACGCTATCTTATCACCGGAAATATCCTTTGTAGCAGCTAAGTCAGCCCTCAGTCATCCTGTGTATAGTATTGCAATCTTCTGCAATCCTTCCAAGTGAATAGGGTAAGTGAGAACAGAACCCTTCCGATTTCTCAAAGGAGGGAGATGAGATGGCTCACGAGCACCTAAACCCCTCATGTGAAAAAGTCAGTACATGCTGGAGGATGGTGAGGGTTTAATGTTTGACCAGCAGGGTTCTCAACACCAGCTGCACTTTAAAATAATCTGGGGACCTTTAAAAAAGAAACACCAATGCTGGTGGGTCCCCCAGACCAATTAAATCTGAGCCTCTGGGGTGAGAACTGGGCACTGGTATTTTCTTATAGCTCTGAGAACCACTGGGCTCAGAGGGTCTCTCATGCCCTTCCTTTGTTCACCTGACTTATGGATGAGAGTGGAAGGGGGAAAACACTCCCAAATAGGACAAGGAAGGCACCCTGGCAAGCCTTGCTGGGAAGAGAAAGTAGAATGGCTGACGGGCCATTGGCTTCTTCTGGTCCTACAACCAGGAGCACCTCCACCTAACTGGCCTGTGCACAGGTCCCACCCACTGGTTTGGTTCTCTCTTCTTGTCATGAGGAGCTCAAGGTTCTCAGAATTCCAGAACCCAATTTCGTTCAGTCTTCCCCTGTTTTCTGTAGTCATGGATCACACCCTACCTCCTCTTAGCACGATTATCAAGCTGGGATCACTGGGTCCAGCCCCAGAATTTCCGCTTGATCTTATGCTCGTTGGCATTTATTTATTTATTGACTCCACAAATATTCACTGCTGTAGGCCAGACACTGGCAACTTATTTGGCACCTGGCCTATGCCAGATAGAGAAGTAACCAGATTTGAGGTTCCACACTGGAGCCCTGAGATTATGGTGCCATCTCTCTCCTGAACCTTGGTGATTATTTCCAATGTCAAAGACTGGCTCCTAGGGTGCAGCCTGCTGATGCGCTGTGCCAAGCTCACCTAACTCATCCGTGCTTGAGAAATGGAGGCCGCTATCAATCAACATCATACACAGCCTGATAAAGGCTGATACCAACCAATGCTACCCAGGGACTGGAATCTTCGTGAGCTAAGATAATAGCTAGAAAGGTCTTCTTTGACGTTAACCCTTTATTCTGGGCCCTGATTTCAAAGGAAAGACATTATTTGGTGTAATTTCTGTCATTGAGCCTTTCCTTTGGGCTATGCAGACTGGCTTTTCTCTACCATTTCTGTCGCTGAAGAGGTCTCCATCCAAAAGACATAAATAAATGCAAGTACATTTCGTAGCGTACCAGAGGAAAAACAGCTCAAAACGCTCCCTTTGAGTGTACCACAGGACAGTTATTTTATGATTGCAACAGATACCTGCCTTTAAAAATTTCCAGACCAAAGTTGATCCAACCTCATTTTACGTGGGAAATCTCAAGCTTCAATGCGATAATTGTTTAGATAATTATTTGCCCAATATAAATTCTGGCCCTAACTGTATAAGTAGGTGGGATTTTTAGCCTAAAACCAGGGAAAGGTAGGATAGTCCTACCTTCACAATGAAGAAATGTTTATCTCATGATAAGACTTCAGCCTTAACACCTGCACATCAGAGCATATGGCTTGCTTTGCTTTCCAACACGTGGACCAATCTCCAAAGTTCTGTGTAAAGGTCAGCAGAAAAAATGAATTCTTGAGAGTGAGCGTCTCTGAGTCGTGCTAACCACCCATCCCTCTAGGCTGTCTGAGCTCTATTTGTATGTCAAGATAAATCACCTGAAAGTTACAGGTCTGGACCACATTAGCTAAACTCCCCAAAGAGATATCTTCACTGAGTTATGATTTAATAAACAGCTTGCCCTTGGTGTTTATTGCAGGTCAGTGGAAGAAACGGCTGTAAGAAAATCATTTCTACATCTTCTATAAGGCACTTTCATTCTATCTTGTCATTTATATAAAAATCAATTCAACAAAAACCCCTAAGAGTTTATTGTCAGGAGAAAACAAGTCTCTACCAAAGAACTCAGAAGCTTCCCTGGTCAGACACTGAAAACTATAAAACTCAACATCTCTCTCTTTTTCCTCTGATCACTGTGAGGAAATGTGCTTCTCTCCTCTCCCTTCTAATTTCTAGTCTTTGACCTGTTTTGATCTTATTTTCATAGTTCTAATACATGTGTCTTCTTTTGTAAATGGTTAATTGTAGAAGTGAGCTGAGGCAGCCCAGCCTCAATGCTTGACCTTCCTGACTCTTAGGCTCAGGTGAGCTCTCATCTCCTCAAAGGCAGGTCCCGAGGGAGCAAGATGGGACTCGTGTATATATTGATAAAGTTTGGGACCACCTGCAGGAGGCTGCAATGGGGAGTTCTAAGCATCTTGGGAAAATTGTCCTCTGAGTAGGGAGACTGAGAGACCAAATGGACCAATGTGATAAGCAATGGGAATCCTGAAGACAAACTTGTAATCCGGTGTCTGTTAAGACCATCAGGTCTAACTGAGACTATATCGACTACTCGTACTTCTGCCTGATAAAAATGACATTTGCTGAATTGTCCTCATAATTCAAGGTCATCAAAGCAGTACTTATTGGTGCATTATTTTTTGTTTCCTTCTCATTAACAAATGAAGAGAAAGAGACCAAGCTATCAGAATGTGCTGCCAGGTCTGTAGGTCCAGGGTCCAGGCTCATGTCTATTTCTAGTAACACATAGCCCTTTTTGCAAGGGGGCTGATTGTTGCAGGTGTGGGATATCCAGGTCAGAAATATAGATCCTCTGTAGATTTCCCACCCCTGAAGTCTCGTGGATAGAATGGAGAGGAATAAAAGGAAGGATAACCTGAAGGACATGTGCAAAACCTTGGGCAGCAAATCAAGGCAGAAGGGAAGCTACCCTGGGGTAGAGGCAGAAATTTACAAGCGGGAAGTTAACTTGAAGTGAAGGCTGAATGTCATGAGAAGCAGGTAGAGCAGAGAATGGCTAGAGCTTTGGAGACTGAGAACAGAAGCTGGGGGTTGAGGGCTTGCAGAGAAAAGTTTCGGATAGGGAAGGGAGAAGTAATTGCCAAAGGAAAAAAGATGCTAGATAGAGATACTAATAAAAAAAATCAACAAAGATCAATACACATGACTCAGGCAGGTAAGACCAAGAAAAGGATCCCCACAGAGCAGGTAGGTATAGGTTCTGGGGCATCTCTTTAAAACTGAATCAGTAAAATTCATCTTGCCAAGCTGTAAGACTATTTGAACTGCGTGAGTTCTGACTTAGACCTGAATCCAGGTTTCTGTATAGACCCAACAGGACCTTCAGGTTGAAAGAAAACAGGATTATTAATGGAGATCAAGAGTATTTTTGGACATCAAATGGTTCTTACAAAATGGCATTTTGATTTGTTACATATAAATGAATCAGAAACACATGATAAAATTTGTCTTGAAGCACATAGATGTTTTTAAAGAATTAAGACTGGAGAGTGCTGACGCAATGCATTTGGCGATCTGATGAATAAAAGAAATGGAAAATAGGCTTTGAGCCGTTCTGCTCAGCCCAAACCACTAACAGGATCTCGTAATCCTACTTTGTCATTTTGGGGGTGAGATTCCTGTTCTCCCTCAGTGACGTATTTTGTTACCTTTTCTTCACTGAATGACTCACTCTAACATCAGCCTGAAAAGTTTTTAAAACTTCCTCATAGGTGTCTTCTGAAAATACCATTTCTTAATCTGAGACTAGATCAGGGACATTGCCTTAATCTGTGCCCAGTTTAATACCTACCATAATGTGTAGCTTTCCTTGTATCTCTTAGAAATGGTACCTGCAATGAACTGCACTTGTCCCATCCTTCTGTGATACACTGATTATGTGAGTGGCTTTTGGTCATGCCTCTGGTGGCAGAGGCAGAGATGGGCAGGACCCAAGGGCCCCAAATCTCAGCCGGCTGCCTCCCCCTGTCTTTCTAGGGAGGGAGGCTGAGGCATGAACAGCATTGGCCTAGAGCTCTGTCTCCAAATGTGAAATCCCTGGTCCTGGTGATTTGGGCAGAACTATGGACATATGAACACTAAGCCCTCCTTCTGTCCATGCACTTGGGCTTGAGGGGAAAACACCCCTCTTCACCCCAGTTTCCTAGACCTGTGCCATCCATTAGAAATATAATGTGAGTCATAAATGTGAGCCCCATATGCAACTGTAGTTTCTAGTAGCAGCTGAAATTAATTTTAATATGTTTTGCTTAATCCAATATATATAAAATATTACCATCTCAACATTTAATCAATGTTAAACATTTATTAATAAGATGTTTTACATTTTAAAATTTGTATTAAGTCTTTGAAGTGTATTTTCCACCTAGAACCTACATTTCACGTACTCACTGGCCACTTGTAGTCCCAGACAGCACAACTCTGGGACTACATTTTAATGCTGGCCTTCAAGTTGTATCACTGATGACAGAAAGTATAAGAAGTTGAATTAAAAGAGTGAAGAAGCTAAGGGAAAGGAATTTCATTCCTTTAAGAAATGTTTCTCAGGGACTTCCCTGGTGGTCCAGTGGTTAAGACTTTGTCTTCCAATGCAGGGGGTGTGGGTTTGATCCCTGGTGGGGAGCTAAGATCCTGCATGCCTCGGGGGCCAAAAAACCAAAACATAAAACAGAAGCAATATTGTAACAAATCCAATAAGACTTAAAAAAAAAAATTTCTCAGAGTGTAACCTACAAATTTTCTGTGTCAAAATCACCTGTGATACATTTTGTTTTTAATAAAAATGCAGAGTCCTGGGTTTGACCCTAAATCTACCTAATCAGAACCTCTAAGCTGGGCCCTAGGAATCTGCATTTGTAAAGCTCCTGGGCTCATTCTCTTGTACACTTACTCCTCTGGTGCCCAGAAGAGAGGTCACACACGGGGGCTGCTCTCCTCACAGAGCAGCTGTATTCGCTTCGTCCCTGAAGTGTTTTTACATTTTTGCCATTGTTTTAAAATCAGGAACACACACACACACACACACACACACACAGATTTTTTGGATTCTTTTGAAAACTCAGAAAATCTATAAACTGGGGCCTGCATTTCCACCTGGCAACAACTGGCTAGAGGTGACCAGTGGGCATTCCTAGAGACAAGAGCTGGCCAGTTTGTGACTGTCCCAATTGGGCCCATTTCATTCCTCCAAGTTACATGCTAGCCCCCAAAGACTTTTAACATTTAGTTTTACAGTAATTTTATACTTATAGAAAAATTGCAACAATAGGTCAGAGATTTCCCGTACCGTCTTCACTCAGCTCCCCCTGGTGTTAACATCTTCCGTAACTGCGGTGCCTTCGTCAAAACTAAGACCTTAACATTGGTGTAAGACTATTAACTAGACTGCAGACTTGATTCGGATTTCACCATTTCTTCCACTCGTACCTTTTTCTGTTCCAGGATCCAATCTGAGATTCCGCATTGCATTGAGCTCCGTAGCCTTTTCAGTTGACCATCCCCGGGCTAGTGCAGCGATCCTTAGCTGTCCACTGCATGCCTCCTCTCCACTGGCCCTTACCCAGGTCCTGTCAGGCCCTCCAGGGTTAGGTGACTTTTCCCAAATGCTAGGCAACCCCAGACACACTTTAATGCCACCAGCTGCACTGGCCGTGCAATGACAGCTAGAGCTGCAAATGGAAGCTCGATCTTGGCATGTGCAGTGTAGAAAGAAGTCTTCCCGACAGGGGCTTGCAGGCCCACCTGCACTCACTAATGGCAATGCCAGGAGCGCCATCTTCTAATAAGTAGGGCAGCTGTATGATTTATCTGGGAAGATTATTACATGTCTATTGTGTTCAGGTGGGACCAGAGGTGCTGGATTTGTGGCCACACACCTTTGTATGCAGGTACTTTTTCCAAAGAGCTCCTGAACCCAGTGTCTTTTTGGTGTGTGGAAATGCTTAAATATCTGAATCCCCCATCCTAGTAGTGAACTTTAGACGTATACGGCTTTCACTTTCTTTTCTGGCTCTGCTGAACATGTAAATGTTCTTTCAGTCCAGTAGGACTAAACCCCTCGAGAAGGTGCTTTTATTTCTTGGCCAACCTTTCCTTGAGCAGTATTCCAATTCTGCGGTGCCTGACACCACTAACTAGCATATATGCTGATTTGCCTTAAAAGCAAGAGCAAATCCAATTAACAAATCCAAGAGGAATAGGCTGGAACACAGCCATTCTTCCAGGTGGAAATATCTTTCTGTTAGACATGCTTCTTGTACTCTTCATGCCCTGTCCTCCGTTTGTACATATAATCCATGGCCCGACTGGGGGAATTTGGAGTCTCATAAATCCATCTTCACAAGCTCTGGGGGGCAATGGCTAACGCGATCAAAGACTTTTTTTTTTTTTAATCTTTATCATTTCCAGGGCTGTCTCCCTCTGATTCTGACACCTGAAATAATTCAATAGACAATTTAAAGGAAAAGCTTTTTTGCAAAAAGTGACGTTCTGGAAAGGAAGCCAGTTAAGATCACATAAAAGCCAAGATCCAAACAAACCAAAATAACTCAAGGCTATCAGTGGGCTAGTTTGGGCTACTGGGATGGTGCCATAAAATGTCTTCTATCTTAAGCAGCTGTTAGTGCAAACCCAGAGTCACTCAGTTTCCTGGATGATTGTCTGGCAGTTTAACCACTGGGTTTTGTTGTGTCTTAAAGGAGACAAGACCTCCCAAGAATGCATGTACTGTTTGTAGACAACACTCTGCCTTTTAAAAGCGTCAGTTCACTTCCAGTTTACTGGTTGGTACTTGTTCAACCTCGAAAGGTCAGCTCTACCTTGCACAAGACAAGAAAATTACCTTAGAAAATAACAGCTCAGATTTGTAAGAGTCTTGGGTTTTCAAAATACTTTCAAATCTATGATTCCACTCTATTCTCTCAGTGGCCTTGATTGGAGGATAAGATGTAGGATATGTATTATCATGATCTGTCAGAGGAGAAACTTCATTCCTAAGAGGCATTAAGTAACTTTCCTAAAGTCATAACCTTCCTAGCAACAGTCAGTCTGGAAATAGAAAAACTAGGTTTGTCTCAAGACTTCTGAGCCCTATTCTTCTGTCATGGTGCCCGTGGGCCACTTGGGCCCTTGTGATTTCTCCCTTCTTCCCAGCAAAAGGCCTCACTTGGGACACTTAAAGGTGTTACCCATTCTAGAGCTATTTGTATCTTAATGGAATTCAGAACTTTAAACTGAAGCTACAACAGTAGAATTCATAGCAAGTCAGAGAGTGGAAAGGGCCTCTCTTGATTCAAGGAGTCAGGATAATTCTGGCCGGATACAGACATGCTTGTTGTTAACCTTCCAGAACTGGATTTCAGTTCCAAAGTCAGGCTCAGTTTCCAAAGTCAGGGTCGGCGATGAGTCCTGATTAATGAGCTTCTCAGATGTGCGAAATCAATTAGATCAAAAAAAATTAATTGTCCAAGGAGTCTATTGATTCCAAGCTAGTCTTTGTTTTATTTTTACTAGCTGAACAAAATCATTATACCATTGCTAAATAAATAAATAAACAAAAGTATTTTAATTTTCTGCTAAAATAAAAACTTAATGGTTCTACTCTAATTCCAAAAACAATGCTTCCTAAACCAAACAGAGGGTGTTGAGTTTGAGAGAAAAAGAGAAAGTACCAGAACTTGAATACATTTTGCTCTCACATTAATTCATTGTTAGAGAAATTTCCCAATGTCTGCCTACCTCCCTCTCCCTAGGGGTTTCCCATGGGTCCTCATTTTCCCAAGACCTCCCAGCACCTGAGGTCCCACTGATCTCTCTTCCTCCCAGCAGTGTCTTTGGGACCTTGGGGGAGGGGTGGTGCCTTGCATCTTGCCTCCAGAAGCTAGTTGCCCTCATGTGGTTTGCATGTGTTCATAATGACATGCTCGGAGTGTGTCAGCCAGTACCATCTGGGGTGCCTCGTGCAGTGTCTGGGAGCCCGTGACAACTCAATCTCAGGCCAGAGGATGGGGAAATATATTGGATGATTACAATTCCCTTTCAGGCAGAGAGACTCTCTGGCATTAGGATGTCCACATCTGCTAAACCCATTATAGTCTCTGTTCCTCATGAGTATTACAATAAGAATAGTCATCAATCTGGCTAAATCACAGCTCCTTTCTGGCCACTATTCTCTGGTCTGATCTAGTCTGTACCTAACCACATGTTAGGGTGCATCAGTCTCTAATGAGGGCTGCTGGCCAGCCTTCTGCCTGCTTATGTTGGAAAAGTCAAACCAGGCCACTTGGTACTGATTTAACAGTCCCTGAAAAGTCCGAGGCCTCGTATCATCCTAGGGGCTAATTGCTGGGGAAAGGACCTGTATCCTGAATTCAACACATCTGGCTCCTAAGCACTTAATGTCTGTACCAGGACTTCTCAATCTTTAGAATGCATAAGAATTACCTGGAGAGTTGGCTAAAACACCATTCTTGAGCCCCATTCCCCATGAATTCAGATTCAGTGGGTCTGGGGAGGCACCTGGGAATCTGGTGACCACACTTTGAGTAGCACTGTTCTATCCCCTTGCAATGAAAAGTGTGGTCCCCATACCACCAGCATTGCTATCACCTGGGAGCCCATTAGAACTACAAGTACTATGGTGCCACCCAGGTCCACTGAATCTGAACTTATTTTTTAATAAGGGCATTCTTTGCACCTTAAAGTTTGACATGCACTGGTCTATACCATTCATTTAGTGCTGAACACGGAGTGGCATATCATGGACTTGGAAAGATCCTTAGTTCAGATGCTCTAGGTCCTTGCCTTCAAAATGGTAGGTTATTAATTCTATATTGCTTTGATTTATCAACTTCCTATGGATATCTGTGCCTTTCACCTAAACTGTAATAACCTCAAAAAGCAGTGGCCTTGTCTTAAAATCCTTGCACAAAATATCATGCATCTATTAGGCACGTATCAAGCATTTGTCAGTCAATTGGTTGATTGTGACAATATTGCATAGCCATCTCGTAAAAGGAAGGTATGGTCTCTGTTTCATTCATAAAAGAAAGCTGTATCACCAGCTGTGATCTGTGTTTAGTTTTTCATGTAAATTTACAAAACAGAAAGCTGAAGAACAATCTCAGATTTAGTGTCTGAACTCTCACTGGCATAACACCCATGTTCTGAGGCTGTGTTTATGGGGAAGGTAGTTACAGTAAATAAAGAGTTGGCTGGGAAGCCCTTGTTCCTCTCAATTCCAACTAGTATTGTATTTGAAAAGGTTTACTTCAAGGAATGATGTAAACTCTAAATCAGGAGAACTTTAAAAACATACAAACAAACCAAACCCCACTTGAAAACAGCAACTGATTTTGTCATCAGTCATTTCAAATAGACTAGACTATCATTCTTTGGGCATTTTGATAAAGGATGAAGGCCTCATCAAACCT
Source organism: Eubalaena glacialis (assembly GCF_028564815.1). Taxonomy (NCBI): domain Eukaryota; kingdom Metazoa; phylum Chordata; class Mammalia; order Artiodactyla; family Balaenidae; genus Eubalaena; species Eubalaena glacialis. The sequence goes on from NC_083719.1 coordinate 58,360,740, forward strand.
TAATGCTTGCATCAGAAATACCTTCCAATGCTAGCTGGCTTGCTCTCACCCAAAGCTGGAGACTTGGCTCTTTCATGCCCCTGAGAGCTGGGAGGAACAGAAGATATATTCAACAACAAATATTTATTGATTGCCTACTAGGATTCAGTGTGGTCCACAGGCCAGCAGTATCAGCATCACCTGAGAGCTTGTTGGAGATGTAGAATTTCAGTTCCCAGCCCAGACCTACTGAAACAGAATCTGCATCTCAATTATTTGTATGCACATTGAGGTGTGAGAAGAACTGGCACAGAAGACCTCTATAAGGACAGGATGCAACATTAAAGTCAAGACCTCAGTGATAAAAAGAAGGTACCTGCTATTTGGCTGGTCAGGGGCAGAGCCATTAAGCACAGGAAATACAGTTTATTGGCCCAAGACATGAGTGGGGAGAATAGAAAGAAGGCCAGTGTGGTTGGAGCATGGCAGGAGAGGGGCAGATGGTAAGAGCAGTGAAACCCATAAACAGGAGGCTGATCTATCATTCAAGAAGGAGCCTATCCTTCCTTGAAACCACTGTTGGGGGCTCGGATTTTTTTTGAGAGCAGAACAAGACACCCGATAGTCTTCAGGCAGGGAAGAATCATGATCTGATTCAGATTTGGGACATGTTTTTGAGATAAAAATGCCCAGGCTTAGTTGGTGAATTGGATGTGGGGTAGGGCTTCAGCAAGTGGGGTATGAGGAGAGGAGAGAACTTGAGAATAATTCCTTGACTTTTGGAAGATTATGAAACAATGGGTAATAATTAGTCAAATCCATTTCCCCTGCCTTCACTAATCAAGTTCGTTTTAAGACTTGCCTGTCCTCCAAGAGGCAGGTGGCCTAAACAAGAAAATATTTGCCTGAGTTGTTTTCCAGGAAGTGGAGTCAGCTGTGTCTGGTTGGAGCTGAGCTGGATAAGACTGGAGAGGACCACGACCCTCCAACTGGGCATGGGCGAGTGTCCGCTCCGTGACCTTCTGACGTCAGAAACTGAAAAGAGGCTGAAAACTCCACCCTCAGGGCGTGCTAAGCGCCTCCATTTAGAACGGGCAGAGGCCTGGAGCTTAGTCACACCTGAGCAGAATGATGATTACTGCACCTTTCCCCAAGGTCCCCACGCCTGAGACCCCACTGCTTCTTTATTCGTTATTCTAGAAATACCCGTAGTCCCGTGCCTTTGTGGGGGCAGCTACGAATCTTGTTCTGCTGTCCTCTTGGTTGTTGCCTAAAGCTCGGCATCTCAACGTCTTAGCTTGCTCTCCAGCAGACAGAACAAACCTGCTCACAGACTACTTGCTAAGATGGGGAATACGAGAAGAAGAGGGTGTTGGGGGGAGACAAGGGTGAGGGGTGGAGTGGAAAGTCAAACTTCAGATGCTATGAGGCATCCACGTGGAGAGGGGGCTTGGCAGTTAGAGCAAATCTGAGGAGGAAGGCAGAGCAGGCCCGGAGGCGTGTTTGGAATCTCTAGACTCTCAGATGCCAGCCATGTTCTCCTCAATTTTAAGTTGTAGGCAAAGGGCCCTTCGGCAGAATGTCAGAAAACAAGTTCTAGTGATGTTGAGTCATTTTCCATATTATCCTCAGTATTCTGTGAGAATACAGAAGCTCCACCTTTTCAGAGAGCCATGAAGCCAACAAACCCAGTGCTTGGGGGTCACTCAGAAGTAAACAGAGGTAGACTCTGAGCATGCAGTGTTCTGAAATCCTGTTTATCCTTAATTTATGTGTAACTCCCCTAAGTATGATTATTCACTCTCCCAGACCAAAGCAAATTAGAATTGTGACCTTGTTTATTGTTTGCCTCTCCTGCTAGCATATGGCTGCTCCATGCGGACAGGCTCTTACCCACCCGCGGGCGTGTAGTGAACGCTCAAAAATAGTCCTTGAATAAGAGGATGGGAGTGGGGGAAGGTTTCTAGAGACAAATACAGCAAGACAGGGACACGTAAAGGTCTGACATCTAGGAAATCATTAGAGAAACTGGTAGAGCTCAATAAATCTAAGACCCCCAAGACATTTACCTAGGAATTTTCCCAGCGCAGCTCATAACTCACCAGGCCCTGACGTCATTGCTTTATCCGTCATGCAGTAAAATTATACATGCTGACGATGATGACACTGAGTCATCAAGAAGAAGCTGAAATATGTTCAATCACTAGATTTAAAAAAAAAAAGGCAAGGCATATGAAATCTTTAAAGTCATTTTTTTTCAAAATAATGGTTAAGATGTATATTTTGGACCTGAAGTCTTAGGATAACCCAACAACACATATACATGGAAAACTTTAGCACCGACTGATACTATCTGTATAAAAGAGACAAAACTGCACTGTTCTTCATAAACAATTACCTTCTGCAAACTCTAGTATTTAGTTTTGTGATGACTACATGGTTCTAATTACCTATAACGTCACCGAAGATGAACAAGACTTTTCTGGAAAAATTACAGACTCTTGTTTTGTGCTAAGGAGGGCATTTTCCTTCTGAACATAGTTACCACTGCAAGCAGAAGAAGACTGGAGGTATCTGCATGAGAGTAAACAAAAGCAAACCACCACCTGAGGATAGATAAAGGGATAGAAACCATGTGTGTAATTACCACTTGGAAAGCCTGGTGGTGATTGATGAGGCTGAGACACCAGGAGCACAAGCTGTATTCCTGTAGGTCTCAGTGTGGAGCAAACCCACATGTGCCTTGTACACCATGGGTGCCCAGTAAACAGGAGAGAACAGATAAAGATACATTTCTGTCCTACTTCCTTTGGAAGGGTGAGGAGTAGAGGTGGGGTCTCGGGCACCTTCAGTCCTGTGAGCTTTTTCATCTGTAAGGGATCAGAACGGGTATGTTAAGATGGCCATCTCTGAAGAAACTACCTAAGACTTTGGCGTTGTGGAAGTGTTGGTGCTGAGTTTGGGATGGTGGTCTAATGTCAGGTTAGCACAAACGAAACGAAGGTCCTCTCGAAAGAGGTTTACTAAGTTCTTTTCCTCAATAGCATTAGGCACAACACACACACACTTCTGAGGGCTGAGACCACGTTCTACTGCAGGAAATCTAGGCTGCGTTTGGGGGCTGAAGGTGAGATATGGGTTTGAGAAGCAGCTGCTTATTTCTGTCGATCTGACCTCGTGACAGTAGTTGTGAGACAATTTGGAAATAAAAATGTTTGAGATTCAGGCCCATTGCACAGCATGGGGATGTGTTTCCCCAACATCCCTGCCAGGCAGCATTAGGTACAAGCACCACCTAAAAAAATGCATGTAATGTGCAGTTCAGAATGACTACTTCCCTAGCCACAGTGACTCACTTAAATCAAAAATAGAATCTCGAGAAGAACTACATCTAGGGGGAAAAGATCTGTCAACTCCCAATAAAAGAGGCCCACTGGAGCATGAGCTATAATCATAATAAAAGGTAATGATAATCCCCAGTAAAACTTTATAGAGAACTCCTGTGCTAGCACAATGTTAAAGCACCTTAATGGACCATCTCCTCTAAACTCCACGGCCCCATGCGGAAGGCACTATTAGCTCTCCATTGGCAGCTGGGGAGACTGGGAGGCCAGGTGGAAGGCTCCTGCGGCTGTTTAGGTGAGAGGATGGTAGCTAGCAGAGTGGGCGGTGAGGCTTAGAGAGACTGAGGCTTTCCTAGGGTCGCAGGACAGCGGCTGGTAGAAGCAGCAAGTGCTACGACGGCCTCCCTGTGCGGGGCCTGGGCTGGGCTCATGGTGGGCTCCATGATTGTATATTGAATGGGTCAGGTCCCCACCCCTCCCCCCAAGCCCATCCCTAAGCCCACTGAAGCTAAATAAAGAAATATGGAAGACAGGCAATTAACAGGGCAAAGAGAGCCTTTTCAATTCTTCTCGTAACAGCTGGGCCAAAATGTCAAGTTTTATACACATCAGAATATGGTACTTTGAGTATTAAAATACCTCCAGATACACAGACATGTCTTTACGGCTACTCGGAGAATAGAAGTTTGATAAGAGAGAGCCACCACGCCCAGGAGGAAAAAAATGTCTGAAACTCTAAACTTTTGTGAAATTGGCTCAGAGACAAATGTCAGCATTTTCACCTCTTTTCCCATATGGCAGGAGGCATTTCACACTACTTTCCATAATAAATCTGGTAAGTGATATGAGTACTCTGCATGCCAAGAGACATATAATATGTGTATCAAAATAGATGTCTAGGTTGGCTTGTGACATGAACCAGATTTCAGCAACTGAAGTGAACAAATCTGGCCTGGTTCTGGCTCAGTGAATGGGTGCACAAGATCCAGGATCTCTTTCTGCTTATTTTCTTTTTTCCTTAATTTTTTATTAATGTTTCTCTTAGGTTTGCTTATGTTCTAAAAACCTCTGACCATCTTGATAATTTCTTCTTATTAGCAACCCCTTCATCACTTACAGCCTTACTGGGCATTGTTTCCAGCTGATGGTAAGAGCAGGAAGACCCAGGAATTTACTCCATCCAATCAATATTTAGTGAGCTCCAGCTCTGTGCCAGGAATTGTTTTAGGTACTGGGGACACTGTTGTGGGCAAAAGAAAACTCCCTGCTCACACAGAAAGGCTGACAATAAACAAATGAACAAACTCATGCAATATGTCAAGTGATGATAAATAATATAAAGAAAACAGGGCAGGATGGATAGGGAGTGACTGGGGGTATCAAAGGCCTCCATGACAAAAATGCCATTTTACCAGAGACTACAAGGAAATAAGGGAGCCATGCTAGTGAGAGAGCACGGCAAGTGCCAAGGCCCTGGGGTAGACTTGTTTATATTCAAGGACTTGTCAGGAAGCCAATGAGGCCAGACCAGTAAGAGAGAACGTCAGAGTTAGCTAGGCTTCGTGGGCCCAACTAAGGGCTTGGGATTTTACTGAGTGAGATACGAAGCTATTGGTGGGTTTTAAACAGAAGAGGGACGCGGGCTGACTTACATTTTCAAAGTTTATTCTGGCTCCTGTTGGAGAATCTACTGATTTGGTTGGGGCAAGTGTGGAGGCGGGGAGGCTTTTACAAAAGTCAGCCTAACGATGACAGTGACGGGGGCTGTTTTGAAGGCAAAGACTGCAGAGTCTGCTGATAGATAAGATGTTGAGTGTGAGGGAAATTAAGATAATTTCACCTTTTTATTTTGGGGGGAACTTTGGTTACAACTACAAACCTTGCAAATACAATGTATTGCCTACAACAAAAAGATGGTTATACCCCAGCTGACAACCCATTTTGTGTTGCATTTTGTGCATATTTCAATCCATCAACAGGGTGATTGGAGCCCAGAGTATGAAGCAACAGGGCTGTGCTGGTGCTGAGCTCTCATCACAGGTTGTTCTGGAGCATCCCTAGGAGGCCTGTCCCTTTTAAGTCTCCATAAAGTAATTATTAAAAACGAAAATGGGTGGCTCTTCCCTGGAGCCCTTTTAAAGGGATGACTCTATGTTGAATGGTCCTGTTGTAACACTATCCCTATGGAAAAGTCAGGAAAGAGCAAGCCAATTTTCAAGTGAATTTACAAAATTGTCCATTTGGGTGTCAACCGGGCAAGCTAAGCTCTATGGATAAGCTGCTTTTGTTTCTCCAGGGAATGGCACTACTTTTCCATGTGTTAAACAATACACAGGCCGAAGGAAGAAGAGGTGAACACCTTTGCCAGTGCTTGTCTACACCTTAAGCCAGCTTAGAGGCTTGTTGTCCATTTTCACTCAAGCAAGTAGCCTGGAGCGCCTTAGAGGTGGGTCCTGTACGCTAATCATTTAGACTAGACCAAGGTCGATTGTTCCAGCTGGCCTTGATTTTTTCCTCTGGGTGATTGCACACATGCCTCCCCTCTGGGCAATTACCATATGTTCCAGGAGCAGATCTAAGCCATGGGAACGCAGAGTGAAGTGAGTAGCTCCCGGGGACCACCTCGCCTTTCCTTGCCACTGCTGACCTCTGCTGCTGCTGCAGACTAGAGCACAAGGCGGCAGAAGGTCCGTTACCTGGCAGTTTCTAACTCTCCCAGCTCCCAGGGAGAACTGTGAATAGAACCAGCATCCAGAGGTCCCCGGAACTGGATTTTTCTTCTCTCCCCAAGTGAAGCGATCAGAACAACACAGGCGGGGTGCAGAGGCAAGCTCTCCTCGGGGAGCCTATTATTTTGTCCTCGCGTACCTCTCCCTTGATCCACTTCATGCTCTGTCTCAGAGAGTGCAGACATAGAGTAAAGTGGTTGGAGTTTCAAAATGCCATGGGGCAAACTTGGGAGCTGGACCACGATGTGGGAACGGGGGGGTTCCCTGGGATACACCATGTGCTGACTCAGGGTTGGTTCCACTTAACGTGCTCTAGAACCAGGTATAGTGGCTTGAGGAAGAGATGACAGTGGTTGAGTAGTTGGGGGAGGCCAGGGAGGAGGTGGCCGGGAATGGCTCACAAGGACTCTGACAGCGTGACTGCCCCTGAGGACCTTGACAAGACTACACATGTCTCGGGGGCCCACGTCCTTACTTGGGCAGGCACGAAAAAGATGCAAGGAAGTTCCATAACCTTTGGCCCAACATCCTAAGGGGAAGCTCTAAGAACACCTAATCACCAGGTCATATGCTAATAATGCAACCCAAGTATCTGCCTCCCTGATAACTACCAGGTCGTCTAGTTTTCTGAGGTCCTTAATGTTCAGACGCATTGGCTTGATCTTTCCACACCTAACTTACTGTGGCAGCCCAGATCCACCCCGTAACCCCTTCCTTATTTTCTCCAGTATCCTTTCTAGAAGGGGGTTGATATCCCATTTGGTCCTGAGATAGTTCACACCATGCCCTGGTCCTTTGCTGTCTCCTGGCTCCCAGGCATCATTATTGGCTCCTGAAGCTGCTGTCCTCACTTGGTACCACTTCTGCCAACTCTGGACCCATCTACTCTTCCTTCATCCCTCAAGACACCACTCACTAAGGTATCCTGAAAAGCAGACACTGCTAAAGTTCTGGCAGGGGCGGGGGGTGGGGGGTGGCGGGGGGAAGAAGGGAATTACAATGCAGAAAAAAAAGTCCAAGAAAAAAATGTCAAACCCAAGAGACCTCAAGCGAACCGCCCTGTTTTTCAGCTCAGCCTCCCTGTCCTAAAGCTTCTCTCTCCTGAGAACCTTCTTCTCCATTCTGCTTTGTCACTTGTTCTGGACTGCCTGAAAGAGCCGAGGTTCTGTTAGTGTAGTAAGAAAAACAATTAAGTCCTCTGGTTCAACTTGGACTTAGGCTCTAGCCCAGGGAGGCCAGGAGTACTCACTGCCTGTGACCACGAAAGCTCATTAAGGCCATGGTGGACGTGGAATAAAGCGCCTGTCTTGCCGGACTCACAGCGTGTGCTCTGGACCACTACCCCATACTGCTTGCTTCCTTTCCCTCCCTCTCCAAGCTCAGCAGGGAAATGGAGAGACAACAAAAGAAAGTTGAGGAGGAAATTCTCTTCCCCCCAGGAGAAGCAAACATTTCATCCAAGGGGACACACCCCATGCCTGTACACACTCATCAGGTCTCTGCCTGGACCTTTATTTGCCTCGACTCCAGCCGTGGTCAGACTGGGGGTTCAGACCGAGTCTGGCTCTGGTGTCTCTTGGATGAACTGCACGGAGCCCAGTCGGCTCCAGCTGAGCTGTTGAAGTCCTAGCGTTGGCTGCAGCCCCTCCCTGGTTACTGGGGGCTGCCAACAGCGTCCTGCTGCTTCGTCCCCGGACTCTCTCTGTTCAGTTCCCATGCTCCAGCTCTAAGAGTTTGTAAATGTTTACCATACACAGACCGAGCAAATGTTTACAATGAACCTTTACACAGAGCCCAGAAAAGCTCCCTAATCCAGAAAAGTGTCCTAGCAAAAAACAAGCCCACTGAGTTCCAGGTGTGCCCAAGCTGCCTGCTGCCTGCACGTTGCATGGCTCCTTGCAAAGGCCAGGAGGTCCGGCTGCAGCAGACAAGTGTCCATGCCTGTGGTCTTTGTGAGGCTTTCACAGTGAGGACCTTCATTCAGAGAGAGTACAGTAATCTTTCATGATTCCCATAAATCAGAAAATTGCATACGTCAAAGAGGGTTAGGTCACTCTGGGGGTTCCTGTCTGGATTTTAAGAAACAGGAAAAAAAAAAAAAAAGGCATGTTCTGTACAGTGAAAGAAGCAGAGGAGTGGGGGGAATGTTATGAATTGTGTTCTGAAAAATTCAGCTCAACAGTTCTAATAGGGCCAATATCTAGGCTACAATATTTGGCTGGATGTGTTATGCAATTCATCTTCAGCAGGCAGACACACACATATGATCTGACCCAGAGCCAATTAATTTTTTTATGGAGTTAAATTAGTCTATTTATAAGCTGAAGAGGTTTCAAAAAGGCTATTTAAGGAGGGGGCCATGACTTTTCCACTGATATGTTTGCCTTTCCATCATTCTGGGTTGCTTTTGTTTGATTGTGGTTTCTAAGTCAAAGAGTGGGCAGTATTGGGCAGGATGATTCCAGCTGTCTGAGTGCTTGGATCATTCATCCTTAAAATGGGGGTGACAGATTGGGAAACTCTAGGCTGGGCAAGGGTATGTGGGTTGGAGGCCCGAGTTAGCTGTGCAAGTACAAGCAAATGTCACCTGGATGTAGGTTTTAATTAGTGGCAAGGGAAGAGAACTTCATTTCCCAGCATGTCTTGGATCCCTTTCCCATATTTCTCTCCCCAGTGGATCTAGGTCTAGAGGAAGAGATGCTCCCAAATTACCTGATCCAACACCTGCTGTGACAGAGATGCTAAAGTTACCTAGAGACCCACTCCTTGGCCTCCCATGCCAGCTTTTCCAAAATTACCCATCCTTTCTTACTCCGCTATCCAAATTCATCTTCAGCAAACAAATATTAGTGACCCTAGGGAAGAACATCATAGTGTTCAGCTGAACGATCTGAGCGATCATTTGTTAAGAAACCACTTTTTACAAAGCGGAAGGCAAGAGAAGTAGAAAGTTTGCCCAAGGCCATAAAAAGCGCATCTGAGTTAGGGCTAGAACTCCGCTCCCCATACTCCAGCCTCCCTAATGGTCTACCCAGGAGGGCACAGCCAACAGTGAGGCCCTGGTTTGTGAGGGTGGGAAGTGGATATGGCAGGCTGAGCTCACCACCCCAGTGTTAAACCTCCTCTCTTCCTAGTCACCACTCCTAGGAGAGGAAGACCAAGATCACTTACCTACCCATCCTCAGCCAAAGACCAGATCACAGAGCTTCTCTCCCAGGAGAAGGCTGCTCCAGAAGCAGGAGTTTCCGGACTATTTCTCCCTACTCACCTCTCCTCCTGGCTCCTGACTGGGTAACGATGTGCTCTCCCAGTGCTCAGTAACCAGAAATCACTTATGCCTCTACCAAAATGCCTGATTTGTATCCAGATTTTATCCTACCATCTAGCAGGATTCATCCAAATGCTTGTAAATTATAGGACTCAGGAAAGAAGTAACTGACAACTTTGTTGACCACAGGAACAATAAGCCCCCTGCCCCGCATCACCTGCCCTCCTCCCAGGTACTTTCTCTAATTGCCATTACTGTGCTTTCCCAGTACCAGATCTGGTCCAGTACGCTCCCTCTTGCTCTCTGCTCAGGATCTCCACCAGACAGGGACCCACAAAGCTTCCCCATTTGCCCCCTCAGAGTTATGTGACAAATTTACAAAGGGCAAAGAGCCGCGTTGTTTAGATACAATGTCTTACCTCCTGTTCTGCATTCCAAGATGCTGATTGCCAACAATAAACCTGACCACTGATTCAAATCAACTTTTGTCACCCATTGTCTCGAATCTGCCACTAATTATCTGTGTGACCTTCAGCGACCTTAAATGATAACTTTCTCACCTACAAAATGGGGGTGATAATAAGAACTTATAGAGTGACATTTATTGGGCCCTTCCTGGGTCTCTGGACAGTGGGGATCCCCAGTGAACAAGGTGAGATGCTTGCCTTCAGGAAGCTTGTCCAGAGGTCTCCGTACAGAATGTGGGACTCCACATCAGAAAAGTTGCCCACTCTTGCGCTAAACTAAGAGTCAGTACTCAAGAACTTCAGAATAGTATCTTTTTGGTTGGAAAGCTACTTGTAGAGTAAAAATCTATTTTATATTTTAAGCACAGAGAAAATTGAGAACTATTTGAAAAAACTTGCACTGTTTTCCAATGATAACTTAGCAAGTTAGGGCAAATGTAGCAAACTTCGAAAACTCTGTAATATTGGGATTTGGGGGTGAAATATTTCTTGTGTTAGACCACTGTACTTAAAACAAGAATATTGATTAGGAGACAAGAAGAAACAATCCCTAAACAGCATTCTCTGAGTCAGACAAAAGGAAAAACACTAATTAAGTTCTTGAAGCTCTGAATGTAGAGCCAGAGTTTCCATGTCACAAGTATTTTCTTTGCACTTGCCAAGGTACATAAGACTGTGCCAACTGTTATAGGAAATAAAGGAAAATGCTACCCATGGCTTTACTATGACTGAGCAAGAATCCGGATGGGAGGTGAAGACATACACAGGAAATGATACAATTCATTGTGGCGAAACCAGAAGAATTAGGAAGTAATGAGGGCTCCATGTCAGGAAGGGGCTTCAGGAATGGCTGTGGCCAAAGAAGTCAGCAATGGCTTAAAAGAGAAGCTGGGTCTATAGGATGGTGGATTATGGATGTTTGTACCACAAAGGGAAGGGAAGGGGAAGTAGATGGTGCCTGGCCCTAGGAGGCCTGTACAACCTGGTGTCTGGCTGCCTCTGACCTCTTCCCCTCCAATCTCTCCATTGCTTATCACAGGCCAGCCCCACCAGCCTATATACTTTCTCCCCCTCCCCGGACGTTTGTCTCAGGGCCTTTGCACTTGCTGCTATCTCTTCCCAGATTATTCATTCCCAGTATCCACGAGGATATGCCCTCCCTTCCTTCAGGTCCTTGTCTGAATGGCACCTTCAGAGAAGACTTCCCTGCCCTCTCCTACCTCCCCTCAGCTCTCCCTCTCCCCATTCCCTGCTTTAGTTTTCCCCGTAGCATTTGTCACCATCTGACATAGTCTATAGTTTATCTATTTTTTGTCATTGCCTATCTCTCCCTCCCAAAATGTGAGAGTAGAGAATTGTGCCCTCTGTGCTCACTGCTCCTAAGACACTGTGGGGCACACGGTAGTCTCTCCCTGAGTATCTGGGGACTGGATGAATGCTGCTCTCTATGGAGCTGGAACTAACCATCAGTCTTCTCCCCAAAGGTTTTCAATGGCAGCATCCCGGTGAATTTTTTCCATGGCAACAGAGCCTTGATTATCATAAAAGTCAACTGGAAAACATCATCTGCTTTATCAGCATTTGCTCTACTTCCAAGCCTGCTAAACAGCATCTATTCCATCAATCAAGAAATATCCTTGTTGGCAAAATTTCTGCGGAATAATCACTAAGTATGTCGCCAGCTACATAAAAGCCTCTTATTCTCCAGCAATTCTGTAAAGAGTGTGTTTTGTCATTGTACAAGTGGCCTGCATTCCTAGGCAACTTGGTAAATAAGGCACTTTTTGGAGCCAACGTAGAGACTACTACCCCCTCGAAGAAAGTCCAACAACTTGCAATATCATGGTCAAGTAGCCCAGCTTTCACCAAGTTCCTTGCAGACTGGGTCCTCCATTCTGTGGTAAATGCTGTTCATCAAGGAACCAAATTTTCCTCGGGGCTTCCCCAGCGAGCACAGATACAGCTCTATGGGGTTCTTACAGCAGGGCAAGCATCTGCCTTAAAGGGTCAAAGAGTTTGGGCTGCAGGCACACAGGAGGTGCCAGACCCGTTGGGGGGCTGTCTGCTGACCCTGGTGGCATGTGTCACCAGGACCAGACTGTGTTAGGGGAGACCACTGGTTAGTATCTTCACTTGGAAACATGAGGATTCCCTGGGTGGTTGGCTTAAGCAAATCCAAGAAATTAAAGGGGGAAAAAAAGGATGCATTCTATGAAAGAGCGTAGAGTTTGTTTTATAGTTCTAGAAAGTACCATGACGTTTCCTCTTCCCCTCCCGGAGCGCTGCTCCTACCCCTTCCTTGGCCATCCAAAATCAGGAGAGACTTGCAAAGTTAGAACAGCTTCAATCTCTCCCCCCAGGCAGTGAGGCAATTCTAGCTCAAAGGACTGTCTCCCCAGGAGTTAATTCTCTCCGAGCTCTATGCTAAATCTCCACTCCAGGGAGTAGTTTCAAAGGCAGTGTAAACCTTTCTCAGGGATTTATGTAAACCAGCTAGTGACCCAAGCTTTCCTGACAAAAACTCCCATCCCCAGGCAGTAAGGTGGCTCAGCTGTGCTCACAGAACTTTGCAATCTCATCTGCTCAGCAACAGCAAAGTCAAGGAACCCTAAAGGGGCTTTCTCAGCCAAGGGGCGCTGTTGGCCTCTTGTTGCTCTTTCTGGGCCCTGCCAAGAATGACATCATCTCTCTGGATCATTAGCAGGCCCTACCAGCAAACACCATCCCATCAGTCACATCAAAGCTGCCCAACATATGTTCATGCTGGTCAGGGAGCCAGTTTCTATCAGCTTCGTGCCCTGCTTTAAAAAATCCTGAGATGGTCTCATGAACTGAAAAAGCCACTGCTAGAATAAGTTTTTAAACACAGAGGGAAGATTCAGCAGGACGCTATAATGACAGAGTATATGAATATAGAGTTTCAGATATACTGGTCCTCAAGGTATTCCTTCTGAAATTTTAAACAACAGGATTTATGATAGACACCTGCATTAGCCCAACCAACCAGTAAGGTGAGATCCGCCACGAAGCTCATAAAGAAATGGCTATTACCTCTCTTCTCTGGGTCAAATATCCCCACTTGTGGTGGGACTAGCCCAGAGAGTAAGGGGTTCACTGTGTGGTTTTTCTGGGGTAGAAAATAGCAGAAATGATGCACTGCTGGAAGACATTCTCTATCCTGTGGACACCCTGTAGATGTATCTGAGCTGATCAGTATTCGGGCCAAGATGGGCACTTCAGAGACTATTAGCCCAGAGAAGGACCCTAGAGATCACTCATCCCTACCTTCTCATCTGGAATTCAGTTCAGTTTAACTGCAAACGGGGAGTCTGAGGCCTAGAGAAATTTAATGCCCGCTGGACAGCTAACTAGCTAACCAAAGGCCCTGACCTAGCATGAGGGGGTTACTAGCAAGGTGAACGGTTCAGCTGGTAAAAAGAAAAGAGAAAAGGGCTGTGATTCATTATTTAATAATATAACCACCCAGGCTAACAGGTTACTAGGGACCAGTGTTACTGCCTCTAAGACATAACTGACCTCCTTCTGAATCCACGGGAACCTCTGCCATCTCCAAGTGCAACCAGACACACTGGGCTAATGCTCAGCTTTCAGGAAGGGGCAGGTGTGCAGGTAACACAGCCAGGGCCTTGCCGTCACCCTGGCCTGCTTTCTCCTCCCACCTCCTGCCTTGGAGGGTCTGCTTCCCTCCTGCAGCCGAGCTCATTGTAGAGAACGCCAGGGGACAAAAAGGTCTTCTACCCCTGAGGTCAGTCTGCCTGTCAGTCCGCTGCTGAGGGCCTACTCTGTGCTGGGCTCTGGGGACTCTGTGTGTTTTGGCAAGGACAAAATGGAACCACATTAAAACTGCATAAACGACATCAATTTCCTGAACCCTAAACAGAAATGCATCTGACAGCATCACTAACTGTGAAAAACACAGTGGGTTTATTGATTTGTAGTGTTATAGTTTTTTTTTTTAATATTTATTTATTTGGTTGTGCTGGGTCTTAGTTGCAGCAGGTGGGCTCCTTAGTTGTGGCTTACTGGCTCCTTAGTTGTGGCATGTGAACTCTTAGTTGTGGTGTGTGGACTCTTAGTTGCAGCATGCATGTGGGATCTAGTTCCCCGACCAGGGATCGAGCCCAGGCCCCCTGCATTGGGAGCACGGAGTCTTATCCACTGCACCACCAGGGAAGTCCCTCTATTGGATTATTTTTATTTTTATTTTTTTTAAACATCTTTATTGGAGTATAATTGCTTTACAATGGTGTGTTAGTTTCTGCTGTATAACAAAGTGAATCAGCTATACATAATTAGTGTTATAGTTTTAAAAACACAGACCAGCTAAATGAATTTGAAGCTATACTTTCTGAAGCTTTTGAATTAGATACAATATTGTGTTCATCCAGGACCTCCAAGACAGGACCAAACATGCCAGGATTTATGAGGGGGGAGCTGGAGACAGCTGGGAACACTGCTATCAGACGGTGAGGCAGGCCTGACCCTGAGGGCAGGAGAGGGGCAGGCAGGGGGCGGGTGGCGTAAGGAAGGTCTGGCAGGGAGGCCACAAGCCCCACTCCGGCTGCCACAGGAGTCAAACGACGCCAGGGAATGGGCACTGACAGGGGCGCCAGCGGGAAGCGTGGCCTCAGTGCAAAGGTGGGGCAGGACCTCAGAGGGCAGCAGCCGGGCCCCTGGTCAGTTACATTCCCTCCAAAGGGAGGTCAGTGAGGCACGTTCTCCTGGCCGCCACGAACACCAAATACGGTGGCTGCACAGAAGAGTAGTTGCCAGAACCTAGCCTGGAACCTGTTTTTGAGTTCTGCCTCTGCTTTTAGCAGTGCCAGCTTGGGCACAGTACTTAACTCTGTCATGACTCAGTTTCTTCAGTTCTAAAATTTGGATTCAAATGGTACTGAATTGAATTCTCACGGCCCTATAATTAATCGGCATAAAGCACTCGGAGCAATGCCACATTCAGAGCAGAAATGCTCAGGGAATGTTAGCTTTTCTTATTGGATTCCAGTTTAGTTGTTGTCTGTGATGGGTTGAATTGTGCCCCTCCTTACACACACCAAAAAGATGTGTTGTAGCCTTAATCCCAGCACTTCAGAATATGACCCTATTTGGAGATAGTCCTTACAGAGGTCATCAAGTTAAAATGAGGTTATGAGGGTGGGCCCTAGTCCAATACGACTGGTGTCCTTATAAAAAGGGGAAATCTGGACACAGGGACAGACACCCATAGAGGAAAGGCGATGTGAAGAAACACAGGAGGAAGCGTCCATCTAAGGCCAAGGAGAGTGACCTGGAACAGATGCCCCCTCACAGCCTTCAGAAGGAAACGAGCCTGTGGAGACCTAGATCTTGGACTTCTGGCCTCCAGAACTGCAAGACTGTTTCTGTTGTTGAAGCCACCCAATCTGTGGTACTCTGTTATGGCAGCCCTAGCAAACTAACACACAGTCCATTCTTAAATTCTGAAACTAGCCCTTTCTGACAAAGTTTTGAGTGAGAACACCTGCCAGAAGTGGGTGCATCAGTCCCTGGCTTAAAGAGACTGCGGCTCTTCCAGCATCTTTAGCTGGGTGAGCATTTCTGGGGTCAGACCCCATCAGGCAGCACCCACTTCCCTGCAGCCACACATGCCCCCGTGTGTGGGTCCCCACCCCAAGGGACAGAACAGGTGCCTTGCTGTTATTTTCAACCACTTACAATTTAACCCGCACTGGCAGACTTGGAAACTGACATTTGCCCATAATTGCTGTGACCTGGCACCAGCATTGCTAGCGAATGACAGTGCTGAGCTTTATCAGAATTGGATGCTCCAGACAATGAGATTACAGCATTCAAGATGAAGTTTGCTGTGATTTCACGAACTCAGCCCAAAAACATGTGGCCAAATAAATTGGATTCATTCAAGAGATTTGGGGGCACTTTTAAAACCCAGCCAGAATCTAATTTCTCCATCTGAAAATCAGTATGATCTTATTTCTTGTGAACAGTTGTCTCAGCGAAGAGACTTGGGGTTGAGGAGGATAAAGAAAAAAAAAGTAACATTTCTCTGATGTTATCTGTGGTTGTCTAAGAGTCGGAGCAAGTTTAATGAGCACTGATCCGAGTTTCAACCAATTTGATTCTTTGCATTATTGGAATCGGGTTCTCACTGTGCCTCTTATACTGTTTAAAATAAGGATGCTTTACTCCCCTGCGGTAGATTGGAGACACTCCTGGAGATGTCACAGCAGAGGTTAAGGCTAGAACCACCTCCGGGGACCGTGGCCCACCCCTCTGTTTGGCTGGACTGGATGTGTCCTGGGAGAATCTGTCCAATCCAAGCAGCTTGTGAGCAAAGGAATAGGTGGCCCTGATGTCACTTTACCCATGGCAGCTCCTGCCCAGTCTCTTGAACTGATGAGTGCCTGTCACTCTGGATGAGTCATGGGGCAAGAAGCTAGTCCAAGTGGGGTGGCTTTTTTCATTTCAAGAAGATTGATTTTTCAAAGGGTTTGCAGGAAGAACTGAATGCATGAGGTTGGAGGATATCCTGCAAACGTCAGATATTTCCAGGATAAAAGAAAATGCCTACAGGAGCAGACCCTCTCAGTTAAGTAGGTCTGGCCACAGGAGGGTGAAGCTGTGGGTGCATAACTCTTCCTCCCTTCCCACCTTACTGTGTCTCCTGGCTGGGCTTCCCCTTGATAAATTTATTACTTATTTTAGCATCTGAAGCCAGAGAGTGGATGAGTAAGATCAACCCCTGTGTCCTAACAGATTTAGAGCAAGAGGGTGCGGATGAGAAGAGAGTAAATCATTGGTTCTCAACGCTGGCTGAACTTTAGAATCACCTGGAGAGCATTTAAAAACCACCTTTCCCAGCTGGAGCTCCAGATATTCTGATTGACAAGGGCCGGCTGGGGCTCAGGCAATGGTAGCTTTGAAAAGCTCCCCAGGTTACTCCAATGTGCAGCCTGGGTTGCAGACCCATGAAGTAGCTTCTCACCTGAAGCAATGAAGTAATGACCCAGAAAGACTGGCTCTCCACCCCGCCCCGTGCAGCCCCAGCCCAGTTGGCCCTCACTGATGGAGAAGCTTCGAGAAATGAAGGGACCCAGCCTAGCTGAGGGAGTCCCTGAGGCTGCCAAGGGAGGGGCCCTTTAGTCCAGTCCTGGTACCACTGGAATCAGGAGGTCTGCAGGGACTCCCTCCAAGGGCAGGGATTGGGGTGAAAAGGGGAGTGTGGAACTTGTTATGCCAGAGAAGAGAGGCCCAATTGTTTCTGCCAAAAAAGAGGAAGGTCGAGGCAGATGTTACAGAGTTTGAACCTGAAGCCAGGAATCTGTGCAGCGGCAAGAGGGTGCCGTGCTGTGGACCTTCCCTCACGTCCCAGCACCACTACTCAGTGAGGGGCAGGTCACAAGTCACAAGGGTACAGTAATGGTGGTCTTCTTTCCCACCTAAAGAAGAAATAGAAGGACGTTATTTCCCCCTTTGACGTGGATGTGTTTGCATATGGTTCTATAGGACATCAGTTGCAAGCTGTGTTGTTTCTCCCTTCTGGAAGTTGAGGGCCGTTTCTTTGTCATTGGCAATGCCCTTTCTGGGGACTGCCCCACCCAGCTGGGCTTACGCTCCCCATGCTTCGGTGTCTGCGAGGGCTGGCTCTGCTCGAAGCGTGGCCACCCAGGCTGAGAGAGGATAAGGGTGACGTTGATGGGTGCGGGGCTGGCTCAGTCATTCAGTGCACAATCTGAGTCTTGCCTCAGAGATGCGCTTTCTTCTGCTGACGTGAGATGTAGGTGTAACACACAAGCAAGTAATGCCTCAGATGTGAGAGGAGCCATCGGTGGAGGTCTGTGGACTGCAGCCTTGCCTTCTGTATTGCATTTAAGCCCCATCATGGGAAAATAAAACCAGATTGGCTGTTAAGTGCTCAAAGAAGGATTCCCGAGGAAGCACCTAATCCTGCTGCTTTTGTCCGCCAGACCTTTAATCCTTGTGCCTCTGAAGCCTTGTAAATGAGGGGAGAGAGTGTCCTCTGTTCCCTGGCTCCCACCTGGGATAGATTGGGAAGAGGCACTGCATTTTCTCACCTGCTTATATTTTGCTTCTGGGGGTAGTTCCTTCTACCTTATCTGGATTGAATATTTCTTGAAGCAAGAAATGCTTTTGCCACCTGCCCTGTCAAGGCATTCTAACTCAGATGGAACCACCCCAGAGAACTGTGTAAATGCCTCCGCAGCCCTCTGTGTCACAGGGAGAGAGGCTGACCCCTCGCCGGAGCCCTCCAATTTTCCCGGAGGGCATCCCTGGCCTCTTGTCCTCCATGCAGACCGTGACTTGAAAGAAGAGGCATTTCCTATAGCCGGTTGGAAGAGACACTCGGGAATAAATCAGAGCTCTGTAAGAGCAGGAGTGCAGCTTTGAAACTGCCAGTCGCTAATTTTTCGAAGGAGACAGAATTGGTTTGGCTAAGTTGTTGGGCTCCTGTTGGCTGCACCCATCAGAGTGACCACAACCTTCAGAGGGGAGAGAAAAGCCATGGCAATGACAGCTCTGGAGAGGGTGTGGGCCAAGAGGGCGGAGCTAGAGGTAGAAAGCCACTCTCTCCTCTGTTCCTCCTTCCTGCTGTCAGAGAGGTTCAGGCCACACTCTGTCCAGCCACGTGGACCCACCCAGCCGGCCTTCCACTACTATTCTAAGCCCCCGAGTCAGCCCATAACCCACGTGGGCCACCAACAGTAGAAAAGGAATGACCTCTGGGGAAGTAGAAAGGGGTATGAAACCACAGGACTGTGCTTTGGGAAAGCAAAGTATTAGAATAAATCCTTAAGGATCTAATCTCATCTTCAGAAACAGTATTCCCAAACCATATAGGCCTCTGACAAGTGTTGGCTCCGTCCCCACTTATTAAAGCCGGCTGCTGGCCATATCATCAGGTTAAAGGCACAGCAAAGAGGTGCACTTGGAGATGGGCCACCAACAATTTCCTGACAGTGGAACCTCACGGAATTGGCTCCAGCCAGACCCTCCTGGGAGAGAGGGGGCTGCAGAAGTGCCATTAAGTAGCTGAACGCAGTTATCTTGGATGACAGGGAGGGCAGTGGGCCCAAGGGGGCTTGTTGGGACTTGAGCAGCAGGGACCCCAGTTATACAGACCAGAGTACGAACTGGTCCCACAGACTACGAAGTAGACTAAGTCGGGCAATGACTTAATCTTCTACTCCCCGTTTTCCTCATGCAAAATAGGAATAATAATGTTTCTATCTCATAGAGCTGCCGTAGAATTAGTGAAGTAATCTGTCTAAAGCACTTTGCCTAGATGTAGAAAGTGCTCAATAAATATTAGACATTAATATTATTAAGAATGAGGCACAGGTTGGAAAAGAAAATCTATACATTTCTAAACACCCAAATTAGCCCCTTTCCAAGTGATTACATATATGAAATACTGTACTATTACACATCTCCTTTTACAAAAATGTCCTAAAGTATGCTCACCACGCCTGCACACTGGTCCCCACGTGCTTTCTTTCAGACTCCCTGGTAAATGAGGTCTGGTTACATGTTTTCAAAGCCGATTTTTGCTTTGAAATTATGCATTTAAGAGAACTATTGGTAAGGAACATTTTGGGTAGTTTGGATACCATGAGTCAGCAGAAATTTGAGTTCCCAGGATTATTGTCTTTTGTGTTGTTGAAAATTCGAGCAATTCATGAAAAAGTCTCTTTCAAGGTATATTCAGGTCTGGAGGGACTAAAGCATCAGGTATATTCAGGTCTGGAGGGACTAAAGCATCAGGTATATTCAGGTCTGGAGGGACTAAAGCATAGTTTGTCTAAATGATATGTCTTTTAGGACATTCCTTAAATAATTTGCTTTGTTTGAGGGTCTTTTAACAAACCACATGTAATTACGTTCAAGTATTCAGCAAGTTAAGCCTCAAACTAGCGAATGCCAAGAAATTCGAAGTTCTCATTGCCACCCCAACTCTAATTCAGCAAACGGGCCTTTGTTCCTCCCCTAAAGCATGATGCCTTCAGAAAAGAATGCAAGCTGCAGTGTCCATGGCTTCTGGCTTCTCTCTGTAGCATTCCTTTCCATTATTTGGGCACGTCTTTTGATATTAATCAATTCTAGTATTTATAAACAGTCCTGTCTAGGGGGAAAAGGCATATACATATTTTAAGACTGTCACTATGTGCTAATGATGGGGTGTCATGAGATTTTTGTTCAAAGTCTAAGGATGAGTCAGAAACGAAAAAGATTCTAAATCCCAGTTCTCAACGGTTTATTATTCCTTATTTTGACTAACTTGCTTCTAATGTGTATTCATGCCTCCTGCATGCAGAAATATTGCTCTTATTAATCACGGACTAGATCTCCATTGAATTCAATATTCTTCTTTTAGACCACTGCGACCCCAGATGTGGTTTTCTTCCCCTTACAGTTGCTTAAATTATCACCGGTGTATAAGGCAAAAACTGAAAGAAATAAGGCCATGCCTACAGGAAATCAGACTTCACACAAGTGTGATGTGCAATTAAAGACAAAATGTGTAACTATTCTCTCCATGACCAGTCTCTACGCTGGATTCTCCTGAGCATTTGGTGCTAGGGGATTAATGTGAATAGAAAAGCAAAGAATGGCTGGGAGAAAAGAGCTTCATCCATCCATTCAGCGAACAGTTAGTGATGTCTAGTCTGAACCAAGTACTCTTCCAGGCTCTGAGGATACAGACAATGTTTGCCCGCATGGAGCTCAGGGTGTAGTGCTGGGAAACAGACAATAATGTAGGTGTGTATGGCGTTTGAAGGTAAAGTGTGTGTTATGGCAGGTGGACATGATATGGAAAAATAAAATACAATAATGTGGGTGTGTATGGCGTTTGAAGGTAAAGTGTGTGTTATGGCAGGTGGACATGATATGGACAAATAAAATACAATGAGGAAGACGGATAGCGGTTTCTGTGAGCACAGGACAGGTGACTACAATTTATAAAAAGGTGGTCAAGGTAGACCTACTAGTATTTGAGCAAAGACCCGAAAGAACTGAATATATGATCCATGTGGATATCTGAAGAAAAAAGCATTCACAGCAGCCATGGAAACTTGCAAAGAAGAGGCCAGCATGACTGCAGCTAGGGAGAGGGCAGAGTGGCAGCAGTTAAGGCCTGAGAGAAAGGAGGGGCAGTTTAAATCAGGCACCACAGGCCATTTGTAAGGACTTGGGCTTCTATTCCAAGTGAGATAGAGCCATTGCCGTGTTTTGAGCAGGGTTGCAGGACCCAACTTCTGCTTTAATTACATCCCCTTGGATGCATGTTAAGAATGGGCTATATGGGGCAAAGGCAGAAGCGGGAAAACCATCTAGGAAGGCTCTTTAAAGACTTGGACCGGAGGTCTGAAAAGCAGCCAGATCCTGGATTATTTTAAAGGAAGAACTAATGGAACTTGCTAAAGGATTAGACGTAGGTTGTGAGAGAAAGACAAGAGACAAGAATAACTCTAAGATTTTTTGGCATAAGAACCAAAGGGTGGAACTGTCATTTTCTGAGAGGAAAGAAAGTGAGAAGGGGGTGAGGATTTGAAGATGGATGTGTTAAGTGTGAGATGCCTATTAGACATCCAAATGGAGATGTTGAGTAGGCAGTTGGAGAGATAAATCTGGGATTCAAGGGAAAAGTTGAAGCTTGAGACATATTTTTAGGTTTTTATCAGCATTTGGATGATATTTAGACCCATGAGACTGACTGAGATCACTCAGGTAGTGAACGTAGGTGGAAAAGAGAAGATGTCTGAGGACTGAGCCCTGTGGCATTTTTTAGCATTTGGAAGTATGTACATGATGCAACTCTGGACAATGGTGTTATTCGTAAATGTCTCGTCCTGCATAGTTCAGAAAACCCTCTTTTGTCAAATCTAGCAATTTAACATGGTCTTTCTCGAAATATTCTCAACTAGAGTGCTCCTGTAATAAAATAGTGCTTAACACTAAAATGACAATAACTCTAAAGTTTTCCATCTTGTTGGTGCTGAAGGAGTCTTTAGTCACTGGCTTTCAGAAGCAAGTTTCAAAAGCTTCTTTGTCAATGACTAGGCTAGTGTTGCATATCAAAGCAAAGACAGAGCTCTAAATGTCTTTTTCATTGTGTACATGACGGCAAGGGGACACTGTTACAAAACCAAGAGTGCAGACGCCAATCTTATGTTTCACTAAGAGATAGTGTATTAGTTATCTATAGCTGCCTAACAAATTGCCCCCCAAACTTAGTTGCTTACAACAACTATTCATTATCTTACAGTTCCTGCAGGCCAGGAATTCAGGTACTTTTAGCTGGGTCTCACACAAGACTGCAATCAAGGTGTGGGTTGGGACTGTGGTCTCATCTAAAGGTTCAACTGGGGCATGATCTGCAACTGGTCAGAAGCCACCTCAGTTCCTTGCCGCATGGACCTCTCCAGCTTGATTGATTAGAGAAAGCCTGTGGGAAGAGCCAGAGAGAGAGTGCTAGCACGAGAGTAAGGGTGAGCAAGAAGGTAGTCGCAGTCTTCTGTAAGCCAACCACAAAAATGACATCCCGTCACTTTTACCGTATTCTATTAATCAGTCTCAAGTCAGTGGGCCCAGTCTATATTCAGACTACCAGGAGGCAGGAATCACTGGGGGCCATCCTAGAGCTTTGTCTACCACAGGTAGCATGGATAATTTTTAACACCAATGAATTTAGAGTTACACCATTCCTTTCAGTATGGTAGACGCTGTTTGTCCTTTGAAATTGGTTATGATATCCCAACGTTTTTTAAACTGCAAGTTGCTACTATATATAAAAGAGATAACTAATAAGGACCTACGGTAGAGCACAGGGAACTCTACTCAATACTTTGTAATGACCTATATGGGAAAAGAATCTAAAAAAGAGTGGAGATGTGTAGATGTATAACTGATTCACTTTGCTGTACAGCCGAAAGTAACACAGCACTGTAAATCAACTCTAAGCCAATAAAAATTAAAATAAATAAATAAACTGCAACTTGTAACTTCTTAGTCGTGAAATAAATTTAGTAGTCATGATCAGCATTTTAAAAAAATAGAACAGAATGAAGCAGAAACTGTCAGAGTACACTGCATGTAAAAAGGTTTAGAAGAGGTTCTAGGTTGTGATATAAATTGTATCTCTTTTTAAGGGTCATGGGCAGAATTAGTGATTTCCATAATACTATTAAATATGAATGGGCCACCAAAACAGAATCTGGTAAAAACAGCCACCCCCAAACTATACAAAGGAAAGAATGTCGGAATCAAAAAAGCCCCAATGCACTCAGGTGAGCTAAATAAGCGTGAACTTGCCAGATCATGCTTAGAGACCCCAGTTCCCTCCTGGGGTCTGTAAAGAATAATCAATAAGAGACTGTAAAACCCTAAACAGACATGACAGATATGACATCTTGCCTCTGCAGAGGCAAAGCAGACACACCACAAACTCATGAAAATACCCTATACAACCCTACACATCTTGAAAGTTCAAAAGCAAGAATTTTTCTGACCAAAAAGCCAGCCTAAAAACAGTAGGCTTGCTCAAGACGGATGAGGCCAGTTTTCAGCTCAATCACTCCCTTCCCTCTCGAGGGAGGCAGCCACCACTGACAGGCACGGTTTCCCTGCCACAGACAGAGTGCAGTCAGTACTTTCCCAAGGCCTTGACAGGTTTGGAGACTGAGATCCAGCCGCTCTGCGCCTGCCTCCTCCCCATCTCCAGCCCCTGGCCCATCTAATCGTCCAGGCAGCTCCAACGTTAGCAGTGATTCCCAGCAGGGCAGAAAACAAAAGACTGTCCAGCTTAATTACCTCTTTCATCTGAAATGTCCCTTTTAAGATGAATGCTCAGATTCTGCCGTGGAAACAGCAAAGCAAAGTCTTCATCTCTCATCCATCCTTATCAGCCAGACAGCAAACAAGCCAAGTTTTGATTTGAGTCCAGATTTGAAAAATCTATCGTATGCCTGATGTTTCACATTTTCCACAGTGCTGCCCTGCAGATCTTCCTGGTTTCATGTGAGAGTGCTTCAGAGCAGAGCACATGAAACCAAAGCCAGGAACTGGGGAGACACGCTGAAAGTCAAGGCATCTTGGCAATGTTGACTGGGTAAGAACGGAGGTTCAGTTAATGGCATGTGTAACCTATTAACATGGGGCTTTGAGGGAAAAGGCAAGGAGAAAGAAGAGACTGAGGAGGAAGGACTCACTCTGTGGTTTGAGTCTAAGCTTTAGGCTCCCCTAATTCCTAGAGATGAAAAGAGCTAAGCGTTTCGGAGGCTTTGCATAAAGTGAATTTGGAAGTATTTCTGCATTTTCATTTAGTATTTAATAACCATAGTCTGAACGATTTCATTTAAAGTTGGGTAATGGGCCAAAAGATTTGCTGTTCTACACATCCCACATGTTATATAATCACAGCATAGGTGCCTGAATGTTTAACATTGTTTGCTGATATAGTACGTTATTAATTAGTTGATTCCAAAATAACTTTGACATTAAAGTGGAGGTAGTGCCTAGGTTTTAGACCAACTAGAAGTTGAGAAAAGAGTTATTTCTCCTTTTCTGAAAAGTGAGTCACATTCCTGAAAGCTTTTTATGTGATAAAATTTGAGAGACATAGCAAGAGGCTTATTTTTTTGCCATGAAGTAAGATGAAAGGGCCAAGTCATTCTTAGATTTATAAATATCTCGAATAGTGTCTTCATAAATGGCTGTTTGTGATCTCATCAGAAGGGCCCCTTCTTAAAGCATTTATATTTAAATTAAGTTTAGATTTAGACTAAGATTAGATTTAGATAAAGGGTATAGTTAGATTTAGATTAAGAAGCAGACTAAAAATAGCCTATTTAGCTCTATAGTGAGGTATGCTTTGGGCTGCAATTAATAGCAAGACCAACTAACGCAGGCTTAAACAAGCAGGGATTTACCTTGCCTACCTTAGGATTTATTATGTGATAATGTCCAGAGCTGGTCACTATGTTAAGAACCCAGGCTCTTTTTACCATCTGCTCCACTATCATTAGAGCATTAGCTTATTGCCCCACTATTGCAAGATGTTTGCTACATCTCTACCCTTCATGTCCACATTCAAGGCAAAAAAAAAAAAAGATGTTGCCATTAGAAACATTGGTCCCTTTTGTCAGGAATGTTAACAACCAACAAAAGGTCTTCTTGTATCTCATTCTCCCAGCTCAGCCTCAAAGCAAAGCCTAGCTTTGAGGCAGGCTGAGAAAGCAGGTAGATAGCTTTTCCATTCTTTAGCATGGAGATGGGTGGGAGAGAAGGGTCTTGGGAATGAGGTTGGGTCAACAGGGAATCCATTAACAGAAATGCCATTGACCCAAGCAAGAGCAGCGGTTAAGTCAGCTCTAGATGACAAGGCCTGCAACCTCACCTAGGACCTCTGCTACTGCCCACATGGAGGACAGAGATTTGTACCCACATAGGTAGAAATAGAAGTAGAAATCTGGACTGTTAAAGGTCAATGGGGAAGTTCAGTACTATTTGTGGTTTTTGTGTGGGACACTGTTATGTAGCCTAAAGCTGAAGACCCAATTTCATGGTTACAAATTGAAAGTTACATAAGTTATCAACCAAATATCTTATTTAAAAAAAAGAAGTCAAATGATGTTCATTATAATGATTATGTGCAGCAAATGAGATAAGCGTGTTTTCAATGAGAATTGGTTTAAGCCATGACATTTCTTATAATCATTTCTTACAGTTCCCATCTATGCACTCATTCATTCAAATATCAACTGGATCATTTAATTATTCATCTAAATCATTCAATATATATTTGTTTGTGCTTTTTTCCAGGTGCTGGTCTAGGCACTGGGAATACAGGTGTGATGAGCAGCAGCGGGCACAGTCCTTGCCCTCATGTTCAATCACAACCAGAATCGTTGCTGTAAAGTACAAGGTATTATGATATCAAGCCTTAGGAGAGGAGCAGGGGTAAGTCAGAAAAGTCTACCTGAGAATGTCAGGTATCTTGAGTCCCGGGAGACGGCCAGGAGTTGGCCAGGCAAAGAGAGATGGAAAAAAGCAGTCTCCAAAGGGGAACAGACTCTTTCAGAAGCTGGAAAACAAGCAGGAGTGCAGCATGATTCAGATTTCAGAAGAGAGTTACTGAGAAATGTTTCTTCAAGCTCATTTTGGGGAATGTTTATTTTTTTTACTACACCTAAACTATAATAAAAATGATTGAGAGTGTTAGCATGTCAAAAATATATATAAATATGATGATCACATTTTACATTCACATGGAAGTCTATCCCATTTACTGAAGATGAAAGCTCTTTCATTTCCAACAAAAGCTCTAACTATCAAAATGTGGTTCTCTAAGATTGACGTTATTTATGGTTTAAGCATGAAATGAAAATAAGTTAATGAGTAAATTAATCTCAGGAGGTTTACCTTGAACATACTGTAACGTATTCAATTCATTACAAAGATTCATTACAAAGTCAGTATGGTTCTTACAACCTAACAACTTGGGACATCTTGCTAGGGCCATAGTGGGAATCTCAGTAATTATAGTTACTTTTGACCATTAATGTTCATGCTGGTTCAATAGCCAACTAGAAACTTCAAAATCTAATAAATGAATGATAACATTGATTATGTGCTAAAAACATTCTAAAAGTCAGAGGACATGTGACTCTGAAGACTTGGATGGAAGGAAAGGAGTTTGGAGACTTAGAAAGGAGCTCAAAGTATTGGCTTAAGTACTAGAAGAACAGAGTTGAAGCAAGCAGCAAATACAGAAGTTATGTTTTAGGAAGTGGAAAGGGAGGAGACAAATGGGAAATCAAAACTGAATTGACAAGACCACAGAGGGAGGTGACGTGGGAGGATGCAGACATGGGGAGGCTGAAACCCAGCTGCTCTGGCCAGGGACTGTCTCCAGGCAGACAGAGAGAAATAAAAGCACTGAGAAAGGAGAGGAATTCTCACTGGGGAGGCTGGGGTCTGCTGTGCCCAAGGGGAGCAAAGAGCAGGGTTAGGAGAACCTATACTACTCTCCTAAACACTAGTCTCTGTAGGGTTGGGATCTTGGTTTGGTGACATATAAAGTCAATATTTCTGGAAGAAAAGGGCTGTTGAATCTGCTCATGAATGGCCTTCTTGCCTAGAGCAGAACTGGCTTTTCAGAAGGCCAGGCTATGGATCTGGGCCGAAATCTGTTGCCACCAGCTGGCTTCATGCTACAGAGCTGAACCGCCAGGCCCCTGGCACTGCTGCCAACTAACTCCTTCAGACTCCAAAGAATGAAGCCAGCCCCACCTCAAACCTACTCCACTCCCTGCTCCCTAACAGAAGCTGACTGAGAAGTTGCCCTTTTCTGAGGGTTTATTTGAGACTTTAAAAGCATAATTTCAAAGTTTCAGCCAGGTCTTATGTATAAAACTGTACATGGTTAGCAACAGGTCAATTTCTAATTTCCTGCAGTCTCGGAGAACACAACTTGGAAAGGAGAGTGAGGAAAGGATATGAAAGGAAATGAAATCTAATCCCTATACTCAGAGAGGTCATGCAAATTCTGGGACAATTAGGACGATATTTCCTCTTCTTAGGCTTTTAACCTCGAATGCCTTTAAGAATAAATATTTATTCTTGAAAGGTCTATGTGTGTGTTCAAACAATTACCAGCAAGACAATAAGAAAATTACGAGATGGATCTCTAACTCACATTGATGGGGATGCCTCCATGTAGACTGGATGAATCATTCCCGAATGTGTCTCTGAGACTCAGAACACCAATGGAAGGAATCTGGAGAGCCCAAGCCCACTCTGGTGATAGTGGTGGACTATCCCTCTGGAGTTCCCTTGGGTATCACTATGGACTGAATAACTCCAACTTAAGGAAATATACTATTAGAGAACGAGAACTCAATCTCTTGAGTTTGAGTTCAAACTCAAAACAACTTCATGGGTAGAGTTGGAATTTCTCAAAAAGCGAATGAAGATTATAATGCAGATTTTATAAAGGAGGTTCTCAAAGAGATGAGGGAAGACATGAGGGCAGACACATGTGATCTACTCCCTGTTAACCCTTTGGAGACTTTTCCTTTGTAATCTGGGCTGAGTCAGGACCATAATGTAGTTTCAAATGACTTTCTTTATATATTGTCATTCCTTTTGGTTCTCTCAGTGTATCACAAAATATGATGAATCCACACAAATGTGGATCATGCTTTTGCCAAGGGATGTAAGAGACAGGGCCTACCCTATGTTGCCTTCCCTCTCCATGCAGGCCGTTGTGGAGGTAGAAGAATTACAACATTGAAACCACAATCCATTATCGGACACCAAGATCCTCAGCAAGGGGAGCAGTGACCTTCAGGGGAGCTGGAAAAGACACACTTTATGGAGGAGCAGCTGGTTGTTTTGTGGACAATTTGGGAGCTGAATTGAGAGAACTTCCCTTTCTCAAGAATACCAGAGGGAGGCAATCCTTAAGGGAAAGAGAAAATTGATCCTCGGTGTGGCCTTCTTAAGACAAGGCCACCAATTTCTTGACGTTCCTCCCATTGAGAAGTGGGGTTTATGTTCCCTCCCCATGAATCTGAGTGGGCTTGTGCTGCTTTGACCAATGGAGTATGGTGGAAGGGATGTTACATGACTTCCAAGGTTAGGTCGTGCAATGTCATGGGATTCTGCCTTGCTTGCTGGCTTACTCTTGGAATCCTGAGCCTTGCAGAGAGGCAAGCCTTGCATAAGTGCTCTGGATGACAGTCCCAGCTGAGCCCAACCTTCCAGTCATCCCAGCCCAGGCACCAGTCGTTTACATGAAATCACCAGGTGATTCCTATCCCCAGCTGTGCTAATCAATCTCAGATGAGGCCCCAGATATTATAGAGCAGACACAAGCCATGCCCCACTGTCTCCTATCCAAATTCCTGCCCCACAGAATCTGTGCGTATCATAAAATGGGGGTTGCTGGATGCCACTGACTTTTGGGATGATTTGTGTGGTAGCAGAAAATAACCAGAACAGTTGGGTTACACACATGATTTAACTACCTACCCTCCTCTAGTTTCCCAAGTTTTGCATTCTCTGCCCTATTAATTTTTTCGGGTCCTAGTCAACTATGCCTGTCCTGGCCATTGTCTCATGTAACAATCCTCTCAAAGGGCAATTTGATTGCATCAGTTTCCAGTGAAGTGTGTACTGTCTAAAAGCATGTTAATAAGGTTTTGAGTCAGCCTGTTGAAAGGAGGAATTAGTGTATTGGTCACACCAAACCTCAGAAAGCCTGACATACCCACAATGTCCTTCTAATGGGTTACTTCAGCAAAAATCACCCCAAATGAGTTCCACTGTTTTAACCAATAGTAATAAATCAGGAACCCGACCTAAGAATAGCTAAGAGCAAACTTTAAATTGGCTGACAGTCTCTAAGCTAGACATGTCAAGAAGAAAGATGATGGCTAACTGGTCCAAGAAGATTCTCTGGGAACATCTAGACTCAAGAGAGAGAGAAAGAGAGAGAACACTTGGGAGTTGACAGTAGTTGGTAAATATGTAAAGACACACAGAGAAAACAATACATAGAAGTCCTGAGATATTAAGAACCATCCGAGATGGACACCAGAGTAAATGAAAGTCATGAGTAAGCAGAATCTGTAGGATAAAGAAAAGGGGAATCAGGTCAGGTGCTGGTGTCAGGAACAATGGAGCAAAGTAGGAAGATGGCACTAGGAACAAGTGAGTGCTGATTTCAAAGGGTGTTGCAAGACACACAGGTCACTAGAGCTGCACTTTATCCAAGTCTTTATTCAGGGATATACCTCTCGAAAATAACGCTGTTCTCGTGGGAAGTGAATTTCCATTCTATCAGTTGGTGCCAGGATGTCTTATGATGCCACTTCTAGGAGTCAGTTTAGGTGTAAAGCACACACTGTATATTTTTCCCACCCATTTTCCCATCTCATAAAGGGACACTATAGAATCTAGTATGGGTTTGATAAGATGCTGTAGGGGTCCCTCAGCACCCCCTCTTGTACACACCATTGCCAGAGCTGAATTCCCACAGAGCTGCAAGTTCCCAGGAAGCAGCAGTAGCCACAAAGGCCTGGCCTGGGAGATGCTCGCACAGCAGATTCCTTCATCTTTCCCCGTCTGGTTTCTGTAAATCCAGCATAGGACTATCACAAAGCGGCCAAGGAAGAGCCATGGAGGCCCCTGGACAACTCCCCAGACCCCGTCCTCAACGATGGTCAGCAGCCCCAGCAGAACAGAGTTGGGAAAAGGCCACAGCTAGTCAATCCGACACAGCATCACCGGGAGAGTCCACTATGGAGAGACTTAAAAAGGGACGCCAAGTCATTTTGAGACTGTCTTTGCCCTGAACTGAGCTCGTGCTGACACCTCAGAATACAGACCAGCTCATCCCCAAAGATTTTCCCTGAACAGCATCCCATGTAGCCCATACCACAGCCTTGGCCTCCACCAGCAGCTGTAGGATGAGTGCTCGTGGAGTCGAGGCTGGAGCAGGGCTGTCCACTTCCTGCCCTGAGGGCCACATCCCGGCGAGTGTCGGAGAGAGCCCAGGCCTTCCCCAGAGGATGCCGAAGGAAGAAACTCTGCCCATTAGCAGCCTCCGCCCCAGGGTAACTAACAGAGGCACTGATTTCCCAGCACTGTACTGTGCCAACTTTCTCCTCACTGTGGACCCGGGCATAAAATAAACAATGGGGCCTCTTTGTAGAGACCCTGTTGTTTGGCAGCTGTACCTCTCTCCTAAAGGTAACCAGTCCCTCAGTCTGAGGACAACAAGGGTGTGTCTGAAAACGCTCAGCTAATGGATAAGAATGATTTGCCCAGACATGCTGTTAACCAATCTGGTGGCTTCATGTGAGTGAGAAGAAGGGGGCTCAGAGCAGAACCAGCGCTGCCAGGTGGATGCATGGAAGTTTGGGAAACAGGAAGTAATCCGTGCCTGCCCATGTTTCCATGAAAAACACGATTTAGTAACAACCAACACGTGCCCCTGGAGATACAGCAGGGCAGGGCCTGACTGTACATGTGCAATGCACAGGATTAGGGATGAGGAGGAGGAACCAAGGAAGGGCCAGTTAGTGTTTTGGGCAAACAAGGTGACGGGACAGGTGTGGTGTGTGTTGTGTACACACAGCAGTGGACGGGGCTGTGATGGCCTCCATCAGCTTCAGGCTTAGTAACTTGAGCTGTGCTTCCAGGACTGATTGGCGTTCGTTATTATATCCTTTGGCAACAGCGCTCCCTTTATTAATGTCCCTGGAGGAAATAGGAACCCTCTCCTGGTTTTGACTGCTTTCATTGACCCTTTGCCCCAAGTCAGTCATGGCAAGGCGGTGTGTATCTCGGGTGCACTTTCGCAGCTGTGACCTGAAACTGAATGCTTAATCTTCGCGGAGCGCAGGAAGGAGACTCACGCTGCGGGCTGTAACCTGTCTCGGGAGGCTGAGCCTCAGAGGTCGAGGGCTGGGGGATGGAGGCACATCCTCGCTGCTCTCAACAAATGGCTCCCCGTGCGTTTGTCCTCAGCATGCTCTGCTTAGACTCGTGAATGAAGCTCCATCCCTACACTCCTCTGCAGGTTCCCTTTGCCACAGGGCATCATCCGGCATACCCTTCCTCGGAGGACAAACCTACCTTACTAGGGTGAGAGGAATGTGGGGGGCTCCCAATATAGTCATTACAACTTCTCAAAGAGCACTTCCTAAAAGGAGAATTCTAGGTGGGAGGAGTTCGCTGTACCAATCTCCCCCAACTCCTGTTTACCTAGAGACTTCCTCCCAGGAGACTTCTGTTGTTAAAACATGGAGCTTTGTTCCCAAGAGGAAGCTGTGCTGGCAGAGGACCCCTTGCTCACGGTGACAGTCTTGGAGTCAGACCCCGCTTCCCTCCGCTGCTGCGTCTCCCTGCTCACTCGCAGGCCAGCAAGGGCCATCTCCCTTAAGCTTTGCATGTAAGGCCACAAAGCGCGCTTGTGCTCTCCAGGCTCTGCCCCCAGGATCCAGCCGGGACTGTCGCTGAGACAACTCTCTACGCTCAGGCACACCGCCCTGCCGTCCTCACCTCTCACACCCGGGGAACCCTCTCCACCACCTGCCCAGCCAGCATCCTTCCTGAGCACCATCTCCTCGGGCCAGTGCATATGATTTTACCAGGCCGTCTCTGACTCATTATTTTATTTTTTGGCCATGTCACGCGGCATTCAGGGTCTTAGTTCTCCTACTAGGGATTGAACCCGCGCCCTTTGCCGTGGAAACGCGGAGTCTTAACCGCTGGACTGCCAGGGAAGTCCCAATCTCTGACTCATTTTAAATTGTTATTTACACCATGTGCATTTACAATTAACAGCAAAGGGGACTTCTTTGGGAGTTGAGGCAGCCACCCAAAGCAGATGTGTAAGACCTCAGGGAATAGACTCTTCCGGGCAGTTGACCTGCAAGAATTATAGTCTATGTTTAGGAAAAATGAAGTGAGGGAAATAAAGTAGAGAAAATGAAACGGCGGGGGACAGAAGCATGAGAGTGGATGTCACAGTATTAGGTCCCTACAACTCTCTGGCTTGAGAAAGGAAATGACTTACTTGGATTTGCCTACCTGATAGTGCACATAACATGGAAGTGCTGATAACTTCCTGTGTATGGGATCATTTGATTCTCATTCTGGCTTAGCCTCCCCGGAGGGAACCCTGCCCTGACAGCCTGGCACCAACGCCCAGCCCCAAACAGGCTCCAAAACACAGCAATAGACCTAAATGAGGCAGGGTCTCTCTCATCAGAGTAAACCCTGTATCAAAAACCCCTCAAGATTTCCATGGTCAGGATACAACCCTGAGAGGGATTAAGATCAAATCCTGAATACTCTCCCAGCATCCACACCCCAAATCATGTTCTTTTGTGCTAAGGGTTTTAAAAGCATACAGCTGAATTGCTCAGACCCATTTAAGCTGACAGGGGATGTGGGCTCGGTCCTAGGACAATAATTAGCTGGACTCACGTCTTATAGTCCCAGCTTGCTCCAACCATAGAGAATATTGTCAATGTCTGGGGCGAACGAGCCTAATGGCCTTGAGGAAATAGCTGATAGTGCTGGCATCTACTGGAGCTGCCTCCGTGCCAGATATTTTATATGCATGGTCTCTAATGCTTCCAATGGCACTCTAAGGTTGGTGTGTCTATCTCAATTTTGCAGATAAAGAGATTCCTATAGGACGAGTAACTTGTCCAAAGTCACACAGTAAGTTACGAGGTTAAGTTCCTGTCATAGATTGAGATCTCCAGAAGCAGTGAGAAGATGCAGGTGAAAGTACTTTATTAGGAGTGATTCCTAGGCAAAGTGGTAATAGAGTAGACAAGTGGGACCAGGAAGGAAAGTAGGCCAAGTAAAGGTGCGATGTCAAGGAAAGTCTCGAAAGTAAGCCCTGAAGACAATATTAGTCTAAGAGTTGATCCAGTCAGGGACAAGAGAGCTGGGGTATTTATACCTCTGAAACAGTCAGTTCTCAACTAAGGATTGCCCCCCAGGGAGATGTAAATTCCCAGATATTTCCCCCGCTCTGCTGGCAAATTGTTCCATTAGTCTGAGGGAAAGCAAAGAGAAACAGGGATTGGCTGCTGGGAAGAAAGCAGACTGAGAGCCAGATGCTTGCAAATGGTGGGGACCCAGGGATGGTGTGGTGCCCAGGCTTCTCCACTGGGACATACCCCTGCCACAGACACAGTCATACAGCTATAGGCCTTCTGCATCCAGGGACTGCCCATTTGGGCCTTGGCTGCAGCGCTGTAGGGGACCAGGCGGGGTGCTGGCAGAGAGGAGGAGAGGGGAGTTGGGGAGTCCATTTATCTTATGTCACACAGTCATAAAGAGCCTCAATTTTAAACTTTTGCTTCTAGCAAAGATAAAGTGAGAGAGCGGAAAGACATCATCATTTAATTTTAATTTCCCAGACCCAGACTGTCTCTAAGGCACTATAAATTAATATTTTCTACATTTCCTATAATTATCTTGTAATTAGCAACTTTATATTATGTGACACTTCCTTCCGTGATGGGACATTTTTGTCTCTTTTTAGAATGTAATCAATAGATGATGAATAGAATGTAGCAATGATTTAAATCAAAATAGTCATGACATTCTCATAAGTCACGACATCCTTCTAATAGTCATGATTATCAATGTTTAAAGTTACATTGTTTTGCTATAAAACTTTTGATATTTCACATCAGTCAGATATTTTTAAACCATACTTTTGTCATGTATAAAAATCAACAAAATGTGACATTTCGTATTAAAAGCATCATTTTCTTGAACATAACTATAAAAAAAAAAAGTCACAATTCTTGTTAGCCTGTTTCGGCATTTTTATTTAACATACTGGAAACCTTGATATAACAGGGAGGCTGAGCCTCTCAAACCCTGAGTGAGCTGCCAAGGAAGCAGTGGTGACACACAGCCGTGGTGACATACAGCAGTGGGGCAGCCACCTTCCTGGACAGAGAAAAAAAGCCACCAAGATGTCAGGCTCAGAAGAAGGATGTCCCCCATGTATGCAAATGACCACCAACCATACACTCCTCAGGAGCCAGACTGGAAGCACAGGAAGGTACCACACGCTCAGGAGATAAAATGATAAAGCATCCTAAAGACCCATGGGCCATAGGGGACAGTTCCAGATGAGGCCAAAGGCCTTTGAATCTGGAGGGGCTGAGCCGGCAACCTGAGCTGCTGGAGGTTGGAAGCCAGCACGGAGCCCATCCTGCAGCAGCCTGGGAACCTCCAGCTTGGGACGCCCCAGCAGCATGGCCAGGGCTGTGGGCCTCACTCTTCACACCCACCTCATGGGGAGCTGCCTCAGACCTCACAGGCTGAGGGGGCTGGGCATCTTGAGGGGAATGCAAGAGTGCATTTGACATTGTTTACGGCAATGATCTGCAGACTTTTGCTGACTATCTGAATTGTCCAAAAAAGAAGTTTTTAACACATCCCTAATATCGGCAGAACAAGATCTTTTGACCTAGATCTTTCTGACACGGGCTGGCAAGGTGGTGTATGTGTTATGGGACACATAACACATTATCAGATTAACTTAATTTCAATTTTATCCAGCACGAACCACTAGCCCCTGAGTGCCGAGCAGCATGCTAGGTGCTGGGATCCAAAGATGAACGATCCCTATTCCCTGCCCTCCAGAAGGTTATGGTCCAGTGGGGTAAACAGTCCATACATTTGAGGTAGAGATGGGCGGCAGAGGGGTAGACCTAGAGGTTAACAATAGGTCACAGAGGACCCTCAGGCTAGAGGGAAGCTCAATTTGGCCAGCTTTATAAAGAGATTACATAGAATTATCATCTCAACCACCTAATGTACTAAGGGAAGTGGAAATTCCTAACTCTAAAGGAAAGACCTTCTTCTAAGGTACAGTAGAAACGTACATTTAGACAAGAGGCAAAGGAGCTCTGGGTGGGAGCTCAAGGGTGAGAGACCTTGTTGAAGGAAGCAGAAATGTGTACCAGTCTCCTCCATACAGACCCAGCAGAGGCAGACTCTGAGCCCTAGTCTCCGGTGGCTGAAACCTGCTGTAAAGCTCGATGGGCTGGGAGGCCGGTACGGGGGCCAGTGTGCATGCTTGTCCCTTGTATGTGAGCTCTGCCCTCGGACCTCAGAAGAGAACCTTCAGAACAGAGTAAATCACCAACTCTTTTCCCTTCTTGGTGAACTGATCTTCTATAAGGCTTTCTTCGTCCTTCCACCCCCCCCCAACTCCTGCCCTCTCCATTCCCCTCACCCAAAGCTTGGAGTCCCCTGCCTGTACCCATCTCAGCCTCCTCCCCAATCCCTGCCTGACACGGAAACATTAGAAAAGCAGCAGAAGCAGCAGCGGCAAAGATGGCAGAAGCCCCACCAGGCGAGGGGAGAGTGCTTCCAGTTTACTCTGGTGGTCCACTTTATCAGTCCCATCGCTTCTCCTCTGGGAATGCAGGACCTCAAATGTTAGTGACTCACCCAGCAGGCTTGGTATTGCTCAGATACGAAGAGCTGGCAAGCAGTTCCAGTTCATTGCAGCTCTATTTACAAGAGCCAGGACATGGAAGCAACCTAAGTGTCCATCGACAGATGAATGGATGAAGAAGATGTGGCACATATATACAATGGAATATTGCTCAGCCATAAAAAGGAACAAAATTGAGTTATTTGTAGTGAGGTGGATGGACCTAGAGACTGTCGTACAGAGTGAAGTAAGTCAGAAAGAGAAAAATAAATACCCTATGCTAACATATATATATGGAATCTAAAAAAAAAAAAAAAAAAAGAATTCTGAAGAACCTAGGGGCAGGACAGGAATAAAGACGCAGACGTAGAGAATGGACTTGAGGACACGGGGAGGGGGAAGGGTAAGCTGGGACAAAGTGAAAGAGTGGCATGGACATATATACACTACCAAATGTAAAATAGATAGCTAGTGGGAAGCAGCCGCATAGCACAGGGAGATCAGCTCGGTGCTTTGTGACCACCTAGAGGGGTGGAATAGGGAGGGTGGGAGGGAGACGCAAGAGGGAGGGGATATGGGGATATATGTATATGTATAGCTGATTCCCTTTGTTATAAAGCAGAAACTAACACACCATTGTAAAGCAATTATACTCCAATAAAGATGTTAAAAAATTAAAAAAAACAGGAAGCTGTACCTTTACTCATTTTATTTTTCAAAATCCTCTCTCATTCAGATTGTCCTCTCAATTCCCCTGAAATAGTGACCTTTATTGTCCTGTTAACATATTCGCCTCACAGAAAGCAAAGAAGTGCTGATTATAGCCCTCCTCTGACTGTGGCGAGAGCAGTGATTCAAGGTTGCCCTGTGGATGAATGCTCTCAGAGTGGAGTTTCGTCAGTCATCTCGTCAGAATGATTTGGGGTGTGAATGTATTCAGATTCCTGCTCCCCCATTCCCTCACGGGGGAGTAGGGGAAGGAGGGCGATTCTGATTTCATAAGTCCAGGCAGGTGCTTAGGAATTTATATTTCTCCAAGTGTTCCTGGCAATTCTGCTATGTAGTCACATTGGGGACTCATCGCTCCAGAGCATATAATTCGCTTTTCTTCCCATTTCAGACATGAGCTAGTTTTCTTAAAACTTGTGGACTCTCAGACTCTCTGAAAGGCTTGTTTTCCCTCCGAAGGGAGTGACGCGTTGAGATGTGTCCCCCGCTCGGCTGCACACATTCCAACTCCCCGTCCCTGTTCACAGCCAAGGACGGGGCTCATTGCCCAGCTGGGGGGCAAGTTCTGTCAGCCCGACAGCTCTGCAGTCAACTCTGTAAAAGTCATCATCAAAATGTGCAGAAATGACCGTTTGGAGTCGCTATCCTGTTTCTCTGCGATGTGACACTCGTCCAAAGGGATCATGTGTGGAGGAAACGTGCCCCGTTGACAGAGGTGTTATTTCAGTGGGTCTCCTCTTTCAAAGCGTTCCCCCTTTATCTGCACTATCAAATTGTTCCCGGTTCCATAAAAGCAGGGCAGCTATTGTGATGGAAATGTATATACACTGCGTAAATGCTGAGCTTGTTTGTTGTTTGAAAGAAGCTGCTGGAAACTGACTAGATCAGGTGTGTCCTGGGCCTTCATCCAGGCGGCCAATTCAAAGGCTGGTCCTGAAGAGAATCCCTCCTCCCTCTTCCTTATTCAGGTTACAAAGGCCACCGAGGAGGAAGCCTGAGCCTAGAACCAGCTGAGCACAGAGCGAGTCTTCTCCTCACCCTCTCAGAGTCCTGAGCGGGTGATGCTTGGTGGTGAGGGCTTGGGTTTGGGGGCAATAATCTCACTCTTCATCACCTGGGAAAACTCACTGATCCTTTTTCAAGTACAGCAACACTTTTTTGGTATTTACTTTTCCCACCCCATAGGTGGACTTCTGCTACCGTGTATCAGATTTCATAAGAGATTAAGAACTACTCCTGACACACTCCAGAGTGAATACCTAAGCTCTGGTCTGTGGGCAGCAACCCATGAGTCATTCTTGATTGAGAAAGTTTCTGAGTGGGCACCACAGGAGGAGAGAAAAGAGAGTATTTCTAAATTTGGCAAGGGCTTAAAGTCACAGTGGGAATAGAAGTGTTAATGCCTGAAGCACAAGTCTTACAAACATATTAAAGACAATCATAAACACAATCACAGCTTCAGGGGATTTTTAACTAATGTGTCCCTGTTGCCAAAACTTAAAATTAGATGTATTGACCCAAGAATAAACCACACTGCCCAGGATCTTGCCCAGAGCAAGGTGGAGACGTCCATTTCTCTCATAAAATATGAGTGGGGAAAAAAAATAAATGAGAGGACTAGAAATTGGGAGATGAGTTCACATCCCAATTCCATCATCAGATGTGTTTCTGCCCATGTACCTCAACCCCACATGTATTTCTGAATGAATGGTAACAGTGAACGAAGGCAGATCAGAAGGGAGTTTAGGGATAACTTCACCAAGTCCCACATTTGATAGATAAAGAAGCCAACCACTCCAGAAGTTAACTGTTATGACCAAGGGAACCCAGCAATATTTAACATAGCCTGGGCCAAATCCCATGCTTTCTGATTTCTAATCAGTGCTCTTTCCCATGGTGGCCTCAGTTTTATCACTCAGCACTTGAGGACATTAATGCTTATCCTACCTACCTCATAAAAGTCTTAGAAAAATCAATGGAGATAATATGTGGGTTGGATTGAATTATCTCTAAGGTAAAGTGGTATTTAAAGACTATATATTGGTTCTTTTCCTGTTTTCCTTATCATAATGAATGGCCCCACCACCCATTCTGTTACACAAGATAAAAGCCTTGATACTTCCCTTTCTCATGCTCTCAAATCCAATCCATCACTATATCCTATTGAATTTCCTTTAAAGGCACCTTGAGTCTGTCTACATTTTACCATGTCTGATTCACCATCCTTGTCTAGCTACCACCATCTCTCACTTGGACCACTGCAGCATCTTCTTAATTGGTCTTCCTTCATCTACTCTTACCCCCTTAAATGAATTTTCAACACAGAGGCCAGAGGGATCTTTAAAAATTCAATCATGGTCATGCCCATTCCTGCTTAAAACCCTTCAATGACTTCCATTGCTTTTTAAATAAAATCCTTAACCCAGTTATATAGCATCATAAAATAAAATAAAATACTTAACAATAAATTTAACAAAAGTACAAAACTTATACTCTGAAAACTACACATTATTGAAAGAAATTAAAGAACTAAATAAATGGAAAGACATCACACGTTGAAGGACCTGAAGACTTAATATCATTAAAATGGCAATACTCCCCAAATCGATCTACAAATTCAAGGCAGTCTCTATCAAAATCCCAGCTGGCTTCTGTGCAGAAATTGACAAGCCAGTCTTAAAATTCATATGGAAATTCAAGGGACTCAGAATAGCCAAAACAATCTTGAAAAAGAAGAACAAAGTAGAAAGACTCATACTTTCTGATTTTGAAACGCACTACAAAGCTACAAAACAGTGTGGTTATGGCATAAAGATAGACATACTCATCAGTGGAACAGAATTGAGAGTCAAGAAATAACACCTTCACATTTACAGTCAATTATCTTTTGACAAGAGTGCCAAGATGATTCACTGGGAAAAGAATAGTCTTTTCAACAAATATTGCTGAGAAAACTGGATATTCATATGCAAAAGAATGATGTTAAATCCCCTTCCTCATACCATACACAAAAAATTAACTCAAAATGGATCACAGACCTAAATTTAAAAGCTAAAACTATAAAACTCTTAGAAGGAAATATTGGAGATCTCTGTGACCTTGGGTTAGGCAAAGCCTTCTTAGATATGATATCAAAAGCACCAGTAACAAAAAGAAAAATTAGATAAATTGTACTACATTGAAATTTAAGACTTTTGTGCTTCAAGAGATACCATCATGAAAATTAAGAGAACTCCACTGAATGGGAGAAAATATTTGCAAATCATATATTTAATAATGGGCTTGTGTCTAGAATACATTAAAACCTCTTATAATTCACTAATAAAAATACAAATAACCCAATTTTAAAATGGGTTATGAGTAAGGATCAGTCCAGGCAAAGTATAAATAAGTCATCAAACTATGAGATTCCTGGAATAAAAATGCTCTAGGAATTCAGAGAAAGGAACAACGCATGCAGGCTGGAGGAACAGAGTTTGAGCTCTGTCCTTTGGGGGATTATTAAAAACATGATCTCCAAGTTTTAGGACCTGTGTGTCCAGTAAAAATAACAACCAGTGAGTAAGGTTTGAAGAGAGAATGATCTGGAATTCTGGGCACAGGCTTCTGTTGGAGGAATAGTTCCTACGGAGGCCTTTGGGGCAGCACAGAGCAAGGAGCAGAGGGAGACTAGGAGACAGAGAGAGAAGGTTGCAGAAGCCAGATTGATTAGGCCTTTTAGGTCAGTATACTGGTTTTTTTTTTTTTTTTACTCTAAGTGAGATGGGGAGTCAGTAGATGATGCCAAACAGAGTGCAGTGCTCTGGCTTCAGTCGACGTCAAGGGCAGAAGCAAGGATATCAGTTAGGAGATTATATACAATAACTCAGCTGAGAGATAATGATGACTTGGATCAGAGAATAACAGTGGAAGTGGTCAGATTTCAGAACAGGTACAGCCCAATGTATCAATAGATACCCCACAGGAGATGGCCAAAGTAGGCTGATTTTCAAGGATTGTGACCAGCATTTGAAAATGCCTCCAGGGCAGGATTTTTCAGAGCTTAGGAAGTGGGAGTTTGGGAAGGATTAGCTCCCGTGACTCCAGCCATAACCCCACAGCGATTCCCAGAAGACCCCAGGAGAGGCCATGTCAGACCATCTTCATTTCATCCCCAGGCTGCTCATTATGGTCCTTTTGGCTTTCTCTCTTTTTTTAATTTTTATTTATTTATTTATTTATCTATTTTTGGCTGTGTTGGGTCTTCGTTTCTGTGCGAGGGCTTTCTCTAGTTGCGGCGAGTGGGGGCCACTCTTCATCGCGGTGCGCGGGCCTCTCACCGTCGCGGCCTCTCTTGTTGCGGAGCACAGGCTCCAGACGCGCAGGCTCAGTAGTTGTGGCTCACGGGCTTAGTTGCTCCGCGGCATGTGGGATCTTCCCAGACCAGGGCTCGAACCCGTGTCCCCTGCATTGGCAGGCAGACTCTCAACCTCTGTGCCACCAGGGAAGCCCTCGGCTTTCTCTTTATCTGATCTGTCCAAGCTACGCACAGGCAAGCACCCATCCTAAGGCTATTCCTTATCCTTTACATGGTCATCCTATCTAACATGGTAAAGAGATTAGTATACACAGTAATTTGCTTCATGATTTAAGATGCTGAACTACTCCTAGATTGAAGAGCAAACTGTTTAACTGTGGGAGAGCTATCAAAGGCCAGATCCAGAAAGCCCACTACCAACTCAGCTGGGTTTTAAAAAACACCTGTTGTTTTATAATAAGTACCTTCGGAACTTTAAAATCACACCGCATTTTCACTTCTTATAGCTCATAAACCATGTCCCATGCATCAACCCAGATCCAAAGGTTGGCCTGATAAACCC
Source organism: Eubalaena glacialis (assembly GCF_028564815.1). Taxonomy (NCBI): domain Eukaryota; kingdom Metazoa; phylum Chordata; class Mammalia; order Artiodactyla; family Balaenidae; genus Eubalaena; species Eubalaena glacialis. Next base: position 58,402,144 of record NC_083719.1, read on the forward strand.
AGATGCTAATTTTTTTCCAAGAGAAAGGAACAAACATTTGCAGATTCATGCCACACTCTTTATGACACCTTATTAATCTTCCTTTTGAGAAGAAAGCTCAGATTCAGAGAGGTTAACTAACATGCCAAAGGTTACACAGCAAAGAAGTGGCAGAATCGGGAATAATAGAATCAGTAGCTCTGCTCCATCCCACATCCCAGATCTGTACAGCATTCCTCTGCTCCTCAGAACCCATCAGCCCTTTAGCTCTCCTGGTGTGGTCAAAGGAGGTCCTTCTGGAGCAATCATATGTGGATTCAGAAAAAGCAAGTTCCTCCTAAACCCTTTGGGATATGAGACATGTGACCCCAAAGAATGAGTCATGACTTGCATTTATTTTTTTGGTCCTTCTTGGATTTTAAATATTTGAGATGTTTTGGTCCACAACTTCAAAGTTCCTAGAGCAGGGCATGTGGAGCCTGGCACAATCTTCAGCAGCAAAGACGTGATCAACTACAGATTTCCATTTCCAACAACCAAACTTGTGCTTAATAATAAGGCACAGTCCTGTTGGGGCGGGGGGGGAGGGGGTTCTGATTTCATCCCCATTTTACAGATGGGGAAAATGAGATTCAGAGAGGTTAATTCACCCCAAACTCACACAACTAGTAATAATAGCGGGGCCTGTGCTTTGTGCAACAGCACAGGATTATTCCCATTGTTTCTATGAATAACAAATAGTCAGTGTGCTTATCTAGAGCTTCCTGCGAAGGAGACTTATGTTAAGTAATTCAGCCCTCACAAAAACCCCATGAGCGGGGTGCTAGTCTTATCATCCCCATTTTACACATGAGGAGACTGAGGCACCGTGGTATTAAGTAGCTTGTTCAAGGTCACAGACCTGGTAGGAGGCAGGTTCAGGATTCACATCCAGACAACCTGGGTCCACCGAACATATGCCATTAACCACTCCGTCATGATCCTCTCTCTCTGCCTCTCCTGGCAGTGTCAGATTCGGACAAGATCATCTAAGTCCTGGGCTCCCTCATGTCTCTTTTGGCCAGTGCAAAGCCCGGGCTCCAGCCCACGGGGACGAGCACACAAAGGGAGGAGAAAGTATGTTGGGTGAATGCAATCTGCAGCAGGCACACAGCTCTACAATGAGGCAGAACTGGTTCCCCAGCCCGATGACCCTGCAGGAAACTAATGTTATACAAATACAGACCCAGCTGAGTGATGCCTGGGAGACTCGTGCTCTCTCTCTGTCTCTTTGTCTCTCCTTCTCTCTCACACACTCACACTCACCTGCTGTGTATTAAAATTTCCTCCATCACCTACCTTTACAAGTGGCCCTGCCAGTGGAGGAAGAGAAAAGCAAAGATCTGTAGATGTGGTTGGTTTGCAGCTGCCAAAGGGGCAGGTTGGTCGGCAAGCAGCGAATAGAGTGCACACTCTGGGGGGTCCTGGCATTGTCCAAAGCCGGGCAACAGGGCTTTTTCTCCAGAGGGGTGTGAGGGTGAATGTGCGTGCGTGTGCGTGCGGGGGTCACAGCAGGGACTATGGCACCAGAGTAGTGAGTAACGCATAAGGAAATGGATCCACACATATCAAAGGCAAGAAATGTGTGCACAGTGATTAGGAAAACACAGTCATTCTGACTTGGGGACGGAGATTGCGGTTCTCTTTCATGTGGAGCCAAAAAAAACTTAAACTTATATTGAATGTGTCTGAGAAAGTCCCAGCCACAGGGACACAGGTGAGTGTGACCACAGCAGGAAGTGCTATACTTCTAGCCGCAGAGCTGCATCTACACCCCGATGATAATTGAAGGACCTCAGTTATTAGCTGGGACCCGCCCCCTCGGCCTGCTGCCCCCACGGGTGCCCCTGTGTCCACACAAAGCCTGATGAATCCTATCGGGCAACTCACTTGGAAAGATCCCAAGGCTTCCTTAAAGAGCCAGGGAGACCTTCCATTCTGGACCATCTGTCCCGGCACAGAAATGCTGGGGCAGTGGGAAGTGGTCCTAGGAATGGCTACTGGTTAGGAAAAAAGAACAAAAGAAACACAGAAGGAAGAGGAAATGAGCATAAAAAACACCTCCCAAAATGCAAACCTTGCACAGTGCTTCTGACCCAGGGGTCCCAGTCACACACTGTTTTTAGTGATTTGAGTTACAGCAGGAGGCAAGGTGGGAGTTCTAAGAATGGGGCATTAGGATCACCCGTGAGGAGAGAACTGGTAAAGAATATACTCAGCTATAAGCGTTTTTGATCTCTTCCCAACCCCTCCCCACTCCCCACTCTAAACAGAAGAAATTCATGAATCTCGCACTGGGCTGTTGTTACCTGCCTGGGACTGTTCACAGAGTTAATGGAGTTTTAAGGGGGCAGAATGAGATAAAACTGGAGTGTAATGAGAAGCTGAGATTCCCATCGGACAGGACAGAAAGGGACTGAAGGAGAAAGGGACAGGTCTGCTAAGGAGCTAAGGAGCGGGGAGGGGGAGGAAGGAGGGTGGGAATCACACCCTGGAAGCTGAGTTGAGGAGTCTGCATGTACTGAGTGGAAGGGAGGAAGGGCAGGACTTTGGAAGCAGGAAGGGGAGGTGGGACTTGAGGGGAGGGGAGGGGAGTGGGGAGGGAGACCCAGAGAGAAATTATGCTCTAGTGATGAATTGAATATCCTTCTCATAGTTTTTTGTTTGTTTGATTTGTTTCATTGTTTAAAACCTCAGTAAACAGTTAAATCCTTTTTCTTTTTTAAAAAATTTATTTATTTCATTTATTTTTGGCTGCATTGGGTCTTCGGTGCTGCGTGCGGCTTTCTCTAGTTGCGACGAGCGGGGGCTACTCTTTCTTACGGTGTGTGGGCTTCTCATTGCAGTGGCTTCTCTTGTGGTGGAGCATGGGCTCTAGGCGCGCGGGCTTCAGTAGTTGTGGCGTGCAGGCTCAGTAGTTGTGGCTTGCCGGCTCAGTAGTTGTGGCTCGTGGGCTTAGTTGCTCCGCGGCATGTGGGATCTTCCCGGACCAGGGCTCGAACCTGTGTCCCCTGCATTGGCAGGCAGATTCTTAACCACTGTGCCACCAGGGAAGTACTTAAATCATTTTTCAATTAATTTGCAGATTGGGTGGATGTCTTCAAATGAGGGAGTGAGTTCAGATGAGTGACAAGGCAATTTTATTAAGGTTTCATCCCGTTTCAAACTCCATGGGTTTCCTTGGGGTGTCCGGATAGAGAGGGAGCAGGGCAAGGCTAGCAGACAGAGTCTGGGTCCTCCTTGATCTCAGCCAGAATCACTACACTCCATTTTTAAAAAATCAATTTCATCAATAACAATGATTTAGTCTGTGTCCCTTACCCTATCGAGAGATAAACTGAGCCCTGGAGGCTGTGATTCACCCAAGCTCGAGCTGCTTAGTTCTCGAGCCAGCACCAGCCCTAGGTACACGTTCCTGCCTCTGGACACACATATTTCCGATCCGTCCTGTGCTCTGCTCCCTATCTGGGAGTGGGCAGTTCAGGCTTTCACTGGGAATGTGAGGGAAAAAAATTAAAACCTAGAGTAAAACTATTCCACAACTACTACATCTAATATATACAAATGCCACCATACAAAATGGAACGCGAGCTACTAGAAAGAAAAAGTGCACCGAAATCCAGCACACTTATTTTTACTCCCAGAGCAATAAAATTTGAGTCTATGTATTTGTTTACTTAATTCTAAACTCACCCATGATCTTCTTCAGACAATTCCCTACTTAGTCCAGTGACAACTTGGAAGTAAATGGCATCTTGACTCCCTGGCTGAGAGCTCAGCTTTACAACCAGCCCCAGCAGCTCCTTAAAGACACCTGCTCTTTCCTTCCTAACGTCTCAGATCCAGCAGCTGCTATCAACCAAATGCCATGGAAGCTCCTTTCCTTATTTAATAAAAACAGAGAGTTATGACTCTGAGAGGTGACCTGACCAGCCCCAGGCTTATTAATCTCTGACTCCTATTTCTCACCTGTTCTCTTCTTTTTATGGAAAGGTATGTGTTGAGGCGTCTCTGCTCCCCAGCTGTTTCTAATTATCTTCAAAGACTCACGCAGAGTCAATGATTCAGCAGGACTCAGGAATCTGATTTTGTAAAAAGGTGAGATTGTTTGGAAACACCACCAGCCTATGCTAAACAAAACTGCAGCATTTAACGTTAATTAAAAGTTAAGGAGAAGCAACAATGAAACAGCTTTCTTCACACTAAGAAAAAAAATCCAAAATATGCAGGCAACTCAAACCAAATCCGAAATGTATTAATTTAATTTCAACCAACATCAATCAGTAGGTTGAAAGAATTATGTCCAATTTAAAAATACCCATTTGACCAATCCAAAAAGATCAGGTTTGACTCTCATCTTTGGGCACCTTGTACCTTACTTTCCCTCCTAGCACCATGGCTGGGGGTAGCCTTTTTCTCTTTACATTCTACGTGGGCCAATCTAACCCCCTACCCCACGTCCTGTGCCGGGGACTGGAGGTTCCCATGTGATTCTGACTCACCTGCACTAAGCTCGCAATCCAGGAGGGAAATAGAGCCATGGCACCTAAATAGAATAGAAATACAATCGCAGCATATTGAAGTGTGCTCAACTGTGACAGCAAAGATGAGGAAGTAATTTATTCTCCCTAGAGGCATCGTGAAGATTCTCTGCCCTCCTTAGAGGACTGGGTTTTCTATGAGTGGTAGGATTCTCTGGGGACTTGGGGCAGAAGGAACAACATGTATAAAGACATAAGCTTATGAGAACACAGGATCCAGCTCAGAGAAGGCTGAGATTCTCTTCTGCTGCAGCAACACTGGGCAGGTGTTGGGTAGCCAAGGGAGATGAAAATGGAAAGGAAGATGGAAAGAGTATTTGCCACATTTAGAAGATATGACTTTTTTCTGTATGGATCATTTTTAAATATATGCATTTATCTTTTCTTTCCAAATTACAAAAGTAATACATACTCAGTGTAAAAATTGAAGAATTTTTAAATGATGGGAAGAATCACCCATAGTCCTATACCTCCAATGAGGACAGATGTTAACATTTTCACTCAGTATTTCAGATACACACACGGTCAAGGGACCAGATGTACAGATGGCCTTGTAACTTGTTCTTTTCATTTAACCACATATTGTAAACATTTTTCACTTTCCATTATGGGATATTAGACCATTTGTAATTTTGCCATGTTTTAATGAAGCTATAAGGAGCATGCAGGTACAATTCTGTTTGTTTAGTTGCTCATTTATTGCCATAATTTAACATCACAATTTATGACTCAAAGTGAATACACATTTTAAGGCCTTATGTATTTATTGCAAAATAGTTCTTGAGAAAGGCTGCACCAATAACTTAATGTGAGGAATTAAATGAGGAAATTTCCTCATCTTCTTGCATTATGGGTTCTTGCAATTTTTATAATTTTTGTCAATTTGTTGGCCCAAATGAATATATCATCAACATTTAACTTGCTTTTGATTACTACAAGGGTACATTTTTTTTTTTTTTAATGTTCATTGACCTTTTGATTTTTCTTCTTTTGTGAAATGCCTACTCCTATTCTTGGACTATTTTTCTGTTAGGAGATTTCTTTTTCTGATTTACAAAAGCTCCTCATACATTAATGATAGAAACTTTTTGTCTGTTGCAAATGCTTTTTCCAATTTGTCAATTCTTTGTAATTTTGTGTATGGTAATTTTAGACCTAAACAAGGTTTTACATTTCTGCATAAGCAGAACCATTAATCTTTTCTTTTATGCTTAAAAGGGCCTTTCCCTTTCTGAGATCAGATGACTATTTGACTTCATATTCTTCTATTTAAGAATTTAACACACTATCAATTTACTTGTTGTATAAGGTGAGATGAGAATCTAATTTACCCCTGTAGTAGGCTGAATAATGGCCACCCAAAGAGATGAGGTCCTAATCCCTGGAACATGTGCTACCTTGTATGTAAAAAGGATCTTGATGATTGAGATTAATTTAAGGATTTTGACATGGGGAGATTATTCTAGATTATCTGGATGGTCCCTAAATCCAATCACAAGTGTCATTATGAGAGAGAGACAGAGGGAGATTTGACACACAGAGACCAGGAGAAGGTGATGGCAGATGAAGGCAGTGTGTGGGGTGATGCAGCCACAAGGCAAGGAATGCCAGCAGCCACCAGAAACTTGGAGAGGCAGGGAACAGATTCTCCCCTAACACCTCCAGAGGGAGGGAGGCCCTGACAACACCTTGCTTTTGACTCGATAAAACTGATGTCCAACTTCTGGCTTTCAAATCTGAGAGAAAAAATTTCTGTGTTGTTCTAAGCCACCAACTTTGTGGTAATTAATTATAGCAGCGCTAGGAAACTAACACAACACCCCACCAAATAGTTTTCCTAAAACAATATATATCTATCATTTTCTCACTTGTCTGAAATGTCATCTCTATCACATATAAAATATTTTTATCTATGTATATGTTTGGGTTTTATTCTTTTTATTCATTAGTCTACTCTTACGTTAGTAAACACTTTTAAATATCACATCTTTTAAATTTCATATCAGGCAATACAAGTATCCCTTTACTAACAAATTAGTCTTTCGGATAGTAGAATTAAGAATAACTTTTCAAGTTCCCTAAAAAATTTCATTTACGATTAAATGCATTAAATTCACAGATTAATTTGGAAATTGCCTTTTTAAAATATTACTTGTTCCCATCCCCATTCTCTTGTTATAAAACTCTTGTTTTATGTCCTACAATAACTCCCCAAATTTCCTTCCTATAGTTCTTGTACATTTCTTAAGTTTCTACTTAGTTTTTCTGTCCTTCCTCCCTCCCTCCCTCCCTCCCTTCCCATCCTCCTTCCCTTCACGCTCCCTCTCCATCCCTTCCTGCCTTCCTCCTTCCTTTTTCCTTTTTTTTCCTTTCTTCTGTTGCTGCTTATATAATGCTCTTAAACAGAAAAGTGACATATGATTTCTTCTTTGGCAGTTAATTTAAATGTCTAACTTTGTTTTGGTATTCTCTTTGGCTAATACCGAGACTCGTCCTTAGGTTCTAACAGATGCCTTGTGGGTGGCAAGAGGCGGTGCAAGTGATGATGTCTGTTTTATGCTGGGGCAGTGGGGCGTGCAGTGTGCAGGCCGCAGCAGCGCCTGTTCAGTTTCAATTAGCTCCCCATAATCAAGGGATCATTCTTCACATATTTGAAAATTGGGTACGACAGGGCCTTATGACTTCTTAAAAAAAGAAAAGTATGCCTCCAAGGGCCATAGTTAGAAGCTCTCCTATAAAGACCTTAAATTCTCATTGATTGTTGTCAGCCTTTTGCTTTAGATATGCATCCACAAGAGTTCTGAACCTCAATCTAGCCCCAATCATGTTTGTATCTGCATAACGCTTTGGCTTCCCAAAACCCTGGGTGTGAGGGTGAGGAAGGCTTTCGAAGGAGAAGAGTTAACCTACTATTCAGGTCTGAGAAATAGCCCTCTTATCACATCTTCCAGACCAAGACAGTTGTAAGATAGAATTTGGTGAAGACTTGCTCTGCAAAAAGAGAGAGAAGGGGAAGATATGATTCCATTTTTACCAGGGGGAGAAATGAGAAGGAAAAAAAAACAATCTCTACTTCATTTTCAGCACCTAACGGAATAGAAAATGCTGGGCAGCAAGCTGAGGCAGTGGTTTCCAGCCTTGGGAATAAAACGAAGCAGATGTTTTAACGGCACCTTATGTGAAGCACCACATTAATAATCGCTAAAGATTGATTAATGATGGTGATAATGACTGGAGTATTATTTTTATTAAAGTACAAGAGCAATCTGTAAAAAAAAAAAAAAGATATCATCTTCTTAGCTAGGCAGACATTTTATATTCTTTAACTAATCAACTTCCTGCCAAGGAAAAGGGAGCGCTCTGCCAGAATTTACACTGAAAAAAAAAGTCCTCGGACAAGTTTATATAAAACCCAGGAAAAGTGATACGCAATAAATTAAATATACTGAAATAAGCAAAGCATGAATATTTAACCACTTGACTGCTTTAATTTAAAAGGGAGCCGTGAGACTAAGGCTCGCTCATACAGGATGGAAAGTTTAAGGCCTGGTTGGCAGTACCAGAAGCTGTCCTGCATCTTTCTTTATTTGGGAGACTGGCAAACAAAACATGGCACCAATGTGAAATCAAGCTGAGGGCCAAGACAAACGTTTACCAAGGGCTGACCGTGTCCCAGAATCTACATGGCTAGGGAACTTGGACACAGAACATCCTGCACATCTAGCTGCTTGCACCATTCATCAGCATCACCTAAGAAGCCTGCAGGCACCAAATGACCAGCCAGAATCATTTTGTTGGGGTCCTGGGATGGGGCCAGCTCCCCCTTATGGAGACCAGTTCCCCTGGGTCAAACCCCAAAGCAGGGGTAAGTGAAAATACGTGGAAGCACTAACCAGCCAGTGGGTTGGATGGGTGAGGAAGAGCCTTGGGGTCAGAGATAGCATTTGAGGAAGGGCCCAGAAAGGCAAAATGAGATCCCACTGCCACACAGAGGGACATCTGTTCCAGCCTCAGCAAAAGGAGGCTCTGTATCCGCAGGAACGTTATCCTCCCTCTTTGGCCCCAGTTACCATCTCCGTTTGAAAGCCTGCCCTTTGATATTTATATAAAATTGATTCTACACCACCCCATTCTGTCCTCTGAGAAGTCCCAATATTGCTCCCCAATATTTCTGTGCACAAAGCTAACACACAATTCTCTGCCCTCGTGGGTTTTACTATCTGGGAAGGAGAATGGATATAAGACACAATAGCAGGGCAAAACCAAAGAGGTCAGATGGACTGACCGGGTTGTGTTCTGAAAGAATATTCCACAGAGCTGCAGAGGGATGGCAAGAAGCAAAGATGAGTGGGAGGCAGCATTGCAGACCATGGGGAGGGATGCCATTGCCTTACGGTCTGGCAAAAAAGGTTTAGGACCTAACATTATAGAATATTTTCTACCTACCTGTCCCCATACTGAGAACTTCACATGCATGCTTTTATTTAATCATCACACAGTTCTATGAGATGTGTTATTATCACCACCCCATTTTATGCATGGGAAAACAGAGAGGCAGGGAGCCTGCAAAAAGGAAAAACATCACGAGCACCAGGACTGGCACCCAAGTGCCAGCCTGCACCAAAGCCCAGGCTCTCCGTATTCACGCTGTGCTGCTTTCTAATGCAGGGGTGGAGGGGTGGCGGTGCAGATGCCAGCCCAGCATTTGAAAATGTTCTGTGGTCCGTGTCTACATGGTGTGCAGGACGGAAGGGCCAACGTTCTTTTGGGCTGTGCTAGGGCTGACATATATCTACCACAGATGTGCTTAAAATGCCAAAAGGTAATTGATTCTTGAAAACTAATATTATAGTCTGGCAGGTAGTGCCAGAAGATATAAACTAAAGCAACAGATTAAAGTATCTAACGGCATCAGCAAGAACAGACTTTTCTCTTAGGATTAGCAGAACACAATAAAAATGCTTCGTGGTTCTATAGCCCTTTCCGCCCAATAGCTAGTTTCCCCAAACACTTATAACCCCCATATGTCTTCATTCTTTTGAACTGCCCCAGTGTTTCTTAGTAGCTTGTAATGTAATAGAAACATCTAGAAAATTGTTCTTTTCCCCCTCAATACTATCATTAGAGTCTTTCTTCTGTATTCACTTCATATTCAAGGAGAATGAAGCATAGAGAAATTGAGTGTGTCCTGAATGTGCACTAAGGGACCAGGGGACAGAAAGAGGTGAGGATTCTGATGATCAAACCTGTCTCTTCTTTGAGAGTCAAGTCATCCCTTTGTGATCAAGAGGCAGAAAAATTCCAGGTTTCCTAGGAAGAGATTATTTACACAAACAGATTCTTATCAGCGCAACTAAAATGCTTTTCACACAATAATGAAAACTCTCAGGGGATATCCACGCAGGCAGCCTTTTTTCCTGGTGAGCTCTGTAAATGCAAAGGCAGGGGGATAAATGAGAGAGAAGCAAAGCTTTCTTAAAGCATTACTCACTGCTGGAAAAAGTACTGACTTTGTTGGAGCTTTATAAAAATAGCTCAGGTCGAATGTAATGTGAAATTTGACTTGAATCTTGCACCTGTCAGCCTTCGGAGAGAAGATTTTCACTCCTAAGGCTTCCGTGTAAGCAGTTCCTCTTGGCTGGGCCTTCAGAACCATGGCCAGCCTTTCAATTCCAGGGTTGAGTCTTGCGTTTGAACTCCCTCTGCCTCACATTATCTTCCTCCCAATCTGTCAGTGGTATGCCTCTCTGGGTGGAACTACAAGGTTCTGGGTTAAAATGTGACCAGCCACACTGTGGGCATTTCTCACGCTGGTCAGAGTAAGCCAGGCCTGCCTCTTCTGTTACTACATGGTTTCCCGACTTGTAGTTAGGCCCATTCAACTAAGATAATAAGCAGTTATTACACTGTGTTCAGATACTAACTCCATTGGTGTGTGTGTTTAACCATATCTGGATTGTGTTTATGAAAGGTGAGGGAATCTTGCCTTATTTTTTTCCCTTTGGAAAATAATTTAGTGGTGAAGGAGGACTTTACTTTATATAATTATATGCATATTATACAATATATATAATTATATACTTAATATTTGTTATTTATACTATTTATTTATAATTACCGTATCACTAGAATTTTTACAATTAGAATATATCCATGTACTCTTGTGTCATTTAAAATACATTTTTAAAGCTTGAATGTCACATTTACCTTCAGAATTTTAAAAAATCGTATGAATATGCTCATCATAAAGAAGCCTTAGGATACACTGATAAAAAGACTCAATTACAGACCATCCATAATCATATTTTTTTGAGGTAACATCTGATAATTACTTGGATGTATAGCATTTCATTCTTTTTTTTCTCCTGGACTATATACATACATGGAAATACGGTAGTCTCCTTTTATCCAGGGTTTTGCTTTCCGAGGTCTCAGTTACCTTCGGTCAACTGGGGTCTGAAAATATTAAATGGAAAATTTAAGAAATAAACTATAAGTGTTCAACTGTGCGCCATTCTGAGTAGCGTGATAAAATCTCATGTGGCCCCAACCCTGTCCCTCCTGGGGATGTGAATCATCCCTTTGTCCAGCGTACCCTGCCCCTTGGTCACTTGGCAGCCTCCTGGGTTATCAGATCAACTGTCATGGTATCGCAGTGCTTGTGTTCAAATCACCCTATTTTACTGAATAATGGCCCCAATGCGCAAGAGTAGTGACGCTGGTAATTCAAATATGCCGAAGAGAAACCCCAAAGTGCTTCCTTTAAGTGAAAAGGTGAAAGTTCCCAACTTGATAAGGAAAGAAAAACAATTGTTTGCTGAGGTTGCTAAGATCTATGGCAAAAACCAGTCTTCTATCTGTGAAATTGTGAAGAAAGAAAAAGAAAATTGTGCTAGTTTTGTTGGTGCACCTCAAACTGCAAAAGTTACGGACACAGTGCATGTTAAGTACTTAGTTAAGATAGAAAAGGTGTTAAATTTGTACAATAAGGTATTTTGAGAGAGAGAGAGAGAGAGAGAGAGACCACATTCACATAACTTTTATTACAATATATTGTTATAATGGTTCTATTTTATTATTATTTATTGCTTTTAACCTCTTACTGTGCCTAATTTATAAATTAAACTTTGTCACAGGTATGTATATATAGGAAGAAACATTGTACACATGGGGTTCAGTACTATCTGTGGTTTCAGGCATCCATTGTGATCTTGGAACGCATCCCCCGTGAATAAGGGGAGATTACTATATTTTCCTGGAGCCATGTACAAACACACACATATAAAATTATATTACATTTACTCTTTTGAACTGCCCTATGCCTTTTCACTTAAAAATATATTATGAACCTCTTTCTACTTATGGATATATATATATAAAATAATTTTTAAGGTGGCAGAGTATTCTATTTTAACCACCACTGTCGATTATAAGTTTTTCTAATATGAGCAATACTGGAGCTAAGTGCCTGTGCATTTCATAGGAAAAATCCCCAGATAAGGAATTGCTGGATCAAAAAGTCATGTCTTTTCAAAGGCTTCCCATACCTATTGCCAAACTGCCCTCCAGCAGTGTGACAGCACATTTCCCTATGCTCTGGCCAATGTGATATTATAATTCTTTTTAGTCTTCACCAATTCGACAGGCAAAACTAAAATAATGTCTCATTGTTTTTATTTGATAGGCAAATATAGAATGGTAAATCTTTTTTTTATTGAAGAAATTATTAGAGAAACTAAACATTTTTCATTTATTTTGATACCTTGTTTTTCTTCTTTGGGGATTAGCTATTTATTCCCCGCCCCCTTTTTTCCCCTATTTATCCTTTCTAATTTAGTTGTAAAAGTCGTTCATGTATTAGGAATACCAATTATTTGTCTCTCATAATGTTGCAAAAGTTTCTCAGTTTTCATTTTTCCTGATTTAGCTTATAGTATTTTTGATGTGCTGAAGTTTTAATTTTGCCTTAGTCAAACCTGTTAGTCTTTTTCTTTATGGTGTCTACCATCGGTGATCTTTGTTGCATATTGATTGAGATTGCTTATTTTATGGTATATCTCATAGATGGAATATGGGCTAGTAAAACATACCCTAAGTCAGCTCAGATGCCAAGCTGAGCTCCAGGTATGCCAAATATGCTTTGGCAGAATAAGGCATGAAATTTTTTCTAGAATCAGAGTAAAGAACCTGAGTGTTAAGAGCCCCAGGAATATTCAAAGGTATCCAGAGATGGTATAGTTTTACACTGAAGAAAAGCTTTGCAATGTATCTCCAAAATGTTACTGAAACATCATCACTGTGGCAGATCATATTTTCTTCCTAACGTGTGACTTTGACCCACCTTCCGTGGGGAAGTGGGGTCCTGTGTTCCCTCCCCTTGAATCTGGCATTCCAGGGGAAGCAACGCTATGTGACTTTGGAGGCTAGGTCATCAAAAAGCAACGTAGTTTCCTCCTGGTTCTCTTGGGACACTTGCCTTTGAATCCCTGGTCAACCAGGTGAGAATCTGATGGCTCTGAAGCCACCCTGGGAGAGAAAGCTCAAACCAGCCCAGGTGGAGAGCCCACAGGGAGAGACCCCAAGTAAAACTCCATGAAGGAGAGATACACAGCCAGCCTCCAGCTGCTTTAGCAGCTCTCTCCCCACCCCAAGCTGTTCCAGCCCCAGCTCCTTTCAAATCTGAGAGTCTAATAGATACGAAAAATGTAACTACCAGTGCTCCTCCCCCAGCTTCTTCCCTTCCCACTTGAGGGCACACCAACCTTACTTCCAACTGCTAGCACCTGCATCTTCCAACTAAGGGACTTTCTCTGACCCCCAAAGCCCACTCTACATGCCCATTCAGTGGACCAGAAGTGCCAGGAATTCATTCCATCCCTCTCGCTGAGATTAGCCCTCAACCAATGGCTAATGCACGTGGTGTATCAATACCCAAGCTCCCTCACCCTCAGGTTGGGTAACTGCAGTGCATATTCTAAAATGGCCCACAGGTTCCCCAGAAGGGTCACATTCTGGTTACCCACAATGACAACTTACTTCATAAAGACTCCTTTATTTCCCACCTTTCTTTTTCTGTCTCACTTCCCTACTCCCCTGACATTTTGGGTTTTTGTTTTATCTAGGATCACCTCCCAAGTAAACTACCTGCACTCACATCTTTGTCTCACAGTCTGCTTCTGAGGGGACACAAACTCATTTTTTAAGTGACAGGAAATTATCATGCGGCATGATAGGGAAAATACCTGATATTGAGATAACGCAGATGGGAACCTGACCTAGCCCCGGGGGTCAGAGATGATGCAGGGATTGAGTGAAGGTCTGAAGAGCAAGTAGGAATAGGAGTAGGAGGGACAGACTCAGCTTGGAGGGAATTCTAGTCAGAGGGATCAGCATGGCAAAGACCTGGAGGCAAGAGCAAGTCTGATGTATTAAAAAAAATGGATGAGGTTCAGTGAGGCTGAGACATGGACCAGGAATGGTACAGAGACGAGGGATGAAGCTGGAGAAGTAAGAAATGAATAGATCATGAAGGACCTTGCTTACTAGGCTGAGAAGTATGGGAAAATATGCCTATTTTCAGCAGGAATTTTTAACGTTAACATTCCCAAGCTTTGCTAGGATTTAGATATAAAATGTGGGACTTGGATAGTCTAAGCATTTTCCTATATATTTTTCTCAAAAACTAATTCTATCCATCTTGCTCTGCTCTTCCTTGTGGCAGTTTTTCTCATTCTACCAGAAGCTGTGCCCTTGTCCTTAAGCTCTGGTTTAAAGCTAAGCTTCTCGGTGTGGGGAACATGTCCTGTTGTCCTTTGTATACCCAGAGTACCTAGCACAAAGCCCGGGTCACGGTAAATGATTAGGCATCTTGGTGTCTTCACTTGCCCATCCCTTTCCTGCCTCCCTCTATCTCTTTCTCTCTCTGTCCCCTCCTCCCCGAATTCAAAACTTTTTTGCAGTCAACCCACATGTGTGTGAATCATCAGTAGCATCTCCCAAAGGGGAAACCCCCTCTGCCAACCAGCTGGTCCAGCCTCATTCCTTGAACATTGCTGAGTGGGAACATTCCTATTACACAACCGTGATGCAGCCCAGTGTGTGCTGAGCATTCCTCTCCCATCTCACCAAACTCAGCTTTTCCACCATCTTCCATCTTGTCTTCCTTTTCCTTGAGGGTCTGATGCTTTGCTTTCAAGTTCTACTTACTGTCAAGTGGGTATGTCTTGGCCTTCAGAGGGAAAATAAGTACTTATCCAATCAGGAGACACAGAGAAACACTTAAAGAAAAAGATTAGTTCAAAATATAGAGGAATTGTAGGATTTAGAGTTTGAATAATAGAACTCCTTTAGACCTGGTTGAACAAAGGTTTCCAGTAAAAGACCAGATACTAAATATCTTGAGCTTTGCAGGCCATAAGGTCTATTTTGCAGCTACTCACCTCTGCCTTTGTAGTGGGAAAGCAGTTACAGACAACACCTACATAAATGGCCGTGGCTGTGTACCAATACAACTTGACTTACAGTAATAGGTAGTAGGCTAATTGGACCCACAGACTGTAGTGGGTCAACACCCAATCTAGACCAATTCTCTCATGCAAATGAGGACAATGAGCCCTAGAAGCAATGCGTTCCTGTTCACCCTGATAATTAATAGCAGTGCTGAGCTGAGGACCTGGGCCTCCTGGGCGGCTAGTCCTGAAGACTTAAGTCCTGCTTTTTCCACTTCGACTTGTATTCCTCACCATCACTCATGCCCAACCAGTTTGTCCCATCCTGATGGTTTGATAGACCCTAATACTCAGGAACCAAAGACAGATATCAAAACTTTAAAGGTTGTGGACTCTTTCCCAGGTTTCCTGTCATTTCTAATATAATGTCTGTCTGCTTTGGGAGTGATCAACCTCCAAGTTCAGTGGAGTGTGTGTGTGACCCAATGTACAGGAAAATGCCCACTTACAGATAGGCAAGTATGTAGACAAATGGTCAGATGGATCTTGCTCAAATTAAGGAAACTTTTTCTAGTTTGTTTTTTTGGAACTGAAGTGTATAAATTTTTAGGAAGAAGGATTTTAAATAATACAAATTTGAAGAGGTTGAAGTTGAAAAACCAAGTAAGCAAAACAATAAAACCTAGCTGAATCCCTGGTAGGCCATTCCAAATTGCTTACTGTGCTATTCATGACTCTAAAAGACAAGAAGGACCACAGAACTGGTTCCCACAGAGAGGATTGTTTTGTCTCACATCTCAGCCAAAACTGGCCCTGTGACTTGAATGGTCCTAAGCATGTTCTCAGTTATGGAAGAACTGATCTGTCCTTTTAAACAAAGGTGCCTTGAAGCTGTTCCTTCAGAGTACAAAAGAGGGTGGGCGGGACATTCTTAAAGCCTTAAGCAAAGGCTCTGTTGGCCCTTCTCTGACCTAGAAACTTGACAACCAAGGGCTTGGCTTGAGAGGACAGCAGACAGCAATAAATAACAAAGTCCTTCTACTCCCTTCTAGTCCTTAAGGGTTTGTTCTATTAGATCATTTCCAACACTCAGAAACAGTGGCTACAGATGTGTAGCTAAGGACCCGTTTTACCTGTGCACCCTGGTGACTTTTGTTTCTCACTGGCCATTTCAGCCATTCTCCCAAAACAAGCCTTGATAAATTTCAGTAGGGTCATCTTCAAAATGGCTCAACAGCACTCCAAAGTATCAATTAATAAATTAAATGACACGGTTCTATAGCTGGAGGGATCGTGTTTATTCTAATGACGACTTAGGAATTATAGGAAGTTACTGTCCTGATAATTAACATTGGCAGCTGCTGCAGTGGTAATAACAGACTCTCCTTCCCTACTCTTTGCTCTAACCACTTTTTAAAATTTGACACTCAGCACCAAAAATCTCCCACCAACCAGGAATTCGAAGAACACTGATAACGGACCAAAGGTAACAAAACTCATTCTTGAAAGTGAGGGATTTAAGCTAATGCACCTGCCCTCCCCCCAACAATCCAGGTCACCTGCCCAGATTTGTGCCAGTGTTGCCTAGACATTTAAAATTTATATCTACTTTCATGTTTATTTAATAAAGGAAAAGCTAAATTCCCTGATGTTATTACAGCATCAAGAGATACTCTCATCCCCACCTATCTCCCTGCATCAGTTTCCCTCAACTATTCCTAAAACCTAATGGGCAATCAATATATGTCTAGTGAAGAAATAAATAAAAGAGTGAATAGAACATAGGAAATATAAAAAGAATCACTCTATTCACTATGCATGAACAAAGAAAGCAATAATCTTTCGTATGTTCTTGAAATATTTCCATGAAACAGGATAGATTTTTTTCTCCAACCCCTCAGAAACTATTGATAACAACATTTTACATAGTATAGTAGGGAAGGAAAACTATTTCCTAAGAGCCTGTTATGCCAGACATTTTGCTTAGATTACTTAATTTCTCATCAATTCCCTGGGAGATTATTATTATCTCTATTTCATAGATGAGGAAATTGAAGCTCACAGAGGTTAAGTGTTTTGACCAAGGTCACAAACTAGGAAGTGATGGACCCCAGATTTAAAGCCAGCTCTATCTGACCCCAAAGTCCTTGTGCTTTCTGTAGCATCCCTTACTCTGAAGTAAGGGAAGAAACGTTTCCTGTACAATGAGATTGCCGTAACACTAGTATTAAGAGGGAAGGAGAACAAATTCAGTATTTAGAAAACAAGTTTTAGTTCCATTTCAAAGCTATAGACCCCAAAAGCACAGAAGATTAAGGTTCCACTAGAAGTCCCAAGTGACATCAATAAAAACTCAAAACTCTAAGTTCCCAACTTTCTTTTGTCATATCGATTTAAACATTTTGCAGAGATCTGATGTGAACAATAGACTTGGAAAATTTTAAATAAGGTGAGTGTGATGCTCGATGAAAGTATTCTTAACTCAAGTCTCAAATGGAGAACGCTGTTAGTGCCACTGTAAATATTAATGAAATGTAAAGTATTTACTAGAACACAGTGATCAATAATGCAGCTTCGATGAATGGGCAATCATAAATAATATTTTTATTAGTAGTGAGAAATTTCTTTTATTATTTAAATCCATTAAAGAATGACTTGAGCACTTTGGAACGCTGGTCTTAAAGCGTTACACCGTGTGGGTGAAGAAATGGCCTCACTATTACTGTTTTTATACAACTCACTGGAACTCACACATTGATTTTTACGTATAACTAGCCACAAAGTCTTTTTCTTCTTTTCTTGCTTTTATGCGACACTGATCATGCCTGTAGTTTAATGGACTAAATATTATGGTTTTTAATTAATTAATTAATTAATTAATTAATTAATTAATTAATTAATTAATTATGGCTGTGTTGGGTCTTCGTTTCTGTGCGAGGGCTTTCTCTAGTTGCGGCAAGCGAGGGCCACTCTTCATCGCGGTGCGCGGGCCTCTCACTATCGCGGCCTCTCTTGTTGCGGAGCACAGGCTCCAGACGCGCAGGCTCAGTAGTTGTGGCTCACGGGCCCAGTTGCTCCGCGGCATGTGGGATCTTCCCAGACCAGGGCTCGAACCCGTGTCCCCTGCATTGGCAGGCAGATTCTCAACCACTGCACCACCAGGGAAGCCCCTATGTATTTTTTTGAAGTAGCTGGTAGGGTACCTCGTCCACAACAAGGCTCATATTAAAGTCTCTATTTTGAGCAGAGGTAGGAAGATGCCCATTTGTAAATAATGACAGTGAGAAATAACCACTGGAATATTTAAGCAAAGACACTCTAACACAAATGAAAACTAGTTCTGTGACCAACTTTACATACGTAAGACTCCCAAATTGCCTTGATTTAACTAGCCACTGGGCATTGTATAGATAAAACCTAAGTCCACTGTCTTGTTAGGATGAAAGAATAAAGATAATCAAATCATCTAAGTTTTTCTCTGTGTAATAAAATGATGCCATACTCAGGCTTTTGTAGGGAGGATTAAATAATGTAATGGATAGAAAATGATATAGAGTTCTCATAAGTAGCCACTGAAATGGTTGTGGTTGCTACTGTTACTACTATTTCTCCTTCTATTGTAATCACCTCACAGCCCTCATTCAGTCACCTAATCCACCCATCAGTATGGTGCATGCAATGATTCAGGTTCTTTGGGAGGATGTCATAGGGCAAGACAGAATCATTGCTCTAAAAGGGACCATGGTCCAGAAAAACAGTCAGGAAAACACAAACGCTGCAAGACTTTCTTTCTCATATTTTGTGTGGTCAAAAGTCCTCAGTTCCATTCTCCTGTTACTAGTCCCTAAAAACTAAGAGAACAGCTGTTAAACCTCAAGAGATACGCTTTGAGAAGGGAGGGTGCTCAGAAATGCCAAGTGTTTTCTTAAACCTAAATTGAGTAAGAAACTGTAATTCAAAACATTTCCAAATGGAGGATCTGTGACTCATGCACAGGAATAAATTGCTTGCTTTCAAAGCAAAGACCCTTGTTGTAGTGACCATCTTCAACAGGTTGCTGATAGGGTCATTCCAAAGACGTTGTCCTTCTCAGTCTATTCCCAGTGGCTCATCACTCAACACAGACACTGAACTGAAAAGTGGACTCCTGGGCCAGTCAGGATCATTGACAGGCTGGCCATACTGGGTTTGAATGGAAGTGTGATTTTAATTCATATTCAAACTGGTCCAGAGTGCTTTCTGGCCTTGTATCTTTCCACCTATACTCAAAATTTTCTCCCATCTACATCTTTCTAAAGAGATTGCCCAACCCATACATATCATAAATTTCTCCTCCCCTCTCTCATCTTCCCAGCTCCCAACTGTGGCCACAGTATTAGACCAGGATGACACTTGATCCAAGCAAGTAGATCAGATCTACTCTTCCAGGGACTTGGAGTTGGGACCTAGAGATTGGGCCAATTAGCTGCGGGGACAGGACGTAGAAGATCATATAGATTCAGAGAATGAGATGGCTATTGCCGGTGGCCATGGTAACTGCCCCTAAGTTGATGAGTGAATCAGAAAAAGGGTCTGCAGATAAAGAAGATGAAATGAACATGAGAAGACAAGGAAAGTAAGATGCAATCTTCCAGTGATTTTCCTATTCCTAGGAGGCCCGGCTGTCCTTCCTATACATGTGTTTCTGTAGGATTCCTTTGCATCCTGTAATAAACCTCCTATTCACTTGAGCTTCCTTGAAAGGATTTCAATTACCAGAAACCAAAAGCACCCTGGCTAAAACATTCTCTAGCCACTCTGGCAGGTTATTTTGAACTAAGCATCTCCCTGCCCTAGTCTCCCAGAGGCATCAATCACTTTTCAGCTTAGGGAGTGCCCAACCGGTAGAAGCTGTGCTGGTTGTTGATGAGAAACAGGAAGGCAGCAGACACAGAAACTTATGTAAACAGTGAGTAGCACTGAAGAGAAGATCAAAGTTCTGTCCTGCCCTAAACAAGAAGGTGGGGCACCGCAACTGCCTTTGAAATGTAGGTTGTCTTTTCATATCTGCCTTGGGTAGGTCTTTGGTTGTTTCCATAACATTTGGAGTAAGAACTAAAGGAGTTCCTATGACATGGCCCCATTCCTTTATTCTGAGAGGAAGACTGACAGCAATCGACCCCCATGTGTATACACACACACAGACACACAGACACACACACACACATATTATTTTCTTTGCTTGACTAGATAACAAATCTCTGTGGTGTTTAACCACTGTAGGTAATTAATAAAGTCTTCCCTAAAGAATAAACAGACGCATTCATGAATAAATACCACCCCAAAAGGGACCTAGGGCACCAAAGAGAAGGAAGAGGGTGATTTCAAAGTGGAAAGGGAAAAAAGCTGTGGTTTTTGTTTGTGTGGTTTTTATACCTCTACAGAATTTGAAGACTTGAAGACAGAGTATGCGGCAGTAGCTTTCCTTTCCTTGGACTTGGAGTCAAGAAGCTTCTCATTAGGAAGAGGAAGAGACAAGGGCATAAAGAGAACCACACAGCAGGAAAATGACAAATGCCCTAAGAGGAGGCAAAGAGGCGTGGGACCTTAGAGGAGGACAATACTACTTCCATATGGGAAATAAACAAGGAGGATATCATGATAAAGAGCAGAACCAAAGGAATATTTGGGGGCAAAGTAGGGGGACTGTGGACTATAAAACCTTGGGGCAGAGCGCCTCCAGTGACTGACACCAGAGGAAGCTGGACGTGGTCATTCCACAGCATATGTCTCTGTGGTCATAGCAACTCTGGGAACAAAGGATTGGGTATCTGAATATACTTGTTCCCACGTCTAGGAAAGAGAATAGGAAATGCGTTGCTATCAGGAGAAAGGGGGATGACTAGTGGGCTGTGGCCACTTTCCTGGGCATGGCAGGGCGGGGGTGGGGGCCGTGGAGGGAGGGATGGGGAAGGGGGGTGGGGAGTGATCCAAGACCTCAGAGGCTACACATCTCCACAGACCCTGCAGGCTTCCCCCAAAGCACCTGTGAGTTTATGCAGCAGGGGAGCAAGCCTGGGAAGGGGTGCTCTCCCACTGGTCACTGAGCTAATTAGTGGGTGATTTAGAAGGGTCCCTATGGTTATCTGTGCCTGGAACCCACAGAGTTCTCCAGTCCAGGACAGGTTTTTCGGTGGGTCTCTGGGTTCCCACACTCCAGGATTTCCACACTACACGTGACACAAGCATTCAGGCCCCCAGGGGTCATCATGTGCCACAGAACTGGGGTATGACTCTCTCTCAGTTAACTCTTTTTCCACCCATGGTCTGGGGCAAGGAGCCCAAGTCTGTGCCATTCTTGGGATGGGGTGGAGACTTTCTTGTCCCCATTCTAGAGAAGCTTAATGGTTCTCAGCTTTGTCCAGAGAAGCCAGTCCTGTCTCCCTCTGACTCATGAGACCAAACAATTGCCGTTCCCATGTCAGTTATAAAACCTTTTCCTCTGAGCCACATATCTGCTGTGTGTGTCACCACAGGCCATGTGGCCTCAGCTCTTTCCCCACTATGGCTTCTTCTTTATCACGGCTTCTTGAAATTTCCCTCTCTTGCTTTTGAATTCAACCAGGTATGTTAAATTCCTTAAGTTTTAAAGCATTTGTATGCATTCAGAATGGGATGGAGGATTCCCATGTAAGCTCAGTGTACCGTCTTCATTGAAAGCCCTTCTCATCTAATAAGCGACAAAGCTGGGTTTCAAACCTAGGTATTCTGAATCTAAAACCAGGGGTAAGTTTTTTATTTTAACACATTTCTTCCAGAGCATCTCAACAAGGTTGAAAGACCTAGCCAAAGTGAATTTTAACAGAGGGAGAATAGAAGTAAACTCATGGAATTATTATGCCCCAAAGCTATTATAAGTTAAAACCATACATTTGAGAAGGTTTTAGAAAACCGCATGGAATGAAACTCTGCAGTCAGTTAGGATATTCTAGAGGCTGTTCCTGACCTTCTGAACCTGGCATTGGAGGCAGCTGTGTGAACAGGGGTCTAGCCCAGCCTGGTAATCCCCATGTCCTTTCTGGCCATAGCAAGAAGGAATCACTGCTTGCAGGTGCTGATTCTCATATACAGATCATCTCCCCCCATCTGCCGGTGAACATAAACACACACATACCCAGGGCAAAGCCAATAAGACGATGTTATGAGCATGGGCTTTGCTTTGGGAAGAAGTGAAGCTTGTCATGCAACCTGGAGTGTTTGCAGAAACAGGCTGCAGGAAAAACAGGAGCCACAGACACTCCTAGAAAAAGGGGACTTTTGCTCTTTACCTGCTACAGCCCTCAGGTAGGCCGTCATGTTCTTTACACCAAATTACCATGTACCTGGCAGCAGAATTTCATCACAGACACAGCTGGATTATCCATAGTTTCCATTTCCACTCATGCTACCTCCTATAATGCAAGTAACTGAGTGGTGATTGAGTATTGACTGTACAATAGCAATTCAGTTAACTGATCTGGCTGGAAAATGGAACCATTGGTTAAGTGAGTTTCCTCTTTCTAAATCATTTAAGAGGTTAGAACCTGTGTCTGAAATCTCCTTTATGCATATGCAGATATATAGATTGACTTAAATTAATAAACATTTATCAAGTACAAAATACAAAAGCTTGGGTGTTGGCACAAGCTTGGGTTTCCATCAAGGCTGTACATGTTGTTGGCTGCATGATCTTGGGGAAGTTACTTAACTCCCGAGCCTTGGTTTCTTCACCTATAGATTGGGACGATAAGCCCCATTTCCCAGGATTATTGTGGGGATTATGCAAGGCCCTGGACACAGAATGTTTGGCATGGATCCTGATGTAGAATTCACGCTCACTAAGTAGCACCTGTTATTGCTGTTATTATTATGGAACTGAAACTGTCACTGCCGAGGAGCCTCTCACAGCATGACGATCAGGGATAGACTCAGAGTAACCCACAACAAAAGTCACTTGGAGAAGGTGGGGTTGGGAAACAAAGCCAACGATTGGCCTAGAGATTTGCACAAGAGAAAGTGGGCAAGTAATGACTAGTTCCCGGGCAACCCGGCTGGTGACTGAGCTCACGCTGCCAGAGTCAGTGCCCTGAAGCCCATGTGGTTCGCTGCTGACAGAGAAGAGAATTCCTTGTCCCTATAAGATGCAAATCCCCAAGAGGTTCCCTTTAAGAGTCATTTTTGGACTGCTGCTGTAACACAGCATTTGGAGCCAAGATTGTTTTTCTGTGTGATGATAGCTCAGTAAAAAGAATCATGGCCTGGAGTCTAGCTGAGGAGATTTAGACTGTTGTCATTTATGGAATTCCAGCTAACGAACTCTCACCCAGCAGGACATGGTTTAGACAGATAGGGAGACATTTACTCTTAAGAAAAGCCACCCCCTCTTTGGCCTCTCCCGTCCCCCTTCCAGAGCCCCTGTCTGGTTTCCCACACACAGTGTTCGTTCCTCTGGGCATTGCTTCTCAGGAGGCTGGGAAAAACGGGATTCGGTTTTCCGAGGTTACCAAACTTATCTCTTCTCCTTGGCTGTACAAACAGCTCGTGTGAAGCCCACCCAGGTTTCTGCAATTAAAGATAAGCTTGCAGAGAAGGGGATGGCCAAGGCTGTTTCATATTCTGCCAAGTTGAGGCTCACGTTGCCTCTGTGGGAGAATTCCCCTGCCATTGCTAACCAAGCCAGCTGCCTGGCCACGGGGCAGGGGGTGTGGAATGGGGAGCTGGAGTCCCAAGTCACTTTTCTGGCCTCTGCGCGATGTTCTGAGCTCAGCCAGAGTCTGCTCGTGGACCCCAAGTTGAAAGTGATTTCACATTAGCAAGCCAATTCTTGGACCCACCCCATTCCTGTCTACTGACTGAGAAGCTCTGAGGATTCGGCCCCAGAAGCGGTTTAGAAAGCCCTCCAGGTGATTTTGATTCATGTTATAGTTGAGAACCACCGGCTTCTGGAAACCCCGGCGAAGGGAGTAAAGCAAACCATTCTAGAGTCTTATGAGAACCAAAGTGTGGCCAGACAGGTACGCCTGTACTAATTCCCACCTACCATTTCCTCCATAATGATATAAGAAAGGAGGGGCATGTGGAGGTAGGAGATGGTTTGAACAGAGCAAATAGATGAGGGGGACACACCTGAGCCTACGTGAGTGGTGGTTAGTGTCTGTTTTCAGTTGCTCATTTATTAATTAATGTTTTCAGTGGCATGTTAAAGGTTTCTGTTTATCCTTCAGAAATAGCCATCATCATGCACAGGATTCTCAGACTAGCAAGGTGGGGAAATGACCCAGGACAGGCAAGGAAGCAGGAAGAACATCAGCACCACCAGTCCTGAAGGTCACTACCAGAAGTCAGCAAATCCCAGTGGTATGGCTCAGAGGAGAAGAGAAGATGGGCTGAAAAGGGAAGAGGAGCACAGAAAGAAAATAGAAAGAGGACTGGATGTGAACAATCCCACCCCAACATGGCAGGGCCAGGGGCCAAAGGACAAATAGAGATTCATATACTGTATGCCTGAATTTTTTAAAGTTATAAATTAATTGCACATCAAGTGAACAGACTATTAAGTAAAACATGTAATATCCTCCTACTTTGACAGACATGTCTTCTCAGCAAACTGAAAGTCCAGGGTTGGTAAATTCAGTATTCTTGGACTCCTCAGAGTTCCAGAATGCAATCATGCAAGGAGAATGGGTACCCATCCTGGCCTCTGGTCCACGACTCCACTCCCTTTCTCTTCCCATCCTGGCTCAGTCCCCAAACCACCAGGGGCTTCATTCATACACACAGATAAGCTGCCAGTGAGTCCTGGCCCCATCCACACCCCCTTGTAAATAGCTCTTCTTGGCTACCACTCCGACCTAAGAGGATAACCACAGCAACAGAGGCCGGACCCAGGGAAGATGCCCATAAAGGCTCTGGAAAGACTCAGGGTCTTTGGGGCAGAGAACTCTGCCTGACTTCTTAGAGCGAGGTCTTGAAGTGCAGGCTCTAGATGCACATGACCCCTTGGCTGGTGAATTCTTCATCCCATGGGGAGGGGTAGGAAAACAAGAGCTGGTCCCTGGAAGCATGGGTCCAGGACAGGGGCCATCTTGCTCAGAGCTAAGGAGGTGACAGAGAGGAAAGAGGAGGGAGAAGGGAGGAAATAGCAGGTGATAAAGACCTTAGAAGACATCCTTCAAAAAGTGGCTTTTACTGTTACCCATACATGAGGGACCAGGTATTCTTCTGGGTATCAAGCTATGAGTCTTCCTCTAGACTGAATGAACCACCCACACCGTGGAGAAAAGTGAGTGCCCGTGCCTGCTTCGTGTTTTATTCCCCCACCTACATTACTTCTCAGAGACTAGGGACACCTAATTTTCCTGTGATAGTAACTGTAGATCCATAATAATTTCCTATACTGCACACTGGGGGTAAGGGAGGAAGGAAGTTATGATCACAGACCAGAAGTTTCTCTGGGTGAAACAAAGGAGTATTTCATTAGATAAACAACTGAAAAGCAAGATTACACAGAAAATTGGTAACTTGATGCAGCATTTTGGGCTTTGTGTTGTGGGCTGGTTACTACTTGGCTTAGCTTCTGATGTTGCAAAATTTTCATTTGTGAACGTTTCTATGGGCAACTGTTTTGATGTAGATTACTTGAGTTTTGTTGTTTGCTGTTTAGCAGACATGAAATATGATGCATTTTCCCCGGGAATGTTTCATTTCCTGGAGCTAGAAGTGCAGTGGGCTTAGGGGAACTACTCCATTTCTGAACCATGTGTTCATAGTACTGAGGGCCAGGGCAACCT
The DNA here is from genome assembly GCF_028564815.1 of Eubalaena glacialis. Lineage (NCBI taxonomy): Eukaryota > Metazoa > Chordata > Mammalia > Artiodactyla > Balaenidae > Eubalaena > Eubalaena glacialis. Next base: position 58,427,959 of record NC_083719.1, read on the forward strand.
TGATCACAACATTCTCGTGCTTTCCAAACCATTCTTTAAAGTATTGTTTCTTGGGAGAAAAAAATACTTTTTAAGCATAAAATGAACAGAAGGAATCACAAAGGAAAAATTGATAGAAAAGCATCGTGCAAAAAATTTAAAAGGCAAACAGCAAACTGGGAAATAGATATGCAGCAAATATAGCAAAAGGAACAGTTATTAATATATTAAAAACTTACACATATTTTAAAAATCATTAGTGTTCCAATTTTTAAAACGTACAAAAGAGTGGTAGAACATTCCCAAAAGAAAAATTATAATGACTGAAAAATATTTTAAAATATTCAAAGGAACGTACATAAGATGAAAATGATAATTGATATAATTGATATAACTTTTCTGGATGCAGCTTTCCAAATGTGTCAAGAGCCTTAAAAAATGTCCATGGTCTTGACCTTGGCAACTTTGTCCTAAGAACACGCTAGAGATGTGGGAAAATATTGATATAACAGGTGATCTGTGCAGCAGTATCTGCAGTAGAATTAAACAAAACAAAACAAAACAAAAACCCTGTCTTCTCCCATCACCGTCCTCCTGTGCTCTAGAACTTACACTCTGGCCCAACTCCCTGGGGTTTTCATTGCTTCGATTATTCCCTCTCTCTCCTTTATCATCAGTCTCTCTTTTTTTTTTTTTTTTTCCACTCTTCCAAAATTTTATTAAGACTTTGGAAGAACAAATGTGAAATTCTTTAAAATGAAATTTAAACCACAACTTAATTCATGTGCTTCAAGAAATGCTTTCATAATTCAGATTTTATTGGTTGTTTTGAGGATCAGTACACAGACATTTCAATTTGTACACAATTCTCAACATACGTACCAAAAACCAAAAAAATCATGTAGTTGTGATTCTTTTCTGAACAGTTATTCCAGTGACTTTCCAGCTTAAAATTTGGGGGAAAATTTTCCTTCACAGGATATCAAGTACCAGTATCTTCAAATATTGATATGCTGTTACATCGTAAGTCCCACTAATTCACAATTTACTATCATATACACTACATACTCAAATTGTCAATTGTTCACAGCACACTAACAGTTACTAGAAGAACTGGACTACCACAACCAAAGAGTGGATATATCCCATCAGCATACCAATATGCTCAGTATCTCTCGAATTTTTAAATCCTTTTTTGTTCCCACATCTCCATCTGCTACAACTCCATTCCTCTGCTTCCCTTCAGAGGGAAACTCAACAGAATTATCCCCGCCCACTCCCTTCACGTCCTCGCCTCCCATGAATTCGCTTGCTCTCTCTTGTCAACATGAGCGCCATCTCTCCAAGTCCAACGAGCTCTTTACAGTCCTGTTTTTAAACTCTCAACAGTACTGCACGTGGTTAGCCACTCCCTTTGGTATCTTTCCTTGGCTTCCAGGGCACCAGTTTCCTGTTTTTCCTCTTACCTCACTGGCCACTCCTTACCAGGCTGCTTTCCTGAACCTTTCTTCTCCATCTGCCTTTTAAAGAATAGAGTTCCTTGGGGTTCACCTCAGAACATCTCCTCTACCCATATTTATTTCCTTAGGTGTTCTCATCTAATCTCATGGCTTCTGATGCCATTTTACATGGCTCCAAAATTTACGTTTCTGCCTTGGAACTTTTCCTCTGAAGTCTGGACTCGGATAGCCAACCTCTTAATTGATATTAACACTTGTATATCTCAGTCATCTCAAAATTTCCATATCTAAAACAAACCTCTTACTCCCATCTCCTCTCCCCAAAATACCAGATCTCCCTCTGCCATCCCCATCTCCTTCATTACCACCACCCATCTGCTCAGTTATTAAAACCAGATGATTGCATGACATCCCTGACTCCTCCCACCCCTCACCCTGTACAGCCAAACAAGCAACAAATCTTGTTGGTGCTCTTTCCAAAATATATCTTTCTGGCCTCTGTACCACCACTGCCACCCCCTTCATCCCAGTCACTACTTCCTTTACTAAATCCGTAGTCTCCTAAATGGCCTTTCTTCTTCTACACTTGCTGCTACCTCTACAATCCTTTCTTTAAGCAACACCAGGATTTTAAAAATGCAAAGCAGATCATGGCTCCCTATTTCACTTAGAATAATTCCCAAATTCTTACAGTGAATTGCTAAACTGGGCATGAGCCAACTCCTACCTAGTCATCTGACTTTATCTCATAGCACTTGCCTCCATGCTCGCTCCAATCCTGTCCACTCTTCCCCTCCTACTTTCTGGAGCAGATTTATGTGCGTGTGCCCACACAGCAGCGTTCTCAACTGCAGTCAGTGGTAAGACACGAAATGTAAGCTTTGAAGGACATGAAGCCAACTTCTTTTGAAACTCATTAGTTTATGAACATGCATGTTAAATTTTGCAACTGATCTCAAATTCCACACCAGTTAGGAATTATTTGGGACTAAAATAACAGTAGCGTAAATAATATAGAGGGGTTTTTTTTTCTCTCATGTAACATGAAGTCCTGAGGTAGGCAGTCTAAAGCTGATGGGCATCTACGTAATGTCATCCATGCCCTGAGTGTCTTCTGTTTTTCACACCTTTACCTTATATGGGGTTTCCAACGTCAAGGTCATCTCCTAGTCTCATTCCAGTCATCATGTTGACATTCCAGAAGAGAGGAAGAAAATTGTTGGAATTCCTTTTGAGACTAATGAAGTAGTATCTTTGAAAAAGAAAAACATTAAGATAGATCATCTTCCCATGATTTCTCACAAATAATTTCCTGGGAAAAAAAGAGGGAAAGTTAAACTGAGGGTAAAGGAAATACATTCCTTTCTACCAAGGACAAAGGAATCTCGAATTGAGAGAAGGAAGAACGACAGCTAACATTTTTAGCATCTGTACTGTGTACCAGGAACTTTATTTACAATATCTCAAAACACCTTTTTAGGATAGGTGTGTGTTATGGGCTGAACTGTGTCTCCTCAAAATTATTATGTTGAAGCCCTAACCTGCAGTACCTAATCCAATATGACTGGTGTCGCTGTAAGAAGAGGAGATTAGGACACACGCACAGAAGGAAGATCGTGAAGACACAGGGAGGAGACGACCATCTAAAGCCAAGGAGTGGGGCTTTCCTGGTGGCACAGTGGTTAAGAATCCATCTGCCAATGCAGGGGACACGGGTTCGAGCCCTGGTCCCGGAAGATCCCACATGTCGCGGAGCAACTAAGCCTGTGCGCCACAACTACTGAAGCCTGTGCGCCTAGAGCCCGTGCTCTGCAACAAGAGAAGCCATCACAATGAGAGACCTGCACGCTACAACGAAGAGTAGCCCCCGCTCGCTGCAACTAGAGAAAACCCGCACACAGCAACAAAGACCTAATGCAGCCAAAAATAAAATTAAAAATTAAAAAAAATAAAGCCAAGGAGCGAGGCCTCAGAAGAAACCAACCATGATGACACCTTGATCTTGGACTTCTAGCCTCCAGATCTGTGAGAAAATAAGTTTCAGTTGTTTAATCCACCAAGTCTGTGGTACTTTGTTATGACAACCTGAGCAAACTAATACATGTGATTATGCCTACTTCTCAGATAAAGAAACTGATACTCCAAGAAGGTAACTTGCCCAAGTTCACAAGCCAGTAAGTGGCAGTGTCAAGATCCAGTCCCAAGTCCAGCCTCTGTGGCTATGCTTTTTCCATTCTGCCAGGGTGATTCTTTTCCTCACCCGAGAGCTTATTTCCCCCAAAGACCCTTCTGATATTCTCATTAAAAGGAGGAACACAAGAAAGAAGTGCCAATCAGGAGGAAGAAAAGAATGTTTCAGGGCTCAACATCTGGAAAGGACAAGAGGACGATGAAAATCCTCTGTAATACGGCATGTTCAGGAATATTTTAAACACTTAAAATCATCTGTCAACCCAGATGGAAGGTGATCAACTGTTTATTCCCCATTTAACAAAACTGTAATATTTTAGGAATTTTAAGTTTTGGTTTTGACACTCTACTTACAGCTTCTGGTGATTTTGGAATTGTTGATTCCACATGAAATTAGGAGGGCATTATTATTTTTATTTATCCTTACCTAACACTCTGCTCTGGTTATTTTGTATCGAGCTGCCTTGACGGACTGACAACATTTAGAAGTAGCTTATCCTACCTATCGAGCAGATGAACATATATAAATCCCACTAAATTATAAATTAATGTCATGTATGCACACAGGCAGGACAAAAGAGTGTAACAGAGCTGGCCTAATGACAAGGGCTGATCTGATAAACTCATTCACACTGTCATGGGAATAAAGGATGGGAATTTAAGCATATAACACAGTATCTGCATTGAAAACTAAACCACTATTTTCTGATCAAGGTGGCAATTTGAGGCCACATTTTTATCTTCTCTTCACCTACAATTCTAATGAAATGACCGAGAATAAAAATTGTTTTTAATTTTAATTCTTTTTATATAAATAAAATAAGAAATAAAAAATAAATTAAATAAAATAATGTCTTTATCAATATGAAAAAGGGAAGGGTAACATGAAAGGCCAGATATTTTGGAAAATGCTGCAATATATGGAAATGGAATGGGGTTAATGAAGTCCCCACCTGCAAGTTAACATGAGTTCCCCTCATCTGCTGCTGTGTGACTAGGCACCCTGAGACTCATGACTAAAAAAACAATAGCACTTATTTTGCTCCTGGATCTGCATTTGGGGCAAGGCTTGACAGCATCAGCTTATCCTTGCTCCATGGAGTGTCAGCTGGAGAATCTTAAAGGCTGGAGTGTGGAGTCATCTGGAGGCTCACTCACGTGTCTTGTGGTGCATGCTGGGAGGACTCGTGGGCGTCCTGGGGCACTTCTACCTCTGTGTGGTCTCTCCACACCCTCTCTCACTCCAGCATTGTGGCTTTAGGGCAGCAAACTTACAAGTGGGCTCAGGGCTCCCAAGGCGCATAGAGGGACAGAGAGAAAACCAGGCTGCAACTAAGCTGCCTTCTACATCACAGCATCAGAAGTCACGCAGTGTCACTTTGACTGCCATCTATTTATAAAGGCCAGTTCGTTTTCAAGGGGAAGGGAACTACTCGTCCTTTTGTGACAGAAAGGGCTGGAAAGTTCTGGAAGAGGATGACATGTGGCCATTTTGAAAATACAATCTGTCAAATACGTGACAGAAAAATGTAACCAGGTGGAAGAGACTGTGATCACTAACAAAGTAAAAATATACCTTCAAAGTCAATGGGACAAGGGCAAGAAGAGGGGTGAGCTCAGGGGCAAATAGATCTGGGAAAATCCCAACCCCACACCTGAAGCAGCTCAGCCTGGGGATCACACCACAATGTCACCTGATGTGAACCAGTGGACTGGGTAAAATGGGTATTGTTTCAGCCATCTATTCAAGAGGGGATCCACCTCAGTTAGAAATAATAGCCATTAGCCATTAGTGTGTCACAGCACGTATATCCAGGAAATGCTTCCTGGCGTCGTGACACACCTGCCTGTGGCTGCCTCTGATCTTGTTTTCTTCCTGTGCCTCATAGACAATTAGACTAGGAAAAATGTAAACTTTCAATGTTCCTATTTAGTCTGGGGCTAGAATATCTGGACAAGTACCTTCTAAAACTCTGATAAAATCTATCTCAACATCTAATATTAGACATTCATAGACTTCCCCCTGAGGTTGAGAGGGAAGAAAGAAAGGGAGGGAAAAAGAAAGCTCACTGGATATAGCAAAAGATACAGCTGTTCAAAACAAACGGCTCTTCTTAGATTCAGAGCAAAGACGACCCCCATCTCCAAGAAACAGGGAAGCACTTGGAAAAAATATGAGACCCCTAAGCAGAGATCCGAGAAAACATAATCTGAGATTAAGAACTGCTTTTGGATTTTCAAAAATTAGCAAATTCAAGATGCAGTGGAGGCAATAGAGGTAATACACAGCCAGCCAGATACTGAAATAATAAATGAGAATTAGGAGAAATTTGTCCACTATTCACAGGGAAAGGATAAAGAAAATTACACATTGGGCCACCTATAAGAGACACAGAGGAGAAGTGTAGGAAGAAAATTTTTCTCCAGAAAAGGACAGTAATAATGTTCCTGCAGAACGACTTGAGACTTCTAATCAAAAGGTTACAAATTATTTGGGAAAAGAAGATCCACACATAGGCATACCTTGGTGACGTTGTAAACACTCAAACTTTGAATTTAAAAACTATGGAAACCCACAAATGTATATATAGGTATAAAAAATAAATTAGATTATCAGAGTTTCCTGTAGTACTAAATCACAAACGGTAAGAGAGTCATATAAATGCTCTGAATTCTGACAAATAATTAGAACAAATAGGGTAACTTGATAATGTGGTTGCTTACAAAATGGATAATCAAAAATAAATATCTTTTCCTGTTCTGGACACTATGGCAAAGTAAACTCAATTCTGGAAAATGCTGGGAAGTGACAGGAAAATCCAGGACCCCAGAGCCTAACATAAAACCAAAGAGAGGGGCTTCCCTAGTGGCGCAGTGGTTGAGAATCTGCCTGCCAATGCAGGGGACACGGGTTCGAGCCCTGGTCTGGGAGGATCCCACATGCCGCAGAGCAGCTGGGCCCGTGAGCCACAACTACTGAGCCTGCGCGTCTGGAGCCTGTGCTCCGCAACAAGAGAGGCCGCGATAGTGAGAGGCCCGCGCACCGCGATGAAGAGTGGCCCCCGCTTGCCGCAACTAGAGAAAGCCCTCGCACAGAAACGAAGACCCAACACAGCCATAAATAAATAAATAAATAAATAAAAATTTTTAAAAAACCAACTCATTGTCAACATACAGAAAAAAAAAAGAAAAAAAAAAAAAACCAAAGAGAAACCCGTGGAGAGGTACAGGATGGTTGGGTCTTGACTGCGGATTTGGCAGAGAGACTGGGAGTCACCCACAGGGCAGAAATCCTAGTGTTTGCTCTTTCTGTGATCCCACTTTGCCTCGGGCAGCTCAATGCCTACCTTACTGCCCCTGTGGGACAAGAAGCGTCAACCTCAGCCCAGTGCCAGCTGCATCCGTTGGGGGTGACAGGGCAGCACCACGGCAGCATCACGGGGTAGCTGAGTGGAGATGGAGAAGAGCCAGCACAGGCATGCTGGCCAGCCCCCGACAGTGTCCCCCTCCCACAGATCACTTATGTAACACTACATGATCCTGCCCGCACAGAAGGCCAATTGTGTCTCCACGGAACCATAATGAACACACTCATTGTTTCCTTACAAATAAATCCCAAGAACCTGTGTCATCTAGCATTTTCTTTCTTCAACTTAGGATGTCTGCTGGATTTCATCTGTGGTGGAAAATGTGTATCAGGAGGGATGCTCGCTGTTCCCCTACAAGGGGCTGTTTCACTTGATTAAGTGGAAGCGAGAAGTCTTCCCTCCATGGTGTTCACAATACCTACTGTCACACCACATACACACATGCACCACACACACATGCACCACCATCACCACCACCCCTACCCCAGCCCATGCTACACACATGCCACACCATACACACCACACCATACACACTGCACACGCACACACTTGCTTCTCATTTGAAGATTCTATTTGTCTCCATCATAAACCAATGACTCTCCCAACATTTTTAAGCTAGTGGATAGCCCTGGGACCAATTAACATTCACTCATAGTTACTAACGAGAACAGAGAAAGGGTTTTAGGTGAATATAAGAGGAGAAGAGTGTCGCCAGGGAGTCACTGTTGCTTCAGCTTGTGTTATGCTTCTTAGGGAGCAAAAGGTCGCCCCTGCCGACCGTGAAGATGGTTCAGCGCCTTCCTGAATCTCTACTCCCCCACGCCACATACACACTTTTGGATTCACTCCCTCTCACATCCTGCTGTAAAATATTTCTGAAGGCTGAGCCATCCCTCCCTTACAATGTGTCTGTCAAGTCAGTTTGCTTAAGAGCAGCGCTTGGTTAGTGGTTTCTCCAGGGTGTCTCCCTCCCACTGGCCCGGAGGAGACTGAAGAAGATGGATGGGTTGGGAAGGAGCAAGGCAGACAATCTTCTCACTCTGGCATTGGCCCGCCAACTTTTCTCAGGTCCACAAGAATCATGGCGGATGCTCCCATGTCCCTATCGGAAGGGCCCCAAGGCAATGGTGCTGGCTGGATCCAGTGCCTCCGTGAGGATCTGGACCCCCACTGGAAGGGTCTAAGAGGCCAGTTGGGGGAAACTCAGCCCCAAAGTTGGCTGGATCATTCAGGAAATAGCAGAGCTGCCAGGGCTGGCAGGGGACAGTCTCCCTTTGACCTCTGTCCTAGCACACCCGTTCTTAGCCAGAACCAATCCAACCTCTGAGCTGCTCCTACAGTTATCTCAAGGAGAGAGAAGGGGGGCAGGTGGGGAGGGATGGAGGGCAGATGTTCTAAGAATCAGCACAGTATTTAATCAAAGCTTTTTTTTTTTTGGCTTTATTTCTCAGGATTGTCATCCAAGACCATAGCATTTAGGAATCCGGAGAACCCCAAATTGTGCTCTGCCCTTCTTCCATTTGGTCAGGCTCCAGATTTTCCTAAGCCTCATGTTTGGAATGATGAGGACATTTTTCCATAGGGATGGTGTCATATGTTAGGGTCAGGTGCCGAGGACACACAAAAGCCTATGTAATTTGTGATGCTTTTTAGCTTGGAGGCTGACTCTTGGAACAAAACCTGCCAGCCACGTGGGCCAGGACAGAGTGAAAGCAGGACCACCATGGCCTGGGTTCTAACTCCAGCTCTTTGCTTGTTAGCAGTGAGACCCTGGTCCCAAAACCTGATCTCACTCTGTCCCAGCTTCATCCCTAAAATGAGGATAATAATAGCATCCACCACCTAGGGTCATTGTGCAGATTAAATGAGATACCACGAGTAAAATGGTTAGCACGGTTCCTAAGTCACTATAAATACTTAAAGGATTTTAATACTTTATTTTAACATTCAACAAGTATTGATTGAGCATGGCCAGGCCCTGTGCTGGGTGCTGGGATACGGCGTGAGCGAAGATGAAAAATCGAAACTCTCTCCCTTGCTCTGTTGCCTCTCAGGCCTTGGGTGCAGGGATGTCTGGTTGGCACGGGTCCAGGCGAGTGGATGAGAACATTTAAGGGGTGAGGACCTTCTGTCAGGCCAGCTCCTAGACACCTCTATGTCCTAGACTGACTCTCCATCACTTTGTTTCCTACTCAGGGCTTCGGGGTGCATCTGCCCATCTCCCTGTTGCTTAGTCTAGGCCCACCTCTCCCTTCCTGGGTGATTGCCAAGTTAAACAGAGTCTCCTGCTTCCCCTCACTCCCCTGTCTCTGGCAGGCAGTGTTCAAGAGATGTTTCTCTGCTTGGTAACAACAAAAAGGGCACACTCCCAGGCTCACGAAAGCCTTCTCCTCGTTGCCCTCACCCCCGCCAAGCTGCAGTGGGTCTGCAATGAGGCCCAGGCAGAAGCATTTTTCAGGAGATCCCTGGCGATTCTGATGATCAGACAGATTCTAGTAGGCTCAGAGGGACGCCCAGCTCCCTGGGACTGCTGGGCCCCGCGGTCCGAGGACACCAGCACCACAGGTGTGAGTACAGTGAAGCAAGGCAGACCACAGCCACGACGGGCTTCCTCCCATCTCTTCCCTCGGTCAAGGCCACCGGGGAGAGGCAACAGCAGGAAAGGTGGCAGGACCCCTTTAAGCAGATGGTGGGGTACATGGGGAGGAAGAAAGAGGAGGAAATCCCACAGCTGATGGGGAGGGTGGAGAATGCCTTTGGTCACAGGGCTGCCCCAGCCATTCTCAAGATCCCAAGTGACCTCCAGCCTCTCAGGACTGCCTGTAAATCAACTCACATAAGCCAGACACTGTCTGTGTATTGGAAACTGCCTTAAAATATTTTCCAGTCAAAAGTGCTGGCCCTTTCTTTTTTAAGTCACAGGACCCCAACCCTCCTGGCAGATCCCGAGGGAGACAAGTTACTGCAGAAGAGTGAGCTCTGTGCCCTGGCCTCTCCACTTGCTGGCCTGCAGCTGGCCCTCCATGAGTGGGCCTGTTGTTATTGCCCTGGGGACGGCCACGGACCCCCTACCCCCGCCTCTCCCGGCAGGTGTGCCAGAGAGGCAGCAGGAGTCTGGAAAAGACAGAGCTCTGGACCTCGCAGCTGATCCAAGCTACATTCTTATGAAAAGTTATTAACTGATATTCAGTTACAGGATCATGGGCGGAACAAAGAATGAGGCCCAGTGCAGCCGAAAACCATATGGCCTTGAAGGGTGCACACACCTGCAAGAGAACGGGCAGGCCTGCCTAGAAACCGCCATCAATTCTAGGAAAGCCATACGGTTCCGACTTGCTTCATGGCACTTTCTAATTAGTTGTGCACTGAGTTTTCTCCACTTCCTTATAAAGGCCTGTGCCCCCTCTCCCACCCCGTCCATCTCCCACAGCCCAGGGCATCTGGGGAGGAAGTTCCCACCCCGACTCCCAGCCCTCAGGCAGACCACAGAAGACCTTGCAAACAGGAAGATAGCATTTACCTCTGGATCCAAAGCAAAAATAGAAAGGAAACTCTTAGGAAGTCATCATGAGGAAATAATCCCTAAGGGAAAAAGCAGAGTGCTTGCCTATAACAGCAAGAAGCTGGAAGCCATTCATATTGATTAAGTGTAGGAAAATGGTTACATCAATTATGTGCATTATATTCACCCAATGGGATGAGTAAGCAAAGAGTAGAAAGATAAACGCAAATGCTACGTGATGACATGGAAAAAGGCTTCCCGTGTAATGTTCAGTTTAAAAAAAAGTTGATGCAAAAGGTCTCTCTGCTATAATTATGCCGGTAAAGTTACACATTCATGTGGCTCTGAGCAGAAGAGGGTGACTGAAAACCTGAAAACAGCTTGGCTGCTTGTGGTGGTGGGATCGGGGATGGTTTTTCTTGCCTTTGACTTAGAATTCTGTTAATGCTTTTGTGATGTTTGCGTAATGCACACTTGAAAATAAAAGAAAAAGGAAAATAAAAGTAACGAATATCAGTTTTTAAAAGCGTGGGAGGGGGCAGAAGAGAAAAACAGACAATGTGGTGTCCGGGCCAAACCTACACCAAAGGTTCCCAAAATGCAGCCACGTGAAGCGACTTTTGTGAAGAAGAGTTCATTTTCACCACTACTCATCCCTCTAGGAAAGAAGAAGAGAAATGAAGAGTGTCTTGGAAGGGAGCAGAGGTTTCCACCGGCTTCTTCTTGGCCGGTAGAGATGCTGAAGTCACAGGTTGGCAGTTCCCAGGGTGAGGCTCTGCCTGGGTTTACTCCACTGAACCTGCGTGATGTGAGCTTGTCACGGAGATAAATGTCAACCAAACGCAGAACGGAGGCTTCCAGTACCTGGGTACATGAATGCACCCCCAACAGCTGCTGGGAGAACGCAGGGGAGATATGTGAAGAATTCCCAGAAGACGGCGCTTGGCGCCCCTCCCAGGCTGGGCCCCCCTGCTCTGGGGCCGGCTCCGCAGTGCTTTACCAGAAGGCTTGGCCACCAGCCCCCTGGCTACTGGAATGGCCGAGCTGGCTGTGCCCGGCCCCCAGCCCACACTGTGCTTTGCAAAAGGAATTACCTTATAGGAACTCAGGACTTTACTCTCGGTCAAGGAAAATATACATTTCTACTGTCTTTGGATTCATATGCATTCAGAGTCAGGGGCCAGTCACTCCTCCTCAACTTGAGGCCTGAATAAATATGTCTTGTATTTAATATTCAACAGACTCGTAACAGCGGGGAAACTCATCTTGGGCTAGGTTTCCATTCTTTCCCACTCTGGGGGTGAGCACAGGTCTCGGAGGAAGTGTTTGTGCACTCAGAGGAGGAGGACAGAGTGTGTGGGAAGGGTCAGGGGAAAGCGTCCCCCTCTGTGCTTCAGAGGATGAGACAAGCTTGCAAAATATCTCATCTTCCAGTCCCAGAAGGGAGGTGGCTGCACCGAGTAATATTTCCAGTTAAGGGAAACACATGAACGTTCAAGGAACAGCCTGGAACAATCAGGTTTATAATTCCTGGCTGCAGCAAACGGAAGGGAGAGGGCAGGAGCCAAGCAAGAGTAATTAGGCGATCAGTGAACCCAGCTCAGGACCTGATAACATAAAAATGTTTTAGGGCCACGCTGCATGGAACACAGCTTCTATATCTGAGAAGCATTCAGACTTTGCCCTCTTAGGAGGCAACTCAAAGCTTGTAAGTTACACCTGTGATTCTCACACAGCTCTTTTCCGGCCAGTGCGCTCGCTGCCTCCCCCACTGCCCTGCACTTTGTAACTGCCATTTGTATGTCTTCTTTTGAGAAATTGGCCTCTTGGCGCTTCCAGGATGCTTTAGAGACTGTGAAAATAGTTTTACCAGTTGCTGCATCCTGGTCACTCAAGGATGAGATGAAGTCTGGGGGCAGTTAACACTTCCTGGAGAAATGAATCTGCAAGAGAAAAGTCTTTCTTAAGCCCTACAAGGTTCTCTGCTTTCAAGCATCTTGGGTGTTTTAAAAACCTCTCCCTTGCTCTCTGGTCGTGGCATTTATCTTTGTGTTTCAGCAGACAGATGAGAGACATGACATGCATGGGGATTTCCCCTGGAAGTAGGTCCAAAGGAAGAAATCCTGCATTCCCAGAATACATTGCTCTCTCCTGCCCTGTGGTCAAAGCTTCCCAAACTCTTGCATCTTGCAGCTGAACATCATGAAGGGGAAAAAAAAAAAAGGAAAAAAGAAGAAAACTAGGAAAATCAAATGTAAACACACAATAGATTTTATTTATTTACCCTTTCTCAAGTGGAGATTGAGTCCTACACTTGGCAACATTAAGTCGTACAAAAGAAACAGACTACCTGGTCCCGGACCTTAGGACTGTCACAGATGTGCTGGCATTCGGAAAACACTCCTACCCTTCAGCTGAAATGCATGCCCTGCCCCTGTTTCCAAACAGCCAACTCCTGACTATTGCTTCAAGGTCAATGCCCTGTCCTCCCCGAAGCTTTCCCTGATATTCCACTCCCATGGGTATGAGAGATGTCACTGTGTAAAAGCACAGACACTGGAGCCAGACATACTGCGTTCACATCTCAAATGCCACTTGGCATCTGTGCAAGTTGCTCAACCTCTCTGTGCCCCAGTCTCCTTACCTACAAAACGAGGATACAAATAGCATCTACTTCATAGCTTTATTAATTAAATGTGTCAATACGTGTGAAGCTCTTACAAGAATGCCTCCCATACAGTGATCACTTAATAAGTGTTAAATTATTACCCTCCTGACCATGTTTTATTTTTCACAGAATTATCCTGATGCTCTCTAGTGGCACACCCATTTTTGTGGGTTTTTTTTTTTCTTTTTTAGCCTTGGATTCTTCTTAGTTGAACCATATCTTCTGTCCTATAAGGAAAGATTTGGGGCCCTGGTTTTTTTTTTTTTTTCATTCCTTAAACTCACCTGGTAGCAAAGAAGGATTGGCTATTAAGTGAAAGAATAATGAGAGACAGAAACACGAGAGCAAATCACAATATTGTACCAAGCTATGTATCCTTCCTGCCTGCTGGGATCCTGCTGCAGAGAAGGGAAAGCGAAGGAAACATCATAGAGGGTCGACAACTGAGCAGAGTACGTAAGAAGAGAAAGACATGAAATAAAGAGAGGAGAAAAGACTCCAGGGTAGTCCAGGCTGGGGAATGACATGTGGGAAGAAGTGTGTGTATACAGTATGTATTCTTTCCAATATTCATATAACATATATGTGCTGAGCTTACCATGTGCTAAAACCTGTGCTGGAAACAAGGTAGGAGGTTGGGGCAATGGTGGAAAAAAATTCGACAAAACTCTAACCTCAGGAATCACTGTGACTTTTGGGAAAAAAATCCCCTTTGGCATCCAAGTAACCACGTCTTCTGTGTCTCCCCAGGTGCTGCCCTCCACCCTGCCCAGTTCCTTCCAAAGCAACTCTCTTTTTGCCAAGGGGAGAGGAAGACAAACCCAGGGCCCCTGCACTGCCCACCAGCGCCCTCCCTCACAGTGGCACCTGCTGCCCCCCTCAACCTGCACTCCCTACCACCTCGGCCCTCCGGAAGCCACTCCCCAGCCCCAAGCCCCGTGCCCCATTCTCCCACACAGGCACTGCAGCATCCCTGCAGGCCCCCGCATCTGCCGGTCCCTCCCCTGCTGCAGCGAGGTGAGCATTCCCAAGAGGGGCCTCTTGCCTGCTCTCCCTCTATGCCCAGTCAGGAAGGGCCCCTGAACTCCGACCCACTCACGAAGCTAGGGTTGGGGGAGAGCAGCCCAGGTGGGTTTGCACATCTGCAGCACTTCAGAAATGGCCTGGACACCCGGAGTATCAGAACTAATGAGAACTCCACAGATGGTCTGGCTGAGCCTGAAAGCGTGTGGAACGTTCACCCCAAAATATGCCACTCTGGCATAAGGAGTATTTTGAGCTGAAGACAATTGAGAAGGAGGAGACACAAGAAAAATTCTCAGCCGTCCCCCTCTTTACCAGGAAGGGCAGGACAACTCCTAATCACCACAGACAATTCCAGACTCCTATCACCCCAGAGACCACACCAGAGGCAGCTACATAACAAACCTCGTTAAAAGCAATGCATCTTCCGTTAGTTTCCCCTATATATTTACCTTCCCAGAGTTTGCTGCCCCTCAAGGCCTAAAGCCCTTTTTCTTTGTCTTGTCGTTTCTCTATAAACTTATTGTTCTTTTGTTAAGATGCTCCGTAACCCAAGTTCTAACCAGCCCTTTGAGTTACTGGCCACCGAGGCCTCCCACGGGTATGCTCAGATGCACACATTAATAAACTTCTGATTGATTTTCTCCTGTTAATCTGTCCTTTGTTGTTCTAATTTGCAAAGCCCCAGCCAATGAACCTAAGAATGGGAAGAGAGAAGAAGAATTGTCTTTCCTCCCCTAGAAGCCCCTCAATTTAGAAATGTGAAAAAGGAAACTTGGGGATTACAGGACCTGCTGCGCAGCACACAGCTAAGGCCGGCAGCCAGGCTCTTTGCATGTCTTTATCCCGTGGGAAATGCCACTTCCCAATTCAGATGCTGTTGCTTTCTTCACCTCTCTGATCTCATTTCCCTTATTGAAATTATGTTGGCTTTTCATAAGTAAAATTGTCAAAAGCACTTAGAAACTCTGTTGACCGTGACCCACAGGAGGAAATCAATTCTTACCATGACCCAGTATACATTCATATGTGGAGATGAACCAAAGTGTCCATGATATAGTACTTACACTCACTAACTGGGACACACAGTAATATTTCCTGTTGTTTGAAAATGCTGGTTGGGTCCAGCACTGAATTCATGACAGACAATCTGAACACCATTGACTTTGGAAGGATCTCTGTGTGGGAACCATGCAAAAGCAGACACCGAGATGAGGACTTGGGTGCAGGTAACGACTTGGGAGGTGAGTCCAGGAAACACACCTGAGGGGGTGGGGAAGGGAGGAGAGCTGCAGGTCCCTTCCTTAGGCACATGGGGACTTCTGGCACTAGGATGCTCTAAGGAGCATTTAGAATGCATCCCAGAACTATCCCAGCAGAGCTGGGGAGCCTGGCTTGCTTACCCATTATTGAGGATTATTGAGGATTTCCCTGGGAATATTAAACCTGTGAGACTTCGCACCGCTCTGGGAAGGCTGAGATGCATCTTTGGTACCACAGAGAGCCCTCGGGCAGGAGGAAGCCAAGAAAAGCAGAGCGTGTAGGTGCTTGATGTGGGCTGCAGTGAGCTCAGAGGTGAGAGGAGGGAGGGGACGGGGAATGGAACAACATAGCACCTGCCACAGAAAGTGCCATGGTGTCTGGGGCTCTTGTGACCTCACCATAAACCATCCCAACTAGATTTCAAAATGAAAAAGCAACAACAAAAAACAAACAAACAACAACAACAAGAAAGCCAAGTTAAGAGGAAAGAAAATGTTAACAAAGAGAGATGCTGTGAGATTCAGACCCAGAGAAAATACAAAGCATGCCCTTCTCATTTTTCACTTAATTGTAATATCACTGACTTACTTAAAGAAAAGGCAAGGAGAAAATTGACTGCCATCTGTAATCAAACCGTGTAGCACACTGGCTACGTGAAATGTTATGATCTAATGTCTGTGACAATAAATCCAGACATTCGTGGCAGAAAGATTTCGCCTGCAGATTTTTCTTTCTCTCTTTTGGATGTTCTACCCACACTCCAGCGGTGGAGGTCCCAAAGCTAAGCACCTCCATGATGCTGGAGCCTGCAGAGTGACTCACAAAGCCAAACAGAAGGCACTAGTATATTTACAATCTAAAAGGGGTTTGAGGGCTTTGAGGTTGAAAGACTCCGTGTAATTACTAATTGTCATCATAATACAAATATGTCTGAAGAGACAAGTCCAAGGGACAAGTGGGTTTTCACCAAGGACTGAGTCCTCGCCGTCATTGATCAAACACACATTTCAGATTTCCCGGCTGGCATGTTCACACCGCAGCACGTGCAGTCCATCTGGAACACACGGTCAGTGCAAGCAGACGGGCTGCGGAGCCGCTGGGGAAAGAGACCTGGATGCTTTGGCATGCTTCTGCCCATAGCTGTGTGACCCTGGATGGGTTGCTTAAGTTCTCCGAACTTGTTTCTTCCGAATCGTGAAAGCACTTTGAAGAGTAAGAAAGGGCAATGTCATAGTCCCTATAAGGAATCAAAACAGAGAATTGCATCTTCTCCTAATTGCATAACTTGGGATGGCCCACTTGCTCACTGCCCGGTCCCTTTCATCCCATTTTCAGATGCGAACACTATACAAATAAAAGCAAATGTCAGTTTATTCAAAGGGAATTCTCTTTACCTTGCTTTAAGCTCCATATCAGGTCCAAACAAATCAATGTGCTCCCCTTTTATCCTTATTTCTTACCTCATTGGCATCATCTTTTACCATAGCGCACTTATTGAGCACCTACAGTGTACAAAGCATTGTGCTAAGTAATCAGCAGGGATTCCAGGGCTCATAGTCATGGTTCTCAACAGGATTTTATTGACAGATAAAAATCGTATGTGTACATAGAGACGCAACAACATGAGGTATCACATGCTGGGGCCCGGATGAGTGGCCTGAATAGCTGCTGCGACTGGAGGTCAGAAATGCCCTCCTCGTATGTAAAGCAATACCTTGTGCTTTGAACCCCATTTCCTTCCACACTTGTAGGCACCACACCCCATCAACCATCCCTTATCCTCTCATTATATACAACCAGTTCCTCTCACTGGATGCTTCCCATCAGATCTTCAAGAGGCTCAAGTATTCTCCATTTAAAACAAAATCCTCTCTGGGTTCCTTCTTGCCCTACCCTCCACCCAGGCAACCACCATTTTCAGGCTAACATCTCAAAAGAGTCACCCACACTCACTCTCTCCATTCCTTCCCTTATCACTCCCCACCTCACCCTCTTCCAACCCAACTGCCACCCAGAAACAGTTGTCAGCAGGGTTACCAGTACCTCCGAGCTGTGAAATCCAAGGAACGCTTTGCCCTCCTTGTCCTTCTGACTTCAGCTGACTTTGACATGCTTGCTCACTCCCCCCTTTCATTCTTAAATAAGTTTTTTCATTGACATAGAATATAATTTAGAAAAGTGCAAAAATCACGATTATACACGTTTACAAAGTGAAAACGCCCTTATAACGACCATTTAGATAAAGAGAACGTCACTGGTACCCTAGAAGCCTCCCCCCGCCTTGGGGCCCCCTTCCTGGTTACTGAGAGGCCAGCACTAGCAGTGGATGCTGTGTGGGAGTCACCCAGAGCCCCCCAGATGGGAAGCAGTCATTCCCCCAGCTACTGGGAGTCTTAGTGGCCAACAGCTCTCAACCTAGGCTGGCTCTCAGTCTCCCCCTCCAAGACTTCCGAAGGATAAGGGGAGCCTTATCCAAGCTCACACACCCTCCGGGGCGGCAACCCACATCCACCGACTGGTTGATGTGGGAGTATAAAGACCTGGCCCCTCATCCCAATTCAATATAGCTCTGAAGGGCCGTAGCAGTTCCAGAGCCCCCCTTTAGGTCAGCCGATGTCTTTGCTGTGACTCCATCACTGTTCCTCTTGTCCTTCTGCCCTCTCCACCTCCTTCATCCCCTCACAGGTGCTGATGTTAACTCCCCGAGGACTCCCCCCAAACTTCTGCGCACAAATCTCGCTTCCTGGGGCCCCCAAGCTGTGATACCACCAGCTTAACTTCCAACATCGTGGCTTATTCCACGTGATTTTGAACTTTAGAATGAATGGAATCATATGACATGTCCTCTTTTGTGTCTGTTTTTTTGTTCAGCATTATGTCCGTGGAGTTTACACATGTCATTGTGTACAGCCATAGTTTTCTCTGTTTTTATTGTGGTGCAGTATTCTTGAAATAAATGCACCACAGTAATCTATGCTGTTTTTCTTGTTGATGGCATTTCAGGTCTTTTCTAATTTTTGGTTCTTATGAATAATGCTGCAATGGCCATTTGTGTGGGTATCTTTTGGTGCACATATGGAAGAAATTCTGTTGGGTATATACCGAGAGGTGTCATTTCTGTTCTGTAAGGTGTATGTGTGCTCGGTTCTACTGGAGAGTACTAAGGGGTATACAAAGTATTTGTACCAGTTTATAGTCCAATTAGCAGAGCATGAGAGTTCCAGTTGGTTTTGCTACTTGGAAGTTTACAGAAAAAGTTGGCTGATCCCTGATCTAAGCCGAAGAATGAGAGGGACAAAAACAAAGTCCTAAGACAGAAAAGTACCGATATGTCGTCAAGAAAATGTAAGAACACCAGTGTGTCTAGGTAGATAAGACTGGGTAGAAAAATATAGTTTATGTCAGAGATTGGCAAAATGTTCCATAAAGGGCCAGATAGTAATTTTAGGCTTTGCAGACCTTATGGTCTCTGTTTCAACTACTCTGCTCTACCGTCCTAGATCAAAAGCAGCCACAGACAATGAGTAAGAAAACTGAGAGTGGATATATGCCAATAAAACTTTATTTTGGGACACTGACATTTGAATTTTATATCATTTTCACAAAATATTATTTTTCTCTTGATTGGAAAAAAATCATTACAAATTATAAAAACGATTCTTATCTCATGAGGTAAACAAGGCAGGGATGGAGCCAGATATGGCCCACGGGCTGGCGTCTGCTGACCCTTTTTGTAGATCGTGGAGACCTAAATAAAATATCGGAATTCTATTTGGTCAACACGTTTGGGATTTTTGAGGAGGGGTATGATGTGTAAAAATCAGCGTTTCAGGAAAATTCAGGCGGCATCAATATTTAGTGTGAATTGGAGAGCTTGGAGGTGGGCCAGCCAGGTAAGAGGAGGCCTAGGTAACCTAGTAAGGTCTAGTGAGGACCTGGACCTCGTGGTGGAGGTGGGTGGCCACGGGGGTAATGAAAGAGACGGGGTGTGCGCAGGAAGGCATTAGGAAGGAGTAAGAAAAGGGCCTGATGACTGATGTGAGAGAAAGAAAGAAGAGTCAGTGCCTGACACCAGGGTCTTAGGTGTGGGAGGCTGGAGGGCTGGGAGTCTGATGTGAAATTGTGGAGGGACAGTAGGGTTCAGTATTGAGGGCACAGGAACCAATGGCAAGTGCTGGAGTCTAAAACCTGGCTTCCCGACCCACTAGCTGTAATCACTCTGCTTCCTCCTCTAAACTGGGACGAATAGGAGCACCTACTTATTGAGGCTGTTATGAGCATTAAATGAGTCGACGTCTAAAGTGCTTAGAACAGCGGCTAGCACGTAGCATACATGAACAAGTGCTAGTTTTTATTATTAACCGCAGAGTCTCATTTTTTAACAATCACACACACAAAATTTTAAAGCTAGAAAGCAAATTTAAGGGGAAAAGTGAGATCTGGCTTTAGATGGGTGAATTTCAGCTCACTCTGGGCAGCAGACAGACAGAACACTGAGAATGGAGGCTCAGAAAGGTCAAGGGAAGTGCCAGAGACATGCGTTCATATAGACGCGGATGTGTGCTCATGGCGAAAGCAACTTGACTCCATGGGAGCAGATGAGAATGTTGGAAGGTCCAAAATAGAAATATAAAAATACATACTGTGGTCAAGACCTCAAGCTCTGGAGGGGAGTTCCCTGGCGGTCCAGTGGTTAGGACTCCATGCTTTCACTACCGAGGGTCCAGGTTCAATCCCTAGTTGGGGAACTAAGACCTCAAGCTCTGGTTCCTTCTCTCTTCTAGTAGCTATGAACCCTTGGTTGGGTTACATAACATCTCCAAACCTCTGTTTTCCCATCTGTAAAATGGGTATAACTGTAGTACTTACTGCATGGAGCAGTTGTAAAGATTAAAAAAGTAAATGGGGGCCCAAACAGAATCTACCACAAAATGAGTGTTCATTTACCTGTTAGACTTTATTATTAGGACCACATTTATGGAAACTATGGAACAGGGAAGCACCAGGAAAGGAAGAACCAAAGACACAAAGGAACTTGCCCAGCGAGCTAGTCCTTACGGAATTTCTCTGTCCCCACCTCTACTGCACCGCATCCGGGTGAAGAAGAATGATTGTATGAGAACTTGTTCAACCCCTTTAAGAGCAATGGCAAAAACGCAAACTTTCCATTTAAGTGCAGTTGATCTAAATCTGCTGAATGACAACGTCTTTAGGAACAGCCCCTGGTGCTCTTCAAGTGGCTGATTGGGCTGCCTGGAAAATCCTCTGCTTGCATAAATCTCCTCCTTAGTGAGGCTCACAGAAAACCCCCAAGTTGCTCCTTTTCAGTTCCGGCTTAGGGGCTGCTCGTCATTTCAGAGACCGCATGGGCTCCACCTCCTGCTCTCACATTTAGCTCTGTATCACATCAATCAGGACCTTACACTACCAAGTTGCTCATCCACTAATCCACAGTGACTGAGGGTTATTTCTTTTTAAGCTTCTTAATTTGCTGCTTAGAAAATTACTTTGGATGGAGGCAATTAGCATTGCATACTTTTGAGGAGAAAATTGCAGCCTAGCCCGCTCTGACTGCATGGATCAGGGATTTCCTCAGCTTCCCATTCGATCCTTCTCTTTCCTTTTTTTTTTCTTAACCCCTGTTCAAACAATGTGGCCCCTTCAAAGTTCTGAGATGCTATCCTGGTGCCACATTTAAAATTAAAGCTTGGGGTTTCCTGGGTGGCGCAGTGGCTAAGAATCTGCCTGCCAATGCAGGAGACACGGGTCCCATCCCTGGTCTGGGAAGATCCCACATGCCGCGGAGCAGCTAACCCCATGCACCACAACTACTGAGCCTGCGCTCTAGAGCCCGTGAGCCACAACTACTGAGACCATGTGCCACAACTACTGAAGCCCACGCGCCTAAAGCCCATGTTCCACCACAAGAGAAGCCACCGCAGTGAGAAGCCCGCACACCACAACAAAGAGTAGCCCCTGCTCACCGCAACTAGAGAAACCCCGCGTGCAGCAACGAAGACCCAATGCAGCCAATAAATAAATAAATAAATAAATTTATTTTTAAAAAAAGAAAATTAAAGCTTGGATATAAGGAATATAGGTGACAATCTCCCCAAATAAGATCAGCTTCAGGAAGGTCTTCCCTGCCGTTATTAATTGGTAAACTCTGTGGATGGGTTGTTGGTGTGGGTATGTGTGTTGGAGTGGGTAGGGGTGAGGGTGTCTGGGAAGGGAGTGGAGACTGACCTAGAAAACTTTCTTTTAAAATTTTCTTAGTAATCACAGCCTCTCTAAAGTCCTCTTTGTCATTTCTGGAAAAGTCATAGTGGAAATCTCTACTGGGCCAGCTAAGTACAAGTCACTGATGGGGAAGCCAGACACAGTCCGTCTTAGTTGGAGGCCGCCAGGAAGAGACACTAGCCCCCATGGGGGTCAGTAGCTTTGCCTTCTCCACTGGTAGAAGGAACAGTACTAGCCAAAGGCTGCCTCTGCCTCTCCTATGTGACCACTGCAGCCACAGACACACCCTGCAGACTGACTAACTGATTGGCCAAAGGACTGTTTGTGTTCTGAATGCCTAGCGATGTGGACTAGAGTTGCAGTTAGTGTGTCCAGGGCCATTCTCTGCTGTTTTCTGCCCCAGATCCCAGGGTTCCCAGATCTCAGGTTTCACAGGAGACAATTCTCCACCTGAGACATGTTCTCTACCCCAGACACACGGGGGACACTCTAGTGGCCCCTTTACCTTCACGCAACACAAGATATGGGTCTTATGGTATCAAAATCATCTTGACCTTCCTCAGGTGAAAGGCCCGGGACCTACTGAGCTTGTAGAGAAAGTAAGCAGGGTCCAGAAGGCACAATGGTAGCAAGTTTTATGACAGCTCTGGGTAGAGCCAGGCAGGTCTGTCCTCCGAGTGACACGGATGTGTGATGTCAGGGAGGCATGTTCCCTCTTATTGCCTACAAACTTCCCTTGTCCCTGCGGCTTGTTTCTGAGACTTTAGTTCTTTGTATCTGGTTTCTGGGGTTGTGAAAAATCATACCTCTTACAACATCTTTACCAGAATAGAAAGATAATCTGGGCTAAAAGTAGACTCCTGAGATTCAGTCCCTGGAGGTTTCCTCTCTTAAGAACTTAGTATTTATTAAAGGAGAGAGAATAAATGTGTCATCTATCTCCAAATATGTGGGAATGCTATTGAACTGTAATCAATAAGAAGTACAGCCTTAGTGAGTAGAACAAAACTTTTCTTCCCTGATGGATTATTGTGTTTCTGGAAATCGGTGGGACGATTATACTAACAGGGCTGTCTGGATTCTATAACCTTTGGAGTGGTTTACTCATTGGATTCTTTCAGTCCTACAATTAAGTCTTCCCGGTAGACCCACACCCCCTCATCAACTTTCTCCCTCAGAAATCCAGTGCTGTTTTGTCTGAAATACAGCAGATTTGCTTTCATTTTCATTTGAGTTTGAAGTGGGAGGTTACATGGGTGAGGTCTGGACTCTAATAGTAAGTATAAGTTATAATTATATTTCTTCCCATTATGCCTTTGATTATGTTTTGATTTGATGGATTGCATACCTCCCCGCTGCACACACCAGGATCCTTTTGACACATACTTTCATTAACCTTCCCAGGGACTTCCCAGACATACCTTTTGAAAAGTCTCCCAGTGTTCCATGACAGCCTTTCTTGCTAAAATCTTAACTCAAAGCCACAAAATTACTAGTAAGAAATACTCTCTAGAAACCTTGTGATATTTCTCTTCTAACAGTCTGTGGAGGGCCACTAGTGTTACCATTTGGACTGAGTTCATCATTTGCTTTATTCCAATACTAGAATGGACTGATGATTGCCTCCCTCGGCTGAATGAATGAACACTGAATCACTAATTTATGGGAGCTTGTATCGTGATGACCTCAGGGTCCTGGTATCTGAGCCCAGGCTCCACTTCCTTGGTACACGACCACAGATAAACTCACTTGCTGTCTCAGTTTTCAAGACTGTGAGATGATAAGCAAAGAATTCCATTTGTGCCCCCCAAAATGGCCAATCAATATTCAGAACTGATAGGCTGGGATATCTATTATTAAGAAACAGTCAATAATGTTAATGATGATTATTGTTATTCCTAGCATGTATGTGCCTTGAGTTGATAGGCATGGGAGATTTTGTTTTCGGGACTGAAAGTGGGGGAAGAAAGTTGAGAGGCTGTACATGTATTTGAGTTTTTCAAAGCCCCCATTTCTGAGAGAGAACTAGAGACAGGTCACATGGAGGAGGAGAGCCTGTTATCTGTTCTCCACTCCTCCTCTTAGGCTGGTGTTAACTTAGCTCCCTGGGGAGTGGGTTAGAGCAGCGATTGAAGGAGCTGGATTTCTGAGAGACTTTGTGAGACTGTGGGCAGCAGCCATGCTGTGTTAGGCCAGGAGTCCTCGAGTTGAAAGTTCGTCTCCCCATTGAAACGTGGAACCTGGCCCCCTCTGACACCTGGAAAACTGACAGCAACATTGGAAATAGGAAGATGGCACTCCAAAAGACCATGGGCATTTTCATGTGGCCCCAGCAGGGCAAATGGTAGGACAGTGGGCTGACAGTACAGCCGAGGCAGAGGGGGGTCCATGGCACATACTGAGGGATGGACTCAGCTCACGTGCTCTTCCCAAGACATGGGTGATTCTCTTTAGGAGCCCCAAGAAATACCTAGAAAGAAGACACTTTCAGGGGACTGAGCTAGTTGGGGAAACCGGAGACTCTTCCTAAGCAAATAAGGAGAATAAAACCTCGGGTTATTGGCATTGTGATTTCATTTGTAGCTGCAGAAAATAATAAATCAAAGTTGTTTAAAATATTTTAAAAATAAACAGAAAACAATTAATCATAAATGTGTGGGTTTCTTTCTGAGCTCTGTTCTGTTCCATTTTTCTATATGTCTATATTTATTCCAGTACCTCTCTGTTTAGTTTACTATAGCTTTATAGTAAGTCTTAATATATAATTTATAGTTAGTCCACTAAAATAAGACCCAAAAATTGGGGTTTTTCCCACAATTGTTTGGGCTATTCTAGGTCCCTTGCACCTCCATAAAAATTTTTTTAATCAGCTAGTCATTTTGGTTAAAAAGCCTGTCGGGCTATGGATTGATTTTGACAAAAGTACAAGGTAATTCAATGAAGAAAGAATAGTCTTTTTAACAAATGTTTCTGGAACGATAGGCTAGTTATATAAAACAAAAAACAAAACAAAAAAGAACAGCTCGAACCTTATCTTACCGTATAACAAATTAACTTGAAATGGATCCTATAAGAGCTAAAACAACAACCCTTCTAGAAGAAAACATAGTAGGAAACTTTTGTGACCTTGGGTTAGGGAAACATTTCCTAAACAGAACATAAAGAGCAGAAACCATAAAAGAGCTGATAAATTGAAATGCATCAAGATTTAAAACTTTTGCTCTTAACTAAGACACTCTTAAGGAAATGAATAAGCAAGACACAGACTGGCAGAAAATATTTGCAAACATATGTCTGACAAAAGTTAGACTCAATAATAAGAAGAAAAACAACCACAAAAAATAAATAGGCAATAGAGTAAATAATAAGTTGGACACTTTCCCAAGAAGATCTAGGAACAGCAAATATATGCATGCAAAGATGCTCAATATCATTAATCATTAGGGAAATGAAAATTAAAACTAACAATAAGTTGCCAATACACATTCGCCAGGATGGCTGAAATTAAAGACTAACAGTACCAAGTGTTATCAAAGATTTGGAGCAATTGGAATTCTCCTACGTTGCTCTTGGGAATGCAAAATGATAGAGTCACTTTGGAAAACAGTTTGGCAGGCTCTTATGCACATACATGTGACCTAGCCTTCCCATTCATAGGTATTTCCCCTAGGGAATTAAAAATATATATCCACACAAAGCCTTGTAACAATCACTTTTCAATGTTAGAAGGATATCTTACTGATATTTGTTTTGCTATTTTTTAAAAGCTAACATTTTTCTTTAGTTTTACTTTTAATATTTCAAGCGACTCAATTTTTTGGTTCCTTCTCCCCTTCACGTCTTTCTTAAAATTTAGAATACAAAAAATGGTACTCTTTCATCAGTATTATTGCAGACTGTTAAAGGGTATTATAATTCTCAATGGATTAGAACAGGGACTCGAGACTTCAAATTAATACATATTATTGCTAGGTAGCACATACTGCCACCAGGACCCTAAGAAGGTTCTAGGTTTTTAGAGTTTGTGTGTGTGTTATCATCTCTGGAACCCCTCAAAATCTTAACGGGACAATTACGATTCTCACTTCCTTTGATTTTTTTCTTTCAGATTAGTTTTACACGTAAACTGTCTTTACATGTCTAAGTGTTTAACCACACAAATGGAGGCTTCATTTAGATTTTCTTGAGCTTAGATTCTCTGTAGCCACAGATCTTGACCCCTGACATCTTTGTGTGCAGAGAACAATGGTCAAATCAGCAGTCATTACTGTTTGGTTTAAGAGGAGGTCAGACAGGACAATGAGCTAAAAGTCAAGGTAACAAAAGAATTGAAGGCTGTAGTGGGTCCTCTTCACAAGTCAGTGAACTTGGTTCTGGCTTATTGGGATGTGAGGAATCTGGGACTATTTCTGGAATGTCAGCAATTTTGCCCTAAAGCAACTTTGAGCTTGTTGCCCCTCCCCCTGCCTGGTCATTAACTGGAAACTTGGGGACCAACTCCATGGCTGCCTCTTATCAGAGAGCCGCTACTTATTGCTTAAATAAATGTCCTCCCATTGTTCTCTTTTCCTGGAAGAAAGAATACCAATCCTCCCAGCTCCCCTGAGAGGAACTCCCACTGCTTATTTTAAGACTATTTACTCCAGCCAATGCCCTGACTTGGAGGCATGCCTTTGAAACCGGTAAACAAAGGCCAGAGGAGGAAGATGAGAGTCTCGGGCCACAATTTCCTAAAGTAATAATTCCATCCTGTCTTCCCCTATCCACGCTCAGATCCCAACAGACTCGGGGCAGGGTTTCCTGTGACTTTAGAAAATTCCTTAAAAGGGGGGGAGGAGGAAATTATATGTAATTTCTATCATATTTTGTCACAAAAAAGTAACTGTTTTTCCCACCCTTTCTTTCCTTTAAGCTTTTAACTGTTAAAAGTGGCGATTAATACGAATTCCCCACAGCAAGGACGTTTTATACCTCATTTTTTCTGGAAACAACTAGTTTATGAATGGTTAGGCCTACTTACCTCCTAGAGAAGCCACGGGGGTTCTTTGGATGAAGAAGCCCTCCAAAATTCTCATGGTCCTGAAACAGGAGGGAAGGAGGCAGGGCAACCTTTGAAAGAATGACACAGCCTGAGGACATGATATAAACTGATTAGAACCAAATGGGTCCAAGATGGCGGACAAGTCGACTTCTACTAGACCTTGAGCCTCAGTGTAACACATCAGCAAGCTAAATGACACACCCACAGGCGCCATGACAGTTCCAAAACCGACCATAAGGATCAAAAAGTGGCCAGTGGCCCAATTCCTGGAAATCCCCTCCCCTTCCTAAAATAGCTGGAATACTCCTCCCACTCATTAGCCTATGAAATTACCCACCCCTATAAAAACTGACAACCCCGTACCCTGGTGCCTTTCTCGCCTTCTGAGATGGCCCACACTCTGTCTGTGGAGTGTGTTTCCCTCTAAATAAATCCACTTCTTACCTATCACTTTGTCTCTTGCTGAATTCTTTCTGCCATGAGACATCAAGAACCTGAGCTTCATTAAGTCCTGAAACCAGGTGTGTGATCTCAGTTGGAAGACCATGGGTTTTGGCCGGGTTCGAGTCCTGGCCGCGTGGATTCGAGTCCTGATCTGAGTTTTGGCCGGGATCAGGTCCTGGCCTCATGGGTTCAAATCCCAATCTGAGTTTTGGCTCGGTTCGAGTCCCGGCTGCATGGGTTCAAATTCCAATCTGGGTTTTGGCCAGGTTCAAGTCCCGACCACGTGGGTTCAAGTCCCAATCTGAGGTGCACGTTTTCAGTCCCTCATAAGCAAAGATCAGAGCAAGAATCCCACTGTCTCCTTTTTAATTCTGTTTCTCAAACTATAGCCTGGGCAGAGCCATCTTTCATTCAAAACTCTCTCCCCATATGTCTGAGGTTTGAGGTTTGTCAGCTACAGGCTTTAGAGACTTGCATGGATTTTATTGTGTTTTCAAAAATTAAGAGGCCAAATTCCCTCAGAGCAATTACTAAGACTTGTTTAAGAGTCTCTCAGGGCTTCCCTGGTGGCGCAGTGGTTGAGAATCTGCCTGCCAATGCAGGGGACACGGTTTCGAGCCCTGGTCTGGGAAGATCCCACATGCCGCGGAGCAACTGGGCCCGTGAGCCACAATTACTGAGCCTGCGCATCTGGAGCCTGTGCTCCGCAACAGGAGAGGCCGCGATAGTGAGAGGTCCGCGCACCGCGATGAAGAGTGGCCCCCGCTTGCCACAACTAGAGAAAGCCCTCGCACAGAAACGAAGACCCAACACAGCCAAAAATAAATAAATAAATAAATTTAAGAAAAAAAAAAAAAAAAGAGTCTCTCACCTTAGGAAAAGAAATGGTCAGCACACTTGTTCAAACAAGACGTGCGCCAGTTTTCTTTATTTTATAATCTTATAAAAATGTTTTACTTACACCATGGGATCCTGAACATGTTTATGAACATTTTCCAAATGCTTTGAAGTCCAGAGTTGGAAGCCCAGTAATTGTCAGTTGCTGAGTTTGGGGGAGCCATTGGAGGGCACGATAGCACCACCCCGGCTTTCCTCTTTTCTCCCCACTCACCAGGACCTTGTTTCAAGAAGATTCTCCATGACCTTGGCCTGGTTGCTCAAGGTAAGCAATCAGGGCAATGTTTTACAGTGAGCTGCTTGCGTGGCCATCAGCCTGATGGTTTCCTGAATGCTTTCCTACTCACTATCCCGTTTCCCTCAGTAACAGAAGAGGGTGGGCCAACGGCACAAAGTTTGAGAGGCTGGGATGTTCAATTAAGTCCAGTTTTCTAGTTAATAGAGACTTCTCTCCTACCCTGTCTAATCAATCAATCAAAATTTATTGAGGGCTTCCTAATTGTTCAAAGTTAGTACTCAGTAAAGCATCTTTAAAAGTTTTTAAATTTACCTGGGCAAGATTTACCTATCTTTTGTGATACAAAAAGTCTATCAGAATTCTGCAGTATTTCAGGCTCATTTTGTGGAAGCTCCCTTCTCTCTGTTCTTAGCGTAGACTGTGGAGATACTCGACCTAGAGTATCTTAGCCGTGAATTCATGTACACATTTGTGGAGCTCAGCATCGCATTCAGCACTGCCACAGGCCCAGGACAAGTGATAATGCGTGCTTACAAAACAGATGCATGTGGCAGTAATTATTCAATTTACAAAGCATTCACCTTTAGAATTCCTTTGCATGGCATTTAAAGACTAAAGTCATTTACATAATTTCAAATTACACCTATAGTTGTATGAACATTGTTACGGTGCATATAGAGTCCCCTTACCCTCCCTCCAATATAACCACACACACACATACACACACACACACACACACACACACACATCCCTACGCACATATACTCAAACTTCCCTCCCAAGCAGCAGAGTCATAACAGTAAAGTGAAGAAGGATCTCATTGCTCTCCTATTCTGCCTTCGGCCTAAAATCAAAATACACTGCATGAGGTCTTTTCGATCACCTTGTCCAATCAGTTTGTATAGATGAGAAACTGGGGCCCAGAAAACTTATCTGGCCAGAATCACAGAGCTCATTAGCAGCAGAGCTGAGACTACAACCCAAGCTGTGAGCCTCACATCATAGCCTCTACTCTTTCCACTAACTTCTGTTCCCACAGAAGATACCTGGGAAGATAAGTGCTTCTTTATTCAGAGACCTGCAGAGAAGACAACTCTACAACCTGCCTGAGAAACTCAGTTTCCAGATTCAATAATGCACACTCTCCCGGACACCTCCCTCTGAATTACTCTAATCAGAATGGTCCATATTATAGAAAAAAAGGTCATGTCCAGATGGAGATGAGTCAAGATGTGTCACCATTTAATGCAACCTACTGCTTCTTCTACCAAAAATGGTTAACCTAACCCTCAAGGATAACCTAACCCTCAAGGATAACCTAACCCTCTAGGTTGTCTTTTGTTGTTGTTTTTTTTCCAACAAGGCTGAATATTCTAAATTCCTTCAGCTTTGTCTCCAAGCCCTATGTTTCATTCTTTAATTATCTTTATAGATTCCTCAGAACCCACCCTACATTCTTAGCGTCCCTCTTGAATGGTGCCTCAGACTGAAATATAGGCTTGTACACAGGCCCTGCTTAGGGCTGACCTTTGAAGAAAGGTAGCACAGACTTACTGACAATTTCAGCTCTTTCATTTTACAAAATTTTTGTACTGTGCTTTGATGAGAAGAAAATTCCCACACGATTAAATCATTTCTTCGAGGCATGTGTGCTGAAGCGGCCCTTTCCTAGGGGCTGTGAGTAGAACCATACAATTTTCATCATTACAACTATTATTGCAACAAACTTTATTTTTAAACTACTTACTATGCTGCTCAGAGGCCTGTTTCATCTTTTCTTTGAGGTGGAAATATTTGTCACAATCTTGCTCTGCAGCCCAATAAATCAAAATGTTGAGCCTCTAGTAATAAAAATAGTTGCTTTGAAGTACAACCTTAAATGTCTAATTTCCTACCAGCAATAATGAGGATTTCTCCAGCCATCTGGGGGAGACTGGGTTTTCTTTTTCTTTTTCTTTTTTTCTGTCCTTTTGTTTTTCTAACATGTGAGCTGTCTAATGACAGGATTTGGTATTCCAGAAGTTTGGGTGAGAGAAAGCAGTCAGCGATGGGTACACATCTCAGAGTTCCATACCACCCAAGTGGCTGTTACATCACTGATCAGCAGTGAGCCTGTCCAGACGGTCTCCACCAAGGCCTCCCCACCCTTGAATTTAATGTTGCTAACCCTTTAGTCATCAACACAAAATAACAGAAATTCTTTCATGCAGCCATTATTCCGCGACATCCAAAGAAGGGGGAAAGAATCTACAACCGCACAGAAGTTAAAACCCATGTGGTTTTAATAAGAAGAAAAGAAAGAGATGGCTTAATTCAGTAATAAGACTAGACTCCCTGGCGGTTAATAAGGTAATTTGCCACATGATTAAAGGTAGATGCAAGTGAAATTTCTGTGGTAACATTCTCGCTCGGATGGATACTTTGGGGAAACTGAGATTGTTAGTCTCTTGAAAACCACGATTCTTTTGAAACAAGAGGAGAGCAACAACAAAAGAGTGGCTTTTGGAATTCTCATTATCTCAACCTTTTCAAAAAGGCTGAGGAAACAGAGGACCGCCCGGGAGAACACAATCCAGCCGCGGGGCGGGCAGGTTTCCGAACGCACACCTCGCTGTGTGCACAGCACCCGAGAGGGACCGCAGAGGCCCCCGGGGAGGCTCTCCAGACACCAGAGACCAGGTCCTGCTCTGGCTGCTCTCTGGAGTGGGGGATGCTGAAGGTTTGACAAACTGATGCCTCCAGGGCACCAGCTCAGTTAAAGGATGCTTCCGTCTCACCATCTACCTTCCTGCCCGTCTCTCTTCCTCCGCCTCGCATTGTCCTGTCTCCATTGCTTTTTGAAGTCTTTGCCCTCCCTGCGGAATTCTCTTTCTTAGCTTTGCTGTATATTCAGGGGACGGGGCCCAGGCAGAATGCCAGAAGAC
This sequence comes from Eubalaena glacialis, assembly GCF_028564815.1. NCBI lineage: Eukaryota > Metazoa > Chordata > Mammalia > Artiodactyla > Balaenidae > Eubalaena > Eubalaena glacialis. Next base: position 58,459,196 of record NC_083719.1, read on the forward strand.
CCCACTGCCGGCTAAATGGTGAGAGCTACCCAGCTGCAGGCGACAATGGTGACTCTTGTTCCAAAGCGCTCTGCCAGAGGCCGGTGTGCTAAGAGACTGAACTGTCCTATCTGGATTCCGGGCTCCTGCATCTGGAATCCAGCACCTGCCTGCCGCCATCTGGGTGACCCTGAGAAAAGTCGCTGCTTCTTATCTGTTAAATGGAGGCACATGATTCAAAAGGCTCTGTAAACTCCAAGGATGCTGCATACACATGTGACATGACTGTCATTGTTGTCTCTCCTAACAGCCTCCAAGTGTCCCTGCCAGCCCTACCGGTCTGCAATTCTTCAGCCATTCACTCACTATTTCAACAAATATTTATTTAAAAAATTTTTATTGACATCCAGTTGATTTACAATGTGTTAGTTTTGGGTGTACAGCACAGTGATTCAAATATATATATGTATGTTCTTTTTCAGATTCTTTTCCATTATAAGTTATTATAAGTTGCTGAATATAGTTCCCTGTGCTATACAGTAGGTCCTTGCTGTGTATTTTATATATAGTAGTGTGTATCTGTTAATCCCAAACTCCTAATTTATCCTTCCCACTCCCCGTCCGCTTTGGTAGCCATAGGATTGTGTTCTATGTCTGTGAGTCCATTTCTGTTTTGTAAATAAGTTCATTTGTATCCTTTTTTAGATTCCACATATAAGTGATATCATATGGTATTTGTCTTTCTCTTTCTGACTTACTTCACTTATCTAATCTCTAGTTCGTTCCATGTTGCTGCAAATGGCATTATTTCATTCTTTTTTATGGCTGAGTAATAGTCCATTGTGTGTGTGTATATATCTATCTATATCTATATATCTATATCTATATCTATCTATATATAGATATAGATAGATATAGATAGATCTCACATCTTCTTTATCTATTCATCTGTCAATGGACATCTAGGTTGCTTCCATGTCTTGGCTATTGTGAATAGTGCTGCTATGAACATTGGGCTGCATGTATCTTTTCAAATTATAGTTTTCTCCAGATGTATGTCCAGTAGTGGGATTGCAGGATCACATGGTAACTCTAGTTTCAGTTTCTTAAGGAACCTCCGTACTGTTCTCCATAGTGACTGCACCAATTTATATTCCCACAACAGTGTACGAGGTCAACAAATATTTATTGAGTTGAGGCTACCACAGTGAATAGGAATGCTAAGTTCTTGCCCTCATGGAAATTAATTTTTATCAGAATGACAGACAATAACCAAGAAAGCAACTAGGATCATTAGAAAGTATCATAAGTGCTATGGAGAAAATTAACAGGCTGATGTAATGGGGAGTCAATGACATGGGAGCTGCTTGGGAAGGGGGTCAAAGAAGGTCAAAGGGGCATTGCAACTATAACACAAGAATAAGCAAGAATGAGCTGCACAAAAAGCAGCAAGAGGCCTGTTCCAAGGAGTGGGGTGAAGCTTCTGGTGGGAAACAGCTTGGCCGGGGAAGCAACAAAAAGGCAGCCAATGTCCCTAAGACCAAGTGAATCACTGAAACGAGGTTAGAGAAATAGGCAGGGACCAGGTCACGCAGGATCCTGCAGGCCCTGGTAACAAGTGCGAATTTTATTCCAAATGCAAGGGGAGCTATCAGAGGTGCTGAGCAAGGGTGTGACGTGATCTGCCGTACATTGTTAGAACATCACTCGGACTGATGTATGGAGAACACATTCTAAGGGTGCAAGACAGAGGAAAGAGACCAAGAAGAGAATATTGAAGTAATCCACATGGGTTGGGAGGGTGACCTGGACAAGGAAAATGGCAATAGATAAAGAAAAGTGTGGGAAGTTTTGAAGGAGAGTTTGGAGGTAGAGCTGAGAGGACTTACAGAAGTTCTGGGTGTCCATAGTATGTACATTATCAGGATAGACCAGACCGTGCACACGAAAGGTCAAGGCCAGAAGGAGGAGAAGGAAATTCCGAATAGGGAAACATTCTATTTTGCGACCTGTTCTTCCCTAGGAAAACTGGGTTTTGGACCTCTCAATTGGCTTCCTCAATGCAGTGTCTTTTGATGCACAGGGAGAGGAAACATGGCTAGATAAACCATGTCCTGACCACATATGGCCGGGTAAATGAAAGTCAATGTATTGATTCCCTTGAAAGGCACAGGAAACCAGCATGTGTTTCAGACACAAAATCATCTTGTTGCAGGCTGACCCGCAGACGCCTCAGTTCAATTAGTGGCGTCTCTATTCAGCCAGAACATAACTCAGACATCTTATAACCTCTTGGGGTTTTCCTACACATCCTGAAGTCAAACTACACCGGAAAAGCCCAAGTATTGAAAATCATAGCCCTCTGCGCTCTCTCTCTCTCAACTTTTTATTTTGAAATAATTACAGATTTATAGGAAATTGCAGCGATATGACAGAGTTCCCATGTACCCTTCACCCAATTCCCACAATGGTTACATCTTGCTTAACTATAACACAATATTAAAACCAGGAAACTGACATCGTAACAATGGTTGTATATAGCTCTATTCCATTTTATCACATGCATAGATTTCTGTAACCACCATCACAATCAAGATATAGATCACCACGAGGATCTACTGGAGTCAACATTTTATCAGTTTGAGTGAAGTGTAGAAATCTTACATCCCTTTAAGTCCCTTTGTCATTCTTACCCCCAGCCACTATTTATAATGCAATCTTCTCAACTATTTCCTCTACAAGCATTGAAATCCACATCAGACAATGTTATGCTTTTTGCTTGGACCAACAAATACAATTTAGAAAACTTAAGAAGAAAAGGAAAGTCTATTGCATTTACTCATATTTTTTACTCTCTCTATTGTTCTTTTTCCCTCCAGATGTTCCAAGATTCCTTCTTTTATCATTTCCTTTCTGTCTCAAGAACTTCTGATAGCCATTCTTTTAGGGTAGATCTGCTGGTGATAATTTCTCTTAGTTTTCCTTTATCTAAGAATGTCTTGATTGCCCTTCCTGAAGGATAGCGTCACAGGATATAGAACTCAGACAGTTATTTTCTTTCAGCTCTTGAAAAATGTGCTACTTTATTCTGACCTCCGTGGTTTCTGATGAGGGCTCCACTGTCTTTGAAACTGTTTCTCCTCTTTGGAAAAGTGGCATTTCTCTCCCACTACTTTCAAGATTCTTCGTTTTTGTCTTTAGTTTTCTGATGTTTGATTATAATGTGTCTTGGTGTGGATTTCTTTTGATCTATCCTATTTGCAATTCTCTCACCTTCTTGAATCTGTATATTTCCCATTTTTGCCAAATTTGGGAAGTTTTCCGCCATAATTTCTTTGAGTACTTTTTCAGCCCCCTCCCCCTTCTCCTCTCTGAGATTCTGATGACGTGAATGTCAGATCCTTTGTTAAAATCCCACAGGTCCCTGAAAGTTTCTGTCCATTTTTTCTTTTTTAGTCTCTCTTTTCTCTGCTGCTCAGATTGGGTAATTTCTATTGTTTTTTCTTCAAGTTCATGGATCCCTTTCTTTGTCCTCTCCATTCTGCTGTTGAGCACCATTCAGCTTTTAATTTTGTTATTGTATTTTTGGATTCTAAAATTTTCACTTGGTTCTTCTTTGTATCTTTTTTCTGATATTTTCTATTTTTTCACTATTTCAAGTATGTTCATAATTGTTTGTCACAGCGCTGTTATGATGGCTGCTTTAAAATCCTTGTCAGAGAATTCCAACAGCTATGACATCTCAGTGTTGGTGTCTGATGATTCCTTCTATTCTCCTTTGGAAACTTTTTACTCATTACCTCACTGTCAGAATGACTTGGGAATCCCTTACAAGGTTCCTGTGAGCCCCAGGAGATTTTGATCTACGTTGTTTTTTGTTGCATAACACAGGCATTTTACAGACTTTGGGGTCTGACAGACTCAGGTTCAAACTTGATTCTACCACTCACAAGCTATGTGACTTTGGACAAGTTATTTAACTTTTGAGCCTCAGTTGCCTCATCTGTAATTGGATACGGGTACATTTCTTATAACATTTGTTGGAGAGGAGACGGGGAGGAAGGGACCGGATAAATAAGATGGTGGTTCTGTAATTGGTGCAAATTGTTCCACAGTATTTCGGGAGTGAGAACACTGAAACAAAAATTTATTATGAAAAAGAACATACACAACAACATATAAAACATATGAACATTTCACAGTCAAAAAATAGAATAGCCATGGTCAAGAAATAGATCACTAGTACCTTAGATATGGAGTGGCCCGATTTACCAAATAAAAATACAAGAATTGAATTTCAGATAAAGAAATGAATGATTTTTTAAACTATAAGTCTGTCCCATGCAATATTTGGGAAATACTTTCACTAAAATATTTTTTATTGTTTATCTGAAATGGAAATGTAACTGGGTGTCCTGTACTCTGTCTTGCAATCCTACTTAGAAGCCTACTCCCCATCACATTACCCTTCCTCCCCGCATATGAATTTCCTCATAATCATCCCTTTGTTTTTCTCTATAATTTTACCACATATGTATTGATTCCAAAATGTAGAGTTTAGTTTTGCCTGTTTTGGACCATCGTGGTGGTTGTTTTACTTTTTTCTAAATCATGTCAAACCTGGGTCCCACACTCCACTCACCAATGTCATGACCAGTCTAATATCTGTCATGTTTTTATGGCTCCTGACCCCTTGACCTGGTAATCCAGGAACCCAGTCAAGGAAATCTGGTGGGAGAGAGGTCTCAGGTTACCAGTCTGCTGAGATGACCTCTGAAGATGCATCTTGCCACATTCACACAGCCTTGTCAAAGGCAGATGGCCCTGCTGGTGGCTGCACCACCTTCGTGCCTAGCTGGCCTTGGGAGATTCATTGCTTTTGAATTCCAGCACCCACATGCAGCCCTGAGCCATCTCCTTCCAAGCTCCAACACCTTCTAGAGTGCTGGGTGCATATGGGCTCAGGTTTTACCACCATCAGAATGCACCAACCACCCCTCTTTCCTTATCCTGACTTCTGGAGAACTCCACTCTCCTCTGCCTTAAGCCTTTGTTTCCCAACCCTTAAAAAGAAAAAAGCAAATCTTCCTACTCTTTGGTTTCATGAGGAGGTTTAGTGGCTCTAGGGGAGAAGTGCTGGATGATTTATGAAGCCAACAGCCCATCAAAGAGCTGGTTTATCTTTCCTCAGGGAAAGAAGGATCAGCCTTCAGAAGAGCAATAGTGGCCTCCCTTCCCCCAGGAATGAAGAGCTTACTTCTTCCAAGCAGCAGAAATAAATAATGTAGTCATATTTGCATATTCCGCTACATTAGATTCTCAAAAATTTACATATAAAGCACCCATATCAATGCCTGGAAAATAATGAGAGTCACTAAAAATATAGCTAGTAATATTTTTTATGTGATCTTTTCTTGTGCATCAGAATTTTCTCCCCAAGTTGCAGAAGGCCAGAGTTTAGCCTTCAAGCCCTGTCCACGGCAAAATACACTGGGTCCCCCTGACCACAAACCTACTTTCTTTTTTACCAGGTGCAAACTAGTGAAAATACATCCTGGAAAGGAAAAATCAGTGGTGATAAGGCAGCATGCAACCTGATGGGCAAGGACATGGGGAAGGAAGGAAAGGCTGGCTTGCCCTCCTCGCCTTGATGGGCAGGGAGTTATAGGCTGTCTGTGTGCCAGTAAGGGTCTCTGGTCTCTTTCCCACCATCCAGCAGGTCCCTCCTCCCCAGCTGCCTCTCTGAGTCTCTGCCCAGCTGAGCCCCATGAAACAGCTACAGAGACAGAGTAGGGAAGAAAGCCGCCTGGCCAGACCCCAGGGACAGCTGGCCCAGCCAGTATTTGTTGCCACCATAACAAACTACTGTCTGTCAAAACTAAAGACACAAACAAGGGCAAAGAAGTCAACCAATACCCTGGCTTGTATTTGATGAGGGTCAAGGCCATTAGGAAATAAGTCAGAGAGCTGGGCTTATAGTCCTAGCTCAAAACAGAAAGCCTGACATTCCATATCTGCAAAATGAGAAATTTTCCTAAAACTGGAAGATCTGATCCTGCCCTAGAGTCTCTCTCTCTCTCACTTTTGTTTTGCAAAATTTGAAAGTGGGGTCACTGGGACTTTGAGCTCAGAGAGTTGCTTGCATTGTCACCATGTCACCAGACATTGAGGGACCTACCTGCAAAGTTCCATCTAAGCCAGCGCCCTCCAGGTTTCCACATCACATCTGTACTAAGAGAAGCAAGGGACTCGAGGGCTCTCTCATCAGCCTACTGATTGTTCCGAATCACAGCACCCCAGTCTGTAAGTCAAAAAGGCTCTTGGCCGCAGCCACCCCCATGACTTAGGCACCACCGGGCTTGCAGGACCAAGAAGCTTCACGTATGACGATCTCCAGCAGAACGTTTCAGTCTGTGTAAAAAGAAGGTTCTCCCATTTATGTCGAATTGGCCTTATAGACTATTCGATTTATTTGTTAGTCATACTTACCCTAATTTCAGCGACCTACTCCAGATCTCAGACATATATATCCTTTTTGGGTTTTTTTTTTGTTGTTGCCTGAAACTGTGGTTATCATTCTTCATATAGAAACTCCAACAACTTGTCTCAAGGATGCCACTGTCATGCTGGGAGATGAGGACTCAATAGAAAACAGTGTGGCTGGGTCCTAGTGGCATTAATGAGAGATGCTGCTCTTGCCTGACAGATGGTAGGTGGCCTTCTGTTAAGAAAAGTTCAGAAATTCTCTCTGTCAAATTGGCCAAAGGGGAAGAAGAATTTTGGGCCAGCATAGCTTCTCTTTTGTAGAGAGGAAAGTCCCTTTCAGAGGCTGGAGACTTCCCCTGGAATGAGCCTGAGGCAGACACTCTCCACTGCCCACCGCCCCGGTGGGCCAAGGGGAGGAGCTGGAAGAATTGGACGAGCTGGACGAGCTCCGAGGAAGGACTCTGCTTGGCGCTGCGAGGCCACCTCAGCTCTTCCACTTGTGTAGCATGAACAGTTCACCATGCCCTCCACATCCAATATCTTCCCAGCCCCTAGGGTGGGCGACAGCATCGCACTGTACATAGGAGGGAGGAGAAGTTGAATGAGGTTGTGTAACTGTGGATGGCACAGCTGGGAAGGGCAGGGGTCCCTCTGGAACACGGGTCTTCTGATTCCACATCCCCTGCTTCTTCTTGTCTCCCTCCTGATTACAAGTGTATTACCAGCTCACAGAGAAACTTTGGAAAGTACAGAATGTGAAGAAGGTAGGCATGATTTCCATCTTGCTGCATTTTTCTACTTATAGTTACCTACCATCCCTGCAGAAAATTTGCAGAGTCTGAAAATGTAGAAAAGTAAAATCTGAAATCACACAGAGAAAAACTGAGTCCATTTCCTTCTGATCTTTTTTCCTAAGTGTATTTTTAAAAACAACATTATTGACTGTATACTATGCCCTTGATTATATACTTTGCTTCTAGTGAAGATCCTACCAGCTACACATGCCACTGAGTCTTCCCAAGGCCTTTCCAGCCTATGGCTATGAAGTGGTCCTGTTGACAGTTCTAACCCAAAGAGGGCTTGCATGTAACACAAGATCCCCCCTTTCTCCAAAGCTGCATTAGTTTTGAGACCTCCCAGTATATCTCATGTTTGTTCTCAAACAATCCTGGCATACTTTTCTCTCTCAGGCCTTTTCATTGGTTTCCACCACCTGAAAAAAAAAAAATCGCTTGAAGATTATGCTCTAACTGCCACTCCTCCTTCCATGAGAATCCCAGGGCCCTCTTGGTTCCATTTTATACCCTGTGTTCCAACCCAGGGCAGTGCTCTAGGCAGACGTGGGGAGATGCTGTTCGTTCCTGCTCTCCGAGATGTGCTTGGATGTGCTGGGTCTTCCAGAGCGGCACTCCCCAAACTTCCGTGTGCACACAAATCACCCGGATCTTGTTAAGATGCAGATCTCCACTCACGAGGTCTTGGGCGGGTCTTGGGTCTAAATGCTCCCAGGTGATGCTGAAGCTGCTGTTCCCAGCACCTGGCTTTGAGCAGCGAGGGCCTAGAGTCCCTCTGTGAAAATAACCTCTCTGCTTAGGCCTTAGAGCTCTGCCCATGGACCAGGGAGTACCACTCTGTCTCCCTTATCCAGCTTGCTTCCTTTCCCTCATTCAATAAACTCAAACAGGTAGATGCCTGCAGACTACCCACTCCTTCAACTCACCCATAAGCCAAGACATTTCTATACAGCTCCTCTGCTCCCCCACCCCCCACTTCCAGATACTCTGTTCATTTTCTCTCTAGTCTATCGTCAGCTCTTCCTAACCCTCAGATTCCCAGAAACATCATAGGCAGAGAAGTTTCGTTATCTCTTTGTCCAGCTCCCATTCATCACTAGAGAGCCTCACTCATCTTCATAACCATAGCTACCCCCAGAAGTTGTGACCCTAACCCAAGGCAGTTTTCTCTCTTAAAAAATTATTTGCCAGCTCTTGGACTAATTATTTTCTCAGCTAGAAAAACACTACTGCAATCAATATTTTTACACATAAAGCTTTGTCTGCATTTCTGATTATTTCCTCGTTAGGATAGATGCCTAGGGTTGCAACTATTACATCCAAAGGTGTGAAAACTTTGGGTCTCCTGGTACATATCAGCTCCCCCTCTTCTTCCCTGGGGCCACACTGCCTATCATGAGGTCCTTGTGGCTTAATTTGAGGGGCTCTGAAAAATAGAAGACACTCCCTGTTCCCAGATAGTTCCAAAACCAGCTCTTTCATGATGACTGAAATCTATCGCACCCTGCTCTGGTTATACGCACAGAATTTGCGGGGAAACTACCAACGTTCCCATTTATCCAGCTAGAAAATGGACCACACTGTTGGGAGGTGTGCTTTGACTCAGAGCTTCCCTCCTTCTCTGAGCCCAGGGCGCCATTAAATTTGGGTTTTACTGTTGTTGATGAGTATGCATATAAAGACGAGAAATGGTGTGAAAAGGAGGGACATCTGAAACATGGATCTTGTTCCCCAGCCCCCAAGTCTCCCCACCCCACCTTGCATGAAGCAAATGGCTGCTGTGGGTGTCATGCTGTGGTGGGAGAGAGGAAGGAAGAGTGGACACAGACAGAGGGAAGGAAAGCCCCCTCCACCACTCCCACTAACCCATCCACACAATCCTGCCTTTTCCGGTCTGGAGATGGTAGAAGATTCTCCAGCTGTCTTCACCTGTGAACTCTCACTCTCCTCTCCCCGACTCTGAGGATTCCTACATGCTGAGGGCCTGTGTCAAGGAGGTGACCCAGGCTCTTTGGGAACTTCCCACCCAGAACCAAGTCTTCCCGTGTCGCTTCACAGAAAGCCCAAGGTCTCTGTGAGAGGCAGCCCTGTCCAGTCATGACGAACACTCGGGGCTCATCAAAAGCAAATTGTGCAAAGGGGAGCACACAAAAGAACAATTAATAAACTTGAGGGAATCAAAGTGGCATCAGGAGCTGGACATTTTATAGAGTCTCCTCATTAAAAGAGAGAAACAATGAGCCCTCTGACCCGGGGCCACTCCCTCGAGGCCGGCCACAGTGGATCCCACTGTCTATTATCTCGGTACCTCATTTCCAATTTGAATGGATGCCACCTGTCCTGTGTCGGCCTGCAGTAGATGGTGTTTTCTGGTTTAAAAAGCAGGAAGAAAAAGACTCATGTTATGCTTTTTCTTTCATTTTTTTTAAAGGTTTATGCATTTTTTTTTAAATTAAAAAGTAATGAAGACAATGATAGTCAATATGCAGACCAGCACCTATGCTTTTTCTTTAGCCACGGTAGTATCTGTTCTCATCCCCAACAGGAATGCTGGCTGAAGGACATATGCCAGGATTCTTTTTCCAATAATGATTTTTGAAATTCCCAGGAAAGTTCCTATTACAGCTTTTTGAGTGGTATCTTTGCTTTACATCTTCCTCCCCTTGGCTGAACGAATTGGCATTTGCGGGCTCAGGACCTACTCAGTCCCAGGCTGTGAGTTGGTGTCATCACCTGATGGATCAATTGTTCACACACGTGCTGTCTGGGGCCCTGGAATTTTTCCAAAGTGATTTCAGTCCCCACATGTGAAAAGATGGCTACTAGCAAAATTCGTTCTGCAACAGCCCTTATTTTTATAATTAATCTTTTTGGCTTCATTTTTAAAAGAAAAACTCATAAACCATTGGTAGCTTAGTTGGTGCCCCGTTGGTTCAAAAATCAGTCTTTAATGTGATGGTTTGAATTCAACAAAGATGAATTAAGGACAGACTATGTGCAAAACACCTCTTAGCCCGTGGAGTGGGCGAGCTTGAGTAGTATTAGAGAAATAGAAGATTCTGGAACCACGTGACATTAAAGAATCACTAAGGGTAATAATACCCATCTCACACCTCTTCTTACCTAGCACCTTAAAGAGACGATATTCCAAAGCTGATAACTAAGGAGAGAGTGGGAGAGGCCTTTCTCACTTCTGACCTCCTGGATCACATGGCTGTGGTATCTGCTTGATGGAAAGTCTTGCAGCTTCCTTTCTGAAGCTGAAGACAGATATTAAGGTTGTCTGCTGATTCACTTGGCAAGATGAGTCTTCTCAACCTTATCTTGAGAAAGTGGTAATAGTACCGTGTCCAAGGATACACTTCTTGGGAAAATGGAAGTAAAGCCTATGCCGGACTTTTTAAAAAGACACCCTAGAACAACACCAGGGTATCCAGAAGCCCTGAAGGAGTCAGGCAAGATGGGGGACAGAAATAACACCAGCAATAACAGCCTCAACAGAAAAAAAAAGGGCAATGATTATAACCACCATTAATACAACACCTGCGATGTACCAGGCACAGAGATACAACTTCCATTTTATGGATGAGAAGACTGAGGTTTTAATTCAAAGAGGTTGAGTAATTCATTCAAGGTCACAAAGCCAGTGAATGTGGTCATTAAAAGCATGAGTCTGAATGGGAGTTTGGTATTAGCAGAGGCAAACTATTATATATAGGATGGATAAACAACAAGGTCCTCCTGTACAGCACAGGGAACTCTATTCAATTTTCTGTGACAAACCATAATGGAAAAGAATACAAAAAATTATATATATACACACACATATATGTATGTATAACTGGGTCCCTTTGCTGTACAGAAGAAATTAACACAATATTGTAAATCAACTATACTTCAATAAATTTTTTTTTAAAAAAGCATGAGTTTGGGCAAAAGACTGATGGGATGAAAACTCAGTCCATCACTTAATAGTAAAGTGATTTAGAGCAAAACACTGAACTCTCTCTGCTGGCTCATCTCCATTTGAAATCTTGTAATAAAGAATCAGAGCTTTTAAGACTCACCCCTCCCTCTTCTCCTTCTGCCTCTCATCTGGGCATGCTAATTAGATAGCCCGGGCGCTCTCTCCTTTGGGGCTAGCCAGAAGTTTAAACCATGCATGCAAGTTTAAACCCTCACTCTGGTCCCACCCCCTAACCTCCATAAAAATACCAAGCCAGTCTCCTTTCTCTGCTCCCTCAAGCCGTTTTTGGACCTGCCTGGGAGCTGCCAGGCTCTCCCTGAAATCCTCATGTGAGCTCAACCTCTGCATACCATTTTGGTGTATATATGGCATCACCAGTGTCAATATCCAAACTAAATTCTGGGTGGGATCCGATCTGTTTCTTCAGAGTGTTCAACCCTCAACGCATTCTCCTTATCCTCTAATCTGCCTGTGCCCTGGATCTGCAGTGTCATCAATCTCCCTTACCCTCTGGCTTCCCATTGGGTTTAGTCAGCAAGAGGCATAGACCGGAGATCAGAGAGGAGAAGAGAGAGAGGAGAGGTGTTCTTCCCACTTCCTCCCTGATCTGATGACACATTTCTGGCTGTTGCAGCATCCCCCCGACCATGACATCAGCTCCCACCAGGCAGGCCCTCCTCCACAGGCTAGCGCTCCATTTCCTCCTCTCGTCCCTTCAGCACCAAGGGTGGTAACAGATCTCCAAGGCTGCAGTCTCCAGAGCCTCAACATCCTTTGTTGGGCCCCTTATCCCTGCCCCACCTCTGTTAGGAAAGGCTCCATATTGGAACCATCTGCATTCAATTCTGTTTCCTTCCAGGACCCTGACTGATTCATTCTCTAAGCCTCAACCTTCTCACTTGTAAAATAGAAATGACTAATAATACCTCATGATAAAACATCAGAGGATCGTTGTGGTGATTAAATAAGATAATTCAGGCAAGCATCTAATATACTGGCTCTATGTGCAAAGTAAACTGGACTCTTTTTGTTATTATTACTATTACTTACAACAGCAATAATAATAATGAACAGTGACACTAGAATTAAAAATCCAGGTCTTCCTACTTGTAAAGTTCATGGTTTTCCCACCAAGCTACACTTTTCCCTTCTTTTGAGAAAAGAGGTCAGACATCTCTCTCCTAGCCCATCTTGGAAATATCATATTTAGACTGTCACATGAATTAAATCATTCCATATTCCTTACTTAAACAAAGCTTCTCCAGCTCAAAAGATTTGTCAGTTAAATGGGAGCTCGCCAAAAGAACACAGTGTACTGTTTTCCTTTTAACATCTCAATGCCAGACATGATTCTATGTCTTTCACCAGCAGGGACTTTCTGGAACATCAACTTCTAAGGCAGCCAATGAGAATTCAGTATAAATCATAGTAATTAGTATTCAAATGATAGGTGTTTGTCACAAGTCCATTATCAGAAATCAAATATCCATTAGGCAATAGACATGACCTTTATAGCTTCTAAACATTGGTGACCACTGCTTGAGATGTTCTCCATCTGTCAATGCTCCGAGAGGCGATCTCATATGAAGGATCGTACAGTCTTTAAAAATAGCCAGGAAATGGGACTCTCAGTTAGAAAGACTCCCAGGTCGCGGTGACTCAAATAATTTAGTGTGTGTGTGTGTGTGTGTGTGTGTGTGTGTGTGTGTGTATAGAAGATGAGGAAGAACTAAGGAAGGAGGTAGAGAAGCTGTGGAAAATTAAGGGGACTTGGGTGATTATAGAAATAACCTGAGTTGAAGAGGTCATCCGGCTCTGAAGGACCTCCACCCATTTTCCCAGACGGTTTTCCTACAATTGTCTCCTGTCCTCCCTGGGGTTCAGAAAGCAGTGAATTAAAGAGGCAGTGCTTTTTGTGACCTATCTACTTGGGGGAAGGGTTCCATCATTGAAGTAATTTTAAATGATTGCCTCTCCAGGGCACAGTCTCGCAAAGGATGAATCACGTGTAAGAACCTGGCACTGGGTGCGGTGACACAAAGGTATAGCAAAGAACCTGGTCTCTGAAGCAGGAAAACCTGGTTCAAGTCCTGATTCTGTCCCCACTAGCTGTGAGCTCTTGAGCAAGTTACTCAGCCTCCACCACCCTTTTTCTTTAGTAAGACAAGGGTAATGATAATTATTATAAAGGTTATTTGGAGTCATAGCAAATTTAGGAAAACCACTCAGCACAGACATAGTTTATGTTTAATGAATAGTAGCTACTGTTACTCTTGGCCTCTAAGTAAACAATTGGAGCAGAGCTAACATGTGAGTTGACTCCATGGGAAATTGTTCATGCATGAGTAGGAGATAAACAGAGCACCCAGAGTATATGGGAGTCACAACAGCAGGATTCCAGTCTAATAATATTGCCAACAACTTGCTGTGACCTTGGGCGAGTCACCGCATTTTAGAGGCTAGTGGGGGCCCTTGAGCTATTTTCAAAATTTCAGAGAGTCCAGTGGAGAGTATCTAATTGTTGGAGCTGAGGATGCACAAGTTCTGCCTTTGCTTCCAGAAGGAATTATCTCAGAGTCACACAATGACCCTGGTTATTTTCACTCTGATGTGATGTTCTAATGGACATTACATATGTATTTAATTAATAAAACAGAGAAAATCAATGGATCGTTATTGAAAAAGTGTAAGCTTTTGGTAGGAAGATCTGACAAAATACAGGAAAGAAATTTAAAAAGAGACCTTTGTTGATGAAAAGTCCAGAAAGCTTTTCCTAAGGAACTTTTAGCTCAACCATATTACATATCTATTGTTCTCCGTCCTGTTTCTCCAGAATTTTCTCCCATAGGAGGAGAGTAAAAAGTATTTCAACTCATTTTCCCATGCCTCTCCTCACCACACACATTTCTAGTCACATAACACCAGCCACTGGCAACCCATCTTTATACGATGACCTCTTTCAGGCCTTTTGTCATCCACAGATGAACAAGGATATGAAGTATTGACTTACTGTTCCCCCAAAAATTGATTGAGCACATACTGTTCTAAATGATGGGAACATAACAGAAAAATCCCCTGCCCTTACAGAGTTTACATTCGAGCGGGGAAAGATAGACGATAAACCAAGTCATCAAACAGATAATATAATGTTAGTGGTAAGTGCCTTGAAGAAGAAGAAAAGGCTTGGTGAAGTTGGAGAGATAAGGCAGTCAGGGAAAGGCACAGTAAGGAGGTAAAAATCGAGTGGCTACCTGAGGGTGAGGGGCTGAGATGTGTTGATGCCTGGAGAGGAGCGCCCCAGGTGGAGAGGAGAGCCAGAGGGGGCGTGTACTTGGCACAGGCAAGGGACCGCTGGCCAGCACGCCTGGAGAGAAGCCATGTAGGAGTGGATGGCAAAGGGAGCGGCGAGGTGGCCGCCTGCCAAACCCTGGGGGCGCCCTGTGAACCACGGTCACGACTGGATTTTAGTCCAAGTGTGTGAGGGGAAACCACTGGAGAGTTGTGCATACGGAAGGGACATTTTCCAAATGTCAACTCTCCAACAGCAAGCCTGGGGCAGGGACACCAGTAAGATTCTGGACCACGTATTACTGTGGGATGACCACAGGAATAAAAAGCAGCAGAGTCTGCTGCCCTCGTGTCCCTGGATTTGAATAGAGTTTTCCCCTAACTAGACAGAGGGAGTCTCTGCCCTACTTAAGACCCTCGTGCTGCTCTTCAACCCTGGCAATAGCTCGAAGGAATTAAATGTAAAGACTCATTTTTTTTGGGCTTCCCTGGTGGCGCAGGGGTTGAGAATCTGCCTGCTAATGCAGGGGACACGGGTTCGAGCCCTGGTCTGGGAAGATCCCACATGCCGCGGAGCAACTAGGCCCGTGAGCCACAACTACTGAGCCTGCGCGTCTGGAGCCTGTGCTCCGCAACAAGAGAGGCCGCGATAGTGAGAGGCCTTCATCGCGATGAAGAGTGGTCCCCGCTTGCCGCAACTAGAGAAAGCCCTTGCACAGAAACGAAGACCTAACACAGCCAAAAATAATAAATAAATAAATAAATAAATAAATAAAATTTAAAAAAAAAAGAATCACTCTCACAGGAAAAAAAAAAAAGACTTTTTTTTTAGTTACTTTATTTTTTTTAAGTTCTTTAATATATATATGTATATATATATTTAATTGGAGTATAGTTGATTTACAATATTGTGTTAGTTTCAGGTGTACAGCACCGTGATTTAGTTATACACATATATATATTCTTCAGATTATCTTCCCTTATAGCTTACTGCAAAATACTGAGTATAGTTCCCTCTACTATACAGTAGGTCCTTGTTGGTTAACTTTATTTTTTTTTTTTTTGAAGTATAGTTGATTTACAAGGGTTCAGGTATACAGCAAAGTGATTCAGTTTTATATATATACATATATATATATGCTATATATATATTATATTCTACTATATATATATTCTTTTTCAGATTCTTTTCCATTATAGGTTATTACAAGATATTGAATATAGTTCCCTGTGCTATACAATAGGACCTAGTTGTTTATCTATTTTATATATAGTAGTGTGTATAAGTTAATCCCAAATTCCCAATTTATCCCTCCCCCACTTTCCCCTTTGGTAGCCATAAGTTTATTTTCTATGTCTGTGAGTCTATCTCTGTTTTGTAAATAAGTTCATTTGTATCATATTTTAGATTCCACACATAAGTGATATTGTATGATATTTGTGAAGACTCAGTTTTAATGTGAAGATTAAATTGACAGCAAAGAGTATTGTAGGCAAATGCAGAACCCTTCACCAAATTGAATCAATTTTAAACTAGAATAGCATCGCTAACTCACAGCTTAAATATTTCTCAGTCGAGGCATGTCTAGGTGTGCCAGCATTTGTGTGTTGGCTGGAACAAAACTTCTTTGCTCAGAAGCAATGATGGTGCATCCACTTAACAACAAGTTCTCATTTTTCCTGCCTGTCTGCTTGGGACAAGGGCACAGGCATCCTGTCTCAATCCACAATGTCTGCCCTTCAAATACTTATTGGGGACCCCAATTTTGAATTGTCAGCCATATAGCTCCTATTAAAAGCTCAGGTGAAATAACATATTTGAGAGGGTTTTCAGATTTTTCCATCAAATCATTCCCAGGGTCAGCACTGAGAATAGATAGATTTCTCTCAAGGTCTGGGGGTATAGCCTGAAGTGGCCTGCTAAGAAAAGAAATTTTTTCAAAGAGATTTCAGCAACCCAGGACAGAGCCCTTCCTCTGCCTAGCCCTGAGCTGGGCTGGAGTGAAGGGCAGTAGGAGTGTGCAATGGGCTTCGTCTTCTTTTTCCCTGGGGAGAGACTAAATGGCCTCAGAACGCCTCCTCTAGTCTAATGTTTCTATTGTCTTTCTTTTAAAAGAAATAGAACTTTATTTTTAAACTAGGTGGCCTTTATTCTGTAACCAGCCGTGAAGGATCGTATTCTGAAGCCTGTTTCCCCAGAGACACATGCACTCCCCACCCTGCCTCCCAGAGGGATCATGCTGAATCCTGTTGAAATTAATGCTGTATCATTTGCAGTTTTCAAGCAAATTCCTACTTTAAAATACCAAACATGTGTGGCGCTGAAGGTGAGAGGAATATGTCTGCTGCCTCTGGAAGCTCGGGTTTGGGCTGTGAAGGCTTCCCTGTGTAAATTGTGGTCCAGGCTGGGACTCCAGACCCAGGAATCCATGAGCCAAGGTCCACAGCACTAATTTGTTTCTCAATAGCCAAGAAGCCACATCTCAGATGCCCTCAAGGAGGCACACACCGGTGTGAGCTACTGGCAGCCCTTGGGGAAAATGGTGCCAAGCTTGGCCAGACTCTCTTTTGGTTTTGATGTGGTCTACACCGCTTTGCAGCGGCTGCTGAAACCTCCCTCTGCTTTCCACCATTTCAACGTCCACTTCATGCTAGATCCGCACATGGGAGCCGAGCTCACCGCCCACCAACAGGAGACTCCCTGGGAAGAAACCAGACTTTCTCACTGCCCACAGAGCAAGCATCCAAAAACGACCGACCACAAGGGACCGCTCTCGCGAGAGCCTGGGGGAGGTTCACAGGACCACTGAGTTCTGCGCCCTTCTCACTCCCACACTGTGAAATACACTCACACCTGCATTTTCCCCAGACAATGCCCCTTGCTTCAAAAAGCCCTGAATCCTCTGGTACAGCACGTGGACAACTTAAAAGCAGTGTTATAAAATTACCTTCTAATTAACTGGCTCTCCTGTTGCCAAGCCAGATCGCTAGAGGGTGAGCCCCTTTACTGGATGATTTGCTTATTACTCAGGCCAAGTCAAACAAATCATAAATATCTCTAAGGACAATGTTGAAAAGGCCAGGGACCAGCATACAGCCATTCCCCATCCAGCTTCTACCTTGGCTCCTGCGCATGTCAGGGGCTAAAGATGGGATTCATCTACCCGTGAAGACATGTTGGGAAACCTTTGTAATATCAGTCTCCCAAGAATTTATCATGCTTTGCACGTGGAGGTCATTCCATAAATATTAGCAGATGGGGAATGTTTCTCACTGTGTACAAATATTTATTGATCCTGGACAGCCCAATAATTCCTTCAATTGAAACCATTTGGGTTCACTCTCAGGTTCCACTTAGCCCTAGTTTCAGGACGAGCCCAAGCCTTAGACTGAGAAAAATGGACCATCTCTGAATTGACATAACTTGTGCATCAGGAACTCATCCTTCTTGCTAGTAACTTTTCTTCAGACACTACTACTTGCTGGAATTTGACCCTTCTCTGTTCTAAGCCGGCCAACCTCCTGGTTCGCCCATGTCATCACCCATCCTTAATTACTCCCTCTTGTCTCAGAGGAAGAGTCCCTGTTCCTTTTTAAAGCCATCTTCCACTTGCCACCCCTACTTCTCATTAGATGACTTCCTCTTTCCTATCTTTGAAAGCTGGGTCTCCCCTCTCTGCCTACCAGCATTTTAAAATCTTTCGAGCCCATTCTAAAAATAAATTCCCCTTGATTCCGCTTCCCGTTCCACCGGAGCTCTCTCCCTCCTGTTCCTTCCGGTGATGACGAGGCTTGCCACCTCCTCTTCCCACTTGCCATTCTCTACCCAATACATGCCATCTGTCATCTTTTTCTGCCCGGTTTTTCTGTCTTCTGACCATCCTTTCACTGTCCCTCTGCCCTGCTTTTCCTCCTCTGCCTTCCCCCCACCTCCAAACATTGATTCTGAGCCCCCGCCTTCCTTCGCTTTCTCTTCTACTTGCTTTTCCTGGAGACAGTGCAGTGCAGTGCTGAGGCACAAATCTTTAAATTCAGACACACTTGAATTTTATATTCTGGTTCTGCTACTTGTGAGCTCTCAGAACTTAGACCCCGACCTTAGAAAATCACTTAACCTTTCCTTTCTTTAAAATAAAATAAAGGTTTTTCTTTTCTTTCTTTTCTATAAAATAAAAGCAAATGATGGGACTTCCCTGGCGGTCCAGTGGTTAAGTCTTCGCCTTTCAATGCAGGGGGCACAGGTTCGATCCCTGGTCAGGGAGCTAAGATCCCACATGCCTCACGGCCAACAAAACATAAAACAGAAGCAACATTGTAAAAAATTCAATAAAGACTTAAAAAGAAAACGGGCCACATCAAAAAAATCTTTTAAAGAAAGCAAATAACAACAATAATAATAAAAATAATAATCACTGTTTCCTAGAGTTATTGTTCCCAGAGTACCAAAGGCTCAGCCTAGTCCTTATACACAGAAACTTCAATACATGGACGCTATTACTATTTTATTATCTTTATCATTACAACCCCCAGAGCGAGCTATTCTTTTCATCTTCTCGCCTGACCTCAGCTCATGCATTTGACTCATGCCACTCATCTCTACATGCCCAGCCCTGACGTCTCCCCTGAGTTCCAACTGATGCTGCAAACCACCTACTAGACCTTCTCTGGGATGTCCACAGGTACGTCAAATTCTATGTCCTGTTATAGGCTATTTCGGTCCCCCTTCCCCAAATTCATATGTTGTAGCCCTACCTAAGAATGCGACTGTATTTGGAGAGAAGGCCTTTAAAGAGGTGATTAAGTTAAATGAGGCAGTTAGGGTGAGCCTTAATCCAATCTGACCAGTGTCCTTATAAGGTGAGGATATTTGGACATACAGAGAGATCCCAAGGATGCACGCGCAGGGCCAAGACCATGTGAGGATGCAGGGAGCAGGCAGCCACCTGCAAGCCACAGAGAAAGGTCTCAGGAGAAACCCAACCTACCCAGCACCTTGATCTTGGACTTCTGGCCTCCAGAACTATTAGGAAATACATGTCTGTTGCTTAAGCCACCCAGTCTGGTATTTTGCAGCCTAGCGAACTAATACACACCCCAGGCTCTCATTGCTGTATCTTTCCTAAAACACACTCCGCCTGTTTTACCCCTTTCCGTGGACCAGTGACTCTTCCTCTGCCTCATCACCACACCGAATCAGTCTCCAAGGCCTGCTGATTTAAATTTCTGAATAGTTCATAACCTAGGCATCACCTTTTGTAGCTCAGGCCCACATGGTTTTTCATCTGGTCTATTGCAGTAGCCTCCCACCTAATTGGTCTCTCCCACCACAGCATTTCTCCACTTCCATCCATCCAATACACCAGTTAGATGAATCATTCTAACGTGCAGGTTGTTTGCCTCTGTCTTCAGCAAAAAGTCCTCCGTCAGCTCCCCACTGCCTGGGAACGTTTCTCAGCCTGGCACCAAAACCCATCAATAATTTGCCTCCAGCTTACCAATCACTCTTGTGTCCTGCTTTATCCTTCCTTAGCCCTTTGCTCTAGTCAAACAGGAAAACTCGCTGCTCGTGGAAAAGGGCTCCACGCTTTTTGACCACTCCCTGAACTAAAATGCCTCCCCAGTCCTCAGACTGTTCTATTTTTTCCATTCTTTAAGTTTCAGCTCGAATGCCACACCACCAAGCCTTTCTTGCCTTCTTCTCTATGGGAGGAGTCTTTGCACTGGGCTCAGCCCCTAACTCATCACGATGGCCTGGGTCACGTGTGTGTCCTCTCATCTCTCCTGCTCAACATTGAACCCACCGAGAGCCACACAAATGGCTCTCATTCACCGTTCATCCCCCTGGTGCCCAGCACAGCACTGGCATGTATCCCTCCCACAGTGTTGATTGATAAGCAAATGAAGAATGCCGGTAGCAAGTCATGAAGACAAACAGGCCTTGATACCCTAAATCAACCATGCTCACAAAAGAGCTGCTCTTCCTGATTTCACTCTAGTAAACTGGGTCATTTGTTCAACTAGTCAAAGTGAAGCACTAGTCTCTAATATATTTAAGCTCTAGAGATAAGGCAAATAACAAAAAAAATTTTTTTTAAGAAAATGGCAGTAGGAGGCAGAGGGTCTGGTTGTGATGTCATTAACACCTAGCCATCATATCTTTTTGTTTGTTTGTTTGTTTGTTTTATTGAAGTATAATTGATTTACAATATTATATTAGTTTCAGGTGTACAGCATAATGATTCAATATTTTTATAGATCGTACTCCATTTAAAGTTATTACAAAATAATGGCTATATTTCCCTGTGCTGTACAATATATCCTCATTGCTTATTTATTTTATATATAGTAGTTTGTGTTTCTTAATCCCATATCCCCATATCCCTACTTTTGCCCCTCCCCCATCCTCTCTCCCCACTGGTAACCACTAGCTTGTACTCTATATCTGTGAGTCTGTTTCTGTTTTGTTATACACATTACTCTGTCTTATTTTTAAGATTCCCCACATAAGTAATAACAGAGAGTACTTGTCTTTCTCTGTATGACTTATTTCACTAAGCATAATACTCTCTAGGCCCATCCATGCTTTTGCAAATCCAGCCATCATATCTTGACCTTAACATTTCTCTGCGAACATAAAATATTTACCATGTTGTTATATGGTAATTAAGACAATGCTAAGGATTCTAATTATTTTCACATCATAAAAGATGTAAGTCAGGACCCCTGAAGTTGAAACATCTTTTTTTTTAATCATCCAAGTATGAATATGACCATGGTTCTTAAATGCAGCCACATTCTTCTCCATCCATTTTCTCCACAGGCATTTTCTGGGGGCTGCTGAAGGCCGGGCACCGGGCTGGGGGCTGCAGATCCTTGTCTTCATGGAACATTCCAGTCTAGTTCTGTCCTGGCTTGAGTCACAGTTCTGAGAGCCACCCTCTAAAAAACAGAGTGATGATGTGCATATAGCTGAAGGCAAAATATATTCTGGGAAAATAAAACTTTTAAAAGTAGATTCATGTCTCATCACACCATATGGCCACATGAGTGATCAGATGCATCTATCTGTGCTATCGATAGAAAAACAGAGCAGATTACATATACTTATAATTGTGAGGAATTACATCATTAAAGAATTTAGATTTAATGGGGGGGGGTTTGGAAATAAGATGCATCACCATATGGAAAACTTTAATTCTAATTTGCATTTTAATGGAAATGAAGCTTCAAATGCCTCATTCTCTTCAGTAAGCCTTTCGTAGGTCTCTCTAGCTTGAGCAAACCAGATTTCTGCTGGAATCTGATTTTCCAGAAAGTTCACACCACCTAAGAGCATTTAAGGTGAGAATATCATAGTGATATGTTAAGCCACATATATAGGGAATCCTTAAATACTGATGCTAAGAGTACATGGCTCTTTTTTGTAAAGAAATGTTTATCCCTGATGTTGAACATAATCCATATTCTTTGAAAGAGAAATATAAAATTCAATTATCTGGAATCCCAGCACCCCAAAATAAACACTCTATTACTATTTTATGTCCTTCTTTTCTCAACACACGTAAATGGTTATAATTTTTATTGTTGTTTTTGTTTTTACAAAAATGGACATCAGACATTCTATTTGTGATCTACGTGTGTTCCCTTAAAGCTTATGGTGAATATCTTTCCCTGTTCATATATGTAGATCAACATTAAGATTCTTAGGGGCTGCAATATTCTACTACATGAATATGCCATAATTTATTTACCTTGCTTCCTATTGCTATATATTTAGATTGTTTCCAGTTATTGCTATTGTAAACAATTTTGTAATAATCAAGCTTGTATCTTTGCCTTTCCAATAATTTTCTAATTTCTAAAAATGGTACACAGAAGTTTGTCACATCCTTTTGCAAAAGACATTTTGGCATAACTGAAAAAAAAAAGAAAACTTTCAGCTCTTAAAAGTCATCAAGTATGTCAACATAATTCAAGGATAGTCTTCAGCCAATGGTACTGGAAAAAATGGATATCCGTGTGCAAATAAATGAACCTCAACCTTGACCTTACACTATAAAATAATTACCTCAAAATAAATCCTAGCTCTAAGAGCTAAAACAATATAAAATTCTTCAGGAAAATATAACCTTGGTGTAAGCAGATTCTTAGAACACAAAAACTTCAAACCATTAAAAAAACTGATAAATTGAACTTCATCAAAATTTTAGATTTCTGCTCTTAGAAAGACATCATTAAGAAAATGAAAAGACAAGTCACAGATTGGGAAAAATAACTGCAGAACATAGTCTGCTAAAGGACATCAATAATATGTAAAGAACTCTTACTATGTAATAAGACAAACATCTGATAAAAATAAACAGGCAAAAGATTCAGTAGACACTTCACCAAAGAAGATGTGCAAATGGACTAAGAGCGCCTGAAATGATGCTCAACATCACACACATTAGGGAAATGAAAATTGAAATCACAATAAGAAACCACTCATACCCACTAGGATGGCTAAAATAAGGAAGAGTAACCATATAAAGTATTAGTGAGAATGGGGAGCTGGAACTCTCATATTTTGTTGTTGGGAGTATAAAATTGTTCAGTCACTTTGGAACACAGACCGACAGTTTCATCAACAGTTAAACATATACTTACCATACAACCTGGCATTCTCACTCCTACATATTTATTCACATGAAATGAACACACAGGTTTGTGCAAAACCTTTCACACGAATGTTCATAGCAGCATTATTCATGATAGCCAAGAAGTGGAAACCATTCAACTGGTGAATGGATAGACAAATTGTGGTATGATGGAATACCACTCAAGAATAAAAAGGAATGAACTATTGCTCCATGCAACAACATGGCCGAATCTCAAAAGAATTATGATAAGAGGGAAAAGCCAGACATAAAGTCGACGTATCAGATGATGTCATTCATGTGGAATTCTAGAAAAGGCAGAAGTATAGTGATAGAAAGCAGAGCAATGGTTGGAAGGGACGGGGGGTAGTGGATGAGGACTGACTGCAAAGGGACACGAGGGACCTTTCTGGAATGGTGAAAATATTTTCTATATCTTCCTGTGGTAATGACGTATATGCTTCTAAACTCCTGAACTTGTATACTTTAAATTAGTGAATTTCATTGAAAGTAAATTATACCTCAGTTTTTCAAAAATCATGACCTATAAATTGTAATATGTGCAAGAGTCATCCTCCCCTCGTTCCTAATCTTCACCCCATCCTTCATCTTGCAGGGATATATGGTGATTTACCCATTTTTTTTGGTAAAAACAACTTTTAAAATTGTTTTGATTCATCAAAGTGTCTTCTATATCAACAAGCTGTGACAAATTGATTACATCCAAGTGTCTTGCTTCTTCCCAGCCTTGTCCAGGATAGGGCAGTGTCTTCTGATGCCGGACATCCAAATGCAGATTAAAAATTTCAGTCAGTGCTCCAGATATTTAAGACAACCTAAGTGGTTGGTACTAGATATATTGAATATCTGAACATCTGACTGAGTTTTTCATCTGGGTGTTCAGATGCAAAATGGACGTGAAAATTCTGAGGTGCACAGGTAGACATTTTGGAGGCCCGGGCATCTGGAAATCGATTAGGCAACTACATGACCTAAAGATGTAAATTCAAGGGTTCACATTTAAAGCAAGTCAGAAGATAACTACACCGTGGACACACGAGAAAGATTGTTGGTAAGACTTCTGCACCTCAGGAATTGGTGATGGTGATTGGTGATGGTGATGGTGATGATGAATAACTCTTGAGTGCTTACTAAGTTCCAGGCTCCGTGTTAAGCCATTCACTTGCACTAACTCATTTATTCTTCGCAATAGCCCCATGAGTGAGGTGCTGTCAACAGCCCCACTTTATTGAGGAGAAAACTGAACTTGAAAGAGTATGTGAATCCTCCCCCAAGTTTGTGCAGCTAGTAGATGGTGGACCCAGGGCTTCAATCCTAGAAAATGGTTCCAAGAGAGACACAGAGTGCAAGGGGAAATAGGGCGCTGACTAAGCTTGCCGCCAGCAGCAGACTGGAATGTTGGAGCCAATAATTCACAAGCACACAAGGCTAGTGATTGAGGGGAAGCTGGGCGCATGGTAAGATGAGAGGATGAAGATGAGATGAAGAGGGCAATATGATAGCCACAGAAATTATTGAGAGAACCGTAGGAGTTCCAGTTTTGTGCCCAAAGGACATTGCAAGCTTCCACTAGTCTGCATTTTAATTTAAAATGGTCTTAGGGGAAATTCAATCCAGTTTCCCCTTTCCTTACTATGAACTTTAAAAGGATTATTTTCTTCTGCCAAAACCTTACTTCATCCTAGGGGGTCTCCCACCCCCCGCCAAATGCAAGTCCGTGGCAGGAGAAAGTCCCCCATTGTCCCCCCACTCCCTGCAGGGAGTGGGGCCTCTGAGGTATCAAAGCCATAAAAGGCCAATTTGATTTTGGAGACATAACCAAGAGGTTTATACAGGTCAAAATACTCAAATTCAATCCTAGTCAGTTGTTTCAAGCATTCGAAAGCTCATCTAGTACTGCATTCTGCCAGCCTAAAACTCCCTTGTTCTTTCATTGGCAAGATGGTTCTTAGAGTATAGTAAGAGTTCATGTTCACTGAGCATTTACCATGGGCCAGATTCTTTGCCCAGCACTAGAACATGCGCTGTCCTATTTGAGTCTCACCACAACCCTCTGAGGTAGATATTATTATTATTCCAATATTACAGATAAGAAAACTGCAGTTAAAGACATGTTTAAATGACCCAACATAAAGACATGACTCCCTGACACCCTCCCTCTTCACCTCTACTCCTTTCTGCCCTTCCCTCTGGACCCCAGACTGGTGAGAGACAGAGGGCTGAGTGCCCATGTTTCTGCCTCACCTGTATTTCATTGTGGGTAGAAACCTGGGCCATGCAGAAGCTGGCTGTGCTGCTGATGGAGGACTCAGGGAGCTTCAGAAGCAAAGCTCCTAGGGTTGGGTGGCCATCACACATCAGCTCGGCCCACTAAGGCTCCACTGTTCCCGTCTTGTATGGAGGATTCAACAGTTCCAGCATGTTCCATTAGAGTGCTCCAAAGCATCAACAACACCTTCTCTGCTGTCAGGTGACACCATCAACTCCACGGAGTTTGCTAGGAGCTAGCCAAGAATAGCAAGGCAGCCACGAAGGTGAAAGCTCACCGTGGATTCAGGAAGAGATCGTAGTGATGGTCTTACCCAACGGCTGTTACTTCTTACCTGGGCACTTCCCGCACTGCTGGGATTGTTGGCTTATTTTTTAGAGGGTACTAGGAGTATCACAAGGAGGGGAAGGATCTGAAAAGAAAGGATTTTCTCTAAGAACTATCTCCACTGCCATTTTATTATAGAAAGCATTGCTGGTAATGCCCACTGCAAGGAGTCAGGAGAGCAGTTGCCCCTGGGAGGGGCAGTGACTGGGCAGGGGCACAGAGATGCTCCTGGGTGCAGGTAACCTTCTGTCTCCTGATCTGGGTGCTAGTTACACAGCTGTGTTCAATCTGAAAATTCATCAACCAGGGTACTTATGATATCTACACTTTTCTACATGAATATTATGCTCCAATAAAAAGTAAAAGAGATATTGAAAACGAAGATGGCCAGTTAATAAATCCATCCTCTTTTAACCTTTCTGGAGCACAAAATCTGGCGAGAAGTGAAAATGAAGACTTATTTGTGATACAGGCTCGGGTCTCTGCCGCTCTGCTAAGAACCTTAGCAATACCCACTGTCCTGGGTTCCTGTTGGTGACTTCCTGTGAGTAGATCTCTCTATGACTCTGGATACTTCTAATGGAGAGAGGGGAAAGGAGGAAGAGCAGAGGTCAATTAACTTGGCCTCCTGCCTCCCTCAGAGACCAGAGCTGTGGTTCCTGCTCATTTTCCACACTTGGGTTCCGATTTGAGTGACTGTCAGCATGAAGACCCCTGTCACAGCTTTGTGCCTGGGCTGATGAAGAAGGCTGGATGGCTGTCTGTACTCAGCAGAGGCATTTCCAAGAAGCAGTTCATACCACATGCATATACTGTCTTAAGCTCAGGGACATCCTGAATTGAAGCTAGGGAAAGCCCAAGAATAGGATCTATCAGCCAATGTATTTTGTTATAGTCATAAACAAGTAGTCTTAAAATTCCAAAGAGAAACAGTGCTTTTTATTTCCTGAAATCTAAGCTCCATCAATTTCATCACAAATTTCATTTAAACAAGATGCTCTGTGCTACATAGACAAGGGTTGACTCTCAGTGAGACGTAGGAAAAGTCAGCCAGCACACTCCCCCATCCAAGAAAATGAGTGCTAGAGAGGATAGAAGTGATGGGGCAAATGAAACAAGTCTGGTCAGGTATTGATCACTGTTGAAGCTGGGTGATAAGTATTAATTCAAACAACTCTTCCACGCAGAGGACTCCTGAACTTGCAGCTGAAACCTCTCTGGCCATCAACACAGGGAGGTATTGGACGTTGTACTCGATCACCGGGCCTTCACCTGAACCTCAACATCTCGGCCTAAATTTCTCATCTGAGCCAAAACTGTCTCCTCTCCAGTTTCCTCCATTTATTCCAATCTCTTGGGACTAAAATCTCAAACTGAGGTCTCCTTCCTCCTCTTCTGGAAAGTATCTCACTAGTGACCACCTCTTGTTTTTACTTCACAATAAGGATTATAGTTCTACTGCCAACAAACTAAATCAGACCCTTTAAGCTTCCCTAGTATTACTGAAAAAGGCCCCTTAATTGTTTCCTTGACTCTAGTACCTGTTACCTCC
Organism: Eubalaena glacialis; assembly: GCF_028564815.1. NCBI lineage: Eukaryota > Metazoa > Chordata > Mammalia > Artiodactyla > Balaenidae > Eubalaena > Eubalaena glacialis. The sequence continues at coordinate 58,486,515 of NC_083719.1, forward strand.
ATTCTGTCCCCACCTCTATTTCAAATTAGTCGTCCCCAAGATAGTTTGACCACGCCACTCTGCCACTCAGAAACTTTCCCTGACTCCCCATTGCTTACTGACTACCTCTAAAAGCTTCCGCTTGGCCTCCACCACTGAACCCAATATATTTTTACAACTTCATCTCCCCTCCACTCCTCTACACAAAACATCAGCTCCAGACAAATTTATTTATTCACTCTTGTTCAAATATAGTTTGCCCCTTCCACTCATCTTACTTTTTTATAGGCTGCTTTCCCCACGAAGACTGACTTCCAAAACCAATCCTAACTCCCAAGGCCAAGGTCAGTTCCCCCTTCCTTAGTAATGAGGTTCGTCAGCCTCCAGTTTGAACTAATCACTCTTTCCTAAAAACCTCCCATAATTATTCTTCATATAATCCAATTGGCAATTAACCACTTACTGCCTACTGATCTTGCAACAATCATTGCTTTCTATTGTTAAGTGCTTTATTATTACTTAAGTTTTCATATTTGTAAATTTTGTATCTTCAGTTTGGTTGTTTACCTCTGCTGTAGAAAGGGACAAGTTTATTCTCTTTGTATCTCACAAAACATTTAAGAGTAACTTGCACATGGTAGAAGCTCAGTAAATGTTTGTTGATTGAATGTGTTAAAGAGATGAGTTAAGAAGTGGTTACCTCTAACATTTAAGTTCATCACTTTATATTCTTTTAGTTAACATGCCTTCATGGTTGGTCCCAGAGCTTTGAGAAAGCACATGTCTCTAAAATGTTTGTGCATCCTGTCATGATTTTGTACCTTATATCCTTCATCCTGGCTTCACATTCATATATGGCAAATTTGGCCTTTTACTCTACCATTAATAAACTGAGTGTGATTTTTAAACATTGAGAGTAGAGAGCTAGATTAATTCTGCTACATTGTGTAAAATAAAAATTTTCTTCACCCCATCCCACATAGATCTCACTCAACAAAATTGTAAAAAAACAAAAGTGAACTTAGTTACCAATTGTTATTCTCATCTAGTATTATTTAAAATGCTTTGAAAAGAAATTAGTGTAAAACACGCATTGACCTATTTGAAAGACGCTAGATGTCTGCAAGCTGTGAAGTACAGTCAACTAGTTACTGTCTTCTCATAGCTTCAGGGGTTTCCAGACAAGTGACTGGCGGTCAACTGCTGACCAGCCATCTCGGCCTCCAGCTTACACCCAGCCCACTTTATCCAAACCCACTGAAGGAGATTGTTCATTTGGTCCAACTCACCAAATATCAATCTAAGACAGGTTGGAAAATAAGTACCTTCTCATATGCTGGTAACTGTCAGTTTGTCGTGGCTGCCTGGAGCGCAGTGATGGGAAGAATTCTAACGCCATGTCCAGGCTCAACAGGAAGGGCCCATCAATGACGTCTTGATGTCTGCCATGGACACAAGATGTGTTGGCCCCTGAGCCATGAATTTGCTACTTCTGGCCTAAGCAAAACTTAAAACATCAAGTTCCTCAATGGCAAAGACTCTACTCTATTCACCTTTGTGCCTCCCTACCTCTCCTCTCCCTTCACCCAGACTTAGTTCAGTGTCTGCCATGAAGTCGGCACCAACAGAGAAGGTGTAGTTGCTTACAGGTATCTGTGCCTATAATGGACGTGTGTGCCCTTTGTCACACTCAGTTTCCACTTCCCCTTCATGTGGAAACAGTCCCCATTTTCATTTGGAAATTCATGCATCTCCGGTTTTCAGTCAGTGTGGTTCTAGGGGAGATGATTCTACCCCAGGCTTGTTGTGACGTGTGATCCAGGCCACCAAAAGAGATCACTGCATTCCTCACTAATTGGCTTAGGAAGGGCATGTGACTCTATTAGGGCCAATGAGATACCTTGAGATTTCTGCTGAGGTATCTGATAGGGAGACAGTCCCTCTTCTTGCTTGCCAGATTTGAAGCTAACTCCAAGCTATCACATGAAATTGAGAGTTTCATGCTAACAGAAAGAAAGACTAAGTCAAAATGTGATGACGACAACAATAGCCATGATTACATCAACTGAGCCCCAAAGCCCATCACTCCTGAAGCCCTGACTACCTCTCACTGATAAATTCCCTTTCCTGCTTAAGCCTTTTTGAGTTTTCAGTTACTTGTAACTGACACAGCACCCCTGAGATAAACCTTTACAAGGGTCTTCTTTGACTCTTTAACAACTACAAAAATGGTAATAATATCCAGTGGAAAGTCTGAGAAAGGACTGCTTGGGTGGTATTTATGCTGACGTTAGGAAAGATCATACTCTGCCAACAGAAAACACAGCCGTTCAAAAGCAAAGGGTTTGGGAGTTGACCACTAGCTGGGTGTATCTTTTGTTCTATGCCATTGCTTTCTTGTGTGAGTGCTGATGACTGAGAATGGACTGTTTACGCTGTAAGTGCTTTAACAGCAGTTTGATCAGCCCGGTGAGGGAAGGCTGGTGGCTGAGTCACTGTCCGAGGAGTGTTGGCAGCAATCTCCAAAGCCAGAAGAGAGGCCGTCTCTAGAAGCAGTAGGACTGGTCCAGGCAGCTGTGGGGAAAGCTGCCAGCCACAGGCAGTCCCAAGGTTCGGAGCAGAGTCCTCCAACCTCGCACACGCTGAAAGCTTCTCACGAGGGATGAGGAGGTAGGGGGAGGGACCGTAGTCTACTATCTCAAGAAAACAGTACTCAGGAGGAAGATGCCTCAAAAAGTGTCTACCCTAGCTGGGTTTAGGCAGCATCCTTGCAGCACTTGAGTACCAGATCATGTCAGAACATCGCCCAGAGGGCTGTGCCCACTGCTTAGTGAGTACCTTTGACATTACTGACCTAGAGTAACTTGAAGAAACAGTAGAGTCTTAGCCACGATCCGAGTCTCTTCATCTTATGCTGCTGTTTTTCACAACTAAAAATAGTAGCTTCCTGCTTCCCTGAGATAGGGCTCAGAGGGCGCCTTGAACATCAACGCTGAAATGCTTATTTCAGCTCCAGGAAAATGCGTCTGTTGTGTCTCAACAAAATTGCTGTCTGAGGAGAAACTATCTTTTGCTGCAATGCTCCCACAAAAGCCTGCAGGAAAGGGTCACACAAACATCCACAAAGGGAAAAGTCAGATAAGATTTCTTCTCTTTTTTTCCCTCCCTTTTAGCTCTAAGCTATGAATGTGCTTAAAAGTCCAAGTGATGAGTGAAGTAAGTCAGAAAGAGAAAAACAAATACCATATGCTAACACATATATATGGAATCTAAAAAAAAAAAAATGGTCATGAAGAACCTAGGGGCAAGACGGGAATAAAGATGCAGACCTACTAGAGAATGGACTTGAGGATACGGGGAGGGGGAAGGGTAAGCTGGGACAAAGTGAGAGAGTGGCATGGACACATATACACTACCAAACGTAAAATTGATAGCTAGTGGGAAGCAGCCGCATAGCACAGGGAGATCAGCTCGGTGCTTTGTGACCACCTAGAGGGGTGGGATAGGGAGGGTGGAAGGGAGGGAGATGCAAGAGGGAAGAGATATGGGGACATATGTATATGTATAACTGATTCATTTTGTTATAAAGCAGAAACTAACACACCATTGTAAAGCAATTATACTCCAATAAAGATGTTTAAAAAAAAAAAAGTCCAAGTGTTGAGGCCCATTCTGTCTGGTTCTTGTTCCTCAAGACATGTTCAAAGATATCAAAAGTCAGCCTCTGAGGCTGACAGGAAAATGGTCCTTTTTACTTAGCCGCCAAAAGAGTTTAAATCAGGGGCCTTGCGGAAATTCAACGGTGAGAGCTAAGAGGGAAGTTTAAGATTGTTCCCTGACGTTGGAAGATATGGCACTTTCTTTTTTTTTTTTCTGCAGGCAAATCAAATTCACACAGCTGTGCCTTTAGAACAATTAGACACACCTAGAAGATCAACAATTTTAGGTTCCCTAATGATCACATCTCATCCCTATGTTTTATCTAAAGAACTGGAAACTGGAATTTGATCAAATCAAATTCACACAGCTGTGCCTTTAGAACAATTAGACACACCTAGATCAGACCGGGATGCCAAGAAAATGTCCCCAGGAAAGAGAAACAGTAAACATTCTGACATCATATGAACTGATTGGCTTTTTATATTCTGAGGTCTTTTCAGAGAGATTTTACTCAGATAAAAATGCGAGCATCTGAACCATATGCCTCCGTGTTTTCTCTGTGCCGCTGGCCTGAGCAGCTGGCAAAACATGATCTAAGACTGATAAACCGTCTTGACAAAAGCACTTCAGAGGGCCAGGGTCTGAAAGATGTCTGAATTTTAAAAAGGTACTAATTGCTCAAAGGGTGAAACAATTCTTCTGAAATCTAACCCAGTACCTTAACAGAACCCAGAACAACACTGACAGAATCTCAGAAAGAAAACCTGCTTGCTTTCCTGACACAGAGGAAAAGTATGCCCACTAAGGATAGGGTGACATGGGAGAATGCACTGACTGCGACTTTTCAGGCTCTGATGAATCCTTCAAGAGCTGGAAGAAAAATGTGACTTTAGCAACCGAGCAAGAAACAAAAGAGCAAAAATCTGTCACTGGGGAACTATTGGAGATGAGGTTAGTGGTCTCTGTGTAAACTTTGATGTCTGTCAGCTCAATCCTCCCAACAGCTGTTGCGAAGGTCTGTCAGGACGACTGCAGGGGACTGTGCCCAAAGGCTGGGGATGGATGGCCCATCTGCACACTCGGTAGCTCTGACCCTCCAGAGACAATGTGAACTCCACAACTGGGCCTGCTCTGCTCCTTTGGCACCTGCAGTATGGATTTCATATCAGCAATTGACAGCTGTCTAATAAGACTTTATCAAACATACAAAATCCTACATTACTGGGCAGTGAAACCAAGTAAGGACTTCAGTGGCCCTATGCCATCTGGACCAATCAGGGTTGAGGACTTGTGTGCCTGCCACCGTGTTTTATCTGGCCACAGTGCTTCCACATCGGGAGTCTCATCCCTATGTTTTATCTAAAGAACTGGAAACTGGACGATGAGTGAACATCTCCATACCTAACGCGCAAAGGTATGTTGGAGTGGGATCCTCAACTCTTGATCCCCATTGCCAACGGCATTTGTGATAAGAACGGATGAACCAAATCAAATAAAGAAGGATAGTATCAGGATAGCTACTCTATGTCCCCAATGAACAATTAACATATTACTGCTGTCTGCAAAATATGATCTAGACAACTAACAACATAAAACACATCCCAAGCTCATTCAGTATGCACACGTCAATTTCTGGTGATGTCTCCAGGAATTGAGTAGAAAATATTATGCAGAAATGGGGGTAATAGGGGGTAACAGAAGGTAATGGCTTTACAAAACACAGCAGTGAGCCTGGCATCCCATTACCCTCCCCTCCATCCCCTCCTTCTCTGCCTCTTCCCTCCTCTGAGACAGCAATGCACAACCAAGGGAGTGGTCGAGATTACCACATGGAAGATGAATCACGGCTGTGGTCCACAGCTCCACCCGCTCTCAGGAGGGAGCCGCTCTCAGATGGTAATGGCCTCGTTACTGATGCTATGGAGGCGGCGGCAGGCCTTCTCTAAAAGACGAACTGGTACTATCCACACTTCACAGGGTAAATTAAATTCCTTTGAGCTTATTTACCTACGTGAAGATGGTTGGACTCTCGCTAAGCAGAAGTTTTAGAGTGAGATTGTGCTGATGCCTCATCCCTGTGTCTCATTGGTAAAGCACAAGAGAGGTGACCAGGCATGGGGGGGATCTGTGTAGATGATGCTCTTTCTCCTGCCTTCACAATATGCCAGAATTCAACTTTCTGCTTGGCTGGAGTTTTGAGTTTGGGATTTTTACATGTTTGTTTCGGGAGGGAGTAGTGTTATCACCTTTGCAGCTACTTACTATGGTCTTGGAGCTTCTGGCTTACCTATTGTTTATTGATCACCTATCCAATACTATATATCTGCCAGGCTCTGTGCTTAGTCAATACATATGCATTATCTCATTTAAAGACAATCGTCATCTCTCAAGGTAGATATATCTCCCCATTAAACAAACTAATACTCCAAGCAATTAAGTTTCTTCCCAAGGTCAAATGAAATAGTAAATGACTGAAAAATTAGAAGCTTGATGTGCATCCTTTCACTATCCAAGAACCACCTCCCCAGGACTAGAGCTTTGTCCAGGGGGCAAGAACCAGCAAGGAGCTGCCTCTGTGCACAGGGTCCATAGCAGAACAAGTCCGTCTGCAGGATTCCCATGTCTATAGAAGGTGAAGGTGCCAGCATTTGCCCAGCTTGTCAATGGAGTGCCTGCTAATCCTCCCCATCACTGAGAACCGAGGGACAGCAGGGGCATTCTTCCTCTGCATGTGAAAATCTACAACGGAACCTCAATGTATAATTGGCTAGTAGGGGTGGCCAAAAGAAGTATCTAGAGCTTGCTAAAACAAGAAACATTCAAGTGGTACGTGAACCACCCAGAGTTACCAGCTCCCTGGTGCCCAGTGCCGACCTTCTTACTTGGCCTCTTGGCAATTTTACTACGTGTTAGAAAGTTCTTGGTACAGTATAGTTGCATTCAGACAGAATATAATCATAAATTAACACACATTTTTGGAATATAAGTTCACACACTTGTGAGTTTATATGCTCTGGATAGTGCAGAAAATTAAAATTACGTGATTCAAGAGAACCATATTGAAGAATACTGGTTCTCAACGTAAAGGCAAGCTGACGTCATCACCATCTCCATGCCATCTGTATTTCTTTCATTACATCAAATTAACACTGACCACAGTGGTGAGAATAATATGATTACATAACTATGCATCTGAAATTTTATCAGATTGGGATCTGTTCAGCTTTTCTCCAAATCTCTGTCTCTCAATTTTGCTGGGCATGTGGTCCACAAGAAATCCTGCTCTTTCAAGAATAGGTATAGAGACAGTCAAGGTCAAGGGTCACCAAGTCACAAGGGGCACTTCTCAAACTTTCTCACCAAAATCTCCCAAGGACGGGTTGAGTCAGCACATCACCCAAAGGGTCAGCCCAACGGCCTTCAGCAAGAGAATAGATTCCTCAAAGTCTAATGCTTTACCTTAAAGCTTGTGGAAATCCCCCACTTTGCCCGTAATAAGTCCACATATGTTAACATAGAAATGATATTCTATTTCTTACGTGCTTAGAACTGAAGCTTCAGGAAGATGTGTCATATGCATCCAGTATTCCAGGTGTCACCTTGCATTCTCAGGGTACAAACACGGAATCCAATGTCCTTGGTTCTTTAAAATCAGGGCAAAGTGGAGGAGTGAGGAGAAATGTAAAAAGGGAAGCTGTCTGGCCAGCTGAAGGGCAGAGTTAAATTTGTAATAAACCAAGAACAAGAACAAAGCCCAGCCAGCCCTATTTCAAACAAGACTGTGCAAATGCGCGTGAGCTTTGTATCCCAGCTGTGCTGGCAACACAGCCACGGCCTCACAGAAAGGAGCATTTGTCACAGGGCTGCTCAAGGGCTGATTTCCCAGGCAGGGCTCCTGGTCTGCAACCAGAAAGCTGAGTCACTGGAATGCTTCGGCACTGACCCAGCCTGGAAATCCCCAGAGAACATGCCAGTCCTCCGCTCCTTCCCAGCACTGAGCTGGGCAGGTGAGTATCCCCGTGGTTCTCTGGTGCTGCGTCTCAGCTGCCCCGGCTCAACAGAACAGGTCCTTCCCCGACTGGGGGCGCCGGATGAGGTGGGCATCAGGGTATGGAAGCCACAGCCTCCGCGTGGCGAAGGCCCTGTTACAGCACCGCAGGCTATTGTCACCAGGCCTTACCTGGCCACCCGTGTATGTTTGTGAGGACTGTTGCCATGGCACCTGGCCTCTGCTCTGTGTGTAGTGAGTGAAGTAGCGCTGGCCAAGCAGGGCTCCTCACAGGACCGAAACTCATGTGGGACGTGCAGAGTGGTGGGACCTCAAAGAATCCTGGAAGGGAGCCTAACTGACCCTGGGGGCGCGGGGTGGGGGAGAGTACCGGGAGGAGCAGGGAAGGTTCTAGAAGTTCTGAGAGATTATGTCACAGACTCCCTAAAGCCCCCTCAGAAAGAGCCATAAAACTCCTTCTCCTGCCAGAACTTCTTGGGCTACCATGGCTGACTTTGGCTCTCAGATTGGGCCAATTCTATACAAAGATAAAATAGATGTATGTATAAATATACTTTTTTATATATTATTAAATATGCACATTATTAAATATATAAATTATTGTATATATAGAGAGAGATATATAGATACAGCAAAGCAGCAATATTTCCTCTCCTTTCCTAGAGAGAGAAAAAAAAAAAACCCAGCAAATTTGACAAAAATAAAGCTAAAATAATTTCTACAGTTTTCAAATAAAGGAACGCATAATGGGAGTTAAACTTCTGTTTCCTCGGGAGCACTGGGGCATAAAGGAGTAGGGAAGGTTGCAATATCTTCTGGTGTGAGGGTAAAATCAAAGAGGAAGGGAAAGGAAAAGAAAAGGGTGAAAGAGAGAACACAGAAAAAGGATAACTCCATAGAAGGCAGAAGAGGCCATTTCAGAGTCAGGCAGTCAACATGTCAAGGCCTTTAAGAGCAAATAAACCTTAAGACTTCACCCCAACAGAACCCAAAGAGGTTAAAAGTGTGAGTTAAGTATAGGTCACAGCGTTGGATTTTGGACTTGCCCCATGTGTGCTGGACAGAGGAAATGGAACTCAGGGCCCAGGAGGGCAATGACAATACTATTTACATGGCACATCCTATATGCAGACGCTCTTCCAAGTGCTCCCCATATTTTAGTGCTCACAGCAAACCTGGAGTAGGGGAGAGGGCAGTATCACTCTCCTTATTTCATAGATGTGAAACCTGTGGCCCAGAGGGGTCACGTGACTTGCGTAAGGTCACACAGCGAGTAAGAGGGAGGGCCACTCAGGACTTGAACAAAGGTGGTCTGACCCAAACCCCACCCTCTTAAGCACTGCCCTGTACCACTTCTCCAGGGTAGTGGTTCTTGAGTGTGTGTTCACCGTTACTCTCAGGAATGGTTTCCCACAGGCAAGATTACAAGTTTAAAAAAAGAAAAACTGGGTAGAGAGAAATTTCAAGCAGGTTTTGGAAAGCAATCTGATCAAGAGCTGTGTGTGGGAGGGCTGGTAAGGCGGCCTCCGCCAGGAAGAAGGCCATCTGCGTGGCTGGAAGGCTGGAGATGCTCCCCACGCAGGAGAAGGAGCCTGGCCAGCACAGAACCTCTGCCTTCCCTTTGGTTTTCAGCTGGTTCTGAGCACTGGGTAAGTAGAGGAGGGGTTTCCCAGGGCTGTCAACATCTCACAGCCCCAAATCTTGCTTTAAAATGCTCAGCCTTGAGTTTCCAGGTGTCCTCAGGTCTTTTTTCAAAACTCAAACTGGAGCTGAAGGCAAACAAACGAACAAACAAAAACTGCTCATTGTAATTATCTAAGGCATTGTTAACTATAGATAAAGTACCCAAGTAGAGCAATATTGGGAATCCTTCAGACAGAGAATGCACTGGAATATTCTTGGCCTTTCTGATATCATTCTACCTGTATACCTTGTCTTCTTGCCCTTGGCCTTGAGGAGAAATTGCTGGGAGTAAGTGTCACCAGCAGCCCTGGCCAAAGGCCTGTCTTTCTGCTATTCCACTGTAGTCTAGGAGTCCAGCATTTGGCATCCTCAGCTTGCCATGGTCTTTGGGGGGCCTGAAGATCCACTGTGTACTTGAAATACTATTTAAGTGGTCTACAGCAGCTCTTCAGATATAAGTTCTTTGCTGAAAAAACCCCACAAATTTTACTTAAAATGAACCAAACCTGTTTGAGTAAATGAAACCTCAGAAAAAATGCAAAACTCTTCATTGTTATAACTTTTCCTCTCTAGATGCTACTGCCTGACCAACTTAGACAGGTAGGAATCACTCTCAAAAATATAATCATTAAATATCTACATAAGAGAGGAAGGATAAATGCTCTGGCTTGGTTTCCAAACCTTGGGCTGCAGAGTTTCTGTAGATAAAGAGGGACATTGTTTCTAACAAGTGTCACTGACTGAACCACCTGGGATGAGACGATATAAAATCATGTTCTGTGATGAGCTTTCTGTTGTCCTTTTGCTTTTCTCTTTCCTTTTTGCAGCGCCCATCCAGGGGAGAGTGTGTTATTTTCATTGGGTATGTAAGACGAATCCATTTTGCATTGAAAACTCAATTCAAACTGACTGCTATAACACAATGACTTATGAGGAGTGTCACAAATAAGTTGATACTCGTAAGGGAATACCAAAGCGTGGGAATGAGTTCCTTTACAAATTAGAGCCGACTCAACGGTCTCACATTTTGGAGTCACTCATAAGCCTGTGTAGTCCAATGTGCTTTCTTAAATGGCAGAGACAGAGATAGAATTACAGTTAGTGAAAGAAATTGCACATCCTCAGTATACAACCACGGCCCACCTCTTACCCATTAGGATGGCTACTATTAAAAACAAACAAATAAAAATAAAAAAATAAGTGTTGGCAAGGATATGGAGAAATTGGAAAACTTGTGCACTGTTGGGGGGAATGTAAATGCTGCAGCTGCTGTGGAAAATAGTATGGCAATTACTCAGAGTTGAATGTAGAATTATGTATGATGCAACAATTCCACTTCCGGATATATATCCAAAAGAACTGAAAGCAGGGGCTCGAAGAGATATTTGCACACTACGTTCATAGCAGCATTATTTACCATAGCCAAAGGATGGAAGTTACCCCAAGTGTCCATTGATGGATGGATGAATGGATAAACAAGACGTGGTGTATACATCCAATAGAATGTTATATTCAGCCTTAAAAAGGAAGGAAATTCTGACACCTGCTACAACATGGATGAACCTTGAGGACATTATGCTAAGTGAAATAAACCAGTCACAAAACAAATACTGTATGAGAATAGGTAAACTCAGAGAGACTGAAAGTAGAAGGGTGGTTGACAGGGGCTGGAAAGAGAGAGAGATGGGGAGTTGTTTAATGGGTATAGAGTTTCAGTTTTGCAAGACAAAAAGAGTTCTAGAGATTAGTTGCACAACAACGTGAATGTACTTCACACTGCTGAACTGTACACTCAAAGATGGTTAAGATGGTAAATGGTATGTTATGTGCATTTTACCACAAGTTTTAATTTTTTTAAAGATTAAAAAAATACTACTATGGGACCATGGAATATGTTGCCTGTGAAATATCACCCAGCACATATGAAGGTGGAAAACCACTTTGGAGTATTGGGAAGCTGCAGGGTACTGCTCAGACCATCACCTTCTTTTCTCCTCCTCCTTCATCTTCATTATCTTCCTCAGTCTATGTACATTTGTCATCTGCAAAATCTTGCTGATTGGCCCTTTCTTTTCTGCCTTTGCTGTCTCCATCCCCTCATACAATCTGCATCCTAACTCATCTGTATGACTTTAGTTTTCTCTTCCCTCCAATCCTTTCAGTGTCCCTCTTCCATTCAAGTATTTCTACAAGAACGCTTTGTTCACGTCACTAGCCTGTCCAATAAAACTAATAATTACCCCTTAATTACTGCATCATATCTGACCTCAATACTCTTTAGCACTAAGCTACCACCGTTCCAGCAAACCTTGTTCTCTATTGCTTTCTCACACAAGCTTTCACCTCTAGCCCGATCAGACTCTCTATCAGTTGCGCCTCTGTGCCTCATACTAAATCTCCCCATTTTGAAATATACTAGAGCAACCTGGAAGGTCCATGGCCTGTACTTTTCTGTCACCAATCTGAGCCCTGCACCCAGGGGAAGAGACGTGAGCCACTCAGCTAGGAGGGAGCCTGCCATAGTTTGCATCTCTACATGGCCCCATGGTTCTCTGCTTGTCACTGCAGAGGCAAAAACTCTTTGTGTTTGACTGTGGCTTATGGGAGAAATGAAATACCATCGTGGTATTGGTGAAACTGGGCTCTCAGAAAAATTAAGGACCTATTAGACCTTCCTTCTCTTCTCCGCAATTTAATTCTCTCCTTCTTCAAGAAGTCTTCCCTGGTTACTCTGAGGCTTGGGGTTCTCTGCCCTTTCTCTGCTCTGATGGTCAGAGAAGAAACTCTGACCTATAAACACTTAGCACAGGTTTATATACTATCTGGTATTGTTCCTTAATTAATTCATTTGTATGAACCTTACCTCTCCAACCAGACTGTAGATATTTTGAAAGATTAGGAACCATGTCTTCTATGTCTCTTGATTTCACAACATCACTAAATCCAAAGCTGGACAGATTACAGAACCCTAATATCTCAAAAGAGTGTACCTGATGGCCATGGAACATGATGCCCTATGCCGATCCTCCTAGAGAGACATGCGTCTCCCATGAGGCAGTGAGTTCTCCTTTACTGCCATATACTACCCTAGGATTTCTCTTTTCAATTTTGAGAAATTTCTGACATGGGCTAGGATAATCAGTCATTCTGGAATTCTATATCAACACGGAATCATGGATGGGGAAATTCCAAAAAATTTACTTCCCTTTTTCATATCCTATTTTCCTCATCTCAGAGTGGGACTAATGGAGGTTCCCTAGCAGCCCGGGGATTAACTATCCTGTAAAATCCCATCAGCTTGCAAATATAAAATGTTGCATTGTTGCCCCATCACTCTGACAAACAAAGTGAAAGTCAAATTTCCTGGTGGTTCTCATACTCCATGGAGTTGGTGGCAACACTGAAGTACCTCTGCCCAGGAAAGAACCTCTGAGAACTAGACAACAGATTGTCTAGCAGCCTAAGAGAAATTTAGTACACGTTGTTCTGGAGTTCTGACAGAGCCATGACTAGTCAGAAACCTGTCGGGTAAGCCCACACCCTGGCAGGCCTATCCTCGATGGCTCCCAATTCCTTGGAGGCCTTCCTGAACATTCGGGGTTGGTTTCTATTGAAAACACAGACGGGAATGAGAAACAATCGAAAAACACTCCTTCCAGCCCTGGAACAATAGCCCTTTGTTTTGTGTATTCTTTATGCAAGAACATGGCAATTATTTTCTGAGCCAACTTGTTTGAGCAATAGTGTGGCAGGGTGAAATGCAGAGATATAATTAGAATATCAAGGCTAATGAAACTAATAGTTTCAAGGTAAGCCCGTATATGACTGTGGCACCACATAACTGCCTTCCCTGTTCTGCTCTCTCAGGGAAACTTGCCAGATGTATCAGAAAAAATTAGCTGTCTTTTCTAAGAGTTAAAAAGGGAACAGGCCCGGTGCACAGAACACCCTTCAAGATTTCGAAGTGAATACTACCCAAAGCAATCTACAGATTCAGTGCAATCCCTATCAAACTACCAATGGCATTTTTCACAGAACTAGAACAAAAAATTTCACAATTTGTACGGAAACACAAAAGACCCCAAATAACCAAAGCAATCTTGAGAAAGAAAAACGGAGCTGGAGGAAAAGAAATTAAAGACGATACAAACAGATGGAGAGATATACCATGTTCTTGGATTGGAAGAATCAACACTGTGAAAATGATTATACTACCCAAAGCAATCAACAGATTCAGTGCAATCCCTATCAAACTACCAATGGCATTTTTCACAGAACAAGAACAAAAAAATTTTACAATTTGTATGGAAACACAGAAGACCCCGAATAGCCAAAGCAATCTTGAGAAAGAAAAACGGAGCTGGAGGAATCAGACTCCCTGACTTCAGACTATACTACAAAGCTACAGTAATCAAGACAGTATGGTACTGGCACAAAAATAGAAATATAGATCAATGGAACAGGATAGAAAGCCCAGAGATAAGCTCACGCACATGTGGTCACCTTATCTTTGACAAAGGAGACAAAAATATACATTGGAGAAAAGACAGCCTCTTCAGTAAGTGGTGCTGGGAAAACTGGACAGCTACATGTAAAAGAATGAAATTAGAACACTCCCTAACACCATCTACAAAAATAAACTCAAAATGGATTAAAGACCTAAGTGTAAGGCCAGACACTATCAAACTCTTAGAGGAAAACATAGGTAGAGCACTCTATGACATAAATCACAGCAAGATCCTTTTGGACCCACCTCCTAGAGAAATGGAAATAAAAACAAAAATAAACAAATGGGACCTAATGAAACTTAAAAGCTTTTGCACAGCAAAGGAAATCATAAACAAGGCAAAAAGACAACCCTCAGAATGGGAGAAAGTATTTGCAAATGAAGCAACTGACAAAGGATTAATCTCCAAAATATACAAGCAGCTCATGCAGCTCAATATCAAAAAAACAAACAACCCAATCCAAAAATGGGCAGAAGACCTAAATAGACATTTCTCCAAAGAAGATATACAGATTGCCAACAAACACATGAAAGGATGCTCAACATCACTAATCATTAGAGAAATGCAAATCAAAACTACAATGAGGTATCACCTCACACTGGTCAGAATGGCCATCATCAAAACATCTACAAACAATAAATGCTGGAGAGGGTGTGGAGAAAAGGGAACCCTCTTGTACTGTTGGTGGGAATGTAAATTGATACAGCCACTATGGAGAACAGTATGGTTCCTCAAAAAACTAAAAATAGAACTACCATACGACCCAGCAATCCCACTACTGGGCATATACCCTGAGAAAACCATAATTCAAAAAGAGTCATGTACCACAATGTTCATTGCAGCTCTATTTACAATAACCAGGACATGGAAGCAACCTAAGTGTCCACTGACAGATGAATGGATAAAGAAGATGTGGCACATATATAAAATGGGATATTACTCAGCCATAAAAACAAGCGAAATTGAGTTATTTGTAGCGAGATGGATGGACCTAGAGACTGTCATACAGAGTGAAGTAAGTCAGAAAGAGAAAAACAAATACCGTATGCTAACACATATCTATGGAATCTAAAAAAAAAGAAAAAAAATGGTTCTGAAGAACCTAGGGGCAGGAGAGGAATAAAGACACAGACATAGAGAATGGACTTGAGGACACGGGGAGGGGGAAGGGTAAGCTGGGACGAAGTGAGAGAGTGGCATGGACATATATACACTACCAAATGTAAAATAGATAGCTAGTGGGAAGCAGCCGCATAGCACAGGGAGATCAGCTCGGTGCTTTGTGTCCACCTAGAGGGGTGGGATAGGGAGGGTGGGAGGGAGATGCAAGAGGGAGGAGATACGGGGATATATGTATATGTATAGCTGATGCACTTTGTTATACAGCAGAAACTAACACACCATTGTAAAGCAATTATACTCCAATAAAGATGTTAAAAAAAAAAAAAAGATTTCGAAGTGAGCGAAGGAAGCTTTTACGGCCCGAGGGCAACCTCTCACAGGGGAAGATAAGCCCAAATGCAAAGCAGCAGCATCTAGCTGGCGCCCTACAGATGGGGAGGATGCAGCCGCCTTTTCCTTCTCCTTCTTTGCCTCCTCCAACCACTCTCTCTCCACTTTGTGACAGATGCATCACTAAGGAAACCATGGTAACATCCATGCTTCCGTGGAGCTGAGTGACAGCTCAAAAGAGAAAGGAATGGGTTCAGTTTGCGGTTTGAAATCAGAAGTGTGATTTGGGGAAATATTCTGAAATAGCCCATGATTTGAAGAAATTGCTAGGTGGCTAGAATAATATGCAAGATGGTGGTTACGAGTCACTTAACTGCAGTCTCGGTTTGATAAAACTTCTCACAAGGTCTCAAATTTACGAGCAATACGGGGTCTGGTCGGTGGGTAAAATTCCCAGGTGAGAAGAATTTGGTCTGTAAGATGTGGCAGCACCTTTGAGTTTGCTGTGTAATCTCAGGATCTGGTGCCAGGAGCAGTGCAGAGTGAAGTCCCAGATGTCTTTCATGACAACTTTTATCACATACCACTTTGTCCTCGCCCGTGTTGAACCACCACGCACGGGCTGTTGAATTCAGCGGTCTGTGGAAAAATTATACCAAGCACATGCTTTGGCAGAAGGAATACAACATACTGCTTATTTTGTATCTACAAAGCTAAGCAATGTGGAAGACACCAAGCCTGCTCAGTCACTTCCCATAGGACAAATGGAGATGCTTCCAAGCGACCTTACAGCAAACACATCTCAATCTAGAGTCAGATGACGTTCAAAATAATAAGACATTAACTTGAATCTTAGAGTTGAATGTTGCTGACTGTGTCACCTCAGGATTCAAGAAGAAGGAGACTGTTTACTGAAATGGCTTGGGTTTACCAATCTGAAGTCTTGGTAGATTTCTTTAATGTAGCCACTTTATTTGTAAAAGTGGACTGCTTCTTAGTAGGGAAAAACTCCTTCTCAGCAGGGGTATTTCTTTTGCTTCTCAGTATTCCCTCCACTGTATGTACTACAAACACTGGTCCATGGTTGGCGCCCAGTAAATATTTTTTGAAAAAACAAATGGATGGATGAAGAAGGCCAGTTTAGGATGTGTCATGTGGCTGCCGAAAGAATGAAGAAAATGATATAAAAAATCATTTTGAAAAATTAATAGGTAGTAAATGTCAGAAGTTTTATTCCCAATAAGGTACATGCTATTATTTTATTAAATGTGCCAGAGAAATAAATGTGCCATAGAACATTTATTTGGTCGATGCAATCAAATAACCAGAAAGTCATTTGAGACACCAGCTTGACAAGGTATCTGACTTGGATAGTCAGATACCTTGTCAACCAAACTAGGAGTCTGGTTGATCTCGTTGTCCCTTTGTGGTCATGTCCCTTGTGCCCTAGTGGTGACCCAGCATTCCTGTCAGGAGCCAGAAGGAAAGGAAAAGGGAGGGAGGGCTGCAGCTGTGCCGTGGTGTGGTCAGGAGAGTACCGGCTGAGAGCCGGCAGACCCGGTTTCTACAACAAGATCACAATTCATATCCCCTCCAGAAACAAAGTTCCATTTCACCAAGCTGACCTTGGCCTGAGACCATTTGGGAAAGTTCTGTTCTCCTCGGAGGGAGTATAGGGATGTGCGGCAGGAAGCAGGTGGCCGTGGAAGACCCATCAAATTCTAGCGTTGTACACTGTTCCCTGGATGGGCCCCCTCCTCAGCCTTGGGGAGGGCCTTCCTGGCCACGGCTCTGTGACCTCCATTCCTGGCCATTCGTCCTCCCTCTCAGGACCATCCCCTGACTAGAGACACAGCAGGGGCAAGTCTGAGAGAAACTGGGCTGTCTGCTGTCCCAGATCCCTGCCCTTTCTTCTATGTTCTCCTCTCTACTGCAGGCGACTAGGAGCCAGTCCCCTTGCCAGAAAGCAGGAGGAAGAAGTAGGCTTTTTTGTCTGATGCTGGTGGTGCCATCAACTAGTATGGCACCGGCAACTATGAGCTCCTGCGGCTCCAGAGGTGACTCTGAGCTGTAGCAGCGTCAGCCCTGGTTTCACCAGCATCAGTGTGTGGCATCCTGAGTTCCTGTTCAGAGGGACCAGCATACAGCCAACAGCAGCAGCATTGAAGCAGCTCAGCAGGGAGTGTGGGCTTAAAGCTTCCAACCCCAGGTCAAAACCATCCTCCTGATGTCTGGGGAAGATGGCCCTCTCTCTGTGCTCCCCCAGCTCTTTCACCTTTGGAACCTTCTTTCTCTATTAATCCCCTCTATCTGAAGCATCCAGAGTAGTTTCTGTCTTCCTCTCTAGATACTGATTGACACACCTCCGCCCACCGCTCTCCCAGAGCAGGTTCAAAGGGCAGGGGAGCCACAGCCTGCCTCATCTAGAAGGTAAAGGAGGAAAGAGGCCCAAACAGAGCACCACACCTTACGAAGCTCAACTCCATTTTGAAAATCCTGAAATGTGATAAGCCATCCTTCACCTTGATTTTATGGTGTATGCTATGATGTACCACCCGGATCCCCCCTGAGGAATGAAGGACCATGCCCCCAACTCTGGGATTGATCCCAAAAGATCATCCCCAACTGTTGACCCTCTTCAGGAATTGCTTTGGCTGAAGAAAACTGCCTCCCCTTAGGTCATACCTCCTTCCAGAGGCAGCCCTCACCCAATGATGGATCGACCAGGGCGTACAGAGGCTCAAACCCATTTCCCAACCATGAAGGGCCATCCCCCAGATCCAGAGCATCCCATGGAGTCAGCTGAGGCCTTCACTGGGACTCCATCACATCTCCATATCTCCCACTTCCCAGGCTGCTTCTTTCTCTTCCTTTCCACAGGAGTTTATCCCAAGAGTGCTCCCTTACAAACTTCCTTCATTTTAATCTCTGCCTCAGAGTCTGCTGCCCAAGGTCCCTGTATTAGTTTGCTAGAGCTGCTGTAATAAAGTACCACAGCCTGAGTGTCTTCAAAAACAGAAATTTATTTTCTTGGTTCTGGAGGCTAGACGTCCCAAATCAAGGTGTTGGCAGGGTTGCTTCCTTCTGAGGGTTGTAAGAGAAGAATCTGTTCTAGGCCTCTTTCCTTGACTTGCAGACGGCGATTTAATGTTCACATGCCATTCTCCCTGTGTGTGGGTCTGTCTGCAAATTTCCCCTTTTTATAAGGACACCAGTCATATTGGATTAGGGCCCACTCTAATGGCCTCATTTTAACTTGATTACTTCTGCAAAGAACCCTATCTCCAAATAAGGTCACATTCTGAGGTACTAGGGGTTAAAACGTGAGCATATGAGTGGAGGAGGAGACACAATTCAACACCTAACAGAGCCCAACCTGCAACCACATTCAATTATGTTTTCAACCAAGAGGTCAATGGACATGGACCTGACGGCTTCCTGAGCCCACTCTAAGATTCAAGTACAGTCATATCAAGTTGCCTTTATTACATGGTCTACCCACTCACAAAGCTAAAAGAAAGAGAGCTGCTCAGCCAGGTTATCTGCGGGTTCTCCAACACAGGTTGGCAAGATTAAAATCAGGAAGGACAGAGTCTGGTTCCCAGGCTGGAGGGAAGCCTGGAATGGGGAGTCGATTGGGAAATCTGCATTTACAGGGAAACTCTTTCTGACACATAGCTGGGTGACGAGAAGTGTGACTGACAGACTAACCTCTGGAAAGGTGTCTGGGAACCTAATGTAATTAGCTTTTTATGTCCTTTGTTCTCAGAATTAATAACAGTATGATGATGAGTAGAGGTGGGAGGAGGGAGATGCAGGTAAATCGATGATGGATTTTTCACTAGAGAAAGGTGGTTTTTTTTTTTAACTGATTTACTGGTCGAGTTATAATGGCGTCACCGAGGTTTTTCTCCACACATGTATTGCTTTAGTTTCAAGCTGGCCGGGAAGATGCACTGCTGTGGAAGGCATAGCTGCTGTGAAAAGCCTCAAGCATCGACACATTGTTGGTGGGGGCAGGGCAGCAGGAAATGCAGGTTAGAGAAATTCACACATCAGTGCTTAAAAGCAACTCAAAGGCAGCCTGCATGTTGGAACTCAAGGATATTCTTATTCAGGTTGGTGTGACCATCCGTATCTGGAGCCAGCAAGACCGACCGTGTTTGGATGGGGCACACACGGGCAGGGTAGCAATCTGGCCCCGGGCCCTGATTCCCAAGAACACTTGCCTCAAAAACATCAGAAAGCAGTGGAGGTCTGAGAATCAAGTGCCAATGTGCTCATGCGCCAAGAAAACCTAGATGGCTATTTTCACAGCGTACTGGGGCTTGGCCGGGTTCCAGAGACCATCAGCAAAGCAGCCTGCCCGATACTTCAAAGGAAGAACTCTCACTGATAAATCCTGCTCCACACTTTCCACAGGACACAATCTTGAAGCATATAATACCACAACAGTGAGTCACCGGGCTGGAGCCTTAGGCCTGTCCACAGGACCGGGCGGATGAAAACAGTCTCCCACATCTGTTTTCTAGGGCAATTCCCCTCACTCCTCAGAATGGCACTAAAACAGAGTAATAAAACCTGTCACAAGGCAGATGAGTTATGGCCTGGTGTACCTGTACAGAGCTCCACACAGGACTATAATGAACTCAGGCCACCATTTTTCATGACCCTGTTTTATCACATTTTGATAGAACCCATCAGACAGGGGCTAACCAACCTGCTTGATTCCTCAGATTAAGCTCAGAGATCTCCGGAGGGCTTTCAGCCATGAGATAAGTTGAGAACTCTTCTTTAACATACATGCAATGACAGCTCTCTCAGGAGGTCTGAAACTTGGAAAGCCTCGGTCTTCTGAACTGTATTCCATATAAGTTAGAATCCAGCCAATATTCACAAGAAGACCCAAGATAAATAATATCAAGCCTGGGTGTCGTGGAACAGAAGAAAGCAACAAGGGAGTGCCAAGGTCAAAGGTGAAGGCCTTTGCTTCTTCAGGGAGTGGGTGAAGGATAATACTAATTCCTTAGCTACAAATCCCACGCTGTCTGGAACGCTCGTGGCCCGCTTGGCAGTAGACTGCGTCCCATCTGGTCATTTAGCAGTGGTCTGTGGAAGGATGGTGGAAACAGTCTCAATCTTTTCTTGCGTGAGACAAGCGAGCCGAAAATTGAGTGATTGCATAATACGCTGGTGGCGGCCTCTCAGGAGACACCTGCCTTAGGTGTTTGCATCTGGCCACGTACGCATTGGCGTGCATTTCTGGGCCACAGACACTTGCCCACCCCAGCCCACCCCAGCCCACTCTCTCCTCGAGGCCATTGTTATGCATACCTCCTAAGGGTACGTACTTTCCAGATGACCTACACCAAGTCCTTTTCCCAAAGCCCTTTCCTCTTCCTGGTTTCACTGGATTCTAATTTTCCCTTCACTCACGTTTTGCCTTCTCTCTCCTGGGACCATGGCAGGCATCTGGGAACAGGCTCCGCAGCCATATCTGTCGGGGAAGGAGAAGATGAGGAACTGCCAATTTGCCTATTTCGCGGTGTCAATAAAATCCTGCCCGCGCCGTCCCCTGGACTCTCTGGAACTCGAGCTGACAAGACTGGTTCAGGAGTGGTGGCCGGCCACGCGGCCTTCCACTGTAAGGGTCACCTTTCTCATCACCTAAGAAATAAGACCTGTCAGGTTTCATGCGGGGCTCTCTATAGATCTTACGGAGTAATTCTGTGCACACTAGCCACCCTAGCTTGAAGAAAGTGAGCCTTGGTGAGCGTGAGGTTGCTTTGCCAAGGTCAGGAGCCTAGATGCTGTGCTTGAGATCCTGTAGGGAGCGGCAAACGGTCCAAACCACAGGCAGGGGCAGAGGAGGGACACGTGCTCCTCAAACACCTCCAGAGTCCAGGATCCTGCTGCCCATCAGGGCAGAGGGGTGGGGGGCTTTGACGAGGCCCACAAGACGCCCAGAAGGAAAGGGCCCTGGAGGCAGGGGCTGCACGGAGTTCCTGAATCTGTGGCGAGGAGACTCAGATCCAGAGTGTACACTGGGGTGCCCCCTGCCCAGCCCCCTTTGGGAAGGAAAGAAAATCAGGAAGCAAGTTTCCAGCACTGGGACCTTCTCCAGGACCTCCTCCCAACTACAGGGGGTGTCGCGGGAACGTCTGGTGGCGTACAAAGGCCACCTCACTCAAGCAAGAAGAGTGGTTCCCTATTCGAACTCCATCATTTACTGCCTTCTAGAACTTGAGCAAATTACTTGATTTCTCTGAGCCTCAGAAAGTTCTCATGATGACTAAATCAAACAGTATATAATATTAATAGGTAATGTTTCTTAGACATTTCCTGAAAGCCAGGCACAGGGCTAAGAAAATAAATAGCCCGGTGTTCGGATAAGAAACAATGTAAAGCGCAGAGACCAAGTAACTTGCCCCACGCCACACAGAGCAGATACCCAACGCGTATTTGGTTATTTTGTCTGTCAGTTTAGAACCATGAGAATCCCAGCTGCCTCTACAACACGTGAGATGTTTAAAAACTCCAGTGGCCATAGTTTTGGTTGTTTGCTGGCAGAAGACAAAACTTGTACACAGGTTCACCCAGGACAGCCGTTGTTGTGTGATCAGGTTGGGAGGCTGATTAGGCTGATGGGGGCCTTTTATTGCTGTTGTTGTTTTGTTTCTGCTGTTTGTGGCCACAGCCTTCACAGGCACCTGGAGGCCAAGGTGGCTTCCTCTTCTGGCCCTTGGGCCACAAGCCTGCAGCTGAGCAAATCGGAGGTGTGAACGGGACACGGAGAGATGGAGTGTAAAGACGCAGAAGGCTGAAGACAAATCTTAGAGAAAATACACCACCCCTTACAGAAAAAGCATATAAAGGGAAGATTGGCAAGAATTGCAGGCCCACTGCTCCAAATGGAATGGGTAGCTCTTCAAGCCAATAACGTTCCCATCTGCACACGTGCCCGCGTGGACGCCAGCTGACCAGAGCGGGCAGCTCCGCGGCAGGGAATCTCCTCGGCAGAGCTCACTCCTCTGTTCAGCGATCGCAGGTCAGAGGCCTCCCCCTCCCACCTCTCCGAGAAGAAGGGGCTAGACCACGCACAGTGAAGAAGGGCTGACCTCGAGGTGTCTTTCTGTGCCAACATCCTGAGATTCTTAATTGTGTCGAAGAAGCTACTTTGAACTGACTTTGGGCAAAAGAACCAGAGCCCGAAACAATGCTTGTTTGGGGCCAAGCCTAATAGTCCTGACCCTTTAAAGCTTGCATTTTATGTCTCTTTCCATAGTGCCTTGAGGAGAAGATACTTCAGAATCCCTGCATGGTTCCTCTTCTTTCTCCCGTTCTACTTCTCCTTACTCTTCTCCTTTACCATCATCAGCCTCTGCAGAAAGTGCTTTACTTGAGCCGCTGCTCCTACTTACTGATGAACGGGAAGTAAGCCACGGAACTCCAAGTCCTCACACGGTACCAAGGCTGCAGAACACCCACCAACAGACCCCTGCCCCACGCCGCTCCAAGGGGGCCCAACCTACAGCCCCAACTGAGGGGTCTTGAAGCGTAAATTGCGATGTTCATATCATGCCACCCTACCTCCCAGATAACTGGTCCAGGTACAAAAGCCTGACCTACGAGCAGCCAGTCTCTGAGTTGGCCCGACACAAACGTCACATCCAGCAAAGACAATGGGGATAAATGGAACCACTCGGATTCTCTCTGCTGAAGAATCTAAATTGAGAATCAGAGAGAGAAAGAAAGAGAGAGATTCGTGACTTGGAAGGTGGGAAGGAAACAGAAGCTGAGAGGCATTCAGCAGAAACCTAGAGGAACAGGAGCCACGGGCGAGGGAAAGCATGGGTAGCAGGAGCTAAGCTAAGCCTGGGACTCTAGAAAGCAGAGACTGAGTGATGCACAGGAGAGAGGGTGATCCACTTGATTGTGGAGTGGCTTGAACAGTGGAAAATTAGAAAACCCCTGTCGTTCTAGGGCAACATGATAATCCAGTTCCTAGAGTTGCTTTTGATCCTGCATAACCTCTGAGTTCCTGCTGCACATTCCATTCTCCATGTGACTTGGCTCTTTGTAATTTCCCATGAGGGATGGTGCAGATGAATGCCTGCATCTATCCATCCATGAATCTCTATTTCCTCATTGTAACCTGAGTCAGTCTCTCTTTCTTATCATCAAAAATGCCTATTAAATATAAAACGCCACATGGACTCATTGGCTGAACAATAATTTCCTGTTCACAGCTCCACTGACATTGATGCTTCTGTTCTATAAAATTCCAGGGTTCATCTTCCATTTTTATTGAATTAACCACATGCTTGTTTTTAAAATGCTCTAAACCTTGTATTTCCATAAATGCCCTTATACCCTCTTTCATATACCTCTCGCACTCTCTCTAGACACCCAAAACTGAAAGCTCTGGTACTATTACTTCAACTGCCACCTTACATGTGTACTTTTCCAGACCAATTTTTCCAAGTTCTTTTCCAAGTAATTTCACGCACATGATCTCTTTTGAACCTTGCAATAACCTTATGAGGGAATAATAATAAAAACACCTAATCTTTGTAGAATGCTATACAATTTAAAGAACACTTTCATATACATAATCTCCCTTGATGAGATCCCAGTAAACAATGCTGCGAGGTCTTTTTCTCATTTTACAAATAAGAAAACTGAGACCTGGGGATGGCAAAGAACCCATCCGAGCTCACACAATAAAGAATGGTTTCTACTGGTATTTATGGCCTCTGTATCAGCATTAAAATACTTTGTGGTCTTTTTTTCCATCACGGACAAACAGGCACTAATCTTGGATGTACTCATATGACATTGGAAATGTCTAGTTTCTTACTTCTATTTATTAAGTCAAAGGTCCTTGAGGTTTACCATGTACCATTGCACATGACTGTGGTCTGCCCGCATGGTCTGGTTGCCACTGCTCGGCAACACACAAAGGATGGCCGTTTAACAAGGAAACTCACCTTTGTTCTTCCACAGGTGCACAAATAATCCATTGATAATATTAACTTGACACACAGACCTGTTTCTTCCTGGTCACTGAATTTGATATATAAGTGTCCCATAACCCAGGCTACCTGAGGCAAAGCCTTGGTCTAATACAGAGGGCTTTTTTTTAATACCAGGAAATTGACACTTTCAGAATAGTGACTCAAACTAGCTTGCTGTAAATACATTGTGCCATTTCAGCTTGTAGGACAGACTCTTGAGATCATTTTGGTTTAGGAGAGAGACTCAGAATATAAATTGTTGTTCGGTTTCATCTACAGTAAATGTGGTTGCTCTAATGATAGCACATAAAGCTCGTTGTTCTATCATTCCTTAAATAAGACCTTGACATTCAGCACCTCTTCTTCCTGTCATTTGAAAGCCAAGGGAGTTTAAATTTTGTTTGCCCCAGTAGCTGTTCTTCGCAGGCACACAGATAGCTGATGCAGTTTATAATGGGGACCCTGGTGATTAGAGCAGCATCGTACATGTAATAAAGTAAACACTATGTGCAACAGCATGAGCTGGATGCTGGGGGGGTGGGAGCTCCTCCATGGTGTCTGGACCACTGCAGAGAGAGGCATTTAGATAAAAGTCAGCAAATCCTTGGCACATGGGTTCCACACTATTAATCAAAGCTTTCTTGCTGATACCAGCCATGGCCTCATATTCTCCAAAACGTGGTATTCTAGGCACCTACTTACCAATAGATAAGACCTGATTATACAAGATGAACCCTACATGCTATTTAAAATTTAGATGATCCCTACCGAGCAAGACTGCTCAGGATTGATCTTTGTCCCACAACAACTGGGTCCAGCTACATGGTCCCACTATAATTGGATGCCCTGGCCAGTGCCGTGAAGGTGATAACTCAAAATGTGTCCATTGCCCTAGATTATAAATGTGCATTGTAACATTTACTGCCCTGTTCATACTGGGAACTCCATTTGGAGTTAATCAAGTGCTACACTCCAGTAATCCAGGACTGTGATTCCCCAGCACATCATGTGATATCTCACCTCCATGCTTTTTACACACCCTGTTCCCTCTGCCTGGAATGTCCTTTCTCTTGCAGGTGACTTATAAACGCCTCCTGATCCTTCAAGATTTCAAGATTAAATATTATCATCAAGCCATAACTCACCTCTGGATAAAAACCCTAGAGAAACTTGTACACCAGGAAACAAACACAAACGTTCATAGCACTGCGTAAATAGCCAGGGGGAATGGGTAAATTGCGGCATGTTCATACAACAGGATACTGCAACAAACTAGACATTTACTTAACATTAACGATGCTTATAAACAAAATGTAGTGAAAGAGGCAAAGACACAAAACTACATATATTCTATGATTTTCTTTATATAAAGTTCCAAAGCAGGCAAAACTGAACCATAGTGTTTAGTGATATATAGGTGGTCAAACGATAAAGAAAATGACAGCTGTGATCACCATAAAAGCCAGAGCAGAGGAGAGGTCGTCAGGGCTGGGAGGAGCAATGTGAGGGCGTCTGGGGTGCACATGGTGCTCCACTCCTTGAAACAGATCATGGTGACTTGGTGCTCATTCTTTGTTATACTACACATTTGTATTTTATGTACCTTTCTATATGTATGCTATATTTAATGACTTTTAAAGCAGTAAACGAAAAATGAGTAGAGAAATTGTCCAACCAGAAATTTTTGGTTAAGAAATGCCATCAAAAATGCAGACATCATCTTCCTGATTCGAGTCCCTTTTAATGGACAGAACCCCTCGTGCAGTCCTTTATCAGTAAGGAAGCCCCCTGCACCAATGTAAAACATGCTGCTTTAGTAGCAGGGTGAAAAAAAACATATACCCTTCCTCTGGTATACCGTGACTGCTGTAGCATAAAATATCTGTTTATGGAAAATAAATTGATCCAGTGTTTTTTGAAGACCCTAAATTCTTGCTTTGTCTTGTCTGCCTGGAGCGGGGCTTTTAGCAACGTGGTTCATAGTGTTTGTATTCTCCCTCCTGGGGTCATCGCTTCCCTGGAGGCAAATTTTAAAGCTGTTTTTGGAAGCCAGCCTTGGCTGGCATTATGACGTATACGATTTTGGGGTTTTTTTAAATAAGGAAGAATCACCACCTTCTTTGAAGCTGGGAGGCAGAGAGGGGCATCAGAGGTAACCTCGTCTTGCCTCCTCCAGTGCCCCCTGTGGCTGCAATTGGCTATGGTCCCCTTCTTCATTCCCCATCCTAAACTGGTGTGCACGGTTGCTCTGTGTGTTAAACAGCTGCCGGGCCTTCAGCACACAGCTGCTTCTCGAGGCTGTGTGAAATGAGCCTGGTACCTTCGGCGCCTCAGCACCCCAACTCTTGGGTCCATGATACGCTCCAGTGTGCAGGTAGGAATTATATGCTCGGAGCTCAAGATTCTCTTTTGGTCGCTTCTTGTCTAAGCACCAGAGGTCAGCATTTTATGGGGAAGCTCAGGTTCTCAAAGGGGGGACGGGGGGTGGGATCTAATCAGCTGAGTGTCTTGAAATTTTGCCCACGAACCAAAGAGACGGAACCACAGCAGGTAGCAGGGGAGATGTGAGACACTACCAGGACTACGCTAAAATCTCAATGAGAAATCTAAACACATAGCCAAGTGCATCATCATCACCCTGGCTGCAGCTGGCAGGGGACCAAAAATAAAGGGTGGGGTGCTGCAAGTAGGGGCAGTAAAGAGAGCGGTTGTTGTTTTGTTTTAATTTCTGGAAGAATTTACTTAAGTTGTTGGACGTTGTAATGTTAAATTGAAGAAGAAAGATTTTGTAAAAAGAGAAAGGCATCCGCTGGAGAAACAGAGAGAGACAAGGATATACAGAGAAAGAGATTCAAAGGGACACAGAATGCACGGAAACAAAGAGATGGAGAGAGAGGCTGGAAGCAGAGACAGACCAAAAGAGAGACAGAGACAGTGAACAGGGACTTTCCTTGGCTTGGTTCATTTTTTTGTTAGGACGTCAAAACAGAACTCTTTGCACCTCTCCAGATTAGTGCTGCGCTTAAACCCATTTAATTACTGTGATGGATTGCATTCTTGCCACCAATAGCCTTGTTCTCACTTGCCCTAACTACTAATGGGCTGTAAATATGGCCTTTCAAAAAGGAACCAGGTTTGATGTGGATTTGTGCTCACCTAAGTTAATGACGTGCGGGGAGATGATTAGCTGCTGTCTGCCAGTGACTCACTATACTAACTTGGCCTGGCCCAGTCCAATTGGATAGAGGGTACTGCTCTGACTGTACGTAAACCTGGGCTTTTATCATCCAAAGAACCGTCTCCAGCAAAGCAGAACATTTCTAGCAGGAGCAGAAAGAGGTCTGGTTATTGTTTGGTGAGCAGTTGAGTCCTACGGGACTCTTCCAAGCGATGAGCAGCTTCAGCTGGAAATAACTAAACAGCTTTCCTGGGAACGGGGCTGAGCAGGAGGGGAGATTAATGAGTTCCAAGCAGTGAAAGGGTTACAGCATAATTAACTCCCAGATGGTCTCATGGATGGTACCACAGGGCTGTCCAACCCAACCCAGAGCTTCCTCCCTGGCAAGACTTAAGGTTTAATTCAGTGTCAAAAGGGCATTAGAAAAAAGCCCTGCACAGCACAAGAGGGAGAAATCAAGGACCCTTTGAGAAAGGGTCCCACGGAGAGAGGGTCACAACGTAGATGCTCCTTCCTGCACACTCAGACGAGTGGGTGGATTCTAAGGGGCGACTGTGAGATCATCTGACCTAGACTGAAGGAAGTCTGAGTCTGGACCATTTGAGAGAGAAATTGATGGAAATATCTGCCTGATGCCTGGAGAAGCTATTTGTTTTGACTACTGCTGCTGCTATTTTCCTTAAGGTTAGAACCCACAGGACTGTGAAAAGCCAGTGCCCTGAACCAGAGAAGGTTTTCTCTTCAAGCAACTGGGAAGGCATGTGCTCTGGGCGCCCATCTGCCAGGGTGGGCATTCGGTGCTCAGGAAAAGCGGACCTGCAGTCAGGGGCCCATCTCACGTATTTAATATCCAGAGCAGATCATTTTCAACATTGCCTCCTCTTTTCAACAAAACTATTTTCATCAAAATCTTGAAATGAAATAAAAAATAGCTTGGCCAGGAAATACAGGGAAAATTTCACAGGCAGTGACAAATTTCCTTTGTTATACTTTGTATGTATAATCTTCCCAGTAAAAAAGAAAATTTATTCTATGTATATAAAAGGGAAAAAGCTCCATTTATTCAAAAGTTTTATATCCACCTTACAGTTTGGACTTTGATCCTTTCTTCACAATATTCTGTAATATTATTTTATGTAAAGAATTGTCCAGTAACTTCTAAATAAATTTTATTAAAATCCAAATGTCTACAAAAATTATAAGATAATTGTTAAGTGATATAATTGTGTGTGGTAATGTTTTATTTACTGGATTTGTTCTTCAGTTTAAAAACAACTAATTATAATTTTCAAAGTAGAATACATGGACAAAAATGCCCATTTTAAAGATATTGTTCACAGTAAAATATTTCATGTGTGAACTAAAATTTGCACTTAACAAAAATATTATTCCCCACAGGTTTACAGTGTTTCACTATTTCGAATTTTAGACACAAATACACACCCAAAATGTCCACAGAGAATGACAGAAATGAAGTAATTCAAATTCTGTTTCTTTATCTTTTGCAATCATTTTTTACTTCAAATCTAGTGTTTAAACGCAGGAGTATGAAATACGATGGGGCTGGAAAAACAAACTCTCGAGATGCAATCTCTAATGATTTCAAACCGCTATGAACTGATTCTGGAAATAAAAGCAGGTAACTCATTCCTACATAACCAGGAATTCTCTGAATTAACTTCTATATAAAATATAATGCTTATTAAATAAATATAATGTTTATTGTGATTTGAGGATTACATATAGCATTGAAACTCAACAATAACCACAGCCATTGTTTAAAATTTAGATCACTAACTTTTTTTTCAGAGAAGATATTTTATCATGACATTATTTAGAATCAGGGCACATGGTGAAAATGAAAAGCAAATCCCATTTTAGTCAGTTTTATAATTGTTTTTAAATTCTTCAACACATTTGCTCCCCTGTTGCTGGCATTGGGCTGAACCTCTCCCACTGCCCTGCCCTTCCTATCCCTCTGTTATTCTCTGCTCATAACCCCAGGCCCAGGAATCATCTCAGCGGGGACAGCCCAGAGCATCTCCAATAATACCCAACTGGAGTGAGAAAGAAGAAGGGTACTGGGCAGAAGTGACATTTATTGAGGATCCCTTTATCAAGCATTTTCACTCACAATGACTCTTTCATTCTTCCCAATGACTCTTCACAAGAGGGGTTAAAATCCCAATATTTAGGAATGAGGAAAAGCAGACTACAAGAAGTTGAGTGGCATACACATGGCCCACTTCTCATAAGTGGCAGAATCCAGATTAAAACCCAGATAAGGCTGAGAATGAGGCTCCAGTTACCTCCTGAAGGCACCGCAGGTTCTGCGACATCCTTAGGAGATGGCGTAGAACTCCCTGGCTGTGTACAAATGCACGGAAGGCATGCTGAGGGTCCACTGCTCTAATTAGAACAAACTCACCTCTCCTGGGGTCTTTCCTGAATTCAAGTAAATCACACCTTGAACATCACTGGACCACTAATCCTATGCCAACAAAGGGCTTCCATCTGACTCAAGGAGGTAGAGAAAGTCTCATCGGAGGGTTTCTGAACCTTCCTTCCTTCTTCCTCCCTCTCTCCCTTCTTTCCTTCTTCCTTCCTTCCTTCCTTCCTTCCTTCCTTTCTCCCTCCCTCCCTCCCTTCCTTCCTTCTTTTCTTCATATCTTCTTGTTTCTCTCCCTCTGCCCATCTCCCTCTCTCTTTCCTTCCTTTTTATGACTTTTTAAACCTTCTTCCTTACCAATATCTGTATCTTGGGTGAAATTGCTAGGACTCTCACATTAAGTTTCAGAGAATTTCTCATTTGGGACCTTGCATATTACACATAGTTCCGAAGGACTGATAAATCCTTTTTATGTCCTCTTTATGACTAAAGCTTAAGGGGAACATCTTGTGTCTCTCTTTCTTCTTCCTGCTGCATTAAAATATGATAATCTAGCTCTCCATATGTCCAGAGTTCAGATGAGGTCTTCCTTATTGGTTAGTATTGATTAGTATGCATTTATAACTGGTATAATATTTTCCCTACAGGGTGCATATTGCAATTTTCAGAATCAGGCCACAAAAAGCTTTGAATCACATAATTGCAAGATTTGGCAAAACCTATAATCAACGGTCTCTCTTCTCCTCTCTAATTCCCAGGAGAGCTATTTTGTCTCCATCTGTTGTCTTGCCTTTGAGTATGACCAGGGGCAACAAATACAATGCTGGCCACCTCAGACTACTGGGGGAAGGGTTCCTCCCCACTCACCAACAGGGCGAGATGAACAGCCTAGTGGGAGTTAAGGTGTACAGCTAAGGTACACAGGGCCAGGTACACAGCAGAGCCTTCCCTGAGCTTCCTCTCCTCTGGAGGCACACCCTTGAGAGCCTTCATAGCGACGAGACAGGTGAGTGAGAAAGGCAGAGCAACTGAGTACTTCCTCTCCTTCCATGGCCAACAGAGGGACAGGTGTCATGCCACTGTATCCTCTTTATTAGTTGATCTATTCAAAACACATTGGAGGAGAATAATTATCTTCAGGATAACAAAAAAGTACCAGTTATAAGTAAGGTCAGTGCATATAACAGTAGCCCAAATAAGCGACTTAGTAATATACAAGTCTATTTTAAAAAGTGGCTGAAGTGGGCAGACCAAGACTGTAATGGAAGTTCCACAGTCAGGAGGGACCCAGGTACTTTTTTCTTTCTTCTCCATTGGACTTGGCACATGGCTTAAATCTTCAAGGTCACCTCGTGATCCAAGATGGCTGTTGGAAGGCCAGCCATCATCTCTTTTCTAAGAAAGAAAAGATAGGGCAAAAAGGGGACCTCTCCCAGTTGAGACAGTATTCTTGAAGATTTCCAGAAACCCAACCAACAACTCTTCCAGAAGTCAAGGAAATGTATCTCTTTATCTAGGCACATCACCACCCAGAATACAATCAGAGTTCTGCTAGTGAGGAAGAGGGGAGACTCAACACTGAGTAGGCATCTCCAGTCTCTGCTAAAAGCTAGGTGCCAGCCCCCGAGCTGAGGACATTATATACATTACCCTGCTTCTTCCACAAAACACCTCCACTAACCATAAGCCATTAGAGCTAGAGAAGTCTTAGGGAGTATCAATCCAACAACCCAATTTTATTTTAACTAACATTTGAATAGAGTTTTAGCATTATAGAACTCCCTCCAAATCTTTTAATTCTCAAAAACACTCCCTTGAGGTAAATGGTATTCTTAGCTTGATTTTCCAGAGGAGGAAACAGATCTAGAAAGGTTTAAGTGATGGTTTCAAAGTTATACAGCTAATTAGAGGCAGAACTGGTACTAGCTACTCAGATCTCCTGACACCCGGCACCATATTTTTTTTCTGTCTTTTTTAAAAGAAATTAAAGATACAGAAAAGTACAAATGTCTAGCCATGACTCCGAATTAACAAATCCTAATATTTTTATCATTTTGCTTCAGATTTTTTTTAGACTGAAAAAAAGAAAGAAACATTGCTGAGAAAGTTGAAATCTATTTGTACCCCTCCCCAGTCACATTCCCCTGGCTCCCCAGAGATAATCAATATCATTAATTTGGTGGCTCTCCTCCTGGTCCATATTTCTCTATTTTAATCTCTCATATGCATCCATAGATAAGTTGTTTTTGCAGCTTTTTTTTTCATTCAACATTTTTTTGAACTCTATTTAGGTTAATGCATATAGTTCAATCATTTTGATTGCTAAATGATACTCCGTTATATAAATATATAGTATGTTTTATTTATTCATTTCCCACTTTCCTACTACATATATTGATTAGGGGTTACTCAATCAGCAGATGAGTAAGTATTCCAAGAGCTTATCTTCATAACAAATCTGAGAAAGGGATGGTGATAATCCCTGCTGTACATGATGAGGAAACTAAAGCAAGCAAGAAGTAGGACTCTGCCCAGGCTTTCGTAGCTCATAAGCAACAGAGCCAGAATTCAACCCCAGAGGACCTGAATCCAGAGCCCCTACCCTTGACTTCTACTTTATATTACCCAGGCCTAATATTCAGACATCCTTACCAAGAGAGTCATACCTGTTGTGAAAATATTGCCCCCAACACTCTGCCCCCACCAGGTAGGACTCTGCTCAGGTCCACGGCCAGCATCTGTTCTGATTGGTTGGTGCCTATACCCTACTTCACGGCTAAATATTTTGAAGATCACTCCTGTTCTGTATTGACTGGATGACACTTGAATTATTTCTAGTTCTTCACCCCCTACGAACTAGGGAACCCAGAAGTAGAAATACTGACTCACATATCGTACCCATCACAGGTTTTACTAAAAACTACTGACTGCTCTGGAAAGTTGGCTATACAAATGAACTAATAAACTAATAAGCTTAATACTAATAATACTAATAAGCTACTGTAAACTCCCATTCTTCCCTAATATTTTATGTCATCAAACTTTCTCATTTCACCAGTTTGTTGGGTATAAAATGGTACCTCATTGTCTTTATTTGCATTTTGCCTATTACTAGTAAGGTCGATAGGGTTTTTAATATGTTTATTAGCCATTTCGGTTTACACTTGTTTGAATTGCCTTTCTCTCTCTTTGAACATTTTAAAAATAGCTTCTTTTCCTTTTATGTATTTTCTTTTTCTTTATATAATTTGGATATTAATCTTTTGCCTATTATATCCAGTACAAATTCTCCCCCCCCATCCCTTACCTCTGGCCCCTATCTCTCCTGTCTTCTGCCATATAGAAGTTTTAAGTTCAATATTGTCAAATCTATAAATCTTTTCCTTTAGAATACACTTCTTGTTACTTCTCGTTCTTGAAGTAGTGAAGAAATTCTATATTTTCTTCTAATTGTTTTATAATTTTGTTTCTCCTCTTTATTTTTTGTGTGCGGTATGAGGAAGGAATCCAGATATTTTCCTACTTTGAAATCATTCCAACACCATTAATTTAATAACTTATCTTTTCCCCACTGATTTTCTTAGTATCACTTCTAGCATAAATGACCCAGTTCCATAAATGTACTGATTTATTTCTTGGTCTTCTATGCTATTTCACGAATCTGGTTTTTTTATTCTTTTTTTTTTTTTTTTTTCAGTTTAATTCTCTGGCTTAAAAATAATGCATGTCTGAGCCTAATACCCTCTATCTGATCATATAATTCCTATTGTCCTGGTGCTGAACACAAGCCTAAAGGTTTGGTAAGTGCCTGGTAGATCTTCAGGATGGTAGGCTAGAAGGCATGTGGTCTCTTTGGTTTCCATGCTGGAGATACCACTTGCACTGTTGAGGGATCTGGGTGTTTGGAATCCTTTCCTCTGAAGTAGAGGGAAGAATTAATTCTAGAGGTCATGAGAAAGAAGTAATGAGCCTCAGGCTCTGCATCCACAGAGATACCCCACTACTGATACCCACTCTTCAACATCTTATAAGTAAATCTCAGTGATGGCACATCATTCATAATCACCATTCTTATTAATTTAGATTGACCAAATATCCCAGTTTTTGATTA
The DNA here is from genome assembly GCF_028564815.1 of Eubalaena glacialis. NCBI lineage: Eukaryota > Metazoa > Chordata > Mammalia > Artiodactyla > Balaenidae > Eubalaena > Eubalaena glacialis. Next base: position 58,520,501 of record NC_083719.1, read on the forward strand.
CACAAGTATAGAAAGATTGAAAAAAATCAGTTTCAGAGCTTAGAGAACAAACAGAAATTTTAAATCACATTGCTTTTTATAAATGACTGCATCTACACTACGTAATGGTCTGTGGTTTATAGTACTTTACAGGGTTCAGCTGTCTGTATACATTTATGGTTCAGAGTCTGGCTGGGGAAAAGTGCCCTTCTAGCGCAAGTTAGCACGCACTCTAGGCAGGGGATGTGAGGATGATGATTGATGTTCTGCACACAACACCCTGAAGTAAAGAAGGGTAAGAAAGAGATAGACCCCTCACAGCAATCCTGAGTGTGGCTGTAGCAGTATCTTTCTGCCTGAGCAACCAGACTCTGGCCAGGGGTGGGGAGCGGGGAGGAGCAATCTCTGAAGGCATGCGAACTTTCTGGTTCTGCTGGTGAGATTGCAGAAAAAATGGCAAGATGCTGATTGCGCAGAACCAACATTTAGGGATTCACAGTTTCTATATTTTCTGGTCACACTCCCCCCACTCCCAGCCCTACCCCCACATCTACCTTTTCCTAAATAAAATTTTACAAAAGTGGAGAGAGATTATTTTTAATCATTCAAGGAAATGTGAGGATATTTCTGATTTGTAGCCTCTAATTTCTATAATGAAAATGATATGTGGCACGGACTAAATTTGAATAAATAGGCAATTGACTATATACCCAAGGATATTTACATTAAAAACATTTTTTGTCTCCTGTATTAGAGCTGACATGGCTTTTCTCATCTTCAAACAAAACAATTGTTTTGAAAAAGGAGAACAATCCAGGCTACCCATTTGCTCAAAGCAAGGTGAACAGAGCATAACGTGAGAACGCCACTGCCTTCTTACAACCATACTGGACCTCCCCTGTAACGCTGTTCTCTGGGTCCATGTCTGAGACCATGTTTTAGGTAAGCCTGTGTTTTAACAAGAGTCTCCTGCTTCATCCAGTAATAAACCACCTTGGACAGGGTCCAAGTCTCAAATGCCACACATTGTATTATATGCATAACGACACGTCACATTTGTGCAAGGCCCCCGTGCAATTGGTCGTACATTTTTATTTCTTTTTACTCTATTTCTTAACATGCGGACTTGACTGGCATGCTTACATCAATTGCTCTGTTATTCTAGCTTTGTTGTGGTTGTGTGTTTTAATGAGAACTCTTCCTCCTGTAAGACAGGATCTATGGAACCTACAGATTTTCTTCCTGGATAATAAAACAAGAGCTTGGATTCAGTTGGCCAACGTGCACATTTGCTAAATGAGGCTTTCCTCAAATATCACTCATTCATTCAACAAGTATGTACAGAACACCTCTTAGGCTCCAGGCTTTGTGTTTGTCTGTGAACACAATAGTGAATGAAACAGATGTGCAGCGTCCCTGCATGTGTGGTGGGTACCATCCCCTGGCGGAGGCAGCAGAGCAAATATCTAATTACCCGTTGTGCTGAGTGCAGGGAGGAGTAAATAGGATGTTCTGATAGAGAATAGTGCAGCGGAGAGGGCTGCTACTAGGCAGAGAATTGCAGAGGAAGATCTCTTGGAAGTGTGACATTTAAGCCAAGTCCTACAAGATGATGAGGGCCCACCATCCAAATGGAAGAGGGAAGCGTGTGGGCAGAACAGCATCTGTGAAGGTCCTGCGGAGTGCTTAGACCACCTCCGCTCACCACCTCGGCCCATCTGTCTCCCACCAGCCTTCAGAGGGCAAGTCCAGTCCTTCGGCCCGGAGGGAGGCTTCCCAGGCAGCCAGCGCGCATGGTGCTCTCTCCTCTACGGCCTCCTCCAGCACTTCACTGGTTCCCCATAACTTCCCGCTTAACCATATGCTGGCTTGTATTGTCCTCAGATGGTCCCTGTGGTTAAACTTGCCTCCCCAGCAAGTTCTGGGAACCCACTGAGGACAGAGGGGATGAGCTCCTTTGCACCCCCTGCTGTCTGCCACCGCACTGGAGCAGAACCTACGCGGGCTGCGTGGCAATGACCTGGCGGAGTAGGTGAGAAGCCGTGGCTAGGCCGCTTTCTGTCTGCATCTGCTCATATCAGACAAAATGCAAATAGATAGGCACCATCTCTCTCTGTTCTATTTAGCATTTATATGACACCTTTCAGCACAGAGAAATGAGTAAGTGGAACCAGAAGTGGCTGTTCTGTGCGCTCATCCCCCCCAGCTCGGCTGCAGCCAGGCATCTGGTCCCCACCTGCCCCCCCCAGACCCCTCCTCCCCAGGGGGCTGCAGGCCCGCCGCCTGGCTTTCAGCAGTGCCCCTCCCTCAGCCACACGCTGTTGAAAGAAGGCATTGTCTGCACTAAAGGGAGAGTGCGGATAGCACGTTACAAATCGGAGCTGTTAAGTGATAAATGAGCAATGAAAAGTGTCCTGACATCATTAAGGGGTTCCGGAACATGTGCCCCGCTCAGCCTCACCCCCATGCGAGCACGAAGACAGACTGGCTTGTAGGGTGACAGGAGCCTGGCTCAGGAGTCACCAAATTGGGTCATTCTGACCCTATGGGGTTTTCCTAGATTCTGCCAGTTGGGAACACAGTCACTTTATAAAAAGTAGACTTGCACCTTTGCAGACTTTCTTAGAGGATATGGCTCTCTCCAACTATATGGAAATGAACTTGCTCTTTCACTGCTCAGAGTATTCCCAGAGTAGGAAGCAGTCCCTCAGCACTCCCCCCTCCCCGCCAGCCCCATGTTCTGGAAGCCCTCCCCCAAACCCCCAGGGCACACACATCTGGACTGACCCCTCTTGCAGAACCCACACCACATCCTCCGCATTCCCCTGGCTCCACCAGGACCCAGCACTGACGGGCAATCTGGGATAGACTGCCTGGTGGGCGACAGAGCAGCTCATGTGGCATTTACGAGATAACATTTGCCAGGGCCAGAAAGGGCATCCCTTTACGATCCTTTAAAGAGCATCTTAACCCCTGGAATGCTGCGGGGACAGGGGCAGGGGGCAGGTAAATCAACCCCTGTGCTCTTACCTACTAATGCCGTAGAATTCTAAGTTTCTAGAGAAGAATTCAGGTGTTGGTCAGCAAAAGCAGTGGAGGGGCTGGATTCATGTCCTCATGGCTCAATCACTACTAATTTGCTTGTATGCATCCCAAGGCCATTGGTGTAGAAGAAGGTACATAATTCCACAATAACATATTGTGACAATATGGATATAAATCCTGGTTCCATCTCTTAGCAGCTGAGTTACCTTGGGCAAGTCACTTAGCGTCTTGGTTTCCCTACCTGTAAACCAGGGGCAAATGATGACAACCATCACATAAAATACGATGAGGATCACATGACAGCAAAAGTTACACGCTCAGCGCAGTGTCTGGCACATAGAAGGGATGTAGTAAATATTTACTGTTTATTGCAGACCTATTTAATATGTCACACACTGAATTACATGTTTCACTTGGTTCTCTAACTTAATCCTACAACAACTCTCAAAGGTAAGGCCTGTATTTATAACCACTATGCTATTCGACTCACTGAGTTTCCCTACGAGAAATATTTTCATGTCAGTGGCTATTCCCATCTGCAATTTTCCCTTGAAAAATTGCTCCAGGATGGGTACTTCCTAAGGGGAAGCTTTCTCCATTAGCTAGACAGGCGGGGAAATGCAAGGGCAAGCCTTGACCCCCCCATTGCCAAGAAATCAACTGTGGAAGTGAGTCATTTTTCTCTCGCCACTAGGCTGGACGTGGTGATTAATGGGAGACATTTAAGATTAATACACTTTCTTGTTCAAGGTTTGAAAATTAAAGCTCTTGGAAATGTGAGCCCAGAGAACGAAGGAGAAAGAAGGAAGTAGAACAAGATTCTCTTTCTAGTCACCTGCTTTCAAAAACTCAATCCCCTTCTGCCAAAATGTAGAGAATCACCTAGCCTTGTCTATGTCACGTTGCTTTCCTTTTTTCCCTCCTCGCCTCCAAAAGGACCTTAGTTCCAGCCAAAATGGTTATCATAGATCCTTAGCACAAACAGTTTCCAAGTTCTCAAATGAGGCAGTGGAACAATTGATTGCACTGGCACAGGCCAACGGTAGGAGATAAGGGAGTAACATGTGGGCTCTAACAGCTATTGTTGCTGTGTTTTTTTCAAAGCCATGAGTGGACGGGCTGTGCTGGCCTGAGTCCCTGAGATTCTTGGGAAAGAAAAGATAGCTCAGCTCGTGCCTTATCAAGGCCAGGATTCTCGGGGCTCCGTGCTACCCTGGCCACCTTAGCCAAGCTCACACCACCCCATCCTGAGATGGGCTCTGAGACACAGCCACCAAGAGCAACCTTTGGCCCCATATGTCACCATCTGAGTTAGGCCACTTGACTGATTGTGAATGACATTTACTGAGCATTTTCCACTGTGATAAAAGTGCTTCTCAGCTTTCCATTTAAATATCTGAAACAGAGGATTTAAGAAGGGACTTTCATTTTTATTTATAAAGCTAAGGAAGCTGAAGCTGAGAGACGTTGAGAATCTCACGTACCATCTCACAGCTGTACATGGCAGGGCCAGCATCGGAGCCCAGGCCTTGGACCCTAAACACATTGCTTGAGAATGAGGAGAGAGAAAAGGCAAGCACAGGAAGTGAGGGGAGGGAAGGAGACGAAAGAAGAAGATGTGGTACAAGACCTAACATTAAGATTCAGCATTTCGTGCAGCCATGACAGGTGACAACATGGAGGCCCTCAAATGGCAAGCACTGGTCTCCCCCTCCGCTCCTGCAGACAAGGTCCTCCAGCCAGACAATCCTCCTTATCAACAAGGAGCTCTGGTTCTAAGCACCCCAAAACTGCCACAGCCTTTACGTGAGAGGGATGATGGGGAAAGCTAGTCTCAGTTCTTCAAGCAAATAGGAATCCACAAGCACGCTGTGAAACTAGAGCACCTAATGGGGAGGGTGTTGGAACATTTATTCACCAAAACGAGCTCACAGTTATTGAGCGTTTACTCTGGGGCAGGCACCGTGAGAAGCATTTACACGCAGGAACTCATTTCATTCATTCTCACCACATCCCTATGACGTCGATCCAAGTCTCACCCTAAGTTTGCAGATGAGGACGTGGAAGGACAGACAGATTCACCAATTCACTCGAGGTTACGAAATTCTGTGTAGCTGCTCTGGGGAAAGTGCCCAGGCAATGGACTATTTTCCAAGCACCCCAGGGGGGGTCTCGTGTGTTGCCAGGGTCAAGAACCACTTGACTGAGCCAGTGCGAGGATCCTGCGATCCTATAATCACATAACACTTTGCCCTGTGAACTGTTCCCTGAAAATGTTTTATGTCTCCAATTAGATGATAAACTCCCAGGAGTGATAAGGTTGAATGGGAACAAGGTCTTATAAGAACTTGGAATCTGTTCTTTCAGTACTGGCACCGTGGGGTGTAGCCGGAGTGGACACTCAGTATACTTGGAGGCTTCAGACTCAGTTTGGGCACAGGGATGGCAAGGCAGGCTGTACACCAATTCTTTCATTTATTTGATGAGGTCGGTATTACTATTATTATTCCCGTTTTATAGATGAGGAAACACAGGCACCAAGTGGTTATGGACACACAACTTGTAAATGCAGAAGTTAGAGTTGAATACAGTCTGGCTCCAGAGCCTGGTCTAATCCAGTATGATGGGAAAGGGGGGAGGGAGAGGGAGGGAGAAAAGGAGGAACCATCAATAGGAAGATGGAGGAAAATAGAGAATTCCAAGTTGTATTAGTTTGCTAGGACTGCCGAAACAAAGTACCATAGTCTGGGTGGCTTAAACAACAGAAATTGATTGTCTCATCCTCCTGGAAGTCAGGAGCCCCTGATCAAGGTGTCAGCGGTGTCGGTTCCTTCTGAGGCTGGGAGGAAGACTTTGTCCCAGGCCTCTCCCCTAGCTTCTGGTGGTTTGCTGCCAATGTTGGGCATTCCTTGGCTTGTAGAAGCATCACATTGATCTCTGCCTTTATCTTCCATGTGACATCCTTCCTGTGTGTGGGTCTGACTCCCAATTTCCCCTTTCTATAAGGACACTGGTCATGTTGGGTTAGGGCCCACCCTCATGACCTCATTTTAACTTGATGACCTCTGTAAAGACCCTATGTCCAAATAAAGTCACATTCTGAGGTCCTGGGCATTAGGATTTGAACATATGAATTGGGGGGGGGGTACACAATTCAAACCATAACACACGTTAAGAGCCACATGGCACATGGGTTAAGAAGCAGAGCTCCACAGGAGCAGGAAGGAAACTACTGGAGACGAGACTCGGAGCTGCCTGGAGAAGGGCTCCGGTGTATGGGGGATGGGGGTCGGGAGAGGGGCATCTGCAGCAGAGGCCAGCCTGCAAGGGCCTGGCCAGGCTTTCTTTGGCACAGAGAATGAGTGGTCTCCAACTGGTTGCTGGCTTTTCCTGGCAATGCCTCAGCCCCTGGATTGCACAATCATCTCATCAATGAAAACCAATAAGCAAAAAAAAAAAAAACTAAAAAAACTAAACAAAAAACCACACACAAAAAAGAGCAACCGTATGTTGTCCGTAAAAAGCCTTAAAAAATGCCAACCAGTGCTGAGTCAGGAAATTCTCCCCTAACAGCTTTTGTTGGAAACGTTTAACATTTCAACTTTATCTCTTCTTTTCTTGAAGATAGCTCCTCAGAGGTATTCAGATGCAACAATAACACCATTCAGGCCTTTTGGCTCCCAGAGCCCTGGCCAACACACACACACACACACACACACACACACACACACACACACACACACTCACAGACTCAGAGCAGTGTACACATCCTGCGTAGCTGACTTCCTCCAGCCCTACCAAGCTGGGGGAGAGGGGATATACCTGTGCCCTGTTACCATCTCACCACCCGCGAGAGTATCCCCTAGGTAGGGACTGCGGAGCAGACACACCCCAAGGGCTGAGGTTTCATCTCTGGCAGTGGCCAAGATATACCAGAGAACCTCAATAATGGGCCCTTCAGTGCCACCCAGAGACTCATGGTCACCTTGGCATCACAGGACAAGAGTTTGGCTAAGCCAAGACCATAGCGCTCCTTCAGTTCCCCTCACAACCTCAGTCTTCTGCAAGGGGTCCCAGGCCGCTCTGACACCACCACTCCCTGTGGGATGGCTACCCGACAGTTCTCGGTTCCCTGAGCACCTCCACTGTTTCTCCACTGCAGAATCTCCCGAGTGGGATGCCACCTTCTTCCGAACCAAACAAGCAAACAGGAGGACAGAAGGGAAAGTGGTGGAGTGGGGCTGGCACGGAGAGAGTAGCTGACAGTAACGGATGTAACCAACCTGGTATGGCCTAAGCCGATCGCTGGCCTTCTTTAATGAGACACCATCTCTCTGGGCAGAGAAGCAAAGAGGCATCTTTTGGGCTTCCCTAGTGGCGCAGCGGTTGAGAGTCTGCCTGCCAATGCAGGGGACACGGGTTCGAGCCCTGGTCTGGGAAGATCCCACATGCCGCGGAGCAACTAGGCCCGTGAGCCACAACTACCGAGCCTGCGCGTCTGGAGCCTGTGCTCCGCAGCAAGAGAGGCCGCGATAGTGAGAGGCCCGCGCACCGCGATGAAGAGTCGCCCCCACTTGCCGCAACTAGAGAAAGCCCTCGCACAGAAACGAAGACCCAACACAGCCATAAATAAATAAATAAATAAATAAATAAAATTCTTAAAAAAAAAAAGAGGCATCTTTTAATGCAGAACAATAAGTAGCAACGAAAAGAGAGGCACATTCCCTTTCTCACCACACTCAGACCCAAAGGCACAGCCTACTCCCCAACAGGGGATTCACGAGCATCCAGGCGGGCACCCAGTGACCCTTAGTCAGCAAAGTCCGGCCGTCCCCAAACTTGGGTGGAATCAATGAGCCCATTGTGCTCAAGCTTGAGCTGAGAAATTGTATGTACAGAACAAAAGAAGAGCCAGTGCCAAAGGTAATCTTTGGCCACCCAATCATCATGCTAGAATAAATAATGCATCAATAAGCATTGATTAGGAAAGGACATATTAATTGTCCAAACATCATGAGGTCATTATGCCCAGCTGTGAGAGCTAAAGAAAGAGGCTGAGCCAGCAACTTTGGCCCTTTTCAGTATGAGCATGCAAGTTCACTGAAGATGCGGCAGGAAGGGCCAGGAAAGGCTGGGGAGACTGAGTCACTGGGGTCAGTCATGCAAAACCGGGTGACATTTCTCACCTTAAACCATGTTGATACGCTCATCACCTGGAAGAGAAAGGAGAGGGAAACGAGTGTCTACTGGCACTTGCTCACTGACCGAAATCCTCCTCGCCCCACAAGTAGATGCATCAGTCTCATCGACAACACGAAGAGAGCATTAAGTGACTCGTACTCAAGGACCCGTTATCAAGTCAACAACCATTTTCCTTGCAAAAGGATCTTCAAGTCAGATTCAGGGCCAAGGAAAAGGGTCACTAGTTTGGTGTTAGGTTATTGTAAGCACAGGATCTTGGACAGCGTAATCAGGTTAATGAACTTGCTGGGGTGCAAAAGGAAACGAGTTCATCCTTCCCCCACCACAAGCTCTTGCAACATGAGATTCCCCCTTCCCCGCCCCCATACAACTTCCTGGGTTCACTCTATAGCCTCCTGGGCTGCTTCCATCCGTAAGAACAAGTCCCCTTTGGTCAGTTAAGAGCTTTTCAGGTATTAAAACGTCACATCCAAGTCCAAACTTTCCTGTTCCTCCATATTGAAACTTCCCTCTTCCTGTAGCTGAGGCTGAGTCCACTTGGGTCACAAGTGGCGAGGGATGTGGGAATCTTCTTCCCCTTTTTCTTACCCATCACTCCTCCTCCCTACTTCTGGGTCTTTCTGGGTCAGAGCAGGGTTGAGGGGACCAGGAGGTGCTCAGGGGTTTTGCTTGGTGGTCCTCTTAGCAGTGATCTCTTGATTCTGAATGTTCTGTGTCACAAGCATCACGTGCAGCTTATGAGGACCCCGTACAGGGCCCTTCTCTCTACACAGTTCCTGTCTACAGTTGAGGAACACTCTGGCAGACCTCCTGTGGACGGTCCCAGCATCCCACCTTTCCCCTGACCCTCACAGAAAGTCCTCTTACTGGGAGACTGGGATTGACATATACACACTATTGATACCACGTATAAAATAGATAACTAATGAGAACCTACCGTATAGCACAGGGAACTCTACCCAATGCTCTGTGGTGACCTAAATGGGAAGGAAATCCAAAACAGAGGGGATATATGTATACATATAGCTGATTCACTTCGCTGTGTATTAGAAACTAACACAACATTGTAAAGCAACTATACGCCAATAAAAATTAAAAAAAAAAAAAGAAAGAAAAGAAAAGCAAGTCCTCGTGCTCAGGGAACCCTGAAGGCACTGAGGTGCCCACATGACCCACGGGAAGCTCACACATGCCTGCCACACCAAACGGTGGGGAACACAGGCCGCCACAGCCATCTTGCCTCCTCGCCCTGCCCTGCCGGGTTATGGCACCTAGCCCTCCCAATGGCGGCGTGCTCCAGGCAAGCTGTAGGCTTTGGGTTCACATCTGCCCCCAGACTCTCAGGGGGAGGTGCCAACCTCTCCCAAAGTGCTGGTGAGCCTCTGCTCCTCTGTAGCTCCCAATCAGCCACCCAGAGAGCAAGAGCCCAGCCCCTTCCTGTCAGCACCCCCAACGGCCCTGAGGGGCAGGCCCCCCCAACACTGCAGGGCCCAGGGCAAGAGTCCACGTGGAGGCCCGCATGCCAAATATCCAAACATTTAAGTTACAAATCTAGCTAACAATACTGTTAAATGAAATATCCTCTTGTCTCCTACCTTGACAAATATACCTCCATTATGGCCTGGGAGGTCAGTTTGAATTTAGAATTCTCCATCTCCTTGGAATTGGAAGCTGAGAGAGGCATTCCTCCCAACCCCCACCCCTGCACCTGGCTGACAGCCTGCTCTGCAAATCTTCCTACCCCCGCCTCATCCCACACAGAGGACCCTCAAGCAAACACACGTGGCCACCCAGGCTGCACCTCCAGGCTCAGCCCACATCCCCCCGAAGCTGCCAGCCCTTGGCCACGCTCACGCCCAGGGCTGAGCCCAGTCTACCTTGGGTCAAAGGACCTCGGAACAGGGCTGAGCAGGCCCTGGAAGGGGATCTGGGCATCCTGGAAGACCTGTATACCTGGAATGTAGTGGGGCAGAGGCTCCAGTAGGACATGTCCCCTTCAGGCCACGGATTATGTGCTCCATGGAGAGGAGAATCCTGGAGGAATTCCTGAGAAGGTCTCTCTAGAATGTAGAGGTCAGAGCAGGGACCCTGCTGCAGGGGGGTTCCGAGGAGCATTTTCATGGCCTTGCCTCACCTGACTTGATGGCACAGCATGGAAAGGGGAGGGCAAATGCCACAGCCCTGTCCTCCAAAGCCCTCAGTCACCACTCAGCAACTCCTCTTCCTATGAATCTGTTCCTCCTGCTTCTACAGGCCGCATGGGACGGCACCAGGGAAGGGCGACCCGCCAGTCTGGCTGCCTCCTGCTGAACCCCGGAGGATACTCCTCAGCACCTCACTGTCTGCTCTCATTAGACCATGGAGGCCCATTCTACCTGTTGTCCTCAGCTCTGGGGCTTCGGCCATAATTCCAAGACCTCAGTTCCGTTAGGTGACGGGTTGGACACAGTACTGATGGGACACGGATTTTCAGTTAAGCAGGAGTGTTTGACACGCCCACATTTTAACGCCATGTGAGGGGAGGAGAAGGAGAGAGCTTCGTTCACATGTGGGCAGCTTTCAAACCAGGCTCGACCTGTGACAGGCATACATTTATGGAAACGTGCCTGCAGTGACATCGGGAGGAAACACAAAGTCCTCGCTAAGGGAAACCCCACCAAGATTTTGGGAGAGAAATTTGCTATTTCCCTCAACTCAGAGAGCCCCATGCTGTCCCCAGTCAGGAGGCCACTGCCCTCACATCACAGCTTGAACACTGGGCCAGCAGGTCCTACCCGAGGCTGGAAGGTCCTCGCTTCCTTTTAGGCGAGGGAAGTGTGAGGAGGCCCCGTCACCCCTGTCCCCAGCCTCCCTGGCCTCTGTTTGCCTGGGCCCACCAGGCCTGCCACCGTCCGCACATTCAAGCCTGCTCTGGAAGCAGTTCAGGAACTTAGCTAACACCTCGGCACAGGGGACGGCATAGAGAAAACAGGACTGATCTGGAATTGGAAGCCCTGGATTGAAGTTCTGATCCGTCTAGTACTAGGAGATCGTAAGATGTTTCGGTGTCAGTGAATGTTCTGGGCTTCATCTGGAAATTGGAGATAGAAAGAAGCCAGCGGTCCATTTTCCTGCTTCCCAGCCCAGCAGAGTGGCATGGGTCGGGGAACACCATGCTGCCCCCTCTCTCTCAGGTAGGCGGGGGCAACCCCGGCTCTCTGCGACATCCCACTCGTGCCAACCGAAGATGGATGATCTAAGGGGTGGGCCCCGGAGACTGACCCCGCACACGTGGACGTGCCATGCTGTGCGACCTGTGAGCAGAGAGGCCCATGCAAAACCTCCCACCAGCCGGGCAGTGGCCTCCCCCGCCTCGTGTCCACCCCCGTCCTGCCTCCTGGGTGCCGGTGGGAGCCGAGACTCTGAGGACAGGCCCAGGCTCCAGAGCCACAGCGACTCTGTGTAGTCGAGGGAGCAGAGCCCTGGACAAATCCCTCATGCCTCCCCACAAGGCTCCCACAGGCCACTCGGGGACAAATTCCCAGGGAGCTGCATTTTCCGCCTGTGTGTACGACACCTGGCAGGAAGGCAAGCTTTCGACAGTTCCAACTTGATGATCTGGGCCTCGGGCTTTACTCCTTATCCTCATCTTTCCCACGCAAGAAAAGGGATGCTGGCCCAGCTCTGCAGATCTGGCCCGGTTGTGATGCACTGCCACTGATTCCTAACTGCAGAAGTGCCAAGAGTGCTGGAGGGGCCGAGGGGAAAGATGATAGAACCATTTATCTTTCAAGGAAACCCCAAGGGCAGAACCGTCCCAGGATTAGACACAGTGACTGGGCTGCCAGGGACGGGATGGCAGGAGGGGAACCTACCACCCAGGCCACCAGGAATCAAGGTTTTAAAACGTTTGCAAACGTTTATTTTGACTCCTCAAAGTAGCTTCTGGGGGAGGAAGGGTGAGTGACAATTTAATCTTTCCACTCTCACCAACCTTTACTTCCTCCTCTCTCTCCCACCCTCCTGGCCTAGAAAAGCCATCTGCTGTCTAGGGCTGAGCAGTGGTTCATAAAAACCAGCAGCAGGATGCAGCGACACTCAGTTAACGAAAAGTTTTTTTAAATGGAACCATTTGGCTGCTGACTATTGGGCGATGTGGGTATGTGGGGTGGGGGGGGGGGAGGGAGGAAAAACCCAGACAAGTGAATGGGCCTAGAATAGTGGGGAGGGAACGGACCACAGACATGGCCAAAGGACGCAGGAAGACAGAAAGTGAAGAGCCTGCCCTTGGAGGAAAGGGAGAGTAGAGGCAGAAGAGGGAGGAGACGGCAATGGGGAAGAAGAAAGTGCTAGAAATGAGGGGAGAAAAAAACAAGGAGGCTTAGGATGAGAGGAGTTATAAAGAGATATGTCATTAAAAGAAGCAGGAGGAGAGGAAGGGAGAAATCCCCAGCTCTTAAATGAGTCGTGCCCTGGAAATGTTTTTACAATACACAAGTTTAAAACTAAAAAAACCCATCTCTATCCAAACAATGAATGTTGCCTGAGTTCCTAACGTCACCCCCCAAAAAAGAGCCGACTTGCACCCCCCTGAGAGTGAGCGGCTCCTTGAATTTTGCCCCTGGGCGCCTCTCGGGCCTCACCCCAGGCCTCACCCCGCTGCAACATCCCAGAGCTCTCAACCCTCTACACAGTAGCATTTCCAGGGAAACTTGTTAGAAGCACCTATGCCTGGGCCCCTGCTTAGACCAGTTTAATCTGACTTTCTGGTAGAGGGACCCAGGCAGGGTTTAAAAGCACCCCGAGGTGATTCTAATGGGTAGTCAGAGTTTAAAATCACTAATATAACTTACACGGTTATGTTGAGCTCTATGAGGGTAAAGAGGGCTTTCTGACCTCCATGAAGAATATTGTTTCTAAGGGAAAATGCATTTAGGACTTCCCTGGTGGCGCTGTGGTTAAGAATCCGCCTGCCAGTGCAGGGGACACGGGTTTGAGCCCTGATCCAGGAAGATCCCACATGCCACAGAGCAACTAAGCCCGTGTGCCACAACTACTGAGCCCACGTGCCACAACTACTGAGCCCACGTGCCACAACTACTGAAGCCCATGCGCCTAGAGCCCGTGCTCCGCAACAAGAGAAGTCACCGCAATGAGAAGCCCGTGCACCTCGTAGAAGAGTAGCCCCCGCTCACTGCAACTAGAGAAAGCCCGTGCGCAGCAACGAAGACCCAACGCAGCCAAAAATAAATACATAAATAAATAAAAAGAAAACACATTTAGATTCTAACTCCAGATGTCAGGCACAGACCAGCCCGCATACCCTGTATGCCTCCCACCCGCCACTCACTGCAAGGCTTACTCAGCAGTGAAGGTGGGGGGCAGAGGGTCTGGTAGAGCATCCCCCACCCCAGATCCCCCTGCAGGGCCTCCACGCCACTCCCAACATGGGGACACCATCCAGTCACGTGTGGGACACATTCCATAACTTGGGTGTTTGAGCAGTCAAGGGGCTCTTATTCGAGTTTGGTGAAAGCCTGAAAGGAAAGGGAGGTGGGGAGGGAAATGTGACAACAATAAATAACAGAGCTCCGTAAGAAATGGCAGAAGCTTCGAGTTAATAAATAAAGAAGACACATGCCTGGAAATGGAGATGAAATGTGGCTTCACAACTCCATACTAGAAAATCGGCCGAGCCAAGATGTCAGAGAAGCTGATATCTGGGTTCACTTGTGTCAGAGCCGCCAGACATAATGAGATTGTTCCAATCAAACAAATACAGCCATTTCTCCTGGGAAAAGGGGGAGAAGGCAGAGAATTTAGGCACCAGCACTACAAATTCTCTGACCTGGAGGGGCCCTGGACACCCCACCCACGTGCGGGTGACTGAACGGTTACCCTGTCCCACTTCCTACGGAAGACAAGCTCATGGAAAGCAGGACGCTGCTCGTGCAAAACACCCAGGGAGACAGTTGGCAGCAACACAAAACGTCATGAAATCCTTAAAGCCAACAAGACAGAACAGGCCAGAGGGTACAGCCAAAAACCTGTTGTCTCTTCACCTCTTCCAGCCTCGCACAATGTAAAGTCAATCAAATAATCGAATTACACAAGCAACGGCCTAGGGAGGATTATGTAAATGCAGCCAGCTTCTGGTGGCCAAGCGGGCTCCCCTGAATCTCTTTCCGAAGAGACTCCCTGTCAGCCAACAGGGGGCCAGGGGGCCCTGGTGCCCAGGCCGATGAGCCACTGAGCCTGCACACGGCAGAATCTCAGCCCGTCCTCGGATAGCTTTCTCCCCGCCAGAGTGGCTGCTCCCTGACGGCAACCGTGGGAGGTGTGGGAGGAGAATGCACAGGCCTGGGCATCAGTCACCCTCTTACTCCATAAGGGACAGCGTAGCACACTGTCATATCTCAGTCAGTTGAATTCCTCTGTGAGTCAGGCTCTGCAGCTGCCGGGATGGGACACCATTGCAAGTCAGCCCAAAATGGGACACGTGGGGAGCAAGGGAGGCAATAGCCCAGGGGGAGGACAATTGGGACAGGCCCCAGGATGCAGGGGAGCTCCAGCAACCTCAGGCAAAGCAGCGGCCCCAGGAGCTGGTCTTCCTGCCCCTCACAGCATGGGCTGCTGTTCTCATCATAACTCGACCATTCCTGTTCAGCTTCTACAGCCCATCTACCACCTCGCCCATCTACCTCATGGCTTCTGCCTACTCCGCTTCTGTTCCTCATGGCATCTGCTTACTTGTCCCCTCTCTGTGTGCCCCTTGGTTTCTGGACAGCTCTAGAATCTCCCATTCAAAGAGTGACTCTTAGACAGAGGAGCTGATTGGGTCAGCTAATTTCCACCCTGTATGGAGCATTCTTATTGGGCAGAAATCTCACTGCAGCCTCCCGCTGGCTACCTCTGAGTCAGGCACCAGGTCCAAACTGCTAAAGCCAGGGTAGAAGGGGCATGGGCAAAGCGTGGCAACCCACACCTGAGGAATTCCCTGTGGCTTTGTCAGAGTCAGAGGGGGTCATGGGCAAGCCTAACACCTTGTCCAGGACAATCTCAGCCTACCCTGCGACTCAGCTTTCCTTCCACAGAGGCACGATGTGACAGCTCCTGAACAACGCCCTGAAGGTGGCGTGAGCAGAGCATGCACGGGAAAGGAATGTGTTTCTCTAAGGGAAAGAAGACCAGTAACTTTCTAATACTGAATATCGATGGTTCAGGTTCACGTACTACATGGTTGAAAATCACTGGGGTGAGGTTGAATCAGTGCAAAGGGAAGAAAAATCGGTTCCTGGAGAATAACAGCTAACAGTTATCGAGTCCTTGCTCTGGGTCAGGCTGTGCACTAAGCATTCAACCAGTGGTGACATCCTGACATCACTGTGGGGCGGTGTGGCACACCTCTTTCCTGGCTGACCCCAAAGCATCCCAACCCGTTCTCCTTTAACCACTACCACAAAAGCTGAAAACGAATCTGCCAACTTCCCTCACAGATGGGGGGCCTTGTAGCCCTGTTCTGGCCAATGAAATACAAGAAGAAATCATCTGGGAGCTTTGGTGAAAGTTTTTCCTTTTTGGAGAAAAGGAAGATACAGCCCTGAAACATGGGCTTTTGCCTTATGCACCTTTTCCTTTTTTTATCCTGCTATCACCCCTCATTTCCACCCCCTCTTCCTACTGTGAATGAGGACAATATCTGGAAAAACCACAGCAGTCTTGCAAGATGAGGCAACAAATATGAAGATGAAAAATGAAGCTATTGAAGTTGTCAAAAGAGGCTTTGTCCCTAATAAGTCAGTTGAGCGGCTGCATATGCAAACTGATACAAGTAGTAGTATTACTATCCCCACCTTACAGGTCAGGAAACTGAGGCCCAGAGTGAATAAGGATTGGTGTAATGGTCTGGGGTTTCAGCTATAAAGGGACTTCATCAAGATTCAAAACCAAACCTGTTGACACGAGAAACCTAACCATCATGACATACTGCTCTCCCACCATGAGAAATCTTCGAATTGTAAAGTCCATATTTGGAAGGTCCCTTAAGGACCCTGTGGCCCAGTTCCTTTTAATTAATGGATAAGGCCCACAGTGGTTAAATGCTGGCTCCAGGTCCCATTGGCTTCACCCTCCTGAAGTATTAGGGCTAAATCCTGACTCTTCATCCAGGGTTCTTTACACTGCTTTATGCTTTAAATGACCCACGACTTCTTTCCTGAGAACAAGAGACTCTAAATCCTGTGCAGTACCATGGTGGCTTCTCTGCTGCCTTAACTAAGCATTTATCATCTTGACTCACTTTGGACCTCTGACGCCACAGGAACCAAGACAGAAGTAAAGACAATAGTATTGTATGCCAGTCATCAGAAAATCTATAAACAACAAATGCTGGAGAGGGTGTGGAGAAAAGGGAACCCTCTTGCACTGTTGGTGCGAATGTAAATTGATACAGCCACTATGGAAAACAGTATGGAGGTTCCTTAAAAAACTAAAAATAGAATTACTGTATGACCCAGCAATCCCACTACTGGGCATATAACCTGAGAAAACCATAATTCAAAAAGACACATGCACCCCAATGTTCATTGCAGCACTATTTACAATAGCCAGGACATGGAAGCAACCTAAATGTCCATTGACAGATGAATGGATAAAGAAGATGTGGTACATATATAGAATGGAATATTACTCAGCCATAAAAAAGGAATGAAATTGGGTCATTTGTAGAGACATGGATGGATCTAGAGACTGTCATATGGAGAGAAGTAAGTCAGAAAGAGAAAAACAAATATCATATATTAATGCATATATGTGGAACCTAGAAAAATGGTACAGATGAACCGGTTTGCAGGGCAGAAATAGAGACACAGATATAGAGAACAAACGTATGGACACCAAGGGGGGAAAGTGGCAGGGGGAGAGGGAGATGGTGGGATGAATTGGGAGATTGGGATTGACATGTATACACTAATATGTATAAAATGAATGACTAATAAGAACCTGCTGTATAAAAAAATAAATAAAATAAAATTCAAAAATTCAATAACAAAAAAAATAGTATTGTATGTCAGAACGTTGTCATGTTGACCGCATTACGCTTCAATGTATTTAGACGATATTAAGCCAAGATATTTTATACCAGAAAATGTTACCTGAGAAGGATCATTATTAGTGGCTTTTGCAATATTCACTCTGGGAGCCTGCCACACAGTCCCTTAGGGAGAACAGTATTGCACGGGTAAAGCAATGGCAGGCCCCATCCCTGAGGCAATTTCTATTATCAAGCTGCTCAAACAAAACAAAACAAAACAAAACTCTCCAGTTTCCTAAGGATCACAGTAAAACAAAGAAGTCTGTTTACACTTAAATTTGCCATCTCTCCAAAGGGTGTTGGGCATGATGGAGACTCGTTTTGAAAACCCAACTCTAAGGATCGGTTTATTCTGCACTCTGGCTTCTTTTCAAGCATCTCTGAACTTTCCCCCAAAACTGCCGCCGTCCTATGATTGATGCATTTCTGGAGATCCAGCGGAACTTGTCTCTTCACATTATCCAGCTGTTCACTGCCTGTGGTTTTCACTAATGGCCGTTCCATTTGATCATTCCCTCCTTGCCCCTAACCTTCTGACAGCGCTCAAGAAAAATGGAGAATGCAGCTGGGACTAAGAGCCTTGCAAATTTAGCAGAGTTTAGGACAGGAAAATGTCTTACATTTGAAATAATATGGGATCAAGGTGGGAAATCAGAAGAATCATTTGTTCATTTATTCCACCAGTGTTTACTGTGCCCTCATGGTACAGCAAGCTCTGTGCTTAGCCCTCTAGATGCATTCCCCTATTTAACAATACCACAAATGTATGAGTTCAGCACTAAGATTATACTCATTCTATTCTTCAGGGAACTATGGCTTAGCAAGATAGAATAACTTACAATCCAGAAAGGGAGAGAGCAGGTAGTACAGACACACGTATGCACGTACAAACTCCAACACGTAGCAGAATATATTAGTTAGATGATCTAAATGTCAGGGCCCAGATAAAGAAGAGATTGCATCCCAGCCTCAAAGAGAAGATTGCGTTTTAATAAAGTTCTACAAGATGAGTAAGATTGTGGCAAAATTGTAATAATAATAATAATTGGGATCCCAGAAGAAGAGACGGCATAAGTAAAGGGGAAGAGGCAAGCAATGTAGACCGCATTTGGAAACGGTGGACCATCCAGTTTAGGAAGAGCAAATTTGTGCAGTAGAGTAAAGGTGTTAGGACTGGGCACGGGTCATGTAAGATATAGAATATCTAAATCTGGAATTTATCAGTATCACAAAAAGAAGCCACTGCGGAGCTTTGGGGAACCAGGAAACCCTCCCAGGCTGTCTTTAAGTAAAGTGTATTTAACAGTAATACAAATATGGAAAAGGAAAGAGGCTGATAGCTGGGAGCCTGGGCAGCTGCAACCACAGGACCCTACGGCAAACAGTGAAGATCTGCACTGTGGTGGAAGGGGTGGGGATGGAAGGATGTCTATACAGGCGAGAAATGTGGTAAATAGACCAGGCCATCGATAAGTGGGGGAATGAGGTGTCAGGAATGATTCTGATGCTGAGTGCCATCAACATACATTCAGGCAGGAGATGCTGAGCAAAAAAATTACAATGTAAAGAGCTTCCAGTTAAAAATGATACCTGGCTAGCAGTCCCCGCCTCCACTAATTTCCTGCTAGACATACAGAAGACTACACACTTTCAAGAATGAAACTCAAAAATAGCACAAAAATGAAAACGGAATTGCCAAAATGTGGAAAGAATTTCAAGTGACTCCAGGATGCCTGAAGGTTGATTCAGAGAAACAGTGAGTGGCCAGGCTGTCCTTGCTGTCCTGAAGCAGTGAAGCCCACACATGGCAAAGAAAGCAGGTGGGCCCTGGCCCTTCCCCACTGTCTGCCCTTCCTCAAGGGCCCAGGGTGATTGCCCAAAGGAAAACTGGTTAACTGTCAGTCTGTTATGCGAGTGTTTCTTTTAAGGTGCCAGCGTGACATGCCAATCATCTGTTCCCCATCTTGTCCTCTCCAACTAATCCCATCCGACCCAAATTTTCTATCACATCTATGGACTGAAAACAATAAGCAGGGAGTTGAAGGGGTCTATCATGATGCTTTGCATCCTCCAGGATGTAGCCCACACACTAAAGCCGTATTAGCAAGAGAAAAAACTGTAAGAAATCTAACAGCAGGGCTTGCTGGAGTTGTTCATCTGCACGAGCATCCTCAGTTTCAAAGCGTCAGAGAATCAAGCAGTGGGATGAGAGGATCCCATTTCTATACAACGGAACCACAAAATCTGTTGTCTGTTGACAAACCTCAAATCCGGGGGAACCTGCCTAATCTAAAGATTAATAAACAATAAACTAAATAGGAGGTCTATGAAAAAAGTGCCAAAGCTCCAGAGAAAGGGAACAATATCTTAAAGATCAAGAAGATGAACAGACCTTTGAAAATAATTTCCAACTGAATAAAAAAGAGAAAATACTATGAAATGTTTTTGTATCTTCAATAGGACCTAAGAATATGTGGCCTCTCTGAGACAGAAGCAGAAAGCCAAAAAGCTGAACTGAAGGAGCACAGTGAGATGAAAAGACGAGACAATGGAATGCAAAGACAATGAGCCAGATGGGAGGGGAGCTGGGGGAGGCAAGGAGGCTGACATTACAATAAGAGAACTAAAGTCATCACTGAAGACAGTAAAATAGACGGTGGGAAATCAAATCATTTAACAAAGAATTTGCAAAGCTCTCCCGGAATAGGGGGAAAACGAGGCGGAGGTCAAAACATTTGTTCATTTTCTAAGGCGAAAGAATAGGTGATATATGCAGAGGACAAAGAAAGGAAATTCAATCCACCCATAATAGGTGTTACCAAAGACAGAACCAAAACACAGTGGGACCAGAGCAATGAGCATGGGTATAGTTTGGAAGCCGTAGCTGTAAACATCTCATAGAGGAAATCTGCTTAATTTCTCTGTGTCTCAGGGTTCTTGTCTCTGAAATGGGGTTTTAAAGCAATAGGCAGAGAATTCTGATGACCAGTAAAGGAGATGCTATATGCAACGTGCTTGGCTTCAATACTGGTACATAGTAAACATTAGGTAGCATTGGTTGTCATTTATTATTTCTCTATAAATAGTCCTGACAAACTGATAAGCAAAGTTAAATAAATAAATAACTACAAGCTTGAAGAGTTAATTCATGAAATAAGAACTACGAATAACATAGAAGCATACGAAAAATATTCACCTTATTAGGAATCAAAGAAACTCAAATTCAAACAATGAACAACAACTTTTCTAATAACAGGTTAGCTACAGTTTTTTTCTTTCTTTAATGATAATGCTCTATGTTGAGAGAATGTGCTTAAAAGAACCTCTCCCCACCTTGCTGGTGGAGCTCTAAATTGGTTCAACCTAAATTGGTTGAAATTTATAGATCAAGAGGATGAAAAGGATTTGTATTCTGGCTATGGACTGAATATTTGTGTCCCTCTCAAAATTCTTATGTCGAAGCCCTAACCCCCCAATGTGACTGCATTTGGAGCTGGGGCCCATGGGGAGGTGTCAAAGGTTAAATGAAGTCATAAGGGTGACCTAATCCAATAGGGCTGGTACACTTATAGGAAGAGGAAGAGACACGAGACCTCTCTCTGCCATGTGAGGACACAGAGAGATGGTGTCCATCCACAAGCCAGGAAGAAGGCTCTCACCGGGAATGGAATCAGCCAGCACCTTGATCTGGGACTTCCAGCCTTCAGAACTGTGAGAAAATTAATTTCTGTCATTTAAGCCACCCAGTCTATGGTATTTTGTTATGGCAGTCCATACAGACAAATGTAATTCTTTAAGCAGAATCTCCATTTATAGGAGTCTATTCTAAGGGACTAATCAGTGAGGTTGACAAGGATTTATGGATGTGTCCTACAGCATTGTTGAAACAGTTAAAAACAAGCTAAATGTCTAACAATAGAAGACTCTTTAGAAAAGTACTAAATGCACCAGGTTTTAAAGCTCATTTATGATGCAGGAGAGTGATTATTATATAATATTAATATAAAAGCAGTAGAGAAAACTATATCACTCTGATCCTCATTTCATTAAATTATGTATTTACCAAGTATGTACACATAGAAAAAGGAATGAAAGAATATACACCAAAAATACTAACGGGTATATTATCTCTGATGGTGGGTACAAGTGGGACTTCTTTATTTTTTGAGATGTTCTAAATCTCCAGTAACCATCCTGTATTATTTTATAATCATAAAAAAAAAACATTTTAAAAACAAGGCATGTTATACTCCAATAAAGATGTTAAATAAATAAATAATTTAAAAGAGTGGAAAAAATTAAAACAAGGCATGTGAATCCTACTTCTGCCATTAGCTTCAAACAGTCTTTAAAGAAAGCCTTGTTTCTTCATGGTACGCTTGTTTCCTGCCTGTAAAGTTGTAGAGATATTATCAGTCGTTCAACTGCATTCACAGCATAATAAATAAAAGTTATTAAAAAAAACTGCCACTGAAGGATGGTGGCATTGTTACTTTATTAGTAACCCCTGCATTCTCTTTTATCCACAATCCCCAAACAAATGTGTATGGTTTCTGCCTAGGGGTTTAGTGGCAGAGCCTAGCAAAATTCTTGCTTTTATCTATAAGATGTAGCAGCCCAAAACCACAACAGGCTCCTTGGAATTTTAAATGTTGAAAAAAGTAATCTAAGTAAACATGAGTATGTTCTTGAAAAATATACCACAAATCAACCAACATGGAAAATATTTTGTGGAAGAGAGAAGAAGCTTGTCCTGTATTGTTGCAGAGGAAGGAACTAGAATCAAAGGGTGAAGGTTAGGGGAAGGAAGATTTTCATGCAGAACCAAGAATTCCTTAACAATAAGAGGTTTCTTGCAAAGTAGTGAGCTCCTCAGCACCAGTAATGTGGAGAGCAAACACATGATCACTTGTTTGGAAGAAGGAGAAAAAGTAATTTCTTTAAATCTGAACCAAACTGAAAAATGAACTGCATAATCCTTAAGGCAAAAATAACCATAAAACTTCTCCAAACTGAGTACTTTTGAGAGAAAAGAGGCAATGTTAATAATTACACTGGGACAAGGGCATCCTAGTTAAACTGGAATGTGTGGCCATCCCTCTCTAGGGTCTCTTCTAACTCTTGGCACTAACTAAAATTCTACATTCATAAACCTTAAGTCTTTAATCCATGTTTCAAGGGCTAAATTCTTCCAATGCCCACATTTGAATGGTTTAATGGTCTATTGTAATGGTCAGACATTCTGGTGTGTAACAACATTTCTCTGAATGGCTGGAGATGGAGATGGGGGTAGAAATGCCATGTTTCCCCAGTAACTGGCCCTTGGAGGAAAAGAGAGGAGTGAGTACAGGTCATTGGAAGCCTACAAGGCATATGGCACGGGCAACCCCAGATTTATTTTGAGCTGCAGTTAGCATACCTAGATGATTAGTACTTGGATATTTCAGTGCTTCCTAAGCATAGCTGGAATGTGTAGCTCTCATCTGTTTTCCAGCTGGAAATGTTACAGACATGGGAAGATTTCTGCTTTTGAGCATCTTGATGTAGCCCGCCTCTGCCTGGCATGAGCTCTGCTCCGACAGTCTGTATGTCACTTCCGCTGTGCTCTGGGCTCAACGTAAGTAATTTAGAATGAGCTGAAGAAACGCCAGCAGAACCTCCCCAGCAGCAGACAAGCCCACCCCCAAGCTGATATCCTGCAGTTTTATTGTCTGTGATGATTAGAGGGTCATCAGTTGGAAAAGGGTGAGAGAGAAGAGGTGAAAAGGTAGCTGATGTGATTTTAAATGTTCCTGCCTCTTCTGAATACCTCCCCATTGGCCTATCAAAAGTACCACTGGGCTAAGCCATCATATTCCTATAATTTCCCTATGAGAATGCATAAGTGTTTCATTCTAGAAGTGAGACAGCAATCTATTAGTTATTAGTAGAGCTTGTTTTCCTATAATCCGACTGTAATCTCTCCCAAGGCAGAAATTCTTTTTATGCTGTGTGCCCTCATGGGTCAGGTGAATTTTGAGAGGAAATGAGTCCAGGAATGACCCAGAGATGCTCTCAAAGGCAGACCAAGCTGGCGCTGTACAGCAAAGAACAGTGAGCCGCTGGGAGATACTGGGCCTTGGAGGGGTGAAGGAAGGGTGTAGAGGAAAAGCCTCTGAAATGGAGATTGAACAGACTTAAAGACAAACCATCCCAGATTAGAAATTTTGCCTGAAGCTTGGGAAATACACAGAGGGAACAAAGGGGATCTTTTACCTAAGCAGAGAACCAGGTCACATTTCTATTGGGTTGGCCAAAAAGTTCGTTCAAGTTTTTCCATAAGATGTTACAGAAAAACCCAAACGAACTTTTTGGCCGACCCAATAAAACCCAAGAGGATGAGGTCTTTCTAGAGAAACTTGTATGTCAATGAATGAGCAATTGACTTAAATTTCAAATATACAGTCTTGGGCATACTTGCTAAGCTCTGGCAATTGGGAAGGAGAGAAGAATAAAGTACGCAACTAATGATATCTTCAACTCTTGGCACCTTCAAGAAAGCCAGCACATCCTTTGGGTAGTTGTAGCACCGATCCAGCACCAAGCTCCTTAAGACAGTCAAAAGCAGAGAAACTACTTTTACAGGTGAGCAAAACTGAGACGTTCCATGGTCACCCTTGACCAGTTAAACCAGCCTCATCTCTAAAGCTTTCAGAATGTCAGCCAACAAGACAGCAACACCAAAGTTCCTGGAATGAAGCCAAGCTACCAGCTGAGGGGGGGATGGTCCATCTCTGAACACCTCCCCGGCTGTTGAGCTGAGCTGACATGGAGGAGAGGCCAGCGGTAACTGTAGAGCTTTTGTGAGGAACGTGAGTCAGGACAGATGCTGCGAAGCCACAGGTGCACGTGCCAAGTGCCTGGAAGCACAGCTTCAAGCAATTCAGAGGAGCCAGGCACCTCTGGAACCTGAGTGCCACTGGCAGACTGGCAAGGTTCCAGAAAGAGGACTGTGCAGGCTCCTTTTAAGCAAAGGCTGTGGATGATCCAGAAAATCCAACAAGTAAGATAGGAATAACCTGCCGGGACAAACGCTATTTCAGCCACAAACTGAAGAACAACCTACCGGTGTCGACCAAGGCAAGCTCAGTGCATTGCCCACTTGGACCACAGATGGAGCCATCTTCATGAAGGATGCCAACAGGTCATGAGCTTCATGACACACTGCCTTCTCAGGAAGGATGAGCACGCTACCAGGAGGCAGGAGACTTTGGCTCTGGTCCCCACTTTGCCACCAACATGCCTTATGACCCTGGACTTTTAATGTACATGCCCACAATCAATAAAATAAACATCCCTTCCCTTCTGGTTCCAATTAAGTCTTGTTTACAGGGATATTCGAGTAGGGAATGAGATAACAGTAAGAAAATTATGTGGAAACTACAAAGTCGAATTCAAATGTAAGGTGATATTATCATTTAATGGAAGGCAGGCTAAAAACTAAACAAAATAATGGGGTCATGTGCTCAAAGCGGAATAAAGAAAATCCTTGCTAATGTTTCCAGACAAAGAAAACAGCTTCAAATCATTTGTCTTCCAAACTATGCCTATTGCCAAGAAAAGAGCCTACCAATTTGTCTTCAAAACCATCCTCTTTATCACTTGAAAACTCAGGCAATATGACTGGGACTGATGAGTCTCTTCGCTCTGACATTTCCATCCCCACCTTTCTTCCCCAATCCTGTGACCAGAAATGGGTGCCTGTTACTGCCGGCAAATAAATAGAAGTGCCAGGTCCTGGTAGGCAGCTACCGCCCTCTCACCCACAGCCTCCCTGCCCAGAATCAGAGTCTCTGTAACTACACTGTGAGGCCATGTCAAGACATCAAACGTAGTTGTTGTTGTTTAATGCCGTACTCTTTCCCTGTTCTCTTCAACATTTTCACTCATCTCTACTCTCCTTCCCTAATTGAGTGAAGAAAAAATTTCTAAACATTCATGACCCCATGGCTCCGAAAAAAATAAGCAGTTCCATGAAGGCATGTAGGCAGCATGCATTTTAGCACAACCAGAGAGTGGTGGCAGGAAGTTGGAGGCCTCAGATAAACTTGCTTACAAATGCATAGGCTCAGCCTCCACAAAGACCAGCTGCCCAGAGCTATCCATTTGTTGGCATAATTTGCACTGAGTCCCTGGCCCACCCATTTTAGCTCTAAAAGCTCCTCCTCGGTTATCTCTTTAGGCTTCATCATCCATTTGTAAGATCAGGAATCATATCACATAAAACTGGGCTCTGCACATTTGAAACTAACCAATATCGTTTTTCAAGAGCTCTCCGAAAAAGAAAATGGATTATGCAGGAAAATTTTGTAAATGGAAAATATTGCATACACAGAGTCTGAGGGAATCCAGGACATTTTAAACAAGAAAGCAGATGGAATAAGAGCGATATAAATTAGTGGAACTGTATTTTGCCAACTGCAAAGTGACTCTAACTCCAAACAGAACTTCTCCCCAGCTTGTTGATGGCATATATATTTGTCTTTAATTACCACTGGGTAGAATTCAGTGAGATGTTTAGTGTTAGAATCACAGAGTCTATGAAACTCAGGAAACAAGCACATAAAATTCTTGCAAGGTATTTACATTGGATGATAATATCCGTGCATATGCTATATAAGCCAATTAACAAAAACTATGCATGTGGCAGTTTTTAAGAAACACTCCACAAACAGAAAGTATATTAAATACTGAACAGAAGGGCAAGACTTTGTGAGCAGTCCTGCCTGGCCTTGGCCCTCTCGCCGTGACCTCCGTCTTGTCTCTCGGATGTTATGGCAGCTTCCCAGTGGAAGAGTCTTGGCCCCTGGTTGTCAGGGTCAGAGCAGGTCTTAATCGACTCGGTCCTCTCTAGGCCATCAAGTCAGGCTTAGGAAGATTTGTCCAAATTACCCTGCCTGGAGTGAATCAATTCAGTCACACTAGAGCAAACCAACCCGCTAATTTACAAAGGAGAGAGGGAGGGGTTGGCACAGATTCTTCCCTGCAGTGCAAACTGCGGTAAAGAGACAGAGACGCTGATGACTTCTTGGTGAATCTGTCCCTTCTCCATATTCCTGCCGAGGTGCTCAAGACTTGAGCCATTTCCTTGGGCTGGGTGAGCACGGATATGGCTTGACCGGCAGGCCATGGTTAACCAATGTGCTCCAGTAAACACACACCCATGACTCCCCAATCCACTGCCCAGCAAGGCTTCTGTTTGGACAAGGAATCTTGCTCAATATCCTAAGCCATGACTGGCTCAGGTCTTCAAAGCCCAAGTTTTCAGTGACAAGCCACTCTGGAGTGTGGATGATGAGGGTAGATGCCTCCTATGTCTAACGTCTCTCTTCCCATAAATATTGGGTAGCACAGAACCGCAGGTCCGCGCTAAAAGGGACAGGCATTACAAGGTGCTTGCTGCATTCTTACATTTTGTTTGACATGCAGTCCCTCTATACTCTTTCATCTCTGCCACAAAGACACCTGCATTCTCCTTGCCCAGTTTCAGATCTCACACCAGCTGTTACTATCAGGTAGAAAGGCTCAGGGTGGAATCGGCGTCTGGAAATATGTTAATTTTGCATGAAATTAGAGGCTGAAGGCAGAAATGACAGAGACTGAAAACTAGAGACATCTGTGCATTACACCATTCTACCACGCAGTAACATCGTGAAGCAGGGGCTGGCAGGAAGGTGCAGAGATCTGCAGGAGTGGCCAGGGAAGGTGCTCTCCACCCCACAGCTCAAAGGGGCACCATCAGAGGGGATTGGGAGAGACAAACTGGGGAAATGAAACTGGCTAAACTAACTCAAATGTAGAAGAGCCTGTGCCCTGATATAGAGGGAAGGTAAGAGGGGTCAGGACCCCCAATCCCGGTCGAGCAAAGCTTTAGCCCTCGTTCGTCCCTGTAGAGCTCAAGAAAGGCTATAAGGACCAGTCTTTGGGAATCGCAGGAATGAGGAGTGGAAAGACAACACTTCCAACACATCATCCGTGTGCAAGCACTCGGTTCTGGGCCAAGCGAATGCAAAGATGTGGACTCATTTCCACTCAAAAATCAAAATAGACACTGTACTAGGCCCATTTCTGAACCCCTTGAGTCATATGCAACTCAGTGGCCATAGTTTGCCATGGGGCTCTGGCCTTCACAGCTCAACCAGCCTCTCTGCAGCGGCTTCTGGAATCGGGGGTGCAGTCCATCACGAGAGCTTCCCGAAAACTGGGCACCTTCAGACCCCTCAGAGGGCTTCTCTTCCCAAGAGTATTCCCACCACGACAGACCTGTACACTCAGTTAAAGGAGCAGCGAGGATAACTTCCATCCTAGAATTAAGCGGTAGCATAACATAGAGACTAAACCCAGTGCAGATGTGTAAACTGCATTTCCTGCAAAGTTTCTGGGGGAGAAAAGTGGGTGGGATTGTAGGGAGCAAACATAACCACATTCACTTACCTCAGACGACAACTGAGAGAAATGGCTAATAAAAATTATTACAAATCACTGCACACACATAAAGTGCTTTACAATCAACACGAAGACTTTAATCCCATGTTGACTGTTCTTTAGGCTTGAAGTTTAAGTAAAAGTTGAGCTGAAAAGAGTGAGAGAAACAAACTTCACAATCTGTCATTTTCTAGTTTCAAGCAAAGACCAAAGAAGAAGAAAACCCCAAGAAGTCCATTTTTAACTTGCTTCTTATGTAATAAGAGCCTGTGAACTGCACCAGAATTTAATTGAAGGAAAAGTAACTGTAGGGGAATTGCTTGGAGAGCTGCCAGAAGGGTTTTAACAGCTGGAAGTTGAAAAGTGATTAATTTTGACAGCAATAAAAGCCTCATGTTCATACATAATTATGCTTAGATTTGTGGGCTGCTGGAATTTTTTTCTATGCACTATTAACCTTTTGCTGTCCAAATTGGAATTTAGATACTTTAACTGAGTGCCTATTTTTATATTGAATAATAATGGGCTTTCCATGGTGTTGACTCATCTCAAGATAAAGAAGACTCCAGGGGAGAAAGTGTGGAGTAACGGGAATATGTTCAAATCCTCTTCTGAGTATTTTTAGAACTTAATACAAATAAAGACATCTTATTTTACCCTATGCGGAATCACAATGATTACAAAAGAGGGGGTTCATGAAAAAGGCATTCAGAGCAAATAAAAAATGATGCTGAAGTGGTTGTTCATTGTCAACCAAACAATTCAGCTAAATTCCCAACATTAGGAAATAGAGACAAATCTATAAATGGCCACTATAATGCTACTTTCGCAAATACTGCATAGACTAAGAAAGCTATTAATTAAACTGAGTTCTAGGACTGGCAATGTTGCTAATTAGCTATAAAAGCTTAGACAAGTCACTTCGTTTCTCCATGACGTCTCTGTTCCCCACATAAAAAGAGAGGGATAGAGCAGATAATTGAGAAGACCTAAAAGTCTAATTATTTACATAACCTGCTCTAGGATTAGCCACATCCTGAAATTTTTCTCTGTTAGTCACCTTTACTATCCTCGTGCCAACCAGTTTGACCAGACAGAGTGAAACTTTAGTAATAGAAAATATTTTCAATTAATTGAAAATAATATTTAATAATAGTGATTATAGCAGTTTCTAAGGCACAATTCTAAGAACTTTATATAATGTTATATTTTAATCCTCACAAGCGCTCTGTGAGGTGGGTCCTATAGGGCTATTACTATTATTATCCCATTTTACAGAAACTGAGACAATAAGAGTTTACACGACTCCCTAAACACAACAGTCACCTAATGGGAAAGCAAAGAGTTGGAGGCTCTAATGTCCTGTTGTTTCCAAGCAATACATATTACTGTGAAAACACTTAATTTGTGGCTTTAAAGGTGCAATAGAAAGAAGAGCAATGAACCTAAACTCAAAAGAACTGAATTTAGTTTTAGCTCTTCCATTTTTTCAATTGGACAGTCCATCCAATCACCTTGGACAATACACCAACTTCTCCACTCCAAATTCCTTAACTGTAAAGCACAGTAGCTGCCTAAATTGGTGGTTCTCAAGGTGTGGTACCCACAGTAGGAGCATCACCCTCACCTGGGAACTTGGTAGCAATGCACATTCTTGAGCCCCACCCCAGACTCTTACGGAATCAGAAGCTCGGAGCGGGCTTCCCTGGTGGCGCAGTGGTTGAGAGTCTGCCTGCCAATGCAGGGGACATGGGTTCGTGCCCTGGTCTGGGGAGATCCCACATACCGCGGAGCAACAAAGCCCGTGAGCCACAATTACTGAGCCTGTGCGTCTGGAGCCTGTGCTCCGCAACAAGAGAGGCCGCGACAGTGAGAGGCCCGCGCACCGCGATGAAGAGTGACCCCCACTTGCCGCAACTAGAGAAAGCCCTCACACAGAAACGAAGACCCAACACAGCCATAAATAAAAATTAAAATAAATAAATAAATAAATAAAATTAAAAAAAAAAAGAAGCTCAGAGCATTCATCTGCGTTTTCACAAGCCCTCCAAGTGATCCTGATGGACCCAAAAGTTGGAGAACAACTGGCCAAAGTGATCACTAAATTGCCTTCTGATTCCCACATGCCACGATTCTATCTCTAAATGTCTGGTTTTGAGTCGCTGGATTTCAAACTGAGGTGGTTTTACTATATTTAAATTCTTCTTCCCTGATTCAGCAGATATTCAGGCCTCTGTTGCCAGAGGACAGGACCCCTAATGTTGGCTCCCTGGAATGACTGTTTCCTTATTCATCATCGGATCATTATGGAATTAAAAGGCAGAAAGGAGTCGTGAATCTAAATAGAAAGATGATATTGTGAAGGTTTGTTACTTCCAGCCAAAGTCTCAGATTGAAACCCACAGTCAGAACCTCAGCATAATCTGAGCTCTTAATCCACTGCCATGTCCCACGTGGGGGCTTACTGTGTCCTTGTTGCTGTTTGAGGCAAATGGCACCCAAGCTGTGATTAGCAGCCTGGAGGAGCTGGCCTGTGGTTGCTCCCATATTCTCAGCTATGCCAAAATCCAGACCTACCTTCCTCCTCTGAGTCAAGAGGGAGGAAACCAACCCCAGAGAGAATGTTGTACTTACCTCTTAATTTAACACTCCATCGCCATTGGGCAGATAAACACGACTACTTTAAGCCAGAAGCCAGAATGCCCCACAAGGGACAATTCCAAATGTACTCAGGAGCCCAAATGCAAATGGGCTTTTGCCTTGTTCTCTTCAAGGAACCACCTGCTCATCAGAAACAGCAGAGGAAAACCTCTGAGTTTTTGTATCACCCACAATATGAAAGTCCAATGCCTCCTGCTTAATAAACCCGCTTATAAAAGGAGAACATCGGGTGACCTCACACCTGATGGACAAGACTATGTGCAGCAGGTGAGCAAAGACTGGTGTCTCTACCTCCTTTGTACTTCTCATGACACCTCATTAACATAAATTGTTTGCTGACTCATCTTTTTAAAAGATACTAGAAGAAACAAAGAGGCAGAAATGCAAACGCTATCAGAGTTACACAAATTTCTGAAAAAAATGGGAAGTTAGGCAGGAATAACATATTGAGAGAAAAGGTGGCCACATAAAGTATTAGAAACTTGTTTGGAACTGTAGTTACGAAGTACGGAAGGCTCTACTCCTTAGAGCTGAGTAAGCCTAAGACTTCCATGTGGAATAACTCTGTTCTCTTGTTTTATGAGAGTGGAGAATCCCAAACATTTATTCCAGACCCTCCTGGAGACTAACAATTTTACATTTGGATATCATAAATATGAGAAGGGCTGAAAAAATTTTACAAACCATTTCCTCATCCAAGTTTACTTAAAGTGACATGTTAGCAGAGATTTTGCATTCTTTTATTAAAAATAATCTAGACACAATTTTCCAACTCTGGACACCTGTGTCCTGCTGTGACCCCATAAAGAAGTCAAGCTGACATTCTGGTATTTCTTCTGAACTACACTGCACAATCTATGTAATATGTACTATCTTACAGATAAAGAAACTGAGGCACAGGAGGCTTAGCCCAGCCAAAGTTACAAAACGAGTACACAGAAGAACTTAGGTTCCATCCCAGGCAACCTGGCTCCAGACTTCATGCTTTTGGATGGTCAAGTCATTCTTGTTTTATCAATTCCACGTATCACTTAAGAATGCTTTTGGTGATGTAACAGAAAACCCACCTGAGAGTGGACCTTTAAAAATAGGAATTCAGGACTTCCCTGGTGGCGCAGTGGTTGAGAGTCCGCCTGCCAATGCAGGGGACACGGGTTCGAGCCCTGGTCTGGGAAGATCCCACATGTCACGGAGCAACTAGGCCCGTGAGCCACAACTACTGAGCCTGCGCGTCTGGAGCCTGTGCTCCGCAACAAGAGAGGCCGCGATAGTGAGAGGCCCGCGCACCGCGATGAAGAGTGGCCCCCACTCGCCGCAACTGGAGAAAGCCCTCGCACAGAAACGAAGACCCAACACAGCCAAAAATAAATAAATAAATTAAAAAAAAAAAAAAGGACTCCATTTTTCTCACTTTGCATTGAGTATGGGGGTGAGCAATCGCTAAGGAGCGCAGGTGCTCACAGTGTCCCCTGGAACCCACGCACTCTCCATTTTGCTGATCCATCACCCTAGCATCCTCATCCTTACCCTCTCACGGTCACTTCCAGGCATCACCTCCCACGATAGGGAGGCAGAATAGGTAGGAGCAAAACTCCTTCTGGGGAGACGCTGTCTTTTCTTTGGAAACTAAGCTTATTTCAGTAGACGTCCCCTTACATCTCACCAACCAACACAGGATCACATGCCACCCTTCAACCAACCAGGGGCCAGGCAAGATGACAGCGTCATAACTGGTTCTGATTAATCATGATTTATATTTTGGAACTGGGAAAGAAGCTGAACCGATGGGTCTCTACCTAGCTCCTGAATAAACTGGACTTCTTTCACTGGCGAAGAAGAGTGAGCAGGAGGGGGGACGAGCATTGGGCGACGGGAAACAGTGCCTGCCATACTCCCCTACTTGGAGTTTTGGTTGCTCTTCATTGTTCAATACCTCACTTATTTGAACTGTGGAAAGGCACTGTGCTGACAAGTATGAATAAAGATAAAAGATATAATCTCTGTATAATTATCAGTCACTCAAAGTCTTCATTTGAGAGAACCAATCTCATATCCAATTTTAAACAAAGGGGTGAAAGAATTTAAATCACATATAGCTGAGTTGGCAAATGGCTGTCAAGAGAACCCAGTAGGCCTTCCCCGGGCTCTGAGTACACAGCAGGTAGAAAAGATTAAGCCTCAAGGTACCGTTCTTAGACTGTAAAATGACAGACAGGGCAAGGCTTCTGTATGTGCTTACCAATAGAAGACGCTGCATGTTCAGGATGTTTGAGGCATTGGGCACACAGAGTTGGCTTCTACCCAGATGTAATTATAGCATAACCTGAGTCTCTCCAAGTCTCACCTCCACTGGCTGTAGAAAGGATCTTTCGAGAGTAATGACTCAAACCTCACTGGCACCTGCACCCCTGGCCCCCGCTCTGTGTTTGTGGATGTCCCATTGGGCTCTCACGTGTGCACACAGACAAGTCCAGTCTCTTTGGGCCTGCTCCCTGCTCAGATTCCACAGAGCCACACATCATTCTGGAGCACAGCAGGGGAGAGTAGCTCTATTCTTTGCCCCCACTGTTAGAAGGTTCTGGAAGCAGTCCTGCATGTAGTTTCGCTCTCGCGGGAACCCAGATATGTGTCCATAGGGCTGGGCTGGACACAGATTCAAGTGCTAGTGACTGTGATAAACTCACTACCTATTCTCTTCCCAAATATTACACCTTGTTACTGTCTCACATCATCCTGTCTCTTTCTTCCCTTGGGACAACTAATTATCTCTGTTCTAGGAACTTATTCTTAGGAAATAACCAGACCCATGGCCAAGAATATGTGTAAGGAATCAATTACAGAGCTCTTCATTCTGGTTAAAAAAAAAAAAAATCCTAAATTTATCAGCCGTAGAGTGGTTAAATTAATTATAGCACATTCATTTTGAAGAAGAATAGGCATCCATTTAAAATGATGAGGCAGATCTATATTCATTAACATAGAAAGATATTCATGATATATTGTTGAACTGGAAAAAAGTATAATCTCATTTTTGTGAAAATTAGATAAACACATGCTCCTGTGAATGTATGTGGATTGATGTGTGCCCACACTCACACAGAGAAAATAGAGGTTATCTTTGGAAGGCAAGATAAGGGTATTTTTACTATCTTCTTTACATCTTTCTGGACAGCACATATTTTTACAAAAAGCATGAATTGCTTTCCCAATCATAATCATAAAAAGATAAAGCCATAGCCATTTTGAAAAATAATTCTTTTAGTAAAATGGGCTTTAGTCACTGATGCATTCTTTAGAGTAAAACTATGGGCAGGTATAAAATCTCCATTTAGTGAGATTATTTTAATAAAAGGAAGGCTCAATCATTTGCTGGATATTCCTGGGTAATGTGGAAGAATATGACCCTTGACAGAAAGATGATTACAACCGTACATCTCCCCAAAAATACCATGACACTGGCCAGTAGCACCATACCCCCAACATTGCTGTTCCTGGAAGCCTGAAAAAAATCATGATTTCTGGAAAAAAAGGGTACATGGAGTAAAGCAAACGCATGGGCTGGTGTATTTTGTGGTTGCCTCTCTTTAGTCTTGCCTCAGTTTTTTTCAGTTCGTTGTTTATCTTTTTCTAATTGATTAGGAAAAGCTCAAAGCTTAACAATACCTGGCATTTATGTTACACATTTTTTCTCTGTTTGCCTTTCAAGTTTTGTTTTTTTTGTTTTGTGTGTGTGTGGGGAGGGGGGGGGATTTGATACCATACAGGAGTTCTCATTGTTCACACAATCAACCATAACAATCCTTCCTTTTATGATTCTTGGCTTTGGCAGCATGCTTGGAAATGCCTTTTCTACCCCCCAAAACATCAAAATTATTCACCCCTATTTTATTTAATCTATAAATTTCATCTTTTACAATTAAATGTAAAGCTAATCAGAATTTATTTTTGTGTGAGACATGGAAGAGGTAGTGATATAAATAGTTTGCCCCAATTGGTAAGCCATTTTCCCCAACACCATTTATGAACTATCCAGACTTTCCCCAATGATTGGAAATGAAATCTTTATCATATACAAAAACAAAACAAATGCACATATGTATCCTTGGGTCTGTTCTCCTATTCCATCATCTGTCTGCCTATTCCTGAACTAATACAATTACAATTATTATAGTTTTAAGCTGTATTTTATTTTTTGATAAGACAAAGTCTCCCTCATCACTGTTCTTTTCAAAAAACATATTAGCTATTCTGAAATGATCATCCTTCTCAATAATTTAGATTTCATCAAATTCCAAGTAAGTCAATTAAGATTTTTATTGGGATTACATTAAATTTATAGTTGAATCTATAGAAAACATTTAATATTTTCAGTGGGAAGACTTCTTTTCAATCTCCCTTTAAGATTTTGTAAATTTCTCTATATTGTTCCTGGATATTTCCTGGTAAGCTTATGAAAAGTTGATTTTTTGACCCACAAGTTGGGTCACCTGTACCGTGTTGGAATCTCCTTATCAAATTTACAGTTGTAGGACAGACTTGCATATCTGCAACTCCCAGGCAAATTTCCTTTTCCCACAGACTTTACTTCTGTCTTCTTGAGGTGGCACTTCCCTCTGACCCCCACTATCTGGCTTCTGGTTTCAGAGAACCCACTTAGGCATCCTAATCCCCAGCATGCTCTGCTCCCAGGGCTCTTATTTACTCCCCACAAAATGCTCACCTCATAGAGACTGTAACTCACTGTATTATTTTTCTTTTGCAGCCCAACAGACAACCACAAGCTTAGCAACATAAAACAACACACATTTGTTATCTCACAATTTCTGTAGGTCAGGAGTCAGAGCACAGTTTAACTGGGTCCCCTGCTCAGGGTCTCACAAGGCTGAGGTGTCGGTGGGATGTGTCCCTTTCTGGATCTTGGGGTCCTCTTCCAAGCTCACAGGGCTGTCACAAGAATTCAGTTCCTTGTAGCTGTAGGACTGAGGGCCCCACTTTCTTGCTGGCCGTCACTGGGGTCCTTGCATGTAGCCCCCATCTTGTGCCCTCTCACAACATGGCAGCTTCCATCCTCCAGGCCAGGGGGAGGCTCTCTCCTTCAGTAATATAACCACAGGAGTGACATCCATCCTTCACCTTCACCATTCTCTACTGGCTAGAAGCCAGTCACGGGTACTGCTTGCACTCAAGGGTGTGAATAATTTGGGGGGGTCGTATTTTCCACATTCACAAGTCTTAGGCCATTGCTAGCACCCCACTACTTCCCAGTCACTTCTGAGATTTGGAGTGTTGACCTAAATATAACAAGATGGAAGCCTGAGTGGGGTCAAGGGGAAAGAGGGACAGATGGTAGTAGGAGGAAGGAGAGGAGAAAACAGAAAGCGAGGCACTCTGCTCCCTTCACAGCACTGGAAAGTTTCCTGTTTGACATAGGCATTGGCTCTCAAAATCATGGAGGCACAGTAGAGGGATGACATAGCTGGAAGCTACATTGGTTATTCTTGGTCCTCTCCATCTGCCTCGTATTTATTGTCAGTTCCTTCATAATTCTGGAATTTGGTGGTTATTTTTCAGTGTTGTAAGTTTTATCTTTTTTTTTTTTTTTTAAGTCTTCGTATCTATGTTAGTAAGAGGTTAGGGAAAACTGCCAGCCTCATGATACTTTGAACCGGAGTCTCAACCAAGCCAGTCTCCAGCAGGCTTCCACTTCTGTCTTCTTGAGATGGTCCTGCTGCCTGATTTCTGGCTCTTTTGGAGCAAATTCAAGGATGAATGCACACAGACTAGCTATCTGTGCCTCAGGACGCTGTGGGTATCAGAAGCATATCTGCATTGCTGGCAGCCATTTAATCCTCATGATAACCTAGTGAAGTAAATATTATTAAACCACTTTATGGAAGAGGAAGCAGAGGCTCTGACTAGACAAATAACTTTCCCAATGTCACAAAATCCGTAAGCGACAGAGCTTGGATTCAGATCACACTTTGGGTGACTCCAAAGCTCGTTCTGTCATGTCATGCTCTCAGGGTGGGGGAACGCCTCCTGGAATATTCAAAGGCATTTAGTAATAATCAACACATTTTTCCTATTCTTAATTCAGTCTATAACCTCAGAACCCTAAAGTAGTAATGAACTACAACTTTTCTGCAGTTGGGAGTTTTTTATGATGAAAATGGACAACATTCTCACTTCTAGGATTATACCACATCGCCTTTGTCCCACAGATTTTATACCTAAAACAAAGCAAGTCAAGTCAGTTGTTGAGGGATCTGATAGTCATACTGGGGCTTTCTCTTCCGCCACAACGTGAACCCCTTGTCTCATACCTCCCTGAAACAAGCCACTCTAAACACGAACATAAGCAAGTCACAGGTAGACTCCCCGCTTGGTTCCTTCAGGAAACTCTTTAGGGGGCAGTGCATCCTGATGGGAAAGGACACGGATACTGGATTCAGAGTGTCTGGGTCCAAATCCTGGGGCTGTGTGCCCACCAGCTGCCTTGGCAGGAAGGTCATGTGCCGGACGGTGGGATTATAATAGATACGCACTAGGTATAAGCTCTTAAATAGCTAACGATACCAAAATTTACAAAGATGTCTTATAAAACAGCAGACCACACAGCATACCCACAGGTGGAGGCAGAGACTCCCCAGGTCCCTACAATGTACCGCTGCTGACCACACGCCCATCCCTGCTGACTGCCTGAGCTCCGTGCCTGCCTGCTAACTAGGTACAAGTAGTTAACTGAAGCAAACCCCAACACATTCCTAAGTGTTTATAGATCAGCAAAATCCATTTCTCTGGCATACTAGCCTCATTAGGCTCAAGATTCAGACCCGCCTTGGGTCCATTCCTGCAGCAATCTCAGGCAAGTCACAAAATCTGGCCAATCACCCATTGCCACTAGTACAGTAGTTCCCATATGTGGTCCTGGGCCAGCAGCATCCGTATCATCAGGGAACTTCTTAGAAATGCAAATTCTTGGGCTCCACCCCAGAAATACAAAATCAGAAACTCTGGGGATGAAACCCAGCCATCTGTTTTAACAAGCCCTCCAGGTGATTCTGAGGCCCACTGATGTGAGAACCACTGCGCCAATACCTGGAGTTGTGAGAATGAACTAAAATCATGCATCTGTTCTGCTACAATGTGCCTTTCTGTAGCACGAATCACCCCATCAGTGACTGGTTACAGAGGAATGATGCCAAGAGAATGTGAAAACTGCACACTAAAGTGTCATATTGCACTGTGAAAATTGCACATTGCTTTCCACCATATCGAAGGTGGGTTTTCCTAAGCAAGAGGAGCTGGAATAGCAGAAGTGGAACCATGACCTTCAATGGAAAAGGAAAAGGTCAGGGGCTCGGCTGCTACATCAGCAGCAGGAACTTTTTTGCTGTTTTCCAGGAAATGTAAGACTAGCACCTGTCTCCAGGGCTATCTTCTCCATTAGCCCACCCCAGCCTCTGAGCTCTCAGCTTGTGCGAGGTTTTCCTGCCGCCTGTGCTCTCCTTGACAGTAGCTCCATTTCCTCTGCCCTATCTCTGCGCCTGCCAGCGCTGGTCTAAGAAACAATTACCAGCTTCTCAGCTCTATTACTTTTGTGGATTTTAATACCCCTGTGGCAGCTTCTAGCCACCCAGGTGCTGTCAAGGTGGTCCAAGTGACCTCCCCAGGTAGCAACGACTGCTTGGGCTCATCAGAGTTGCACGGGATTTGAATGGTCTATCTCGGCCCTATTTTTCCCATAAATCCTATTATTTTTTAATACGGAGGTTTGCAGATGGCAAGATTTTCTGGGAAGTGTTATTCTGTGTTACAAGAAGAAATGCCTGTATATGTAAAGTCCCTGGCACATAGTACAGACATAATAATTCTTATTATTAGTCTATGTCTGCCATACTTTGTCCTTGAAATGCTGACCAAAAAAAAAAAAAAGAAGCCAAGAAAACCCTGCAGTGACAACTCCAGTGCAAAGCAAAGAAGCACCACGATAATTTTTATAATGAAAGGGTGAAGTTTTTACCCTCTTTGGCCAATATTTTGAATGACATTCATTTGGAGCAATTCCTTCTGCTTTCTTTCGTTTTTCTTTTTCCAGTTTGAGCAGCTTTTTCTAAGACATGGGGATATTTCCACTCCTACGCACTTAAATCCTTAATTACACTCAATCTCTTTCTTTGTGACTCTAGAAGATCAGGCACTCATTCTTAGAAATAGCCAGGTGGAGAGTAATTATCTTGGCCATAATTCCTGATGTTTACAGAGTATGGCACTCACACTTAAAATCTCCAGTCACCTTTGCTGTCAGGGACTAGTTCAGTCTCCTCACCTGACAAGAATGGGAACTGAGGTCTGGCTCAAGGTCTAACAGCAGGATAGTCTGGCCAGGAAAGCCAGCCAGGTGTCCTGGCTCCTAATTCAGTATTCTGTCTCCTAATGTTTACTCTCTAGTCATGCCCTGCCTTATGAGGTCACTTCTAAATTGTTTCCTTAAACATGGGGTCACTGGTCAAAACTGGTAATCCATAGGTCAAATCTGGCCCACAGACATGTTTTGTTTGCCCATGTATTATCATAAAACTGGGAAATTTCACATTAAAAAAAGAATTTAGCTTCATTTAAAAATTCAGAACATCTGGCAACACTGAGCTAATATTCCCACATGGCAACAAGCAGCTAGAGCTACAGAGCATCTTCCCCTTTCAGCTAGGATGAACTCGCTCAATCTTGCTACAGTCTCTACCACTCCCTGTAGTTTTACCCACATACACACACCTATCCTCACACAAGCACACACGTTCTGTATTAGTCTGCTAGGGCTGCCATAACAAAGTACCACAGACTGGGGGGCTTATACAACACCAATTGGTTTTTTCACAGTTCCGGAGGCTAGAAGTCCAATATCAAAATGTCAGCTGGGTTGGTTTCTTCTAAGGCCTCTCTCTTTGGCTTGGAGGGGCTATCTTCTCCCTGTGTCTTCACATGGTCTTCCCTCTATATGTGTCTGTGTCCTCTTCTTATAAGGACACAAGTCCCATTGGATTAGTCCCAACCTAATGCCCTCATATTAACTCAATTTCCTTTTTAAAGACTATTTCCAAAAACAGTCACATTCTGAGGTACTAGGGTTTGGGACATCAACATATAAATTGGGGATGGAGGGGCACGGGACATAATTCAACCCATAACGTATTCCTTCCTCCTTCTATATTACCTGCTTGACCCCAAAAGCATTTGAATCTGCAACTGAGACAAGCAGTAGCAGTTTGGTTTGTTATTTAACTTTCACAGCTCTGTGTCTTATATCATCAGGCAGCCCCTATACGAAGTGCTTTAATGATGAAATGCATAAAGTATATTTCAAAGAGATGTAAAACTTTAAAGACAGCAAGACACTCAGAGACCATCTCCTGCAGTGGTTTTCAAACTATTTTTAAGTCACAGAACAAAAGTGAACTATTGATAGAAACTGATACATAAAATAGCTAAGCTTCATTCCTATTCTCCAAAATGGCTCCTAAGAAAGCTCCAGAAGATACTGGGCCTCCCAGCATGAAACATGATTTGAAAACCGCCGATGTAATCCAAATCATTCGGTTTATAGATGAGAAACTTAAGCTCATCCACATGCCCAAGGCCACAGAGAGCCAAGAGCAGAGCAGGACCAGATGCCAT
Source organism: Eubalaena glacialis (assembly GCF_028564815.1). Taxonomy (NCBI): domain Eukaryota; kingdom Metazoa; phylum Chordata; class Mammalia; order Artiodactyla; family Balaenidae; genus Eubalaena; species Eubalaena glacialis. Next base: position 58,560,597 of record NC_083719.1, read on the forward strand.
GTCTCCTTCCCATGTAGGTTCCAAGGAAGTCATGGCATCAGTGGAACCGAACAAGATAGTTTGAATAATGTCATCGGGACAGGGAAGTCCTGATATAGTATTGGTGGGAGGGGCAGCCTGGAGCCCAGATCTAGGAGTCAGGAGGCCCAGATACTAACTGTGCTTTGCCAGTACAGTCTGTGCAACCCTGAGGACGGAGAGCGTGACCCCTCTGTTCCTCCCCACGGGGAGCACAGTAGGATTAGACTCCACGGGCCCTAAGGTCCCTTCCAGTGTCAAAATAGTAGGATTCCAGAATGTTACACTTAGAATACTTCTGCTCATCTTTAGTTTTGCTCTGTTGGTACAAAGGACTCCGTGATAACTTCTCACCCCAGAGGCAAGTGTTCCAGTAATGGGCAGGCTCACCCTTCACACACCCAGAGCACCCTGCAGAGAGGGGTCCTCAGATCCGGTGTGCTGACCACCAGGGTGACTTGAAACCATGGGGTAAATCCATTTCTCCAGCCTTCACTAATCGAGGTCGTTGTAAGATTTGCATGTCCTCCAAACCGCACGGGGCCCAGACACGATGTTGGCCTGGGTTGTTTTTTTTAGGAACTTAGAGTCAGCTGCGTCCAGTTCAAGCTAAGCCAGTTAAGACTGGATAGGACCATCCCCCGCTACACACACAACTGGGCATGCACGAGTGTCCGCTCTGTGACCTTTTGAACGTGCAGAGGCCCCTGGCCTAGTTACACCTGAGCGGAAGGACAATTATTGCAGTTTTCCCATCCTTTCTCCACGTCCCCACCTTTTCCCAATCACTGCTCCCCACGCCTCTGACCGCCCTGCTGCTTTATTGGTCATCCCGTAAATACCCCCGGTCCCTGGCTTTTAGGGGGAGGTGGGTTTCAGATTTGTTCTCCCGTCTCCTCGCTCAGTTGAGTTGTGAATAAGCTCTCTCTTTGCTGCAAATCTTAGCGTTTTTGCTGCGCACTGGGCAAAACGGAACTTGAACTCTTGAGTCCCTCTTGCTCTCGTAGAAAAGAAAAGCCAAAAGTGAAGAAGGCATTCCACAGAAGAAATACTGCTATCTGACCCTCTCTTTTCTCTGTAACGTGAACTAGTTGCCCCACAAGGAAAGAGGAAAAAGGGAGGGTGGGCGGAATTGCTGTGCTATTTGGGAACTGTAGTTTGGAACTCTGAAGTAGAAGTGGCAGGAATTTGTTCTCCAACTAACACTCCAGTGATGATCTTATTTCATGAGGTTGCCCATCGTGGACCATGTTAATTCCCCCAAGTAACTAGTAACTCATTTCGAGCCAAAACCTATGGCTCCAAACATCCAAACTTTGGTTACCACCAGCACCCATGTTCTCTTTTTCCTCTTTTCTGACATTTCCAGCCTCCATGCAGGTAGCTGTAGCCGGAGAACTGAGTTCTGGCCAGTGGAACAAGGACCAGGTGTTCTGTGTCTCTTCCAGGCCTGGACCGTAATAGCCTCTCCCGTGTGATCCTTGCTCTCTCCTCTTCCGCCAGCAGCTTGGAAAGGGCTCTAGAGACAGGAGGACACGGCCTAGGGCCCAGAATGACTTCACGGAGCAGAGACCTACACCCACCCACATCCCCACTGGCTTGGGATGGGGGCAAGAAGTAACTTTTCATTCTGTTTAGTCGTCGGGATTTGGGAGTTACCTGTTTCGGTAGCTAGCACTATTTAGTTTAATACATGCATCCTGTGAAGTACAAGAAAAACCTACTCCTTTCCACCTGCCAGACCTTGAAATATTTGAGGCTAGTGCTCATCTAAAGGTGACAGGGTGATAACCTCTCTTCTCCCTTAGTAGCTTCCTCCTTTTGACTTTTCCTGATTCATGTGATTCCCCAACATGCTATCCTGAACACATTGCATCAGGACAGGGTATGCATGGAAGAACTTACTGATAGTCTTTTTCTGGCTAAAGTTTCCAAAAACCTAAGCTTTTGGTAGGTCAGAGAGGAGTCCCAACATATTTAGAATATTTGGGAGAAATATCATCAATGACAGGAAGATGATGGGACCAGAGTTTCTCCACTCTCAAGATGGAAAAACATTCCACAAGTCTCAACCAGAGTCCCACAGCTGAATTAAGTCTTAATGCCCTAAGAGATCCGTTGCACCTTATGCAGTAACTTTTCTCCGACACATCTAGAGTGATACTAGTTATTTATCATCCTTGGGGGAATTTTAAAAACTGCTTCTGAGGAAAGACTGTTTAGATGAGGAATTCTATTTAAAAGCTGCTTAGAGGAAGGGAAAGGAGGGTAAAGAGAGTGGAGGCATTGAAGGATCCTACAGAGCAGAGGGAAAAGTGCCAGGGAGAGCTTCCCTGGTGGCACAGTGGTTGAGAATCCGCCTGCCAATGCAGGGGACACGGGTTCGAGCCCTGGTCCGGGAAGATCCCACATGCCGCGGAGCAACTAAGCCCGTTCACCGCAACTACTGAGCCAGCACTCTAGCGCCCACGAACTACAACTACTGAAGCCCCAGCACCTAGAGCCAGTGCTCCGCAACAAGAGAAGCCACCACAATGAGAAGCCCGCGTACCGCAACAAAGAGTAGCCCCCACTCACCACAACTAGAGAAAAGCCCGCGCACAGCAACGAAGACCCAACGCAGCCATAAATAAATAAATAAATAAAATTAAAAAGAAAAAAAAAAGTGCCAGGGAGCCAGCAGAATGCCAGGTACACGTGGCAAAGGAGCCTGGCCTTGCCGAGTGCTGCAGGCATCAAGGTCCGTGGGAGGAGTAGCACAGTGGCAAGTTGCAGGCACCTTCGCAGAGATCCTGGCCCTCAGGGGCTCCGAGGCAGTGGGAGTGCACTCACTCGAAGGAGGGAGGCTGGGGGAGGGAAGCTGGCGGAGGGAGGCTGGCGGAGGGAGGCTGGCGGAGGGAGGGCCCGTCGTAACCCGCAGGACCAGTTATTAAGGATTCTATCGGGCAATGAACATCTCCATGAATACCTTTGAAGACAACTCAAGAACTTGCTAAAATTCCCACATCTTTTCACCCGCAGGCCAGGTATTCAGAAGGCCTAAGATGATGAAGCCAGGTACTGTTCAGTGAAGGCTTCCCACTGCAAAGTCTTGAGATAAACAGCTTCTTCCCCAGGCTGGTTTTTTTTTTTTTTGGCTTTTTTTCCCCCTCTGTTGCCAAAGAGCTTCTCTAAGACACTAGCAAAGCCCATCTTCAAATGCAAAAGCAGTCTTTGGCCCTCCTAGAAGACCCTGCCAGACGACCAGTGCACTCCTGACAGGATGTGGTTGTTCCCTCATTTTATGTTTTTCCAGGGAAATCTCCTTCCTTCACGTCATCAGATTCCAGAACTGTGCCCAAACTGCAGTTCTGCAATAAAAGCCAGGAGAAGGCTTTGCTCTAGAGATTCCTAACGAGGAACAAATAACCGTGCACAGGGCTGGCACATACACTGCCGAGAGTTAATATTTAGTGGAAAGATTTTTTTAAATGAAGTAAAAAATGTTAGTTTTTCAGCAAAAGTCGGTATTAACTAAAGTGCTCAATGTGGGAGTCACGGTCATCTCTCCTGAAGTATGCACAGCACACATGAAATGGATAATTACACGTATAACTTGCGAAGGATTGCATTTTAATTGGGATGGGGAAAACAGGAGAGAGCAGCTCAACCCAACTCACCTAAAGCCTTGAGCGAAGATTAAAGGAGTTGCGATGGTTTTGTTCTGGTGCTGAGAAAGCTAAGGGAAAGCTACGTAGCTGTTTTCAAACACCGTAAAGTTTAGTCCCAGGACACAGTTCTTCTGAACTCAGGCCCTGGCCCTTCCCAACTCAGAGTGCTTGAACTCCTTCTGGCTGAGAACTGCTATCCTAAGTGGAAAGTCGAGTCATACGCTCTCCCGTTTCCCTGGAAGCTTCCGCCTGAGATCCCCACGTTGCTCCTGCACCACTATCTCCCCACCCCACCCATTAAGTTAGCATCGTCACTGACTCCCGAACTCCCACCTACCCAGTGCCCAGGGCCCTACCGAGCCTCATGCACCACTAACCTGCCCTGCGGCGCTCCGCCCCCCGCCCCCTTTGGGATCCTCTTCGCTTCTTGCCTGTAGCTTTGCCACAGCTGCCTCACTGGCCCCCCTGCCTCTGGTGGCTTCCCCAGCCCACCCATCAACCCATCTCCACGCTGCCCCAGAGCTCCCACCCAAAACAGAAACGTGAGGGTATCGCTCCCCCACGTAAACAGCTGCAGTGGACTTTCTGCAGGCTTAGAATTTTCCAAAACAATATTTTTTAAAATACCTGCCTCGGCTCCTTTTTGCATCCAATCTCCTTCGCTTTGTTCTCAAGCTCCTTTACAACCTGACCCACGCCCACCTCCCCTCTCATTTGCCCCACAGGATACTCTGCTCCAGGCTATTCCATAGTCACAATTCCTTGAACATCCTGCTGCTTCGCTGTCTTTCTCTTGCTAATCCCGAGGCCTGGAATGCCATTCTTATCTCCTCTCAGTGGTAGAATCTGAGTCATTTTTCACAGCGCGGGTCAAAACTCCTCTTCCCTCTTAGGCCTTCCGGAACCTAAGCAGAACCCCTCACTTCCTCCTGTGGTCCCCGTCGTGCTCGGCCCTGAAATAGCACTTGTCACGTGTCATGATTACTTGTGTACATTTCTGTCTTGCTCACTAGACTGTCAACGTCTTAAAAATAGGAACCATATCTTAGTTATTTGGGTTTTCCCCCAATACTTTGCACAGTGTCTGGTATATAGTAAATGTTTGATAATGGTTGAATGAAAGAATAAGCTCCCAGTTCAAAGAGTCTCCAGTTTACCTAACATACCCAGCCTGGCTGGGATCTGGGAGTGCTCAGCTTGGAGGAAGAGGCAGGATTCCAGGAAAGGGTTAATAGGAAGTGAGCTACAATTGCCCATAATGGCGCCTGCTGGGCATACTTTTACATCCCAGTGTCTGGATCACAGCTGGCAGTTTCTGCCCTGTCTATTCCTAAGTGTCATAACTGGAGCAAAAGTCCTTCACCAGCCACTCTGGTCACACCACAAACACGTGGGTTGGAAAGCAGGGACTGACTGCCTCGTTCTTTTCAGGTTCCTATGGATACCGTGCCACCACTGATCCACTGGGATTCATCTGTGTGGGCAGCTGCCACTTCCGGACTGCAAATACACAGTGAACAGTCAGGGAGGGGAGGAGGGGAATGGAAAGGGCAAGTAGGGGGAGGGCAAGAAAGAATTGAGAGAGAGCATATGGGCAGAAGTGTAGAGGGAGGAGGGTTTGGTATTTGTTCCTGCAGAAGATAGAATGTATTTGCAAAGCAAGCATATTTTTTTAAGTTCCTTTTGCTAAATATAAAATGTGAAAATCACCAATGGAAGACTGTCTTCCTTTCTGCAGCCAGGATACAGCTCTTGGATATATTTTGATCAGAAACCTCTAGATACATGCTTCACAAACATAATTAGGCAGGCAAGCATTCTGACATGTGCTTATTTAACTAAGAAGCAAATTAGGCAGCCAATCTGTAAAAGCGTAATATGGTGTCTTTTTCTCCCTTTTGATCATTTCATTGATTGAACACATACATTTATGCATGCAATAATAGTACTTTATAGAGTTGACTCTTTATAAAGAAATTTTGCCTAGAGCTTCACAACAACCCAGTGAGATAGGTAAACTGGATATTACTGTCTTGTCTCCTGATGAAGAATCGGAGATAGTTCATTGCTCCCCAGCTGCTCAGTGGAGGGAGAGTCAAGACTTACACCCAGAACTCCAGCTTCCAAGACTGGTGTGCCCATCCCCACATTCTCCACCTCCCGCCTCACCAGGCTGCCAGCTGAGCCCCAGGCTACTTCTCAGTTGCAGCACAAAAGATAAAGAAAGAGGAAATGGGTGGTTTGGCTTGGGATGGGCATGTTGACAAAATTTTTACAGTTTCCTGGTCTTTTAAAACTCCACATTAAAGTAAATACATGAATTATACTCCAATAAAGATGTTTAAAAAAAATAAAATAAAGTAAATACATGCATGTCCAATCATCAAACCACTGGCTTATAACTTAACTTATTTTCTCTGAATATATAAATTTGGCTCTCTTGCCAATGCATTCAAGATTTTTGCACGTGGTTCCTTGAGTGGATCAATCTCCAGAAGCAAGGTCATGATTTCTGTCCCCGTGGGGGCCTGTTGATTTCTTTGCCCTCTCCCACACCCACCACAAAAACCCTGATAAGACGGGAAAAATCCATCACCATTGACAAGCACAACTCAGAGCATACGCTGGACTACTGGTGAGGCAGCAGGGTCCTGGGTGGAAAGGGGGCCTTGTCTACAATCCCATAGCACTCTGGACACACCTCCAGGATGGAGCCTACCACTCTGCTGTGACTGTATATCCACTTATCCATGCCTCTGACAAGGGAGTAATAGTTCTTAAACTTACGCCCATGGATAATTGATGGATCCCTTGCAATTGAATTTTTTGCTCAGATAGAAGGTCTGTGCTTTTCACCAGATTCTCAAAGGAGTGTAAGAGAGGTTAAAAAAAAAAAAAAAAAGCAGCTCTGCTCTGTAAGCGCACCGAGCTTGGTAGGTTTCTCCAGTGTCTACCACAGCGCCTGTCATATCAACAGTGCTGGCTGGCTGGATGCATGCATACCTGGCTCTGTGTTTCTCTGTCAAGCCCTAATTCCACAGTTGACCCAACTACCATGCAAACTGAATGATGCACTAGACAGGACCCAATCAATGAGACAGAATCTTGGGAAGAAATATTTGAAATGGAATATTTTTTTCTCTCAAGGGCTATAAAATGTGACGTGACGACGCACACTCAATGCTGTTCTTCCCATCTTCCCATCCGTTTACTCTATCACCAAGCAAAAAAGAGTGCCCGAGTATCATCAAATGCAGCAAAGCATATAGAGAAATTATGTGGCATGTGATCTTAGTCCTGACTCATTATACACTTTACATTTTATAGCTGTTTCCCCATCAGAATTATAAATCTCCGTACACACAAAACCATTCATTTTAAATGGAGCGTATCAGAAAATCACAGCTCAGCAAAATAGGGCTTTTGCTTGACAAATACTGAATAAGTTATATACGCACATTGTTCTTTTAGAGACTGTCCAAACTACGGGGTGATTTGAGACTTCAGTCCCTCCTGAGCGCTGGACCGATTTCAAGAAGATAATTAAAGTCAATGGTACCTGGCGTATGAAATCAAACACCCATCCTCTACTCTCTGGCTTTGGTAGATAAAAGATAATAAACCTGTCATAAACCAAGACAAAGGGCCACCAGGGAGTGACAAAGCACTCTCAGGTTGAAATGTTGGCAGAACAGGCAGTGGAGATAGAGGATTGGTAAACATGCCAATCCTCCCGCTAACCTCGACTGAACAGCCTGGAAGGAAAACTGGCCGGGCCCTTCAACATGCTGGCAAGAGTCAACCCCCGACAGCCTGGAAAAGAGCAGAGAATGGGAGAAATGCGCTGGAGAACAGTGCTCTTCTGTCCTACCAGCACCCCACATCCCCACGGCCACAATCTGTCACTGGATATTTTCATGCTGCTATCAATAAGCTGTATACAAAAACTACCTGGAGGCGGACTCTGACGTTGGCATTAAATACCAGAGGGGATAAAGTATCCTGCCAAGGACACACTTTTACAACCCTACATTCCTCTACCAGTGATCTGTATTCTTTTCCTTGTCCGATTAGAAAGAGGCGGCAGGGTACAATGGATGGATTGAATATCAAATCAAAAGTCCTAAGGTCTGATAATGTTTTTCCACCACTGGACAAAAGACATCCTAGGATTCAGGAGGTCATTTCAGCTTATTCCTTACACCATTTTGATAAGAAGAAGGAGAATTCTTTGTAGTTTATTACCTCATTTCTACATTATCTTATTTATCTTCACAACTCCGCAAAGTAAGCAGAACTGGTAGTATGGTTCTGAGTGTGCCGATAAGAAATGGAAGATCAGAGACTTTGAGTAGCTTGCCTGGGTTCACATAGCAGTTGTGAGAGCCAAGTCCCAAGTTTTCTGACTCCAAGTCCAGGGTTCTCTCCAACATAGTCTTTTCCTAGATGGTTGTAAGAGCTCTGCTCCCCCTTAAACAGCTGCTCAAATGCTCAGATAACCCTTATACTAGCAAGTCATCTTATAAGTGAAACTTTTATACAGGGGACCTTTTAGCAATTTGATAGGTAAATCCTTTGGGCAGATACAAAAGGTACTCATTTGGCACTGTATTCTGTTCTCTCTATAATGGTCTAGAGTAAGCTTTATTTTTAGTAGTTTAATTACAAAATATAGCCACACTTATTAATGTTACCTTTATGACTTTAGTGCAATTATCCAGTCTAGTCTATGGCCTTTGAAAATTTTTAAAACATTTGAAAGGCATTACTTACAGAAAACTTGCATTATTCATTCAGTTCAAGAAATATTTATTGAATGTCTACCAAGCATTATCCATGCATTAAGAAGACAAAAGTGGTCAAGAATAGGTCCCTTCTGTAAGGAGCTTAAAACAGAGAGGAAGTCAAATACAAACAGGGAAATGCATATATTGAACGAAGAAATACATTGGGACAAGGGCAGAAGGTTCTGAAAGCACAGAGAAAAGGCACTTAATTCAGTGTTGGAGGTCAGAGAAGGCTTTCCAGGAGGAATAACATCAATGCCAATAATTCAGGAGAGTAGGATTTTGCAGAACTTTTCTAGCCTCAACTATACCTCTAGGGCCACTGGGGGACACTGAACAACATTTAATGAAGCACACCATGCCTTTTCCCAGTTCTTCGCTTTAGCCACAGTATCCCCTTAGCCAGAATATCTTCTCTTGAATTTGATTCTGATATCATCTTTTTCATCATTTAAGGCTCAGCTTTAATGTTGCCTTTAAGAAGCTTTCTTTGATCTTATTTTAAGAAACAGAACTGGAACTAAAAGATTCTAAACACAAGATTCAAGTTCTATTACATTTCCCTTGACCTTTCAGTCCCTCAGTTATATTATCCTTAATAGATCACAATGTCCATTCTCTAACATTTCAAGGATAAGTCACACTGTACACTACTTGAGTGTTACTGGGGAAGCCTAAAGAGGGAAAATTACGGCCAATCCTAAATTCTTCCAAGGCTTGTGTTATTACAGCATCTTGGTCTTTACCCAAAGCCAAGGAGTAAGAGACCCAAAGCTCTTTCAGTTCCGTTGGATCCCAGTTGGGATATATGAGGTAGCCTGAAGGATAACCACCATCTGAATCCTTGGCCAGCTGGTGGCAAATCTGGGTGAAAACATGTCAACATGGCATTGCAGAAGACCTCAATTTTTTCAGTCTAAAATTATATACTGGTTCTTTTGGCCATCATCAAATCTTTACAAATGGGACCAAGAGAACTTTCTTCAGTGATACGATGGGGACTAAAGAGAGAAACAGTATTCATATCACAGTTTTGCAAACTCTCTGGATGTCCTAACAATGAGTTACAGATGCTTAATCCTAAATTAAGAAGCTAAATATAATGTGGACTCTACAAGTGGTAATTTTCTATAATTTGAGGAAAATAGTTGGTAGCTCAATCCCCACTAGAAATGGCTGGCAATGGTTCTGCTCTGTTAAACATCTCTGTCAGCTTTTTATAAGGACCAGATCATCCAGAGAAGAACAACAGATTTTTAATAAAATTAATCAAGAAGTTGTAATTTGAATTTTCCTCTGGACATGCAGGTATTATTTTATAACAAGAGAAGTAATAAGAAATCACGGGACCTGTATTCATATCTGTACTCATTCCATCGAACCATTTCTTGGCTTTTCATATTTTGTATTATTGCCTTGTTCTCCTTTGTTTTGAAAAGAAACTTCATCAGTTTTCCTGTGGCATGCCATTTTATCTCCTTATTCTGCTTGCAGTAAGATATCAGCCTCTTATTAGCACAGCAACTTACAACAATGATTCTTTGTTTCCCCCCCCAAAAAAATGCATGAATAGTACATTATTAAAATAGAGAAGGAAGTGTGTTTCGTTTCATTTGTTATTTACTTAGTGAATGTTGCCATGGAACTAGGTGCTTTACAAAAGACAAAGTGAAGCAATAATACAGTGCACTTGGTTCTTGGATTTATCATGAGGATCTGAGTATTTAGCAAACTACCAAACGGTGACTTATAAATCAATTCGCTTCAGGTAGGATGCAAATGTGCCTTTAAATTTATAGTCAACTTTATGGAACCTCCATGTCACCAAGCACTGTATAAACTACCTTGTTGGATCTCTGAGGGCTTCTGAGGAAAGGTGAAACCAAAATGGGGGTGGGCGTAGGAAAGATGATAGATGAGTTTTGAAGAAAAACAGCCAAAAAAGGTAACAGAAGAGAAACTGGGAAACAAAGCTATAGCAATGAATTTCATAGACAACTGACTGTTAACTCCAGATTCTAAATCAAATGCATACTTAACGGCTGTCAGGGTAAATGTTTTACTTATCTCAAACTGGCTCTTATCTATGTCTAACACACTTGTGACATCTGAAACTGTTTTTTCCTGCATGGGAGAAAATTTCTCTAAATTTTTTAAAGATATTAATAACCTAGATTGTACTTTTATATTCACAAAGCTGAAGTCTGTTTCATCCTAAATAATAATCACATATAATTTGCCACACACCAGCTTGATGTGAAGGTTGAAATCAGGAAAACCACATTAATTCAGATCCCACTAAATTCTGCATTTGTGGGAAGATAAGCAGACATCAGTAGAAGATTATGCTTGTGTGTTTTGTCATGGCCCAAAGAGGGTCACACCTGTGAGGGGCAGAGACCAAAGGCAACAGGCAGCTGCCATTTGGGGGACCCCGACACTGGGGACACAGGGTTGCCTCTGCAGATCTTCACGGACAGGGTCCTCACACCTTTTCTCTTGGGAAGATTTTGGTGAGCCCTATGCTCAGAAATAAAATGGAAGCAGAGAGCCTACAGGCAAGTCTTCCAATCACTATTTCAGAACCAGGTGCCAGAGACCAAGTCTCTGCAGGGGGAGCTCGGCTTCAGCCTGAGATCTGCTGCCATCCACCACCAGGCTCCAAGCTCTCTGGGTCTGAGCCGGTGGCTGGGGCCAGAAGAGGTCTGCTGCCTGGGGGCTGAGCAGCCTCCTGGGAACTAGCAGCCCGCGTTGTGCCCACGGCTGGAGGGTATACAATCTGGGTAAATCCCAGCCTGGTGGAATACCAGGCAACATTCCACTCGAAGGGAGGACCTAGGAGCCTCTAGGGGGACAGCTCATTCTAAGAGAGGAGGGAGCCGGGAATAGGGCAGAAGAAAGTAACAGAGCCCTGGTTACTTTCTATCCAAAGAAGGCAGTGGGAGGCGGCATGGGCTTGCAGCATCTTGGTTGTTACACCAGCCCTGGCCCAATCCCGTGGGCCACGTGATCAGATCCCAGGTGAGAGAAAGAGGTTATGACCAAATTCTAAGACAGCTGTCTCAATAAATGCTTTAGCTCCGTGGAGCCCATGCCTCACATTGAGCGCAGCATAACGTTAAAGGGAGGGAGACTTCTCCCCGTCCCACAGAGATTACTGCACCCTCTGAGCCCGGCTGAGCCCACCAGAGTCAGCAAGAGAGGCTCCACGGCCAGAGAAGAAAGGCAGCCCTGGGGGTCAATCTCTCCCTCGGGACCCTCAGAATTACTCGAGGGAGGAAAGAGGACATTATTAGAGCACTTATGAGAGCAGTTTGAGAAACTAGTGTTTGAGGTTATGTTTCAAATAACTTTATATTTCTGAACATTTACAATTTCCTCCCATCTGCAATTTCCATTATCGTCTGTTTCAAAACAAGTAAATGACAAGGGATTGCCTATTTGTCTTCAGAGCACATAAGGAACAGGTAAGACCAAGACCCACTCCACAAACATATTTGGCAGGAGCAGAACAAAACAATGCAGCGGATCGTTGGTGGGGAAAAAGGTAACAGACTAAGATTTTAGGTCCTGCATGAAGAAAGAAAGCAGAGTTTGCAGACCCTGAAGATCCCCAACAGGGCTTGCCAAGAAAAATAATAGAAATATTCTAAACATTGGGATGGGAGAGGGAATTTTCAAATTTTATATTGGAGCAGACTCTATACAACCATTTAGTGGGATTTGTTCTCCCATTCAAACCAACATACTTATTTACAAATAAATAATTCGTAGATAGAATTTGGCCAAATAGTAGATTTTTCTTTTAATCTCCTACATACAAACACCTATTAATGGCTTTTGACAAAATGATAATTCCAAGTCCCTATAGGCCCTCTATTGCCAATACTTTAGAGCCATTAGTTGAGTTACTATGGAGGCTTTAAAGTACTAGAATCACATTTCTTCTGGCATTCAGACCCTTATGGGGATTCAAACAGCTCTTTCCAGCCCTCAAGACCAATTAGGGAGGTGATACTGTGTTCGAATTCAGACTGCAAGAGGTTTCTCTGGCAGGTCAGGAAACCGAGTCCAAAAACAATGCAACCCCTCAAAGCAAAAGGAGTTGTGCATTTGTGTCTGGACCCAGCAAAGCACTCAGGAAACGTGCAGCCTCCTCTTGCTCTGCTTGGTTTTCCCGAAAGAACAATACTGTTCATGATGAGGGTATTGTTTATGGACGATGCAAAGGCACCTTACTCTTTCTTCTTCCGTCTCTAACTTGGCCTTTTCTGCTTGAGTCCTTTGCAGCGTCTAGGCAGTGATCTGTGACGGCTGCTGTTCTCCAGTTGAGACTGGGGACCCTACAAGGCAGGAACCACAGTAGGATTACCTCAATTAAACGCACAGACTTCAGAGTTGGAGAAATAAATCAACAATTGTATACATGGTCCCTCTGCCAAACAAGATTTCTGTTTTCCTATTCTGCGCTTCCTTCTCCTTTCTAGTTCTCTCCCACCTGTCCGGGCCTCACTTATCTTCTCATGCTATTCCTCCCTTTAGTTGGGCTGCCCAGACCCCGCAGCAGGCTGTCTCCACACTGACACTCAGACCAGGCAGAAATAACAAGAGCCCTCGACTCGCCTTTTTTACTCCTTTGCATGTAGCTCTCACCCTCCCTGTTTTATGTCTCTTGACTTGCTCCCAGGGAAGTTTTATGCTTTCAAAATGCTCCCACGTTCCTTATCTGTATCCAGTGAGTTAGCTTTCAGAGCCATGAGTTCGGGCTTAAAAATTAATGTGCTCACATGGCAAAGTTCCCGTGTTAATTATGTCGCCTGTTCCTAAAACAGGTAATAAGATAGATTCAGAAATACACAAGGATATTATGGGTAGCATAGCATCTTCTTCAACTTCTTTCAAACCCCCGTTCTTCCCCAGCTGTGGGAAATAGAACCGCTCTTGGCGTCTGGCTCTCATACAGAATTAGAGCAAGCAGCAGAACATGAGAGACCTACTATGTCCAAAAAGGAATTGGTCAGGATCCAAGAGTCCCCTAAGGATGGGATTTACAAAAAGCTGAGCAATTGATTCCATCCATCCACTGATCCATCTCTCTGCCTATCTGGCTAGCTCTCTATCTTTTTTACACATATAAGGGGCATCGGGCTGTTGAGAATTAAATTTGTCTGCCTGTTGGACAGAGTTTAATTTTCTTGCCCTCCACACTGTCCTCCCTGGGGTTGTATCGGATTCCTCTCCTCTATCCTACTCTGCAGATCATAATGATCCCTACCACTTTGTACTGGAATTGTTAGTAGCTATCTGTGTCCCTATAGACCTTAATTCTTTTTTTTTTTTTTTTTTTAATTTATTTATGGCTGTGTTGGGTCTTCGTTTCTGTGCGAGGGTTTTCTCTAGTTGTGGCAAGCGGGGCTCACTCTTTATCGCGGTGCGCGGGCCTCTCACTATCGCGGTCTCTCTTGTTGCGGAGCACAGGCTCCAGACGCGCAGGCTCAGTAGTTGTGGCTCACGGGCCTAGTTGCTCCGCGGCATGTGGGATCTTCCCAGATCAGGGCTCGAACCCGTGTCCCCTGCATTGGCAGGCAGATTCTCAACCACTGTGCCACCAGGGAAGCCCTAGACCTTAATTCTTAAAGGCAGACTCTTGCTCTCTCCCCGCATCTTTGTACCTGGAAAGTCACAATGAGTAGCTGCCAAGGGATCCCCCACTGCTAAAGGGGAGAGACCGAGACCGCAGGCAACTGTGAGGATGCGAAACGGGAGATGGAGATGGAGTAGAATAAGGACTTCAGGAGGGCAGGCTCAGTCCGATGCACTTGTTTTTTGATCAACATAAAGATGACTTCCAGAAAAATCTTACCATCTACTTTAACCATCTAGTTTTGTTTCAAATTTTAAGAAATAATGATGTAAATAATCATTGAAAAGCATCCTGGTTTAAAAAAGCACAGGATACTTGACAAGTTTGTACCCATTTCTGCATGCCTCTTCTCCAGTTTACTTCTTTCTTTTCTTCTGTTGATGTCAAGGATAAACCTACATAGGAACACTAGGCTGGCTGACTCGTGACACAGACTTGAAGTCTCAGGCACATCTTAATCTCTCTTATATGCAATACAGTCTCCTAGAAACAAAGGCAAACTAGATTGTAGCAGCCACCTCAGAGACATGCTCATCAGACTCATGCCTGTGTTAATATATGTTTCTTAATTATTCATCAGCAAGACATAAAATAGTTCATTATGAGAAGAGATCTCATTTGGATGTTAATTTGCAAAAAAAATCAGGAAGACGTTTGAATAAATTATTTTTGTAAGTTTATGTACATAAAATATCTTCTAAAATTTCAGAAAAATGCTGAATAAAATCTTCTTGGGAAGAATAATCCACAGGCAATAACCCTGACTTGAAATAATTTTATTACAGTCCATCTTCTGTGAGCTTGTTTAGCAATCTAAAGGGTGAAATTAGACCGCATTTTGAACTACTTATATACATCATTTGAGACGATGGGAAAGGAATTTGAAGAATTTGGAGCCTGGTGATGAGTTTCCATTGAAGTTGGGAAGGGGGTGGCAGTAGGAACTGAATTTGAGATAATTGGGGTTCTCTCCAAGGAGTCGAAATATTGATGAAGCTTCTGTGTTGAATAATTAGAGATGCTAACCTCAGAGAAAGATGGAGGGACGTCGTCAGGAACCCCTGGACAATTAAAAAGCCTGTGTCCTGGTCTAACAATCCACTATTTAACTCCGTCTTCCTGTTCCCCTCTTTGCTCCTACCTCTGTACTTGCGGTGTCCCCCACTGTAGGCACTGAGAAGGACAACTGAAATCCTGGAGAATGGAAGAAAACCTGCTTAGGGAACTTGACTCTGGCTGCATCCTACACTACAGTTGTAAAACCTCCCCCTTCCTGCCTGAGGTGCCCTTCTGGAGAGCGAGGGTAACGAGGATCCCTCTCCCGAGCATGTTCAGGAAATCAACAAACGTTTGCCCAACTCTTTGAAGTTTATAAGCTCGGCATCTGGGTAAAGTCCAATTAATGCCTCCCTAGGAAGCCCTTTCCTAGGAGAAAAATGCAACTCTGGGCCTGGCTTTTCCTTCCCATTCATTCCAATCTCTGCTATTCGGCTGAGAACTTTACTCTGGTTAATCACGCCCCACCTGGAATATTCTCCCAGGATCTACTACCAAGAGACGTCCAAATCCATTTCCAGTGTTCCACATTTGGCCTGGGTAACCCTTACTCCAATCTAAAGTGCCTCTTGGCAAAGTTGTGTGCCGGGGGACTTCTAATGGAAAGGAGAGGGAGATGTGCTCATTTCTCATGCCAATCCCCAGAGTACCCCGTTGTCCTAGAGGCATTCTGCAGCCAGGCCAGCAGAGCACCTAGAGTTTGTAATAGAGAATGAAGAGCGTGGCCATGGTGGCCTGGGAAACAAGGTCAAAGGCATGACCTCATCTTAACTAATTACATCTGCAATGACCCTATTTCCAAGTAAGGTCACCTTCTGAGGTCCTGGGGGTTAGGACTTTGACATATGAAATTGGAGGGGACACAATTCAACCCATAACAACATCTAAGTTGGTGATTCCCAAATCCCGGTCCAGGGCTAAGGCAGATGGCAACTGCAACCTCCATGGCAGATAAATCTCTCCCAGATGAAGTCTTGTCCGCTGTGGTCCAGGCCTCACTAGGTGACCCTGGCTCTTGTAGAGAGAGCTTTCTGCCTCCCTTCCCATCCCTTCCACCGGCCAGACACCTGGTCTGCCCCTGGCTGCTCTCCCCCAGCCCAGAGAGAGGACAGGAGAAGCAGCGTTGCAGGGAGGATGGCTCTTGTTTTTTGACTTCTCTTGGCCCACTCAGAATTTGGACCCAGCTAAGGAGTGGGCCAGCAGAACATCTTTCCTGGGTGCCAACCTCTTATACCACAGGATCTCTTCCAATTACTGAAAATGAAATAATACAAAGACAACTGTATTTACCAGGATGAGTGGAATAGTGCTGTCCTCGGAGAGCATGTTCAAATAACAACAGATGTCTCCCTGATTGTCTTCAGAGGAGAACAGATCTCTAACTAAAGGATTTTGGTAATGCCAAGTAGGGTTTTTGAGGTTGGGGCACCATTTAATAGCTCAGATCATCAAAGCCAGACTGAGTTCTCCCACCAGGTTCCTCCTCTGACCTTCCTCTACTCAGTAACAAGCACCCTGGGACTTCCCTCGTGGTCCAGTCGGTAAGACTCCGTGCTCCCAATGCAGGGGCCCCGGGTTCGATCCCTGGTTGGGGAACTAGATCCCGCATGCCATGCCACAACTAAGAAGTCCGCATGCCGCAACTAAGACGCAGAGCAGCCTAAATAAATAAATAAATATTTTTTTTTAAAAAACGGCCACCCCCCCAAAAAAGGCTGAGTGTAAGTATTACCAGTGTGAATGTAGTTCCAACTTATGTCATAGCCTCAGGTAACCCCAATTACCACCCCACACAGGATATTCCAAGTTCAATGAAATAACACCAGGTATGATGTTTCCATTTGCATGGAAATCATTATGAGAGAATGGATTTTTCACACTGAATCTAATTTTTAAATGTACTTCCTAGAAGCTGGACATTTGGGCTCCACTTCATATCATAGAACAGAAATCTTCAAATCAACAAACTTGCAACAAGAAAACAAGTATCTAAAAGGTGACATGATTAACTAAAATTGTACTTAATCATTCTACATTCAACAATTTTAAATCTATCTTTCTAAACACACACGGGTGTATAGTTATTGACCACAGGTCTTCGGAAGGATGGTCCTGCTTCCTACCCTTTAGGGTTATGTTGTCCTTTCATATGTGAAACGATGACGAGAAGAAATGATAGTTTGTTTGTAACGTCCTTACTTGACAAAAATAAAAATTGGCAATCTTAGTGATCTGTCCCCTCCTCTATACACACATACACCCACTTATTTTTTTCTTTACTGGGCTCTGATATCCAGACATCTGTAAACACTGGCCAAAACAAACAAAAACAAAAACCCAGAGATGGTTCAGATGATACTGTCTACTGTCAAAAAGACTTTAGTATGAGGAAGTGAGTAAAATAATAGACCTGATCAAGACATTCCTCCTGAACACCCAGCCCTGCAGAACTCCAAAGAACATCGTTTCTCAACCCCATCTAAAACAGAATCTGTCTGCAATGCGAGGGTCTTTATTTCTGCCCTTTGTTCCTTGCTGCTACCATGAGCTTTATGTACACTATTTATTTCTCTCTGGACTGCTGGCCGGTGAGTAGACTGTCTCAGACTGTCTAGAGAGCAGGAAGCAGATGGAAAATAAATACAGTTGAGGAGTTCTGGGGGCAAAGCTACAGATGGGACAAGAAAGCCAAGAAATAAACAAACAGGAAGGAGACTGATCTTTCTGCCTTTCATCCCTGGCTCTGATAGATAAGACTTAAACAGCAAGACGTCGACTGGGCTCAGTTTCAAATTCTACCCAGCTTTCACTCCGGGGTAGTTTTTCCCTTTGAAAAAAATCTATCTCTGCATTTTTTTTAAAAGGATGATCAAAATAAGCTCTTAATAAGCGATTACAACTCATTCCAAATGCTATAGTCATTATTACATCAGAGACATATAATAACGCAAGAAGCAGAAATCAACTTCAGCACAAACATTGCACGTGTATACAGTGCACATGTGTTAAAGGTAGAAACACTGACTTAGATGGATGTTACACGTATTGAAGCAGGGCCCAGGTCTTGGAATGATTCTGAAGTGAATGGAAACCCTGACTGTACTGCCTTCATCATACTTCATGTGTCTACTGTTCTTCATTCTTCCCTTTCCTCTTGTCAAATCCAGCTCTAATGACAGAATCTAAAACCAATCATTTACACCTCACAATAAACTGAAGCCAAAGCATAATCTCTGACTGTACGTCATTATTCTTATTGTAAATACATCATACTCAAAGCCAATTCCATTTGATTTTCCTCACTAAGAATTTCTTCCTTAAAACTCCTATTACGGTCTGATACGTCTTCAATATTCCCCACCTTACCCCCAGATAAATGCCTCCTCTTTCTAGGAGTTTGCTAGGTGACTGGTATGAACCACACTGGAGCTGGATTACCCAGGTTCACATCCTGACTTCCCCACATCCTAGTTGTTTGACCTTACCAATGTTTTTTAGTCTGAGCCTCTGTTTCCTCATCTGCAAAATGAGAACAATACCAAAACTACCTTCTTCGGAGGATTATTGTGAAGTTTGACTGTGGTAAATGTAAAGCTCTTGGAACAATGGCCAACACTAGCTAATATTAGTACTTTCATTTTATGGTCAGAAATTGTTAACGTGGACATATATATGTTCCTTGATACTAAATAAATGAAATTTTAAAAGTAACTGGCTCAACAGAAAATAATAAATAATTTAAGAAACCTCTCATTTCTTAAGGTCACCATCTTTTTACAGAAGTCTCTCTCCATGATCATTTTACACCATATAAGACTATCTTGGTAACATTTTTTTAAGTATAGTGCTTCAAAGAATCTTCAGGAAGAAATACATGTAGGACAAGAAAGTCTTTTAAATTTTAATTTTTTTTCCAATATAGGCAATTATCATCTGTTATTACTAATCTAAAACCTCAATTCATTTAGTATATTCTGATTCAATGCATGCCTTACTTTCTATAAAATCTGTTTCAATCTCTATTATCAATTTTTTTTTTAATTACTATTTATTTATTTATTTATTTTTGGCTGTGTTGGGTCTTCATTTCTGTGCGAGGGCTTTCTCCAGTTGCGGCAAGCGGGGGCCACTCTTCATCGCGGTGCGCGGGCCTCTCACTATCGTGGCCTCTCTTGTTGCGGAGCACAGGCTCCAGACGCGCAGGCTCAGTAATTGTGGCTCACTGGCCCAGTCGCTCCGTGACATGTGGGATCCTCCCAGACCAGGGCTCGAATCTGTGTCCCCTGCATTGGCAGGCGGATTCTCAACCACTGCGCCACCAGGGAAGCCCCTCTATTATCAATTTTAAAATGTTATTGAAGAGCAAGTTTTTTGAGCGGAAGGAATGACATTCAATGAGTCAGCAAAGGGTGAAAATAGTTGTCTTCATCTTAAAATAATGTTTACAACACTTCACAGCTACAACATGGCACAGTGGCCAACAAGAAGGAACCCATGCCTATTAGACAATGTTTTCTGGTTTTGGCAAGTCCTGTGTCTTACTGTCACTCTCGACAATTCAACAAGATACATTTTGATCTTACCTCAACCCAGTGCATTTAAATGTCAAAGGTATCATAAGAATTGTAAGGGGAGAGGGGAAGGGTGAGAAACTCTTGAACCCCTACAATCACCCAGTATAAGTGGCATCTTGCTTGGTCTTCACAAATAAGGCTAGCAGAAGGCAAAGATTAATTCTGACTTAAATTAACTGCATTTTTATTTTGCATTAAATATAAACTTGTTATAGTAAAAATAAATTTTCTTATATTTTAATTTGTGACTGTGAAAGAGCAAAGTCTGAGCAACAGTGCAACGAGTATTCCCTGCCTGAGGGAACGGGCTTTTACTGAACACTCAGGTCACCCATGGCTTCCCGTCTCGTCCTTCAGGTCAAATCATAAAGCTTCTTGGTACATCTCTTCTGCAAAGCTCAGATCAGAATATTTAACTACAAAGGATAGTCTATAGATTAACTGTCAAGGGTTTTGAGACTCTTAACTGCTTGATAAATGCTAATGAGACAGGTCGAGGAAGCTGCTATTATTTGCTCACCAAACATGAGGATTATTCTATCCACTCTGTGTAACCGCCTTAGGTCTCATTATTTACAGAGGCTAGTTTTTCACTTGTATTGCCACTCTACATTGTCCTCCAAAAAACCATCATGTTTTAATTATAAAGTCTTGAGTTTTCAACCATCGCTGCTGAGTCAATCTTTAGGGTCTGTGTTATGATCAGAGGGAAGGTAATCTGCCTAAAGCCTTGGATTTGGCTGGGAATCACCAGGCATCACAAGCCTGTGAGTTGTAACAAAGACATTTTAATAGTTACTTTAAGGAAAGATCAGCTAGGAAGCTGGGAAGAAAAACCAGGCTAAGGGGGAAGAGTAGGATAATGACTATCTTCTAAGCCTCAAATTAAATCCAGCAGTTGGGCCAAAGACCTTATAAGTACTTTAGAAGAGACTTGTGAAAATATAGACTTTGCAATTTCTTTGATTCCCATCTCTCTGACTCTAAACGTATTTGAAACACACTAGGAAAAATAAGCATTACAAGCATCCCTGTCCTAAGGAAATAAAAAAAGCCATGCTGCATTTACCCAACTTTTCACTGGGAGAAAAAAAATAAAGACTACGTTAATACGGGGCTACAAAATGTCCAGCTCCATTCCCACCTTGGTCTTGATTCATTCGGAGTTCCTGAGAGGGTCCTTGAACTTATATCTCCATCACATTCCCCCTCTACCTGAAAAAAAAGGTAATTAAAACAACTCTCTCATACCTCACAAGTAAGTCGTAAAGATTAGAGCATTGAACTTCAAAGATGAAAGGCTCAATATAAATTCCAGCATTATTGTCAAGACATCAGTGTGAACTGCCAGAAATGTGCTGCTTAAGCAATTCCTACCTGTCAGCAGATCTAAACTAGGATGACCTTGATCTTCAGAGGGAAGGGCAGCAGTGCCTTGGACTGGGAAACACAATATCTCAGAGCCATTCCTTGTTATAATACCACTTAACTGTCCTTACCGGCTAGCTCACCATAAAGATTAAATGCTACAATTTAATGCATACCTGCTACTCTCCCCACCAGCCCCCGGACAAGAAATAAATATTTATCCTGCTCCTAAAATGTGCAAGGCTGTGTCTAGGGCTTGAAATACAAAAATTAAATAATATACTGTTCTTACCTCTTCAGAGCTCATGTTAAAATAGGAGACCCATGCATTCTCTGTGTCACCTAGGGAGAGGTGAGTCCGCTAAAGCTTAGAGCATCCCAAAGAAAGATCCTTCACAAACAAAAACTACCCAGTAACTTTGTAGCTGACTTCCATCAGCAATGACTGAATTTGCCACGTACTGTGACAAATTCAAATTTTGCCATTTTTTCCTGTTCTCAAATCGAAAAGATATCAGTGATATTTGAATCTACAACTGCTCCAAATTATCACTGAAGATATTTTTAAAGGGGCTAAGATGAAAGCTCCACCACTCTGCTCTCAGAATCAGCAAGCTCGAAGGGGTCCTTCAACCCAGAAGACAAATGCTCACACCAATGTTTGGCAGCTGACTAGCCTCGAGATGATTTTCAGCATGGCCAGGGGTATAGAGAACAGATTAGTGTGTGTGTGTGTGTGTGTGTGTGTACGCACACACCAGGGACAGATAGCGTGCCAAATTGCCCTACCCTGCCTTGGGTCCCTGCCTTCCTCCTATTTGGTGGTGAGTAAATGAATGACAAGTTTGGGTGCTGCCTCAGAAAACTCATCAACCTCAGCCTAAGTCACTTGAAGCAGCTGTCCCAACCCTGTTTTAAAGGTCACCAGGCCCTGACCTCCTTTAGAAACCTAATTCCAACATCTGACCCATTTACAGTTGGGAAAACCTTCCCTATGTGGAAATAGAGAATAACAGTTCAGCTCATTTTCTAGTAATCTAGTAATTGTTGTCACACCTTTAATTTTCCAACCTCTATCATGAGAGTCTGGCTTTCCTCAAAGGACATTTAATAATTGTTGATTTCATTCTCCAAATTCCCTCCAGTTTTTTCCATGTGTCTTTTTAAAAATACAGAATTAAGCTAGCTAGGAGAATGTGGATATACATTTCCTCATCTATAAAATGAGACAAGATGATTCCTAGGGTTCCTTTTGCTACGGATCTTAATTCTTGAGAAACTCTGCACAATAGTCTAAAGCAGCAATCAGCAAACATTTTCTGTAAATCTCCAGAGAGTAAATATTTTAGGCTTTGTGGCCATAGGGTCTCTGTTGTAACAACTCAGTAGGGCCATTGTAGGGGAAAAACAGCCATAGACAGTACATAAGCAAGTGAGTGGACCTGTGTTTCAATAAAGCTTTTGAAAGCTTTAAGTGGAGCTGTGTTTCAATAAAGCTATTCACAAACTCAGGTGGCGACTGGATTTGGCCTATAGGCCATAGTTTGCCAACCTCTTGTCTAAGTTAAAAAAACAAGCTTCCATTCTGTATGTTCATACCACCCTTCCTGTCCCTATGTTCAGGCTCAGATTTTCTGAAATGACCCACAACCATTCAGCAATCAGTGGACTTAAGAATTCCTCAACTGTCTGTGTATATAATACACACACGTGCACAGGGAAGGGGTAGAGAGCCAAACTTGGAAAGCAGCATGTCTTTTTGTTTTGTTTTTACATCAGTCCATTCCTGACTTTCAGGATGAGAAGAGGCGTACATTTTTGTTTACTGTGTTTTGTAATGAGACTCAATTTTTTAATTGTCTGGGCCACATTTGTCCACAGCTCTGACAATACAGTTAAGGAAGTTAAGGAAGAAACTTCCTCCTGCTTAAAGGACAGTCTACAGACCAAGAGCCTCAGCATCATATGAGAGCATGTTAGAGATGCTGAATCTTGGGCCCCACCCCAGATCTACTGAATCAGGATCTGTGTGTGAATCAGACCCCAGGTGAACATTCCATTTGAGAAGCACCGTTGTATGTGATGTATTAGTCAAGGTCCTGGCAAGAAACGGTCATTAACCACAGGTGGAACAAAAAGAGAGGTGTGGCCAGAATGAGGTGAACACACAGGGATGCAGAGGAACCTCTGGGCTAGCAACAGCTGTAGCCATTACAATCCCTGGGGCTGAGGGGACATGAAGGAGAGAGAGTGATGCTTGAACCCAGTTTGTACTAGAACCGTCGAGGAGAGGCTGCCTGGTAGAGCTGTCTCCAAAGAGGAAACAGCAACTTCTAGAGACACATCACTAAAGCAGGGACAGAATAAAGACTACCCCAGCCTCTCTTTCCTCCTGCCACCCACCCTCTTGCTGGTACCTCCTATTGGCCAAACCCAACCAGAAGACAGAGTGCAAGGAAGCCCAGAAGGGGCGGTCCTCAAGGGCCAGGCTCCCAGGACACAGAGCAGAGAATGAGGGACAGTGGGACAGAAGAACCAGCACAGCCAGACAGCACTTCCAGTTGGGGTTCACTTCCCCCCGAGGCTCTAAGCTGGTGTCCCACCAGCTGGTGGCACCCATCTGCCCTTGTCTCCTTCACATGTAGCTCCATGTCATTGGTTGACGCTGGAATGTTGGCTTTTCCTTTTATTCAGAATTCAAAATTGCTCAACTTCTATTACTGTCCAAATTTTAAAAAACTATATATCTCCATACCACCTCAAGAAAACCACACCCCAAAACCGCTTCTTTTTTACTGTCATCCTCACATCCCAATAAAGTTAAAACACGCCTGTTTTATGCCATCAAAGCACCCAGTCTGTGGGAAGGACCGCCTGCCTTCGCCAGCAAGGAGTTTGGCTCAGAAAGCCAACTTCCCTCTCTCTTCTACTTGCAGCAAATTCCCAGAGATGGTTTCCAAACAAGACTTCCCTTTCTTTCCTGACAGGTACAGTGGATCAAGTTATTTCTTAGCAAAACATAAGAACCGACAGTGTTGAAAAGAGTGAAAGAGGAGGCAATAAATAGACACATAATGAAGAGTTTGCCTCTTAGTCACCCTGCCCTTAGGCAAATAACTTACTCGAGCTTCAATATGTAAAATGGAGATACTATATATATATTGCAGATAACAATAGTACCTACCCTACACATTCGAAAAAAAGAAAACAGCAGTGCAATATAAGGTTAAAATGAGATGATGCAGAAAAAGCACTTAGCTGGCCTATTAGCTGTAATTACTATTACTTCTGTTAACATTGAGCAACATTTCAAATGCTACCAGAAGAGTCTTTGTATCACCCAAACCCAACCTCCACTTCTGGATTATTGGGAAAGGGCCCATCAAATATGTAATCTTTACTCAGGGAACAGCACGTCTGCCCCTTTTTCTATCATGCCAATCTGAGTCATGTGGACAACCTAGAAAGAAACCACAGGATGCTCCTCTTCTCCCTTCTGGGTCTGATAACAGCCCTGGGGAGAGAGGTCCCTTCATCCTAGCCTTCCAGCCTCATCCAATGGGCTGGCTCTTCAGAGGCCAGTAGAACCAAAACACCCCAATCCCCACCAGGCCACCCAGCCATCTCAAGGAGAAAGAGCAAGCACTACGTCACTTCCTGTTCTTTTTTGGGTTCCCATCCATTTTCTGCTAGGAGTAGCTTCTATGTGTGGGAGTTGAGGTGGGCTGTTGACAGGGAAGAAAATGCTAGGGTTAGATGTTACCTCCATACCCTCCCTGTCTTTTCTGTTTTCAAATAACTCTTACCAACCATTTATTTGCCAACAACTTACACCTCCCTCTACAACTCCTATTAGTATATAATCTTGTAGTCACCTATATTCCTTGCCTAAAGACATGACAGCAAAGTAGGACAGATAGAGTTTTATCTGATATTTTGTTTTGGAAGCACTGTGTTACACAGAAGGCAGACAAAGCAGTACTTGGGGTACATGCATAGCAAAACAAAGCAAATGAAAAAAAGAAGGGAAGGAAGGAGGGAGGGAAGAGGAAGGAGGGAGGAAAAGATGGAGAGAGGGAGAGGAGAAGAATACTATGAAATAGTTGCAATTTGATATTTCAAAACTGTTCTGAATTAATCATCAGGGCAAAACAAAAAACCTTGTTGGAGTTCCTTATACCTATTTTGTGATTTAATATTATCTTTGTTTTAAATTACGTTAGAGGAGGTACTTCCTTTCTCACAATGCCTGCACCCAAAATTATTTTTAAAGAAATACAACCTGGGTTGCCCAGGAAGTCTGGGCAGGTATGATGTAGACCTCTAGGAACCCCGACTGCCCCACCGCATGCAGGCACAGAATGGCAAGATGACTCACTAGAAATCACCCAAAAAGCCAGCCAAGTGCTCAGGGCATCTGGACATCAAATCTATGTTTATTCCACCCAAACAACAAACTTCCATTCCCAGGGTAAATGGGCGGTATTTCTTTTTCAAAAGTTCAACACAACTATCGGCCACAAAAATTACTTGAACCAAGAGGAATCAGACTGCTTGCTTTGTTTCAATCCAAGCCTCCCCTTCAGAGTACCTGCTACCTGGAGGTCACATACTTCCCAGGACAAAAAGTGGTGCTCAGTGTGTATACTGATTTTGCATAAATTACAAACTCCAGGGACCCAGCACAACTCCAAGGAATTGCCACAGTCACCAAGTTTATTTGGTAACTTTTGCAAATACACATTTGACTCGTTAAACATGTTTTCTTTCCTAGATTAGTGTGCAAGAGTCACAGGAAAAAATTACTTAGTAGGCAGGTGTACTTTAGTGCTGTTTAAAGAAGATTTTCTCACCATTACTTGGAAAGAGGAAGGTACACAGAATGGGAACCACACTGGTAAGTAATCTCCTTCAACAATTTTTGTGGATCTTTTGACTTTTTTGTGTGTGTACCCTTAACCAAAAAGTCAATGTAACCTGTGGGAAAACCAGCAGACCTTGATTCCATGTTATTTTTTAAAATATTTTTTATTGTGGTAAAACATACATAAATAAATTTTACCATTTTAACCATTTTTAAGTGTATGGTTCAGTAGCATTAAGTTCAGTCACAGGGTTGTACAGCCATCACCACCTTCCATCTCCAGAACTTTTTCATCTTCCCAAACTGAAACTCTGAACCCATGAAACAATAACTCCCCATTTCCCCTCTCCCAACCCCTGGTAACCACCATTATACCTTCTGTCTATGAATGTGACTATTCTAAGTATTTAATATAAATGGAGTCGCACAATATTTATCCTTTTGTGTATGGCTTACTTCACTTAGCATAATGTCTTCAAGGTTGAACACGTTGTAGTATGTACCCGAATTTCATTTCTTTTTAAGGCTGAATAATATACCACTGCACATACAGACCACACTTTGCTTATCTATTCATCTGTGGAAACACATTTGGGTTGTTTGCACATTTTGGCTGTTGGGGGTAATGCTGCCATGGACGTGGGTATACGAACATCTGTTCAAGTCCCTGCTTTCAATTCTTTGGGGTATATGCCCTCCATGTAACTTTAATTAGCTTTACCAAAATGCCTTCCTCCATCAGAGAAGACTGTTCTCTGAACATACAGTGTGTCCTTGAGAGAGCTGTCATCAGCCTGGTGAGAAAGGAAGCAGGAAGGTCCTCGTCACCATCGGCTAACTCAACCCTGGCAACCAGCAGAGCGACAGACGTGGCAGTCAAAACGCCCCATGTTCTTACTTTAGTACCTTTTAATGTTATGAGTTTTTAAATCCCTAGGGACTTCTTTGAAAAAATTTATGGTGTGACCTTCCAAACAGCAATTTGGTAGCCAGTGAAAAGACAGCCAGGCTGGGTAGAGAAGGACATCTCAGGTGGACTCCTGGGTGTTTGGTGCTCAAAGGGAAAAGGCCAGAGGAGGCTGAATGGAGCTTCTCTGATGAAGTCATCCAGGATGGAGAGTAAAAGACCAGAGAGGAGCAAAGATAGTGGCTCCCGGATGGAGGAGAAACAGGATTCCTGTGGAGTGAGGGACAGGCCCTCTATGGCATCCTGGGGCACAGGAATCCAACTGCAGGTCTAGAGTAACCAAAAGTATGGAATTTACAGTGCAGCCTCTAGAGAAGCATTGTCCAGGTCCGGAGAGAAGATAGGAAGCAAAATCCCTAGTGAGAAGCCAGCAAGAGAAATGACAGCTTTCGCAGGAGCTCAGCTGAAGGCTCAAGGGAGGTACAACTGGTGTCAGAACAGAAAGGACTCCTCTACTGGTTCCACAGGTCAGGTAAGGGGCTGAGGGCCATGTCAAGGCCCAGGCCTCAAGAGTAGAAGTTACGTGGAGTCTCCAGAAGGTCTGTGGACCCAGGAGGCCCAGCACAGAAGACGGGAGAGGAGTGAGTACACAAAGGATCACACAAGGCTTCCCACCAATCATTAGTCCATGTGAGCTGAACAAGACTAGGCAGAGTTCTTTCTCGGAGGAGTCACAGCCCACTCAGGTTCAGTCACCTACAAGCCAACTGTTCACACCAGGCTTCAGGAGACCACGGTGTAAGGGAAGAAACAGGGGAGGAAAGTGGCTGGAATCAAGGAGTTGGGGATAAAAGGACACTTCCCACATTCCCTCACATTCCATTCTCACCTTCAGTTGGTATCATCAAAGGGTGACAACCAGATCTTACCAAGCCAGAAATGGCAGACACGCTTCCTTTTGATCCATGCTTTTGATCCGTTTGAAAATTCCCCATTTGGCACTGATTTCACTAGTTCACTGAACCAGTGGTTGAGTTCTCCCTCCACGCTAGGCCCTGTACCCACAGCTGAGACACAGATGTGAAGGAAGCACACATCCAATGAGGAGACAAATAATTACAAGGGCAATTACAAAAGAGAGTGACCAGGGCTATAAGAGAAAGAGATGTGGGGTGAATTAAGGGCACACAGGAGTCTGTAAACCAGGAGGAGTATACAACCCAGAGGATCAGGACAATTCAGCAAGTTTGTATTAGTTTCCCATTGCTGCTGTAACAAGTTACCATAAACTTACTGGCTTTAAAACAACACAACTTTATCTTAGAGTACCAGAAGTCAAAAAATGGGCCTCAGGGGGCTATAATTGAGGTGTCAGCAGGGCTGCAATCCTTCTGGAGGCTCTATTGGAGAACTCATCCCTTGCCTTTTTCAGTTTCTAGAGGCCGTGTGCTTCCCTGGCTCATGGCCCCCTCTCAACAATGGTATCACTGACCTCTGTTCACACTGTCACATCTCCTTCTCTCTGGCCCTCATGCTCCTGCTTTCCTCCTTGTAATTACATTGAACCCACCTGGATAATCCAGGGTAATCTCTGATCGCAAGATCCTTGAACTTAATCACATCTGCAAAGTCTCTTTGCCATGCAAAGTAACACATTCAGTTTCCAGGGATTAGGACATGGACATCTTGAGGGTGCCAGGGGGGAGTATCATTCTGTCCACTGTGAAGTTAATTCCTAAAAAATGAAAAACACTTTGCCTAAGTAGATCATATCATTATTCTCCTCCTGAAAAGACTATCCTCCTTTTTTCTTGATCCTTTTTTTTTAATGGCAAAAAGAACTCACACAAATTTTCTATTTGAAAATGTGCCACATGTCATCTGAATGACATATTAAAATATTGTGGATAACATCAGCACACATCAGACCCCTTCTGCAAAGCTTATGTTCCTTTTACCGTTTACAGTTTCTCCAAAATGTTTCTATGGTAAGTCACTCCGATTCTCTGATTCTCCAAATGCTGATTTTTCTCATATTCTGGTCTCATCACTCCTTTTCTCTTAAGGTAGAAACTAGGGAATCCCCTGAGCAGACCTGACTTTTCATGAGCTCATAAAACATACATTAGTCAGTTTCACTTTCTAAATTAGTCATAGGAATAGAATTCACAACTATTTCCTGAAACTATTTACTTGTATCTATAAAATCATGAGTTGAAAGTCTTAAGTCTTCTGATGTTTTATTATTGTATTTCTACAGTTGTGGTGTGGGCTGGTGGGAGGGGGGAGTAAAATTGTAATCCACACTGGAACCAGGGATAAACTTTCCTCAGCGTCACACAGATTATTAATGGTATAACCTGGACGAAAACCTCAGCCTCTGGACTCCAGAGCCGGTACTCTTCACACTAACTGGGCTATCTTTTCTATGTCATTCTTCTCCTCGAGATAGAAAATCTGGGAGGAATACAATTAAGTTTAAATACTTGTCCTGATTTTCCTCTTCATTGAAAACCTCCCACCAATACTAATAATTGGTGTTCCATGGAAAGTCCTTCCTGTTGGTGGATGTTTGACTGTGAAATATAAACAAGCTTCAACAAGAGGACAGAGAATATGTAATCAATGTACCTTGGCTCCTGTTCAGCACAGCCATGCCTCTGGCACTTGATATCTTTGCAGAAAATGGATATCAGAAAGGAAGATCGCACTTCATTTAAAAGCAGAACAACAGATGTAGGGACGATGGTGTCAGTGAGAATCAGTTACATATATGATGAAAGTCTTTGTGAATCTCAAATAATGGCAATATGGCAATCCTTCGATTTCTCTCTAGAATTCCCCAGAGCGGCTCTTCCAGACCGCCTCCCCCTCCAGTCTCTCCCTCCCAGCCAGATGGCCTCAGCAACTACTATAGAGAGGAAATCAAGGCCAGCCGCCGCCAGCTCCTGTGACGTTCCTCCTCCCTGCCTCATAATCACTCTTCCTTTCACTCGGCTTCTCCTGCTTCCCTCTTGGTTATCATGCCCTCATCTTTGTTCAACTGGCTGCCCCCCTCAATCCACTGACAACATTAAAACCCAAAGTCCTCAGCATAGTGTGAAACTAAGAAGCCCTCTCCTGCCTCACTGTGCTCTCCACTCCAGCCGTACTACTCACTAAGAGCTCTCCATTCCTTTGCACCCACTGTTTTCTCTGCCCGCAAGGCCATTCCGTCATTCTTTGCCTGGAGAACTCCTAATCATCCTTCAAAGCCCCACTCAGCAATGACCCCAGTAATGCTGTTCCTGACTAACAGCCCTCCTCAGTAAAGGGTCATACTCTTGCTCTGTGCAGCAGGAGCCCCAGGCTTTCCTCCTGGAGAGCTCTTGGCAAGAAACCTTAGCATTATCTGTCCACCCCACTCTCTGTCTTCCTCCAAAAGTTCCCAGACTGAGAACTCTTTAACAGGAGAGCCCTCTCCTTTTATCTTGAAATCCCCAGCACTTACCGCAATCCTCGGTACTTAGTAGACACCCAGCAAACGTTTGAATGATTGACAGTATGTTCAAGTCTTTCCATTAAAAAAAGAAAGGAAACACAACCTATCACTCTGCCCTTTCTGGACGGTTCTCTACGCCTACATCTTTGCTTCCAGGCCTCACCCTCTGCAAGAGGATACCTTCATCAACTGACCCCTGGATCTGCTTTACTGATGCTAGATTATTTCTTAGTCACCTCGTCAATATCTATAGTCAATCCTGGCTGCTTCTCATGTCCATTCTCCCTGCCCTTCTGGGCATGTGATGGCTTTTACCTTCCTGCCTTTTATGTCACTGCCTTCTATTTTAAGTCGAGAGTTGACTCCGCAACTCTTCCAGCTTCTCTGTCTCGCAAGCGTTCTCCTTCCCCAATTCCCCCACCACCACCTTCATAAAGATGCTAGCCTCGGCCACACTCCAGAACCTCAGTGTAGACAGCCTGGGAACATACGTGAATTGAAACAAGCCTCCGGAAACAAGACAGCAATTCAAAGAAGTAATGCGTGAACGCACAGAGCTCCGGGCCTTAGCCCTCCAGGAGCGCTGTCGGACCCCATCCTGGTCAAGCTCCCTCCAAACCAGCCACCCTGCTCCCATTTCCCTGCCCTTTAATTCACGCTGAGCACCGCTGCTATCATAATATGTCTAACGAAGAGTGTCAATTCCCGGGTTAAAAGCCCTCAGCATGCTGCCCTACTACAGTCATAAAAAGGAGGGGTTCCTCAGAGCATAATGAGGAAGATAGAGGCAGCGAGGGCAGCAAGCCTTCCATTATGTTTCATTTCTTCAACTTAAAGTGCTGCTCTTCTGAGATGATGTGCCTTCTGCCTTCTATATTAAAATGCCCTTTCTGCAATGAACCCGTGGTCATTTTGCTTCGTTTCTTTATGTCAGTATCCTTATTTGGGAAAATACAGAATTCGTAACTGTAATTGGCCTAAATTTTGTTTTTTGGAAATTACATTAACTAGTCCGTTATCCCAGATTTCTAAAAGGGACCAAGTGGCCTCTGCATTCTTACCACATTGGCTGAAGGCCTTACTACCACTGATAGAATTTTAAAAGAAAAAACAGGCAGAGACAAAATGATGTTTGTTTATAATATAGACCTCCTTGAGATGTTTGCAGCCCCCAGTTTCTTTTCAAGAAGCTATATGTCCCCATATTGATTACTCAAGAGATGGACATTTTTCTCTGCCGTGAATCGTCTCCTGTTTTATATTTGGAAACAATGCATTCAGCAAGAAATGAGATTCCTTTGACTCCCATGTCCATCAGGAGGGCGCAAATGTCCAGACAACCCTAAGGGCCTTTTTGTTTACTCACACCTTCCAATTTTTTAGTTATTATTTGCCTTTAGTTTGCCTTTAAGTTTTGTAGACACACACATACTAATAGTGACTGTCATCAAACACACCACACACACGCACGCACACAAACACACTTTAAAGCAGGCAATTCATCATTTCCTCCCCCAAGACCATATTTTACAGTCAGAAGCCAATTGTCAGCACACATGCTCCTAAATAAACTGACACGCATACCAGCTAATAGATCAATTTGCATGGAGAAGGCGTCGTAGGAAGGAAACCTGTGTTCCCAGATTTCCCAGGCAGGTGCTCAGCCTGTTAACATAAAGATCAGTCCTTCCGTCCAACCCCTTGGGAACACTGCCCAAAATTACTTACAAACATGGTTGATGCTAAGATAGTTCTGCAAAATGAGACCCTGGTTTCCGCAAGGTAACATAAGAAGAGCTCAGCTCAGGAGGGGCCAGTATGAGCTTTACGAAGGGGGCGGCGGGGGGTTGTGTTCTTGCATCTGACTTTTCTAATAGAAGACAGTCGTGCACCATGCTTTCAAGTTCCCTTGCTGGTGTCATCCATTGTTCTTCCTATACCCCCTGTAAGTGGGAAAGGTTATGAGTCCCAGGGAAACTGAGACCTGGTAGAATTAATGTGTTCAGAGGAGTGAAGGCTTCCCACGTGCACACGCACTCATTCGCGGGCCCCTCCCTTAGCATTTAGAGCTCCTGTGACCCCTTCCTTCCCTTGTATCTCCTAAGCTAGTCTCCTAAGCTAGTCTCTAGCCATGCAGCCAGCCCTTCTGAATGGCATGTTCAGCTCCCCTATAAATCACTTCATTGAGGGAAGGGATCATGGTAGTATGCTCAGAGCTCCAGAAAAGGGCAACTTATGGTCTGTTTTTTTACTCCACTCCACAAATTCCTCGTCCTTAGAGGAATAATATAAAGGCTTAGCATGAGGGGAGGGGAGAGATTTACATGACAAAATATTAGACTTCCAAAATTCAGAAAAAGAATCTGCCAACAGTGTTCTATGTTTAGTTTTAGTTTCCCTAAACAAGGATCATCCACACTGTTTTCCAAATGGGATTTACAAAAATATCAAAGGCAGTGGCTGCAAACCAGCCCTGTTGTTCGCCTGCTGGGTCGTCAGTGAAGAGAGGATGTGAATCCGGTGAAGTCTGCTCCTGGGAAATGGGCTGGAGGAGGCGGGTGCTTCCCTGGGAATTAGTCCCCCCAGCTCAGCCTAAAGGCCCAACAGAATGGCCAAATCCCAGCAGGGCAGTGACCCTTTGTTCTTACCTATCCGTCTACTGTAATCCTTCAGTAATCCCACCTGTTTTCAAAGACACCATCTTCCTTGTTCTTAACTCCCACCCCACCCCACCCCCCCAAAAAAAGGATTAGACTCCCGCTAACCCAGCAAGTCTCTTGTTCCGGCACCTTAAGAAGTAAAGGATTTCCCTTCCCTTCCGTAACAGGAGCAAGGCCTTCCCTCCCTGCAGGGGACATGGTCCCATTCTGCAGCTTTTCTGAACAAAGACCCAACTGTCTGCACAGTACGGGAGACTCTCCCTCCCTGGAGTTCAGAGCACACCCTCCTACAAACCCAGACATGCACAAAAGTTCCACATTTCACCGCAGGAAGCAAGGCCAGTGGCTTCAGGCATCGTTCATCATTTTGAAGTAATTATTCTTAAAAAGGAAAAACAAAACAGGGATGCAGTTTAAGTCATGCCCAATAAAAATGAGCGCTTCTCCTCAAAATCGCATTTCCCTGATTCCATGTGGGACGGTAAAAGCTCACTGTACTGACAGAAGCTGGGGAAAAAAGAACGTTTCCTCCTTAATTAGAACTCCGACAGATATTTGGGACATGGCTTGGTCAAAGGAAACACCTTAGAGGGAGGTTCAGATTGAGGAGGGTGGTCTCTACTTCCTTGGCCGTTCCACCCAGAAAGACACACACTTAGGAAGAGGATAAAACAAGAACCACTGGGGGGTTTTGCTTCCTCCCGGAATCTTCATTTTCCATTGGAATGCCATTAAACATAGCTTGGGACAATCCTGTTTTGTGCTCTAATTCAGCTCGGGGACGGTGGAGGCCCCATCACCAGGCCCTCCCCTTGCCTGGAAGGGCTGCCCCCTGCGGGTGTTCCGCAGAAAGGGAGCAGAAAGGGAGCAGAGCACCGGCCAATCTAATCCACTCACCCCTCCCCAGTCCACGCCTTTGAAGTAAAATTGTGTCTCTAGCACAGAAAAACCGATAACTAGAAAATGAAATCTCCAACTCTGTCTTTCCTGGGAGATTACATTTCCTGCCTACAGGGTTGAGAGGAAATTCACTTACATAAAATTGGATTAATTTCTTTTTTTTTCCCCTGAAATCTCCTGGTCTACCAGAAGCATCTTCTGTCAGTTGCCTCTTTCTGAACCTTTGGCTACTTCCCAACCTTTATTTATTCCTTAATCAGGATATCTGGCTCTGGAGTCAAGATGAGAAGCCGGAATGGAAGCAGGAAAGAGTCTACCGCTTTCGTCTTTGTTCCCTGTTGCCTCCTTACCCGCTAGGCTGGCATGTGCTTTGCCCGAGTGAGAACCTAGACACGCCTTCATCTCCTCTCCCATCAGTCAACTGCTGAAGTCTCACAGCCAAGTCCTATCATTTCTTTTAATTTAAAGTCTAAAAACGGAAGAGAGGAGGAGAATTGACAAATGTCATCTTAGCAGTCTAAGCTACAGATTTGAAATGTAATAATGTTATTAAATCAGGTGGTCTTTGTTTTTCAGAGCTTGGTTTCTTAAACTAGTTTTGTATCTATCCAAGAGGAGCCTTTTAAAACCTGAGTCACACTGTAAATGACCAGCAGAAAGCCTGAGTAGGGTAAGGACGGTGGCCTGGCACAAGGCAGGGGAGCTCGGGCCAGTTAAAGACGGTGTCCCCATGGAGACCTAGAGGAACAGCCCGGTGTGGGAAGGAGGGTATCCCCGTCTGGGAGCTGGCAGGATGGGTGTCAGAGGAGGGGTTTCATGTGGCAGGAGGTAATCGTGACCCAGAATGCGGATCAGAGCCAGGGCATCTAGAGGAGGGAGTATGACAAGGGGAGATGGGAGATTGGTTATGTACAGGAGGACTAACCAGATAAAGAAACATTTTAAGGATAACAGGGAGAAAACTAGAAGGAACCCTATGCATTGTTGGATTGGAATTGGATATATTAATGTGAATAAATCATTTTCAATACACATGGGTAAATATAGAAATAAATATAGCTCAGTCCACAGCTAGGGCCTGGGAGTAATGACACCATGATGTCAATGAGCACACCGAGTGTGCCTAGAGGGTCACTTCTGAATATCCTCCCGTCCTCCCCTAAAAGAAATCAGGGCTCCTTGGAGAAGCAGCTGATGCTAAAGCTGGAACCAGGGAAGTCCAAGATAAGTGGAATATCTTGCCGTGGCAGAAAGCAAGGAAAAGCTCAAAGAGTGAGGTAGAAATGTCAAAGGGACCCAGGGACAGCTTCAATGGACTGCCACTAGGCAAACCAGGGACAATTTGAGCATCAAAAAATTATAGCAGCAGCAGCTTATAACCCATTAAATAAAATAGGAAACTATGAGTCATTCTGAAATAAACAAATTGAAAGCTTGATGAGGAACAGAATATTTACATAGTTTCAAAGTACCTCCCCACAAAATGCTCATGAATTACAAAGGAACAAAGGATCGCTTGACAGTGGAGAAGCCTGGCAGAGGCCACCTTGATCAAGTGCTCACAATGGACCTCACCAGTATGGAAAAATTTGAAACCGTGCCACCCAATAAGGTGCAATGAAAAGAACACAGAATCATTTCTATCTGATCACTCCCCAAAAGGCACAGCCTGAATCTAATCATGAATGATCATCAGTCAAATCCAAATGGAAGGCCATTCTACAAAATAACCGGCCAGTAGTCTTCAAACGTGTCGAGGTCCTGAAAGACAAGGGAAGACTGGGGCCATGTTCTGACTGAAGGAGACGAAGAGATGTGACCAAATTCAACATGTGATATCAACCTGGAATCTCTTGCTATAGAAAATATTACCAGGACAAGCGGCGAAACTTGAATGGGGTCTGAGGATCAGATGACAGTAATAGCGATAGTGTCCGTGTTATTTTCCTGATTTGGGTGGCTGTATCGTGGTTATGGAGGAGAATGTCTTTATTTGTAGGAAAGACTCCCTAAAGTCATCAGGGGTGATGGCATTACGTGACAGCTGACTCCAACACAGGTCAGGGGAAAAATTATTTTGCGCTCACAACTTTTTTGCAAGTTTATCATTGTTTCAAAGTATTTTTTCAATTTAATTTTTTTTTTTAAAAGACTGTTTGCTCATGAGCACCTGGAAGGGCAGAGACCACGGAAATTCATTCTTACCCAGTACCTGGTACATGTCCAGCCCAGATGAGTGCTCAATAAATGTTTGCTGACTTTAAATGTTTGGAAAACTCTCTGAGATACAGAAGGAATGCAATGAAAGGGCTTCCACTAAGGTTTATGTATTTATTTTTAAAACATCTACGGGGTTTATCATGTGCCAGACATCATCATAAATATTTGACAAATAGCTCTGTGAGATAGGTGCTATGAATATCCCCATTTTACAGAGACGGGAGCTGAAGGACAGAGAGGTCGTGTGGGCTGCCCAAAGTCACACAGCTGATGAGTAGTAAAACGGAGGGTCGAGCCCGAGCAGTGGGGCTGCAGGGTCCACACTCTTAGCCACATTGCTGTGAGGTCTCTTCAAGATCCCACCTGCAGAAAATGTAAGATCTTCCCCATTCAAAACATTCAGTTCTCAACTATTCAGCTGTATTTTTTGTACATTCTAAGTTTACAAAATAATTTCGTATTCTTTATTACCTAATGCCTAGAATCAGCCCAAGAGAAGCCCATTCCAGAGCTGGGTGCTCACCTTTGCAGGCAGTGTTTGTCCACCAGCTTTGGTCTTCACATAAGCTGTGATCACCCAAAGAGACCTTTGGGTCTTAATTCTATCAACGACAGTGTATGTGGCTCCAACTTTTTAGATTTCTTTCTGCTGTGCATGTCCCTTTCTCCTACTTGTATCCAGATTTTAACATGGAGTAGATATATCCTGGGCATATCATGGTACAGCTAATCTTCCATACGACAAGGAAAGTCCCATTAGCCACTGGCCAAGGTCCCACATTATGACACCTCGTTGTCAGGTTTCCCTCTCACAAGCATCTGAATTTCCTGAGGCATTGACTCAAACATGCCTCCTAATGGAATGGTTACTTCTATAGCCCCTGTGAAAAAAGCTGAAGATATTCTGGCCCATAGCCTTCTCTGCCTCACTTCCTCCCTCATGTGAAATGTGAAAATAGATTGTTTCACATTCATTTATATTCTTCTAGGGAAAGGAGCTCTGTCAACACCAAGGTGCAACATCCATTAGGCTCCCCTTTAGAGCAAATGGCTCAGAAAGGAAATCCAATAAACAAATACTTTTCTTTATAATTCAGTGTAGCAAGTTACCTAATAAAACTGTAATAGGCATGACACAATGAGTTCTATTTCACAAGGGTGGTTTGACTATTTTTGTAGCCTATGATGTTATAGTAAAAATGTATCGCAAGTTTCAGGTAGGCTTCGAGCAGAGCAAGTTCCACGTTGCCAAATAATAGCTCTTAGTATTTTTACCTTCAAAAAATATTTAGTCATAGGAACAAGATTGTCCATTTGCTATGCCTCATTTCCAGAGGGGTGAAAGCACCAGGGATAAAGCAGGAAGAAGGAAAGCTTTTATTCAATCTTAGGTGCGATTTCTCTGTCTAAAATAGAACTATAACCTTTTCCTGCACTTCTTCTCTGTGCCAATTTCCAACCATCAACAGGCATTATTTCCTAAAGTTTATATTTATATATTTCCATATGTGTACATATGTGAGTCTGTGTGTATGTTCTCTGCTCTCCTACTTCCACTGTAAATTTCTTTCCGTTGCAAAAGCATAGATGCAATGCTCACAGCACGCTGGCTACATCTCCGCACCCTTACCCCTGCAGTGCACACCTGCCCAGCTTCTAGCTGCAGCATCAGCCTTTCTTTGCCTAACAGTCCTTCCTCATTTCTGGAGTCCACTTTGCTGCTTTGGAGACAGGCAAAGTATTGTGGAACGAATGTCCCCAGGAGTGGTCCTCAACCCACGACTCGAAAAAGTTGGTGCCAACATACCCCAGCTCCCTTGCCCCTTGGGTGGGATGAGTCTGAGGGAGTGCTTTCAACCCTGGCTGCCAGAGCTTCCCCAGAGGGGCTGAGTTCCAGTCACCCACAGTGGCAGCTGGCTTGATAATACACTCTTTATGGATTGCCTTCTCGAATTCCTGTCTCACTTCCCCAAACCGCTACTGGCGTTCCCTAAGTTAACTACTTGCACTTTAATCCTTGCCTTGGCATCTTCTGGGGAAACCCAAACTAAGGCACTCACTCTTCAAAGAACATGGAAGTTGATCAAAAGCCACCGGACAAACAGCTACCCTGCTGTTCCAGCTGTTGACAATTCCCCCATAGAAGAACCTCAGAGCACAATTTGTATCCAGACCTTAATTTTTCCCTATCTCCTCTTTTCCCCACCTTCTACAATGTTCAGCATGCCAATGATAGGTTTCTTCTTCCCTAGTTCTCAATAGCCCTTACCCCAAAGTTTTCCTTCCCTAGCAATCTGTTGTCAGAGATGTCCACAGATTGTGGCACCAACCCTTTTGTTGAATTGGCTCTTAGAACAGTGTATTTATTCTTCTTCTGTGCACGACAGATATAACCTACCATATGTTTATTTCCACCAGGGTCACCCTGCCATCTGGACGATGGAAGCTAATGCCCCAGGGAAGACATAGCCATAAGGCAATTTACATTAAGACACAGATTCTAGACATACAGTCCAAATTTGGACACAGAGCTGACTTCAGCTGACAATGCCACAGACTCTGATTGATTTCACCCACAACACGTGGAGGTTCCCGTGTCTCACACACAGAGGCAAAGACATTATTTAGGCTGCATGACTAATCTGATTGTCTATTCCCTTGCCGTACTCATCTTTATTTGATCTGAGGGTACCAAGTCCAGGATAATAGTTTCAGGTGCCTCCCCAACCCCTATCCAATTCCCTCAGGCTTGCTTTGAAAGGGATCCAAAGACACTCTGCCTATTGGTCAGCATTTTCTTCATGGTTATTCTTGGCCTTTCTACAACCATTAAAATTTTTTTAAAGATTATATGGCTGGTTACCGTCATTAAAATTAAAATTATTTAGCACCAGTTTTTAACAGTCTCTCTTGCCCCGCGCCCAAAACACAATGGGGGAGGGAGAGTGTAGACTACCTTTTAGTGACCTACTTTCTGTCTCTTGTCCAAAGCAAGGTTTCTGCTTTCTCCATTTTTTTTTTTTTAAATGGCATCAGGTATAGAAAGAATCTGTCAGTATTTTCAGCGATCATCTCCCGTCACCATCCTAGTGCTTCATACAATACTAGCCAAAATATTCCTTTGGAGCCCAGAAGCAGGGAGGAGTAAACAGCCCTATCAGCAGTCACTGTTTGCTAGCTGCTCTCGAAGAATCCTCTCTGCTTTCTGAAGATCTGGAGTCCTGTTGGTTGGAATGCTGGTATTCCCTGTGCCTTGCGGCTGATAAGGTAGAGGCCCTTGGTAGCACAGTTTTCTCACAATCCCACAGTCCTCTGCAGGAGACGCACTCCCCATGCATCAAAAGCAGCTTTGTTGATAGGTTACACACACACACACATATTTCATTCTTTTAATCAGCCTGGAAATTTCTCACAAGCTTTTTCCAAATCCAATCTTAATAAGAACCCTCAAGGGAGGGTCTTCTGCAAGGTTAAGTACATTCCTAATATCTAGCATAATATCTGACACACAGTAAGTTCTCAATAAAAATCTATGTCTTTATCTATTTGTCAATTTAAACAAAACACCAGGCCAATTAAGAAGTGTCCAGCAGAAAAATTCCTCTTAAAAAAATGAAAAGAGAATATGACTTTATGAAAATTGGTACATTGAATAAATACAGAACTAGTGTCTTCTCTTTTCCCCAAAGCTTGATCTCCTAGAGAACTTGTTCAAGTCTGTGGTTAACATGAGTATATTACAATAGCTAAGAAGATGCACCAATAGATTATGAAAAAAATCTAGCAAAGAGCCAATTCAGTTCTCTGATTTTGTGTGGAAATTGGATCAATGGGCACCAAAGCTGTCCATCCATTATAAAACAGGCATCCTCCTCTTATGGCCCTATTATTATAAGAATTGATGATTTCTTTGTCTCCTCAACTACTTGGAAAATAGGACTACCGTTGGGTTGTTTTTCCATCCGAGTGCCTGGCACACTTCTCATGCGCAGTAGGCATTCGAGGAAAGTTTGGTGAATGAATGAATGAGTATATCGTAGGAAACAACCATGTTATGTACGTGAACACTTTTTAAAGGCCTTACTTGTACAAGGTGATCTATCCATAGACAGGCTGAAAGGTTTCTCAGATTCTAGAAACCAGTTAGAACCCCACGGGGCCGGGTGGGGATGGGGAGGAAGGAAGGGGGGAGGGCTTAGCCAATGACTGAAGGGCTTAGGACTGTGGAAGCCAAATTCCTTGCCTTGAGTCAGACACACCCTGACTCCAGGGCTTCTTACAGGATCAAGCTAAAGCTGCCATCTGAGGGACTTGTGCAGAAATCACACCCTTCCTGTCTGCCCCTTCCCTGCCCTGCTGTTGCCACTTCCATACCAGTTCATTAATAAGTTAGCAACACATGGCGGGCAGGAAGCAGGTTAGGATCAAAGGACCGATTCCGTGTCAGGAGATCTGTGCACAGACTGACCCATCCCCTAGAAGCGTCCCCTCACCTCTTCCCCTTCCCTCCTCAGTGGACACCAGTCCTGCCCAGTCGCTCTCCTCCAAATCTCCTCTCTGACTTCCACCCACTCTCCATTGCCACTTGTTCTCCCCCAATCCCCACCACTTGCTGCTTCCTACACACGTTGCCACCCTTGAACTCTGACTCTTCCTCCTGCCCATAACATTCTTTCCTACCACCATCAAACCTCTGTGACTCACTTAATGGACCCAGCCTTCCAGGATGGGATGAGTCTTTATCCCATTCTGTTTCTAGAGAAAGTTGGGAGAATAAACGTACCTCTTGGGTGGCATACCTGCCCACAAGAGCAGCCATCAGACAAGTAGGGCACCTGTTAAGGAAAGGCAGAGGAGCCCCTGTCCTGTCAAATACATGATAAGGATTCCAAACGGGGAAAAGGTACAAATGGAAAAGAAAAGGTACAAAAGGTACATCCTCTTTCTCTTCAAGGAATCTCTCTGGCTACTTTGCAGAAAGTCCACGCTATGTTGAAGGCACCACCAGTGCTGCCATTTAGTTACCTGAACTTAGAGAATAATAATTTCCTGTGAGCAGTCTGGGCCCTGATCTCCAGGACGATGGTGGCCGCACTAAACTGGTTTAGGAGGTTATTTGATGAATTCCACTTTGTAAGCCACTGCAAAGTCAACATGGCTAGAGACAGACGATGGGAACCATTCTTTCTAGGGTCACCTGATGCAGTCATGCAGATTCTCCCTGATCCCCTCAGTCTGTTTTGACTCCAAGAGTTGAGAGCAATGCTATATTGGAATCTGTTTCTTTCTGAACAGTGTTCAATATTCATATCATGTAGCACTTCCTCCATTTTATATTTATAACAGTAACACAAGGAAGTAGAACCAGTTGGCCTGTTGGGCAGTTTGCCTGTCGTGCCATGTGACTTTTTAGGGAGTACGATCCCCTTCTAATGAGGACTCTGGACCCAGGCCATGTCAATTAAATCAGAAATGAGCACTCAAGTCAAGACAGGCCGAAGCCAGGAAAAAGGACTTGGAAATACAGGGCCTCGTGGGGTCTTGGGCCTCCTTAGGGGTCTAATCAGTCACTGTCGGGTAACTGAACTGAGAAGTGGTGTAAAGCTGAGGCTGGGGTAACCACATTAGTTCAAAAGAAAATGAAGGGGAGTGTGCTGGTGAGAGAGAGGGGAGACAAGAACACAGAGAGAGGCAGAGATGCAAGAATACGGCCCCAGTATGCCTGAGAAATTATCCAGCTGTCCTGGTCCCTCCAGGTTCCTGGCGAAAATTCCTACCCTCAGGTTCCATGACACACTTCATGTACTTCTAAAAAATTCCCCTCTTTGTTTAAGTGAGTTTGAGTAGGTTTAATTCCAGAAAAGAAAAAAGAAAAGAATTCCTAAGACAGGAACAGTAAGGTATTAGGCCTTGGTTTTAGTCTGTTTGAACACCACCTCAAAGACAGGGGAGCATTCAATATAACCAGTGATTTCTGACTTCTCAGCGTTACACAATTACCCTTTCTTTGTAGATAAGGAAAAAAGTCACCAACCTTTAAAATAGATTATGCAGTCTTTTGTCATTTTAGGAAATATTCTCAGATTAGATAACAGAATTCCTGATTTTCCAGACAACTCAACAGGGTCCCATAGACTCTCAAATCAACATATCTAGTAATCATTACTGTACCATGTCATGAGCTGATAAATTCATAGAGCCTAAAACCTTGCAGATGAGAGAGGTAGTGGAGAAATATGCTTATCTCCCTTTTGAGTTAGCCTCAATTTAAGAACAAACTTAGGAGTGCCAAGAATAACTGATTATTCTCCCGGTGATGAAATGTACTTTCCAGCAATCTTGAGCCCTTCCCACCAGTACTGGGTTACGAAGTCAACATGGCTTAGCTATTCTCACGCCAACTTGAGGGTTGGCCTAATTATTTAAGTGCCAACATCAGAGCTCAGTCCTCAGTTTCTCTTCCAGAAGTGAGAGTATGACCACCCTGACAAACAAAATACTTCCTACTGCCAAACATCCCTCTGCAGGAGACTTAACCAATGCCATCTGAGCTGTAATGCTTTCTCTTCCTGAATTTGTTGTAGCATTTCACACATACATTTGAGTTGTTTGCCAGCCTCTGGCAATTTCCAAGTTTCCCACAGATTAATGAAAAATCCAGCTGTTTCCAACTCTTTGGAACAGAGCACTGTGTGATAAAATGAGGATAGAAGGGAATCTTTATCCAATTTCTCCAGCAGTCAGAGAGATGTGGAACATACTGGGAAGAAAAATTGCAAGCTCAATTGTCCAAAGATTTTTTAAAAAGAAGAAAGAAAGCTTTGTATTAAATTTTGGAGAATGCCTTTTCTTTACCAAACAGAGAGAGCTAAAAAGCTATTCTTTGATTAATCAGGTATGAGATCATTCTGCCTTCCTAATCCAGCCTGGGAGTACTTTCAGTGAAAGGTGAGCACTAAGGTTCACATGAAGGACATTTGGACATCTTGATGATCTCAGAGCTGCAGCTAAATGAAATTGT
The DNA here is from genome assembly GCF_028564815.1 of Eubalaena glacialis. Lineage (NCBI taxonomy): Eukaryota > Metazoa > Chordata > Mammalia > Artiodactyla > Balaenidae > Eubalaena > Eubalaena glacialis. The sequence continues at coordinate 58,603,747 of NC_083719.1, forward strand.
TGTGAATGTCAGTGTCCCTCAAACTATCCTTGCTGAAGGACCACTGTTTGCTTGTTGGCTTATTTAAAATCTTTCACAGCATCTTTTCAACAGTCCTCAAACAACTGGATAGCCATATATAAAGAGAGGAAGGGAGGAAGGAAGGGAGGGAGGAAGGAGGGAAAGAAGGGAAACATCCACACTTCCCACCCTTTACAAAAATTAACTCAAAATAATGTCAGACAGAGAAAGACAAATATCATATGATATTGCCTATATGTGGAATCTAAAAAAACAGTACAAATGAACTTATTTACAAAAAAGAAGTAGAGTCACAGATGTAGAAAGCAAACTTATGGTTACAAACTTAGGGGGGAAAGCAGAGCTGGGGGGAGGGATAAGTTGGGAGGTTGGGATTGACATATACACACTACTATATATAAAATAGATAACTAATAAGGACCCACTGTAGAGCACAGGGAACTCTTCTCAATACTCTGTAATGACCTATATGGGAAAAGAATCTAAAAAAGAGTGGGTACATGTATATGTATAACTGATTCACTTTGCTGCACAGCAGAAACTAACACAACATTGTAAATCAATTATACTCCAATAAAATTGTTTTAACAAAATAAATCATAGACTAAATGCAAAATCTAGAACTAAAAAACTTCTAGAAAATGGAATATGACACCAAAACCATGATGCATGAAGAGAAAAATTGATAAATTAGAGTTCATCAAAATTAAGAACTCCTGCTCCGCAAAAAGCACTGTTAAGAGAATGAAAAGATGAGACAGTCTGGGAGAAAATGTTTGTAAAGCACAGCAGATAAAGTACTTGCATCCAGACTACATAAAGAAGTCTCACAACTGAATAATAGGAAAACAACGTAATTTTTTCTAGTCGGCAAAAGATTCGAACAGACACTTCACCAAAGATATACAAATGCCAAATAATCACATAAAAAGATGTTCAACATCATTAGTAAAATATGAATCAAAAACATAATGAGAGCCTATTACAAAGGCCGAAATTTTAAAAACCAACAGTAACCAGTGTTCGCAAGGATATGGAGCCCTGCAACTCCGATACACTGCTGGCTGGAATGTAATATGGTACAGCCAATTTGGAAAATCTTTTTGCAGTTTCTTATAAATTTAAACATAGACTGTCATATGACCCAGCAATCCCCTCCTAGGTATTTACTCAAGTGGAATGTTCACATATGTTCACACAAAAACCTAGACACAAATAAAGCCAGTTTATACTGGCTTTATTCAAAATTACCAAAAACTAGAAACAACTCGAAGGTATCTCAACTGGGGAATTGACAAACAAATTCCAGAATGTCCATAGGATACTACTCTGCAGTCAAAAGAAACAAAGTAATTACAGGAACAACAACATGAAGGAATCTCAAATGTATCATGCTAAGAGAAGCCAGATTCAAAAGGCTACATACAAATGTCAAATCAAATATCAAATTGTTATGTTGTATACCTGAAATCAATATAATGTTATATATCAATTATGTCTCAATTAAAAAATAGATAACTAATAAAGACATACTGTATAGCACAGGGAACTCTGCTCAATACTCTGTAATGACCTAAAAGAATCTAAAAAAGAGTGGATATATGTATATGTATAACAGATTCATTTTGCTGTACACCTGAAACTAACACAACATTGTAAATCAACTATACTCCAATAAAAATTTTTAAATAAAATAAAATAAATGGCAATATTGAACAAAAATAAAATAAAATATAAAAATTTTTAAATAATTTATTTAAAGGCTACAAAATGAATGACTCCCTTTATATGGTATTTTTGCAAAAGCAAACTATAGGAACAGAAAACAGATCAAAGGTTGTCAGAGGCTGGAGATGGTAGAAGGGGTTGATTACAAAGGGGCAGAAAGATATTTTAGGGGCTGATGGAACCCTTCTATATCTTCACTGTGGCCACAAAACTGTATACATTTGCCAAAACTCACACTACAAAGGGTGACTTTTGCTGTAAGTAGGTTATACCTTAATTCTTTTTTTTTTTCTAATATCTTTATTGGAGTATAATTGCTTTACAATGTTGTGTTAGTTTCTGCTGTATAATAAAGTGAATCAGCTATATGCATAAGTATATCCCTGTATCCCCTCCCTCTTGCATCTCCCTCCCACCCTCCTTATCCCACCCTTCTAGGTGGTTGCAAAGCACCGAGCTGATCTCCCTGTGCTATGCAGCTGCTTCCCACTAGCTATTTTACATTTGGTAGTGTGTATATGTCAATGCCACTCTCTCACTTTGTCCCAGCTTACCCTTCCCCCTCCCCGTGTCCTCAAGTCCATTCTCTACGTCTGCATCTTTATTCCTGTCCTGCCCCTAGGTTCATGAGAACCATTTTTTTTTAGATTCCATATATATGTGTTAGCATACGGTATTTGTTTTTCTCTTTCTGACTTACTTCACTCTGTATGACAGATGCTAGGTCCATCCACCTCACTACAAATAACTCAATTTCATTTCTTTTTATGGCTAAGTAATATTCCATTGTATATATGTGCCACATCTTCTTTATCCATTCATTTCTCGATGGAAACTTAGGTTGCTTCCATGTCCTGGCTATTGTAAACAGTGCTGCAATGAACATTGTGGTACATGACTCTTTTTTGAATTATGGTTTTCTCAGGGTATATACCCAGTAGTGGGATTGCTGGGTGATATGGTAGTTCTATTTTTAGTTTCTTGGGAAACCTCCATACTGTTCTCCATAGTGGCTGTATCAATTTACATTCCCACCAACAGTGCAAGAGGGTTCCCTTTTCTCCACACCCTCTCCAGCATTTATTGTTTGTAGATGTTTTGATGATGGCCATTCTGACCGGTGTGAGGTATACCTCATTGTAGTTTTGATTTGCATTTCTCTAATGGTTAGCGATGCTGAGCATCCTTTCATGTGTTTGTTGGCAATCTGTATACCTTCTTTGGAGAAATGTCTATTTAGGTCTTCTGCCCATTTTTGGATTGGGTTGTTTGTTTTTTTGATATTGAGCTGCATGGGCTGCTTGTATATTTTGGAGATCAATCCTTTGTCAGTTGCTTTGTTTGCAAATATTTTCTCCCATTCTGAGGGTTGTCTTTTCGTCTTGTTTATGGTTTCCTTTGCTGTGCAAAAATTTTTAAGTTTCATTAGGGCCCATTTGTTTATTTTTGTTTTTATTTCCATTTCTCTAGGAGGTAGGTCAAAAAGGATCTTGCTGTGATTTATGTCATAGAGTGTTCTGCCTATGTTTTCCACTAAGAGTTTTATAGTGTCTGGCCTTACATTTAGGTCTTTAATCCATTTTGAGTTTATTTTTGTGTATGGTATTAGGAAGTGTTCTAATTTCATTCTTTTATATGTAGCTGTCCAGTTTTCCCAGCACCACTTATTGAAGAGGCTGTCTTTTCTCCATTGTATACTATTGCTTCCTTTAACAAAGATAAGGTGACCATATGTGCATGGGTTTATCTCTGGGCTTTCTATCCTGTTCCATTGCTCTACATTTCTGTTTTTTGTGCCAGTACCATACTGTCTTGATTACTGTAGCTTTGTAATATAGTCTGAAGTCAGGGAGCCTGATTCCTCCAGCTCCATTTTTCTTTCTCAAGATTGCTTTGGCTATTCGGGGTCTTTTGTGTTTCCATACAAATTGTGAAATTTTTTGTTCTGTGAAAAATGCCATTGGTAGTTTGATAGGGATTGCATTGAATCTGTAGATTGCTTTGGGTAATACCGTCATTTTCACAACATTGATTCTTCCAATCCAAGAACATGGTATATCTCTCCATCTGTTTGTGTCATCTTTAATTTCTTTCATCAGTGTCTTATAGTTTTCTGCATACAGGTCTTTTGTCTCCTTGGGTAGGTTTATTCCTAGGTATTTTATTCTTTTTGTTGCAATGGTAAATGGGAGTGTTTCCTTAATTTCACTTTCAAATTTTTCATCATTAGTGTATAGGAATGCAAGAGATTTCTGTGCATTAATTTTGTATCCTGCTACTCTACCAAATTCATTGATTAGCTCTAGTAGTTTTCTGGTAGCATCTTTAGGATTCTCTATGTATAATATCATGTCATCTGCAAACAGTGACAGTTTTACTTCTTTTTTTCTGATTTGGATTCCTTTTATTTCTTTTCCTTCTCTGATTGCTGTGGCTAAAACTTCCAAAACTATGTTGAATAATAGTGGTGAAAGTGTGCAACCTTGTCTTGTTCCTGATCTTAGAGGAAATGGTTTCAGTTTTTCACCATTGAGAACGATGTTGGCTGTGGGTTTGTCATATATGGCCTTTATTATGTTGAGATAGGTTCCCTCTATGCCTACTTTCTGGAGAGTTTTTATCATAAATGGGTGTTGAATTTTGTCAAAAGCTTTTTCTGCATCTATTGAGATTATCATACAGTTTTTATCCTTTAATTTGTTAATATGGTGTATCACATTGATTTTGCATATATTGAAGAATCCTTGCATTCCTGGGATAACCCCGCTTGATCGTGGTGTATGATCTTTTAATGTGCTGTTGGATTCTGTTTGCTAGTATTTTGTTGAGGATTTTTGCATCTATGTTCATCAGTGATATTGGCATGTAGTTTTCTTTCTTTGTGACATCTTTGCCTGGTTTTGGTATCAGGGTGATGGTGGCCTCGTAGAATGAGTTTGAGAGTGTTCTTCCCTCTGCTATATTTTGGAAGAGTTTGAGAAGGACAGGTGTTAGCTCTTCTCTAAATGTTTGATAGAATTCACCTGTGAAGCCATCTGGTCCTGGGCTTTTGTTTGTTGGAAGATTTTTAATCCCAGTTTTAATTTAGTGCTTGTGATTGGTCTGTTTATATTTTCTATTTCTTCCTGGTTCAGTCTCAGAAGGTTGTGCTTTTCTAAGAATTTGTCCATTTCTTCCAGGTTGTCCATTTTATTGGCATAGAGTTGCTTGTAGTAATCTCTCATGATCCTTTATATTTCTGTAGTGTTAGCTGTTACCTCTCCTTTTTCATTTCTAATTCTGTTGATTTGAGTCTTCTCCCTCTTTTTCTTGATGAGTCTGGCTATTGGTTTATCAATTTTGTTTATCTTCTCAAAGAACCAGCTTTTAGTTTTATTGATCTTTGCTTTTGTTTCCTTCATTTCTTTTTCATTTATTTCTGATTTGATCTTTATGATTTCTTTCCTTCTGCTAACTTTGGGGTTTTTTTGTTCTTCTTTCTCTAATTGATTTAGGTGTAAGGTTAGGCTGTTTATTTGAGATGTTTCTTGTTTCTTGAGGTAGGATTGTATTGTTATAAACTTCTCTCTTAGAACTGCTTTTGCTGCAGCCCATAGGTTTGGGGTCATCATGTTTTCATTGTCATTTGTTTCTAGGTATTTTTTGATTTCCTCTTTGATTTCTTCAGTGATCTCTTGGTTATTTAGTAGCATATTGTTTAGCCTCCATGTGTTTGTACTTTTTACAGTTTTTTTCCTGTAACTGATATCTAGTCTCATAGCGTTGTAGTCGGAAAAGATACTTCTTGATACGATTTCAATTTTCTTAAATTTACCAAGGCTTAATTTGTGACCCAAGATATGGTCTCTCCTGGAGAATGTTCCATGAGCTCTTGAGAAGAAAGTGTATTCTGTTGTTTTTGGATGGAATGCCCTATAAATATCAACTAAGTCCATCTTGTTTAGTGTGTCATTTAAAGCTTGTGTTTCCTTATTTATTTTCATTTTGGATGATCTGTCCATTGGTGAAAGTGGGGTGTTAAAGTCCCCTACTATTATTGTGTTACTGTTGATTTCCCCTTTTATGGCTGTTAGCATTTGCCTTATGTATTGAGGTGCTGCTATGTTGGGTGCATAAATATTTACAATTGTTATATCTTCTTCTTGGATTGATCCCTTGATCATTATGTAGTGTCCTTCTTTGTCTCTTGTAATAGTCTTTATTTTAAAGTCTATTTTGTCTGATATGAGAATTGCTACTCCAGCTTTCTTTTGATTTCCATTTGCATGGAATATCTTTTTCCATCCTCTCACTTTCAGTCTGTATGTGTCCCTAGGTCTGAAGTGGGTCTCTTGCAGACAGCATATGTACGGGTCTTGTTTTTGTATCCATTCAGCCAGTCTTTGTCTTTTGGTTGGAGCTTTTAATCCATTTACATTTAAGGTAATTATCGATATGTATGTTCCTATTACCATTTTCTTAATTGTTTTGGGTTTGTTATTGTAGGTCTTTTCCTTCTCTTGTATCTCCTGCCTAGAGAAGTTCCTTTAGCATTTGTTGTAAAGATGGTTTGGTGGTGCTGAATTCTCTTAACTTTTGCTTATCTGTAAAGGTTTTAATTTCTCCTTCAAATCTGAATGAGATCCTTGCTGGGTAATCTTGGTTGTAGGTTTTTCCTTTTCATCACTTTAAATATGTCCTGCCACTCCCTTCTGGCTTGCAGAGTTTCTGCTGAAAAATCAGCTGTTAACCTTATGGGGATTCCCTTGTATGTTATTTGTTGCTTTTCCCTTGCTGCTTTTAATATTTTTTCTTTGTATTTAATTTTTGATAGTTTGATTAATATGTGTCTCAGTGTGTTTCTCTTTGGGTTTATCCTGTATGGTACTCTCTGTGCTTCCTGGACTTGATTGACTATTTCCTTTCGCATGTTAGGGAAGTTTTCCACTATAATCTCTTCGAATATTTTCTCAGACCCTTTCTTTTTCTCTTCTTCTTCTGGGACCCCTATAATTCGAATGTTGGTGCGTTTAAGGTTGTCCCAGAGGTCTCTGAGATGGTCCTCAATTCTTTTCAGTCTTTTTCTTTATTCTGTTCCCTGGCAGTTATTTCCACCATTTTATCTTCCAGCTCACTTATCCGTTCTTCTGCCTCAGTTATTCTGCTATTGATTCCTTCTGGAGTATTTTTAATTTCAGTAATTGTGTTCTTCATCACTGTTTGTTTGCTCTTTAGTTCTTCTAGATCATTGTTAAATGTTTCTTGTATTTTCTCAATTCTGTTTCTGAGATTTTGGATCATCTTTACTATCATTACTCTGATTCTTTTTCAGGTGGTTGCCTATTTCATCTTCAGTTATTTGGTCTTGTAGGTTTTTACCTTGCTCCTTCATCTGTAACATATTTTTTTGTCATTTCTTTTTTTTGTTTTGTTTTGTTTTTGATGGGTAGTACTGTATTCCTGGCTTACTGGTTGTTTGGCCTGAGACGTCCTGCACTGGAGTTTGCAGGCAATTGGATAGAGCTGGGTCTTGGTGCTGAGATGAGGACCTCCAGGAGGCCTCACTCCAACTGATATCCCCTGGGGTCTGAGATTCTCTGTTAGTCCAGCGGTTTGGACTTGGAGCTCCCACCACATTAGCTCAGGCCCGACCTCCGGCCTGGGAACCAAGGTCCCGCAAGCCAGTCACTGGGGGTTCCTCCCATCCCCTTAGGTGTCCGTGGTCCCCCACCGGTGCCTAGTAGATGCCCTAGTTGTGAGGAGACACAGATTCTGCATCCTCCTAGTATGCCATCTTGACTCCACCCTCTATACCTTAATTCTTAAGCTGGGGAAAAAATCCTTCACTGACTGATACTATTGTAATATACAATAAAAATTAGTATCTAGAAATAATGAAACAAAAAAGACCTACTTAATACAAGACCAAACTCTTTATTATTAGATTCAATGAATATAAAGTTCCTTTTGTCAAACTGTAAATTTCTAAACACCCATTCTCAAGTTCTGAACTTACTGCATCACAGACTGTGAAACAGAGGTTTGCAGACCTGTCCCAGTCTGCAGACTGCACTCTGAGTAGCACAGTTGTAGAGGATGTTTGTTGACAGTCTTCTTGGAATCCATTTCCACTTCCTAACAGCAACCCAGTCTCTTGGGATTAATTTCCTCCCCACTGTATACAGTCTGGCAGGAAAATTGGCTCACACAATTGCGGAGGCTTGGTGAGTCTAAGATGTGATGGAGGAGACCTACAGCCTGGAGACCGAGGAGAGAGTCTCAGTTCTGGTCCAAAGGCAGTCTGCTGGAAGAACTCCCTCTTGTTCACCAAAGATCAGCCTTTTGTTCTATTTAAGCCTTCAGCTGACTGAATGGGACCCACCTACATTATGGAGTGTGATCCGCTTTACTCAAAATCCATGAAATTAAATGTAAATCTCCTCCAAAAGCACTTTCACAGAAATAATCAGAATAATGTTTAACCAAATATCTGGATATCATGGTCCAGCCAAGGTGACACATAAAATTAACCATCACAGGTGGGTTTTAAGTTTAATTTATAGATGAAGCAATTGAGGCTCAGAGAGATGAAGTAGCATGCCCAAGGAGGTGGCACAGCCGAGGTGGAATCCACAGTCCATGTCTTCTCATGATGTTTTGTGTGGAGTCTATAGGACCTAGCTGGCTGAATCGGATATTTTAAACCAGAAAGAGGGCTGGAAATGGCATATGCCTCTGTATCCTCCATGGTAATCACAGTGCCTTGCTGTAGGAATGCTTAACGTATACTTCAGGGGTCAGTGGGTGGGTGAATGGGTGGGTGGGTAGATGGATGGATGGGTGAATGAATGAATGAAATAAAAAATCATCGCTCTGGTAATTATGGGTACCAAATGGAACTGATTCCTGATATTTCTTCACATCTGGCTTGGCTCTCGAAGTGGGCTGTTCAAAACAGAAATCATTAGGCATATGTGCCTATTAAAATGAAAATGTTTAATTAATTAATATTAAATCAAATACAAATTCAGTTTCTCCATTGCACTAGCCACATTTCACATGCTCCATAGCCACAAGTGGTGAGCAGCTACATGTTGGACAGCACAGATATGGAGCATCCCACCATCACAGGAATTTCCACTGGACAGTGCTACTCTAGAGAGATGCTGGTCCTTATACCTTGGAGATGAATTAGGAGAAACCATGTAACTATAAGCCCAGCCAACCTGCCCCTGGCCAAGGCCTTTCTTACACAACCCAGACCTGTGGGGACCTGGCCCCCTGGTGCCAGTTCCTGCCTCACGGAGGCTGGGGAAGTGCTGGCTCCTCTGGATCTCTCCACGGACCAAAGGTGCCATTGACATTTGGCTCTTTCAAACTACAAACATCTAACAAGCTCCACATGCACAAGTCATAGATTTAAAGTCCTGTCAATATGGACACCAGGGCCCGAAATGAAACACTTGGCATTCAATTTGACTAAAATGTTCAACTGACAATTTATTGGTTCAATAAAATGTAAATGCTAACAGCCAATTTTTAGGTTGAAGCCTCCATTCATGTGTATGTGTGTGTATGAAGGTGTAAATACAGGTTTTCAAGACAGAGCTAAGAGCACAGTTAAAAACTGGTCTTCCAAAGAGAACTTTAGTGATTATGATTGTTTTTAATGGGCCCAAAATGTGATCCATGAGAAATGTATTGCCACACAAAACCCTTTTCAGAGTTGAGTGATAAAATAAAATTACCGATAAACCATAATGCCTATAAAGAGTGAAGACATGCTGGCAGTAGAGATTAGAATCGTCAGAAAATAAGAGCCTTCCCAAAGGCTGTGACCTCATCTCCCAGTGCTTGCTTCTGGAAGGGCTGGCCAGAACGCGCCAAGCTGCAAAAGACTGGTCTTCATGAAAAGTGAAACATGGCGAGCACTGGAGCTGAGAAGGGGGGTTAGAAAGCAATAACAGTTATATTAAATGTTTGACTCAAGCACGACAGTTGAAAACAAAACAAAACTCGCCTCTCCCAATCAACAGGAATCTTAAAAAATACTCTGACTCTCTGACACCAATGTCACCACTCCCTCTCCTGTTTAAAATGTAAACATGGGAAGGTGGAATAAATTTATTTTTCCTTATTCCTCTTACTAACTACCACCAGAAAAGCCCAAACTTGTTATATAAAACTGACTCCAAAAGGTAGAGAGAAAGCAAAAATGTTAGGGAGCTCATGACCCAAGGAACAAAACGGGGGTAAGTTTCCTGGGTTGTCTTTTGTCTCATGTATCTCAGACTGGGAGCTGAAGAAGCTAGCAACCCAGAAACACCAGCGGGTGTGAACCGAAACAACGACAAAGGCCTGCTCTCTTTAGCCAAAGGACCAGGAAAAGGGCAGCCTAGTAAGACAGAAAACTTTTAGGCAATAACTGCCCTATTCCAACCAAACACCACAGAAAAAATATGGCCCTACCCCAACCCATGCCAACAAAGGCTGAGGGGAGACTAGACTTTCACCCTCTGGAGGTTGTAATGAGGTGCAAAGCACGGAAGCAGGACTTTCATCCCTGCTGAATGATTACAAATCCCACCCTCACTCCTAGACATAGAGACCACGTGGAAAGCCTGGACCTCCACCTCAGCCAGCACTATTGAGGCATCCCACCATCCTCCATGAGAGATGGCAAAGGAGACCTAGTGGAGAGTCAGGATGTGCATCGTGACCATTGTCACTAGCAGTTACAAGGCTACTCATGCTGTCAGTGAAGACCATGTGGGGAGCAGTAATAAGGCATTCCTACATCCCTTCCCAGCCAGGGAGGTATAAGGTGGGTTGTCTCAGCTCCCACACCTGCCTGCAGTTACAAGAAGAGCCCTTGGGTGTCAACAGAGGTACAGTGCAGAAAGCAGGATTTCCACCTGCTAATAATGAGGTGCTTTCTCCCCTTTGCCTGCTGGAACGGCAGCAGACAAAGCCAGCTAAAACAGAAGGTATGAATAAGATTCAGAATCTCACAGCACAGTACCCAAAATGTCCAGGCTTCAATCAAAAATCACTCATCATACCAAGAACCAGGAAGACCACAAACTGATGAAAAAAGACAATCAACGGATGCCAACAACACTGAGATGACAGAGCTGTTTGAACTGTCTGATGAAGATGTTAAAGCAGCCGTCATCAAACGTTTCAACCAGCAATTATGAACATACTTGAAACCGATGAAAAAATAGAGTCTCCACAAAGACATAGAAAGACTCGCTAAAGAAATAGAAAATTTTAAGAAAAGCCAAATGGAAATTTTAGAACCCTAGATGTCCTTTAAACTGTGTTATAGCCATAATGTGGAATATACTATTGATACATGCAGAAACCTGAATGAATCGCCATAGAATTATGCTGAATGGCAAATGTCAATCCTCAAAGGTTACATACTATATAATTCCATCTATATAATGTTCTTGAAATTTAAAAAAATGTAAATGAAGGACAGATTAGTGGTTGCCAAAGGTTAAGGAAGGGGTGAGGGGAGAAGGGAAGTGGGTGTGGCTATAAAAGGACAACTTGAGGGATCCTGGTGGTGATAGAAATGTTCTATACAATTGTCTCCCCTTACCCGAGGGGGATACATTCCAAGACCCCCCAGGAGATGCCTGAAACCATGGATAGTAACTATGTTTTTTCATATACATACAGTTTAATTTATAAATTAAGCACAGTAAGAGACTAACAACAATAACTAATAATAAAATAGAACAATTATAACAATATACTGTAATAAAAGTTATTTGAATGTGGTCTCTCTCTCTCTCTCAAAATACCTTATTATACAAATTTAATGCCTTTCCCGTCTTAAGTAAGTGCTTACCATGTACTGTGGTCATAATTTTGCAGTTTGAGACGGGACAGCAAAACTAAAGCAAATTTCTTTTTCTCTTCACAATTTCACAGATAGAAGATTTGCTCTTACCATAGATCTTAGCAACCTCAGTATATGATTGTTTTTCTGTCCTTATCAAGTTGAGAACTTTCATCTTTTCTCTTAAAGGAAGCACTTTACGCCTATTCTTTGGCACATCCAAATTGCCAGCATCGCTACACTTGGGCTTTGGGGCCACTGTTAAGTAAAATAAGGTGAGTTGAACACAAGCACCTGTGATATCACACTGTTGATCTGATAACCAAAATGGCTGCTATGTGACTAAGGGGTAGATATGCTGAACAAAGGGGTGATTCAAATCCCGAGCGGGACAGACCAGGGTGGTGTGAGATTTCACCATATGACTCAGAATGGCACACAATTTAAAACTGATGAATTGATTATTTCTGGAATTTCCCATCTAATATTTCTGGACTGAGGTTGACCATAGGTAACTGAAACCTTAGAAAGCAAAACCATGGATAAGAGGGGCAGTATTGTATCTTGAAGCTAGACTACTCTCTTACACCATGCACAAAAATTAACTCCACATGAATTAAAGACTTGAATGTATGACCTGAAACCATAAAACTCCTAGAAGAAAACACAGGCAGTAAGCTCCTTGACATCTGCCTTTGGATGTGACTCCAAAAGCAAAGGCAGCAAATGCAAAAATAAACAAGTGGGACTACATCAAACTAAAAAGCTTCTGCACAACAAAGGAAACCATCAACAAAATGAAAAGACAACCTACTGAATGAGAGAAAATATTTGTAAATCATATATCTGATGAGTCAATATCCAAAATATATAGAGAACTCATACAACTCAACAGCAAAAAAAAAAAAAATCCAATTAAAAAATGAGCAGAGGATCTGAATAGACATTTTTTCAAAGAAGACAGACAAATGTCCAACAGGTACATGAAAAGATGCTCCATGTCACTAATCACTAGAGAAATGCAAATCAAAGTCACAATGAAATATCACCTCACACCTGTTAGAATGGCTATATTATTATCAAAAAGACAAGTAATAATAAGTGTTGGCATGGATGTGGAGGAAAGGGAACCCTTGTGCACTGTTGGTGGGAATGTAAGTTGGTGCAGCCACTATGGAGAACAGTATGGAGTTTCCTCGAAAAATTAAAAATAGAACTACCATACAATCCAGCAATTCCACTTCTGGGTATTTATCCAAAGAAAAGGAACACACTAACTCAAAAAGATATATGTATTCCCATGTTCACTGCAGCTCTATTTACCATAGCCAAGATATGGAAACAGCTTAAGTGTCCATCGATGGATGAATGGGTAAAGATGTGGTGTATACATACAATAAAATATTATTCAGCCATTTAAAAAAAATGGAATCCTGCCATTTGCCACATCATGGATAGACCCTGAGGGCATTAAGCTAAGTGAAATCAGTCAGATAAGAGAGACAAATACTATATGATCTCACTTATTTGTGGAATCAAAAAACAAAAACAAACAAATGAACAAAACGATCGTACATACGGAGAACAGACTGGTGGTTGCCAGAGATGGAGGATGGTTGGTGGGTGACATGGGTAAACGGAGTCAAAAGGTACAAACTTCCAGTTTTAAAATCCATAAGTCAGGGGGATATAATAATGTGCCGCATGCTGACTATAGTTAATAATACTGTGTTGCATATTTGAAAGCTGCTAAAAGAGTAGACCTGAAAAGTCCTCATCACAAGAAAAAAAAATTGTAACTATGTATGTGTCATTAACTAGAACATATTGTGGTGATCATTTCACAATATATACAAATACCGAATCATGTTGTACACCTGAAACTTATATAGTGTTAAATGTCAATGATACCTCAAAAAAGAAAAGTTCTATATCTTGGCTGTATCAGCACCAATATCCTAGTTCCTAGTTGTGGTACTGAACTATAGTTTTACAAGATGCTACCACTGGGAGATATCTCTGTATTATTATAACTGTAGGTAAATCTATAATTATCTCAACATTAAAATTTTAATTAAAAAAATGTTAAATAGTGCAGCTTCTAAGGTAAACAATTTCATAAATTATGACCAAATATCTAGTGATTTTGGATCCATTTGCCACCCTCCAATCTAATACTCATTAAAGTACAATATTTACTGTTATAAAATTGTATTAACTGAAATGGAGTACAAAATTCATTCTCAATTCAAGGAAACACAGCTCTGGTGCGTACACAAAGGACAGAGAGGAAGGCCTAAAAAAAAAACAACTGCACTTCTTTTCTAGATATTCATTGCAACGTAATACTTACAATTCCTTAACCATAAAAAGAGCTTGATCTTTAAATGCATTAATCCAAAAGCATTCTATGTCTAACATGTGCCTAAGTTTATATTTGTTTCATTTAATATTTCAAACCCTTTGAGAACAGGGGACCTTGACTGGACAATCACTAAGTGTCCCCCCCCACCTCCACCCTCAGCTCTAACATTTGTGACCTCAGGTCCCACTCCCACTGTCATCTCAGAACAAACTGTTATGAATAGAATAGTACCTTCTGACCAGAGCAAAATAACACCATTATTCTGTCATTAACAGATAATGCCTGTTCCTTTCAATCAATACTACTGATGTAGTTAGTACCGCAAAAAGCCTACCAGAGACACAGATAGATTACTGGGCAATGAGAAGGTAAGAATTATTTGGAAATTACCATTTCTCTTTTTACTCGTCTCCTGCTGCCCGGCACCAATCTGTGTGTCGTATTTGGGGGAGAAAAAAAAAACAATGATGGGCCACGGAAATTGTTTTCCCATGCTCTGGCAACTTTACATAAAACCTAGAGATGGAGAATAATGTTTTCTGAAAGAGCATGTGCTTTCTTGAAAATCCATTTGGAAATTTTACCAAAACAGCTGCCTCAAAGTCAGCTGCAATTAAGAAGAGTGAGAACTCACTTCGTGTTGTTCAAACCCTGCCGTTAAGCATCATGGCGTTGGAATTGGGATCCCATCCTAACCATCCCCAAATCCAAATTTCTCTGTGGGGAGAGAAGGGATGAAATTGGTGTTACATCTTATGAAGAGAGATCATTTATAAACTATCTTCAAAGACTCCTTACAAGATATAACAGCCCTTACTCAACATGGCTTTTGGATGAATTAAGTGTAAATAAATATTTAAATAGCTATTAAGTTTCCATTCAAGTTCATACACATGGGTTTAATACTAATAATTAAGGAAGGAAAGCTGGCAAATCACACATAGAATTTAGCCAAACCCAAAATGCTTGAAAAATAAGTCAGACTTTCTGAAAACACTACTGGCTTTGCTCATCCCTCGTGACAAGAAAATGAGAAACTGAAACTAACTCCATTTAAGTACACTCTCTGCTCCCAACATATGCTAGAGTTCATTGCCACCAAGCAGCCCCGTCGGCTGGCTCTGCAGTACCACGAACAAAGCATGTGTCTCCACATGCCTCCCATTCTGTCAGGGCTCCACGCTCTTCGCCCCTCCACCTCCAACCAGGCGACACATTCAGGCAGAAGTCTTACTTGCTTTTAATTCTTATTTTCTTATCTCTAGTTCTTGAAGGGTACATCAGCCCACATTTTGAGGTCAAAATGATTACCATCAAGCCTCTAGAACCCTAGGTTTGTACCCATCCTGACAGGGAGTCCCTTTGGTGACATTACAAGACTGATTATAATTACGTGGTAAGACTGATGCTCCATAACTGCTATTAAATCAACATAGCAGAGCAGACAAGGAGAGATGCTGCAGACATGCCACGCATTGCTAGGTGAAAATGTAGAGGGCAGGATGGATATCGTCGACCCTTATCAACTCTTAACCAGACTTGCTTCTGACAGAATTAACACAATTGCAAATACTTGATATCTGTATAGAGCTCCACAATTCATAAAACATTTTTCTCCACGTGATGTCTTCTAATCTTCACAATAACCCTCTGAGTGAAGTCTTGCCATCCCCAGACGAAGAGACCATGACTCGGAGAGTCAGTGGCTAGGAAGGCACTGTCAGGACCTGAGTCCAGGGATTCTCTGTCCAAGTTCAATGTCTGTCCACGATACTACTGCTGAAATAGGGCAGAGGCATTCAGAAGATGCCAAAGCTGGTAGGTTACCCTCATGCAAACCCAACACTTTAAACACAGAATTTATATAAACTTAAAAGACTTCATGCTCTCCTGGGACTCTGGTTCTCAGATTCAAATGGCTAAGCCCATATCTCAGCATTACCATGAATTTGTTGGTCTTTTAACTCTTAGACTATATGGGCCACAATGTTTTTATGTGAACAACTTAGAATCTCCTGAATGTTTAACTTTATTTTCCACCATAAAAGATCCTAAACACCCCATAGATATCAAAGCCATCTCTGACAAAATGTCTGCCAAAATGTTTGAAGGAATTATGGTACCCAATTAGTGAGAGTTTATTGCATTTTTTACAGACAGAATAAAAAGAAATAACTGTCTGAAGTTTTGAAGAATTTATACAGTATTTTCTTTCATTAGTCAAAAGATATTACCTAGTCTTTGAATTCACCTGGCCAAATAAATTGACATGCCACTATCCATCTGTATTTTATGTTTCATGACGATTTGAATACAAGACTATAGTTCATTAAAGAAAAGTATTTTGTTTCATATTAACCAATAAAATAGTTCCCTAGAAGTCATTTGAATGAGGAATACTTGAACATAATCTTTATCAAAAAGCCAAACCAGCTGATTTTATGGATATCAAAACCAGGCTTATATGTAAAATTTATAAAAATATTCTTAATTGCCCCTCACTCTTGCATACTTTGGAAATATTTTATTGAAACTAGAAAGCCAAGTAGTGAAAAACAAGCAGACCTACAGTTACTATAAATTCTGACCCAAACAAAAGCAGTCAGATCAGCAAACCTCATGAGAAAACAAGCTCCGGTGAAATTTTCAGCCCATTAATCTATTTCTTTGACAGAGTAATAGACCCAGTAGATTGAAGAGAAGTCAGCAACATAATATATCTTGATTGAAGAAAGGTTTTTTGATTTCATCTCATACAGCAGAGACTAACTAATTAGAAAAATATTTAGAACACAAAACTACCTGGTAGGTGCCCAGCTAATTGGAGGATTATGGCCAAGAAGTGTCTATGAACAGATGATGTCAGCAAAATAAAGATGTTTTACATTTGAATTTGCGGCATGAGAATTGCACATGGCAGCTCTCGCTAGGTTGGAGAACACCACCCCATTCAGTAGAGAAACCAGCCCCTTGCACTGGGGCACCCAGGGTGGTGACACATAGCCTTTCTGCCCTTGAGAGATTACCTGGGAAACTGTCAGAAGAGGAGGAGGAGGAAGTGGGAGTGAGCAGGAGAGATGGAGTGAGGAAAGAGAGAAAATGCATGCAAGGAAAGAGTTACTTAGAAGGAAAAAAATGAATAAGGATGAAAGGCTCTTTAGGTCATAGTGAAGGATAAGTTAAATTCAAGTCAATGTTATATCTAGAAGGGACTCTTAAAAGGTCACCTGCCTCAGTCGTTAAAGGCCAGTTTTTACCAGTCTTTGGTGAAATGGAAAAAAAATAAAATAAAGATACCGTATTAAGTTTTTCATGGAGTTTTTTAAATTGAATATAATGGCTGTCCTTTATTGTTAAACTTCTCTCTCTCTCTCTCTCTCACACACACACACACACACACACACACACACACACACATATGTGGTGGTCATAATAGGGGATACCTTGATCCATTTTTAATGCCCTTACTTGGAAAAAAGAAATGTTGATAATTCTATGTCAGTCTTCAAAATCATTTTAGATATTTTATTGGTCAGTGAAATCCAAGAGTCTGGAAGTCACTAACTTAGTCTATCCTTTTGTCCTTTTCACTAAGTAAATAAGTCTCAGTATCCAGGTCCATTCACTTTGAAAGCTCCCCGGCAACTCAGATAAAAAGCGGTCAGTCTCCAAATGTTCCGGCCGGCCAGTCCAAGGTTTACCTGGTGCCAAGCCGCCCACTCGTCTGGTGCTTTTAACTGAATTGACAGGGAAGGTGGTGTCGGGCAGGCACATTCTGGGTATGTCAGGAGCCCAGGCTCTCACACATAAGTCAGAAGGAAGGACATTAACTCATATCCCTGTATCAGAAACCAACACATTGAAACAAGGAGAGGCCGGGCCCAAAGAGGAAACAGCAGGAAATGATTATTTAGGATTAAGATGCTTGTTTCTAGACATGTGCAGTAAAATACTGCCTGGATCAATTTTATTTGCCTTCTTTGATGAAGACCAATTAACTTAAACCAACTGTTAGAAGAACTGCCAGTTATGGACATTAATGCCACATAACCCAAAATACTCACCCTGGAGGCTTCTTGATTAAAACATTTTAAAACCCTTTTGATAATTAAGAATTCCTACAATAATTAAATTCATGAGGAATTACACTTTGGTGGGTCCTAAACTAATTATTATAGAAACTTCAAACAGAAAATTCCTGCCCCGATCTCCCCTCCAACCTCCCCAAGGAAGCTGCCTCCACTTCCAGACCCTTGGGTCAAACCAAACAGTGAAGAAAAGTGCTAACCAGGGGCCTTCCGAGGAGTTCAGAACACTTCGCACCAAATGACTGTATTTCTCCAGTGCTACAGGAGCGGAGAGGTGCCCTAACAGGAGAAAGGAGAGAAAAACTCTTTAATCCAAGCTGTCTTAGGTCACATTCAGGCAGAATCACCCTGCTAGACCCCTTAACATGTACATGTGTGTAGACACATACACACATGCACTTAATTACATTCCTTTTGTCTTCTCATTTCCCTCATAAAAGCCTCTGCCCCCCCAAAACACACTGAACTACATGTATACATATATAGCTGCCAATCACCCACATGGATGGTGCGGTTAGCAGGTGTGCACAATACGTTGCTACACTGGGTTATCCAGTAACAAGGTATCACTAAGAAGCAAAGAGCATATACCCAATATCTTGTAATAACCTATAATAGAACGCAATCGGCAAAAAATCCGAATCCCTATGCTGTACACCTGAAACTAACACAATATTGTAAATCAACTATACTTCAATTTTTAAAAAAAGAAGTAGGGACTTCCCTGGTGACGCAGTGGTTAAGAATCCGCCTGCCAATGCAGGGGACACAGGTTCAAGCCCGTGTCCGGGAAGATACCACATGCCACAGAGCAACTAAGCCCGCATGCCACAACTACTGAGCCTGCACTCTAGAGCCCGTCAGCCACATCTACTGAGCCCACGTGCCACAACTACCGAAGCCCGAGCGCCTAGAGCCCGTGCTCCGCAACAAGAGAAGCCACCGCCATGAGAAGCCCGCACACCGCAACAAAGAGTAACCCCCGCTCGCCACAACTAGAGAAAGCCCACGCACAGCAACGAAGACCCAAGGCAGCCAAAAATAAATAAATAAATTCATAAAAAAAGAAAAAGAAATTAAAAATTTTTAAAAAGTAAAGATCTCTGCCTGGGAAAGGGGGACTCTCCCACTCAGCTCTGCCACTCAGTAGCTGTGTCATCTCAATCCAGTCATCAACCCCTCTATGCTTCTGTTTCCTTGTCTATAAAAAGACAGAAGCAGAATATTGGCGC
This sequence comes from Eubalaena glacialis, assembly GCF_028564815.1. Classification (NCBI taxonomy): domain Eukaryota; kingdom Metazoa; phylum Chordata; class Mammalia; order Artiodactyla; family Balaenidae; genus Eubalaena; species Eubalaena glacialis. The sequence continues at coordinate 58,623,013 of NC_083719.1, forward strand.
TGGTCATTTCCTTGCAGCCTTAACATTCAAGATTCTGTGCACCAACAAGTGACTTAATAACCACCACCAGCTAAATAGAACACAAGTATCCGAGCCAGAGGGTAAGCAGAATCTGTGGCTGACCGTAGCCAAACTTAGACTTTAATGTGGGGTTCTTTTTACAGTTAGTGTTGGAATATACTCAAAAACTGAAAGGAAATTGGATTCCAATCCCTAAGTCAGTCCAGCGATCATTTTCCAAGGGCAAAAGACAAACTTGCCAGCCTCAGGGAGAGCGAAGAGAGGTATGGCTGCAGTGTACCAGCAACAGACTGCACCAGAGTTCTATGGATGGGGAGCCCTGGCTCCAGGCTTGGAGAAGTCTCTGGGCTCATCAAGTACCCCGCTCAGTCTCTGCAAAAAGACCAGAGCAGGCACCCAGCTTCCCTCTGGGCACCAGAGGCTCTCATGTTAACCATCATTCAGAATAAAGGCACACAAGTCTTGGGCTACCCACCCTCACCGATATGCGACGATGAAAATCAAGTTGCCCTCCCCAAGCCGCCCACAGACCAAGTCAAAACATCAGCATTAATTAGAATGCTGATGGGTTTTCCGAAACAGAAACCATAATGAAAAAGAATATGAAAAAGAATGTACATATATGTATAACCAAATCACTTGCTGTACAGCAGAAACTAACACAACACTGTAAATCAACTATATGTGAATAAAATAAATTTCTTAAAAAAAGAGCTGCTTGCTGAATGGAAAAAAGCAGCTCTTTGAATAATATGGCACAGCTTGAGGGCCTGCCTTGGCTGAAGGGGAATTAAAATAATCAAAATCAATGGTAATAATGTGCTCGAGAAGCAGTTCTGAAATGCAGATTACCCACTCAGTAGTCAGCTCACTAATGACATTAGATAATATGAAATACAAACAGGAGAAAAAACAATCTAAGCCAATTACACTGATTATGCTTCTGACATCAAAAGGTATGGCAAATGAAGCTAAATTTCCATATATTAATATTTAAGCCAGTGTGGAATGGAAAGTAACACACATAATGAAGACCCACTAGATTTGAGTACACGTAGTTAAAATCCCTAATCAAGCAAAAAATAATTTTCTAAATGATAATTAGCAGTAATCATGTTCTTTAAGTGCAGGATATTAGGAAGCACAAACTACAATATTTAAAAAAAAGCAAAAACCCCATTTCCTAGCTACAGTGCATCAAATATAATAAACAGAGCAACTTCAGAGTATCTCTCTCCAGATCTTATCAATAAATGTAACTGCAAAGAAACAGTTACAAGTGACTGGTGTGATCAAAAAGTAGACTGATATTTACCAAAGAAGACAGTGTTGGCTAGGTTGTATGTTCTATGACAGAGGAAGAAAGGAGGAGAGAAGGAAAAGAGGGAGGCGAAACATAACAGGAATGGGCAGAAAAAAACTAGAAATCTACACCTCCTAAATGATTTTGTTGAAACCTACAACTCTGTCCAGGCCTTTAGCTGGCTTTTCTTTGTATTCCTCTGTTTGCCAATAACCACTGACATGAAGCAAAGCAGAATTCCTGCCAAGGGAGCAGTGAAGAATGCAACTGTCATTTATTTTACTACCTAGGTTTGTTGTAGTTGTTGAGTAAATAGGGGGGAGATGGCTAATCAAAGCAACAGCATACATTCACCATGCCCTCCTACACACACACACACACACACACACACACACACACACACACCCCATCCAGAAAGTATTGACAACTCCTGGTACGCAAGATGCTTTGCAAGAACAAAGCAGGGTGAGCCCACCTGACAATGCCACTGAAGACAGCACGATTCTATGGTACTACTCATACAGATCGCATTAATCCTTCAGCTCCTCCATCATGTGCAAAACGTTGCCATTATCTGCAGGATGAACCACATCACAGAACAGAAAAGTGACTTTCCTGGAATCCCACGGCTGGTCCCTAGGACCACCATGGAAGACATAAAGGACAACGCGGTTGCACGCACTGCCTTTAGGAGACACCTCAGAAGAGCTGAAATGCGAACCCAGCATAGGAATGAGCACCACTTTAGAAAGCCAGCTCTGGTGCAGGATGACTGTTCCATTCCTGAGGTTCCAAAGACTTTTGTATCTGAATTATCACACCAGTGACGTTCCCTTAATGTCATATTTGACAACAAAGCCAGGTTTTATTTTCAGTCTCACATTTAAACCACCACCACCACAATCCAAATGAAGTTAGTCTGAATTTTTAGAACACAAATTTAAAATTTCAGACTAATTCATACAATGTCAGGTGCCCATCTGTTTGCCCTCCGGTGGCCTCATGGGCCTGAGGCAGGAAATCTTGAAAACTTTGGTATTGAAAATTCAGCAATACCACGGAACTGCACACTTTAAAATAGTTAATATGGTAAGTTTTATGTTACGTGTATTTTAACACAATTTTTTTAAATTGGGGAAAAAATCCTGGCAAAATCATGAAAAGAGATACCTGTGGCTGAAAATAGAAAAGTCAAAAAACAGCGGTGGTTAGAAGAAGTACACGGCTGCACGGGATGTGAAGAGGTAACGTCGGAGGTCTCCATGGGGACCTCGCCTTCTAGCATGGTACTTTCTGTCTTTCTTTTTTCATCATATAAGCAGCCCACATAGCCAGTGGTTGATTTCCCAGTAGAAGCTGCTTTTCAAACAACTACTTTGTGCTGCCCAGAACTTCTGACATGAAACTCCGACCTCTGACCTCTGGCAACTCAACACTGTCAGACCCCAGAGCTTCACTTCAATTTCACTCCTCTTCCCCAAATTGCTCCACTCATGGTGGGTCATCTAGTTTTTTCTAGTCTTTTGTGGATGTTCTACTCTCTGCCTCCAGCCTGGATCAGAAAAAGACAGCAAGAGGCCTCCTCATCTAACAAGTTGCTTCACAGATTTAAGGGAGAAACAGGGCTGCATTTAGACAAGAGAAGAATCTTCTGGACAAATCCTATCTGACTGCGACACAAGATAACAAGGAAACCGAGAGCTGAAATAAGACTCCAAAATGAGGCTTCGAAAAAATAGCCTGTATATTCAATTGAGATTTAACATTACATTTAGAATATTTATTCTCAGCCCGGAATATAAAAAAAAAAAAAATTTAGTTAAAAATGAAAATCCTGGAAGACTAAAAAAAATGTCCTCCTGTTGCACATAAAATTGCTAAGAATAGCAATCTGCAAAAGAAAAGGAAATTAGAACCCCTTGGTACTCACTGGGCATCTAATAGACATTCAGCAATTTTCTGGGCACTGTAGGAAATAAGGTGCAAATAACATGGACACGTCCCTTAAGAAGCTTGCCTTCTTTTTAGAAGACAAGACTAACTCCAAAGCCTTTATTAATGCAAAATATTATGTCACGCTACACAGTTCAGCTCCTGCCCTTAAATGCTGTTGGTGATGGGAGGGTCCAGTGTGGTGTGTCTCTTCCTTACTCTTGATCTGTCCAGCATCATCGACAAAGGTACACATGTTGTTTAAACATCCTGGGAGAGGGGTATGTTTGGGAGGAGGCTGACATGTATTCATGGCGGGGTCTCAAATATACCGACTGATTCAGTGCGTCTACACCATGAAATCTGTGTGAAGTCATTTCTGCCGAGAGCTTCCTATTTCGAAGAGCTATCATTCCCACAGCCTCAGGATGAGACTGAGGCTACCCCTTGGACTGCCTATCTTTCTCATAGTTCTTCCTCCCCCAGAGACTGTTCTTTCCTTTATTGAGTAAATGTTTAATGAGACCTACCAGACATTATGGACTCAGAGGTACAAGGTTCTAGTTCATGGTCTAGTAGGAAAATAGACAAGTTAACAGTGACAGCACTATATGAAACAAACCAAGAGGGAAGAAATGAATTCTTCATGAAATAGTGCTAGGAAAACTGGAAGGGCTTTCAAAGTGTAAATACAATGAAAGAAATCTTTAATGAGCGGGTATGACTTTAAATTTGTTTTATCTAAGAATCATCTTAAGACAGGGAAAAATATATAATAAATGCCCACATATCCACCACCCATATTTAATAAATAGATATTTGTATTTGTCCACATAAAACGATATAAACATCTGTCCACCAGAAAATGGTGTAAATAAAGTTGAAATCAAATGATAGATAGGAAATGTACTTGCAAACAATACAATAAAGATTTAATATTTTTAGGGGCTTCCCTGGTGGCGCAGTGGTTGAGAGTCTGCCTGCCAATGCAAGGGACACGGGTTCGAGCCCTGGTCTGGGAAGATCCCACATGCCACAGAGCAACTGGGCCCATGAGCCACAATTACTGAGCCTGCGCGTCTGGAGCCTGTGCTCCGCAACAAGAGAGGCCGCGATGGTGAGAGGCCCGCGCACCGCGATGAAGGGTGGTCCCCACTTGCCACAACTAGAGAAAGCCCTCACACAGAAACGAAGACCCAACACAGTCATAAATAAATAAATAAATAAATAAATAAAAGACCGTGAATTTAAAAAAAAAAAAAAAGATTTAATATTTTTAATATGTAAAGTGTTGCTATAAATTAAGACAAACAGTTAACATCTAATATCGAGATAGGCATATGCAATTAGGCGATTCTCAGGAAATTGGAACTGGTTAATAAACACATTAGAAAACATGTTTAGCCTTATTAATTACTAATAACCATAGGTATGCAATAAAGACAACAATGAGTACTATTAAGTACTGGTAAGAGTGTGGAGAGATGGCTATTCTCACAAACTCCCAGTTAGGAAGGTACATTGGGTTATCTTTCAGGAAAGCAGTATTTATGAAATATATGCATAACTCATTTAAGTCCACACACTTTGACCCATAATTTTACTTCCAGGAATCTTCTCTAGTGAAATAATCACAGATTTGGGAGGATTTATGTACCAAAAAAGTTACTATAACATTACTTATAATTGGAAAAACTGGAATCAATTTAAACACCCCAAACAAAGGAATGGTTAAGTAAAGTTCAGAATAGCGGTGAGGTCTGGATGTCTGAGTGTGTGTGCACGCGCTCACACATGCCTGCTGGGGTTATACTGAGTGCTCAAGATTTTTTAATCAATCAGTCAGTAGTCAATAAATGGTCAATTGATATTATATTTTTAGGAAAAAAATCTCTTCTCTTCCAGCTCCCTTGATCCTTACAACCACATGAATTCTGCTCCCCCGCAAAAAAGGCCTCATTTTACAGATTTAAAAAATGAGGTCCTCTAGGGCCAAACAGCTAATAAGTGGCTTCTATAAACTCCAGAGGCCACATTTCCCCAACACTGTTCTGCCTTTGAGAGAATGTTCCTAAATACAACCGCCAAATAAAAATGAAGCTTCACATTTGTTACATAACAAAGCTTAACAGAGAAGAAAATTATATGCTTTAGTGTTTTGTACCAATTATCACAATGTTTATTGATAATAATTCCCTAATAATGGGAAATTACAGTAATCTGCCTTTTAACACTGCATCAGAAAGGTAAGGTAATAAACTTTTCTTTTAAATGAACTCATGAAAAAAATGTCAAGAAAGGTAGTATTTCTGAGTAAAGAAAAGTCAAAGGGAAATTAAAATCTGAGGGTTTTATTTATGCATTAAAAAGAAGAAGAGGAAATAAGCAATTACATAAAGTTCAAATGAGATAATGGTAGATGGTTTTTCCAGCTATTTAATTAGAAAAATCCGCAGTCTGGGATACTTGTTTTGAAGCTTGCCATGAATACAAATGAGCCCATCACATTACAGCAATGTCAATCCAAGAGCATAATATTTTAGTATTACCATTTTTTTCAGGGAGCCAGAGAACAGCTTTCTAAATACAATGACATACCACTTATCAACATTTAGATGCCACACACACTCAGCTTTCCAGGGAAACTGTGAAAGGGTATCTGAGCATGGGTAGCAACCAAAATAGCTAAAACAACAGAAGGTGTGCTGCGATCAACAAGCTCACTGAGGCAAAGAAAGGGGCCATCTCACTCTACCTGGTTGGGGATGGTTATAAAAATCTGCATCAAAACCAATAAGCAAAGGTAAGAAGAAACTAGAATATTTCATATAAAGACCAACAGGCTTACCGGCCTCAGCTTTCTCCTACTACACACCAATGCACACAAAAGATTAGCACAAGAGTTTGAGTAGTTTTTTCCAAATTCATTCAGAGGCAGACACAAGGACAGTTCAGCAGAGTCAGCTAGACCCCTGGCTGCACAGGATGTACAGTGCTCTGTGGAGCACGTGGTCCAGCCCAATAGAGCTCTAGGCCTAAGGCTATTAGGCTTGACAGATTCTTACATCTCACTCTTGCAAGGCTGATGGGGACTGAAAAATCTTTTTAGCCAGCCGTGTATCTTGAACATAATCCATAACACCAATTTTTTAAAATGTATTTCTAACATTCTTTATGTTAAACTTCCTGAACTAGATTTCTATTGGGTTCGCCAAAAATTTCATTTGGGTTTTTCCCAACGATGTTAACAGAAAAACCCAAACAAACATTTTGGCCAACCCAATATAGTGATATATGAAGCACACTACAGCCATTTCTGAAATAGAGAGTCCTCATCTGAGTGCTTCAAATGCTAACAACTACTTATATCAGTCAGGGTTGTTCAGAGAAACAGAACCAACAGATGTGTGGAGAGAGAGAGAGAGATTTGTTTTAAGGAATTGGCTCATGTGGTCATGGAGGCTTGGTTAAGTCCAAACTCTGATGGGGTAGGGTGGAGACTCAGGAAAGAATGGAGTTCAAGTCCAAAGGCCATCTGCTAGGGAACCAGGAAGAGCAGAAGTTGCAGAGGAAGCTGGAAGGCAGACTGCTGGCCGAATTCCTTCTTACTTAGGGGAGTTCAATCTCTGTTCTATTAAGGTTTTCAACTACCCAGATGAGGCCCAGCCACACCACAGAGGGTGATCTGCTTTACTCAGAATCCACTTATTTATTTATTTATTTATTTATTTATTTATTTATTTATTTATTTACTTGGGCAGTTAAAGCAAACTTTCAATTATTGGAAAACATAAGTAATTGGGAAAGATAAATCATTATACCTCAATAACAGTACAATGATGACACTAATCCTCTGCAAGAAGTTCATCAAAATGATATAAAAAACTCAAGTTTTTAATGGAAATAGAGTTTGTTTTCATAGTAAAGTGAATTCCTTTCAACATGTCAGATCAATCATTCCAATACAAAAGATACTAGGAACAAAATAACATTAGGACAGTAAGGAATTAATACAATGTTGGCTTGCCTCATTTTTCATTTCAACATACCTTTTACTATTGGAGCTCTCCAACCACTATGTGGGACATAAACCCTGACCTCAGAGGTTTCACCAGGACGCTCAAAAGGAGAATCCACCTATTTAAATGTTAATCTCATTCAAAAAAAAAAAAAAATTACCTTCACAGAAACATACAGAATAGCAGTTGACCCAATATCTGCACAATGCATCCCAGCCAAGTTGACACACAAAATTAACCATCATACCACCCCAATAATAACTAACCATAGATTATACTGTTTATACTAAAATATTTTAAATAAATTTCTACACTGTACTCATGAGAGTAAACTAAGCTCCAATAACAAATATCCACCCCCTAAAATTCCAGGGCTTATAGAATAAATTTATTTCTCACTCATGTCACTAACAGCCCAGGGTGAGGGCTCCAGATCAGGTGCCCGCTAATCCACTGGATCCCTGAGAGACCCAGGCCCGCAGCAGCTCTACTGTCTTCAACACCAGCTTCCAAGGCTGCCCTGGTCACTGCCGCCCTTGGGTCTGGGGAAGGAGTGTGGAGTCTAGAGGTTCTATTGGCCAGGCTGGGAAGTGGCCCACATCACCAAAAGAGAAACCGGATAATGCCAACTGGCTGTGTGCCAGGAAGAAGAACAGGATGACTAGAAGTCACCGCCACCCACGTGGTGAAATATCTCATGGTACCAGGAAGTAGACATACCGTCAATACATTAACTTCATGTTAATATGCCCCCTTTTATTTTCTTCAGAGCATGTACTTCTCTTTGAAAGTTATCTTATTCATTTACTGGTTTACTTATCTGGTTTGTAGGAGAAGCCAAATGGTGATTCAGAATGTGGGCTCTGGATCAGACTGCACAGCGTTCATCCTGGCCCTCCATGCCACTGTGTGACCTTGGGCAAATTGTTAAACTCTAGAAGCCTCTGTTTTCTTCTGTAAAAAGGGTAATGATACCTGTATTGATGGCTATGGTGGGGTACCCAGATAGCCCCACTTCAGCACTCATGCAATCCATCCCCAACTGCTAGGAATATTGACAGCTGATGGCTCTCAGCTGCTGAGAGATGGCCTTGCCCAGGGTCATACCTCTTCCTGGGGACATCTGACATCCACTGATCATTGTGGGGTTGGGGGGGGTGTAGCAGGAGATGAATGAGGGGTGTAAAACCTAGTTCCCCTGTCTCAAGATGGAACAAAGCTGAAGGACCTTCCAGGTCCCCAGTGGGATCAGCTTCATCCTCTGCTGCACCTCTGCAGCAGTGTGACTCCTCCCTACCCACCACCCTCCCAGGCCATTGCCTTCACCCCACAGGTGTTGATCTCAAAAGCATTCCCCCTTCAACTTTCTACACATACCTCTCCACCTCGAGAACCTGACCCAAGGCTTTATCTCATAGGCTTGTGGGGATTCAGGGAGATAAACCTTGTCAAGCACTCAGAACAGAGCATGGCACACAGTAAGCAACTCAATGAGTATTCGATGAGTTGAAGGAATAAATGATGCCGTGTCCTTTTTTAATTAGAAATATGAACCAAGAGAAGAGAGCATCCCTAACTGCATAACCTTATCTTTGTCTAAATTATACTGAGAACAAAATCTAAAAGAAAGTAGGCAAAGTTATTTGTAATATTTTAATGCCATTTCTTTGTATAACCAGAAAACTCTTCATCATGTGTGATTCTAGCTGCAAACTGTACATGAGGAAAAACTATGAAATCAGGAGCTACTTTCTTGGATATAAGCCTTGAAGCCTTTCGCTTCACCCTAATTTTAGATCAATGTTTTCATTCTTCAGATCAGCATGGCAAATATTGTGAGGAGAGAGACAGGCAATTCTGTCTCCCTTTATCTTCCTGAGAAACCTAAAAGCTGCGTGTGATTTCTCATGTTTCCTCCTCAATTCTGATTCTTGCCGAAGACTTTACTGGCACAAAATCGCTTACATCTCCCCAACCTCACTAGCAAACACACAAATATCCCGGATACACTTTGCATTTTTCTGCCCCGAAGGCTCTTTGTATCACCATTCAGCCCAGCTGGCTTCTTCCTCAGAGCCCTACCTTCACTTTCAACCCTGTTCACCTTGGGGGTTATTTCTCACAATAGTGTGCCATATTCAGAATGTGAAGAGGACGTTAAATTCAGTGTCTAAACTCCACCAATAATCTTTAAATCATTTTCTCTTCAGACCGTTCAAAGCCAACTTTTAGGAAACCATCGCTGAAAGAGGTCACCTGCTCACCTACGGTGCTGAGGCCACTCTCCCGTGCACCTTTGCATTCATTTCCCTCCCATGAAAATACGCTTACAGCCCACAGGGAAAGAGGCACAATTACCAACCTCAACCAGATCCATCTCTTTCAGTTGAATGTCAAAGAAACATCCTGGGAAGTCATAATTTACATGTAGCCCATTCATCGCCCCTTTTCAGATGGACCATATTAATTCACAGGGGACAGTAACTTTCTCAGAGACACACATTTACATTTCTGTAAAGTAGACTGGAAAATAATTGTGTTTCTCTATGAGAAAAATGACAGCTACATCAAGGAGTCTTCTACCTTTTTGTGTGTCACTCATAACACTGCTTTAGTATTACATCCGTGGAGAGGTCGCTCGGAAAGGCAAGGCTATTTGTAACAAGCACTGTTCAAACCATTCACAAGTACCCTTACCTTTTTCCTTCTTACAAGTACACCTTGCTTAATTTTAGCATATGTTACCCCTTACAAAATGCATCGTGTAGAAGACTTTCAAAGAGGTTTCTCAGAACATTTCCCCTCTGAGAGTCTTAAGACTGTACATTAAATAGTTACAAAAGACCCTGAATAAAGGCTATTATCTACATGTAACATTCACTTGCACTATATCTCTGATCTATTGACATAAAGCAGTTTATTGGTCAATATCACTGGCCAAAGGCAGAGACAGAGGTCCGATTCCAGCCATCTGGAAATCTATTATCCCAGGGCTAATGCATAAGCCTTTCACCTCTACAGATCTGGTTTCAGCTTCATCAGTTAAAAGTGAGTTGGGTGGTCTTGTCTTACCCACATTAAAGACCCATTATGCAGCTCAGCCTAACGAAACACCATTGGTCATGGACATCCATTTAGTATAAGTCAACCTTGGGGAAAAGTTCAGTCTCCTAGATATGCCTGCTTCTCTGATCACTTATTCCCTGCTCAGCTGACCCTGGGCAGAATTATGAAGTAGGCAGAGTCAGTATGGGGTTACTCTCTGACTGTTAGTCAATAGTGTGGAACAGAAGAAATAGACAGGAGAGCCAAACAAGAGACAAAAGACCTGTGTCCTGGTCCCAGCTAGCCTTGAGCAAGTCACTGCCTCTCTGTGTCTTAGTATCTTCATGTGTAAACTGGGGATAACACCCACCCCTACATCTTGAATGTTCTCAGAAGGATTAAAAGGGCTCATGGGTATGAAAGCTATAAATCATTTGCAAATGACAGGATGACTACTACTAACTTTTCATTCCCTCATTTTTACTTCCCACATTTTCCACGTGCCCTTCCCCATTTACCAAGGCCCAGGGCTCTCCGATTACCTCTGCTCCTACCCAGACCCAGCTGTAATCAATCATACCCTGGGCCTTTCCTGCCCCTGAAATCTCCCAGTTATATTTCCCTGTTGATTTCCCCTTCCCACAAGGTGTGATCTCTGCTAGGTGTCAAGTAGTCAAGCTGAGAAGCTGCTACTGCCTGTGCTATCAGAGCTGGTGCTGCCCTGCCGAGCACTTATTAGAGACCCTGAATTTCACAGAGCAGTTTCAATATCGGCACAGGACGACTAGGAACTCACAGAGGCGAAGGTATAAATTTTCAAACCTAGGAGAGGGCATGTGATTTACTCAATATCGCTCCAGGCACCAGGCCTAGGAGGCCAGGAGCAGCCCCATCCTGGAGGAAATAAAGATGGTTACCGTACATCCAGATCCCAAACTCAGGTGACATCTCTACACCCCCATGGGCCACTCTGTAGACAATATGTCTCACCTGTGATTCTAAGAGGCAGGCCTCAGTTTAGAACTTCCTACCAGTGCCAAATGGATTGTTATTCCCTTTACTCCTCTCATATGACCTCAGATACATGCATTGGTTAAACTGGAATCAAAGCCTCTTTCAAGCAAGCTCAAAATCATCCACTTGTGGATTGTTGATGAATATATATTTTTAAAAACCCAGATAAGTAGGGAGGGGAATACAGAGGTAGGGGACTAAGAGTATAAGCTATTAGGTATAAAATAAGCTACAAGGACATATTGTACAACAAGGGGAATATAGCAAATATTTAATAATAACTATAAATGGAATATAACCTTAAAAAATTGTGAATCACTATATTATACACCTGTAACTTACATAGTATTGTATATCAAGTATACTTCAATTAAAAAAAAAAAACCAAATAGATTTCTCCATATGTCCATCAATGCTTCTGGGTCACATTCTTTCATCCACAATTTGGTTTATTCTCAGGAAATGTAAGCTAGGATACTTATGGTCCTGAACCAAACTATTAGAGAGAGAAACATACAGCCCCCAAATCATATCAATATGGGTGTCCATCTCACTCAATGGAAATGCTTTTATACGAGGCCCTGCATGGAATATTTCCCACTCCTACTCTTACCCCCCAACCCCAAGAGGAACTAATGCAATCAAGGTCATCCTATGAGGGCAGAGCTTTTTTTTTTTTTCCAGCAGGTTCTTATTAGTCATCAATTTTATACACATCAGTGTATACATGTCCATCCCAATCTCCCAATTCATCACACCATCCCCCCCACCCCCCCGCAGCTTTCCCCCTTTGGTGTCCATACGTTTGTTCTCTACATCTGTGTCTCAATTTCTGCTATGAGGGCAGAGCTCTTGAGACAAAAGTACAAAACTCTCCAACTGCCTCACCTCAGCCCCACCCACTCCACACATACACCCACTCTTTTTTTTTTTTAATTTTATTTATTTATTTTTGGCTGCATTGAGTCTTCGTTGCTGCACACGGGCTTTCTCTAGTTGCGGTGAGCAGGGGCTACTCTTTGTTGCGGTGCGCGGGCTTCTCATTGCGGTGGCTTCTCTTGCTGTGGAGCACGGGCTCTGGGCACATGGGCTCAGTAGTTGTGGCACGTGGGCTCAGTAGTTGTGGCTTGCGGGCTCTAGAACACAGGCTCAGTAGTTGTGGCGCACGGGCTTAGTTGCTCCGTGGCATGTAGGATCTTCCCGGACCAGGGCTCGAACCCGTGTCCCCTGCATTGGCAGGCGGATTCTTAACCACTGCACCACCAGGGAAGTCCACATACACCCACTCTTAATCCATGCTTTACAAATGAGATCATTTCTCAAAAGACTTTAAGGAAAAATTACAAGGAGCAACCGGAAGAGTTTAAGGTCTGGTGAGGAGGCAGATGATGGGGTCTGGTTCAGGGGCTGGGGAGGGGTTGGTGCAGTGACAGAGGGAAGAGAAGAATAGGTGTTAGGGCTGCTGATGCCTATGGGGACCTGAAGGCTTTTTAGCACCAGGGACAGCCTCCACCCTCAACCTTCCTTAGCTGAGGGCTTAACTGAGCACTAGGAAATAAAGGAACCTGGAGCCTATCCAAAATTCACATTATATTGATACATCTCACCCCCGGAATTGGATCAGTTGGTCTGGATTTGGGTCTCTGCATTTTTAACAGGCACTCCAGGTTATTCTGAAGCAGGGGGCCAGAGGACTTCATCCTGAGACCTGGCCATTGATCTCATTAAATAGAGCGGCTTTGAAGCAAAGACTCTGGGCTTTATGAATGGGACTCCCACAAGCAGGCGTGATCCCAGGAGAAGGTGTGCGTGAAGATACCCGAAGACGGTGTGACTTGAGAGAATTCAGCTGACATGTGATGGTTGCACTATCTGTTGCATAAAAGGAGGTGTTACGGTGCTGAATCATTACCGTTCGAGGGTTTCAAAAATGTATTCTCTGATCGCTGATTGCTTGAAAATTTGAACCTAGGGAAGAAATGTCTCAGAGAAATGTCCATAAATACCAGCAATGAAGAGCAGTGAAGAATGACTTTTTTGGCTTCAGTGTGAAATGATACAGGCATTTTCCCCCAATTTACAGGAATACCATTTCTGTATTTTTATTTACTCACATAAGATATAAGCAGTGTTTACATTGTGCTTTGTGTTGTACAAGGAAGGGGTACTTAAAACAGCCCTACAATTTTTTTTAATGAAAAATATCTATGTTGCCCACTCTATTCTGCTGACCATCTCAAAACAGCAACAGTTTCCTTTTGGGGGAACTCTATTTTAAAAGCTATTTTCAATATTCCAAAAAGAGATTTCTTATATTCCAAAAAGGAAATTCACATTTCTCTGAGTTAAGACAATATAGGCCAATATTGAAACTTCCAATTATATGGGTATGTTAAAAATCTTTTGAAAAGATGTAAGGAAAAATAATAAGAGGTCCTTGATAGCAAAACGGTTGGGGAAATCTCACTTCAGAGGAATATCTCACTCTTCGGCTATATCCTGGCAACTAAAGGTAGCTTAATCAAGAGTCAAATTCATTTCCCAGTTAAAAGCCTTTATAAGTGTTCTGCTCAAGAGCTATCTCTGGAAGCACAAACCACTACATCTGCCACTGAGTCACATGCAATGTCAGGTTGAATTTTTGTTTTTTAATGATTTTATTTTGGTCTCAAAAAAAGAAGGCAAGAAAGATAACAAGAAAGAGAAGCCGTCAGAAAAATGAGCACATTCCAAAAACCAAATAAGCTGTCTTCCCAAAAAAGCTTCACTTTCGTTGTTGTTTATCATATGCTAAAGTGATTTGCATGTTGTTATTTCAGGTGGAACTTTCCACTGCATTTCCATTCTCTCAAGAGCCAGTTGCTACCCTCCTCCTCATTCTGTCTCGTTGCTATGGAAACAGTGATCTACAGTAGGACCAGGAGCAAAGGTAACAAGGCTTTAAATAGAAATAGTAACAAAGGAATCATCTGGAGAGAACACGGAAATTGCTCTCCATCAAGCAAAATATATTCGGGGGGGGAAAATGCCTGCATTTACAATCTGCCCTAAAAGAATAATTATCTAGCGATAAAGACACTTTCACCATCTTTGTTCAGCTGATTTTATTTTTAAAACCTGCGTGATAGTCATAGAGTATACGTTACACAGTTTGAATTTTATTTACTTGCCCTCTCAAGTGTTAAAACCTTTAGTCTGTCTTATATAAAAGGAGATTAAAGTTTGCCATGCTAAACTGATAAAAAATGATTTCAGAGTCCTCATACTCATAGAGAAGTTTCTATGGCTCAAGTTACCAGAAGTAGCGGTTAACCTAGAAGTCATTATACATTTGAAACTTGGGTATGACCTTAGACAAGTATCTTGAACTCTAAATCTTTGTTTCCTCCTCTGGGAAATAAGATGATACCACTTCTGTCGCCAAGTTATATATAAAGATTTGAGCTAATAAAAAGTTTGGCATAAGATAGGCATTTAATAAATGCAAGCATGGCAGCATCGCAACCGAATTCCTCAGCACATACCAACTGAATGGAGGTGACAGTTTACAGACTCATCGTGGGTGGCAAGACAGGGAGAAAGGATCCAGGCTTGACCTAAAAATTCCTGTGAATAATCCACAAAGTGGGTTATCCACACAAGCAGATAATCAAGCATTGGCTATATATGGAAAAGAGCTTCCCCACCCAACCAAGATGAAGGTCCTGATGGGCACAATAATTCCAGGTTGTGGTTTGACACTGAGCGCTGGCAGTGTGGGCTTTCCCCACAAGCTCAACTATTCAGAGCACAATGCGCCCTGTGGCAAAGGTGATCGGAGAGTAGTGCAAACTCCTCCCTTCTCTCCACCAGCATCCAGACTGCTAAATATTTGGTGCCAGCGGTTACGGTTGATTCCATTTCCAGAAATGCAATGCAGCTGGAAAATATTTTTTACTTACAGTGGAAAAAGCCTATGCTGTTACATATCTACTCAGCAAACATGGGAAACCATTATGATGCATATAGAAATTGATTTTAATGCAATGGAAAGCAAACAGTTCACCAAATCCCAAACAGGAAATAAAGTCTATGTTGGTACTATGGCATAAATTTATCTACAGTTCACATTATCATTTGTGTTTACTAGCGATAGTGAAAAAAACTGGTCCCTTTTTCTATAAGTAGCTGACTGAATTTAGAAATGCTTTGGAAATGTAAACTTAAGTTTGCTAGTGTAAGTCCTTTCCACTCAATTCCTTTCACGATTTTACGAAATGTGAGAAAATAAGCTGACACTAACCCTTACACTTTTGTTGCCATGTATTTTTACCATATGAAATGACTTGGAGACCCTAACACTAGGAATTCATTCAAAAGGTTTCAATAAACCACATTTAGCTCCATTTTTTTCTCCCAGGCTCAAGAAATCTTTCAATGTAAATTAATAGTATTTGCAAGAAATCCTCCACTTAAGGGTACCTCCAACGTGTCCTAAAATGCAGCAGGCATTTTATTCCATATCTTGTTTAATGCTCACGACAACCCTGTGAAGTGGATATGTCGCTATTTTACAAATGAAGAAACCAAGGCTGGGAGAGGCTAAATCACCTGCCAAGGGCCATAACACTAGACGTTAGAGCCAGGACAGATCTGTTGATTCCAAGCCAAGTGCTCCTTCTTCTTGCCCTAGGGCACCTGATTGAACTTCTCTAAGAGTTGGAAGCCAGGTCTTCCAGTAACTTTATTAAGAGTCACCCTTACTTGGTTTTTGATTGCTATGATGACACATTATTTTTCTTTCCACTAAAGGCTGCGACAGTGGTTCCAACTCTTAGTTTTTAATACAAATGCATAACCCCCTACCCCAACCAATTTAACAGAATCTCTGAGGTGATGACCAGGCATCTTATATATTTTTTTAAAGTGCTCCAGATGATTCTCATGTATAGCCCAGATTTAAAACCACAGCTTGAAAGGACTATATCTTAGTGAACTTAGGAAGTCATTGATTGTAAGTCACATCCTGATTTCAGAAACATTAAAATGGGAACAGTAGTTAAAAGTGATAATAAGACACCAGGGATTGTGAGACGCATCCCAGTTTCAAGGATATTAAAATATGAACAACTGTACATTTCAGAATTATTATTAAAAGAGAGTTTACCGTATCAGCTGAAGAAAAGTTAGACATGTGATCTTGGGTTACTCCATTAATTAAAACAGGTCAGAGCAAAATGACCTCTGAAGTACCTTTTGTATATAAGGCTTTGTGATTTGACTTTATATTCGCCACCCGACAGTTACTGCTTGTCTCCTTAATGTGAGGTGAAAATCATGCAGCACATTATCCCCAAAAAAGTTTGCCCAGCAAGTCAGCCGGTCACACACCTGCAGTCCAGAAGCAATCAGAGATGGAGGAAGATGAATAGCTTCTTTCAACTCCTGTAGAGCCCATTCTGGGTGAGAATCAAGACCACCCTCTCCCCACCCACTCCTCGGAGCTCAGAGATCTTCCCTTCAACATCCCCCAGCACTTGCTTCTCCCTCCCTGGCCCCGCCGAGACCAGCAACAGATTATTCAGTTTTCTAACTCACGCTTCCAAATGTTGTCAGAGGGTAAGAGAGGAAGATAGATTACATGAGCATTTGTGTATGGTAGAATAATAGGGAGCCATTTAAAATCATGTTTTAGAACATGAATATCACGGGGAAATTCTCATGATACATCATTAAGTAAAAAATTAAAGATGCAAAATAATCAGGACTAGAGAAAAATACATAAAAATTATAGCATCGAAGTGCAGCAGTGACAGATGGTCTTTATTTTCTTCAGAGTTTATTTTCCAAATTTGTACAGCAAACATATAGTATGTTAAAAACCAGAAAAAGTGTTATGCATATATGGAGTAAATGTGGTTTTATAAAAATTAGAATAACTATATGGAAAATTGCTAAGAACCAATATTAAATAAAAAGAAAAGGAATACAAAGTTTCTTTTGCAACTAAAACTTGCAACTAAAACTTTATTTTACTAGGCGTAGGCAAAAAAAAGACTAGAAGGATAAATACCAAAATATTAAGTAATTATATTCAGGTGGTGGGATTATAGATCACTTTTAATATTTAAATATGTAATTATTAAATATTTATGTTCCTAAATTTTTTTAAGGAGAAAGTATGGCTTTAAATTGTCTTACTTTTAATTATGAGCTTTTCAAGCATATAAAAACTATCACACTCAACATACTCACTACTCATTTAATAGATATTAGCATTTTGTCATATTTAATTCAGATTTCTGTATTTTTAAGGAATAAAACATACAGTTAAAATTCAGCCCCACCCCCCCTTTTTTAGAAGTAACCACTATTCTGTAATTAATATTATTATTCATATGCCTGTTTTAGAACTTATGCTGCTTGTATATGTGTCTATAAACCACATAAACTATTTTTTAATTGTACGGAGCGGTATCAAACTATACATATCCTTTTGTAATATTTTTCACTTTAAGGAAGGTCTTGCCATATTAATATATGTAGATCGAATTAATTGATTTTAACTACTGTATACTCTTCCATCGTATGAATCCACCAATCTATTCATTCCTCTGTTCGTCAAACTTAGTGTGCACCAGAATCACCTGGGGGGCCA